>NW_023416335.1:44251912-45526079 GCF_014108235.1 Myotis myotis
AATGCAAGACCAACTCAAAGTACTAATCGTCATAAAAGTCCCAGATTATCCCTGAAGTACATTATGACAGGTAAGAGATAATAGTTATCGATATTCTGGTTCAAAAGATGTGAAGATGTAAGAGAATAAAGAGTCACAAGTGTCAAGCAGTTTCACAATCCTGACAGAAAAATAAGCCTCTATGTTTTTTGGCTGCTGCCTCTGGAGCCTCGAATGTAGACCCTCTAGGCTCAAGGCTCTGCCTTCTGGATCATCATTCCTTTCCATGAACTGTAGCATTTACAGCTGAGAAGTTTAACCAGCCTGTTTCCTCTGGGCAGAATTTTGGAATTCTGATCGACTCCTTTTGTTTTGTACTCTTTCTGTTCCTTTCAGTCCCAGCTGGCAGTGCCTCTGTTGGTATAACATTCTCCAGAATTCTGTGTGTATTGTGGGTATCCCCGGTATACCATGGAGTTCACTCCAGTAGATGAAAGGTTTGTGCACAGACATGTCCTAGATAATCCCAGTTCTACTTGCAGCTTCTGCTGACATGAAAGAGGACATTCACGAGTCACACACTTAATCTCCTCAAATAGCCTTTTGTGTGACAGAATACTCTGACCTTTGGATCAGCCACAGCCTTAGCTTTCTTAGACTACATATTCTTGACAGCAAATCTGTTGATTTTAATATCTTCCGCAACATGAATGAGAATTTCCCAAGTCATTAAGCCCTGGTTCCATGTTTTGTCATTTAACAATTATTCCCTCAATTTATTTATTTTCCTTTGTATTTTAGGAGAAGTAGCAGGATGACTGTTCAATACTTTGCTAGGAAATCTCATCTAAATACCCAATTTAAAAAATTTCCTTCCCATATAACTGTAGGTAACAATTTTGCCAAGCTTTCTGCTACGATATAACAAGGATCCTCTTTCTCCCAGTTTTCAAAAGCATGTTCCTTATTTCCTCCTGAGGCCGCCCCAGCAGATCCTTTAATGTTTGTACTCCTACTGACAGTCTGTTCATGACAATTTCAGTGTATTCTCTGAGGTGATAATAGCTTCTCTGTCATGCTCCTCACTTCCTTCTGAGGCCTCACCAGCATCATTGTTATTACCCATATTTCTACTCACAGTCTACTCAGGACAATGCAGGTTTATTCTGTTATGCTCCTCAATGTTTTTCCAGCCTCTGCCCACCACCCAATTCCAAAGCATCTTCCACATTTTTAGGTCATTTCTATAGTCATATCCAACTTCCAGGCATCAAACTCTGTATGAGTTTCCTAGTTGCCACAGTACACCACAAACTTGGTAGCTTAAAACTGAAAACAACATTAATGTTACCTAACATGGGTCTCACTGGGTTAACACCTAGATGTCTGCAGGGATGACTTTCTTAATGGGGAATCTGGGGAAACATCTGTTCCTTTGCCTTTACCAACTTCAAGAGGTCAAACCCAGTCTTTGCCTCAGGCTCAACTGCATAGTCAGCACCTCTGACTGTTGCTAACCATTCTCACATAGACACAACTCCATGAAACTCTCCCTTCCTCTTCAATTTTTAAGCAACCTTGTGATTCTAGTTGGCTCACCTGAATACTCCATTTAATCTTATTTTAAGGCTAACTAATTAACAATTCAAATTCCATCTGCAGCTTTAATTCCCCTTGGCCATGTAACCTGATATATTCACATATTCCAGAGATGAATATGTAGACATCTTGGCAGTGGAGAGCATTACCCTGCCTACCCAAAACAGCTGGAGAGGACTTTGACGAGTTCAGTTTGGGACATGTGAGTAAGAGTTGCATCCAGACATCCAAATTATTAAATCCAGGTGGCAGCTGAATGAACAAGTCTGAAAAGTTTGGCAAAGAAGACATGCATAATGTATGGACTTTAATACCTTTAATGCAGTGATTTTCTGAGAATTTGTTTAAAAGGCATTTTTTCAAGGCTTACTGTAAGACATTCATTATGAGGGTATGAAGGTCCAAGAATATGCACTTACCAGACACCCCAGGTAGATCCAATATAGGTGCTGTTCTAATGATTCTTAGTGAAAAACTTTGTCATATTACCAGAGGTTAGGTATCCTATATTATAAAAGCCTAATATGCAAATTGTTGCCTCTGGCGGTCATTTGAACTGGAGACCGGGAGTTCGACCACTTGCTATGATGTGTGCTGACCACCAGGGGACGGCAACCAACCTCTTGTGGCACCCAGGCAGGGGGCTGTGACTTCTCTCTGGCTACCTGGGGGTGGGGTTGATGGGGATGGAGGTGCGGTGAGAATGCAGGGTGCCCGCTGAGCTTGCTGTCACTCTGCCTGCTACCTTCCCCTGGGATGCCAGGGCTCACATGGTGGGGAAGCCCCCATGCTCAGGTGCCAGGCACCCACGAGGAACCCACCCTGCAACTGCTAGGCCTCTTCCGGGTGAGCTGGGCCACAGCTGCCGGGACCACAGGGGACATTCACGCTCCCCATTATTCACACAGGAGCCAGTCTGCGAGGCTGGCCGTGAGAGAGCTCACTGCCCACCCGGCTTCCTTGTGGCACCACTGAGGGACCCAGAGGCCTATGCTGTGCCCTGGCCCTCGGTGTCCGGCCACGCTCACTGCATCTTTGCATGGGGACTCGGGTGCCGTGACTCAGGCAGAGAGGGGTTGGACAGGAGCACAGGGGCCCAGGTCCTGCCCAGGTCCCAGAGGTCAGCTGGGACCTGTCCTTTCCACACCAGACGCTCATGCTTTGATTGCTGGCCAGGCCTAGGGACTGCACCCACTCACGAATTTTGTGCACCAGGCCTCTAGTATATGATAAAATGGTGGAGATAGTTATAGGATGACCCTGGCATGGAGCATTAATATATTCAAAAGTGTGGGCTGCTGATGAAAAAGGAAAAAGAAAAAGAAAAAGTAGATATCTCAGGTGCTTCAAAGCTATAGGTTATAGATATAAAATGCTAATAGATAACAAAATGCTGCTTTTGTGAATAAGATGATTGCCCATCAGACAAGCAGTGACCAGTGACAGAGCTGAGGAGGTCAGAGGTCATGGTGTGGTACAAAGAAAGGTAAATTAGAAAAAAAAAATCCAAACTTCTCTGTTCCAGTCCTGAAACTGCACACTACAAGCCTTGACCTTGGGAAAGTCACTGTATCTCCCAGTGATATCCTTTTTCATATCAGTAACATGTCTAGGCTTAGCATCTAGAGTTTGAGAAACAAATAATATAGAATGTGGGAGATCTCTGTGAATAACAATTGTATATGTGGATTGGAGAAATAAAAGATTTAGGAAAACTATCATAGAGAAAAACGAGTTGAAAGCAATAAGAACATAACAGAATGAAACATGAATATTGGTACCAACACTTGGTAAGTTTAATTTAACACATTGTTTGCGGGTAGTTTTTATCACGCGCTAACAGGTGGCGCGGGCCATTTTTGCTAATTTTTTGTGTAAATGGCAACGTTCAGTAAAATTACGATAACTTTAGTTTACGTATTTATACGTTACCCGCATTCTACCGCTAGTCTATAAAAAACGTATTAATACGTGTTCCGTGCTCTACTACCAGTCAAAGTAAAACGTATAAGTAAAACATATAAATACGTTTCCCGCATACAATGTGTTAAAAAACCCTATTCATGTGAGAGTCTCAGTGTTTCTTCTTGCTCTATGAATGTGTATATATATATATATATATATATAAATATATATATATATATATATATATATATATATATATATATATATACATTTTACCTCCATTTTATCTAAGTTTTTTCTTCCTGCTATTAATATATACAGGGTTGTAACAAGTTCTGTTCTCAAATTACATCAGGCAATGGATTGCTCTGATCCCCAACTCAGAAATATCTCATTTTCAAACACTGAGCCTTGACTTTGATTACATTCCAAATAACTTGGTTCAAAAGCCTTGCTTTTGTGTAAACAAGAAATGCATTCTTGAAAACTATTATGTACAAATGGGATTAAGGAATAAAGGAGACAAGCTAAAGTTTACAGAAGAAAATAAAACAATTGAGAGAAACAAAAACAAAATATTACTCTCTATAAACATACTAACATTTTTTAAAATATTAAAAACTAGCAAAAACGGTACATAAACAAACAGATTGGTGTAAGACAATAGAATATAAAATGGCACAATCTTCTGAAAACTAATTAAAGATAATTTGGAATATTTCTGTAATTAATGCTCATAATTTTAGAAAATGCAAATTAAAATAAAAGTGACTTTGAAACATTTGTGGGGGTCAAGCAATGTGTAGAATTTGGTGCATTATATTTATAAGCATTTTGTTTCTTTGTTTTTATTGTTGTTGTTGTTTACTAAGAAGCAATTTAAGTTTTATTCTTTGAGAATAATATATATTTTAAACTAATTATTATTTTGCTTAAAATTTTCCCAAATATTGATGATTTTAGCATAACCAATGTGAAATTATATTTTTTAATTTTGATTTTTAAATCCCAAAGAGCTACCAAACATTAAATAGAAGCTCTCTAAAACAATATCTACACTAATAAAAGACAAACATGCAAATTGACCTTACCTTTGCTATGCCTTAAGCCACATCCACCAGCCAATCAGAGCTACTATATGCAAATTAACCCAACCAAGATGGCGGCCAGCAGCCACGGAGCTGGAGCAAGCAGGCGGCTTGCTTGCTCCAATGATGGAGGAAGCCAAGCTGCCGTGGTGGCTCTGAGCTCCACTCAAAGCAACAAAGTTTCAATTATAGAAGGGCAATAAACCCCAGATACCTGCTTTCAGCCGACTGTGGCCACAGAGCTGGAGTGAGCAGGAGGCTTCCCTCCCACCTGCCCTGGCTGGCTCTGAGCTCCACTCAAAGCAACAAAGTTTCAATTATAAAAGGTAATTAAATCCCAGAATAACAAGAAAAAGAAAAAAAGGAGAGGCTGGGAGCTTCCGTCACTGGAGCAGCTTGGCTAGCCTGAAAACAGCCCTCAGCCCCTCACCCAGACTGGCCAGGCACCCCAGTGGGGACCCCCCACCCTAAAGGGGGTGTGGCCAGCCTGAAAACAGACATTAGCCTCTCACCTGGGCTGGCCAAACCTCCATGGGGTGAGGGTTCCCACGGGGCGGGAGGCTTGACCAGCCTGCAAACAGCCATCAGCCCCTCACCAGGCTGGCCAGGCACCCCAGGGGGCCCCCAACCTGATCCAGGACACCCTTCAGGGCAAACCAGTGGGTCCCCACCTGTGCAACAGGCCTCTATCCCATATAATAAAAAGGTAATATGCAAATTGACCCTAACAGCAGAAGGACTGGGAATGACTGGTCACTATGACACACGCTGACCACCAGGGGGCAGAAGCTCAATGCAGGAGCTGCCCCCTGGTGGTCAGTGTGCTCCCACAGGAGGAGCTCTGCTCAGCCACAAGCAAAGCTGATGGCTGCCAGCACAGTGGTGGTGGTGGTGGGAGCCTCTCTTGTCTCCTCAGCAGCACTAAGGATGTCTGAATGCAGCTTAGGTCTGCTCCCTGCTGGTAAGTGTACATCCCCTGAGGGCTGCCGGGCTGCCAGAGAGATGTTTGACTGCTAGCTTGGGCCCAGTCCCCCAGGGAGCATGCCTAAGCCAGCAGGTGAACATCCTCCGAGGGGTCCTAGACTGCAAGAAGGCATAGGCCAGGCTGAGGGAACCCCCCGAGTGCACAAATTTTTGTGCACCGAGCCTCTAGTAGTTTTTATAAAAAGTTATCACTGAAAAGATTACCTAATGAAAATCAGCAATGTATTGATCCCAATATTAATCAAAAGTCAAATAGCAGCATTATAAGATAAAAAGTGATTTCTAAAACATAAGAGTTAACCATTTTAATATAGTCAACTTATAATCTTCTAAAGTTGTTTATTTTTCCTAGTACATACTGACTAGAATAAAGGGGAAAATTCAAGCCCTGGTGGGTTTGGCTCAGTGGATAAAGCGTCAGCCTGCAGATCGAAGGGTCCCGGGTTTGATTCCGATTAAGGACATGCATCTCAGTTGCATACTCTTCCCTGATCCCGGCCCAGGCCTATGCAGGAGGCAACCAATTGATGTGCTTCTCTTTCATCCATAGTTCTGTCTTTCCCTCTCTCTTCCACTCTAAAAATCAATGAAAAAAATATCCTCATTAAAAAATAAATAAATAAAGGGGAAAATTTGATTCTTTATCCCTTTTTTCTACTCTTCCCGTCTTTAGTTCTGAGGCTCGGCTCCAGCTCTGAGACCTCGGCTGCTGAAAGCAGGGATCTGGGTTTGTTTGGGTTATATAATTGTAACACTGTTGCGACTCTGCTGGCTGAAGCCCGGCTGGCTGAAAGCAGGTTTCTGGGGATGGTTTAGCTTCTATAATTGCAACATTGTTTTTTAGAGTTGCAGATCAGAGGCCGGCAGCAGCAGGCGGGGAACCTTGGCTTCCTCCGTCACTGGAGCAAGCAAGCCTCCTATTCACTTCAGCTGCCTGGCTGCCTGCCGCCATCTTGGTTGGCAGTTAATTTGCATATATCCTGCTGATTAGCCAATGGGAAGGGTGTCAGGGTTATGGTCAATTTGCATGTTTCTCTTTTATTAGATAGGACCAGTGGCCCAGTGCACGAAATTCCTGTATGGGGAGTGGTCCTTCAGTCCACCCTGTACCTCTCCAATTGGGAACCCCTTGGGGGATGTCTCACTGCTGGTTTAGGCCTGATCACACAGGGATCTCGCCCCTAACTGCCCTCTCCCTGCCAGCCTGATCTTGCCCCTAACTTTCTCTCCCTGCCTGATTTCCGAGGTCTGGGGTGCAGGTGAATGGGATTCCTGGCTGGCAGGCTGCTGACAGCAAGCTATCCAATGGCCAATTCTGTGAGGAATAGGGCTCCCTCTTCCCTCCTGGCAGGATCCGGTTTGAAGGCTGGCCACGCCCTCAATCACACAAGATCCAGAGTTCAACCATGTCCCACAGCCCCCTCCTGCCATGGAGCCATGGTGTACTGGGGCCCACAGCCCCCTCGGCAGTCAGTGCTGGGTTGCCGTGGTGACCTGTGGTGGCAGCAGTCAGTGCTGGGTCACCATGGTGCCTGTGGGAGCTGGGGGTGAGGGACTGAGAGGTCAGCAGTTCAGCCCACTCACCAGTCCCCGCCTACCCGAGCCTGCTGCACGTTCAACCTGGTGTTCAGTCGTCCATTTAGTCATTTTGGATGCTATGTACCCTGGCTCTTTATATATATAGATGTTTATTGGATAGTTAACTAGTTAGTAGTATAACTTAGAATAGTATAATAAAACATATGTATTAACAATATAAATTTATTGTTAATTTATAAAATAAATGTAATGATCCTTGAAGAAATAAAAGGAAGTAAGAAATTGATGAGCTGGGACTCTGACTCTTCACATGAATACATGCATGTCTAAATGTATGGATACATTATGAGAGCTTAATCCTCAAAATAATGAAAGTTTAAGGAGAAATAAAAAAACAATACTTTGGAATTGAGGTCATAATTTTTAAAATTATCTGTTTCAATGTAGCTGCTTGTATCTATAATAAGGACGTTATCACATAAATATTCCAAATATTTTAGTTTGTTATTACACACCCACATATAATTTTTCTCTTTAGACTCATTTATCTTAATTGGGCTAATATTTTTTCTCAATATCTATTATTTTCTTTAATTATTCCAATTACATTGGGTGTATTAGATGTATTTACTAAAGATAACATTTTAAGTCTATCTCTTATAAAAGTACTTAGAACAATACACATACAATTTCATGACATTTCTAATTTATTTGTTATTTTCTAAAATGTTATTGGTAATTAATTCACATTTAATTAGTTTTACTAGCTCTACAATTTTACTTTTTTCTTCTTTTTAAAAAGATTTTTGCTAATTTATTTATTTTTTATTTTTTAGAGAGAGCAGAAGGGAGAGGGAGAGGGAGAAACATTGATTGGTTGCCTCCTGTACATACCCAAACTGGGGATCAAAACCACAACCCAGGTATGTGCCCTGACTGGGAATCGAACCTGAAATTCCTTGGCGCATGGGGTGGCACTCTGAGAAACAGAGCCAGGGCTACAAGTTTACTTTTAAACAATCTTGGGCATCCAAGATGGTGGCAGAATCAGTGGATGTTATACTCACCTCTTCCCAGGACCAAACTGAAATTATGACTAGAATATAGCATAATCAGCCTGAATAACCAACTGAAGACTAGATGAAGATAAGTCTTAAAACCAAAGATTTACAGAGCAAGCCACAGACTGGTAGGAAGGGCAGAGGTGCTAAAAGGGCTGGTCCGGATACGAAGGGAAGCAGCTCAGATTCCAGAGGGATATTTCAGCTGCATTTTTTTCCCCTAAGAAGTGTGGGGTTTCAACCCCACGCAGGGCTCCTAAGCCCAGAGCACCAAAGTCAGGAAGAGATACCCATATAAGAACGGGCTGTGAAAATCTGCAGGGAGTCTATCCATGCCCCACCTTCCCCAAGCATGAGTGGCACTTCTCTCTTACAGGAGATCCACATCCCCATCCTCCGAACTCCCAGAGGCCCTGCCCTGCTGAAATCGGGCTCTGGGTAGAATCTGGGACAGACTGAGGTGTGTAACTCTAAAATGAGGGACTTTTCCCCCTCACATGCCTAAATGGTGCAGAGCCCTCCATGGCTACATCTTGTTCTGTTTGGTCCTGAAAACCTCAGCTATCCTCACCCTGACAACCCCTTGAGACCCTGCCCCATCACAAAGATGTGCGAGTACCCAGTGAATGGCACATAGACTTGGTATATATACCCTGAGACTTTTGCTGAGTGGCCTCTGACTGGCACCAATTTGAACTTGTATCAATCTGGTGAGTGCCTCTTGCTCCTGCCGGGTGACTCACTGAGAACCTATTACATGTAACTCAAATACTACCAAAGGCTCTTTCAGTGACTGAGCTTAGAAGGCAGCCAGCAGGCAGAGGTAGGTGGATCTCAGGGTGCCTTGAACTTTTGCTGACCTGCCTCTGGGCCCAGTGTTGGTAAAAGCTGGCCTTGTGCACAGCTTGGTCCTTCCCCCACACACCAAGGTGCAGCAGAGGCAGCTAAAAACAGTCGATTGCTTTGTAGCTCAAAAATGGTTGCCCAGGGTTAGCCTTTGGCAGCATCTGACCTTGGCCTGCATCAGAATGTCTCCCAAAAGGCAAAGAACAAACATACCCCCTGGCCAGGTTCAGACAACATCAGAGCAAGAGCCAATTAGCTTAACAAGCAGCATATCCTAAGGTAGATCTCAGCAGACACAGACTCTGCTGAGGAGAATTTTGCTTCATGTGGCAGCACCTGCACAGCAGCTCAGATACTGAGGCATGGGTTGTTCCTCACTGTCAGCCAACCTAAGGGTCAGCCCCATGTACAAACGGCCAATAGAAATCAAGACTCAAGTACAACAGGAGGGCTCACATAACCCACATAAAGGACATCCCTGGAGCACCAGCTCAGGTTATCAAGGATGCTGCACCACTGGGTACCACAGGACACCTACTGCATATGGCCACCGAACCAAGACTGGAAGTCATATCATATCTATCTAATGCATAGAAACAAACTCAAAAAGGCAGCCAAAATTAAGAAACAATGAAATATGCACCAAATAAAAGAACAGAAAAAAATTCCAGAAAAATTGCTAAATAAAATGGGCATAAGCAATTTATCATATATACAGTGTAAAAACATAATTATAAGGATGCACAAGGAATTTAAAGAGAACTTTAACAAAAAGATAACAAGCATAAAAAAGTACATAGAAACCATACAAAAGAACCAGTCAAAAATGAAGAATACAATATCTGAAATGAAGAATATACTGGAAGGAATAAATAGTACTTTGGATGAAGCAGAGGACCCAACCAGTGACTTGGAAAACAAGGTAGCAAGAAACATCTGAACAGAGCAGCAAAAAGAAAAAAGAATTTTAAAAAATGAGTATAGTTTAAGGGACCTTTGTGACAACATGAAATGTAACATCGGCATTGTAGAAATGAGAAATGAGAAATTGAGAAATGAGAAATGAGAGAACAAAGGATAGAGAACCTATTTGAAGAAATAATGACTGAAGACTTCCTTAACCTGGTGAAGGAAAAACTCATGCAAGCCCAGTCAGCACAGAGTCCCAAACAAGATGAACCCAAAGAGGCCTACACCAAGGCACAACCTAATTAAAAAGGCAAAGGTTAAAGACAAAGAGAGGATCTTAAAAGCAGCAAGTGAAAGGCAGTTCATTATCTACAAGGAAGTGCCCATAAGACTGTCACCGGATTTCTCAACAGAACTTTTCAGGCCAGAAGGCATTGATTGGCATGAAGAAGTCAGAGTGATAAAAAGTAAGAACATACAACCTAGACTACTTTACCCATAGGGCTATCACTTAAATGGAGAAATAAAAAGCGTTCAAGATGAGAGAAAGCTAAAGGAGTATGTTCTCACCAAACCATTATTATAAGAAATGTTAAGAGGCCTTCAATAATAATAATAATTGCTAATGAATACAATGGCAATAAATATGTACCTGTGAAAGATCACTTTAAATGTAAATGGCCCAAATGCTTCAATCAAAAGATGTAGGGTAGGTGAATAGATAAGAAAGCAAGACCCATATAGATGGTATCTACAAGAGACCCACCTAAAGATGAAAGATACATACAGGCTAAATGTAAAGGGATGGAAAAAGATATTTTATGAAAATGTAAAGGGAAACAAAAGCTAGGATAACAGTCTTATATCTGACAAAATAGATTTTAAAACACAGGCTATAGTAAGAGACAAAGGACACTACATAATGATAAAGGAAGCAATCCAACAACAGGATATAATACTTGTAAACATTTATGCACCCAACATAGGAGCACCTAAATATTTTAAGCAAATCTTGATGGACATAAAGAAAGACATTGACAGTAATACAGTCAGAGTAGGGGATTTTAACACCCCATCAACATCAATTGATAGATTTTCCAGACAGAAACTCAACAATGAAACAGTAGCATTAAATGGCCCACTAAGTCAGATGGATTTAATTAATATCTTCAAAGCCCTTCACCCCAAAGCCGCAGAATACACGTTCTTTCCAAGTTCATATGGAACATTTTCAGGTTAGACCACATGCTACAACACAAAACAAGTCTCAATACAGTTAAGAAAATCGAAATCTTATCAAGCACAATGACATAAAATTATAAATCAATCACAAGAAAAAAACTGAAACACATACAAAGACAGAGGGGCTAAATAACTTGTTACTGAACAATGCATGGGTTAACTATGAAATTAAGGGAAAATAATTTTAAAAAGTAACCTTAAACAAGTGAAAATGAGAACCCAACAACCCACAGTCTAGGGCACACAGTGAAAGCAACCCTAAGAGGGAAATTCAGAGCATTAAAGCCCTATGGCAAGAAACAAGAAAAATCTTAAATAAACAATCTAACTTTACACTGAGAGGAACTAGAAAAGAAGAACAATAAAAGCCCAAAATGAGTAGAAGAAAGGAAATAATAAAGATTAAAGCAGAAATAAATCGAATAGAGTCTAAAAAAATGTACAGAAGATCAATAAAACCAAGACTGATTCTTTGAAAAAAACAAACAAGATTGACAAACATTTAACCAGACTCATTTAGAAAAAAAGGGAGAGGACCCAAATAAATAAATTCAGAAATAAAAGAGGAGAAGTAACAACTGACACCAAAGAAATATAAAGGATCATAAGAGAATATTATGAACAACTATATGCCAACAAACTGGGCAATCTGGGTGAAAAGGCTAAATTCTGAGAAACATACACATTTTTGAATCAGGAAGAATCAGAAAATCTGAATAAACAGATTATAATTGTAATCTAATGAAATTGAAGAAGAAATCAACCCCAGCCTCCGCAAATAATATTCTGTTGCTTTGTTATCTTCCCTCTGAGCCTTTATTTAATGTTTTTCTTTAATGTATTAAGCTTTTCTATAAAGTACACGTGGAACAATTTTTTTTTCATTGCTCCAGGTTGGTTCTTTATCTGAGTTTTATTCTATCATCTTTCTTACTTTGTGTATGCGTGTATCAGTGTGTTATAGAATTGAAAAGATCACATTAATAAAAATCCATTTACATGAATGAGGTTTTCAGTTATAGGAATGTAGAAGCAGGGATGAAAGATTGATTTGGCTTGAAACTGGTTAACTTTCAACTGGATTCTAGCATTCTATGTTGCAAAGGATTTGAGGTAACCAAGAGCTATTTGGAAAATAACTAATGTCAAGAAGAAACTGTATTATAAAAATACAAATAACCAAGAAAATATTGCGTCCTATGAGGTCAAATTATATGTGTAGAGAAAATAAAATTTTCAGAGAATATGAAAGTTAAGGAATTGAAGTCAAAAGTTACAGAGGTATACCAGAATTTAAAAATCTGATATGAACTAGCTACCAAATGGTGTCATGATTCCTCCTAAAGGAAAATGTATGGTGGCTAAATTAGAAGGAGAATGCATGTTACTGATGATAGGAGATCAACAAGCAGTAAAGCCAGGTTGTTGAATGTATTTTTCACAAAGGCACTTACAATCACCAACAATAGCAAAGAAGAAAAACCCCAGATAGCTTCTAGTCAGAGTTTTCGGTAAAATGCAGATGTGCCTTCCTGGGGAGTAAGAAATTTTGAAAAATGGAGGGACTTAGGGCCTCATCACATGAATCTCACAGAGGTGATGGAGTATTGATCCCGACGCAGCCATGCAGAGGGAGGAGAATGCCAGCTACATCTGGCGCATGTACACAAAGCCTCAGGTAATGCAGATGATCCCTGCAATGCACTTTCCTTAGAGAAGGTGACACGGTGTGAATTCCACAGGCACTGTTGACTTTTTATATTCAGATGCTAGAATAGAATTTCTCTTCACCGTATCTATTTCTCTTCACTACCTAGAGGGTTTATTTTTTTTCCTCTCATGGTACACAATAGTAAAATGTTTCCGACAGTAAAAACCATCAATATTATGCTTTTAATTAACTTGCATGCTCAGGAAACTCATATGTCTATATTATAATGCTTCAATGTCTTAAAACTTTTCCCTATATATTTTTCCTGAATATATATTTAAAACATCAATAGTTTGGTGCTCACACATTTTACCCTTTGTTGAATCAACGCCTCTCCTTCCCCTTCATATCCTCCCCCTACTTCCCCTTCTCTGTGTCTCTGTGTCTCTGTCCACATATGAAACATATCCACAGGTATAGGGCCAGTTAGGATCAGAGCACAGACTTAAAGCCTAGCCAAGACCTATACTCCCAACCCCGACTTCTTCCACATTATGTCCAGTCTACACAGTTTAAACATTGTCTCCTCTACCAGCTTATTAGAATTCACAGGCATATAAAGATGTGACCCACATAATACAACCGTCCAGTTTAGAAGAAAAGGCAGAAAATACTTTTAAAAGAGCTCAAGGCTCTACTTGCATTTTGATAATATTTGAAGAAGATATATACTACAAAGCACACATCTTCACATCCCTCTTTTTCATCCATTTCCCTCTTTCTTTAAATTGTTGTAGTTAACTTCATAACCACCCACGAACTATGCATATTTTTTCTTTGCTAGACAAAACTTCCCTAGAACTAACCCAAATGCATCTCCTCAGTGTCTATCCCCTTCCCTCCTGCCTTTCTAGTCTTGATTTCCTCTTATCATTGTACTGATGAGGCAACACCGAAGAGCAGATCACCTGTCAGTTGGCTTCCAGCAGTACCTTCTCAGAGAACAAGACTGGGGAAGAAATCAAGCTGGCAGAGCCAGAATCCCTATTAGCAAGCAGAGAATCACATGCATTAATATTTTTTGTCCCCCAAAGGGAAACACTTTATAAATTAAACTGTATTATACTTGTATATAACAGTATGATTTTAAATATAACTCTAGGTTAAGTATTTTAAGGATATGCATGATATGAACCTAGGGGAATAAATTTAATGAATCAATATTTATAACCTCTTTTCACTTATGTCTGCAGATTAGCTGCTGATTTCAGAATGATTATGAAATATGTTGCATCCAAATATCGATTTCATATTCCCATGTAGACACATCTCCCTACTGGATTTCAATATAGTCACAAATGTTAAATATCTAATTTTAACCAGCTTTGACTTTCACAAAAAACATTTAATGATATAAAATATGTAAAATAATCTGACACTAGTATATAGAACAGGGTGGGGCAAAAGTAAATTTATAGTTGTTAGTATGAAAAATGCCATAATTAGCCCTGGTTGGTGTTGCTCAGTGGTTAAAACATCGACCTGCACACTGGAGGGTCTCCGGTTCAATTCCCAGTCAAGGGCACATACCTGAGTACAGGTCTGATACCTGCCCTGGTCAGGTCTCTCTCTTTCTCTCTCTCTCTCTCTCTCTCTCTCTCCCTTCCCTTCCACTGTCTCTGAAAAAATCAATGGGAAAAACATCCTTACTTTTTAAGCAATGATTAAAAATATATAATAGCCATCTGGTGTGGTTCAGTGGTTGAGCCTAGATCCATGCACCAGGAGATCGCTGGTTCAATTCTCTGTCAGGACACATGCCCGGGATGCAAGCATAATCCCCAGGGTGTGTGCAGGAGCAGCTGATTGATGTTTCTCTCTCCTCAATGTTTCCATCTCTCTCCCTCTCCCTCTCTCTGAAATAAATGAAAACATATTTTAAAATATAATAATTAATAAATAACAATACAAGAATAAACTCTGTTTCGCATACTCACAATGTAAACCTACTTTTGCCTCACCCTGTAAATAGTATTTGGAATGTTGTTTTGCTTTCCTCTTTTCTCATAGCAAAATAATGGCTCAATTTTAAATGTTGGGAAGGGAGAGGGGAGCTCTTGTTTATCAATTAACAATACTTTAGAAAGACAATGCCCTCTCCTTGTTGGTTTAATATCAAAGTATTAAAAAGTATATGCAATATATTTTTTAGGTAAACTAATGTTTACTAAAGGTTTTTTTAAAGAATTCTTGTTTCTTGAAAATAACTAAAACCTGAAAGTGTCACCAAACAGAAGTGGATATTTAAAACATACCCCCGCTCTAATAATTATGGAATATCACTTGAAAACTGTCATTCCTCTGAGTATTAAAAAATTTGCCTTCATTAAATCAGATCACTGGATTCCTATAGACTTGCACTATAATGTCTTTGTCTTTAATGTGCCTTTTCTGAATTAAGCTTTGAGGACATACCCTAATTTTTTTAAAAGATATTTTATTGATATTTTACAGAGAGGAAAGGAGAGGGATAGAGAGCTAGAAACATCGATGAGAGAGAAACATCGATCAGCTGCCTCCTGCACATCCCCCACTGGGGATGTGCCTGCAACTAAGGCACATGCCCTTGACCAGACTCGAACCTGGGCCCCTTCAGTCCAAAGGCGGACGCTCTATCCACTGAACCAAACCAGTCAGGGCTGATTTTCTTTTTATGAAACTACAATACAACAAATAATCATATGGAATTAATTTTGTGACTTAATACACAAATATTGTTGAGAAATATCGTCATTCAGTGGCCCATATATAACATCCCAGGAGAGGCATCTATATCACATGTCAGTACTGAGAAAAGTTTTTCTCCTTCAGAGGCAAGCTTCTCCTTTTGTTAAAGTGAGAAATATGTAAATTATGCTATTTTCATTTTAACATGGCTACTAGGAAACTAAACCTAAAACTATAATTTCTATACAGTTTCTTTTAGACTGAATGCTTATATTTCTCTTTATCCCTGGTTTTCTATCTATTTATATCTTCCCTGCACTAGCATATACATGTCTAATTTCATTTATTTTGTTTTATACATGTTTATGTTACAGTCTCTTAATGTTTTTAAACAATATAGACACTATAGTATTGATAAAACATGTAAGATTTGTCTATGCACAAAGACTATTATGATTAAAATTGTTTAATTTAGTGAGCAAATTCATGCATGAATGAATTCAACTTTCATATGCTTTCCCTATAAGCTTCACACTGAATTATACTTTATGGTTTGATATAAAACACAAAATTAATAACATAAAATATCAATATCTTTTATAGGAATACAAAGGAATATTTAAGTTTTAATCTCCCTTTGCTACACCTGATACTGTAGAAGTACAGGTAAAATCATTTGGACAGTTCATCCTTATTTTGGGTACTTAGACTGCATCTAAATTCACATATATTTGTAGAGATAGAAGAAATCCTAATTGGCTTTTTAAAGACATTTATTCATCATTATTTAGCAGTTACTACGTTTTGACCTTTGCTATGTTCTGTGACCAAGATGAAATACAATACCCAGTGGGTAAGATAGACATTTAAATTAACACTAGAGGTATCCATCGAGTTCTATGAAAATAAAAAACAGTACAATCCAAAAGAATATTAAAATGAGCACTCATCCACCACCCAAAGTCAAGGACAGAGAAGAAAATGTGCAAAAACAACATGTGCTAGGGCTGTGGTGCTAGGCAGCATGAACCATAAGGTGCTGCAGGTAGTTTGACACGGTGAGAAAAACGTGTGCAAGATGGATACCAGTTGGTGAATGAGCCTGGAGAAGTGCTTGGGACTTATTTGTATTTCATATTATAAATACCAAGGACGAGGGAAAGGAATGAATTTTAGCAAGGATGTATCCATGAGAATTGTATTTTAAGGACCTTATTTTATGAGGTACAAGAGAGATTGAACTGGAGCAAGAAGATTAATGATGAGGATAATTAAAGTCTCAATCACTGCTGGGGCAGTGGGCATAGAAATTAGAGATTATATATATATATAGTCAGAATTACAGTGAAATGATGTAGATAATAAATGTTGGGTTGTGAGGTGATTCACTGAGATAAGAAATTGAAAAAGAAAGAAGATTTATAGGAGTAAAAGATTTTATTTTTTGGTTGTTTGACTTTTAAGGAATAAGTAATACATCAAGGTCTTAGCAAACGATTATATACATGGAGCTGAGCAAAGAGCTAGGGGTACTGGCTTGGAAGTCATAAGCGTTTAACTGAGAATTGATACTGTGGATCTGCATGAGGTCATCCAAAGAGAGTCTGTTGTAAGAAAAGGAAATAGAATTGAGAACAGAATCCTGTGGCTACTAGGGTGCAGGCAGAAAGAGGAAATAGAAAAAATAGCCTAAGAGGTAAGAAGAAAGCTAGGGGAGTGCTGTATCATAGAAACTGAGTTACAAAAGGTTTTCTGTTTGTTTGTTTGTTTTTTATAGGTTTGATTAAGTGTGAAATTCTACTTGGAAGTCAGTTAAAATAAAGATAGAAGATACCCAATGGATTAAGCAATACAGCAGTATTTGTGCAGTAAACACAGTTGTAGAGGAGTTGTAGAAGTGGAAGGATTGCTATAGGTGATTTTAATATGAAGAAGTGGATATGATAAATACTAATTTTTAAGACAATTTGCTGATCTCACATGTGTTTAAAAGTTAAAGATGAACATACTATTAATCTTACACTGAATATTTACAATTTAGCTTAAGTGACCTTAAATCATGTTGATTATATTTGATTTTTACAATTAAACCAATGTCTCATCTCCTCTAAAAACTTAGAAAGTTTTATAAGATGGACCGTGTGGCTCAGTGGTTGAGGGACAATCCATGAACCAAGAGGTTACCAGTTCTATTCCTTGTCAGGGTACATGCCCAGGTTGTGGGCTTGGTCTCCAGTAGGGGGCATTCAGGAGACAGCTGATCAATGATGTTTCTCTCTGATCGCTGTTTCTATCTCTCTCTCTCTTTCACCCTTACTCTCCCTAAAATCAATAACATATTTTTTTAAAAATATGGTGGTAGAGACTAAGAAATAGGCTTTACTTTAAAGTATCATGGAACTTTAAATGTCTTTGTGCTGCTAGTGTTAGGGCATCTCACTAATCATCCTCTCAGTCAACTATGACATTGCAGATAATTGGATCCTTGTTATTGCTGACAGTATCTCTAGTAAAAACAGGTTAGCCACAAGCATATGTCACCTAGCAAAATATTCCTGCTTAAAATTAACAGCTAGTAATATGAATGAAGGCCTCAGCAGAATGTATCAAGTAGATCTTCTTGGCATTGGGAGGAAGAATCTTTCCAGGATTCTGTGGAAGTAACACCAGAGAAAAAAAGGTGAAGGGGAATATACTCAATTATATTGTGTTAAGTTGCATCACAGTAGGTGATTTTTAGAATTAGTGGAACAATCACATTGTAAAGTATAAAAATGTGAAATCACTATATTGTACATGTAAAATGAATATAACTAATGCAATAATGATACCATCTATACTTAAATTTTAAAAAATGTGGAAACTGAGTTTTCACAAGCATTAACATAAAAATATTTAGTATAAAAAATAACAAATTTATGTAAAGGATTTAACACAAGAAACAGAAAAAAAAAATCTCCATTTTATCCACAAATAACACAGAGCCATAGATTTTAAGAAACTGGAGCAGTATACCATAGAGAGAGAAGTGGCTTTGAGGAAGGTTGACATGAAAAGGCTCAAATACACAAGGAAATCCAAGATCCCAAATAAAATAGAGTTTTGCCTTGAATTCTACCATATTTAATATACAATTACTGTTTCCTTTTGTGTTTTTGTGCCTGGTTATTTTTCCTATTGTATCTATTTGAAGAATGATATTAAATGTTTAAATAAATAAAATTAATAAGAAATAATTCTAAAATTAAATATAAAAATAAATATATAAATTATATGTGAAGAAAATAATATTATTTTTCCTAGGGATTTAATAAAAGAATTAAATAGATAATTTTTATTTGTCCATTCTCTCTAAGAAAATATATAAATTCAAAGAAACATTTAAGCCTATTATAAAATATTAAATGTTATCTGCAATGATATATACTAAAAATAGTAAAAAATGTGTGGAAAGATGAGGTAATTCTGTAATGACAATAATTAAATAGTGCTGTAGTTGTGTAAAAATTGAAAAATCAATGAATTTTTTTACATTACAGATTTTGGTATTTTAAGTTAGTGTGATAAGAAAAACTAATGCAACAGAATGCTGAAACTAGGCTAATTGGCTAACTATTTGGAAAAAAATAAAGTTATATTCCTATACCTCAAAATAATTTCATAAAAAACAAGAGATTTGTTACTTAAATGAATCCAGGAGAAAATATAGATGAATATTTATCTGATCTTGAGGTGGAAAATAAGTTCAAAAACTAATATCCAAAAAGAACTAATAGAACAGTGGTTCTCAACCTTGGCTGCACATTAGAATCACCTGGGACTCTTTTTAAAATCCTGATTTCTGGGCCTCATCCTCCGGAAATTCTGTTTCTTTGTTATGGGGTGAGGCCACAGCATTAGAAACAAAGAAACAGAATTTCCGGAGGATGAGGCCCAGAAATCAGGATTTTAAAAAGATTCCCAGGTGATTCTAATGTGCAGCCAAGGTTGAGAACCACTGTAATAGAGGAATGTATTGATCAATTTGATGTTATAACAATTGTTGAAGTTCTATAATATCATTCACAATGAAATGAAAAGATATATTACAAACCAGAGAAAATTTTCAAGGTATGTGATGAATAATAACAAAATTCTTGCATGCCAATAAGAAAGTATATTTAAGCCGAAACTGGTTTGGCTCAGTGGATAGAGCATCGGCCAGCGGACTGAAAGGGCCCAGGTTCGATTCCGGTCAAGGGCATGTACCTTGGTTGAGGGCACGTACCTTGGTTGAGGGCACATCCCCAGTAGGAGATGTGCAGGAGGCGGCTGATCGATGCTTCTCTCTCATCGATGTTTCTAACTCTCTATCTCTCTCCCTTCCTCTCTGTAAAAAATCAATAAAATATATAAAAAAAAAGAAATTATATTTAAATAGAAGGGTAAATTCCATTAATTACCACTGCTCTATTAGCTAATATCTCTAGTAGGTAACATAATTATTATTTCTTTTTTTATGGGAACAATTAAGATCTAGTGACTTAGAAACTTCAAAGTTTTTAATTCAGTATTGTTGTCTATAGAGCTCGAGGACTTATTTATAACCTCCATTCTACACTTATTTTTTTACAAATTAAACATTTTTAGATTCCATATATAAGTGAGATCATGCAATAATTTTTCCCTCTGTCTGATCGACTTCAGTTAACATAATGTTCACAAGGTCCATTTATATTATTGCAAATGGCAGGATTTCCTTATTTATCATTGCTGAATAATATTCCATTGTGTATGAATATATACCACATCTTTTTTATCCATACATCCATTGACTGACACATAGGTTGTTTCCACATGTTGGCAACTGTGAATAATGTTGTAATGAATAAGAGAGTGCAGTATCTCTTCAATATCCTATTTTCATTTCCTTTGGATATATAGTCAGGAGTGCTGGGTCATATCATAGTTCCATTTGTTATTTTTTTGAGAAACCTCCATATAATTTTCCACAGTGGCTGAATCAATTTGCATTCTCAGTAACAGAGAACAAGGGTTTCCTTTTATTTATTTTTATTTTAAAATACATTTTTTATTGATTTTAGAGAGAGAAGAAGGGAGGAAGGGAGAGGAGAGAGAGAAAAAAAAATCAATGTGAGAGAGAAATATCAATCCATGGCGGGGATCAAACCAGCAGCCTGGGCGTGTGCCCTGACTGGGAATTAAACTGGCAGCCTTTTGCTGTATCGGACAATGCTTAACCAACTGAGCCACCCTGGCCAGGGCAGGCTTCCTTTTCTTCACATCCTTCCCAACACTTACTCTTGTCTTCCTGAGAATAGCCATTCTAACAGGTGTGAGATGATATATGCATTTAATATGTTCTACATAATATATGTTCAACAATTGATGGGAACTTGAAAATAATAAAAACGTTAGCAGTTTAGTGAGGAAAACTGACATGTAAACAAAAATTTCCTGTAAAAGGTGATTATGATAATGAACGTGTTTACAAATTAATTGGAGAAAAAATAAGTGTACTATATTCACCTGGGATCATCTAGGAAGACCTCACACTTAAAAGAGCATTTGAACTTGAGATGAAGACACAGGGGGATAAATAACAGAGAGGAGAGTTTTGAAGATAAAGGGAATTACTTTTGTAAAATCGGGAAAGTATAACAGTTATGTGGTTTGAAAAATATGTTGTATTCAGGTAATAATACAAGAATTCCAATATCCCTGCATCTTTTACTGGAGCCTCTGGAAAGAAATTTGCTTTGAAATTCAGTTTTTTAGCCAAATCCAGTTCCTCGTGATGGTCGTACCACAGTGCCCATTTCCTTGCTGGCTGGCTGCTGGGGCCCAACCCTGCTCCTAGGGACTGCCTACATTCCTTGTCATGGTTTCCATGTGGCCTCTCCCAGCAACTCTCACCCTTCTGGTTTCCAGGACTGGCCCTTCTGCTCCATTTCTCAGGCACTGGCTAGAGAAAGCTCTCTACTTCTAAGGGCTCCTGTGGTTTTAATGGGCTAATCAAAGCAATCCAACATAATGTCCCTATTTTAAGACTTTTAATCATTAGGAATTAGAATGACCTTTTCCCTTTTGTCACATAATATAGCCTAGTCAAAGGTTTTAAGCATTAGGACATGGACATCTTTGGGAGCATTTATTCTGCTACCACACTTATCAAGACTATAAATATAAGAAGCATAGCATGAATTTATGGGAGAAAAAGAATGAGTTCTATTTTGAATACATTAAGTTTGAAGTGCCTGTGGGAATTCTGGGTGGAAATCTTTTGAAAGCAGTTTTATGTACAGGTTTGGCAGTTCTGGATAAAAGTCAAGGCTGATTGTATAATTTGGTAGTCATCATCTTATAAATTGTTAATGAAGTCATCATTTTATGTATGAGAACTTAGCATTTGCCCAGGGAGATTTCAAGTCAGTTTACAAAGTTAATATACTGTGGTACTCTCCATAGTAGGATCATGTTTTATTGATTTGGACATTAGTCTGGGATCAAATTCTTACATTTCTTGAATGAATAAATGAATGAGTGAATGAATAAATATAAACTCTAGACACATGTCCTCTAGGGTTATATATTGTTTATACCTCTGAGTGTGTGTGTGTGTTCAATATGGCCCATCATTTTTTTTAAAAAAAAATCACACTTATTATAAGATCAGAAAATAATTTCATTAATTTAGAATAAGTTAAAAGCATTATTTTGATAAAGAAAGAAAATAAAAGACTTTATGTAGACTAAATCACTATTGCATAGAAAAAGCACTGTGATAATGAATTTCTATTATTTCATTCACTCTTAAGATAGTATTAAGTAAGTGGTACACAATTTATTTAAATCATATTCTTCTAAATAACTATCAGGGTGTGTGCACAGTAGTACACATGTGAAAGCACATGCATATGCAAGTGTGCACACACACATTTGAATTTTGTTTTCATTTATTTAGCCTATTCAGACATCTGAACAAAAAATACATGTATATCTGATGACAGAGAGCACCTATCTACATACTTCTCTCCTTAAATTCATCAAGGAGAACCCACCTCACTAATAGTGCTTTTTACACTCTACTAATAGCATTCATTTGCTATTTTATTTATTTTCTAGTAAGTGGATTGTTTCTAATTTATTTGTTAGTGTTTGTTCTTTTTTCAAAGACTTTATTTTTTCAGAGTGGTTGTAGGTTCATAGCAAAATAAAGAGGAAGGTACAAAGATTCCTCATGTACCCGCTCTTCCCACACACCCATAGTCTCCTCCATTATCAACATCTCCCACCAGAGTAATGCATATATTACAACTGATGAACCTACATTGACAAACCATAGACACCCAAAGTCCATACTTTACATGAGGGTTGACGCTTAGTGTTGCACATTTTTCAGGTCTTCACAAATGCATAACGACAGATGTTAATCATTATAGTATTGCACAGAGTATTGTCACTTCTCTAAAAATCCTCTGTGTTCTACCTATCCATCCCTTCCCACCTCTAGGAAACCATTGGACTTTTTACTGTCTCCATAGTTTTTCCTTTTCCAGGATGACATATAGTGAGAATCATACAGTATATAGCCTTTTCAGATTAGCTTCTTTCACTAGTCATATAAATTTATGGCCCCTCCATGTCTTTTCCTGGACTGATGGCTCATTTCTTTTTAGCTCTGGATACTATTCCATTTTCTGGATATACCCCAGTTTATTTATCCATTCACTTACTGAAGAATAACTTGGTTGCTTCCAGGTTTTGACACTTAGAAATTGTCTAACCTTTTTTAAAACATAGAAAAATATCCTGTCATTTATATTCAAATAAGTATACTCAATATGTTGTGAAATTATTTAAAAATAATAATAAAGCTAAATAGAGAGCTCCGTTTTCAGCACAAATAATATTAGAAATGGAAGAAGGGGAGGCAACTAAGATGGCGGCATAGGTAAACACCGGGAAATTGTCGCCTCACACAACAATTGAAAATTACCGCAAAGGACTGAGCAAACATCATCCAGAACAACAGGAAGGCTGGCTGAGTGTAAATTCTACAACTAGAAGGAAAGAAAAGCACGCTGAGAGCCAGAGGCGCTGCGGAGGTGAAGTGCAGAGGTACGGCGGCTCGCGCACGCGCGAGGAAAGGGGGTGGCGCCTGAGGACGCGGCTGTCTTTTTGAATCACAAGCTCCCCACTGCTCTGAACTCCGGTTCCGGGAAGTCTCTGGGGACCCAGGACTCATACGGGGAGAGGCTGGTCTGTCGGGCAGCGGGTGAACTTGAGGGCGGCTTTCCCTCAGAGGTGCTTGCAGCCGTTACCGGGACACTGAGACGCGCGACTCCGGGCGAAGAATCGGCCATAGCTGCTTTCTCCGCCCTTTGACTCCCTGAGACCCCGCCCCACCCAGGCTGCGGCAGAGGCTTTTGCATGTGAATGTACCTAACTGCAGCCGAACCAGGCAGACCCTGAACTTCCAAGAGAAGGCCCAAGGCCCCGCAGCGGCTTGCATTGCTTCACAGCTGAGCCTCTTCGTGGCTCCTGCTGTGTGGCCTCAGGCAGAGGCTGAATTAGCACCTCCTTAGATCCAGGAGCCACTGTACCCAGTGGTCAGAGGGGGGCCATCCAGATTGCAACTCCTCAGATCCATAAGGGACACACTCAGGGAGCAGACTCAGTGAGCATCAAAGCCCCACTGAAGCAAGTCTTGCCCCAGAAGGGTGTCTTCAGCACAGAAGTTCTCCCACTTTAGACACAGCTGATTCTCACAGCCAATTGGCCTGGAGGTCAATTCCTCCCAGTGATTCTACAACAACCAAGGCACCAAGAGTGCACCAAGAGTGTCCACCCCAGGTAACTGGGGAGGCTGAGCTACTGGGCCCTACAGGACACCTGGCGCACAGGGCCACTCTATCAACACAGGGAAGCTGCCAAAATGCGGAGACAAAGAAACAGGTCACAAATGGCAGAAATGGAGGAAAGCAAACGATTGGATATAGAGTTCAAGGCCACGTTTATAAGGTTTTTCAAGAATTTTATGGAAACCGCCGATAAATTTAATGAGTCCCTCAATAAGTATAGTGAGACCATGGAGGACATGAAAAAGGACCAACTAGAAATTAAGCATACACTGACTGAAATAAAGAATAATTTACAGAGATCCAGCAGCAGACAAGAGGATCCCAAGAATCAAGTCAAAGATTTGAAATACAAAGAAACAAAAAATACCTAACCGAAAAAGAAAAAAGAAAAGAGATTCCAAAAATATGAAGATAGTGTAAGGAACCTCTGGGACAACTTCAAGCGTACCAACATCAGAATTATAGGGGTACCAGAAGGAGAGAGAGGGCAAGATATTGAAAACCTATTTGAAGAAATAATGACAGAAAACTTCCCCTACCTGGTGAAAGAAATGGACTTACAAGTCCAGGAAGCGCAGAGAACCCCAAACAAAAGGAATCCAAGGAGGACCACACCAAGACACATCATAATTAAAATGCCAAGAGCAAAAGATAAAGAGAGAATCTTAAAAGCAGCAAGAGAAAGACAGTCAGTTACCTACAAGGGAGTACCCATACGACTGTCAGCTGATTTCTCAACAGAAACCATGCAGGCCAGAAGAGACTGGCAAGAAATATTCAAAGTGATGAATAGCAAGAACCTGCAACCAAGATTACTTTATCCAGCAAAGCTATCATTCAGAATAGAAGGTCAGATAAAGAGCTTCACAGATAAGAAAAAGCTAAAGGAGTTCACCACCACCAAACCAGCATTATATGAAATGCTGAAAGGTATTCTTTAAGAAGAGGAAGAAGAAAAAGGAACTCTTACCATTTGCCACAGCATGGATGGAACTTGAGAGCGGATAAATACCACAGGATCTCACTCATTTGTGGAATATAATGAACAACATAAACAGATGAACAAGGACTGATCCAGAGATGGAGAGGCATTGATTGGACTGTCGGGACTTGGAGGGAAGGTAGGGGAGGGTGGGGGTAAGGGGGAAAGATCAACCAAAGGACTTATATGCAAGCATATAGGCCTAATCAATGGACATGGACAACGGGGGGGTGAGGGCATGAGCGGGGTGGGGGGGTGAGGGGTGGGGGGTAGAGGGTAACGTGGGGACAAGGACACATATGTAATATCTTAATCAATAAAAAATATATTAAAAAAAAAAGAAATGGAAGAAGAATCAGGTTACATATCCTTACAGATCCCATGGACACGTACAATAGTTGAAGGAATATTCATAACAATTAATTAAAACAATGCATTTCAAATTAAAAAGAAAAAAACAGGAAGAGAAATTTTGAATAGTCTTAAATGAGTTGACAAAAGCAAAGCCATAATTAAAAACCTTCTCATGAAGAAAATTCCTGGCCCGTATGTCTTCACTAGGATTCTACCACATAACTAAAGAAGATGCACCAAATTTACACAAACTCTTCCAGAGAATTACAAAATATTAAGAAAAGAACAATCCCCAGCTTGGCTTGTGAGGCCAACATCATCTATGTATGGAAAACCTGATAAGACCTCACAAGAAAGAAAAGTTACAATCAATCTCCATCAGAAATGCAGATGCCAAAATCCTAGATAAATATTAGAAAACTGACTCCAGAGGTACATCAAAAGTATAATCAACTGGGGGGTGGGTGGCATGACAGCAATTATGATGGAATAAGAACTCATAAAAATTTCTTCCCCTCTACAAGCAATGAGAGCATGGCAAAAATGGTCAAAATCCTATTTTCAGAGCTTTGGAAATTAACCAAAGGCTGTCCTAACCTGAAAAGTGCTCATTCAAGAAAAACACTGAATCTCAGTAAGAGCACTGTGTTTTACAGTGACTTTTGTGGCCTTGATATATTCATCAATCCAATGGGCCCTGCTTATGTTCAGGGCTGCACTTATGCCACAGATGTGAGAAGTCCCTAATCACTCACCTCTGGATGAACGTGAGGAACTGCACAAGCAAGAAGTGGAGACTCAGATATAGTGATTAACTGCCTTCAGTGTGTCCCAGCACACACACAGTCCATCAGTAAACACAGAGTCTTATTCGTGCAAGGCATTCAAGAAAATCTCTACAGAATCATTCACTTAACAATAATTCAACTGGACAGAAACGTAAGTGCCCCCCGCCAATGACAACAAATAGCCACTTCATAGAATTAGTTCAGAAAACTCATTAATTAAACAAGCAGCAATATAAAAAACAGCAAACAGCAACAACAAAAATCCCTGAGTATGGACAAATCTGATTTCAAGTTGTCACATATATTTTAACACATTCAGTTTCTGTTGTTGTTGTTTTAAACATAGTTTAAATGTTTTTATTGATTTCAGAGAGAGGAAAAGAAAGGGAGAGAAAGATAAGAAATATCAGTGATGAGAGGGAATCATTGATCAGTTGCTTCTTGCTGGGGATTGAGCCCACAACCCTGGCCTATGCCCTGACCAGGGATCAAACCGTGACCTTCTGATTCATAGGCCAGCAATCAACCACTGAGCTATACCCGCCTGGCAAAACATCCAGTTTTCAAGAATACATTACGGCACATACAAACAAGAAAGCATTGGTCATCCACACGCCCCAAAGCAGTTTATAGAACCATCCCTGAGATGGTCCAGATTAGGTTTCCTGGACAAACACTTTAAAAACTCACAAGAGGGGGTCAATAGTAAATTTCAATTGATAGAAGAATCAGAAAACTTGAAAATAAGCAATCAAGGTTATCCATTTTGAAGAAAAGATTAGGAAATATTTTTAAAAGATATATAAATAACATAATGCTCCATTTTTAAAAAATGGAAAAAGAATTAAATCCAAAGCAAACAAAAGAAAGAAAATAATTATGGTTATGGTGAATATAAATAAGAAAACAATGGAAAAAAAACAAAGACCCAAATTGGTTATTTAAAAAATATAAAAGACAAAACTCTAGTTTTACTGACCAAGAATAAGAGAGAGGATACAAGTGACTAAAATAAGGAATAAAAAAGGGGCTGTCACTATTGACCTTATAGAAACAAAAAGGCATATAAACAATTACTATGAATAACTATATGCCAACAAACCAGAAAACCTAGATGAAATGAACTAATTCTTAGAAAGACACAAACTACAAAAACTGACTCAAGAAGAAATATAAAATCTGAATGAATCTATAACAAGTAAAGGTATTAAATTAGGGAAAAGACCCAAATGACCCAGAAGTAATTCAGGTTCACTGGTAAATTCTACCAAATATTTAAAGAAAAGTTTTCATCAATTTTTCACAAACTCTTTCAAAAAATGACTGGGAGAGAATACATTCCCAGATCACCCTATGAAATCAGTGTTACTCTGAAAGCAACATTGAAGCAACAATATCACAAGAAAGGAACATTATACATCAAAATCCTTTATGAATACAGACACAAAAATCCACCATGGAATATTGTGATGTTATAATAAGAAAACATATGAAAAGGAAAATACATCATGAGCTTGAGTGACTTATACCAAGAGCTAAATTAAAATAATTCCATTTAAAATAGTATCTAAAAGAATAACAAAAATAAATTTAACAAAAGAAGCATTAAACCTGAACAATAAAAACTACAAATCATCACTGAAAGAAATTAAATGGAAAAAGATGCCATGTTCATGGATCAGAAGACTTAGTACTGTTAAGATGGAAAAAAAAATCAAATTGCTCTTCAAATTCACCACAATCCTTATAAAAATTTCACCTGACCTTTTTACAGAAATTCACAAGGTAATTTTAATATTCATATGAAAATGCAAGTGTGATGAAAGAATAATGGCCACCAAGATATATCCACATCTCAGAACCTGGAAATATTTTAATTTAAATGACTAAAGAGACTTCTATAGCTATGATTAAGTTAAGGAACTTGAGTTGGCTAAAATGTCATGGATTATCTGGGTGAGCCCAATGTAATGCTTATAAAGGAAAGAAGGAGGTAGAGTAATAGAGCCAGAGAAAGATGAAATGATGAAAAATATAAAGTGTTGCAAGGAGGGAGACAAAGCTAAGAAATGAGGGTGGCTTCTAGAAACTGCACAAAACAAAGGGACAGCCTCTGCCTAGAACCTCCAGAAAGAATGCAACCCTAGTAGCACTTTAATTTTAGGGCGTCACCTCCAGAAGTAAGATCACAAATTTGTGGTAAGCTGCTATATCAGCGATAGGAAGCTAATACAGCAAAGGCCCCAGAATAGCCCCAAAGAGTTGAAAACAAAGTTGGAGGACTCACACTTGCTGACTTCAAATTTCTACAATCTAAAGTAATTAAACCAGTGTGGTACCGACATAAAGGTAAGTATAGATTATTGAATAAAATTGGGAATTCAGAAATAAACCATTACATTTACTAGTAAGATCAATTGATTCTTGTCCTAGATGGTTTGGCTCAGTGGATAGAGCATTGACCTACTTACTGAAGGGTCCCAGGTTCAATTCTGGTCAAGGGCACATGCTTCGGTTGCAGGCTCAATCCCCAGTAGGGGGTGTGCAGGAGGCAGCTGATCAATGATTCTCTCTCATCACTGATATTTCTACCTCACTCTTCCTTTCTCTCTGAAATATATTTTTAAAAAATCAATTGATTCTTGACAAGAATTTTAAGACAATTCAATGGGGAATTAATAGACTTTTCAATAAATGGTGCTGTGACAATTGCATATACACAAGCAAAGGAATGCCCTTGTATCATAGATAAAAAAAAATAACTCAAGGTGGATTAAAACCTAAATAAAAGAGCTAAAAGTATAAAATCTTTAGAAGACAACATAAGCAAAAATCTTTATGAACTTGATTAGATAATGACTTCTTATAAGTGACACCAAATTACAAGCAACAAAAGAAAAAGAAAGATACATTGTACTTATTCAAAATTAAATTAAATGTTTTGAGTTTAAAAGAAACCCTCAAGAAAGTGAAAAAACCTACAGAATGAGAGAAAAATTTTACAGATGATACATCTCATAATGAACTTGTATTCAGAATACATAAATAACTCTTACAACTCAATTAAAAATTAAAAATTAGGAAGATAATTTGAATAGATATTTTTCCAAGAATGATATACAAGTGGACAAGAAGCACAAGACAGATGCTCAATATTTTTAATCATTATAGAATACAAATTAAAACCACATGAAAGATCTTTTACACACTAGGGTAGTTATAATCAAAAGATGGAAAATAACAAGTAAAAAAAAAAAAGAAAAGAAAAAGTGAGAGTAAAGTACGTAAAAAAAAAAAAAAAAAAGAAAGCAATCTCTCAAACATTGCTGGTGGGAATGTAAAATAATACAACCACTTTAAAATCAGTGTTTCAGTCCTTAACAGAAAAACTTCAGAATGCCCCAGCAATTCCACTTATAGGTATACTAGTGACCCAGTGCACGGATTCATGCAATTGAAAGGAAACTAATTAGAAGGTGTCTGGTGGGGTGTCTGCAGAGTGAGCAGGGTCCCTCTGGCAGTTGGGGAACCTCGGCCTGGCCTGTAGGGATCGGGCAGAAATCGGCTCTCCGACACCCCTGAGGGGTCCCGGAATGTGAGAGGCACTCTACAAAGCTGATGTCATACAGGGTGTGAAACGCTAACACAGTGTGCAGTAAACCAGATTCGGGCCCATAGTGCCCCAGCAACAACATAACCCACAGCCAAAGGTAGAATCGTGTGACCCTGCAAGGAATCGGGCTCCCTCCTCTCTGATTTTGGGGTCCATCACCCAAGAACTACTACTGCCAGGTCACTGCAGCTTGGCAGCTCCTGCGTTGAGTGTCTGTCCCTTGGTGTTCAGTGTGAGTCCTACCTACCAGCTGGTCAGATGGTTGGATGGTTGCTTAGCTATAAATATATATGTTGCATACAAATGTTTATAGCACCATCATCCATAATAGTCAAAAAGTGAAACCAACTCAAATGCCCATTGATTGATGAATGGCTAAACAAATAGCTGTGTGTGTGTGTGTGTGTGGTTTTTTTTTTATGTAAGAAAATGGAATAAACTGGTGATCCATGCTGCACCATGAACAGATCTTAAAAATATTATGAAGTGAATAAGCCAGACACAAAATGTATTACATGATTATACTTATATATAATATCCAGAATAGCAAATCTATAGTGATAGAAAATAGGTTAGTCATTACCAGAAGCTAGGAAGAGGAATATAAGTAGGACCTGGGTAATAAAAGGCACAGAATTTTTTTCAGTGATAAAATTGTTCTGAAATTTGATTGTGGTGATTATTGAACAACTTTGTATATACCAATCACTAAATTTTATAATTAAAATAATTCTTTAAAATATATTTTTATTGATTTCAGAGAGGAAGGGAGAGGAATAGAGACATAGAAAAATCAATGATGAGAGGAAATGGTTGATTGGCTGCCTCCTGCACACCCCACACTGGGGATCAAGCCCACAACCCTGACATGTGCCCTGACCAGGAAATGAACCATGACCTCCTGGTTCACAGGTCGATGCTCAACCACTGAGCCATGCCAGCCGGGCTAAATTGTACAATTTTAAGAGTGAACTTTATGGTGTGTAAATTATATTTCAGTGAAAAACTATAATAAATGAAATCAGATTAGGTTTATTCCAATAATGTAAGATTGTTACATTCATAAAATGTACTATCATAAAATCAGTTACTATAATTTACTACATTAACTGTTTGAAAGATAAAATATTATCTAATATGCACAAAATTGCACAGTATTCTTCAAAAATATGTGCAAATGAGAACTAGAACAGAATTTATTTAATCTGATTAAAGATCTCCATAGAAAACCTACAGAAAATGTAATAAAGAGATACTGAAATATTTTCTTCTAAGGTCAGAAAAATAAAAAGATATCCCAGTCAGCTCAATAAGAGAAAAAAAAAATACCTAAATATTGGCAGAAGAGAAATACATTGGTTATTATTTTCAAACTTTACATATACAAATTGCATCGTTGTATATGCAAAAAAATTTAAATATTAAAACTAACAGTGGATATAGCTAGCAACATTGCTAGAAATATCAGCATATAAAACTCTATTCTATTTTCTTTTCCTACCAATAATCAATTAGAAAATTAACATTTAAGTTATTCTATTTATGAACAATATTTTGCTAACTTCATAAAGTTACTTTGAAAGTTTTCCTTTTTAATATGTTTGGAAAATTTGAGGAATTATTCAAGTCATTTAAATAATGTTAAATATATCTAGCCAACAGCAACAATAAAAAATATCCAAGTTGCTCGTTATTGTGCATATCCATATTGGTATTAAGAATATTTCTTTAATGAAGATAATTTTTACATATAAGAATGTTCTGATTTCCTAAGTGATATTTATTTACCAAAATGGACAAATACTTTCCCCCTCTTTCTCCTTAAATACTTTAGGTTTATTTAAAAATTTGCAATCCTTAGAGACATAAAAAATAGAAAAAGAAAATAATCTACCAGATTTATCTTAATAACCACTGCTACTATTTGGGTATATGTAGTTATATATGTCTCTGTCGTGTGGGTGTGTATCTATGTGGTTATGTCTATCCTATCTAATAAAAGAGAAACATGGTAACTAGCTGTACCTCCACTACCCTTCCCATTGGCTAATCAGGGCGATATGCAAATTAACTGCCAGCCAAGATGGCGGCCGGCAGCCAGTCAACTTGAAGTGAACATGAGGCTTGCTTGCTTCAGTGACGGAGGTCTCCAACGTTCCCCGCCTGCTGCTGCTGGCCTCTGAGCTTGCAGTTTGAAACATTGTTACAAATTTAGAAGCTAAACAAAACCCCAGAAACTGGCTTTCAGCCAGTCGGGTTCTCAGAGCTGCAGTTGAAACAGTGTTTCGATTATAGAACCCAAACAAACCAGATACCTGCTTTCAGCAGTTGAGGCCTAAGAGCTGGAGCCAAGCCTCAGAGCTAAAGCTGGCCCAGAATAAAAAAAGAAAAGAAAAAAAGGAGCAGTTGGGAGCTTCTTTCACCCGCTAGCCTGAAAACAGCACTCAGCCCCTCACCCAGGCTGGCCAGGCACCCCAGTGGGAACCCCCACACTGAAGGGTATGTGACCAGCTGCAAACAGCCATCATCCCCTCATCCAGGCTGGCCAGGCACCCCAGTGGGGACCCCTACCCTGATCCAGGACACCCTTATGGGCAAATCAGCCGGCCCCCACCTGTGCACCAGGCCTCTATCCTATATAGTAAAAGGGTAATATGCCTCCCAGCACCGGGATCAGTGGAGACGCGAGGCCTCCCAGCACCGGGATCAGCGTGACAGGGGGCAGCACCCAAACCCCCTGATCGCCCTGTGGCTCTGTGTGTGACAGGGGGCGGAGCCACAACCTCCCTATGGGCCCTGCTCTGTTCGTGACAGGGGAAGGCGCCCCAACCCTCTGATCAGCCCTGCTATGTGCCTGATAGGGGGGAGCTTCCCAACCCCCGATCACCCTGCGGCTCTGTGTGTGACAGGGTGCGGCGCCCCAACCCCCGATTGGCCCTGCTCTGAGTGTGACAGGGTGCGGCGCCCCAACCCCCCCGCCCCCCGCCCCCCCATGGGCCCTGCTCTGTGTGTGACGGGGTAGAGCAGCTGTGGGCAAACTATGGCCCGCGGGCTGGATCCGGCCTGTTCAGCTGTTCTATCTGGCCCGCAGAGCTGAAAGAGCGTAGGGTTCTCTTGCTCTCCCTTCTGCTCCTTCACCAGCAGCAGTGTTAACATGGCAATGTCGGGAAACACGGCCGCAGCTTCTTCTTCTGAGTCCAGTTTAAGAACCCATTGTGGCCCTCGAGTCAAAAAGTTTGCCCACCCCTGGGGTAGAGCCATAACCTCACCATCAGCCTTGCCCTGAGTGTTACAGTGGCGGCGCCCCAACCCCCTGATCCGCCCTGCTCTGTGGGTGATAGAGGGCGGAGCCCCAACCACCCCCCACGGGCCCTGCTCTGTGTGTGATGGGGTAGAGCCATAACCTCCCCATCTGCCCTGCCCTGAGTGTGGCAGGGTGCAGCGCCCCAACCCTTCGATCCGCCCTGCTCTGTGTGTGACAAGGGGCGGTGCCCCAACTCCCCTATCAGCCCTACTCTGTGAGTGACAAGGGGGAGCTCCTCAACCCCCTGATCGGCCCTGCTCTGTGTGTGACAGGGTACGGAGCCCCACCCCCCCTGATGGGCCCTGCTCTGTGAGTGACAAGGGGCAGTGCCCCAACCCCCTAATTGGCCCTGTTCTGTGCGTGATAGGGGGTGGCGCCGCAACCTCCCCATCGACCCTGCTTTGAGTGTGACAGGGGGCGGTGCCCCAACCCCCCAATTGGCCCTACCCTGAGCGTGACTAAGGTGGCATCGCAACCTCCCGATCTGCCCTGCTCTGTGCATGACAGGGGGTGGTGCCCCAACTCCACAATCAGCCCTGTTCTGAGCCCGACCAGGGGCTGCACCTAGGGATTGGGCCTGCCCTCTGCCACCCAGGAGCAGGCCTAAGCCAGCAGGTTGTTATCTCCCGAGGGGTCCCAGACTGCGAGAGGGCACAGACCAGGCTGAGGAACCCCCCTCACCTGCCAAGTGCACAAATTTTTTGCACCGGGCCTCTAGTATATATATACAAGCATAATATGCAAATAGACCAGACTGTGGAATGACTGGTTGGCTATGACATGCACTGACCACCAGGGGGCAGATGCTCAATGCAGGAGCTGTCCCCAGCCTACAGGACCTGATTGCCTGATCAGGGTCTGTTGGCCAACCTCTTGGTCCCTCCCAAGGCTGGCAGGATCCGATCACCCAATGGGGAACCAGGAACCAGGAGTGGATGGTGGTAGACGTGGGCAGTGCCAGGGCCCCAATTGTACCACTGGTCACCCCACACAGAGGTGACTGGCTGCGGTGGTGGGGGTTGGGGCTGGCTGCTGGCAGCCAGGGAAGATCAGCCCTGATCGCAGGCCCGGCCTAGGAACCCTGCCTGTTCGTGAATTTTGTACCCTGGCCCTCTAGTATATCCATAAGTGAGAGTATATATGTACATGTTGGGAAGGTTGAAATACATAAGTAAATAGATAGAAACAGATAGAGGTCAATTAATGATGCATTTGTAGTATGCATGATATTTTTAAACTATTTTTATTTTTGAATGTAGACAGCAACTAGAACCTAAATGCAATAGTATGAAACCCTAGAGTTACTTGCATGTTTTCTCATCTCTGCAGTGATGTGTCCCTGAGTGTGTACAAATGAACATACATACAATCAACTACACATGTTGCTTGGAGTTGTTTCCTCCAGCTGCCATGTTATATTAAAGTAATGATTGACACATGTTGGTATACTATTTGGGAATTTAATATTTGTTATGTTGGATTTCCTCTGTTCATAAAACATACAGTTTGGACATATACACTTTATTCCCATATAACTGGGACAACGCAACATACCATTAATTAAAGAATGACAATTAGCAGGTCCCCAGCTTACTTTCTTAAGCAATCCTTATGAATACTATCCTTCTGATTAACAATGACTTCTGTTCATTAAGTTTTAATGGAGTACACTCAGAAACTCAAAACATAGTTGCTTCCTCATTTAAAATAGATAACTCGCCACTCAAATATTTTGTAGACCTTAAAATGTAATGTTGGAATAGGAGCTAATAGTTCCAAATATGTGAAATAGCAGATTAAATAGTTAAACTTTTCACAGTGCTTTTAACAGGACATTTAAAATAACTGAAATGTTTGGTTCTTATGACTTCCCCCAACGATGTTACAAATAGTCTTCTCTTTCTTTACGATATTTGAATGGCATGTTTCATTTCACACATCCTTTCCTTGCTGCCAGAACCTTAATATTGCTAACAGAGAAAGCTTACCCAGCGCAGTGTTTGTAAATGTCAACTAGCCAACAGATATTTGGAAGCCAATGAATGTTCACCTTTCTAACATTTGCTTAAAGCCATCTGGAATTAATATTCTCCTCTCTCTGCTCCTCTCACCTCAAAAAATCTTTATACGGAAGTTGACACAAAATATATTAAATAAGGCTGGTATTCAGCCCTCTTGCTTTCAAGCAGGAATCACATGTGCATGTTAAAAAAAAAAAAAGGAAATTATTTCGATAGCACTCTGTACATTTGCTGTCAAGTTACCCTTTGATAAATCTGCAATGTTCCAGGAAAACACATCTTGTTTATTTTGGAATAGGAGCAAGCTCCAGCTTGTCTAAAAAGCACTATCCTGAAACAACTTAAATTACATGCTCCTCCAACCAAGTCTGCTTGTTTTCCTTTTATTTTCTCTGCCTGATTAGTCAACATTTGTGAAATTGAGTAATTTGAAAGATGACTCTAAAAATTGCCCAAAGAGTTGGCCCACCTTGTCTTGGAGGAGCAGCTAATTTTCCTCTCACCCATGAAACTGTGAATTAGGGAAATGGAGCAGGAATCGCGGGCCCTGCTGACTCTGGAAAACTTAAATCTGCTCTGGACAAACTGCTATATGTGGTGCGAGGAAGCCAATGGAAATCTTGGGTAAGTAGAACTTGAGTAGGGAGATTTAGCCTTCTCCATGCTCTATTAATCTTTCCTATTTCTTTTGTTTCTCTTTCCAGTTTCTGCTTATCAAAACCTAATGAACAAAACCTGAGTAAATCATCAACATCCTTTCTAATTTCTCCATTTCCACTACTCTCATATTCAGCCATACCCTCCCCTCCATACACACTGCCCGCCCGCCCACCAGCCATTCCTTCACCTAACCTTCATTTAGTAAATATTTACTAAATCCCTTCCTGGTACAAATCACTTTATAGGTTATGATCATAACTAGAACAATTAGCATAACATGAGATTGCATTAGCATATGGCAGCCCTTGGCCTCTAACATTACAGAGCAACTTTTTCCATTTTCAGTCCTTGAGAATTCTGTCCCTCCTAAATCTAAAACTATGCAAGTTTACCTAATCAATTTTTCCCTTTAAATATATTCCTTCTTTTTTCAATTCATATCTGTTCTACACAAATTCCCAAAAAGGAAAACTTAATTTTTCAATTAAGCAGTGTTTTTTTTTTTTTATCCTTTAATTAAAGTTCAAATTCTTCAGTCCATAATTAAAACGTGTCCTTTCAACTCTTGCATATTCAATTACTATTATCTGAAATAATCATGTGGCTATAGTCTTTCTAATTATTTACACTATAATGTCAGTATAAATATGCAAAACGCTAAGCATTTTAAAAAGTAACTGACCTCACACTAGTCCCCTCAAAAATCAATCAGTAAAATGTGTATGTTCAGCAAATATTTTTGAATATCTTATATCAGTAACTAAAGAAATTAGCTGGAAACACAAAAGAGATCAAAGTTATGGTCAGTTAATCCAATATAGAACTTTGAAAATGTAAATTTAATTTTTTTCCTGATACATGACCTCTAAATGTAACTCACTAATTAAGGAATTGTCAGAAAAGCAAAATTACTTTGAGACCTTTCAGAGCCAAAACATCTGTTTGATCTAAACCTAGGAGATATAGAATAATAGGAAGAAATTAGGTCCTGGCTAAATATTCATAACTATTAAGCTTATTCTCTATTGGTTTGGTATACTCATTTACACACCAATATACAACTTTAGGAATTTAGGGACTCATTAATTTTGCTAAACTTTTTTTTAAAGCTAATTATTTCTGTACTATTTTTATAGTGAACTACACTCTTGTTATTATTCACAAAGGACAAATCTTCACCAATCCCAAACCCCTGCAGCTAGGGAAATAATTTCATTTAAGCATCCTTTGAAAGCAATTATTTATGGGCTCCGCATAAACTGGGGTCAACTTTTCTTTTCGTGGTCCCACTTATCTCTTTGGAGATTAGAGATTACTTACAAAATAATTTGAACTCATCACTATTTGACTTATACATTAAAAATTTGAGCAAAAGCAAACCAATGATCCCAAACCTATATCAGAAATATCTTGTCTTAAATTAACTGATCTTATAGGTGCTCTCAAAATTTGATGTTTAACAACATCACTGATTTGAGATGCTTTGCTTTGTCTGCATCTCCATTATTTTGTGAACAAAAATTATTAACACAATTGGTTTTATTGAGAATTACTTTGATTGTGGTTCTCCTACATTACTGTGTGAATAGGTTGTTTTAAATCTATGATAAACACTTCTATATAATTGAAGAAACCCTTCTCTAAGTATCTTCCTTACCTGACATTTACATGTTCTATGTTTGAGCAATGTACAGAGTTATTTTTACCATAATTTAAGCCACTCCATTGTCTCTGGGGTCTCCTTTAAAATCTCCAACCTACTCATATTTCAAGTTCCTTAGAACAGTGTTTCTCAACCTTGACTGCACAGCCCTGACATCCAGCCCGCACCTCAAACCAATTACATCAACAACTCTAGGGGTGGAACTCTGTCATCAGTAATTTTTAAACTCCCTGGTGGTTCCAATGTGCAGTCATGGCTGAAAAACACTATTTAGAGTAAGCAATGACCTCAGGCTATCACACCACTTTCCTATTAATAGCCCAGCATATTACAAATGGCAAAATGGCATCAGTGAGTGTATGATTGGAACGCGAAGCTGTTTGCTTTGTTTAAACTCTGCTAAGGTGTTTTTATCAAACCTCTGTCTGTGTCCTTGCAAGTTAAAGTGTGAGCCATCAAGTTCTGACAAAGAGTCTCGGCTAAATTTACTCCAAAGTGGGAGAATGCTTTTCCTGGTTTAAAAATGGCAGCTCTGACCAAAATTTGGCCATTTAATCATATACCCAAAAATTACATTATGGAACAACATTGCCACTTTCCAATAACTACAAATTAATAACTTTCAGGTAATTAATAAGCTATATATGCCATTTGTTTAGAATAATTTGTTAACACATAGAATTCCTAAAAGCATTACTTGTCATTAGTAACTTCTTTACATCTTCATGCTAGACTTTATGGTACCTGAGACTCCTTCACGTAATATCATTTAGATTTTTTGTTCACTAGTCAAATTCCTTTTTATGGCTCATTTTAATAGCTCAAAAGAAAATCATCTGTTTGATTTTGAACTCACCTTTTAAATTTTATTTTGTTAATTCTCATCCAAGGATATGTTTTCCATTGATTTTTAGAGAAAGTGGAAGGAAGGGTAGTAGGGGGGAAGAGAGAGAGAAACACTGTTGTGAGAGACACATTGATTAGTTGCAGGGGCTGAGGATCCAACTTACAATCCGGGTATATTCCCTTGCTTGACTGGGAATCAAACCTGCAGCCCTTAGGCGTGCGGGCCAATGCTCTAACCACCTAGCGTACCAACCAGGGCTGAGCTCACCTTTAAATTTCAGCTCCAAGTTCTTTGAATTTAAACACCCACACATACATACACACACACACACACACACACACACACACACACACACACACGCAGAATATATTTTCAAAACACTATTTTTTAAGAATTTCTTTCTCAGTCCAAAACATGGTAGGTATAATAAGATATCTTTCATTCATCAAAAATAAGGAAATCTTTTCTCAGAAGGTTTCACTCTCACTTTTATCCTTACCATAGCCCTTTCATTAAGCAACCAGTTTCTTTGATTTTGACAACTTTGTCATTTTCTTTAATGGGACTTAGCAAACTGAGATTTCAGTTTTTTTAAAAAAGAGAAAAACGTTAACATGACAATTTAAGTTTCTATGGAATAAAATATAAGAGAATGTGATTATTAACAATGATGCAAACCCAACTGGTTTTGGTCACAGTGAATCTGATTACATTGGATTTGAACCAAGACCATTGGATTGAACCAAATTAGAAAATACATTTCAAAAAAAGACCTTTCTGTTACAGGTGGTTGGGACTTGCATTACGAGGCAAATTTGGTATCTCCTTTTTAAGTGAACCTCACACTCTTCACGCCAATTCATGAAATGTTAAAGTGGAGGCAGGGCAACAATATCATCTCCTCTAACTAGTCTTTCTCGATCTGCTTTCCCAAGTAGAATTGATCACTCTCTTGCTATTCCTCCTTCCTGTGCATACTTATATTCAAGAGCCTTTACCACTTAATGACAAATCACTTGTCTTCCTCTTCATACCTTCAGGGTGGTGATTTGGTCTTATTCATAACTATCACTACAACTAGGGGTTTCGTACTAGGTGCTCAATAAATTTTCGCTGAATGCATAATGAGGCATGTGGGTTATACAGGTTTGGCATTTGTTAAAGCTCATCAAATTTTATGTTTAAGATATGTTTATTTCACTGCATGTAAATTGCACTTCAACTTACAAAGAATAACATAAAATGTTTTCATTCCTTTTGGAACATGCTTTCAGCATCAGATCATAAACCATTCTGGAATTTGAGACTTACTGTCTCATCACACAAAGATAAATACAGGGGTGAGCATAAGTAGGTTTGCTGTGTCACTGTAACATTCTTTTGAGATAATGAAGCTATTGTAATAATCACAACCTGCATGCCTACTTTTGCCCACCCCTGTATGTAACTTGAGAATCCATATTATTCACTGGACTCAAAAGCTTACTATTTTACAAAACCAAACTCATCCACAAATTTTTCACCAGTACGGATACTTAAATGATGTACAAACATGCATGTTGTATTCAAGGAAGGTGTCTTATTCCGCTAACAGCTTCATTGAAATAAAATTGAAGCTTTCTGTAGTAATCATTTTATGTGGGACTAGTCATATATGGTTTCTACCCTAAAAATGTCAATATCCTTTACAGTCAAATTTTGTATTAAGAAACATGCTGATTTACTTTTAGAAGTGTCTGAAAAATTTCACCGAGTTATGTATAAGTAACCAAGTATAAAAACTGTATATGGAATAAACCAATGCTAATGATCAGACACATTATTTCTTAGTTGGTAGTACAAATAGGTTCTACAGAGTATATAAGTACATTTCTGAGAAGTGAAAACCTACCACTTTATTAATAGTTATCTAGTAAACAGTTATTAATTACTAACAATGTGCCATATAGAGTGGCCAGAATATAAATGCTCATGAAAAAAACAACAAAAATATGCATAACTGTTCCTCTCCTAAACATCTTCTTTCTTCGACATCCTTACTTGAACTTTTAGAAATAAGAAAACATGAAAAGTGGGGAAATTTAAACATAAAAGTAGAAGCTTGGTTTCACAGACATCCATCTTGACAACATGTTATTAGTTGAGAAACAGAGTGATACATTCTTGCTGTTCTTAGCAAAATAGAATGAATATTAGGAATAAAAAAGACTTGGAGTTTGCTTTAGGAAGCATGGTAGTACATAAAAGTAGTAAAAGCAGGTGAATATTCACAGCTTTATCTGCTGGCTCTTTCTTTCACTTTGGTAATGGAGCTCGAGGGATAGTTAGAAAAAACTGATACTTCAGGAAAAAAAAATGTTTTCACTGATACAGCAAAAATAGCCTAGTGTTCCCCAAGAGGGTGTGACTGTCCTTTGGTCACAGTTAGTTTATAGCGGAGAATATTGCATGGCAATGCTTAAATCTCATATGTTTTTATCTACTATTTCTAGATTGTTTGAAAACATGATCCCTTTCAGGAGTGACTACTAACTTTTTAATCTCATGAATTCATTTAATTCCCTTAAAGTAGAAATAATGGTATTTTGCATTGGGATTTGAATGTTTCTTTCTTATGAGTGCATAAGATTATTTACATATGCATCATCACTCTTAGTATTTCTTATGTACTTTGCAAACAAAGATATCTAAAACAAATTCAATTTCTGGTTTTGTTGTAAACCAAATACTAGCTAATAGATTAGCACACCTGATTTGACTTGGCATTTTCAAAATTGATTTACTGCACTCTCTGCAGAACCTGTTAGTTTTAATTTCACAAATACAATAGGTTCCTCTTCCCACAATCAATATTATTCAGCCTATAGGTATGTTATGTCTTCCTCAGTTTATATAATTTGGATTTATTATCTATTTTCAAAAGAAATCACATCCACAAAACAATAGGTTCTTCCATTTTCTATTGACTAAAGTGCTATGCATTATCTGAATAATAGCCTGGTTACAAAGAGAGACTATACAAATCCAGCTTATTCCAAACCCTGGAGTAATTCTGGAAAGAAACTGATAAGTCTTTTATGCTTTGTTGTAGGTCTGGTCAATGTCTTAGAATTGAAACACAATTAACCTAGAGTTTGCAGTTTGCTTCTACTGCTTAAGAATAAATAGCTGTAATGAATGGGCTAAATGTGATTGACTTTCTAAAGATTTTTAAAATATGCTGAATAATTAAGTGGGGCTAAGGACAATTTAGTCTATATTAAAACAATGATATAATACAATTTTTGTGCTATCTTTAATAATTCCCATTCTCAAATTGTAGTTCATATTTTAAAAATAGACTATGGTAACTTGACAAACATTTTATGTAATTACATTTTGCTTTTCCTCCCACCTCCAGTGTGCAGTGAGTTCTGTTCATCCACTTGAAACAGTATAAACCTGTCACTCTGCATAGCTCCTTTGTAGCCACGTGAGCAAATTATTCTGACATATGTGCTGCCTTTCCCATGTTATCAGGTCATAAAAAGAACTTTAAGAATTTTGTATCATTTTTGTTTTTGAAGCAAATCCAAATTAAATGATGTAAGAGAGGTTTTGGGAAAATGCCATCATATTTTTTCTCAGAGTTTTCTCTTAGATTATCAAATGGCAAAAAGTCAAGCAATGAGGAATTAAGTTAAAGAAACCGATCATTGCCTTATACTGCATGTTAGAATAAGAAAAGAAAAGAATTTTTGAATAAATAAAAAATATTTTAATATTTATTATATATTTGAAAGATAGAATGAACTAGATTCAACACAAAAGACACTATTACTACAATAACTACATTTGAATCAATAATTCATATATTTCCATTTACATAAAATCTATCAGTTCTCTTTTTTTTTTTTTTATTATTGCAGGCATCTGTGTGAGGGCTTTGATTCCTATACTGGACCATCTATAATACAATTGTGAAATATAAATTAGACCTGAAAAAATCATATGAAATTTTTTTCTATCATTATCTATCTATCATCTATCTATCTATCTGTCATCTATCTATCTATCTATCTATCATCATCATCTATATATCAGTCTGTCTATCTATCTATCTGTCATCTGTTATCTACCTATGTTCTAATAATCTATCCACATCAAAAGAAATAATGAAATCCAAGATAAACATGAGAAATTCCTGTGTAGAATGGTCAACTTATATGAACTTTAAATAAATAAATCTTTATAACTCTAAGCAAAAGTGAGTCTCATGTTTCAGTAATAAAGAAGTATATAGTTAAGAAAATGTTCATCTAAATACATAATGGGGCAAAAGCAGGTTTACAATTGTTTCTATGGAAAACAATGCAATAATTAATAGTAATATAAGAATAACTGTTTCACATACTTATGACTGTAGACTTACATTTGCCTCCTCTGTATTATTTATAATAATAAAAATATAGAAACATTTAAAAAGTCAATCATAGCTAAATAAATGAAGGTTTGCTGTTATAAAGGAAAACTCTACAGTCATTACAAATGATATTATACATTGATACAAAGATATTTAAACCATATGCTACTGAGTGAATAAAGGTTACAAGCAAAAGCATATATAGAATACAGGCCATCCTTGGGTTATGTCGGACTCGATGTACGTCGTTTCATGGTTATGTCACCATCTCCCATCTATATATATAAAGAAGTATCATGCAAATGAGGTCAGGACTTTGTAACAGTCATGACCAGCTCAGGAGGAGGGGCCAGGTGCGACCCCGAGCCTGAGAGAACAACACGCAGGCACAGCCTCGAGCCTGAGAGATCAACACAGAGGGGCACCTGCTCTGAGCCTCTGTGGCACGGCTGGGGGCAGGCCCCAGAGGACACACACACACACACACACACACACACACACACGGGGCACCTGCACCGAGCCTCCACGGTCAAACTGCGGGCCTAAGCCATCAGTAGGACATTCCTGAGGGCTCCTGGACTGTGAGAGGGGGCAGGCTGGGCTGAGGGACACCCACCCCCCAGTGCATGAATTTTGTGCACCGGGTCTCTAGTTTATGTATATATAAAAAAAGTTCTGTCATTTCGATGTATGTACATATGTGCTTTATGTTTTTTATTATTTATTTACCACAAGTAAAGGTCAGGAATTGTTATCTTTCTTTTAATTTTTTCTGTTTCACTTCATTAATGCTGTGTATGTGCTCCATGTGAGTGATGTAGGTGCTTATGTAGATGGGTTCCAACTTCCGGCAAAAATCACGTTATGTCACCCCATAGGAATGGATCTCTGATGTAACCCAAGGACCTGCTGTATATAAAATTATAGATATGTAACATATATTATTTGAAATAGTAATAGAATATATGTGTTCAATGAGTAATGTCGATGCATATGTCTTTAACTTATCAAAAACGGTTGCAATTTTGGGCAGCTGAATTTGTAATGATGTTTATATTCTTTAAGGCCAGAGTTGTAATAGCAGTGCTGATCTTTCTGCAATGACTTTGAATCTTCTTGTTTACCATCCAGATGCACCTTATTATTGAAACTAGCTGCGATCTTCTCATCTGAGGCACGTTAAGAGAATATAAATACAAACATATTCTGAGAAGCCATAGCCAAATCCCTGCGTGATTTCTTTTAAAATCTCTATAGGAAAGGAGTAAAATCCAATTCAGGAACAAACACGTGCACCAAAAGTCAAATGTTCTTGAACAAAATATATGGTTTTACTGGAAGAGAACAAGGAAACTCAAAAGTTCCTGGGGAGCAAAATGAAAAAAGGCAAAAACATGATAGAGCAAAGAGAAACTGCAAAAGCCCAGAGTCAAGGATTCTCTAACTGGGATGACAGAAGACCGGAACACTTGCTCCTACCTTTGAAAAAAGAAATAGAATAAAAATCTAAAAATCCACCCTAATGTAACATATGATCTTTTGGTGATAATGATGTTTCAATGTAGGTTCATCAGTTGTAATTGTTACACCCGGAACCAGGGTGTTGACAGTGAAAAGAGATTCTATGTGTGTGGGAACTTGGGATTGAGGGGTCTATGGGAATTTTAAATCTGTTTAAGGCTGGCATTATCCTTCAAATAAACAGTAAAATTCAAGTCATTGTACCATCACTCTGGATCCATAATAAACAAGTTACATTATAGCTTTTAGCAGACTGATGAAATCCTCATCTAGATATAGAAATAGCCATTGTGCCATTGGGAGATGCTGTACCAGGCAGACGTTTCAAAATAAGCTCAATTTGAGGTCTCTTTCTTGATGCATCACAAAAAAAAAGCAAGAGGCTTGAATTAAATTACTAAATTCAATTTTCAAAAGAGAGGATAAATTACCTATCTATCAATGAGTAACAAACTGCTCCAAAATTAGTGGCTTTACAAATCGATTTCATTTATTCATGTGTTTTCAGGTTAGGAATCTGTGCATGGCTCAGCTGAGTTTTGTATTCTGGTTGCACATGGCAACAGATGGGATCATTCAGTCAGCTGGATATAGCTGGTCACTGTTTGGGGCTGGAAGCTTTATAGCTCTTTCTCCATATTTCTGTCACTCTACATGGCCTCTGTCAAGTTGGCTAGTTTGAGATGTGGGATTCTCCAGAGCGTTGGATTTCATACATGGAGGGATTGGTCCAAGAGAGGATAAGTGGAAGCCATGTAGCTCCTGACACCCAGACATGAAATCATTTGGCATCATTTCTATTCCATTCTATTAGAAAGGCTGGTCACAGACCCAACTCAGGTTCAAGGAAAGTGTCAACGGGCCCTGCCTCTCTGTAGGAGGAATAGGAAAGTACTGGGCTCAACTTTTAATCTATCACAGGAAGAGATCTCAATAGGGCACTTGGCAAAAAGCATCCATTTCTATTAGTAATTGAGGTTAATCGCATTAGGAACTGTCTTATTAGATTTGAGCTGATCTTTTACCTTCTCATTTGGATTTTGAAGAGGGTAAGAACTGAAGAAAGGTGTTCTTATTTTAGAAAAATAAAGCAATATATATTATATTGCTATATTTATATCTTAAAAAAGTATATAAGTTATGGTAATAGAATAAAGAAAGAAGCAAACAAAAATTAACAGCCCCAAATTCATGCTTTGATCAATCAAATTTAATTTGTACAGCATGAAATTATTAGCATTTTTTAAATTTAAACAAGTATGTTATATAGTTACAGGAAAAAAATACATCGGAGAAAACATTAGTTCTCATTGCATTTTTGTATAGATTACTTTTTCCAAACTTGCAGCTAAAGGTTTGTATTACAAATGATAAGAATAGAAAAAAACACATATTATGGTAAGCAGAATAAAGCTTCACCTCCCACCACAGATTTCTACACTCTAATCCCCAAAACCTGCATGTTATTTTACATGGCAAAATTGACTTTGCAGATGTGATTAAAATAAGGATTTTGAGATGAGAAGATTAACTTGGATTATCTCGGTAGGCCCAATGGAATCTAAGGATCTTTATAAGTGAAAATAAAAATTAACAGTCTAAGAGTCAGAGGAATCCTGAAAATGGAAGCAGAGTTTGGAATGATGCGGTCAGGAGCCAGGAAATGCAGTTGGCTGCTAGAAGGTGGAAAAAGGAGGGAACAGATTCACCCCTGGAGCCTATAGAAGGGGCACAATCCATAATTTCAGCCCCACAAGATTTGTGCCATCATAAGATTCTGGCCTCAAGGACTGTAACACAAAACATTAAGCCAATAAATTTGTCGTGATGTGTTACAGCATCAATAGAAAATTAATAAATGATTTTAAAATTTGAAATGGAACTTATAATTATCTTAAATGATAGCTAACACTCAATAAATCATTTAGAAAAGAATTTGAAACTAATTTTATGGTGAAGTAGTCAATGACATTAATGTTATCCAACTATGACATCAGGGATTCAGAAACTGATTTTCAGCAATAAAGTTGGTGGAAAGAATGTAAAATGTGCTTTGAAAAAGATGTGTTAAAAGTATATGATTGCATATAGCATTTGCTATGGTATTCCTTTTAATGATAATAAAAAAACACACACATATATTTTTTCTGAAACATATTATTAAATCAACTTTAACATTTTGGAAACTAGTTAATATATTCCTTTAACCTCTTTAATCTATGTAAAAGTAAATATATACATTCACAACATCATGGATGGAAATGGAGAGCATTATACTAAGCAAAATAATCCGGTCTGAGAAAGAGAAATATCACATGATCTCACTAATTTGTGGAATACAATGAACAACATAAACTGATGAACAAAAATAGATTGAGAGACAGAGAAGCATCGAACAGACAGTCAAACCTCAGAGGGAAGGTGTGGGGAGGGGAGGTAAGAGATTAACCAAAGGACTTGTATGCATGCATATAAGCATAACCGATGGACACAGACCCTGGAGGATTGAGGGCATGTGCTAGGGGGTTGGGGTGGCTGGGAGAGGTCAATGGGGGAAAAAGGAGACATATATAATACTTTAAAAAAAATAAAGAATTTTAAAAAGTAAATATATTTTTCAATTAATAAAAATCTGTATAAATAAAATAAGTATATTTTGTTCTAACCTATGCAATAAAACATGGAAGAAATTTCTAAATTGTGACTTTAAGATTCTCTCTCCCTATGAAATTAGAAATATAATAGAATAAAATGGAATTTAGAAAACTTAAATAATATGAAATCCACCAGTCATTTAGTTGCCAATTTCTAGCTTGTGAAGTGTGTGTGTGTGTGTGTGTGTGTGTGTGTGTGTGTACTCTCTCTGCTCTCGTAGATAACTTAATTGGTGTGTGCAAGAGGACCTGGAGGAGGAGATGGGAGGGAAACAGGCATTTCTTTGTAGATCTATAAATTTATTTTATGTTAAAAGTAAAAGCATATAAATTGAACATGTCAAACTTTTATCATTTTTATTTATGGGAGATCTACATATACTTCAACATTACAATGAAATGGAGAAAGAACAGACAAATATTCACAGCCAATAACATGAGATCTAGTCAGTTTCTATCATAAACTAACAGCAGCATTGGTCTACTTCTGCAGATGGTGAAACTGAATACACACTATGCCCAATGTTCTCTGCTTGCCACTATTCTGTTTCCCATCTTAATTGGTACTGGAGCTCCAACATTATATATTTTCAATTTATGCTAATGAACAAGGTCACTTTCCTGCTTAAAGCTTTAATAGTTCTCTGCATCCTATATAATAAAAGCCTAATATGCTAAGTATCTGATCATTAGTTCAACTGTTCAACCAGTCGCTATGATGCGCACTAACCACCAGGGGGCAGATGCTTCAACCAGTAGGTTACCTTGCTGCTGGGGCCCACCTCATCAGGACTGGGCGAGATGAGTCAGATACACTCTGGAGCCCTCCTGAAGTCCTTCCTGGGCCAGCCAACCTCCCATGGTCCCTCCCAGACGGCCAGTCCCAATCAGCCCCAATAGGGCTGGGCAAGATGGGCCCGACATGTCCTGGACCAATCCATGCACTGGGCCAGTTTTGGCCTAATCCCTGTAGGCCAGGCTAAGGGACCCCACCGGTGCATGAATTTGTGCACCAGGCCTCTAGTTTTACAGAATAAAATCAGACTTGTTCACATATAAATTCTTTCCCACCTTAGCTTATGTTTCTAATTCTCCAAATATATTTTTTTTAAGAATGAAAGGCACAGGTTAGAACCATGTTCTTAGCTTTCCTGTACTCCTTCTAGCCTGGTCTACCTTATCTGCTTCAGCCCAAGCCCCTTGGTAAGGTGTTAAGAGGAAATTGGTATAAAATGTGGGTGTTCTCTAGATCTCATAACCCTTGACCACTTAGGAAGGTGTTGCTGAAGACTCAGAATGAATCTTTAAAAGGTTTGCAGTGTGGACTCCATTTGTGGCTTTGCCACTAACCTGCCATGACTAGGGCAACTGGTGGTCACTCAGGAGTCTCATTTTCCTGATCTAAAAACTATCTAAGTGTTGGCAGCACCCACCCGACAGGACTGCTGGGCTGGTTAAAGGATACAATGTTTGCAGAGTGCCTGACAGTGCTTGAGGCATAAATGTACTTAATAAATGTCAGCTGCTCCTTCCGTTTGTTTAAAAAAGAATGGTTTACAAAACAGGAACTATAATCACCAAGAAATAAGATGTGAAAGCATCTTTGCTCTTATAGAGTAAGGAAGAACTATATTAGCAATTAAGATAGAAATCTATACAACTCTAGTTTATTTATGCCCAAGTTATTTTAGCAGAGGTAATAAAGTTAATTTTGTCTTTGGGTTTAGGTGAAACTTGCTAAATAAGGATCAAAAGTAAGAAAAGTAAATTCATTTCTGCATTCTCTATTTGACTGTCAATTTATGGTATTTGACACCTCTTTTGAACCAATTATAACATCTACAGGGTGCCTAAAATGAGTTGAATAAAATAGTTGACACATGTTTATTTAGGGGTAAAACCATTGAAAGGAAGTGAGGAAGCCAGCCTACTACTACCATAGCAATAGAATAGGGCTTTAGCCTTCATTCGAGAAGTGTGACAATTAAAATGATTTGTAGAAGTAGAGGTTGAATTGTCGTGAGGGGCAAAGGGCATGATGCTCTTATGAGTTATGCCACATAAGAAAAGAAGAAGCAGTTCCCTTGATTCTCTGAAGGGAGCTATATATACCCTGGATGGAGCTGCACTTTGCTTGCCTTCCCAGTGCAGCACACCTTTGATGAAACACAGTCTAATCCTGCTCAGTTATTTTGCCTACCCTCTCGATCTTCAATAGGTCTCCACTAGACCTGAGTCTTTGCTTCTGAATGCCCAACCGCTAGCAAAGGTCCTTCCCCATAATTACAAAACCATTTAGTTCAAACCAAACAAACATTCCCATATATATTTTTACTAAATTCAATGCCTCCCTCAGTCTTGCTCTTGGTGTGAGGACTTTAAGGAATTTCTCACCACTCCTGGATCATGACAGGGAGATGGCTTAACCACCTCCTGACATGCCCTTCTGTGATCTCCTCACTCCATCCACACCAGCCTTCTTTTTTATGTCATGATCAAAGCAGGCATGCTCCCGCCTCAGAGCCTTTTCAGGTCCTCTGCCTGAACTCCTGGTCTCCTGGACAGTGACTGCATGGCTAACTCCCTCAGATACCACCTGCTCAGTAAGGCCTCTACTGAACACCAAATACAATTGCAACCTCCAGCCTCCTTAGCAGTCCAGATTCACATTACCCTGCTCTATTTCTTGCTCACAATACAGGCTCTTTTCTTATATATAGCATGTATGTTTAATATGCGGACTGTCTGTCTCTCCCCAAAGGCAAAGGCATGCATTTTGTATGCACAGCAAGAATGGAGCCTGGCACACTAGAGACATGAGATATGTAGTAAATGAATACTTGTTGAATAAATTGGCATTTGTGGTGTTTTTTGGTCAACAAAAAGACATAATATGATAGGGAAGTAAGCTATATATATATAGTTTTACATATTAGATGAGTTAAAATATTTAAACCATTGATATCTCAAGGAATGTTCTTTGGCTTTATGGAAAATTCACTAATCTGGAATATTTGGTAGCCAACCAAATCAAATTTTATTCAAGTAATTCTGTCTATATGTATTAATCTGGAGATAGTTTACATCTTGAATTTTGTTATAAATGCTTAAATTACTATTTATGAGTCATACAATTTTAAGGGTATAAAGCCTTTAACAATCAATTACCACATCCAATTAGTCCACAATCACTGAAATATTCAAGTGGGACTAGAGCTCATTTTAAATATCAAAATACACAATCACTTAATTCAGAACTCCATCTGTGCCTCAGTCTCCAGAGTCAGACAAAAAATCTCCAAATTGTCTTCTGAGTTTTCATCAAAACAAGGCACCAGTTTGGAATCTATTTTAACATTACTTGCAATATATGGTGACTCACATCGCATCTGCTTTGATTTTTCTCTAATGAAAATTCCTATTTGTTCTGTGTCAGGAAAGATGTAAGTATTCCCTAGAAATAGTGCTGTTATTTAGAATGCAACAATAGAGAAAAATCGAAGCCCCAGATCTTATATTTCCTATTCATAAAATTGTAATTGGCCTTTTTATGTCTCTGCTGCCCTTGAGACAGGGAATTAACTTTATGTACATGAACATATATAGGATACCCATAAAACGCAGAATAGTTCAAATTCTCATTTCCCAAAAAGAATTAGAAATAAAATCAGAGCATATTTTTCTTTAATCTTGGGGATTTTGTATAGTTTAATGTTACCTCTTGAGATGATATTAAATTTCAGTTATTGTAAATAACTGGTAAAGGAAGAACTATGATATAATCTCTGCAATAGCATTGTAAATAGAGAACAAATCCCTATGAAATTTGCATTACACCTATAGGACAAAGCCAACTCCTTGCAGAAAGCAAATGTTTGTACACTCCTTTGTCATAGTGGCTATGAGTGGAAGCCTTGTTGGACAGCTCATTGGACTCAAAGTCTGGCCTCATTACTCTATACAACCTAGGTTATGACTTGGACTCACTAGCAAATTGTAAGCCTCATTTTATTCATATTAATAGGGATAAAAATGCCTGCATCAGAAATTTTGGAAGAGATGAGGCCTAACTAAATTTACCCATATAAAATACTCAGCATGTTTTCTGATTCACAATAAAATGGACACCAATATTAAGGGCAGTCAGACAAAATGAAAATAATTTCAACTCACAAAGAGTTGATGGTTTCAGCGGTGGAAAGTTGCCTTGCCAATGTTAACTTGGCCAATGTTACTGAAGTAAAGGGATTTGCTTGCCAGTGCATATCAAAGCCCAATAAAATGAGAGCAGGAGTTTGCAGCAAAGAAAGTAAAGGTTTATTTAAGGAATTAGCACCAAGTACAAGGCACAGGTAAGCTCTCTACTGAAAGGAGTTTTTAGGGGGTAAAATAGGCAGGTTTAGGGAGTTTTAGGAATTAGGGAGTCCACGGGGGAGGGGGGCACAGTTGGTTGGGGACTTGAAGCTGGCAAAAAGCATATATTCACAAAGAACTAAAGGTACCACAGCCTGAGGGGAGAGGAAGACACCCATTCACAGAAGACAGGGGGAAGCCACAGGGAGTAGAAAAACAAAAGGGAGAAAGAGGAAAACAGATTTTCACAGAGGTTAAAGAATTCTACCTCAGAAAGGGGAGAAATACAGGGGGGCCCCATGTGGGGTTTGAGGTTTGAAGCTAATATAGTGACCAACCAGAGGGGATATCAGGACCCAAAGAACTGCAGCCTCTATAAACCTTAGGAAAAAGGGGCTAAGTGGGCTACCCCTTTGGGACCCCCTCCCCATGTAGGAGTCTGTACTTGTTTCCATTGAATTTCCACCTTTTCATATATCACCATTTGTCCATGGCTTCATTCTTTGAATCCACCTGGACAAGAACCCAGGAAAGAAACCACCTTTGCATCCTGCCCAGGGAAGAAACCGTGCATTTCAGCTTGGTTTCCACATTTCACTGCTCTAAAACCTGGCTCTTAGATGGCTTCTAGGGGATGGGCTATGTGGGGGGAAAATCACTGGTCATGGCGACTAAGGGAATTAGGGCTGTGTGCTCTATTGTTTGGTTGGTCCTAGGGTCGGGGGTAGTTGATTATTGTATCAGGTCCTGGTGTCCGTCATGCATCACTCTGGTTTCTCAATGGTGTGATGGAAAGGTCGTTCTGCCTTGCTGGGTCTGAGCTGAAACACAACTGAGGCCTAGATGTTATCATTAGTTTGACCAAAACTCTGTTTAGTGGTCAACAGAGGCTTTGTTCCTAAGACTGTTTGATGCTGATCAGAACCTAATTGCCCTGAAGCCTTAATGATTAAGGGAGTGGACATGCGAGGAAGGAAAGAGGCAGGTGAGTCATGGTGGTAAATGAGGCCAGTTTGAATCAAAAGGAAAGAAAGGAGAAAAGGTCATATTTAAAAAAATGAAGTTCCTGTAGAAACCAAAATAAGTCTTGGTCCTGTGTCTGTTTATTTTTTGTGTGTTTGTGTCAAAACTCAGGATTTATTCAGCACTTGAATGAGAATACACACATACACAGACACCTGAAGTAACTTATTGTTTTAAGATATCGATTATGTTGTCTTCATTCCTCCTCTATAAGTGAAGTCTAAAACTTAAAAAAATTCCCTGAAGCACTGAACAAATATGAAAGTAATATACATCTTCTTGAGATAGATTAATGTATAGCAATGCATTTTGCTCATATTTCCAGATGTGTGTATAAAGTTTTCTACAAATAAGGTTATAAGAATTTGGTTAACATCTCAAAAAAGTAAAAGAGGGAACATTAAATGAACCAAAGAAGAAAGAAGAAAGAAAGGGAGGGGGTCAGAGAAGAAGGAAGGAGAAGGGAGGGGAAGAAAGAAAGCAAGGAAATAAATTGTGTGCAAAAGTACATTTTCTGAGTTGAAATCCTTACATTTTATGCAAAGAAGAGACCTCCTTGCCTTCACTCAGCACCTTGATGGGCCAGATCATTTGTGTTTTGAGCCCTTTATTGATTAGAAGCAACAAATTTAAGGTGAGTGGTAGAGAGGCTACAGTAAGAGGTGAGCTCTGACACCAGTAGGGGAACTGATCAGTATTAATCCTCTGTGACCAGCCTGTTAAACACACTTGACTTACAACATTAATACACACACACACACACACACGCACACATACACACACACACACACACACACACACAGCACTCATCACTTAATTTCCTCTTCCACCATTACTAAGTTAAACCCTATTCAATAGGCCTCATTTCTGAACAGATTCCTTAAGATGATCATGGTTTTCTTGTTCATTCTTTTTTTAAAAATATATTTTTATTGATTTCAGAGAGGAAGGGAAAGGGATAGAGAGATAGAAACATCAGTGATGGGAGAGAATCATTGATCGGCTGCCTCCTGCACGCCCCCTAATGGGTATCGAGCCTGCAACCTGAGCATGTGCCCTGACCATGACCTCCTGGTTCATAGGTCGACGCTCAACACTGAGCCATGCCAGCCAGGATGAGTTTTTAATAATGATGGCTTTCATTTCCAAACAGTGCTCCTTAAAAAATAATACCTTCTAAAATGTTTTCCACAAAAATGAATTTTATACTTAAATGTATTTTAAAAATAAGAAGATAAGCAAATTTCCTTTCGCAGGACTTCTTAGAGCCCAAGTAAGCATTGTTATGTTAAAAGAGAAAAACGGCATGTGCAGCATTTCTCCAACCTATTGGACCATGAAGCTATGTTTGCTTTGGGTGATCTATTATTATTTCTTAGAACACTGAGGTTTGTATAACACACTTTGGAAAAGGATGTTCTGATTTATGAAGAAATGGTCAAATTATATTTTACAAACTTAAAATATCAGAAAAAGTGATGTTTAAAATTAAACACTGGAAAAATTGTTAATGTGCAATATCTAATTCTCTAAATATTAAATTGGCAAATAAGCACAATTTGCTTCTGTCTTCCCACTAATGTCACTGGCCCATTACTCTCATCCTGCCTGTTGGGATCAGGGACGTGGCACTGATCTCAAGTGAATCTAAACATTTTAGGGTGTTCAGACTCAAGATTTCTCCTTCTTCCAGCCGGTTATCAACGTAAGAGTCTCTGTTATGTTTCTCCTAAGGTAGATGCCACCATAAAAACAATTTTTAAAGCCATCGTCTGATAAGGAATACCTAAGTTGTCTGAATATGCTATATGTTATACCTAAAATAATCTCTGTGAATACTATACAGACAGCTGGAATTAAGAAGGGCCCTTTACTAAGAAATCACCAAATTCTCACATATGGACAGAGAAGTACATGTTCTTTATTTCCTGTTATAAGTTTATCAGTGGCCCGATGTATCTCAGTAATTTCATTATTAAAACTCTGGCTTATCATTTTCTATCACTTTTCATGGTCCAGAAAGACAAGTTTCACAGTCACGAGGCATTTCATAGCCAGCTTTCTCTCCTTTCCACTGAGAACTTAAACGAGCAATTCATATTTCAAAAATGCAAGCTACCACTGAATTTGTTTTCAAATTATTCCAAACATATTTTTGATGAAAAAAAATTTCATTTTTAGTCTCCTTTTTGCCTTCACTTCTATCATAAAAATAGACCCTGGCTGCTGTTTTTTTACTTTTTTGTTCATCACAAACTAAAGTGAGTTAAGATTTCAATCTAGTTTTATCTAGCACCCAAAATTGTAATTATTCCATTATATTCTATAGGTTCAAAGGCAATTAATTGATGGTAGAAACATTTAAAAATATCCTATATAATAAAGAGGTAATATGCAAATTAACCCTCACACCCTCACAAGATGGCTGCCTATGACCAGGCTGGCAGAGGGGTTAGTGAGGAGAACCAAATGATTGAACAAGCAGGCTGCATGGGGCAACCAGGCTGGCGGCAGGGGTTATAAGGGATGACCAGGCTGGCGGAGGCGGGGGGGACAGTTAAGGGCAACCAGGCCAGCAGAGGAGGGCAGTTGGGGGTAACCAGGATGGCAGGGGGTGCAGTAAGAGGTGACCAGGCCAGCAGGGGGGGTGCCATTGGGGGAGACCAGGCCGACAGGGGGGGCAGTAAGGGGTGATCAGACCAGCAGGGGTGGGGGGCAGTTAGGAGTGACCAGACCGGCAGGGAGGGGGCAGTTTGGGGTGACCTGACCAGCAGGGGGGGGCAGTTAGGGGCGATCAGGCAGGCAGGCAGGTGAGCAATTAGGAGCCAGTGGTCCAGGATTGTAAGGAGGATGTCAGACAGTCAGACATCCCCCAAGGGGTTCCAGATTGGAGAGGGTGCAGGCTGGGCTGAGGGACCACCCTCATGCATGAATTTTGTGCACCAGGTCTCTAGTTCTTTATATAATATCAATAGTCTTACTCATTTTAGACTATCTCTCTCACCAAGCATTTCAAAAAGAAACCGCTAATCACCATTATGGTTAATTCCCAAGTAAACAACTAAGCAGAACTAAAACTATACAATGGTAAATAAACACCTGTAATTCCTGCACCCCCTGTGGCTTTTATTTGGAGCTTAGATTTTAAAGCAATGCTTATACACTCTCTTCACACTTTAATTCAAAAAAATATTCACTTAATGCAGATTAAATGCTAGGTTCTGTTCCACACTTTGGGGATTTAAGAAAATTTTTTTAAAAATAAGATACATTCTAAAATCAACAGTGATTAGTACTAAAAGGAAAAATAAAGCCATTTAAACTAACTGAAAATGACTTGAGTAGGAGAGCAAGGAATTGCCTTCCTGGGTCATGAAGATGATAGAAAAAAATGAAAAATACATACATATACAAAAATATAAATATATTTGCTCATCTATACTGTCATGCACCACATAGCAATGTTGCAGTCAATGCTGGGCTACATATACAGTCTCATAAGATTATAAGCTGAAAAATTCCTATCACCTGATGACATTGCAGCCATAGTAATGTCATAGTGTAATGCATTACTCATGTATTTGTGGTGATGCTGGTGTAAACAAACTCACTGTACTACCAGTTGTATAAAAGTATAGTAAATATAGTTTACATTCCCACCAGCAGTGAATAAGAGTTCCTTTTTCTCCACAATCTCTCCAACACTTAATACTTGTGGACAATAACCATTCTAATAGGTGTGAGATGGTATCTCATTGTATTTTTGATTTGCATTTCCCTAATAGCTAGTGTAGTTGAGCATCTTTTCATATTCCTGTTACTCATTTGCATGTCTTTTTGGAAAAAAAGTGTCTGTTCAAGTCCTATGCCCATTTTTAATTGGATTGTTTATTCTTTATTGTTAAGTTGTATGATTTTTTCATATATTTTGGACATTAACCCTTTGTCAAAGGTATTGTTTGCAAATATCTTCTCCCATTTGGTTGGTTGCTTTTTTGTTTTGTTAGTGCTTTCGTTTGCTGTGCAGAAGCTTTTTAGTTTGTTAAAGTCCTATTCATTCATTGTTGCTTTTACTTCCCTTGATTGTGACGTCAAATTCATAAAATCTTCTTTAAGACCAAGATCCATGAGTTTAGTACTTATGTGGTACATATATACAATAGAATACTGCTCAGCCATGAGAAAATATGAAATACTGCCATTTGCGACAATGTGGATGGATCTTGAAAATATGCTAAGTGAAATAAATTAGACAGAAATAGTCAAGAACTATATGATTTCACTCATATGTGAGTTATAAAACTGAAAGCGACAATTGAACAAACAAAACAAACAAATAGAAACTCATAGACAGACAACAGTAAGGTGGTTACCAGAGGAAAAGGGAATAGGAAAAATACTAAAGAATTAAAGGGTTCAAATATATGATGACAGAAGGAGATTTGACTGTGAGTGGTAAAAACACAATGCAATATATACATGATGTATCATAGAATTATATACTTGAAACATGTATCAATGTCATTCCAAAAATTTTATTTAAAAATTAAAGTATAGCAATTACAATTATGTACAGTACATAATACTCTGTAATGTTAATAAATGACTCTTACTGGTTTACTATACTAAACCTTTCATCTTTATTTTATGAGTAAACTCTTTCTACTTATAAAAAAAAAGGTTGCTGTAAAACTGTATTCCATGTTGCATCAGCAGCAGACTTATAAATTATATCTCATGTTTACTCTCTCTTGATTATATTATTTTCTCTTGTGCTTAATTTTGTCTCATGTTGTTTTATAAATTTAGTGTAACTAGTGTACAGTACTAACAGTCTACAATAGTGTACAGTAATGTCTGAAATCTCACCACTCACTCACCACTTACTCACTGACTCACTCAGAGCAACTTCCAGTCCTGCAAGCTTCATTCATGGTAAGCACTCTATGCTGATACACCATTTTTTCATCTTTTATGCTGTTTTTACTGTACCTTTTCTATATTTAATACACAAATATATATATTTTGTCAGATTATCCTTATTATACTATCCATTTATGTGAAAAGCAATGCTCAGTTTTAGCTTTTCTCAAAGTGATTATTGACAAGGCATTCCATAAATTTTCTGTGACCCGTATTTCAGTTCATACCAAAACCTCTCTCCAAATCTGCTGAAAATATGAATTTTTACTTGACATGATACTTGTATTTGACATTATAAAGTAGAGAAAATAAATTTTATTTTGGTCAAATAGAAAGAAGTCTATTCCAAATGAACTGTGCTTTAACCTGAAGTCTTGATTATACTCATAATTGTAATGTTGTATTTTCTTTAAAAAAAAAAGTTAAAGACCTAGAAATACATGGTGGGTTTTTGATGCTTTCCCCCCCCTTTATTTTTTCAATATAATGAGCAAACCATTAGTCAGCACAACATTGAAATTGAGAAAAAAAATCATTATGAACTGCTTGATATAAGAAAAATATCTGGGTTAACTGAATTTTAAATTTTTAATCACTTATTCAGGCAAATACTAATATTGTAAAATTATATTTTAAAAGGCAACACTGGAAAGGTCATGAACTATTGTTGTAAGAATCAGAAAAGTTAGTGTATAGAACAGAAACTCAGCCAAGTAACAATGAACACCATGTGTTTTCAAAACTTACACAAATAGGAGGGAAGATGGTGACCAGCAAGAAGGCAGGGAGGGAGAGTGCATGAGAAAGTGAGGGAGTAATAGAGGAGTGTGTGGATGTGTGTGTGTGTGTGTGTGTGAGAGAGAGAGAGAGAGAGCTAGGGATAGTTAGATCCTGCAGGACTTTTGGGAGGCTGGAGGACCGGGCAGTCTTAGACTGTTAAACCACACTGCCACTGCAAACACTCTTGGATGGTCAGTGCTGTAAGAAAATCCCATTTGAAGGGCAGAACTGCTTGCACCTAGGATCCTAACCTCACCACCACCCAGTCTGGCCTCATATGCATACTGGGACCCTACAGCCACTTGGGACAAAGACCTGCTACCACAGCTGCAGACCCACGGACACAAAGACACCAGACATCCTAGCCGCAGATTTCTGTGAGTCACTGAACCCATCCCCCTCCCTGCTGGCCTGCCGCAGCAGCAGAATACCTGCTACACCCACTCCACCCGAGCAGGCCTCCTGCTGACACAGGGTTGCTGTGCAACCTGACTTTGACTCAGGTCTCACGCACACAGGGAGTCTGTTTCCTGCAGCATGTGAGCAAGCCTCCTGCTAACCCAGGGAGGCTGTGCAACCCAGCCCCCAAGCAGGCCGGGGAACCTGATTCTCTGCACAAGAAGCCACACTGAGCACCAGTGACTTTGAATCTTGGTGCGCACATGCAGGGACTCTGTTTCTCACTGCACACGAATGGGAACCCTGATTCTCAGCGCCTCAGTGCAGGCACACTGAGTGCCAGTGACTACAATTTTCTATTCATGAGTGCACAGGGGCCCTGATTCTCAGCACCAGAGCAAGGCCGCACCGAGTGACAGAAACTGCGATTCTCCATTCTTGGTGCATGCACATGGGGGCTCTGATTCTGGCATGCTCTGAGGGACGCTGATTTTTAGGGCACACCTGAGGGGACTCTCTCTCAGCACTGTGCATGCAGGGACTCTGATTCTAGATGCACTCACAAGACTGCATTGAGTGCCAGTGACTCTGATTCTCCACATGCATGTCTCCCACCAACCCACGGCAGCCATATGTCTCAGTGTCAGAGCTCTTCAGTGACACTTGGGTGGTGTGACGCTCCCATTGCACACAGCTCAGGCCCCCGCAACTCTGCACTTGGACCTTCTGGTGATAGCTGGAATGGGGAGACAACAAAACAATCCCCAAAGGAAAGAAAAAAAGGAATAGCTAAGAAAGGTAGTAAGTGAAATGGAGGCATGCAATATGACAGAAAAAATAATTTAGAGTAATGGTCATACAGTTCATAAACTGGATGGACAAGAAAATCAACAACATTTGCAAAAATCAGGAAGACATAAAAGTGATATAACAGCAATCAAAAACGCGATGAAAGGTTTCAACTGTAGACTAGAAGAAGCAGAGGACCGAATTAGGGAGTTAGAAGATAAGGTAGAGAAATAAGCCCAATTGGAACAGCAACTGGAGGAAAAAAATAAAAAGCAGAGGAGCGCCTAAGGGAGCTTTGGACAATATGAAATGAAGTAACATACAAATAATAGGGGTGCCAGAAGGACAAGAAGAGCATCAGGGATTAGAGAATCTATTTGAAGAAATAATGACAGAAAACTTCCCTAATATGGGGAAGAAAAAAGTCACACAAGTACAGAGAGTCCCAAGTAAGATGAACCCTAAAAGACCCACACCAAGACACATCATAATTACAATGGCAAATGTTAATGACAAAGAGAGAATCTTAAAGGCAGAGAGAGAGAGAGAGAGAGAGAGAGAGAGAGAGAGAGAGAGAGACCTACAAAGGACCCCCTATCAGATTATTAAATGACTTCTCAACAGAAACACATCAAGCCAGAAGGGAATGGAATGAAGTATACAAAGTGATGCATAGCAAGGGACTGAATCCAAGAATACTCTAGCAAGGCTATCAATCAAAATTGAAGGGAAATCAGAAGCTTCGCAGACAAAAAGGCTAAGGGAGTTTATCACTACCAAGCCAGTAATGCAAAAAATGCTAAAAGAAAAACTATAAAAAAGAAAAAATAGCCCTAACTGGTTTGGCTCAGTGGATAGAGTGTCAGCCTATGAACTGAAAGGTCCCAGGTTCGATTCCAGTCAAAGGCATGTACCTTGGTTGCAGGCACATCCCAAGTAAGGTGTGTGCAGGAGGCAGCTGATCAATGTTTCTCTCTCATTGATGTTTCTAACTCTCTATCCCTCTCCCCTCCTCTCTGTAAAAAATCAATAAAATATATTTTAAAAAAAGAAAAATGGAAATGGAGGAAGGAATATAGGCATAAAGAACAGAAACTGGCTACAAACAGGTACCTCTCAATAATAACATTAAATGTAAATGGATTAAATACTCCCATCAAAAGACATCGAGTGATGAAATGGATAAGAAAACATGACCCATATATATGCTGTCTATAAGAAACCCACCTCAGAACAAGGGACTCACACAGATTGAAAGTGAAGTGATGCTAAAATATATTTCAGGCAAAAGGAAATGAAAAAAAAGCTGGGGTAGCAATACTCATATCTGACAAAATAGACCTCAAATGAAGACCATAACAAGAAACAAGGAAGGCCACTTCATAATTCTAAGAGGATTAATAAAACAAGAGGATATAACTCTGCTAAACATATATGCACCCAATTCAGAAGCACCCAAATACATAAAAAAGAAAAAAAAAAACTTCTGGAAGATATCAAGGGAGAGATTGATAGCAATACAATCATAGTAAGAGACTTTAATACCCCATTAACATCACAGGATAAATCCTCTAAACAAAAAAATCAACAAAGAAACATCAATCCTAAATGACTCACTAGATCAGATGTACTTAATCGACATATTTAGAACATTCCACCCCAAAGCTACAGAATATACATTCTTCTCAAGTGCACATGGGACATTTTCAAAGATAGACCACATTTTGGGACACAGGCAAAGTCTCTTCTCCATTTTTAAGAAGATTAAATTCATATCAAGAATCTTCTCAGATCACAATGGCATAAAATTAGAAATCAACTACAATAAAAACAATCACAAAAATTCAAACATTGGAGGCTGAATACTATTAAACAATGATTGGGTTACCAAAGAGATCAAAGAAAAAATAAAGAAAACATCCTGGAAACAAGTGACAATGAAAATACAACAATCCAATATCTGTGGGACACAGTGAAAGCATCCTGAGAGGGAAGTTCATAGCATTACAGGCCTACCTCAAAAAAAACAAGAAAACTGGTAATAAACCATCTAACTCTGCAACTTAAAGAATTGGAAAGAGAGTAACAAGAAAAGCCCAGTGAGCAGAAGGAAGGAAATAATAAAGATTTGAGTGGAAATAAATGAAATAGAAACAAAAATAAACAATAAAAAGATCAATGAAACCAAGAGCTGGTTCTTTGAAAGGATAAACAACATTGATGGACCTCTAGCCAGGCTGACCAAGAAGCAAAGAGATAGGACCCAAATAAAATCAGAAATGAAAGAGGCGAAATAACAGCAGACCCCACAAAAATATGAAGAATCATTAAAAAATACTGTGAGGAGCTCTATTCCAACAAACTGGTCAACCTAGAAGAAATGGACATATTCCTAGAAAAAAAAAAAAAAACCTTCCAAAATGCAACCAGGAATAATAAAAAAATCTGAACAGGACAATAACTGTGGAGAAAATTGAAGCAGTAATCAAAAAATTTCCAACAAACAAAAGCCCCGGACCAGACAGCTTCACAGGGGAGTTTTTTCAAACATTCCAAGAAGAAATAAAACCTATCTTTCTCAAACTATTTCAAAAAAATCCAAGAGGAAGGAACATTTCCAAGCTCTTTCTACGAAGCCAGCATTACCCCAATCCCCCAAAACAGATAAAGACAATACAAAGAAAGAGAATTACAGGCCCATAGCCCTCATGAACATAGACGCCAAAATTCTCAACAAAACTCTAGCAAATCAAATCCAGCATTACGTTAGAAAGATCAGACACCTTGACCAAGTGGGATTTATTCCGGGATGCAAGGATGGTACAGTATCTGCAAATCAATAAACGTGATACACCACATAAACAAACTGAGAGATAAAAACCATATAATCATATCCATTGATACAGAAAAAGCATTTGACAAAATCCAACATCCTTTCTTGATAAAAACTCCAAGCAAGGTGAGATTAGAAGGATCATACCTCAACATAATAAAAGCCATATACAGTGGGGCCTTGACTTACAGGTTTTATTCGTTCCGTGACGGAGCTCGTAACTCAAATTACTCGTATGTCAAATCAAAAAGTGAACGAGTGAGACACGTGATGCTGGGCTGATGTTGTGGTGTTCACATTGATGTTCATTGCGCCAACTAGTGCTGGGGTATCTGAAGCTGGCTCATAACCCGAATTTTAGCTCGCAACTCAAAGCAAAAAATCGGCCGAGAGACAGCTTGTATCTCGAAAAACTCGTGAGTCGGGACACTCGTAAGTCAAGGCCCCACTGTATGACAAACCTAAAGCCAACATCATACTCAATGGGCAAAAACTAAAATCATTTACCTTAAGAATAGGAACAAGACAGGGATGCCCACACTCACCTCTACTGTTCGACATAGTACTGGAAGTACTAGTCATTGCAATCAGACAAGAAGAAAAAATAAAAGGCATCAAAGTCAGAAAAGAAGTAAAACTGTCCTTATTTACAGATGACATGATATTGTACATAGAAAACTCCAAAGACACCATAAAAAAACTACTAGACTTAAAAAAATTAATTTATGTAGCAGGATAAAAAATTAACACCCAGAAATCTATGGCTTTTCTATACACCAATAATGAACTCACAGAAAGAAAAACTAAAAAAACAATCCCACTTACTCTTGCAATAAATATTAAAAACTAAAGGTAGTAGTTAAAATATGGATTAAAATACAACAATTGCAGAATAATATTCATATATGTAGCATACTTTTATTGATGTTGTAGCTTTATAAAGGTTAGAGTTAATTACAATAATAGTAATGATGATGCTGGTAGTGCAAATCATCACATTATGTGTAAGATACAAGACTCTAATTGTGGTAACAAACAGGAAAATATGTATATCTAAGATGTAAAGAAAAGGCAAATAGAATAAGAAAAAATACAATAGAGTAAGAAATTTGTCATTGTTTTAAGATTCCAGGTCCATTTGCACAATCATTAACCATTTCTCTGCTGATACATTTTCATGCTAACCTACTGAGAATTCAGTTTCGAGATGATTTCACTCATGCGGTTTTTGTGATAAATTCTAATATAAAAAAATTAAATGATCAGTGATTATCTAAGCTAATTTTGCTGTAACTATGTATTTGTTAGCATGGATTTGTTTTCTTTCTCTTCATTCTGGGTTCATACAAAACCCAGGTGCTTAAGTAGAAGAAAGAAAATAAAGAGGAAATATTACACAGAGCCATGGCATCTGTGGGTTCTTATTTGAAAATTGAATTCCCTTTGTCCTAGGGAGGTAGGTGTAAAGCATGCAACTCCATTGTATTTAATGAGATAAGAATAGACCTCATAAGTGCCTTTGAAAATTACTTTTCATTTTTTCATAAAAAACACCAGTGATTTTAAAACATTAAATGGGCATTTAAGAAAATCCATTTAAAAATGCATAGACTTATTAAAACAACAGCAGTTTGCTTGTTCTTATCTGCTGCTCAGAGCTAAGATGAAAGCTATTTTATTCTTCCGTTTCAATAATTCAAACTTTTATCTCCATTAACTCTGTGGTTTATTTAAAAATACTTGAGGAACAGAACATCTTCATATTTGAAAGATTTTCTAATAAAATGCATCAACTGTGTGACTAATCAGCAGAATAAATCAGAGGTACCCTTTTTAAAAAATATATATTTTGTTGATTTTTTACAGAGAGGAAGGGAAAGGGATAGAGAGCCAGAAACATTGATGAGAGAGAAACATCGATCAGCTGCCTCCTGCACACTCCCCATGGGAATGCGCCCGCAACCAAGGTACATGCCCTTGACCGGAATAGAAACCGGGACCCTTGAGTCTGCAGGCCAATGCTCTATCCACTGAGCCAAACCAGTTAGGGCCAGAGGTACTTTATTAAGGTAAAAAATAAAGTTATTTTTGGGTGGTAGAGGGGTGGGCTAGAAGTAAAATAAAAAATGAATTGCCTGCATGAAAATCAGTATTCACTTGGAAGAAATGACTGAAAACATGAGATTTGTTTTCCTTTTGTTGAATAATCTCAGCTTTGTCCTCAAAATTTCCCAGAATTACAAGACACCATACAGTATCCAACTGAAACTCCCAATATGCTGCTTCGTTCTCAAAACACGAGGAAGCAAGTAAGGGTTTTGGATGATGGTAGTGTTGACTTGGAGAACACAAAATCAGAATGACTTGTTCATTTCAAAAAACATTCATTTTGAAACTTGTAGTAAGCAGATTGATGAACTGTTTTGTTTTTGATTTTTGGAGGAACATTGTGGTATAAAGAATATTAGATTCTTAAAAGAGAACTTTAATAACATTAGTCATTTAGTGTTACAGTCGTAATTAAGTAATTAGGAATTATATTTTTTAAAGATCAGTCCCATTTCTTTGAGAGACTTGTGAAATTCTCAACTGGATATACACAGATTCTTTAATGAGGCAAATAATGATTTGTCTTATCCCTCATCTCTGTAGTAGGTCTACACTCTGAATCCCTGTATCAATATTTCTTCTAAGGCCCAAATATGACTTAACTCCATGCCTTCTTTAATTATCCCAGATGCCTCAGTTCTTAGACATGATTTCCTCCCCAATCCCTACCCCAAACTCTATTCCTCTCAACAATATATCATCTCGATAGACATTAATTATAAGTCCTCCTCAGTTTTTATTTTTAAAATAATTTGGATTTTATGTGACATGAAATATTATATTAGACCCTCCACAAATGTTTGAAATGACAATGTTGGTGGTTCATAGTTATGGTAATTATGATGATGATGATGATCCTGATCATGATGAGGGGCTAGTGGTGATGATGGACGCAGAATAAGTCATCATCTCCCTCTCCAAAATTTCTGTCAAGCCTTGAAAATGCCTCACGAACATTTATAGGGTAAAATTTGCTCTAATCTCCTTAACGTTCATTAGTTTCTTTCTTTGGTAAAAGTAATCTGATAAAATTCTAAAAAGGCTGATACCTATTTTCTCTTTATCTTTAATTGGGAAGGTTAAGGTCCTAATCTCCATGCTCTTGGGCTTCCCTTTCTTTGTCACTACTACTCTTGGATTTTTGTTTTGGAAATTCCCTGCCTGTGAGCCCTACACACCCCTATACACTTTATCTCCCATCATGCATTTTCCATACAATAAAATAAAGAGAACAGGCTATGCCTTGTGCAGTCAAGTTTTTGGTTATTTAACTGCTCTATTTGTAATATTTCTGTGCAGCTTCTATGGAGGGAGAAAGAAAAAGAAAAAGAGATTTTATTTGAAATCCAAGCTAAATTTTCTAATCCAGCCTTGCAACTATAATAAAACAGATAATGTCTGCTCATTCTAATTTCTGTTATATATTTCTAAATAGGTTCAGAATTATGAGGGAATGAGATGGGGTGGTTAATTAGCTAATCAAATACTATGGGTGATGAGAGTGATCATGATAAAATAATTCTCACTAGCCCTTTCAAATTGGGCAAGACCAGAGTTTTAATTTCCAAAATCTTCAAAGAAGATTTTCTTTTTAAAACTCTCTTAGGAAGATGCTAGGACTTAGCACAGCAAGATTTTGGTGAATTATGTAAAGTCTTTGTCCTGATCAAATCTAGTTAGTGTATTTAATCCTCTTACTACATTTCAAATTACATCAGAAGCCAAAATTATACACCTGGTTGATACTGGATCCTGGAGTCTAATACTCTTAACATCCATCCTAACAACTTTCTAGCTTTCAGGGCCTGAAAGACAAAAAGTATAATCCCTGAGTCCTTTTCCTCCAGGATTCAAATATAATTTAGGTTTCACCAATCAGATATCCTTGTCAAAGATCTCCATTCAGAACAGAATCATTTGACAAGGTGAAAAAACAAAAACAAAAACAAAAAAACCCACTCTTTTTATGGGCAGAAGCAGCTCTCCAAATGTAGATTTAGCAGTTTCCCAACTAGTTTTTGAGACATTAGCTGTAATGGCAGTATCTGATTCTGTAGCTTGTCAATCATCTAGAGCAGTGGTTCTCAACCTTCCTAATACCACGACCCTTTAATACAGTTCCTCATGTTGTGGTGACCCCCAATTTCATTGTTACAAATTGAACATAATTAAAGCATAGTGATTAATCACAAAAAAAATATGTAATTATATATGTGTTTTCCGATGGTCTTAGGCGACCCCTGTGAAAGGGTCGTTCGACCCCCTAAGGGGTCGCGACCCACAGGTTGAGAACCACTGATCTAGAGGCAGCTGTAACAGTGACAGACCATTTTCTACTCAATTCGGGGCTGTTTCCAGAAGCTCAGGTTAGGGTCTTGTGTTTTGTAATCCTACTAATTAATCTATGAGATAGTTTTATCCCTTAAGCCAGATATAGTTTCCTGTACACAGTTAAGAACTTTGGCTAATACATCAGTAAAACAATTCAGGATGGAAATAAGAATTTAAGGTAAAAATAGATTCTAAAAGATGAATTAAACTCGCACAAGAAATATTGTATAAGGTATAACTGAGAAAAACATGCCCAGAGTTATGGGGAAATTTAAACCAAGAGGAATAAAACTAAACACAGCTGCCAACTCTCCATGGTTCAAGCCAAAGAGACCACACTGTATTTTGCACTAACAATTACCATACTAGTTGAAGAAGTCAACCTTTAATCACAAATCCTGAAGAAAAGGGGAACATTAATTTATCTAATTTAAAGGCTTACCTACCCTATCGGACTCCATAGTCATGTGCCAGAAAATAAATACATTATTGCTATCAGCTACTCACAACCAGGATCATTCCTATGTATTTTATCAAAAATTTTAGTTCCTGGTTCACTCCTACTTTATCCATTAGAATGCCTGACTTAACTTGAAGCAATTTCTACATATGTATACATGGTTTTTCCAATACCCTGTATATTTTAGTTCCTTAAATGCTTCCCATTTCAAGGGTATCTATCCACCCCAGTCATTCCCTCTAAAGTGAAATCTTAGACCTTGTCATTACCAATACCTGCCACATGTGCACACAACTGCGATCGTGTGATGTAACAAAATGTAATGAGTACCTTTCACTGAGGAACATCTCAAATCTATTTGGCACCTGAAGACCTCCAATTCACTGACACAACCACCTGTTTCTTCCCTTCAGTACCCTGATGCTCTTCCTTCTTTCCTGACCCAGTTTTAATTCCATAATTTATCATAATTGCTCTTGTACCTTCCTTCCCCCCCTCACTTTGTCCTGCTTGCTTGGCTGAGACAAGCTCTTTCCCCATTCCATAATCAGAACCACATAACTGAATGTGGCTGGAAAATTACAGCACAACCATACTGAAAGATCCCACTTTAAAACCACATTATTTCAGCCATTATTTCTTCAATTATTTTTTCTCCTTTTTCTCTCTTCTAGTACTCCCATTATGTGTACGTTGGCATGCTCAATGGTCTCCCACATTTCTCTGAGACTCTGTTCATTTTTCTTTACCCTTCTCCTCTCCCCCTTTGTTCAGTCCCTAATAGGGGATGTGCAGGAGGCAGCTGATCAATAATTCTCAACATTGATGTTTCAATCTCTCTCTCTCCCTCTCCCTTCCTCTCTGAAATTAATAAACAAAATATATTAAAAGGCAAAGAATACTGTTATTCTCCTAAAATTGGCTCAAAATCCCAGTGGCTACCCATTTGACTCAGAGTAAAATCCAAAGTCCTTCAAAGACCTACGATGCTATAGAGGATATGCTTCTTCACCACCAATCTCACCTTTAATTTCCAATGTCTCTCATCCTACTCTCCTTCTTTATTGTGATCCAGCCACACTGTTTCTTTATACTTCCTCAAGCATTTTAAACACATCCCAGCTTTCCCAATTTGGCTCTAGAAGTTTCTTCTGCTTAGAGTTCTCTTCCCTATGCATTAGCATGGCTAACTTTTTCATTTCTTTATATATTTCTCTAACCTCAGCTTCTTAATTAAGGCTACACATGTTTTAATTTGCAACCTGCCACAATTTCCACCCCAACACTCACAATAGCCCCTTTATTTGCTACACATCTTTTAAATTCACAATCCTTGTCACTTACAATATAGTTTATATGTCATATACAGTAGGTCCTCACATTACATTGGAGATCTGTTCCTACAGCGCGACGTAATGCGATTTTCGCCGTAAGTTGGAACCCACCTACATAAGCACCTACGTCACTCACATGGAGCACATACACAGCAGTAATGAAGTGAAACAGTAAAAACAATTTAAAAGAAAGATAACAATTCCTTATCTTTACTTGTGGTAAATAAATAATAAAAAACATAAAGCACATATGTACATACATCGAAATGACGGGACTTTTTTTTAATAAATAAATGGGAGATGGCAACATAACCACAAAACTATGTATGTCGAGTCTGACGTAACCTGAGGACTGTCTGTATAATAAAAAGCCTAATATGCTAAGTGTCCAGTTGACTGGTCAGCTGTTCAACCAATCAAAGTGTGTGTAATATGCTAATGATATGTTAAGGATGTTCAACCGTTTGCTATGATGTGCACTGACCACCAGGGGGCAGATGCCCCGACGGGTAGGTTAGCTTGCTGCTGGGATCTGGCCAATCGGGACTGAGTGAGATGAGCCAGACACACACTGGAGCCTTCCCATGGTCCCTCCCTGGCTGGTCAACCTCCCATGTCTCTCCCTGGCCCCAATTGTGCACCAGTGGGGTCCCTCGGCCTGGCCTACACTCTCTCACTATCTGGGCCCCCTCAGGGGATGTCAGAGAGCCAGTTTCAGCCCAATCCCACAGGCCAGGCCGAGGGACCCCATTGGTGCACAAATTCGTGCACCAGGCTTCTAGTATATATACAGTATATGTTCACTGTATCACCAAAGTAGAATGTAATCTCCAGAAGAGCTGGTATCTTTGTTTTGTTCACTGTTGTACCCACAAACACCTAAAAAGTTCCTGATATAATGTAGATGCTCAATAATTATTTGTTGGATAAATAAAAACAGAATGAAAAAAAATCTCCAAGTATAGGACTGGGAAACTATGTATAAATGAGGATAACCTAAGTTCAACCTCTGGAACTTAGGAAAACATTAATAATGTCCCACAAGAAACAGAGAAATGAGTCAGTGTCTTTATTATAATCTTATCTTTAGTTTGATGGTCTGCCTTTATTTCAACAAGCAGATATGATATTAGAAGTGGTTCATTTGAGATAAAATGAAATTTTCAGGTAGAAAAAGTATTTAGATAGCATTTAATTAACTTCATGGATAACGCAAAGGAAACTTAGACAAAGCTCACTCAGTTACACTTAGCAAAAAAATACAATTGTAGGTTTTGACTTTAGAGATATGCTGTCTTCATTTCTACATAAGCAGAAGACAAATATTCAAGAATTACAGAATTCTATATTGAACCAATCAGCAAATACTTTTGCAAATATTTAATTATTAGGAGATGATTAAAGTAAGTACTTATTTTTATTTGTTTTATATCTTAATTTATACAGTTCTGATTTATATACTTTAGCAAATGCATATTCAAAAAAGAAATTTGTCACATTATGCAGCTATTAACACTATTTTAACATGTATGTATTCAAAATACAAATAGCCTTCAGTAGGAAATATTAAAGAGCTAAGTCCTCTCAACCGCACAAATACATCATCATGTGCAATGTAATTCTCTTTGTACTTTGAGAAAAAACGTTTTATTGAAGACTAATAATAAAATTGCACTTGGAAAATTCAAGTGAAATATATGCAACTTAAAGTCCCTTGGTTAGTTATGCACATTTTTATATTAGTTTTTATCTTAGAGTTAATCTAGCTTTTAGAGAAATGATGAAAAAACTATAGAGTTTATTCGGCAAGCCTTTGCCAAGGACTATTGTAACTTGATGAAGTAATAAATGCTGTGGATAGACATACCAGTATGAGTAATATATCCATTTTGCCCTCTGAAATCTTATCATTATATATATACTAGAGGCCTAGTGCATGGGTCCCTAGACCTGGCCAGTAATCAGGGCAATCAGGGTTGTCTTCCCAGTCCTAATCAGGGCCAATCGGGGCCGGCCAGCAGAGGGGAGGGACCATGGGAGGTTGGCCGGGAGCAGGAGGTTGGCTGTGGGAGTGCACTGACCACCAGGGGGCAGCTCCTGCATTGAGCATCTGCTTTCTGGTGGTCAGTGAGGTTGACTGGTCATAATGGTCGCTTAGGATTTTATATATATATATACAAATAGAAGAATTACAATAAAATTACAATATTTTCTCAGTCTGGATTCCCCCAACCACGCACACACATAAAACAGAATCTGGAGACATGATTTGGGTGCCTGTGCATTGAATTTTGTGTTACCCAGGAAGCAAACTCTGAGATGGAGATTAACATGCAGTAGGTTTCTAAGTACAAGCTCAAGGATCATCAATGTGAGGGGACAGGAAGCAGAGGGAGAAGTCAAGCTGCAATGCAATCACAACAGAGTTCTCTGCAAACCAATGGGGAATTCTTAAGCTCAGATGATCATTCAGAATTGTCCTGTGTTGAGGCAAGGGAGCTGGACCCTATACCACCAAGCAAATCAGTCATTATATTGGGGCTACCTTGGGAAGGGACCTTAGCAAGGCAACTATCTTTCGCCAAGGTAGTACCGATAGGAGATGCCAGTTAGCTGTGGCCAAGGTAACAACTTAATGTCCTACTATTACTGGTTGTAAAAAAGGAACCCCTGAGGAAGGGAGATGGGTATGTCAGGCTTAAGGAGGCATTTCAGATAATGTCCATGTACCCGGCCTGTAAATTACATGGTTGTATTCATCTGCTCAGGCAGCCATAACACAACACTACAAATTGGCTTAACCAACATGAAGTTCCAATGCTCCAGGCTCTGCCAAATGAGATACCACTCCCAAGGCTCCAGCAGTTGAAGCTGTGAAACCAGTGGACTGATGATCCCTGACTTACCTGTGAGGTCATTCTTCCCTTTTCAAAAGGAATAGCACCCATTCATACCTTCCACTGTAGACAATACTGACTTCGAGAATACAGGCCAAACTTTGTCTTGAGCATAATATACAGGTTGCTCCATGATCTGGGTCTTCAACTAGGTTCCTAATTATACAGAATTTATTGGACTTATCTATTGACATGGCTGTTATTTTTCCCGAATAGTGAGTTCACTCATGGGGAAAAAAACAAAAACCTACATTTAATTTATCATTGTATCTTCAGAGACTAAGACATGGTAGATAAGTGTTTAAAGGCATGTTTGCTAGATGAATGTCTAATGTTTTATCTGTATCTGTCTTCCTTTTTAAATTTTATTGTTTAGTAATCCAACAGTGCATTATATTATTAATTGGGAAAAGATTTATAATTATATAGCTTTTGACTGTGTAAACCCTGTAATTTCATTAAGATAATAACTGAAATAACTGAATTTAGATTGTAGAAATATATTCATCTGATTCTATTTAAGAACAGAAAGATAGTGTTATGAAGCTAATAAAAATCCAGTAGTAAATAGCTAGTGAAAGATAATGGGATATAGGTCTTAAACTGCTCTGGATGAATTATTCTAGTCGATTAAGACTTTGATTATTTTGAATTTAGAGGAAGCAGACATAGTGGTTAACCTTACGGATTTTGGAGTCAGACTACATATATTTAGGTTTTCTTTTATTCTTCTCTGTGTCCTGGATCAAATTATTTAACAAATTGGGCACAGTTGGCAGGGATGTGTTGAGATAGTGGTGGCTCAAGGCAATTCCCTAACTTAATACTCCTTATACTGTTTACCAAACTTTACCTTTGATTGATATGCCTGTATGCACTGTTAAAGGGCAAATGGGTATTCAAGTGAATAAAAACAGACGGGACCCAGTTTCAGTGTGCTCTTCATGAAAGAGACACCCCTGGCCCCCAAAGCCTTCTAAATTCATATTTCTTGTATAGCATTTTCATTTGTGCATTGGTCCCTCCTTCAGATCCTGAACCCTAGCCATGCAGGTTGCGGCAGTAACACTCTCCTACAAAATAAGATCTTTGTGAAAGTCAGTTTCATTTATTTTGCATTAAATTATACAAGGGATATGAAACAAATAAATAGCAACATGTCAAATCCATAGCAAAATAATGTTTGATGTATAAGTAGAGATGAGAAGGCCCTGCTTGATCAAAAACTTCCTGTTAATCAAGACTAATAGAGGATAGAGTCATAAATAATCTCTGACACAGCAAAAGCAGCCACATTTAAAAGGAAAATAGATTTTACATATGGCTGATGTGATAGAACCATCAAGCTAACAAGAGCTCTTGGGGCCAATTTGAATATTCATTAATCAGCCTGCTTTTGATTTAACTTAGAATACAACTGTCAATGAACAAATGGACTTTTGTAGAAAAGGTGATAAACAAAATCCAATGAATTGGCAAATTGGAAAGCCTTGAAAGAGAATAAATGCTGAAAGATTAAGAACTAAATAGAAGACTTCAGCTCAGCTCTCTGCAGGGAAGACAAAAGCTTCTTACTAAATCAGGTAGTGTTGGAGAATACTTTAAAAATATATTTCTTCAGAAAGAAACATTTACCACAATAAAAAATACTTTGTTATTTTTTGAAGACGGTTTAAACTTTTTAATACTCTTATTTTTTTTTTTTACAGCATATTGAAAAATAAATGGCTTATTTTTCGGTTCAAAACTGACTAATCTCATTTTCTGAATGAAATGATTTACATACAAATAGATGGTTTTCTCCAAAGGCAGAGCAGTAAAAGCCATAATTAATACAAAGGGAAGAATTGGCACAAACAGAAGTTTGTGGGTAGTGATCTCAACTACAATGCCTATTGTACCAAGGCAGTTAACAAAGGATCAATACCCTGTGTGTAGAAAGAAAAGAAACAGAACAAACAAACAAAAAACCAAAATTATATCTATACCAACAGACACAACACTGAATGGAAAAGCCCACTCTCAGGGACCAGAGTGGCAGCAGGGTTGGAGCTGAGGAGAGCAGAAGGTCCAATGCCTCATCTGAAGAGGGAGCAGATTCTTATAATTTGAGAATAGGGTTCCAGTTTGGACTAAATACTTTTAATACAAAAACCATCTGGATTTTTTATGTGAAAGTTCTCAATTCTTTGAATTTTTGTCACAAATTCAGAAGTAAAGCACTTTTTAACTGTTTTGTGGGTCAAACTATGACTCTTGACTGAATCCAGTTAAGTGGCCTCTTTTTACTAATCTCCAGATGTAGGGGTAAGCTATTTAATAAGATTACCTAGGCTTCCTATATACACTTCTATAACATATAATGCAATCTATATCAGCTATATATTTTATTGTATAAAATTTACCATAACAGGATATAAAGATTATTTTATGTGTATGTCTACAGAGATAATACACACAGGCTTTTGCTTATATTGTATGATTCACTATGTATAAACTGACCATAGCAAATAATAATGACCAAACAATTTATAGACTCATATGAAATTTTTCCTTAAAAATAATTTAATCATAAACAAAGTGTGCAAACAGGAGAGTGCACAAAAGAAAGTATATAATATATAATAATAAAAACATAATATGCTAATTAGACCAGATAGCTGAACAACCTTCCAGACGAAGCCGCAGCTGTGGAGGCCAAGGTAAGCTGCCACGGCTGCGAGGGCCAAGACCCTTGCATAAATTTTGTGCATCGGTCCTCTAGTACAATATAATAAGTATAAAGTGAACATGTAGGTATCTCTCAGACCAAAAAGAGGGACATTTGTCTATGACCCTAAAGCCACCAATTTCCATTCTGTATGAATACTCGCTTTCACACTAGTAGAAACAACTTTCTTAATTTTATCATATTTTTATAACAATTTTCTTGATTTCTTTTTTTTGTTTTTTGTACATGTATCCTTACATAATATAGTTTAATTTTTATATGAAAATTATAAAATGTATATAATCGAGATTACAGTGTGTTATTTTGTTTTGTTAGTTCAGTATTGTAGATGCTAGAATTATTCATTTTGGATTTTTAAGCTATAATTCCTTCATCTTCTTTGCTATATGATATTGCATTTTATGAACATACCATAATTAACTTGTTCATTTATCTATGCAATATTATGATTTATAAGATTTCCAAAATTCCTGGCTCATACCTCCCTAAAACCTTGGAATTTCCTTAGTGTTGAAAGTGATCAAGGTGTCTTTCCTAATGTTAATAAAGGTGACTTTTGAACCCCATCCAAGTGTATGGGTTGGTTGCCAGGAGAACCAACCATGTGATTAGGAGTTTGGGATTTTCCAGGGATGGAAGAGGGGCTGGAGGTTGAGTTCTATTGCCAAAGGCCAATGATGTAGTCAGTCATGACGATGGAATGAAGCCTCCATAAACATGCAGTAGGACACCTCCTTGGTCCTTTTTTAGAGTTTCTACAGTGGGGAACCAGAATAGAGCTACATACCATCTTGCCAAACCCCAAGCTCCATGAGGACAGAAGCTCCTTCACTGGGGCTTTGCCCTATGTGTCTCTTCATCTGGCTATTGATTCATATCCCTCATATTCTTTGTAATAAATGAGTAATATAGTGAGTAAATGAGCTTTCCTAAGTTCTATGAGCCATTCTAGCAAATTAATTGAATCGAAGGAAGGGGTCTTTAGAGACTCTAACCCACAGCCAGTTGGTCATAAGCACAGGTAAGAATGTAGCCTTCCAGCTAGCTTCTGAAAAGTGTGTGTGTGTGCATGTGTGTGTGTGCGCGTGCGTGTGTGTGTATGGCTGTGGTGGGGATGGGGGAGAGGCAGTCTTGTAGGACTGAATCTTTAACTTGTGGAATCTCCAGGTAGATAATGTCAGAAATGAGTTGAATTCTTGGACACCCCTGCAGGTGTCTGGGAATTGTTTGCTGGTGTGAGAAGAAATGTACCCCGGAGTTGGAATTGGGTCCAGGAACTCCACTCATCTTAACTCCACTTGTACTGGTTAAAGTGTCTTGTATAGCATTTGATTGATATGCCTGTATGTGCCAAAAGTCTTGTAACTCCACTTCATAATAGACATCTGGATTTAGAATTTTTCCTTATTACAAAACAATCTGCTTATTTTTGAAATGAAGAAATTAAGGCCAGAGGACACAATAATTACTGACAGGCTGAGGTGAAATTCCATTGTCTTGTAACTTAGTGTTATTTCTACCAGTCTGGTTTGTCTCCCTGACAATTTCATTGAATTATTCAAAGTGAGGTAGGAAATCTATTTCAGCTTAAATATCAGGCAGCTATTTTTTATGTGACTTCTTTAAATTTACTATTCAGAATTTTGTTTTATTTATATTGCCACTGAAAAATCCACGGAAGAGAAGCTAAATTACCGAGTATTTATAAGATATAAATATTGTATGAAAATGAGATTAAATATATCATGTACATTTTCAATCTCCAACTCACAGAGTAATAATCAGCAGCTATCTGTCCTCCGCAGATGTTCTGTGAAAATAAGCACAGTGCAACCATTTGCTTGGGCAGAGAAACATACGGTAAATTTCCTTGGAAAGTTCACAGTCTAAAGAGAGGATTTTGCCAGAATGACCAGATCAGGTATCCTATATGTGTTGAGCCTCATGGCATTAACATTGAGATTCAAGCTTTGTGTAAAAATTTGTATCATATGCCTCTAAGATTTCTTATAATTCTAATGTTTATTTATTTATTGAAAAATATTCTTTGAGCCTACTATGTGTCAGATGCTCTAGAAAGCATCGTGATATGATGTTGAACAAAACCAATTAAGCAATTTGCCCTTAAGAAACTTTCAGTTTTGGGGGTTAGAAATATATTTTTACAAACAACCCCAATAAGAAATATACAATTACTGATAATTGCTCTGAAGGAAACTAATATAATTCAGTGAGAGGTACTAAAAAGAAAATAACTAGACTGGGCAGAAGAAAAAAGGACTGTTTCCCCAAAGTGGTAATATTAGAGTTAGATTCAAGCAAGAGTTAACACAGGCAAGAGGTAAGGATCAGTCCACAGAGAAAGAAGAGCATGCACAAAGGAGTGTGGCAGAGGAATCTGGACTGATCAAGGATGGAGGGTGTGCAAAGGGACAAATGGAGAGAAAATGTGAACAAAATCATGGATCACTAAGTTTGAGAGAACCAGACAATGAGGACCTTTTTCGCCAGGTAAACCTCTCTGGGAAGAGGAAAGGGAATTTATTGGGTTGATAAAGTGGGTGAACAGATGTACAAATTTATGCTTTGGTTGCAGTAGAACACATATATAGGAGAAGCCTTAGATACATAGTAAAAAAATAAGAGATAAAATCAACATCATCTAATGGTGAATTGGCTATTCGAGATCAGGGAAAGGGAGGAGCTAAGTTTTGTAATGTGAAACTGAACAGGAGGTGATGCTACTCACTGGGTTGGAGAACTAGAAAAGACACTTTAACCAGTACAAGGGGGAAGTAGAGTGTTGGATTTTCTATACCATTGTGGCCTCCAGTCTGGAGCTCAAAGGCAAAGTCAGAATTGGAGTTAGATATAGAAGATGCCTGAAGAAGAGAACACCCAGTTAAAAGAGAAAAAGGTTTGAAAGCTTAGCCCGGAGGAAGAAGCACATCATTTAAGGGCTGAGTTAAGTGCAAGAGCCTGCTGTGGGAATTGGGTAGAAGTGGCCAGGGAAGTAAGACAGAAAGCAGAAAACCATGGGGTCATAGTAGCTAAGAGAAGAGAGTGTGCCAAAAGTCAACAAAGGGGTCAAAACTGTTGATAAGCAATGACAATTAAATTCTGAGATTGTCTACTGGATTTAGTAACATAGAGGTCACTGATCACCTTAATAAGAATGGTTTTGGTGTAATGATGGGGCAGAAGCCTGATCACGGAGGTTGTAAATAAGTGAGAGGAGGGGACAAGATGAAGATGGTCCTTATAAACAAGATTTTTCACTACCCTATAGAGTAGTGAAGACCTTGGGGGGTGGGTAGGGGATGGGATGAAGAGGAGAAAGCGGGGGGTGGGATATCTGAAATACAATAAAAGATAATTTAAAAATGAAAATAAGAAAGAAATTGGAGGAAAAATAAAACAAAACAAGACTTTCAGGAACTTTGACTTGGGGGGAATGAGGAGGTAATAACTGAACCTGGATGGACCAGGTTGGGGTGATAAGAAAAGGGATGTATTATTATTTTTTTTTAATTTGCAAGGAGTTTAAGGTTACCAAGCAAGGAGTATAATCTAAAATAAGTAGAGACATGAGCCTGAGAAATAAAGTGGGATTACCTCAACTATTGCAACAGAAAGGAAGGAGAGGATGGTGGAGAACTTAATAGGTGATAGGAAACGGAGTCCTCACCTGAGGGCTTTGTTTATCTCTAGTCTTATGCTAAAACTAATTTTGTATTCTTGCCAAATATTTTCAATTAAGACACTTGTTTTCTTTCTGTTCAGTATTCTGCTGTTGTCTTCCTGTTCCATCAGCAAAATGATATTGTGTGCTTGGCAGACAATGTTTAAATTGGATGTATTTCTAGTTTCAGTAATGTTTCTCTGGTGTATTTCCACTCTCTGATAGAGCCTATAATCTCTATGTTTCCAACCAATTTTTCTAGTACTTTTTCTATGATTTCACTTCAGTAGTAACCAATGGGTTCATGGTTAATTTTCTATAGACTGTATCAGGTTGTCAGAATCTGTCACATTTGATATACAGTGAAGGAAAGATTGGCGTACCTCATCTGTTTTACTACATCCCTGTGGAAACTTTAAGTTGATGTTTTGAGATTTCATCAGCCAGGATCCATCCAGGAAAATAGAAACTACTTAAGTGTTTAAAATGAAGGGAATTTAGCCCAGGGAACTAGATACATGGGTGAAGAAAAACTGAGAAACCAAACAGAAGACAGTGAGTCAACCTACAGATTAATAGCATAAGGAACTGCTCTCTCCTCTAAAATGAAGAACAAATGGAAGAGATAGGCTTCCCAGAGTTTAGGAGTTGGGGTCTACTATCAAAATCTGGGCCAGCTTAGAAGCAGCTGGAGTTTGGAGGTGATGCAGATGTAACCACACCCATAGAAGCTACCCAAGGCATTAGAAGTGAGAGAAAAAACCTGGTTTTGCCCCTCCTCCTTCCTGCAGGAGCCTGGACTAGGAAGTCTGCAGAGCAGTGTCCTTTTCCACTTAATGACTCAGAGTAGGGCAGAAGGTCAGGAATGAATCTGATAGCATAGGCCAACACATCACTTACAGGTTGTCTGCATTCTATAACCTTGTGGGTGCCATTTAATTTCATTGAGCACCAGTTCTGAGGACTAGGTAAATTGTTAGGGGTAAATTTCTTACCTAGCATGTTGGTGATAGTATAGAATCTCAAGCAATGGCATCTCCTCCCCCACAACCCCAACCTATCACATTGTGATGATTTTCAAATGCTTATACTGACCTGGCTAAGTAAGAATTTCCTGGGCAAATTAGAAATATATATAGTTTTCTAGACCATATGAGGAAGTGTGGAATGAACCTCAGAAGTCTGAATTTAAGTAAAATAAAACAGAAACAGGTAATTCTGAAGTAGAGTTGTAGTAGTGAATCTATGTGCTGGGAGCCAATATAATCATATTGGGACAAGTTCTGCCAAATAAAAATCACTCACTACCAACATCATGGGTATGACTCTAGACTTCTTTTTGGCTCTGTTGGTAGCTTTCTCACATCCTAAATGTTGGGTCACAGTACATCAGCTCTTATTAGAGGGACTTGCTTTTTTTATTATAGTTATTTGAAAAATATTTTGCTTTTTTAAAACTTTTCTTTTCATTCCACTCTCACCACAGATATTCATAGGAGTTACTAAAGTGACAAGATTGTATTCTACATGAAAAATGTTTTAAAGTAGAAATCCTGGATATAAAACAAATACGCAAACAAACAAAAAAAAAAAAGAAAGAAAGAACATGTTAGTCTGAAATCCAAAGGCAAATAAAGCATATAAATACATGGTACAATGAAATATCCCAAAATAAATACACTTTAGATTTCCCTTTAAGGGGAACCCACTGAAGTCTACAAGTAGACACTAATTTGGTAGCTATTCACTTGAAGTTAAGAGCGTATTATCCACTTTAGCAGCAATTCAAGTAATGCTTTGTCCTTCCCTATAGAAACACAACACTTGAACACAGTGTTAGTGATTTAGCAGATAGCATTTGAGTCCAATTATTGAGCCCCATATGCTACATGATGTTTAAACAGCTGGACCTGCTGTTTCTGTATGAAGCTATTTCTTTATAATAGGTTTATGATTTATAGTAGTGCTACTGACTTAATGAGTCATAAGAAGTTAATTTTTTTCCTAATGAGATCCCCCATCCAATAAAGCAGGTATAAAATATTTTAAAAATGTTAATCATCATATAGTGTTTGGTTTTAAAACATGGTTTATACCAGAAAGTCAACTAAGCATATCTAGCTAGCATTAAGAATCTAGCATTAAGCATTGTCTGTCATTAAGAAAATTTGGAATTTTCCTTCTACATTGACAGCTCTCACTCTTAAGATTTAATATTTTTACTAAAATCTGAATCTTAAAAGCACGTAGGAGGATTTGTTCAACTACACTCATTTTTCAGTCATATCTATTTTGATGGTAAATGTTTTTTGTATTGATGTTTGAGATGAGAGGGGATAGGGCAGCGGTTTTCAACCTGTGGGTCGCAACCCCTTTGGGGATCGAACGACCCTTTCACAGGGGTCACCTAAGACCATCGGAAAACACATATATGATTACATATTGTTTTTGTGATTAATCACTATGCTTTAATTATGTTCAATTTGTAACAATGAAATTGGGGGTCACCACAACATGCGGAACTGTATTAAAGGGTTGCGGCATTAGGAAGGTTGAGAACCACTGGGATAGAGGATATTAATATTTTAGGGAGGAAGGCTTTCTCTAAACAGTGACCCTTTCTATGTCCAGTGTTGGATCTTCCATCTACCCGCTACTGATGGGGTCAGGGAAATTCATTCACTGCTATTATTCATTCATTAGGTTGTCAAATGAATGGGAGGCTTAGTGTCTATGCCACGAGAAATTATGGAAATTCCCTTGAGACTAGTCTGTACAGTGATGGTACATGTTTAAAGATAAAATAAGTTCCATATAATGAGATTTTGTTCTTTAAATTATCCAATAGCTAAAATAATCCATAGTCACTAACCTTATAGATACATTTTGAGAGTGAAATTAATGGTAAACTGTTTGTATAATCACTACACATTTTAGACATTGTTCAATGTTTGGCTTTAATATGCTGTAACCAATTTCTGAAGGAATATCATGTAATTCACATTCTGTGAAATAGCATAGGTATAACTTAAAACTAACAAAAAGTTTTCTCTGTCATTTATAATCCTATAATTTTATTATTTCACTTTTCACCTAAGCAGAAATTATATGTTTATTAACATTGGAAATAAAATACCAGAAGTACCTCAATTATCTTCACATGAATCCTTCATGATTCCAACAAAGACCTACTCTACAACGTAATTCACATGGTTGGTGATTACAAAATCCTAGTGATTCTGCTCAAGTTACTGAAATTTTTAGAGCCAGCTGTGAAGACTGGCAGGCAATATACTGATCATTCAAATAAATAGTTACAAGATTTTAAATGCTTAGAACTGTCTGTCAAAATTGCTTCATACCCATGGAAATAAGACAAATCACTTAACACCTAGCCATCTGAAATTTTAAGTCACATAGTCCTAAAACATGTTAATAGAAGAAATCTTTGTTATGGACAGAGAGGTAGTTTTACTACTTCAGCTTCAAAAGTATAATAATCCACAAATCCAGTCATTCATCTATGTGATGTCCATTACTTATGTTGGTTTTCACCAAATATAATTTTTCTTTAATCCTGATAAAAATGAAGCATTTTAAAGATAATATCATTTGATCTTACATTTGGCTTTGGCCACCCTCAAAGTAGGATTACTTACAGAAAATAAAGTATCAGTGTAATTCAATTATTAAATAGAATAATCTCTCTATATAAAAGCCCAAAATGCAAATTGTCCCCTCGGAAGTTTGACCAGGAGACCAGGAGTTCAATCACTTGCTATGATGTGTGCTGACCACCAGGGGGCGGCACAGAATGAAGAAAGGCCCTGGCTGGCAGCTGGCAACTGGCAGCCAGGGAAAGGAGGCCCCGGCCAGCAGCCAGCAGCCAGGAAAGAGAGGCCTGGGCCAGCAGCTGGAAGGTCCTGATAGGCTCTGATCACTGGCCATGCCTAGGGACCCTACCTGAGCACAAATTTCGTGCACTAGGCCTCTAGTATTTTATAAGACAGTTGGCACTCATTATATAGCTCTACAGCACTCAGAGCCTGTAGCTTCTATGATGATTTGACCAAGTAAAAATTCACTTGGGCCTAGCCAGCATGGCTCAGTGATTGAGCATCAAATTGTGAACCAGGAGGTCAGAGTTCGATTCTGGTCAGGGCATATGCCCAGGTTGTGGGCTCGATCCCCTGTGTGAGGCGTGCAGGAGGCAGCTGATCAATGATTCTCTCTCATCATTGATGCTTCTATTTCTCTCTTTCTTCCTATCTGAAATCAATAAAAAATATATTTTTAAAATAATAAATAAAAATTCACTTGGCTTGAAGTTTGGTTAAATTAAAAAACAAGAAGAGCATTGTCATTCATGATGCCTTTAAAATAGTGTCCCTCTATACTTCAGTGAAAATATTAAAAGTTCTGTTCTACTTTAAGTTTACTTTTTGTAGAAAAGTCAGTCTGGTTCTGAAAGTAGGATTGTATTGTCTAAATTATATGTCATCACTATGTGAACACATAGAAAAGTGAAAAAGAAAAATATATTGTTAATAATTTTTGCATATATTATAAATAAAATGTCTGAATAAAAACTTATTTCCACAGTAATATGCACAGCTTTTTTAGAAAAGCAAGGAATTAGAACACTTTGACAGGGAAATACAGGTGCACTGAGAAAATATTATCATTTCCTTGGGCCGTTTGACTTTCTCTAAAAGCAACAGTTTTTGTTATGATTTTACCTCCTGCTCAGAAGTGCTGTGGGAATACTATTTCCAATTTGGGGTCATTGAAACCTAGCCAGGAACCTGGATTTTTATTGCAGCAATTTTTGATGGGAAAAAATTGGCACCAAGTTTGATTCCAACTAGTCCAAGAACCAAAAATTTCAGAAAAATGTCTTTGGTGCAGTTTTTTTGATTGTACATATAGAAACATATATATTTACACACAGGTGTGTGTATGTGTATGTGTGACTAGATAGATGATGATAGATAGATGATTGATAGATAGATAGACAGATGATAAATAGACTGGGTAGGTATAGATAGCATTGGTTCATGTGGAACTTTGTATATAGAGAGATAATTATCTATAATAATAAATTTAAAGACAAATGGTAGGCATACATACATGGTGGGGCAAAGGTAGGTATATAGTTGTGAGTACATAAAACACAGAGTTTATTCTTATATTATTATTTATAAACTAGAGGCCTGATGTATGAAATTCGTGCATTGGAGGTAGGGGGTTGTCCCTCAACCCAGCCTGCACCCTCTCCAATCTGGAACCCTTCAGGGATTGGGCCTAAATGGGCAGTCGGACATCCCTCTCACAATCCAGAACTGCTGGCTCCCAACCACTCATCTGCCTACCTACCTGATTGCCCCTAACCGCTTCTGCCTGCCAGCCTGATCACTCCCTAACCGCTACCCTGCCAGCCTGATTGACACCTAACTGTTCCCCTGCAGGACCAATCACCTGAAACTTCCCTCCCCTGCAGACCCTGTCGCCCCCAACAGCCCTCCCCTGCAGGCCTAGTTGCCCCCAACAGCCCTCCCCTACAGGCCTGGTCCCCCGAAACTGCCCTTTTCTGTCGGCCATCTTGTGGCCACATGGGGGGAACCATCTTGTGTGTTGGAGTGATGGTCAATTTGCATACTGGTTGTGACTAATTAGCATATCTGGGCTAATTAGCATATCCATCTCTTATTATATAGCATGATTGCATTGTTTTCCATACAAACAACTATAAACCTACTTTTGCCCTACCCTGTATACTACACAAAAGTGGATGGAAGTGACTCATATACAGAAGAAGGGGTACAGACCACTCTCCCTGCATGCACACCGGGCATGTGTTGACACAATTGTCCCAACATTTTAAGCTCCTGACTTCTACTTCATAGGCTGGACCAAATGAGCTGAAGCAAGCCAGCCCCACAGGCAGCTCTGCTGACCACGTCCAGTGTGGAATTCTGTGGCCCATCAGGGCTCCAGACAATGGCTCTGACTTTCTCCAGCAGCTGCTCTGGAGAAGGGGAAGGGAAGAAAGCTAACAAAATGTTTACGCAGTTATTTTCTCTTTTTTAACTTTATTATTGTCTTTCTTTGCACAAACAGAAATGTTTGGCGAGGAGGTGGGGCTGCTGTAGAGAATGAGAAATCAAATTATTGTAGAAGCCATTTCTCTGTCTTTTGTCCGTGAGCCCTAAGTAGTCTTGGTAAAAATCATCAAAAAATAAAGTGTTAGGATTCTTGATTATAATTTATTTAAAAATCAAATGTAACACAAGGAGCAGATATAAATAATGTAGTGCAGAAAACATAGTCTGGCCACAAGAGGACTTATGGAATAAAAGACATTTAAAAAGAGACAAAATGTGATGTGGGAACAGTACCTTAGAAAATGCTAGAGATTAGTTCCTAAATACCTTTGCCACTGAAGATATCATTTCAGAAAGAATATTTCTAAATGTATGATGACAGGGAATAGATCTGAGTAAGCATGATGACTTTCAACTCAACTCGCAAATATAATACAGTCCTAAGGGATCATAAACTGGCAGCTGCTTTGTGAAAATGAAATGCTAATGTTCACAATTATAATTTTTATACCCATAGTCATAAAACATATAAAGGTATTAGGTTCCTTTATAATGCAATAGATGTATGATTTATGTATGTTTCAGCAGATTAAATCATTTGAGGTAAGAGGGAAAACAATCCACTAAATATGCATTTGCCCATTTGAAATATGCCTGAACAGTTTTCTCTCAAAAGTACCTAAGTAGATAAACACCTATTTGGAAGTGATAATAAAAGGCATGTTTTACCTAAAGCAAGAATTTTAATAAATACTCCCTAAAAAGAGAGAAAGGGTAGTTATCCTATTGCATGTTTTAAACAATGCTAAGTAAAAATGGAAAGAAAGTTCATTTTAGATCATACTGATGTTTTAAAAAGCTTTCTGAGACTTATAACGAAAAGGGAGAGAAGCACCCTATTCCATTATATTTTTCACATAGAATCTTAATCTATGTTGTGAGATGAAGAGAGATTTGGACAATAATACAATAGTTACCATGAAAACCCATACACAAGTCCCTCTTATCTACAGGATTTTCATTCCAATACCCCCCAGTGGATGACTGAAACCTTGGGATACTCTCAAACCTATACCCTGGTATATACTATGTTTTTTTTACATATAAATACCTATGAAGAGTTTAAATTATAAATCAGGCACTGTAAGATATTAAAAACAGCAATAATAAAGTAGAACAATTCAACAATATACTGTTAAAAAGTATTTGAGAATGGCTTTGGGGCAATTATTAAGTAAAATCAGGATCGACTGCCATACCACAATTGACCTGATAACCAAGATAGCTACTAAGTGACTGATGGGTGGGTACAGTGGACAAAGAGTGGATTCCCATACTGAGTGAGACAGCATGCTGCTCAGAATGGCACACATGGATCCTAGGACTTCCTGGAAGACAGTTACCAGTTTCATGCAGGCGTCACCTGTCATTCTTACAAAGTAGGAGTCACAGAATTCTACATCTTATGACACCTAACTTGCATTTTTAAATGTAGTAGTAGAAAAACTGTACTTATACCAATTTGTATCCTGTGTCAGAACCCTGAAATTGCAAGTTAGTGATTTTCCAAGGACAAATTTTTAAGTTTTTATTTCTGTAGCACATTGCAAGTAAATTCCACTTTGTCAAACTTCAGAGAGGCCCCTTTTGGGGAAACTATTTCCTGTCTGTCTTGGGTAAGAGGCCTTGGATGTTCAGGACCTTGGAGCTGGAGAGCCTCAGGGGCTGATGGTGAGTCATTTAAAGAAATCTGCAGAAGGACCAGAAGCCATAGCAGTTGACAGGCTGAGGAGATGGAGGACCAAGCAGTTCTCCTGAGCATGGCTGGACCTGAAGTGCTTCGCTATGGGAATGTGCTAAAGAGGAGTCCAGAGGAGGGCTCCTTACTGGGCCTGCTGTGGGACCGGCGGCAGGAGCTCTACCTTCCCCCATTTGAACACAGACTCTGCCACTCAGTGAGACAACGTAATTTACTTTATGGACTGTATAATCAGCCTTGTTGAATGAGTCTTTTCCATGAAGACTGTCTGAAGAATGTTATGTCTTTATCACAGGATGGGGTGTCAAGAGTTAATCACTACACTGGTTTAGGAGAAAGCTGCTTAAACTGTAACTATAGAATAACCAATCATAATTTCAATACGGCATTTTCATTTACTAAATTGTACCATTATACTTTCCAGTTAAACTAAATTATTGGCTTGTCTACTAGTATATTCTGCTTCAAAATAAACATTATCTATATTATAAAAAGTACGTGGCCGTAATGCCGTAACGCTGTAATGACCAAAGACCGGTCACCAGGAGGTGCATGGAGCACCTCTCAGTCCCTCCCCACCGGCCTGCAAGCCGTGTGCAGTGGCAGGGCTCGTGGCTCATGCCGCGCAGCCCACAGGCTCCGATCACAGCCAGGCTGGCAGCGAGTGGGCGGGCAGGACGGGTGGGGGGATGGGGCAGGTGGGCACGGCAAGGCAGGCACAGCAAGGTAGGCACAGAGAGCTGCGTGCGGGTGGGTGGGGCTGTGAGTGTGGCGAGGTGCACGTGGGTTGGTGGGGCCACACGATTTTGTACGCTGGGCTTCTAGTATATATATAAAAGTTCATAAAATGAATATGCCATCACCTATTTAATAAATGGGTTCAGAGGATTGTGCAACCACATCAAAGAAGAAGAGGAAAAGTGAACCTCTTTCTGAAACTAAAAACATTGATACATTAGTTTATTAGGTATTATAACTTGATGCTTATGAGTATGAACTTTGGAGTCAGACACATATAAACAAATACCATTATATGACCTTAAGTAAATGTTTCTTTTTTAAAAAACTACATTCATTTGTAAAATGGGTTTATTTATATCACCTCACAGGATGATTATGAGAATTAAATTAATTAAATTTTATAAACACCTCACAAAGTACCTGGCACTTTGTGTCAATAAGTGATCCAACCTAATAATACACAAACATGCAAATTGACCATACCTTCGCTATGCCCCAAGCCATGCCCACCAGTCAATCAGAGCGACTATATGCAAATTAACCCAACCAAGATGGTGGCTGGCAGCCACAGAGCTGGAGCGAGCAGGAGGCTTGGTTGCCCCAATGATGGAAGAAGCCAAGCTTCCTGGCCAGCTGCTGCCTCCTCTCAAGGCAACAAAGTTTCAATTATAGAAGGTAAATAAACCCCAGATACCTGCTTCCAGTCACCATGGCCATGGAGCTGGAGCGAATAAAAAAAAAACAGGAAAGGCTGGGAGCTTTGGTCACCAGGGGGCTTGGTCAGTCTGAAAACAGCCATCAGCCCCTCATCCAGGCTGGCCAGGCACCCCAGTGGGGACCCCCACCCTGAAGGGGGTGTGGGCAGCCTGAAAACGGCCCTCAGCCCCTCACCCAGGCTGGCCAGGCACCCCAGTGGGACCCCCACCCTGATCCAGGACACCCTTAAGGGCAAACCAGTTGGCCGCCACCCATGCCCCAGGCCTCTATTCTATATAATAAAAGGGTCATATGCAAATTGACCCTAACAGCAGAACGACTGGGAATGACTGGTCACTATGACCACCAGGGGGCAGATGCTCAATGCAGGAGCTGCCCCCTGGTGGTCAGTGCGCGCCCACAGGGGGAGCTCTGCTCAGCCACAAGCCAGGCTGATGGCTGCCAGCACAGCGGTGATGGTGGGAGCCTCTCCTGCCTCCTCAGCAGCACTAAGGATGTCCAACGGCAGCTTAGGTGTGCTCCCCGCTGGCAAGTAGACATCCTCCAAGGGCTGCCGGGCTGCCAGAGGGATGTCTGACTGCCAGCTTGGGCCCGATCCCCCAGGGAATGGGCCTAAACCAGCAGGTGGACATTCTCCGAGGGGTCCCAGACTGCAAGAGGGTATAGACCGGGCTGAGGGAACCCCCCCCCCCCCCGAGTGCACAAATTTTTGTGCATCAGGTCTCTAGTACTATCTATAACATTATTTGGAAAAAAAGTTTTAGTTCTTGAAACATTTTTTCAAAAATTTTCAGACTTATTGTAAAATCAGGGCTATGCATCAAAGATTGACTAAAATCATTTGAGGATATGAAATAAGTAGAGTAGTTTTTGAAGTAGTGAGCAATAAGCAGGTCTGCAACAGTTTATTAATAAATTATAATTTCTAAATAAGTTATAAATTATACTAAGTAACAAAAAGTTCAACTAAATGGGAAGTGATTGGAAATTAAGACTGAATGCATTCATTTGAGATTGTGGCAACAGTTCTAAGTGTTGTCTTTTGTTTTTTATATTAAATGCAATTACTGTTAACTTATTATCTACTCAACGATTTTATTAAGAGTATCTATATCATAAAAGGCCTGTGGTCGTGATGCTGTAATGGCTGAAAAACTAAACAACCGGTCACCAGGAGGTGCATAGAGTACCTCTCATGGGCTGGGACTCACAGCTCACGTGGGGCTGGCCGGGCTCATATGGGGCTGGCGGGGCTGGCACAATGGAGGTGGGGCCTGCAGCTCATGCAGGGTGGGTCTAGGGGCCTGCGGCTCGCACAGGGCGGGTCTGGGCTCCCACGGCACAGCAGGTCTGGGGTCCCGCAGGCATGGCGGGCCTGGGTCTCACATGATTTTGCGCGATGGGCCTCTAGCTCCTACATAAAATTAAGCCTTTCATGTGTTTTTTACTTTGTAGGTGTCTGTTAGGCCTATTGAAAGGTAGATGGTCTCCCGCCTGCCTTAGCTCAGTGGTTGAGTGTGGATCTATGAACCAGGAGGTCACCATTCAATACCAGGTCAGGACACATGCCAGGGTTGTGTGCTCGATCCCCAGTAGGGGGCCTGCAGGAGGCAGCAGATCAATTTTTCTATAAGTATAATCAGTGAACACAGACAATAGGGGGATGAAGGATGGGGCTGGAGGGAGGGGGCAGACTGGGAGAAGTCAATGGGGGGAAAAGGTGGACATATGTAATACTTTTAACAATAAGGAATTTTTAAAAATTGGATTGACCTAAATCTAAAAGGGTATTGCTGGAATGGTGTAACTAGCTTAAAAAGAGATAAAGAAAGGTGAAATTCCTGAATGAATTAGTAGAGATTACTATTGCTTAAAAAAATTAAATATTTTTTATTTATTGTTTTGAATATTTAATACAGTTTACTTTCAATATTAATTTATACTGGCTTCAGGTGTATAGCAACAATGGCTAGACAATTATATTCTTTACAAAGTGTTTCCCCTGATATTTCCAGTACCCACCTGGTTATAATACATAGCTATTATAATATTATTGATTATATTCTCTATATTGTGCTTTACAACTCCATGACTATTTTGTAACTACTAATTTTTACTTCTTAAGCCCTTCACCGATTTCACCCAGTCTCCAACCCCCCACCCCTCTGGCAATCATCAGTCCACTCTGTGTGTCTATGAGTCTGTTTCGATTGTGTTTGTTTGTTTAGAGTCTACATATAAGTGAAATCATATGGTATTTGTTTTTCTCTGACTGACGTACTTCACTGAGCATGATACTCTAGCTCCATCTAGACGTTGCAAATAGTAAGATTTCATTTTTTATGGCCCAGTAATATTCCATTTTATAAATCTACCACCACTTTTTTATCCACTCATCCACTGATGGGCATTTGGGTTGCTTCCATGTCTTGGCTATTGTGAATAACAACCCAATGAACATAGGGGTGCATATATTCTTTTGAATTAGTGTTTTAGTTTTCTTCAAATAAATACTCAGGCATAGAATCACTGGGTCATATGGCAGTTTCATTTTTAATTTTTTAGGACCCTCCATACTGTTGTCCATAGTAGCTGCAGAATGCCTTTTCTCTTGACAAACTTAAAACTTACTTGTAGTAGACAGAATAATGGTTATCAAAGATGTCTCCATCCTAATCCTCAGAACCTGTGAGTTTACAGATGGAATTAAGGTTGCTAATCAGCTGAATTTATGATAAGGATTAAATTGGATCATTTATAAGAGCCCAATCTGGTCAAAAGATTCCTTCAAATTGGAATGGATAGGTAGAGTCAGAGAAATAAATGTGACTACTAAAGAAGGCACAGAGAGTTGCACGTTGCTGGCCTGGAAGATGAAAGACCAAGAGCCAAGGAATATGAATGGTCTGGAGAAGCAACAAAAAGCAGGGAAATGAATTCTCCCTGAGAGCTTCCAGAAAGAAACACAGCTCTGCTGACACTGTGATTTTCACACAATGATGCTTATGTTGCACTTTCCTGATCTATACAATCAAAAGATAATAAACTTGCTTTCGGCCACCAAGTTTGTGGCAAATTGTTACAGCAGCAAATAGTTCAAAATGATACAATTTGCCACTGTACAAGCGAAGTCTAGTCAATGGCAAAATAATGAAACAATAAGTCCCATTCTGTCATTTTTATCTATAGTCCAAGAAATGTCCAAAATGCCACCCTTTTTACCTATCTGATTTATCTTGGTTTTTAGTCAATTTGGGTAAACCTAAGATTTTATTGGCCATAAACATGTATCACAGTAATCTCTCCATTTCAAGACTAAAAAATACCTAATGGACATTTGCAACAAACCTGATCATAATCATTAGTTAGCCACGGGGAACTCAAAGCAACAGAGTTTCATATTATATTCTATATGAATTTGTGTTTCTAATGATAGATTCATATATTATTGTTACATACATTTTATCAAAAAATAAGTTAGAAAATTAAAAGCATTTTCCCCTTTATATTACATGCACACACACACATATATGAATGCACACTTATACAAAATTCAAGAGGTTGTTAAAATCACATATATAAGCTGTTAAAAAACAATATTTCTGGGATATTTTCTTTAAAGAGAAATAATCATAAAGCATTTTAAACTATTATGTATGTTTACTTGAACTATATTATTATAAAATATTAATGGTAGAATAGTATCAAAATTAAATACAACTACTAGTAAAGTCATTTGATGCAATTACCATGTAGAAAGGATGTTGAACAAAAATAGTATTCGCTCTCAGTACAAAAATTAGACTTAAAACTATGATCAATACTTAAAGTTTTGTTTCTGCTCTAAGGGATGGGATAATAATAGATTCCCATATTTCCCCGTTCCTTAAGTATTTAAACTTCCAAAAGCTCTGTTCATATCTACATAAAGTAATTGAAATAAATTTTCAGATGAATCTATCTTTTTAAAAATAAATTTTCAGATGAATCTATCTTTTTAGAATGATGAATAAAACCAAATCCAGAGACAGAGAAGCATCAATCAGACCATCAAACCTCAGAGGGAAGGTAGGGGAGGGTGGGGGTGAGGGGGAGAGATCAACCAAAGGACTTGTATGCATGCATATAAGCCTAACCGATGGACAGAGACACCAGGGAGGTGAGGGCATGAGTGGGGGGTTGGGGGTAAATGAGGGGAAAAGGACACATATGTAATACCTTAATAAACAAAGAAAAAATTATCTGTTTACTTTTCACTTCTTTATTATTGAGAGTTTTGTGGAATCCAGAGAATATAACTGGATGCTGAATCAAGTTTTAAAACAACTTATTTCTTATAAAGACAACTCCATTCTCAAAGAGCTTCTCCAAGGGAGTTTCTATTTCGTTATCACTGATTTTTAATTCTGAATGCTCTTATTAGAGACCAGTTCTGAAGGTAGGAGGCCCAGAACAACCCCCAAAGGCCCAAGAATTTTGGGAAAGTGTGTCTGCATGTGTGTGGAGTGCATGTGTGTGCATGTGTCTTGGGGTTTCTAAAAGTCATTGCACACTGATTTTATGCCATCCACCATATTCTTTACATGAAGTATCCTATATAATAACAGCCCAATATGCAAATTTCCCCCACACTTACAGAGCTAAGGTAGACTATAAATGCTTCAACACTGCAGTTGTCATCCATTCCTCCTGTACAATTTCCCAGTGGCATGGATATGATATGGTTAACCTGAGAACATTCAGTAATGGCGTGGTGTAACCTTGCCCAGCATTAGCTACTCTGTTCAATATTGCTTGAGTTAAAAAATTATAGAATTGTGGTTCCTCTAAGTTTCAGCGGCATGAAAAATACCAAGAAATCCTGCTGTTTAATATCCCTGCTACTTGCAATTGTCGGAGAATGTGCTAAACATCTCGATTTGGTTACAATAATGTGCTCCCCAGAGGATGTTGGCCAGCAAGCAGGGCACTCAGACAACACATCTTCCCGGTTTTGTTACAAACAAAATGAGTCACAGGACATTCCAATAGGATAATAATACATATTTGAAGTCATTAAAGATCTAAGCAAGTGCAATGCAACCCAAAATATCTTCCAGTGACTATACTTTAGGTAAATTATACAATAAAAATGTTATAATAACATTCCAATTTGGATAAAACCTAGGACAACATGAGTCTAATCTAGAGGCTTAAAGAGTCACATATTCATATATGAAAAGTAGTTGAATCTCAAAAATATAAAGCTACTAATCATTTCAGTGCCTTTTTTAAAATTCAGATATAGTACTAGGGTTTAAAATCTAAAGGAAGCACATCAGTAATTCTAGAAAAACTACACCTTTCATATAAGCACATGCTCAGGAGACTTTTCAAGAGTAAAAGAAATGAAAATAACTACACAGGAATAGCAACAGCATACCTCAGTGTGTTCCCACCAGATTGGAACAGATGGCAGTTATTATTGTCTTAAAAACTTTTTATTCATGGATTACATTCTGAAAATGTTAAGTCTGATTTCAACTTCAGGAATATACGTTCTTTGAGGATTAAGTCTGTTTTATAAGGATCACTGGCCAGTTTTCAGTTTAGAAAAATATCTTACATTTTGATATACATTCTTGGGCCTTCTCACTTAATTTTCAAAAGAACTTCCTTGAATTTTCCTATTCTGAAGATGCATACAGTGAGATTTAGGGAAAAAAAAAAAAAAAATATATATATATATATATATATATATATATATATATATATATATATATCATATATGTAATTTGTTCAATAGAATAAAGAGCAGGAATTTAATCTATATTTTTGGTGCTGTGATCATGTTATTTCATTTATACATACATATAAAATATAACTAATATGTTAGAAGTGAATTCTGGCAAACATCATGAGATTGGTTATCTAGGAACAACTATTATGGTTAACTAAATAAGAAGACTGGGGTGGATATTCACAGCAAATGGATAAAAAGGGAGCACATTATTTATTGATTATTGCTGTATGGGTGGGTACTCATTTTGCTTCTTGGAAAAGGTTACAATCTACATCCAATCTATGTGAAATGGGAAAATATCACAGATCTTCAAGTAAATAACATCTTTGAGCCCAAAGAACAATGTATTAACAGGCCAACTAAAGAAAATACCATTGTGGAGTCACTTTTTAAAGTAATCAAGACAATGAATCAAGACAAAATGATCCCATTTCTCTCTCCTTGAGGTTGAAATTTATAATTAGTTTATATAAATACATAAATTAATTAATTAATTTATATAAATTAAAATATATTTGCATTAATTTAATTAATTTAAGAAATATCTTTGGAAGAGATAGTATACCTTACCCTTATCTGAATTTTTAGGCCATCTGATATTAGGTGCTATTAGATTAAATAGTAATTTTCTGAATTAAGCTTGATCTACTGGATGTTTAATAGCATTACAAAAAATGTGATATTGATGCACTTGAGAAAAATAAAATTCTTCATGAAATGGGATTACATGTGTCTCTGATCAAAGGGAAAAAACTGGTCCCATAGAGAAAATGAACTACCAACCATAACAAGAGGTACAAAGTTTAGGTTAAAGAAAAAGTATTACATATTACTAGAATTAGAATTTGCAGAGAATATTACACTAAACTAATGTCTTTTATTGACATTCTTGCAAGCTCTAGTAGACAAGATTCAGGGAGATTCTATTTGACTCAAATTTGGGCATGTGCCTATTCTTGAAATAACCACGTAGATAGCTTAGATGGATGGGGCCCTTTAAGTGAATAGCCCAGTTATATATTCAGTTCTGCAATGCTTGGATGAGTGGTCTTAGTTTTTCTCACATCAGGAACAGCAAAATGTAGTAAGCTTTCATTATAGAATATGACCTCAGACATTACCAATACATTATGTTGATATTTTCCTAAAATGTCATTAAAATTAACAAGTGAGAGGAGAAACTAAGATGGCGGCATAGGGAAACACCGAAATTGCTGCCTCCTACAACAACTTCAAAACACAATAAAAAGACAAAACGGACATCATCCAGAACTTACAGGAAGGCTGGCGGAGTGGAAATTCTACAACTAGAAGGAAAGAGAAAAGCACACTGAGAGTCAGGAGCTGCAGAAGTAAAGTGCAAAGGTACGGAGGCTCGAGAGTGCGTGGAAAGGGGCTGGCACCTGAGGACGCGGCTGTCTTTTTGAATCAGGAGGGAGTCACAGGCTCCCGACTGCTCTGAACTCCGGTTCCGGGAAGTCTTTGGGGACCCAGGACTCATAGGAGGAGAAACTGGACTGTCTGGCAGCGGGCAGAACTCGGAACTCGAGGGCGGCTTTCCCTCAGAGGTGCTTGCAGCAATTATCGGGACACTGAGACGCACGGCCCCTTAGGGCAGGGCTGAGAATCCACCATAGCTGCTTGCTCCGCCCTTTGATTCCCTGAGACCCCGCCCCACCCAGGCTGCGGCAGAGGCTTTTGCATATGAATGCCCTGACCCTTTGCAACCTGAAAATTACCTAACAAACTGCAGCTGGGCCACAGACCCAAAACTTCCAAGAGAAGGCCCAAGGCCCCACAGCAGCTTGAATTGCTTCACAGCTGGGCCTCATCAAGGCACCTCCAAACTCCAAAAAAGGAAGGGGAATCGGCAGTTCTCTTCATAGCTCCTGCTGGGTAACCTCCAAGAGCCAGTGTATCCAGTGGTCAGAGGGGGACCATCCGGATTACCACTCCTCAGATCTATAAGGGACATACCCAGGGGGCAGACTCAGTGAGCACCAAGGCCCCACTGAAGCAAGTCTTGCCCCAGAAGGGTGTCTTCAGCACAGAAGTTCTCCCATTGCAGACACAGCCGATTCTCACTGCCAATTGGCCTGTAGGTCAGCTCCTCCCAGTGATCCTACAACAATCAAGGCATAGCTACAACAAGACTGTGCACAAAACCCACAAATGGGTGCACCAAGAGTGTCCACCTCAGGTAATGGGGGAGGCTGAGCCACTGGGCCCTACAGGACACCTAGCACACAAAGCCACTCTACCAACACAGGGAAGCATAAAAAATGCGGAGACAAAAGAAACAGGTCACTAATGACAGAAATGGAGGAAAGCAAATGACTGGATATAGAGTTCAAAACCACATTTATAAGGTTTTTCAAGAATTTTATGGAAACCGCTGATAAATTTACTGAGACCCTCAAGAAATCTAGTGAGACCCTCGAGGATATGAAAAAGGACCAACTAGAAATTAAGCATACACTGACTGAAATAAAGAATAATATACAGAGATCCAACAGCAGACAAGAGGATCCCAAGAATCAAGTCAAAGATTTGAAATACAGCCCTAACTGGTTTGGCTCAGTGGATAGAGCGTCGGCCTGCAGACTGAAAGGTCCCAGGTTCGATTCCGGCGAAGGGCATGTACCTTGGTTGCAGGCACATCCCCAGTAGGGGGTGTGCAGGAGGCAGCTGATCGATGTTTCTCTCTCATTGATATTTCTAACTCTCTATCCCTCTCCTTTCCTCTCTGTGAAAAATCAATAAAATATATATTTAAAAAAAAAAAAAGATTTGAAATACAAAGAAACAAAAAATACCCAACTGAAAAAGAAAAAAGAAAAAAAGATTCCAAAAATATGAAGATAGTGTAAGGAGCCTCTGGGACAACTTCAAGCGTACCAACATCAGAATTATAGGGATACCAGAAGAAGAGAGAGAGCAAGATATTGAAAACCTATTTGAAGAAATAATGACAGAAAACTTCCCCTACCTGGTGAAAGAAATAGACTTACAAGTCCAGGAAGCGCCGAGAACCCCAAACAAAAGGAACCCAAAGAGGACCACACCAAGACACATCATAATTAAAATGCCAAGAGCAAAAGACAAAGAGAGAATCTTAAAAGCAGCAAGAGAAAGACAGTCAGTTACCTATAAGGGAGTACCCATACGACTGTCAGCTGATTTCTCAACAGAAACCATGCAGGCCAGAAGAGAGTGGCAAGAAATATTCAAAGTGATGAATAGCAAGAACCTACAACCAAGATTACTTTATCCAGCAAAGCTATCATTCAGAATAGAAGGTCAGTTAAAGAGCTTCACAGATAAGAAAAAGCTAAAGGAGTTCATTACCACCAAACCAGCATTATATGAAATGCTGAAAGGTATTCTTTAAGAAGAGGAAGAAGAAAAAGGAACTCTTACCATTTGCCACAGCATGGATGGAACTGGAGAGCGGATAAATACCACATGATCTCACTCATTTGTGGAATATAATGAACAACATAAACTGATGATCAAGGACTGATCCAGAGACGGAGAGGCATTGATTGGACTGTCGGGCCTTGGAGGGAAGGTAGGGGAGGGTGGGGGTAAGGGGGAAAGATCAACCAAAGGACTTATATGCAAGCATATAGGCCTAACCAATGGACACGGACAACGGGGGGGGGGGGGGGGGGAGGGGGGCGGGGGAGGTGAGGGCATGAGCGGGGGGGGAGTAGGGGGTAACGTGGGGATAAGGACACATATGTAATATCTGAATCAATAAAAAATATATTTAAAAAAAATTAACAAGTGATATCCTCTCTTAATATTAGTCAACTGATCTACTGGAGCTATTAAAAAATTATGGAACCAAGAGATAATTTATATAAGTACATATATCACAAAATCTAGTTTGAGCCTTTTCCCACTTATGTGTTACTCATGCCACATAATTACATGTAAAATCTCATTTCTAAGACTCTGACTTCTGGTCTAAGTAATTCAGACCAAATTTCCTGCTGAGAAAAGAAAAAGAAGAAAAATTAGACTGCTTGTTTTTTAAACCTGCTATAAGGCACCAGACTATTAATGCAATAAAGAATATTAGACCAAGATTTTAAAACAAAAGATAGAGATCCAAATATGCCAGCTTGATCTTTAGGCCACTTTTCTCCTGGGGGCGTTGCTGAGTTCCTAAAAGGCACCGTGTAGTTGAGAAGCTGAGCAGTGCTTTACACAGCCTCTCAGGAATGGAGGATATAAATTGGAGGACATGGCCAGTGAGAGGGGATCACACTAACGTAATTCTTGGTTGGGATCACGCACAGTCCTTGCAAGGATTGAAGACCATCTTTATTTATCTGATCTGATGATAGAAAATTAAAAAACATTCCTGGACTATTTATATCTCAAGCAAATACAAATAGCCTCTGGAGAATGAAAAAAAAAAAATAGCATAGGCCTCAAACCAATTTAAACAGTGCCAGGGACAGGGTGGAGTGGTGGGTGGGGGGATGGAAGGATTGAGCAAAAAAAAAAGAGAGAGAGAGAGAAAGAACTCATGAACACAGTATAGTGATTGTGAGGGGAGGAAGGGAAGTAGAGAAATAGAAACATCAATGAGAGAGAAACATCATTGGGCTGATTCCTCCTCCTCCCATCCCCCCACCCCCAAACTGGGGATCAGGCTTGCAACCTGGACATGTGCCCTGACTGGTAATTGAACAGGTGACCTCTTGGTTCATGGGTGGATGCTCAACCATTGCGCAACACTGTGCTTGTTTTACCTGCCATCTGGGTATCCTTTAGCCCAGTCAAGTTGGCACTTAAAATTAGCCATCACATCACCTAAATCCAAATCATGCTACTTATAATCTAAAATCCATACAGATAAAAAAGCATTACAAAAAAATGATATCAGATGCAATAAAAATCAATTTTCATGCCCACTGAAAATTGGAAAATAAATAAATACTGTTAAAAAATTCAATTTCCATATAAGTAGAGAAACAAATGTTAACATCAGCAGAGAGTGGCCCTAGCCAAGTAGTTCAGTTGGTTAGAGCATTGTCAGATTTGCCAAGGTTGTGGGTTTGATCTCTGATCAGGTCACAAACAAGAAGCAACAAATGAATGAAAAAATAGTGGAACAACAAATAGATGTTTCTCTTTCCCTTCCTCTCTCTCTCTCTCTCTCTCAAACAACTAAAAAACAACAACAACAACAAAAAGACATAAAAAGAAACCGCAGAGTGTGTCTCAGAGGTCACACTAAAACGGAGACAGAGGTATTACAAGAATAGAAGAGACTGCAGCAAGATATTAGTGGTGGAAGATGCAGGTAATATTGGCCAGGCTCATTCCAAAAAGGAACTGGGGAAATTACTGAGAATACATAGAAGATGCCTAGAGAGTGTGCAGAACCACTGACTCCTTGTTTCAGGATTGTACTGCCTCTGGGCGAGGGAGGTTCCTTGAAAAGGGAAGATGCCCCATAGGAATTTGAGAGTTAATGGAAAGAAAGAACTAAAGACCACATTCAACTTCCCACAAAACAAGATAGTATCAAACAATCAGAAAACAGACTGACTCACCCCTCAACATGCATGTCCCCCCAAGCATGTATTCAATTAAACTCCATTTTACCACACAAAGACACCATGCTCATGACACTATTTTGAGCTCTTCGTAGGAATCAACTTATCTAAGTTTCACAACAGTTTTGTTCTCCATTTTACAGACTAGGGGACAAAAAACAGAAAAATATTAAGTAACTTGCAAATGTCATGCTTCCTAAAGGTAGAGGGCATGTTTCAATACCCACTGCATGATTCAAAGTTAACTTTTATCCACTTTTTCAACTTTTTACTCAGCCTACAATGTGCATCTTCAGACTTCAAAAGATAGCCAGATAATGGTATTTTTTAAAAGCGAAATTCAAAATAAATATGGAAATTGCAAAGTATTACCTAACTCATTTCAAGAACGATGATTTTCCAGGCCAAAAATTATGTTAACTAAAAACCAACCAACCAATCAAATAAATAAATAAATGCATAAATCTGAAGTTCTAATGAAGAATGAAAGAAAGTTCAGAAGACCTAAGAGTATTCTCATTTTTTAAAAACATAAGAAAGACAGTTGCTGAAACAGAAATCAAGCTTGATTCCAGATAAAATCCTAGAACAGATTGTTGAACAGGTGACTTTCATGTAATTGAAAATGGAGCTGGTGAATGGTAGTACACTAAATACTACCACTCTGCCGCTCCGGCAGTCTCCATGAAGCTCAATGAAATCCTATAGGCAGAGTCCTCCACAGCAGGACTTGCGGGAGATGAGACAGTATGAGCTTGACAACAGAGCATTAGGTGAATTTATATGATTGATAGATTGTGCTCAGAGGGAAGAATCATTAACAATTAAGGATCATTAACAATTGATCATTCTCAATTAAAGCTGTATGATTCTTTCTCTGTTTTATCTCAGCACATAACAGGAATTCAACAAATACTGGCTTGAGATTGAATGAAGTTAGGCAAATCAGTAAGGGCCTAATACAGGCACATGTGAAGCCCTGAATAATATATATATTTATAGCGTAGATAATACACTAGTAATATTTCAGACACATTTGTGAACAAATGAAGTAAGGAGGGGAAATAAATGTATGAAATGCTATAGTAGAGATTTGCCTTTTCAGGGTCTAGCTCATGATAGTTTTCAATAGGCATAAATGCATATTCACTTTAGCTTTCCATTTAGAAGATACCGACCTTTTCTTACTGGTACCTTTTATTCCTCTAGCCCACCGCTAATTCATGGGCAACATATTGGCAATAGATCTAAAGTGACATATACTGTTCAGAGATTCAGTGAAACATTCTCAGCTTAGAGGCATTTCCCTGGTTTCTGTGTAAACACCATACTGACTACAAAATTGCTTCTGGGATTTATGTCATTGCATTTCCTTGTCCCTTTTTATTAAATTGGCTTACTTGCTCTGCACATCCCTGACTGCTCTTGGTCTTTGTACTGTATCAACTATCACTTGATATATATCTGAGAACTAAGGTGACTTGATTCTTGAGTTTCAGAACTACACATGACATTCTCAAGTGAGGTGAAGACTTACTATTATATATATGAGATAGTTACAAATCAACTAAATGAGAAAGGAACCATGCTTTCACCAATGAAAAAAGGGGTATTTCAGTTTCATGAAAGGAATATTCAGTGTAGATATTGGGATAAACCCCGAAGTAGTAGCAGTGTGCACATGCACACAGACACACATTCACACACTCTCATGCACTCACACAGACAAGTTAATTCTGATCTTTATCAAAACAATATTTAAAGTGGTGAGAACACTTGGGTTCTACCAGTACTGATACTTTGACACATTTGAAAGAAAGTATCATTCTACTCTCAATTATGTTATTTGAACACATGAAAATTGACTATTACACGCTCCCTTTAAAATCACATTGCCAAATCAATAGGGAGGAAATCAAAAAAGGGCCATAATTTAGACTGGATTTTATGCAGCAAATGGTGTGTTTAGCTTTGAATTATTGTGACTTACACAATGTGTGACACATTTAAGATGAAGAGTGGAGGTAAGATGGGCTGAAGCAAAAAGGATTTGCATCAGGGAGCGGCTGAGCTAAGCAGGTTAAAGGGAACTCCGGATGCAGGATGAAGGCAAACATTGTTCATTCAAACGCAAGTTTGCTCAAACTGCAAAGAACAAAAGGGCATGGGCAACCTGCGCTTGTCTCAGAGTGCAAACAGTCAGCACAAGTCATTTGATGAAAAATTATAAAATTTACTAAGTTGGAAGGACTATTAAAGGCAATTGGCTCAAGCAATATATTTCCAATGGTTTAAACTTTCACAGAAATAGAATTTGCTTCTGATCCCACAGTCCTCCAGCCACTTCTGAAGCGAAGGCTACCTCCTGACGATGCTTTAAAGCGGGATCAATATCAGTTCACTCTGTTCCTCTGTGAACAGCTTCCGTTGTCATTACTCATGCGAGCAGAGACAGCTCTGCCTCTTTCGAAGGCATGAATGTGCCATCTCATTAGAACTGCTGTCAGGAGGCTTCTGTTTTACAAATATATTTTAATTATAATTAATGACATCAAACAAATAGTGACATGCTTATTGAGGTTTATATATGAGCAATTGCTCTGAACTTTATTAAAAAACAAATGGCTATATTAAAATATTTAAAAGTCCAGTTCCTTAAACCTTTTTTATAACCAGCTAATTAACTTACCCCCCCCCTTTTTTTTTAGTTTTTCCATAATGTATTGCATCAAGGTATAGAGTAAATACTGTTCCCTATGAATTTTTTTTTTTTTTTACTTAAAACCTTTTTAAAAGGCAGTGAAGGTCGCCCTGGCTGGATGGCTCAATTAGTTGGAGCATTGTGCCATACACCAAAGGATTTCAGATTTGATCCCTGGTCAGGGCATGTATGGGAGGCAATCGATCAATGTTGAAATTCTCTCATACTGATGTGTGTCTCTCTCTGTATCTCTCTTTCTCTCCTTCTTTCTTTTTTTCTCTCAAATCAATAGAAAACAAAGCAAAACACCATGTCCTCAGGTGAGGATTAACAACAACAACAAAAAAGGCAGTGATGGTTTTCACTGGCAACTGATAGAAAAGTAAGTATGGCCCTTATAGTATCCTAGTGTATAACATAAAATTGTATGCATGTGCATTTTGAACACAATACTGCACATGTGAATATAACTCAATATAAATTTTTATCAGAAAGTAAAAACATAATTCCTAACCACACATCCATGTTGATAGTACATCAGTGTGATTTTGCAACAAATCTAAGATACAGAGAAATTGTGTTAACATTCACATAGCATGGAAGACAAAAAATATAGTTCATGGTACAAGTCTAACCAAAATAGAACATTATATCAAGTTTATGAATAATTTCCTTACATTATTTTTAGTATTTTTCTACATAAAAAATGTTCACAATATAATTCTTCTGGGTATGCAAAACAAAATTTATCAACACACACACACACACACACACACACACACTAAGAACACATACCAGTCTCAGAAGCTTGGGGCAAATGAGAGAGAGAGAAAGAGAGAGAGAGAGAGAGAGAGAGAGAATTTCTACTTTATATTTTACTTCTGGATTTGCACTTAGAATGCATAAAAATAACATTTATGAAAATGTCCAAGTTAGTACCCACTTACTCAAATGAGCCTATGTGCAGATTACTAGCAATCAAGTATAACTACCATAAAGAGGGAAAATAAGATACATTTCAAATGCCATTCATTTATCATTGCTGAGCATTATGAAACGTGCAAAGATGAATAAAATGTTGTGTTTCTGACAACCAGGAAATTGCAATCTTTCAGGGAAAAAAAAGGAATCATCAAACTGTAGGAATTGTTTAACTCTTTTACTTTAGAGATGAGGAAACTCCAAAATATAATTACCAGGAGAGCAGTGAAGGTGGTAAGTGAGATTTATAAACACAGTGTTACCGAACAACCAGCAGAAGCTATTGTTGATGATCACCGGTGTATCCAATTATGCTGCACTGTTGTTGACTAATGTGCTGGGCTGGTCCTACTGCTTTTACTATGGATGCTAAATACAACTTAGGTTTTGTGGACTTTTTTATTCACAAAAACAACTTTTCCCCACCGTTGCTAATGACCATAGCTATAGTGAAAGAGAACACTACAGTTCTGTTGGACACAATACCTATTAAGTAAGCTACACTGGGAAAGATCTTAATAATTAGTGAAACAACTCAGTAAGAAGGAAAGTTCCAATTTAAATTCTGTATTTACTTGCATTAGACTTATATTTCTATCTTTTTATTTTGTTGAAACATTTTCCCTCCTGGAAACATCTGAGGTGCTGATGGGTCACAGAAAATGCTTCATCGTGGCAGCTCTGTGAGTGTGGGGAGAGCTGTGCATACCCTTTCATCGTGCTTGGCACATGGAACAATGCACTATGCAAAGTAGCTATTAGATAATGTTGTTTTCTAAACTTTGGTATAAAATATAGGGAAATATGTAAAAAGATGACCCAGTGATTTCACTTCTGGGAATATATCCTAAGAATTCTGAAATACCAATCAGAGAACATATGCACCCCTATGTTCATAGCAGCACGATTTACAATAGTTAGGATCTGGAAATAGTCCATGTGCCCATCAGTAGATGAGTGGATAAAAAAGCTGTGGTGCATTTACACCATGGAATACTATGTAGCTGTATAAAAGAGGATCTCTTACCTTTTGAGACAATATGGAGGAACCAAGATATTATTATTATTATTATTATTATTATTATTATTATTATTCTTAGAAAGAGAAATATCAAATGTTCTCACTTACATGTGGAATCTAATGAACAAAATAAACTGAGGAGCAAAATAGATCCAGAGACATGGAAGCATGGAACACACTGAAAGATCTCAGAGGGAATGGTGGGGATGGGAAGAGATTTAAAAAATAAGTTATATGAATATATCCATAGTCTGTGGACACATACAGTAGTGCAGCAAAGGCCTGGGGTGGGCAGGAGCTGGGTTGAGGGGGTTAAAGGGGATAAAGTGGGGGACATCTCTAATAGTCTCAACAATAAAAATTTTAAAAAGGCATTAAACATAATAAAAGTAAATTACAAAAAATACCACTAGTCAGTTATAAAAATAAATTACAAAAAATACCATAAAAATCTTAAAGAGAAGAAAGAAATGCTGAGGGCTAATGGAATATTGTGACAACCACAAAGGACCCTCTATGGCACAGAATAGAGAATCCAAATTGTAGTTTTCTCACTTTTTTCATAATTCATGTAATAATTTATAATAAAGAACTTATCAATAAAAAAAGTGTGACTGTCAGGAATTGTGCTAGATTGCAATACAGGAGCTTTGAATTGTCTTTTTTGATGTCAAGACATCAGATGGTTGGTCGGCTACCAGCAAGCCTGCCTATCTCAGCAGTCTCTTCCAAACTGCTGCTTCTACTCACCTTCTGAGAAGTCAGATGAGCAGGCTTGTGTAGTCAATAAGTTGCAAGTAAGTGTCTGACAGCCTTTCCAAAGAGTCAAAAAAAAAGGTTTCAGACTGAGAAGCTCACTATTCTATATGTAGGAATCTTTGGAAAAGCCAAAATTCCAACCCAGAAGAGGTTGGTAACAGATGAATATCAAGGATTCTGAGTTTTCCATCTCCTTGACTTTCTGCATTTCTCATACACAAGGACAACCCTAACATTCCAAACCAAATGCATAATTATATGAGTTAGAAAACATGGTGCCTATGAAAGATTTATTTTTGAAGGAAAAAGTGATTTTGGGTTGAACATGAAAGCTTCCACTTCTTTCAAATGCTAGCATAACAATGGGATTGAAATATTTGCCTAACTGCTTCTTTGACCTAGTTTATGATATGGTGAAGAAAAACTAGAACATGTGTGTGTGATTCTTACTGTTCACATAATAAAATGACTAAGCAATAAATGAAGTAACACCTCTCAAATTTCAGTCAACAATTGCTGGGAAATTATACCCAGTCTCCCTTAATTCATCTTCATTCATGTACATGTAAATCAATCATCAGTTGTCCTTAAAAACTAAACAAAATAAAGCAAATTGAATGTGAACAAAAAAAGGCAACACTTCTTCAAGAAGTAATTTGAAAAGAAGTCTGTGCAACACTTTCAAATCTTACCTGAAGAAATGAGAATGCCGTCCAACCTGCCAGAGTTTTCTAGCAACAGTGAAATTCATAAAGGTCACTCGGACAAATTATAGCAATATCTTCTCACAGTCCCTGTTATAGGAGCAGTCAAGCAGCATATTCATTTTCATTGTAATTATGTTTATAAATAGTGGGAGAGCAGGTAAGAAGCCTTTGTGAGCTGCCCACTGAGCCTCCATGTGTGTCTGCAGAGTTGCAGCAACCACCCTAGCAGTTTTATTTTTAATTCTTTATTGTTTAAAGTATTACAGAAGTCTCTTTTTTCAACCATAGACCTCTCCTTGGCCTTTACAACCCTCAGCACATACCCTCATCACCCTACTGTCCGTGTCCCTGGGTTATCCTTAATATGCATGCATACAAGTCCTTTGGTTGATCTCCTATCCTCCTCCATACCCCCCTAACTTCCCTCTGAGATTGGATGGTCTTTTTAATGCTTCTATGTCTCTGGATCTATTTTTGTCATCAGTTTATGTTGTTCATTATATTCCACAAATGAGTGAGATCATGTGATATTTATCTTTCTCTGACTGGCTTATTTCACTTAGCATAATGCTCTCCAGTTCCATCCATGTTGTTGCAAATGGTAAGAGTTTCTTCTTTTTTACAGCAGCGTAGTATTCCATTGTGTAGATCTACCATTTTTTTTTTTTTTAAATTCACTCATCAGCTAATGGGCACTTAGACTGTTTCCTTTATCCATTTTGAGTTTATTTTTGTGTATGTTGTAAGTCGGTGGTCTAGTTTAGGTTTTTTGCATGTATCTGTCCAATTTTCCCAACACCATTTATTGAAGAGACTGTCTTGACTCCATTGCATGCTCTTGCCTCCTTTTTCAAATATTAATTGAGCATAATGGCCCGGGTTGATTTCTGGGTTCCCTCTTTTGTTCCATTGGTCTATATGTTTGTTCTTGTGCCCGTACCAGGCAGTTTTGAGAAAAGTGGCTATGTAATATAATTTGATTTCTGGCATTGCGATCCCTCCAACTTTGTTCTTCTTTCTCAGGATTGCTGCAGCTATTTGGGAGTCTTTTTATTCCATATTATTTTTTTGGAGAGTTTTTCCTAAGTCTGTGAAATATGCCGTTGGTATTTTAATGGGGATTGCATTGAATCTATAGATGCTTTGGGTAGTATGGACATTTTAATGATGTTGATTCTACCAATCCATAAACACAGTATTTTCTTCCATTTTTTTTATGTCTTCCTCTATCTCTTTTTTCAACGTCCTGTAGTTTTCCAAGTACAGGTCTTTTATGCCCTTAAGTTTATTCCTAGGCATCTTAATTTTTTGTTGCAATGGTAAATGGGATTTTTTTTTCTTTTTTTTAATTTCTCTCTCTTTCAGTTCATTATTGGTATATAAAAAAGCCAGAGATTTCTGGGTGTTAATTTTGTATCCTGCTATATTGCTAAGTTCATTTATTAAATTTAGTAGTTTTTTGATAGAGTCTTTAGGGTTTTCTATGTATAGTATCATGCCATATTTAAATAATGACAGTTTTACTTCTTCTTTTCCAATGTGGATGCTTTTTATTTCTTCTCCTTGTCTGGTTGCTATGGCTAGCACTTCCAGTACTATGTCTAACAGTAGTGGTGAAAAGGGGCATCCCTGTCTTCTTCCTGTTCTTAGGTAAATGGTTTTAATTTTTGCCCATTGAGTATGATGTTGGCTGTAAGCTTGTCATATAAGGTTTTTGTTTTGTTGAGGTATATCCCTCTATTCCCACTTTGCTGAAAGTTTTTGTCAAGAAAGCGTGTTGGATTTTGTTAAATGCTTTTTCTGCATTAATTGATATGGTTATATGATTTTTGTCTCTCAAGTTGTTTATGTGGTATATAATGTTTATTGATTTGCAGATATTGTACCAGCATTGCATCCCCAGAATAAGTCCCACTTGGTCATAGTGTATGATCTTTCTAATGTAATGCTGGACCTGATTTGCTAGAATTTTGTTGAGGATATATCTATGTTCATCAGGGATATTGGCCTGTAATTCTCTTTCTTTGTAGTGTCTTTATCTGGTTTTGGGATTAGGGTAATGCTGGCTTCATAGAAAGAGCTTAGAAGTATGCCTTCCTCTTAAATTTTTTGGAATAGTCTGAAGAGGAATGGTTTTAGTTCTTCTTTGAATGTTTGGTAAAACTCCCCTTTGAAGCTGTCCAGACCAGGGCTTTTGTTTGCTGGAAGTTTTTTGATTATTGCTTCTATTTCATAGGTAGTTATTGGCTACTTCAGGTTTTTTGATTCTTCATGATTGAGTTTTGGAAGCTTAAATTTTTCTAGGAATATGTCCATTTTGTCTAGGTTGTCCAGTTTGTTGGAGTAGAGTTGTTTGTAGTACCATATATATATATATTTTTTTACAATCCTTTGAATGTCTGTGGGGTCAGTTGTTACTTCACTTCTCTTTGTTTCTTGGTGAGCCTAGCTAAAGGTTCAGCAATCTTGTTTATCCTTTCAGTGAATCAGCTCTTGGTTTTATTGATCTTTTGTAGTGTTTTTTTGTTTTTTTGTTGTTGTTTTTTGTTTTTTGTTTTTTTTGGTCTCTATTTTGTTTATTACCCCTCTGAGCTTTATTATGTCCTTTCCTATGCTCACTCTGCACTTTTATTATTGCTCTCTTTCTCATTCTGTAAGTTGTGGGATTAGATAATTTATTACAATTTTTCTTGTGGTTTTTTTTTTTTTTTTTTTTTTTTTTGAAGTAGGCCAGCAGAGCTATGAACTTACCTCTCAGGACTGCTTTCACTGTGTCCCATAGATTTTGGATTGTTGTGTTTTCATTGTTATTTGTTTTCAGGATCCTTTTTATTTCTTCCTTGATCTCTTTAGTAACCTAGTCATTGTTTAATAGCATGCTATTTAGCCTCCAAATGCTTGCTTCTTTTATGTTTTGTTTTTGTTTTTCACAGACTGATAGTGAAGAGATGAAAAAAGTTTTTTTCAGGCAAATGGAAGTAAAAAAAAAAAAAAGAAGAAGAAGCCGGGGTAGCAATACTTATATCTGACAAAATAGATTTCAAAGTGGAGGACATAACAAGAGATAAAGAGGGTGACTTCATAATACTAAAGGAGCAATTCAACAAGAGGATATAACTCTGGTAAACATATATACGTCCAATACAGGAGCACCCAAATACATAAAAAAACTTCTGAAAGATATCAAGGGAGAGATCAACAGCAATATGATTATAGTAGGGGACTTTAATATCCCTTTGACACCACTGGATACATCCTCTAAACAACAACATAAAAAAAAAATCAGCAAAGAAACAACAATTCTAAATGACTCACTAGATCAGATGGAATTAATTGACATCTTCAGAACATTTCACCCCAAAGCTACAGAATATACATTCTTCTCCAGTGCACATGGGGCATTTTCAAAGGTAGACCACATAGGGACACAAAGTCTCTTCAAATTCAAGAAGATAGAAATTGTATCAAGCATCTTCTCAGATCACAATGGCATAAAATTAGAAATCAACTACAATATAAAACAATGAAAAAAATCACCCTAGCAGGTTTTATTTTATTTTTTCAGTAGATTCCTATTGGCTAGGGGTAATATCTTATTAAAATTCTGTTAGTCATAAGAGTTGTTTAAGGAAACGCATTCCTTTGACATAATTTTTTCCCATCTGGTATCAGTTCAATTATGCCTTCCCAGCTAACTTGTATTCTTAAGACAGTGTAATTTGTGTAACCTTGATTATTATCTAATTTATTTACCAAATGATAATTGATCCATGATATATTGCCCTAGCACACAACCCATTGTTTATGGAAACATTTAGACAGTCACCTTGAAACTGTCTACATGAGAATCCATTGCCAAAGAAGTCTTGAAAATTAGCTTCGGTTGAAAAATGCTGCAGCAAGCCCATTGTTTTTACTAATGTATATTATGCAGGCAATGACAATGTTACAATTGATTGTCTTTACTGTGTTCTCACTCTGTGTAAGGCATTGTGATAGATGATATTGAGAACATACAAAGTACCCATATTTGGGATCTCACCTCAAGGAACGAATGTACAGTAAGGAAGATTACACACATGCACAAATAGACAAGAGGGAGACACCACGGGGAGGAGGGGCACAAGGAGGGGCTTACTGAAGGGAGTAAGGCAAGATTTGGGGCTTGAAGTATTTAAATACATGGTTCAAATATATGAAGGTAAAGGCTGGGAAGAGGAAATAGCAAAAACAAAAGCAGACAAGTGCAATGCATCTAAAGGAATAATTCTAGTTGCACTTCCCTGAAATGTTTAAAGGTAAAGTAGGAAATAAATGGAATCTTTAGGCTAAGAATAAATTAGAATACATTTATAAAGGTCTTGACTATGAAAAACAATAAATTTCAGCTTTACAGTTGTGTGGAGTGTCAGAACCAGAGTGCTGTATGTCTATGAGTACAATGAAAAGTGACATTATGTGGGGGTTTTCGTGAGTGTGTGTGTGTTTGTTTTCATCTTTTTGGCTGTGTCTCCTAAGAATTCTCAGAATGCAACTCTACTAAATTATCTTTAAGGAGGAATATGATGTGCTTTTTTTTAAAGATGTTGCAAGCTGTGCTTTCCCTGTAGGGTTTAAAATATATAGAGAAATAAAATAGATGATAAAAAGACACAATAGACTAGAGGGACAGTGAAATAAAGTTAAATAGTAGAAGGTTTCTTGAATTGTTTGGGAAACTGTAAAAGTACTAATTTAAAATGGACTATAAAAATCAAGAATGCACAATTGATATCAAGTGTAACTATGGAAGTAATAAAAATCAGTAAATAAAGCCAACTGAGAACAAAATTAATTCTAAAATTACTCAATTCAATAAAAGTCAAGAAATGATGAATAAAGAATGAAAGAGAGATGGAACTAATAGCAAACAAATGGCAAAATTCTCCACTTCCCCCTGCTTCTGAGGGGCGATCGGGGCCGGCAGCTGTAGCTCGCACCCGTTGCCAGCGATGGCCTCACTCACACCCACTGCCAGTGCCTGGTGCCAGTCCAGATCATTTGGCGCCTTCAGCGGGTGTGAGCGGTGGCTGCTGGCCTCCATCGCCCCTGGGGGCTCCTCCACCTCCCCCTGCTGATGGTGTGGAGTGATTGGGGCCAGCACTAGCAGCGAGGCCAAGTGCCATGAGCGCACTGCCGGCAGACAGGGAACCAGTGGCCAAGGTGGGAGGGGCTGGGCAGGGGCATGGAGGATGGGCCAAGACCCGCTGCTGTGCCCACCACAGCCTCATGGTCCACAGTTCCTTTCAAGGTTCACAAATTTGTGCACTGGGCCCCTAGTTTTTTATGATAAAAGGGACAATTAAATGCAAAGGGAAAGATTCTAAACGTATATATAATAAATAACAAAACTTCAAAATATAGAAAGCAAACAAAAGTAAGTGGAAAGATAGGCTAATGCATAACTATAGCTGCAGATTGTAACATACTTTCTTAACTAAGAAAAGCAGACAAAAATATCAGTAATGATGGAGACAAATTAGAAGACATACAATGTGCCCACTTGGCTTAATTCTCACATTATAACTGCAAAACAATGCATAATACACGTTCTTTAAGTGCACATTTGAACATTTACTGAAGTACACCATACCCTGGACTATACAGCAAGTCTCAAAAACATTCAAATTATTAAAATCATAGAAAATATGGTCTCTGACCACAAAGTAATTACACTTAAAATCAATAATGCAAAGATAAATAGAAAATGTCTATTTTCAAAACATTTATAAACTTTTTAATGGAAAAACATTAAATCAGAACTTTATAAAAGATCATATCTAAATGACTAATGTGTATATTAGTGAGCAGGAAAATGCAGTTCAAACCAAATAGGCATGACAATATGCTACAAGAAGAGCTAAAACTACGACATGAAAACAAATGCAATGACATAACCACTGTCTCATCTTTATAGTACTCATGGGGGTTGACTATAAAGTGCAGCCTTGATTGGTCCTTAGGATTGTGAGCTCTATGGTCACGAGTGTCACTTGAACTTTAACCAAGTGCCATTGGCCGTCAGCAAGTTGACATCATCATAGTGGACGGCTGTAGGATTGTATCAGATTTGCTCATGTCCACAGCATGTTATTGTATTAGTGAACCATGATTACAGAATCATATACAACAGTTTAGTAACAAACTCAATTTTTAAATTATCCATATACATGTAGATTAACAAAATCTAACTATATATCTGAAATGAGAAACTATCCAAGTAAGTGCAACCATCATCTCTCTAGTGTACCTTCTGGAACAATGTCCAACTTCACCATTGTATTACCACCAAAAGGGACCTAGAATCAACCTGAGAGAAGTTATTTTGACTAACATCTTGCTGAGATGAAGGGCAACTCTATAAACACGAACTTGGATACAAACTTTCATGTATGTGCTTCTTTGTCCACCCTCTCCCACCCACAGAGACTGCAAAGTGATGATCTGCTAAAGCCTAATTGGAAATCACAATTCCGATGAAGAGTGGAGTGTCTGGCTATTCTCAAAAAGAGATGATAAACATTGGTTGGGTAAAACTATATTCAACTCTAGGAAGTGGGCAGAGAATTAAGGCATAATTCCCTCTTTTCTTATTATAGCCCCATGGAGCATCCATATGCCTTCATACAGAAGGAAGTAACATGACCTCACCCCAAGGTTGGATATGTGACTCCCTGCTTGACTGAGCTACAGATGGTCTTATGAATATTCCACTCCCAGACTCCAACTTAGAAAATGCTGCAATCTGATATTAAGTTGAGCCTTTTGAGAGAATAATATTTAATGAGCCTCCAACGTTAAGGGGTGGAGCAATTCTGGATATTCCAGAGTTTTATTTCTTTCCTATTTTGGGAAGGCAAAGAGCCTGCTCAGCAAGTCTGAGTTAACTCAATGGAAAAACAGGCTGATGCCAGCCTAAGAGGTTTTGGCCTCTACTTTCTAAAATGTTTCATTGACCAGGAAACCCTATTGTTGTACAGTTACTGGACATTGCCTGTCACACTATGCTGCTCTTGGATTCTTTCTGTGGCACTCTTAGCTCTACCAACCTAAGCATGACTTGCTGTGGAATGAGAGCCCAGGGAATCATGGGTTGTATGTTTGAACATTTCCCTCAATAAATCTTATTTTATATTTATACCATATGGTGGTAGTGGAGGATATGTTTGTAATTAAAGGAAATCTTGAGCAGAAGCTCAGCTCTTCTTTAAGTTGTTGAAAGATGAAAAGTCAGAAACTATGAGCCTAATTTATTTGAACAATTATCAAAATGACCCATGACCTCAATTTTCAAAGCTATCTATAACTTCCTTGTTACTAAATCTCATGGACACTTTCCAGCTCTACCTTGACGGGTGTCTCAGTGGAATCTGACATCATTTATCACTCTCCCTGACATAAAACTCACTTTTATGTTTGTTTCAAATTCTCTTCAACATTTTTGCATTTTCCTATTTACTAGTACTTATTTTATCTCATTGCCTGCATTTACTTATACTAATCATTATTTGTGTGCTAATGCTATTCAGCTAACTGTGCATCAGTTCATTATAAATACCCTCTCTAAGTCCTCCTTGCTTTTTTTCACTCAACAACACAGCATTTTTATTATTATGTTTCATTTAGATATATATGAAATATTATTTGTATCCTTATATAGTATGAGTGTTTCATTATCTAAATAACCATTAGTGTAGCACTGAAAAGCAGTTTGTTTTAATAATCTTTTGCTACTTCAAATAGTACTGAAGCTCCCTGGCACACTGGAACATATTTGTGGGATCATTCTTTGAAGATGGAATTAACTGGTTTAAGCGAACAAATATTTTCAATCTTTATAGATATTGCCGCATTGTCCTCCAAAGAAATGAAGTGAAAGGTGTCTTACAACAGCAGTCTCCTAAATCAGCTCTTCGCTTCCATCCTGGGTCCTATTGTCCAGTATTCACAATGCTGCCAGCATGATTGTTTTATTTTATTTATTTATTATTTAGTTAGTTATTTTATTATTTTTAATCCTCACCTGAAGATATTTTTTCCATTGATTTTTAGAGACAGTGGACAGGAGGGAGGGAGGAGAGAGAAAGAGAAAGAGAGAAATATCAATGCGAGAGAGACACATCAATTAGTTGTCTCCAGCACATGCTCTGACCAGGGAAGGGATGGAACCTGAAACCCAGGCATGTGCCCTTGACTGGGAATTGAACCCTCGATCTTTTGGTGCACCAGTGATGCTCTAACCACTTAGCAACAAGGGACTTCATGATTGTTTTAGCATGCAGATCTAACCATTCCATTTTCCTATTTACTTCTCCAGTTCCTTATCAATTTTTTAAATATATATATATTTTTATTGATTTCAGAGAGGAAGAGAGAGAGAGAAAAACATCAATGATGAGAGAGAATCATTGATAGGCTGCCTCCTGCATGCCCCCTACTGGGGAGCAAGCCTGCAACCTGGGCATGTGCCCTTGACCAGAACTGAATCTGGGACCTTTCAGTCCACAGGCCGATGCTCTATCCACTAGCCAACCAGCTAGGGCAATTTTTGAATTAAGTATCTGCTACTAACCAAAGCAAGAGAGGACCTTTCATGAAAAGATTCCTACCTCCTATTCCAATTTCACCTCCTACCAGCCTGCTTTTGCACTTGTTTCTTTTTCTGCCAGGTATATCCTGTTCCAGTCTCTCATCACTCTCCATTCGCTGAGCTAACTCTTACCCTTTCCAATCCTTCAATTATCACATTTTCATTTTTAGCACATGTAATAATTCTTGGAACATAAAAAGAATCCATAACATTTATGAATGGATGAATGAGTCAAGATTAAGTGTCCCAACCACAAATTATTACAGCATGTTAATGCACAACTCTTTCAATGCACTGGTAACATTTCATTTTAATCAGTCTGTCTTCTGTACTAGTTTTATGATGATGAGGACTCTACTTAGCACAAAATCAAGTGTCTATTGAATAAATAAACAATTTAATAAAGTCAATTTCTTCTTAATTTTTAGATAAAAAAATCTGAGGTCTATAGATGTAATGTGTCTTTTCCAGTGACACATAGCTAATTGAAATAGCATAACCTGACCTAGATACCATATGTACGAATTTTTCTTTTGGAATTATTTCCAGTAAGCATGCTACACTTTTAAATAGGTGGATTTTGCTTCCTCTTTTACAGTGTTATGTTTCTGAGTAGAATTCAGACTAAACTTTGGAAGCTTTTCTTTCCCCTCAATCATAGCTCTGCTCTTCAATAAATATGGGACCCAGTACCTGACTATTTTTGTTTAGCTTCAATTTTCTCATCTATAATCTCTCTCTTTCACTCTTTTACCTTTACTAAGGTAAGGAACTGTAGGGGTGTGTCCTGAAAGTAGAAAGCACTAGGTGATTTGTGATTATTATTACTTAACATAATCATATTTACTAGTTCCTTTATGCAAAATGTGTTCTAATCACATAAAGGAAGCATGCTGGCTCTATTTACTCAAGAGATAATAAACACTGCTGCTGCAATCATATTACATGTGTGACTACAGGACTTTCTATAAACACAAATAACCTGTAACAAAGCAACAGAAAAATAAATGCAGGGTCTTTGGGTTGATACATATTGTAATCAACTTCCCATTCAAGAGCTATACAGAATTACAATCATGTCTAAATTTCTCAATGGATAAGACACATGAGCTCATTATAGAGATTGAGAGGCTTATCCCACATTAACCAGTACAGTAAATATTATACCCATAGTACTTTCGGAAATGAGTCATCAAAAATTGTTGAATTGAATTAGAGGTTGATGTAGCACAGTGTCTAGGAATAAGCTATATGCAAAGAGTAGGGACAACATAATTGCAAGACAGCTAATATATGTGAAGACTGATTACCAGGCATGTTTAAAAACATGCTTTAAAATAAAATGGAACTCCCATTTAACCCAGTGATCCCACCTCTAGGAATATATCCCAAGAAACTAGAAACACCAATTCGAAAGGATATATGCACCCCTATGTTCATAGAAGCACAATTCACCATAGGTAAGATTTGGAAACAGCCTAAGTGCCCATCAGTAGATGAATGGATTAGAAAACTGTGGTACATCTACACAATGGAATATTACACTTCAGTAAAAAGAAGGAGTTCTTACCATTTGCAATAGCATGGATGGAACTGGAGAGCATTACGCTAAGTGAAATAAGCCAGTCAGAGAAAGATAATTATTACATGATCTCACTCATTTATGGAATATAATGAACAACATAAACTGATGAAGAAAAACAGATCCAGAGACAGAGAAGCATTGATCAGACCATCAATCATCAGAGGGAAGGTAGGGGAGGGTGAGGGTAAGGGGAGGAGATCAACCAAAGGATTTATACGCAAGCATATAGGCCTAACCAATGGACACAGACAACAGAGGGGTGAGGGCATGAGTGGGGGTGTTGGGGGTAATGTGGGGATAAGGACACATATGTAACAACTTAATAAAGAAATTAAGAAATAAAAATAAACCTCAAAATAAGTTGAGTGTTGAATCTAAAAAAAACTAAATGCATGAAAACAGAGAACAGATTGGTGGTTACCAGGAAAAGGGAATGGGTAGAGGAAATAGGTGAAGGTGGTCAAAGGGCATAAACTTCCAGCAGATAAATTAGCACTCGGGATGCAATGTACGGCATGGTGACTGTACTTATCAATGCCATATTGTATATTTGAAAATTGCAAAGATAGTAGCTTTTAAAAGTTCTCACCACAAAAGTTGATGGAGGCGCTAAACTGACATTGTAGTAATCATTTTGTAATACATACATACATATATACATATATCAATCATTACATTATACACCTTACACTTAAACAAGTATATGTCAATTATATCTCAGTAAAGCTTGAAAATATTTTATATTAGTTGAAAAAAGGAAAATAAAATATGGTAATGTAATTAAGGTACTGAAGTTTCATTCTAGTCCTTGCCATCTCTCTATATGCTTCCATTAGAGGACCTATCTGGACTAATGGCTTTGAAAACCTTTCTGATGATGATAGTAGAGGATTTAAAAAAATCATTGTTTTTTATGTGTTTATTTTAAACCTCTGGCTCTAGCTCCCCTCTGAGTTAAGATAAATTTCTGCTACCTGATTAACACCTCTGCTTGCCTCGCTATTTAGGTATTTCATAACTAAAACAGTACAATTAATCTCCACCCTGATCCAAATGTATTTCTCTCTCAGTCTACCTCTTCTCAATAAATGGCAACCATCCACACAACTGCTCAAGCTAAATACTTAAGATCCAACTGGCCTATTTATTTCATCCCCTGCACTCATTTTATCAACTTGTTCTGTCAATACTTTCTTCAAGACAGATCATAAATTTTCAAAGTCCTCTTCATTTCCACTGACATGATTTTCTTCCAAGTCACCACCATATCTCACCTGGACTACTGTATCACTGAATCAATCATCCTGCTCCCCGTGTTATCCATTCTTCACAAAGCCACCAGATGAATGTTTTCAAACTTAAATAATGTCTTCCCTGTTCTTCACATCCTGCAATGACTTCTTAAAACATGCAGAATAAAACCAATCTCTCTCCCATGGCCCATGGCCCACAAGACTTGGTTGAACAGTCCCCAGCTCCCTAACCCCCATTTCTATTTTAGGGAAGGAAATCTGATGGCTTCCTATGGCTCACGTTCTCAAAATCAAGTGTCAGCTGTCATGGTGTTCTCTCACTACCTGACCTAAAATAGACTCACCCCCATGACTTTCTCTCTCACATATCTGCCTTTGTTGTTTCTATCAAGATGCTCACTACAACTGTTATTGGTCTTATTCATGCCTCAGTTATCTGTGGTTACTCTATCCCCATCCCATCCCACCCCTACTCGAATACCATCCAGTGAAAGAGGGCATGTGCTGGAGGGTGGGGGCGGGCGGGGAGAGGTCAAAGGGGAAAAAAGAAGACTATATAAGACTTTAAACACTAAAGAATTTAAATTAAAAAAAAAAGAAAGTGGGGCCTTTATTTTAGGTACATAGGAAGTACCTAACAATGATAGCTAATGAATATTTGACAAAAATATCAAATTTTTATAGGAGTTAAATAAATGTAAGTGGATACAATACACTAAATAATTTGGCAAGCATGTGATGAAAGAGGTATTCAATATGGCTGGTGGATTTACAAATTTATAAACTTTAGGTGAAACAATGGGCTAATAGTATTAAGAAACTTAAAAATGTATCTTCTTTATTCTAGAAATTTCTATTCTGAAATTTTCTACATAAAAATCGTTACAAAATTTAAAATATACATATTTATTGTTAATTATTAAATTATGGAATACTCACACATTAATTATTATGCAGTCATAGGAATGATGTACTTAAAAACATTTATACTTTCAAATATGTGCATGGTATATATAATTGGGAATAGAAAATGAGGTAATGGAATATAATTCTAACTTAATTTTTTAAAATATAGAAGAAAAAGGGTGTGAAAAATGATATGTTGCCTTTTCAAAATAGAGTATCCTTTCTAGAGGTATAGCTTTGAACATCTTGCTCCTTAAATCTTTGAAATGTTTGGACTGGGCAGCATCACTTTTGGACTGATCCCAACCAACATTGTCTTGTAAGCAATTATTTGTAAAGCCATCAGAAAAGCAGACATCCTCACCACAAGGACTGAAAATTATGAACATTTTTCAGAACCAGTAACCAGTCATGTATAACTAAAGAGTAACTCAGCTTGTTAGCACCAACAGAAATTCGTTTCTTCTTCTCTTCATGCAATTACCCCTTTCCCTTTCCTCATTCATTTTGTGTATAATCATATTGCAATACTTGATCATCTAAACTCTCACCAGTAACCATTGTGTCATTGTTTCATTTTTAAAATACTTATATCAGTTTTTAAATGCATCAAATATGTTATTGCTTACCTAATATTTTGGATAATGACTAATGTGTGAATATACTGTGTCAAGTAAAAGTTTGCTGTCAGAGTTAAAGAGATATATTGTTGATGACTTTTTGACTCATGAAGTAATAAATAGTAAAGGATGATCATACCCAAGTTACAAGGAAATATTCTGGATCAAATATATCCTTCAAGTAAATATGATTCAAAAGTGTGTACACCTGTCTCAATGACTGTCTGCAAATCACATGTTTAGTATTCAGACTAAAAGACTTCACTAAGAAGCCATTTGTTATATAGTCTTTTCCCTCTTAATTTCTAAAATGAAACAAAATATTTCCAAGTCTCTTGATAATACCATGCCCTGTGAAACTGAAAATGAATTTCTTTTCTGATCATATACTACTTCAGATATATGTTTTGATTGCTAATATAAGTTTATAACTTTTCCCTTTGCTTTTCCTCACTAATTCTAAAGGGAAACATTAAAGCAAGCTGTTCTTTATTAATAATTCAGTGAATTTTTCAGTTCACTGATGTCAGACTGCTGAATGACCTGCAAATGAACCTTTCTTGAAACATACTGCTGAGCTTAGAAAATCACTGGCTCTCGCATTTGTCTGTGAGAAATGTACCTGAAAGTTATCTAATTATTTTTATTTAAACATCAGGCAATTAGAAAGAAAACTCTTATGCCTTAGTAAGTACATACAATTCCACCTTGCAATAATAAATAGTAAAACAGCATTCCTCGCCCCCCCCCCATAGAAACCAACTTTACAAATTAAATGTACTTGATATTTAAATATTCCAAGAATTATAATTCTGTGGACCTATTCAGATTAAATTTTCACTTCAGAGACAGCTTTATGATAGTTACATTTGAAAAAACAGGCCAATTTATCAAGTAGGGTGAAAATCCTACACAGGGACCGCCGCTGAAGCACGGAGGTCCTGAGTGGGGTCCATAGTGAGACTGATTACTTTGACACGTTCAGCTGTTTAATATCATGCGTGGCTGCCCCTTTCCGGTTGATGATGTTCCTTTGTAGGATATGACAGGCCTAAATGAATTTGCACTCCGGTGAATTGAAGCCCTCGGACTCATTTGCGTTGGCTAAACTCCCTTATGTGCTAAGCAAGTGTGTCTGTTTCTTCCTGCAATGCATTTGAATATAGAGGAGCACATGTATCTGCAATTCTCACAGCTCTAAGGAGAGAAAAACTGGTTAAGTGAAGATGCACAAAAAATAGGAATGTTATAACTATCTAATCATTAACTCTGTTGACATCATGGTAAAATGTATAAGATAGCAATTTAAGATTAAAATATGTTTCCAAATGAACACTCTTTTATACCTGGCTTCGTAACTAAAATGCCCCCTGGAGCTAACTAATTAGGTTATGTACAGGAGTTAATAGTGGACATTATTGAGTACTTATGTGCCAGACAAAATTGGAAGTACTTTTTAAAGTAGTAGCTAATTTAATCCTCACCATATCTTTTATAAGGAAAGTGCTCTATTCTTCATATTCTATTGAATTTCACTTAGCTTTCATTGTTGGAGGTCAAATACAAGAGAAGGCGCTCAGAATATCCCCTATCAGATCATGGTATTGCAATATGCTCATTCTCTGTGTTTTATTTATTCCTATTTATCCTTATATCCCCACTGCCATTCCTCTCTGCCTCCCCCACTTGAGGTAAGATTCTAATATGTTCACTCTACACATTTTTGTTTGGGGATTGGTAAAATGTGTATTTTTCTACATGAATTTTTCTTTCATGTAAACAGCGTTACGCTCTAGAATTCATTGTTTCTAGCTTTTCAGTCAATGTTAGGCCTTTAAATTCCACCCATGTTGATATGTGTGCATTTAGTTTATTGTTTTTAACTGGTGCAAAGTGCTCCATGATGAGTGCCTGCTACATTTTCTCTATCCACTCCCCCAGCTATAAATACCCAATTTGCCTCCTATTTCTGCCACCAAAAACAAATGTTCCAATTTTTGCTCCATTTGTTCCCTGTGTTCCAAATGTTCCAATAAATTTCCTGCTACATGTTCCCTTTTGTACCTCTGTGGAAATTTCCTTGGGACACACACACACACACACACACAAGCAGAAAACTGAGGTCAAAGCATATACACATATATAACTAGTTCTACGGTCCCAGCAGCAATAAATTAGGGTTCCCATATCTTCACACAACTCCACTTCTAAGCACTACCCAGCTCCATAATTTTGAATTTTATACCTTTACCTAATAGCCACAAAATTATACCATTCCCATTTTGAAAATGTGAAACCAGAGGTACAGAAATACTTCCCAAGGTCATGTAGTAAGTGATGGAACTGGGATTTCAACCCAGGTGGGCTGGCCCCTGAGCCCACACTTTTAGCTAACTATTCTATGCTTCCAGCCTAGAAGGCAGGAACAATAAAGCACCAGGAATTGTGATAGACTAGCAAGCACAGGCACTGCCTTCTGGCATTTAAAAACCATAAACGATAACTAAGGAATGTGGCAAAGTAAACACATCAGCGGGCAGAATTTTCCCAAAGGCCACCATGATATGATCTCTACACTGTATAATGATTTTTATTATCAGTGGAGTCTTTGCTAAACCTGACATTAGTAGCTACAGCCAATGGTTAATAGACAGCTCCCATTGTGAGGCAAAAGTCCACTTTATTTTTCACAATGGGAAATGTCTATTAAACATCTGCTGTAGCTACAGCTACGGAGAGCACATTTTGTTTCCCACGGCTGAGTCATAATGGAAATGTGCAAATGTATGTTTGAAGTTATGAGTGTGAATAGATACATTAAACTGATACTGAGACTATAAAAAAATCTTCCCCAAAACTTTTAGCAATTAAGTCTATTAGATGAATGCCAAAATGTGTAATACCATTCTGCATTTTGCAGGCCAATCTAGTCCAGGGCTCACACATCCTACACAAGATAGAAATAAAATCATTCATTTGTTGTGATTGTCTATAAGTCAGGAAAACTTTCCTATTTCTCTCATGATTTAAATAAAAGGTTGGCTGAAGAAGGGAGCAATATAATTATGCTACATGAAATAAGTCAGACAGAGAAATATTACATATATCATGATTTCACTTATGTGTGGAATCTAAAGAACAAAATAAACAACGACAAACAAATAGGGAACAGACCCAGAGTTACAGAGACCAGTCTGATGGTTGACAGAGCAAAGGGGGATTGGGAAGCTGGGTGAAGAAGTCAAGGGGTTAAGAGGTAGAAATTGGTAATTTCAAAATAGTCACATGTATGTAAAGTACAGCCCAGGGAATACAGTCAATAATATTGTAATCACTAGGTATGGTGCCAGGCAGGTACTGGAAATATTGAGGAGAACCCTTTGTAAAGTATCTGATTGTCTAATCACTATGCTGTACACCTAAAATTAAAAGAAAATAATATTGAGTGTAAGCTGTAATTGAAAAATAAATTTTAAAAAGGTACTTAGAAAACTATGGTGTCTCTCCAACACAATTCTTTAAGCTTTAAAAAGATGTTCAAGTTTCAAAAAGAAGAAGGCATTTCCTAATACTGCCATCTCACCCATCCATTTTTCAGAACATTGTAATATGATTTCAACCCCCATTATTTCACAGAAAATATTCTTATGCAGTCACCAATGATCTTTTAATTATGAAATTTAATAACTATTTATTTTTATACTTTATTTTATTGTTGACACTATTACACATGTCCCCCTTCACCCCCCTTTGCCCACCTCTACCCAGCTCCCACCCCACCTGCCCTCTAGAAATCACACACTGTTGTCTGTTTCCATGGACTATGCATAGACAGTGGGGCCTTGACTTACGAGTGTCCCGACTAATGAGTTTTTTGAGATACCAGCTGTCTCTCGGCCGATTTTTTGCATTGAGTTGACAGAGTAATTTTAGTTAAAGAGCTCCTTAACGAGCTCGGTCTCAGAACGAATTAAACTCATAAGTCAAGGCCCCACTGTATATTCTTTGACTAATCCCTTCACTTTCTTTTATCCATTCCTCCCCACACCTCTCCCCTATGATCTCTGTCAGTCATTTTGTTCCATGTACCCATGCCTCTGGTTCTATTTTGTTCACCAGTTTATTTTGTTCACTAGATTCCCATATAAGTGAGATAATATAGTATTTGTCTTCCTCTGACTGGCTTATTTCCCTCAGCATAATAATCTCTAGGTCCATCCATGCTCATCTAAACTTAATTCTCAACTTAATTTGCTCATATTAATTACATTCTGAATAGTTTCCAAAAGTTATCATTTTGATTCTTTTCCTACACTTACTTTGTAATTGATGTAAAATTTTTACTGATTTGGCCAGGATGGTATGGTTCAGTGGGTGAGCATCGACCTATGAACCAGGATATCATATCATCTTTCGATTCCCTGTCAGGGCACATGCCCAGGTTGCAGACTCGATCCCCAGTGGGGGGTATGCAGGAGGCAGCCAATCAATGATTCTCTCCTATTGTTGACTAGAGGCCTATTGCACGAAGAGATTCGTGCAATAGGCCTTCCCTTCCCTTGGCTGCTGGCACCAGTTTTCCTCTAGCACCCAGTTACCCAGGCCTTCGCTCTGGCTGGGCCCCGGCCAGAGCTTCCTCCCCCCCAGCCCCCCGCCAGCCGTCAGGCTTTGTGGCTCTGCTGATCCCAGGGCCAGGAGGCCTCACGGGTCTGCTGATCCCAGGCCGGGAGGCCTCACTGCTCAGCCGGCTTTGGGCTGTTTGGCTTCGCTCCACCACTTGGAGCCTACGTATGCAAATTAGTCGCCATCTTTGTTGGCAGTTAATTTGCATATCGCCCTGATTAGCCGATGGGAAGCGTAGCAAAGGTACAGTCAATTACCCTTTTTGTCTTTTATTAGATAGGATATTTCTATTTCTCGGCCCATCTCCTTTCCTCTCTGAAATAAAATATATATATATATATATATATATATATATATATATATATATATATATATATAAATTTTACTGATTTGTATACTTATAGAAAGTTACAGCTTCATAAATTTTTACAAAGTGAACACACCTCAGTTACTTCCAACTAGATAAAAAAATAGAACACCACCAGCAAATCAGAAGTCCCCTTCCTGCTTTCCTTTTCATCACTAACTTCCTTTCTCCACAAATATAGCACTACTTTGATTTTCCTTAATTTTTGTGTTTGGCTACTTTGGCTCAAAAGTATGCTAGTAAGTGCTGCCTGGGTGGCTGAGTTGGCTGGAATGTCATCCTGTACACCAAAAGGTTGGGGATTCAGTTCCAGGTCAGGGTTCATACCTAGGTTATGGGTTCAATCCCTAGTCAGAGCACATACAGGAGGCAACTGGTTGATGTTTCCCTTTCACATCAATGTCTCTGTCTCTCTCTCTATGTCTCTCTCTCTCTAGTCCCCTTCCTGTATCTCTAAAATCAATTTTTTTAAAAAATGTATGCTAGTGAAATCCATCTATGATGTGTAAAGCAAGAGCTTTTTTTTCTCATTACTGTATAACGCATACAAATACACTTTATGGATAGGCCATTCAACTTTTGATAGATATTTAAGTTGTGTTTAGGTTTTGGTTATTATAAACTAGAGGCCCGGTACATGGATTCGTGCACTGGTGGGGGTGTGGCCTGCAGTGATGGGCCTGCTGTGGTAGTGCTGCTCATCCTGGTCAGCCCAGCGGTGCTCCCATGTGGGAGTGCACTGACCACCAGGGGGCAGCTCCTGCATTGAGCATCTGCCCCCTGGTGGTGAGTGCATGTCATAGCAACTGGTGGACTGGTCGTTCTGGTAGTTCTACCGTTCAGTCACTGGGCTTTTATATATGTAGATGACACTTTGTATTCTCTTCTTCACTACCTTGTCTAAAACTGACTCCTACTCTTCTTCAAGCAAATAACCTCATTAGTTATATTCCAGTGGTTTCACCCTCAAGATCTCCACTTTGGACAACTCCAGATGCCCAGTTTACTCATAGATCTCTGCAGGGGTGCTGCTGATTACACTCTGTTATTGACACTGGCACCTTTCTCCTATTATAAATTTTGATCATGTGAGAGAAAGGCCATGTTTTGGAGGTCCACAGTCTAATATAAAAAGTACACACTGGCCACGACACGGGAGGCAGCGGCGGGTTGGGGCCTGGGTCGGGCCAGATGGCGTGATGGCGGACTGGGCTCCCGCTCAGAGCTCCGGTGCCGTGGAGAAGATTCTAGACCAGGAGAATAGGCGGAGGGCTGATAGCCTGGCCTCCAAAGTCACCAGGCTCAAATCGCTGGCCCTGGACATCGATAGGGATACGGAGGACCAGAACCGGTACCTGGACGGCATGGGCTCGGATTTCGTGAGCCTGACAGGCATGCTCATGGGGAGCGTGAAGCGCTTTTCAGCGGTCTGGGCGAGAAGACAACCGGAAGCTGCTTTGGGGCGTGGCCGGGGGCCTGATCATGGTCTTCTTCATCCTCTCCTACCTCCTGTCGAGAGCAAGGACATGAGCCAGTGGAGCTGGCTCCTTGGGTGCCCTGGGCAACCAGGATCTCCTGCCCGGTGTCTGGCTGCAGAGGACCTGCTACCAAATACTGCTTTGAAGTGGTGACCACGGCTTAGGATCCCCTCCCTTGTGGCTGGGAAACCAGCTGCCTCCGACCTGAGCTGTGTGGCTGGTGCAGGGCCCTAGTTGCTCGCGGCAGCGGCAGCCTCCTTGGAGCAGAGCAGCTGGGAACCCTGGACATGGCCGCCTGTGGCCCGCAGCCCTTCCCCAGCCCTCGGCTCTGACATCTCAAGGCTCCTCCACCCCATCCTTGTCTGGGAAAGGCCGCGTCTGCTCTCAGGTGCCTGGATCTGACATGGGAAGCAGGTGAGGCTGCGAACCTCAGATCAGAGCCATCTTCCCCACATGGGTTCCAGCCCAGGGTGGCAGTCCCTCCTGCCCAGGGCTGCCAAGCACGGGGCGGGGGCGGCGGTGCCGAGGGCCCCCACTCCGCCTAGACCTCGGCCTGCCCTCCAGTCCCGCGACTGAAGCCAGATCTCCTGGGAAGAGCATGTGGTGCAGGTGAAGGAGTGGAATGCAGTCCTGCCTGGGGGCCCCAGGCCCCAGCCTTCTGGATCTCGCGGCCATGTATCCAAGAGCAGAAATCTACGTGTTCTCAGAATTGAGGATCCACCCAAAGATGCGTTTCCGGGAGGCCAGGGCTCTAGAAGCGGGTCCCTTTGGCAATTCAGAGTCGGGCAGCGTGTGGATGTGCATACACGTGTGCGTGCACATGCGCGAGGACTCCCATGGGTTTTGACAGCAGGCTTCCCTGCAAGGACCCTGTTGGTAGGACCCGTGGCCACTTCCTGAGGGTCCCTGGGTAATTCCCTCTCCGCCAAGCCAGCCCTTCCTCCTACAGGGAGTCCCCCGTGCTGTGAGGGAGCTCTGAGCCAGCCCTCCTCCCCAGCTTCTGTAGCCTGTCCTCCCTGGTCCCTAACTTCCCACTTGGCTGGCCCTGTGCCCACACACACCCAACCCCAGCCCGGCCAGGCCAGGCCAGCTTCTCACCCCAGGGAGACCCCAGCGCCTTTGTCTTTACAGAGAGCCAGTTGTTCCCTCCTTCCTTCCCATCCTCTGCCTTCCTGGTCTCTCCCACTAATGCCTGCAGACTGTCGGCCCACTGTCCACCTGCCTGCACCGTCACCCCATGGGGCCTGTTGGCTCCTGCCTTCCGTGCTCCTCCCCCTCCTCCCAGCAGGCCGAGCCTGTCCTCATGGTCACCCTACTGTCCTCTCCAGCACCTGGCTGGGCCCCTCAGCCTCCGGGGGGCGGGGGGGGGGGGGGGGGTCAGGGCTCTACTCTGTCTGCCCAACCCCTCCAGCGCATGCTCATGTCACCGAGCTCTCGAACCCACCTGTCTGGGGCTGCTTGCCTCCTGTGGTCCTGCCTGTGACCCCGGGCACCTCTGCCTGGCTCAGCCTCTGCTCCTCTCCAGTGAACCCTCATGGGGGCTTGTGCACTTCATGCTGCTGCCGCTGCCTGCCATGCCTCCGCCCGGTCCTGCAGACAGCTGAGCCCGCGCACCATGGCCCCCATGGGCCTGCGGTGCTAGCCTCACGCCCTGACAACATGGCTCGGCCGTGGCACCAGGTTACCACGCCCAGGGCTGTGCCTCTCCCGGTGCAGATGAGTGCAGGCTCTGCGTCGCGGACAGCCTCCAGGAGGCATCCTGCTCTGACTCCTCGCTGTGCGTGCCCACCTCTCCGTCTGTCTCCAGGGCCCCTTGCAACTTCAGCCATTTGGGGGCCTGGACTTCTTGCTTCTTGTTCTTGAGTGAGGTTGGGTTCCATGAAGGGGGCGCGCAGGCCGTCATCCTCCTGCTCAGCCCGCTCAGCACGGGTGTGCTGTGCACACAGCACCTAACTCTGTGCTGGGGGGGTTGCCAACACTGATCCCTAAGAGCAGCCTGTATCATGTGAGGAGGACCTACCAGGCTCCCCCACAACTCAAGGACCAGGCAATAAAAATTTGGAATAAAAAAAATGTACACACACTGATAGCAAACAGATATGGGATCAAATTTAGGATTTGAAATGTAATTTCTGTATAAGCTTATGTACATGTCATTGATACTGTTTTTTTTTTCATCTTTGAAATGACAAATATTTATTGAATATTTGTCATTAGGAATAAAAGGAATAACAGTCCATCACAGTACCTGGAGTACACACATGTAAACACATACAAACATAGACACACACACAATAATCACAAATGGTAGCTATTATTAGAAGAAAGCAATAGTATAATAAGATTAATTTCTACATTAGTAATACCTAGTAGAGCACCTGACACAGAGTACACATTCAAAAGTATTTCTTGATTTTACTCATCTGTGGGATATAAAAATGAAAGCAACAAGAGAATAAAGAAGAAGAACAAACAAAAACTTGGAGACACAGACAACAGTGTGGTGGTTATAAGAGGGAAGAGCCGTGGAGAGGTAGTAAAGGGTAAAGCAGGTTAAATATATGGTGAGTGAAGAAGATTTGACTTTAAGCAGGGGGCACACAATGCAATATACAGATGATGTGTCATAGAATTGCACTCTTGAAGCATATATAATTTCATTAACCAATGCCACACCAATAAATTTAATTAAACAATAAAAACAAAAGTGTATATAATATTTATATAAAATAACTCATTTAGTCCTAAATTCTTTTTGGTTAATCCTCACTCAAGGATATTTTTTCATTAATTTTTAAAAATCTTTATTGTTAAAAGTATTACATATGCTCCTTTTTTACCCCCATTGACCTCTTCCAGCCCACCCCTACAACAGGCCTTCACTACCTTACTGTCTGTGTCCATGGGTTATGCATATATGCATACGAGTTCATTGGTTGATCTCTTCGCACCACCCGCCCTCCCCTGCCTTCCCTCTGAGGTTGGACAGTCTGTTCAATGCTTCTATATCTCAGGATCTATTTTTGTTCATCAGTTTATTTTGTTCATTAGATTCCACATATGAGATCATGTGATACTTATCTTTCTCTGACTGGCTTATTTCGCTTAGCATAATGCTCTCCAGGTCCATCCATGCTGTTGCAGATGGTAAGAGTTCTTTCTTTTTTTTACAGCTGCATAGTATTCTATTGTGTAGATGTACCACAACGTTTTTTATATACTCATTGGCAGATGGGCATTTGGGCTGTTTCCAAATCTTAGCTATTGTAAATTGTGCTGCTATGAACTTAGGAGTGCATATATTCTTTCTGATTGGTGTTTCTGATTTCTTAGGATATATTCCTAGAAGTGGGATCACTGGGTCAAATGGGATTTGAAAATTGGGCAGATGCATGCAAAAAAAAAAAAAAAAAAAAAAAAGGAAAAGAAAAAGAAAAGAAAGAAACTAGATCACCAACTTATACCATACACAAAAATAAACTCAAAATGGATAAAATACTTAAATTTAAGACATGAAACTGTAAACATATTAGAAGAAACCATAGGCAGCAAAATCTCAGACATTTCTCATAACAATATGTTCACCAATGCATCTTTCAGGACAATGAAAACTAAGAAATAAACAAATGGGACTACATCAAAATAAAAAGCTTCTGCACAGTAAAAGAAACCATCACCAAAATAACAAGAAAGCCCACTGCATGGAAGAACATATTTACCAATGCTATACCCGATAAGGGTTTAATCTCTAAAATTTTTAGGGAACTCATTCAACTTAACAAAAGGAAGATAAACAATACAATCAAAAAATGGGCAAAGGACCTAAATAGACACTTCTCCAAAGTGGACCTACAGAAGGCCAAGAGGCACGTGAAAAATGCTCAGTCACTAATCATTTGAGAGATGCAAATCAAAACAACAATGAGGTACCACCTCATACCTTCCAGAATGGCTATCATCAACAAATCGATAGACGACAAGTGTTAGCAAAGATGTGCAGAAAATGAAACCCTCGTATACTGCTGGTGGGAATGCAGACTGATACAGCCTCTGTGGAAAACATTATGGAGCTTCCTCAAAAAATTAAAAATGGAACTCCATGGATTTTTTAGATAGAGTGGAAGGGAGGGAGAGAGAAAAAAGGAGAGAAACATCGATGTGAGAGAGACATATTGATTAGTTGCCTTCCACATGCTCTATCCACTGAGTCAAACCAGCTAGGGCTTAGACCTCATTTTTAATGAGGAAAAGCTCTTCTCAAGAAAATTAGTTTTTCTCACTCATCTTCATGCATTCAGTGTTTCACAAATGGACATTTTACATAGAAATATTTATTATTAGAAATAGGAAGCATGTTTTACAGATTTATAATTAGATAAATGAAATTTTAATTTGATGAGGCATGGTCCAATTCATTGAGAAAAACATATATTTAGAGCAAAACTAATTATTTTTCACCATCACAACTAACTTTTTAAAATATTTTCCTTTCTTTTAGGTTGGGGATATGCTATAAAATACCCAACAGGAACTAGGAAAATTCCCATTAGTTTATTGTATTAATTCAACTCTTCTCACAGCATTTAAAAACTGGAGAAATAGCTTTAAAATCGGCCTCTAATTTTACCTCTTAATCTACTGTAATCAACCATATGGCTCTTCTATGAAAAATAGCCTTAATGTTTGTAAACATGTGGTTAGTTGGCAGAAAATTAATAACTGAAAGAATCCTCTGCTTTTCTGTCATTAATGCTTTAAAATGTCACCAAAAATCCCATGTAAGTAAGTATTCAGAAGGCTTGTTTCCTCTGACATAACATTCAGGCATGCTAAAACCAAATAAACTGACAGAGCTTAAGGAAAGAAAACCATCAATATGCTTTAACAGTGAATACTAGTTGTTGGCATTTTCTGCTTAGAACCCACAACCAAAAGGCTGAACAAGCAGATCTCCTCTCTGTTTCTATCTCTAAACACACATACATATATACCTTTGGATATGTATATGAATACATGAATACACAAGATTTGCCAGTTTCAGTAATTCTTGAAATGTATATATCCACAATATAAAGCATGATTGCAGAGTGATGGAGATCCATACAGAGTTGTAAGGAAGGATCTTGTTGGACATCTATAATTCTTAAAATTTTTCCATGTTTAACGGGCTTTGTTAATTCATTCTTCAGTAAATATTTAATGAGTTTTTAGTATGGGCCAGGCATGCTAAATAGCCAGAAAAGATAAATAAATCACCCTCAAGGAGCTCTTAAACTAGTTGTAGGGAAATACGCATAAATTAATAAAATATAAAGCAATGTGATAAGCATGAAAACAATGTGTGAGTTGGCATAGTAATAGGAGGAGGACTAATATGTTAGAAGCGGTAGGAGTGGTAGGCAGCCATGTGAGTGTGGGCTTTGGGAGTCTGTTTTCTGACATCTGAGCTTGGGCAAGGTTTTAAGTTTCTCTGTGCTTCAGTATATATTTTTTACAATGGGGATGCAACACCTACAATAGAGTTATTACACACAATGCTCACCTAGAAGCATATTTGGCATATAACAAGTGCAAAAAAATATTTATTAGCATCATAATATAAAGCATAGGGTGTACACGGCATCGGTAGAGACTGCCCTGCATACATTACAAATGTCATCAATTTCACCCTTGTAAAACCTTGTGAGTTTAGTATTCTTATTCTAATTTTATAAAAGAGGCAATTGAGGCTCAAATATACTAGTGACTTGTTCAAGGTTACACAATGAGTAATTTAAAGAACTAGAATCCAGTCCAATCCTCCAGTTATTCATATTCCAAATCAAGAGTTTTGACAGCACGTAAGATGGATCAACAGATGGTTTCTTTGAAATTTGCAAACTACTGATTGGAAGTGGGTCCTTTGGTTTGAAAACTGAAACACAAGTATGCATTAGCTGGTGTATAATGCATAATAAAGTAGAGAATGTCTTTATAATACATAATAAAGCATCCTGAAGTTTCATTCCAGGATAAAGGAACAGAATGTCAAAGACGTTAATTCATGAAGAACTTAGCAGTTTTAGTAATGAGAGGAAAGTTCTGTGTTACTAGTGTGAGGGGAAATAGTTTTTAGAGCATAAAAGTTCTGGTAAGCAGATCGTGCCGGAGACAATTTTAGTGAACATTTACAGAATCAGCTCATCCCAACTTCTACAAAATTAATGGGGCCCAACTCTGAACCTATTGTGACCACATTTTGAATTCCTCTCTGGAGAGGCTGTTCAGGCTAATGATTACAGATTAATCATCTGTGTATTTTCAGTTGAGGTGACTTCACCTCAGTCCGTGAATTAAAACAAGGCCATTCCCCTAGTCAGTCCATTTTACACGGCATCAAATTCTCAAAAAGGTGAAGCAAAGAGTTCCTGATATCCGAAGGCCAAGTGAAAGGTTGACAATGACATGAGAATCTAGTACAGCAAAGAATACTCTCATGTATTATTGAACAATGCAAAAACTTTTTACTTCCCACCACTAAAAAGAACATACCCTGCTCACAAATTAACTGCAGCTATGTTAATTTTACATTAAAAATATCATTAGGATGACCTCTGATCCTTCACTTCTGTCACTGTCATTAGCCTTGAGGCATTTGGCTTTCCCACTTCCACAGATCTAATTTAGCAGCTTAACTGGTAATGCTAAACATTTCACCTGCTTTCTATTTTTATTTTTTTGGCATCCAGTGTCACATAATAAGGGTGTTATAGATTTTATCCAGGTTAATTTCTCCTACCGCACACTATGGCAAAATATACCTTGAGTATATTTTCAGGTTGCTTGGCTTTTATGAAACTACCCTCTAAACCATACAGTGGGCCTCATATTATTTTCTTTTACAACTCATTTACTGAGCTTTCTTATATACTTTTGAAGTAGATTTTGTATTTTAGATTTTTTTGCTTTCCCTCATTTCTTCCATTACTGTGAATTTTTATAGAGTTACAAACTAGCCAAATTTATAGTAATAGTAAAGTATTTTTACTATTCATAATTGACTGAGTGTACACACATAAATGGGGGTCCTGGGTTAAACTGGGAAGTGGCATCAGATTTTTTTAAATTAGAATTCTGGAAACACATAGGAGATGTGTGTCTTTTCCTCCCACCCTAAATGGGTTGCCTTACAGTTGGAGTTAATAGGAGTAGCCAGTTTACACAAAACAAATGTGCAGTGACATACAAAGAGCTTTCCAAAGATAATATATTGGTATTTTTAAAAAGTTCTTTCCAGAGGTACTATGAGTTATACATGAATATCAAGGAGAGAAGACAGTAGCAACTACCTGGTAATCATTTGTGCTCTTACAGAGCTAAATACCATCTGGTGCACATTCTTAATATTTCCTCCTCAAGCACCTTAATAAGCTCTACCATTGACATACCATATGTCTCTCCTAGATGGTAATAACTGTATAAAAAAGAAAAACTGAAACAGAGCTGACATGCACACTAACAAGGCATACTTAAATTGCATTTGGGACATTGCATGGATAATTCACTCTGACTTTGCAGAATTTCAGTTTGCTGGTATTTAAACCTATGGTAGGAACTCCATTGTAATGAAGTTAGTTAGAATGCAGTTTGTTAAAAAATTGATTTAAGTATAAGATCTGTCACACCATGTCTGCCAAAACTTAACCATCACAGACAAATTGTGAAGTTAAATAAGTGGTTATATTATGTAAATTATATTCATTTTCCCCTTATTATACATTTTATGAATTTCCGATCTATTTTAGAAAAAATAATTTAGTTGACTGTTTTTATATTGTAAAAAACAACAACAACCCACCAAAACCAGTAATATATTCATGAGATCTTTTCACAAATTAGATTGTGAGCTCACAAGAGAGAAATATATTGATGCAGCCCCATCCCTGAATAGTGCCTAGCATATCGTATGTGCTTAATAAAAATTTGCTTAATGAATCCTGGTCAGGTGGGTCAGTTGATTGGAACATCATCCCATACACCAAAAAGTTGCAGGTTTGATTCCTAGTCAGGGCACATACCTAGGTTTCGGGTTTGATCCCTGATGAGGGCTCGTACAGGAGGAGGCAACTGATGGATATTTCTCTCTCACATCAATATACCGATGTTTCTCTCTCCCTCTCTCTCTTCTCTCTTTCTCTAGCTCCTGTCTCTAAACATATCCTCAAGTGAGGATTTAAAAAAAAAAAATGAATGAATGAAAAAATGTGTGCCCTAATATCTCAATTGAAATCAACATCACTTTCTTCTTTTCTATTTTTGTTTGTTTCATATTATTAGTCTCAAAGTAGTAATGTTGGGAATAAGGATCACAGTTATCTAATATCACCTCAATCCTTCTTTCATTAATTCAACAATTAAGCTTCTATTCTTTGCCAAGTATTGTACTCAATGCTAGGTAAGCAACACAAAACAAACAAAAGACTCCATCCCTCCCTCTCCCATTCCCAATCAGCAAAATGTAAATGCAGAATTGGGATAAAAATAGTGACAGATGTCCATGCAATAATTCTAACTACAATGCTCTCCAAAGACAGAATGTGTCTATGTCACTTTTTCTCAGTCATTCTCTCAACCACTAGTCTGGCACATTAGGCAGCAAGAATTAGATAAGCTTTCCAACTAAAGGCTGATAAAATTAAGATTAAAATGTCATGCTACTTTGAAGTTTCTTATATGAAAGAATTGTGAAACAAAATTAAAGAGTTGAGTAAGAATAAATTGTGAAGCTGGAAATTAGAAACCAAAGTGGAACTTAATTAGTAATGATACACTAGTTGAACATAAGGTTTAATCCAGAAGAATGAGAAAAGAAGTGACACAGAAAGTGAGAAATAACTCAAAAAGTTAGAGGTATGCATAGCTAGATAATAGAGACAAGTAGCAATTTAAATGTCTTAGAAAGTTCAGGAAATGCTGTTTGTTTGTTTGTTTTTTCTTATAAAGAATAAAAGATACCTGAAAAATAAAAGTACCAAGATTTAAAAATCTCAGTTTGAATAAGGATTGAGATATGAGTCCCTGCAAAATACAACATTCAGTAGTAAAATATATTAAGAGATAAATTTTAGGAGATGGGTATATTAAAATAAGTACTCTGACTTTGCTCAGTTTTGCCTTTTAATATTAAATGGCTCTTCTGTGTGCCAGGATTCCCATGTCACATTAGTTTTAAAAGCATTGTGTGGAAGGGAGCAACTAAGATGGCGGCATAGGTAAACACCGGGAAATTATTGCCTCACACAACAATTGAAAATTACCGCAAAGGACTGAGAAAACATCATCCAGAACAACAGGAAGGCTGGCTGAGTGTAAAGTCCACAACTAGAAGGAAAGAAAAGCACGCTGAGAGCCAGAGGCGCTGCGGAGGTGAAGTGCAGAGGTACGGCGGCGCGCGCGCGAGGAAAGGGGGTGGCGCCTGAGGACACGGCTGTCTTTTTGAATCACAAACTCCCGACGGCTCTGAACTCTGGTTCCGGGAAGTCTCTGGGGACCCAGGTCTCACACGGGGAGAAGCTGGTCTGTCCGGCAGCGAGCGAACTTGAGGGCGGCTTTCCCTCAGAGGTGCTTGCAGCCGTTACCGGAACACTGAGACGCGCGACTCCGGGCAAAGAATCGGCCATGGCCGCTTTCTCCGCCCTCTGACTCCCTGAGACCCCGCCCCACCCAGGCTGCGGCAGAGGCTTTTGCATGTGAATGTACCTAACTGCAGCCGAACCAGGCAGACCTGGAACTTCCAAGAGAAGGCCCAAGGCCCCGCAGCGGCTCACATTGCTTCACAGCTGAGCCTCTTCGTGGCTCCTGCTGTGTGGCCTCAGGCAGAGGCTGAATTAGCACCTCCTTAGATCCAGGAGCCACTGTACCCAGTGGTCAGAGGGGGTCCATCCAGACTGCAACTCCTCAGATCCATAAGGGACGCACTCAGGGAGCAGACTCAGTGAGCACCAAAGCCCCACTGAAGCAAGTCTTGCCCCAGAAGGGTGTCTTCAGCACAGAAGTTCTCCCACTTTAGACACAGCTGATTCTCACAGCCAATTGGCCTGGAGGTCAATTCCTCCCAGTGATTCTACAACAACCAAGGCACCAAGAGTGCACCAAGAGTGTCCACCCCAGGTAACTGGGGAGGCTGAGCTACTGGGCCCTACAGGACACCTGGCGCACAGGGCCACTCTATCAACACAGGGAAGCTGCCAAAATGCGGAGACAAAGAAACAGGTCACAAATGGCAGAAATGGAGGAAAGCAAACGATTGGATATAGAGTTTAAGGCCACGGTTATAAGGTTTTTCAAGAATTTTATGGAAACCGCCGATAAATTTAATGAATCCCTCAATAAGTATAGGGAGACCATGGAGGACATGAAAAAGGACCAACTAGAAATTAAGCATACACTGACTGAAATAAAGAATAATTTACAGAGATCCAGCAGCAGAAAAGAGGATCCCAAGAATCAAGTCAAAGATTTGAAATACAAAGAAACAAAAAATACCCAACCGAAAAAGAAAAAAGAAAAGAGATTCCAAAAATATGAAGATAGTGTAAGGAACCTCTGGGACAACTTCAAGCGTACCAACATCAGAATTATAGGGGTACCAGAAGGAGAGAGAGGGCAAGATATTGAAAACCTTTTTGAAGAAATAATGACAGAAAACTTCCCCTACCTGGTGAAAGAAATGGACTTACAAGTCCAGGAAGCGCAGAGAACCCCAAACAAAAGGAATCCAAGGAGGACCACACCAAGACACATCATAATTAAAATGCCAAGAGCAAAAGATAAAGAGAGAATCTTAAAAGCAGCAAGAGAAAGACAGTCAGTTACCTACAAGGGAGTACCCATACGACTGTCAGCTGATTTCTCAACAGAAACCATGCAGGCCAGAAGAGACTGGCAAGAAATATTCAAAGTGATGAATAGCAAGAACCTGCAACCAAGATTACTTTATCCAGCAAAGCTATCATTCAGAATAGAAGGTCAGATAAAGAGCTTCACGGATAAGAAAAAGCTAAAGGAGTTCATCACCACCAAACCAGCATTATATGAAATGCTGAAAGGTATTCTTTAAGAAGAGGAAGAAGAAAAAGGAACTCTTACCATTTGCCACAGCATGGATGGAACTTGAGAGCGGATAAATACCACAGGATCTCACTCATTTGTGGAATATAATGAACAACATAAGCTGATGAACAAGGACTGATCCAGAGACGGAGAGGCATTGATTGGACTGTCGGGACTTGGAGGGAAGGTAGGGGAGGGTGGGGGTAAGGGGGAAAGATCAACCAAAGGACTTATATGCAAGCATATAGGCCTAACCAATGGACATGGACAACGGGGGGGTGAGGGCATGAGCGGGGGTGGGGGGGGTGGGGGGTAGAGGGTAACGTGGGGACAAGGACACATGTAATATCTTAATCAATAAAAAATATATTAAAAAAAAAAAGCATTGTGTGAACAGATGGAATGCTACTGAAGCTAAACCTGCAGGTATGTGTTGAAAAAAAAAAGGAAAACAATTGCACAAAGTAAGACACACGACTTCTGAATTCTAATATCACTGGTTATTTTCCACCATGAAGAACAAACTGAAAAAAGTATGCCTTAATTTCAAATGAAAAAGTTCAGTTAATTGCAAAGCTGGCTTAAATCCCATGCCCTAGAGTGCCAGGCCAAGTTATGAAACTGACTCAGGGTTTTCAGCTTAATTTATTTTTTTCCCCTCTTTATCAGTAAACCCCAGGATTTGGACCCTTGGAAAGGCACCTTTACTTGAGAGAGGGTGTGATTAGCAGAATGGCTCATTTCATCCAACAGTGACATCTGCTGTCCATTCACTACACATACCAGGCTGCTACATAATGTAATCTCAGCGACTAGGAATCATTTTGGACCTATGCAGGTAATGCAGTCAAGTTGATATTACGGGGAAATAGAAATGAGGCATTTTTTTCCTGAAGATATGTTGGGCTTCAGTTCTTCCCAGTAAAAGGGTGTAGATTATGTTTAATTTATTTTAAAATAATGGTTCACATATAATTATGTTAAAGAATAAAACCTAAAGCAAATAATAAACTAAATTTTCTGAATAGAGGTAGATATAGAAGTATATGGAGTAATGGTAAATTTGAATGTTACATTCTATCATTTAAACACAAAAAAATATTTGTACACTTCCAAGGTAGCACCTTAGATCTAAGTCATTCTCTTAGACACAAGAAGAAAATCCTATATAATAAAAACCTAATATGCAAATTGTTTGACCAGGAGTTTGACCGCTCGCTATGACATGTGCTGACCACCAGGGGCAGCGTGGAACATGGCAGTGTTGGCGACACAGAGCTGGCAGCTGGCAGCAGTGGAGGTGCCGCTGGCCCCAATGGGCCCCGACAAGAGCGAGACCGCAGCGGGATGGTGGAGCAGGTGAGCGGGTGGCGCCAGGCCAAGGTGGGTGGGAGTGGGGGCCCAATTGCCCCTCTGATTACCCTGCAGACAGTGACCAGTGGCTGTGGCAGGGGGTGGGGCCACTTGCCTGGCTACCAGGCACTGAGGAAACTGGGCGGGGGTGGGGGGTGGTGTGTGGCCCCTATCGATTGCCCTGCAGGTGGGGTGGTGCAGCAGGTGAGGGGGCAGGGCCAGGCCAATGCTGATTTCCAGGCAGGGCTGCGGGGCTGTGAGGCTGGGGGCACAAACTGGGGCTGCAAGTCTGGGGGCGCAAGCTCCAGCCTGATCCCACAGGCCACCCTAAGGGACCCACCTGTGCATGAATTCGTGCACTGGGCCTCTAGTAATAAATTAAAACAGTAAATTTTCTTTTCATCAAGACCATGAAACAAAGAAAGACCCCTCATTCTAAGTTATATAACATGCCATTGCAAATAATACTGAACTGAGCAAGAAGCATCATAGGGAAGTCGGGCTTTGGTAAGAGAAAGAATTGGAGGATGGGGGGACCTAATGGTGATAGATCGCTAAAATCCACAAGCACATACATACCCAGAAATAGAAGGGCCCAGCCAGTGTTAGAAATGCTGAAGCAGAGCTAAGAGCTAACAGCAATGGAGTCCTCAGGGAAATGAAGAGAGAATGTCCAACAAAAATACCCATTGGGACCCAGAAAACACATAAAATATAACTTCCAACATTGAATGAATCATTCTGAGTGGGAAAGGTTGTATCCCTTTGGGCAGGGCAGTGGGAAACAGGAAAGGAAACTGGAAATGGCTCCAAACTGGCGTGGGTTCTGGAAATCAGAACAGCAGTGGCTCTATAATATCCCCAAACATGAGTCAACGGTCTTTCTTTGTAGCAAATGATTAGAAGGCTAACCAGTCACAATGATATAAATTCTACAACCTCTTTCCTACTTCCTAGAAACTCTTGCTATTAGCTAGTCAAGGGCATTCCAGATTCCCATATGAGGAACACTAAAGGAATTTACTTGGCATTCAAGAAAGATACTATAATAACATAGTTAAGAAACATATCAACTCTCTTATCATTAGAAACATGTTGCTATAAACCAGATGACAAATACAATGAACATGTGTACATGCCAACATAAATTCAAACAACTTAAAACATATAACGAGACCATGAGATGAAATACACGACCTTGGGGAAGAGATAGAGATAAAATCAAACCAGTAGGATTTATGAACAAAAGAGAATTAAAAGACAAAATCATTCTGGAAATGACTAAATTATAAGGAAAACAGGAAGATTGAGCCCCCCAAAAGTAAGAATTATAAAGAGAAAAAATAAACGAAGGAAACAAAATAAACAATCTCCTTTCTTAAAAACAAACAAAAAAACACTACACAGAAGTATAGATTAAAAAATACTGTCAGGCAAAAGTATAACATATAGTAAGATACATTTACATTATGTATGTCTGTATTACCTTTATGTTCAACTCCAAGATAAATACTTGTATAATAATTGGACTTTAGTGATTAAGAAAGTATTACTTGGTAGCTTACATGCAAAGGTCAAGTCATTAATAAAAAAAAAAAAAAGAAAAGAAAACCAACGGGGCATAAGAGTTTTTCACAGCAAAAGTTGACACTAGAAAATGGGAGGAAATATCTACAAATGAAGTTCTGAATACCCATACATGGAGGGAACACTGTTTTCAGTGAGGGTCTTCTTGAGAAATTTACCACAGGGCAGGCTTCAGTCAACTGATTTCTTATTTACTTATTTTTTATTAAATTTATTGGGGTGACATTGGTTAATAAAATTACATAGTTTTCAAGTGTAAAATTCTGTAATACATCATCTGCATATCGCATTGTGTGTTTACCACCAAAAGTCAAATCTCCTTTCATCACTCCATATTTGACCCTCTTTACCCTTTACTACCTCCACCCCTTCCCCTCAGGGTAGCATCTGTGTTCATGAGTTTTTTGTTTATTTGTTTTATTTGTTCATTTGTCGTTTTCAGTTTTATATCCCACACCTGAGTGAAATCACATGGTTCTTGAATTTTTCCCATCTTACTTATTTCATTTAGCAATGATATTATCAATATCCACTCATGTTGCTGCAAATAGCAGTATTTCGTCTTTTCGTATGGCTGAGTAGCATTCTAATATATATATATATATATATATATATATATATATATATATATATATATATATATATATATATACCAATCCACAGACCAATGTAACAGAATTAAGAGCCCAGAAATAAACTTACATATATATGGGCAAATAATCTTTAACAAAGGAGCCAAAAACATACAGTGGAGAAAAGAAAGTCCCTTTAATTAATGGGAAAATTGGAAAGCCACATGAAAAAGAATGAAACTAGACTTCTATTTGTCAACATATACAAAATTTAACTCAAAATGGATCAATGGCACAAATAAAGGACCTGAAACAATAAATTACATAGAAGAAAACATAGATACTAAAATTATGGACCTTGGTCATAGAGACATTTTATGAATTTGACCCCAAAGGCAAGGGGAATAAAGGTAAAAATAAATATATGGGACTGTATCAAACTAAAAAGCTTCTGCACAGCAAAAGAAACCACCGACAAAACAAAAAAGCAACCAACAGAATGGGAGAAGACATTTGCAAACAATATCTCTAATAAAGAACTAATATCCAAAAAATATAAATAACTTATACAACTCACACACACACACACACACACACACACACACAATTAATAAGTGGGGAGAGGACCTGAACAGACGCTTCTCCCAAGAAGACATACAAATGACCAACAGATATATAAAAAGATGCTCAACTTCACTAGCTATTAAGGGGATGCAAATTAAAATTACAATGAGATACACCTCACATTTGCCAGAATGGCTATTATCAACTAGACAAGTAATAACAAGTGTTGAAGAGGTTGTGGAAAAAAAGGAATCCTCACTCCCTACTGGTAGGAATGTAAACTAGTACAACCACTATGGAAAACAGTTTGGAGAATCCTCAAAAAAACTAATAATAATAATAGAGTTATAATATGACCCAGCAATCCCACTTTTGGGTATCTACCCAAAAAAGTTACAAACATTTATTCATAAAGATATGTATACCCCTGTGTTCACTGCAGCATTATTCACAGTGGCCAAGACATGGAAACAACCAAAGTGTAATTAGATAGATGATTGGAAAGAGCGGTTAACCTATTTCTGATTAGGATACTGCCAGCAAGGCTAGAAGTGAGCAACAAAACCATTCATCTGTAGACTTAAGGGAAAAATGGTATGGAAAATGTAAGACACATTTTCAACTCTGACAAGGTACAAATGATCCAACCATAAAAATTAAGGGAGAGAGTACAAGAATGTAGAAAGTAAGATTGGCTCCCCAATTGCCTGAGAGTAACAGAATATTCTTAAGGCTCACGATTCACCCAAATTAATATAAGCATATTAAATATTACAAAGGCAAATATTAACAAATGTCCAATTTCAAAAATGGAGTAGTGCAGGAGAAGTAGAGAAACTAGAAATAGTACCTAGTCTTAATTTTATTGCCATTCATAGTGGGAGCCATTAAATGGGGATTTAAAAAATAGGGGAAATTTAAATACAGGTAAATTTATAAAAATGACTATAAAAATACATCTGCCCTATCAAGAAAATAAATTATTTATTTAAAATATTTCAAGTATATTAAAAATCAACATTCAATTTTATGATATAATCAACATTCAACATTATCTGAGAGGGTGCAGCTGGGGACCCTCAGCTCGGCCTGCACCCTCTCACAGTTTGGTACCTCTTGGGGGATGTCCGCCTACCATCTAGGACCCCTCGCTCCTTACCGCCCATCTGCTCGCTGCTCCTTACCACTGGGCTCACTGCTCTTTAGTGCTGCTGTGGAGGTGGGAGAGGCTCCTGCCACCGCTGCTGTGCTTGCCAGCCTGGCTTCTGGCTGAGTGGTGCTCCCCCTGTGGGAGCACACTGACCACCAGGGGGCAGCTCCTGCATTGAGCATCTGCCCCTGATGGTCAGTGCAATTCATAGCAACTGGTCATTCTGGTTGTTCTGCTGTAACAGTCACTTAGGCTTTTATTATATAGATACAAAATTATGCCAAAAAATAATCAAAAATGTTTTTAAAAAGAGTTTACTAATACAAATAAGGCAAATGCAAAGGAAAAGAATCATCAGCCTATTTTTCCTATCAAGTTATTCCTTGCTTATGATTTTATTAATTTTTAAAATTTTGTTAAAAGACTTATTTATTTCCAGTATTTTCATTGATTTTTTTTTTCTTAGAGAGAGAGAAAGGGAGAGGGAGAAAAACATCAAAGCAAGAGCAGAACAGTTATCAGCTGCCTCCTGCACGCCCACTGCTGGGAATAGAGCCTGTAACCTGGCATGTGTGCTGTGGGGGAATTGAACCAATGACTTTTCATGCACAGGAAAATGCCCAACCAACAGAGCCACACTGGCCAGGGCAAGATATTTAAGATTGCTTCTTTCATATTCTGTTCTAACAATTCTAATCTTACAGTTCTAATCATTTCTTGTTTCTGCTATTTCTCTCATAATATCTATTTTCCTTGAGTGTTTTATTTTTTAAAATTTTGTTTTGTTCTGGTTTTTTATTGAGATAATAACAATAGGAAATTCACAGCACTGCAGGTTGCCTCTCCAAATTTTGATTACATTTCATAATCCTCTCACTTCTGTTTACTTTTCAGAGACCTCTGTTAGTTTTTTATTGAAGTTTTTCAAATTTTTAGTTGCAATCAATGTAAAGGATAGGCTATAGCTTATCCTGACACAGTGGGCTGGGAATCCATCTCATTTTCTTAAAAAAGTTGTTCCTCACTGTAACTTGTAGGATGGAATGCATATTTGGAAACATAAATTTTCTATGACATGGGAAAATCATTTAACAATATAAGCTTCTATTTCAGCTAATGCAGAAGAGATATGGTTGAGAGAATAAGAAAGTTGACAGTAAAGAACTCATATGGAAAATCACTTCAACAAACAATATAATCCATCCTACTCCCAAGAGGAGATATTTTGTATCAGTGAAACTTCAAAGAGATATCATTTTCACTCAGTTAATCCACCTAAATTGAGTCAGCAACATCTTATGATCAACCATATCAAAAGTAGTTGATAGATGAAATGTCATTAACAGAATGAGCAGTTATCCATCACTCAGTAAAAGTTCATCCATCACCCACATACCAAACTCAATTCTATCTTACACTAAACACACACATTACACTGAAAACTGTCAACTTCTGAGGATCTAAAAACTTTTCTTCCATGGCTATGTGATCACCTTCAAAGAATGAATACAGAAAGTTTATGAATGATCAATAAAACCAGGCTTCAGTGACACAATAATAATGTAATGAATACCAAAATTATAACTTACACTATAAAATATAACACTCATTTTACCTATAAAATCTGATAATAAGGTTTTCTGTTAAGCAAACACCCTTTTATACATATGATAATATAATCTATACCAACATTATATATGTCAAATGAAATAAAAAAGAAGGAAAGAATCTAACATAGATATTGACTTGAATAATTGTCTCTAGTGTATTATTACAAATATGCGTAATTATTATAGAAGTACAGATGAATAGTGGTTGAACAATTAGAAAATAGACATTCCTGAATATGGATGTACAGTCCATTCCCAAATAGAAGCTAGAGGTTCTATTTATTCCCTTTAATAAATATGATTATTTATCAATTGTGCAGTTAGCTGTTTTTAATGTCCCCATAAAAAAAACTTAACAAAATTATTGCTAGAGAAGTCTTTGGATGGCTCATATGATTTTTTAATATAGCTATCTATTGTGGCTGGAACTTTAAAATATATGTATTTTTTTATTGAGTTCAGAGAGGAAGGGAGAGGGAGAGAGAGAGAGATGGAAACATCAATGATGAGAATCATTGGTTGGCTGCCTCTTGCACGCCCCTTACTGGGGATCAAGCCCACAACCCAGGCATGTACCCTTGATCAGAATTGATCCTGGGACCCTTCAGTCCACGGGCCAACACTCTATCCACTGAGCCAAGCTGGCAAGGACTGTGGCTGGAACATTATAAAATAGGTTGATTCATTTACTGGCTACAGTTCAGAGGCAGAAGACTTGAGCAATAACTCACCATAAGTAATTCATTATTTTCTTCTAAATTTTATGTCATACATGCACATATAGTCATACAAAAAGTTAATAGTGATGAAATTCTAAGTGAGATGAAATATAAAGCCTGTGGTGAAAAATTACATATATGTAGCCAACAAGAGTTTTCTAACAACCATACTTTTTAAGAAATAAATTTCCACCTCAAGTAAATGTGAATTTTCATTTTTATAATATATTGCATATTAAAAATGAGCTGTGCTTTTATTGATTTTTGAAAGCAACACTTCCAAGCATGAAAGTAATAGCTTTTTGATTCATTCAGTCGGGATGAGTTAGACGTTAAAAAAAAAAAGGGAGAATTAATCAGAAAGCCTTGATATAAGACTTATTCATAGTATAGATTTTCATTTTTTTGCGTGTCATTGTTCTCTTTTTGGAGACCTGATGGACTGTTTGCACCAGGTTGAATGATAAAATGACTACGACTAGAGATGTAGTAAGTAAAGATATATTAAAATTAAATCTATTTTGAAAGTAAAGGTAGAGATCAAATTTTAAAATTGTCTCAGTATTCTGAACAGAAATGGTACCTTTTTTTTAAGTCAGGAACATACATAAATCAATTTTCTTAGGAAAGAATAAGTCAAAAGTATACCTAATCAAGATTAAGAATATAACTTTGCCTTGTTTTACCAAAGAGATAGTCTAGAGAATATACATGCAAATGACATCTGTTGTCAATCAATTACAAATGAATACTACACTCTGGTTTTAATAGTAACATTTAACTTAAGTGATCCAGGAAACATCACAAGTTCCCACTCTGAGCCAGACACTGGACACAAATGGAAACCTAGAAGAAATATAATCCCTCTTCATCACTGAAATAAATCTAAATCAATGTGAGAATTCCATGGTGGCTATATTCATAATTCTGAGGCACCAATCTAGAGGTGTAAGGCAAGCATGTCAAACTCAAAGGCTAACACTGGCCAAATAAACAAGGTTTAAGTGTATGTGGGCCGCAAAAAACAAAAGCTTCAATTTTCATAGAAACGTAGGTTTACTTCGATAGAGACATGCTGAATACAAAGGGCTGAAATAAATGAGTAATCATTAACATAAAATAATAGAACATTTTAATAGAAATTAATTTTTTTGAACAATAACTTATCAGACACTGAATAACTACACAAATTAATAAGCGTAACACAAATAAACCTATTTTACTTGTTCTCCAGAAGCCAAATGTTCCCTGCTGCACAAAAATACTTATTCTGGGCCACATGCAGCCTGCAGGCCATGAGTTTGGCATGCTTGGTGTGAGGTTTTCATTCCACCTGGAAGGCCAAAGGGAGTGTAGCGTTGTCCAGAAATGTTAAATAGACTATGGAGTGAGAAGACCTAGTGCCAGGAGCTGGTCCATCCTTGCTGTTTCAAGGGACCCGGCATATATGGCATACTGTTCTTAATATGTTTGCTCACCTTCTTGGCACTATGTGTTTTAACCAAGGTCTCCTCTGTGAGAAAGGTTGTTTCCCCAGGTAGGGATTTTCTCCTGAAGTTAGGGAGGGAATAAAACCTCTTAACTAAGTGCCAGGCGGGTAATTAATCACTTTAACTATGAACAATCATGCTTAAGCTACATAATCTTTACTCCCTGGAATGGAGATAAGAAACGCCCTAACCTTTGTAATAGAGATTGATAGGATTGAATCAACTAGTATAAATACAGATGTAACAAGACAGCAAGAGACAGAACTTAGAAGACAGAACCTACACAGAACCTAGAGACAGAAGAACTTCGCTGGAGAGAACATAGCAAAAGATCCTGGACTGAACCTGACTACGGAAATTGGCAAGAGAACCTGACTAGAACCTGGTGACTGAACCTGGCTGGAGAACCTGGACAGAACCTGGCTGGAGAACCTAGCGAGGGAACATGGCTACAGAACCTGGCTGGAGAACCTGGAGAACCTAGCAAGAGAACATGGACGCAGAACCTGGCTGGAGAACCTAGCGAGGGAACATGGCTACAGAACCTGGCTGGAGAACCTGGAGAACCTAGCAAGAGAACATGGACACAGAACCTGGCTGGAGAACCTAGCGAGGGAACATGGCTACAGTACCTGGCTGGAGAACTTGGAGAACCTAGCAAGAGAACATGGACACAGAACCTGGCTGGAGATCCAGAGCAGAACTTCGCTGGAGATCCAGACCAGAACTTGGCTGGAGATCCTGGTTAGAGATCCTGTCTAGGCTGCTGATCAACTGAACGCTGTCTCTGTGTCATTCCTTCTTCGCCGACTCCGTCCACACCTTTGGGGACCCCTGGACCTGCTGGGGTTGGACCCCAGCAACCTAGGGCTGAATATTCTGGGATCATAACATAACTAGGATGATTCAACAACTTGACCAGAAAGGAGAGGATAGAGACAGGCTAGTAACTGGAGGGAAATAAAGAGCTGAGGGAAAACTGGAGATAGAACTTAGAGAGACTTTAACGTGTCAAAAATAAAAGTCCAATATAGAGAAATGTTGGTGACAAAACAATTACTTTATAAGGATAAGTACCTGTGGAGGTGGATGAATTGGCCTCAGACAAGAGGAGGGTGTCATTTTGTGTTCTTACATAAAGAAGAGAGAGAAAAGGACAGAATCCAAGCATTTGTATCAGTTACAACTTGCATCATTTTGGGATTTTTCCAGGACTCCCCAGCAGTCCAGGTTTAGCTGAGAAGGTAGACAGTTGTATGAATGCAGAGGGGATCTGTCAGGTAGGAAGAAACAAGATAGTGGAGTTGAAAATTTTGCCAGGAACTGTTAAATGATGGACAATGGCATCTAGATTGGAGGAATAATGAAAACAACATAAGGCCATATGAGCCTTAAAGGATGGGAGGTTTAAACAGGGCCAAAAATCAGGTAGAGTGAAACCAACAGGGTGAGAGAGCTGAAAGGAGGATAGAAAGGTTTTGAATTTCTGATTTCAGCAGTAGAGGGCTTTTGGTTTCCTTTGTTCATGGGCCACAGAAATCACCAATTCCTGTCAGTTCCATCTCTTTTAACTCCTTCTTCAGGCACTGTGGCAAAACCTTAGTTGATGACCTCATCCTCTCATGCACCTGTGGTCTCTTCTGCTGGAGCCTTCAAAACAGACTTTCTGTCTCCCATCTCACTTCCTCTCAAACTGATAGATCCTTTAAAATCTCAGAGCAAATTCTCGGAAGTACAAATCTAATGAGGTCACCTGTCTGCTAAACCCATGTTAAAAATAACATGATGCCAGGTACAATAAAAAATAGTTCCCTCAAATGCTGTTTAAGGAATTAATATTGGTGAGATATGAACAGTAGCATCTGGTACACTGATTTTCTGGTTGGTATTGCATATGGCAGAAAGATAATTCAACCCAGAGATCTGAGTTTCAGGCTACGTCTTATATTGCCCAATACTCTCAGAACACATAAAACATCTCTGAATCTTGATTTATTCATATGTAAATAGGAAGTTAAGCTATTTCTGAGGCAGGTTTCATTTTATAAATGCTATTAGAGGCCCTGTGCATGAAATTCTTCCCCGGGGGTGGGGGGCAGAGGTCCCCTTAAGCCTGGCCTGCAACCTCTCACAGTCTAGGACCCCTTGGGGGATGTCTGCCTGCCAGCTTAGGCCCACTCCCTACCATACCTCTCGCAGTCCAGGGCCCCTTGCCCCTTACCGCCCACTTACTCGCTGCTCCTTAATGCTTGGCTCGCTGCTCCTTAGAGCTGCTGTGGAAGCAGAAGAGGCTCCGGCCACCGCCACTGCACTTGCCAGCCGTGAGCCCGGCCTCTGGCCGAGTGGTGCTCCCCCTGTGGGAGCACACTGACCACCAGAGGGCAGCTCCTGTGTTGAGTGTCTGCCCCCTAGTGGTCACTGTGCATCATAGTGACTGGTCATTCTGCTATAATGGTTGCTTAGGCTTTTATTATACAGACTAGAGGCCTGGTACATGACATTTGTGCAGTGGAGGGTGTGGGGGTTCCTCAACCCAACCTGCAACCTCTCCAATCTGGGAGACCTCAGGGGAGCCCTCTCCAATCCGAGAGTTTCTGTCTGTCTTTTCAATCATATGAGTAAATTGTCTGAGACCCCAACTCAGTCTGGTTTGTTGCTGACAGAATAGAGGTGGGTTTTTTTTTTGTTTTGTTTTGTTTTGTTTTGTTTTGCTTCATTGGTGGAGATTTCCTGGAAGTTTTAGGATATCTTTCCTTTAATTTTTCCTAGACACTCTGATTTTACTTATGTCTCTCACCTTTGCTTTCCCTCCATCCTCCACTGCAACAGTAACTTGCTCCAGGCTCACTTTGCTTTGGTGCAGTGTTTCTCAACTTTCTGGCCCTTTAAATACAGTTCCTCATGTTGTGACCCAACCATAAAATTATTTTCGTTGCTACTTCATAACTGTAATGTTGCTACTGTTAAGAATCATAATGTAAATATCTGATATGCAGGATGGTCTTAGGCGACCCCTGTGAAAGGGTCATTCGACCGCCAAAGGGGTCGCGACCCACAGGTTGAGAACCGCTGCTCTAGTGTCTAGGACAGTGATGGCGAACCTTTTGCGCTCGACATGTCAACATTTTGAAAAACCCTAACTTAACTCTGGTGCCGTTTCACATATAGAAATTTTTTGATATTTTGCAACCATAGTAAAACAAAGACATATTTTTGATATTTATTTTATATATTTAAATGCCATTTAACAAAGAAAAATCAACCAAAAAAATGAGTTTGCGTGTCACCTCTGACATGCGTGTCATAGGTTCGCCATCACTGGTCTAAGAGATCTGTCTGCCACCAGAACTACGATTCCCAGAATTCCTGGTGCTCCCCGTGCTCTTGGTTTTCCCTTCCTGCTCTGTCTCTGTCCCATGGCCTCCCACTCTGCCAAGTCCTCCAAACCGCTAGCTCTCCCTCTCTGCTCTCCGTCTGGTGGCTTGGGAAGCAAATTTCCTCAAGCTGCTCCACTCTCTACCGGCTCTCCCATTCTGCTCTCTGCCCAGTGGCTTGGGGGGGGAGGGGGTGCGGGTGTGTGTGGCTTCCTCGGTCACTGGGAGCAACCGAGGGAGCCATGCCGCCCCCAAGCTGCCGGCTCTCCCCCCGCGCCTGTGTATGCAAATTAACCCACCATCCTTGTTGGGTTAATTTGCATACTCACTCCTGATTGGCTGGTGACCGTAGCAGAGGGATGGTCAATTTACATGTTTCTCTTTTATTATATAGGGTGATTTCTCAATTCCCTATCACAATCATAGCCAGCTCTATGTAGATAAAATTCTATCACAAGCTAGTCTGCATAAAAGATGAAAATGGAGACATTTCTATTGCACAAGATAGCATCCTTTAACAGATTTCTTTTTCTTTAACTTTTTATATTTGAATAATATTGCATTCATATACATATTGCAAATATATACAGAATCCCCACAGGTCCTTTAACCAGCTTCCCCTAACACAAAAATTTTGCCTAACCACAGTACATTGTGCAAACTAAGAATTTAATGTTAGTACAATATTATTGAGTAAAACACAGACTATCTTCAAATTTCACAATTTTTGTCACTAACGTCCTTTATCTATCTAGGATTAAATCCAAATCCAAAATAAGACACTGTATTTAGTTTTTATATAATCTTGGGTTCCTATAATCTATAAATATTTCTGTCTTTCCTTATTTTTATATGAATTTTACAATTTTGATGAATAATGGTCAGATATTTTGTATACTTTCCCTCAATTTGAGTTAGTGTGATTGATTTCATAATTAGACTGTAATGATGGACTTGGGGAAGAAAAATACAGTGGTAAAATGCCTTTCTCCTTGCATCATATCAGAGGGTAACGTCAACATGACTTGTTATTAGTGATACTAACTTTGAACACTTAAAATAATATATGCAAGTTTTTCCATTCTAAGTTACTATTTTTTTCATTTTCATTATTTGAAACAAGTCACTAAGTCCTGCTGTAAAATATTTTTTCTAAAATATATTATCTAACAACTGTCTTTTTATTGAAATTATTGAAGTATATTTCACATATAACATTGTATAAATTTTAGGTGTGCAATATGTTCATTCAATATATTTATATATTATGATTATCATTGCAGTGATAATTAGTACTTCTATCTCTTCACAGGCTTATCATTTCCTTTGGAATAAGTAAAATCTAGTCTCTTAGAAAGTTTTATGATTATAATACAGCATTGTTATCTACATGTTGTCCCTGAGATCTCTAGGACTTATTTACTACTTGTTGCAAGTTTGTAACCTTAAATAATAACTGGCTATGCCTCCACTTCCCATTCCCTGGTAACCACTATTTTATTTTTTGTTTGTTTGTTTTCAGATTCCACATATAAATGATATCATCAGATGAATGGAATAAAAATGGAATAAAATGGATGGTATAGATAGATAGATAGATAATAGATTAGATATAGATAGATATAGATATAGATATAGATATAGATATAGATATAGATATAGATATAGATATAGATATAGATATAGATATAGATATCTAGATTAGATGATTGATGATAGATAGATAGATAGATAGATAGATAGATAGATAGATAGATGATAGATCTTGGGGAGCCATGCCCCCCAAGCCACCGGGCAGAGAGCAGAATGGGAGAACCGGTGGAGAGTGTAGCAGCTTGGGGAAATTTGCTCCCCAAGCCACCAGACGGAGAGTAGAGAGGGAGAGCTGGTAGTTTGGAGGACTTGGCAGAGTGTGAGGCCATGGGACAGAGACAGAGCAGGAAGGGAAAACCAAGAGCACAGGGAGTACCAGGAATTCTGGGAATAGTAGTTTTGGTGGCAGCCCAGAACCAGAACCAGAAGCCCAGAGTGTGAGGAGCATCAGGAATGTTGGCAATCGTAGTTCTGGTGGCAGACAGATCTCTTAGACCAGTGATGGGGAACCTATAACACGCATGTCAGAGGTGACATGCGAACTCATTTTTTTGGTTGATTTTTCTTTGTTAAATATATATATATTTACTGTATATCCTATACAGTAAAAGCCTAATATGCATATTGACTGAATGGCAGAATGACCAGTTGGTAAGTGGCAGGACCAGCGAGCAAGTGGCTCCAGGCCTGCAAAGACAGGTAGAGGGAGTGGACAGCAATCAGGGGGTGGGGGGTCGTGGGCGGCAGTGACTGGGGGAGGCAGAGGTAGGATCGGGGGGCAGGGCCAACTGCTCTGCAGGAGGTGAGTGGCAGTGGTGGCAGGGCAATGGGGAGTCAGAGCTGGCCACTGGCTGGCTGGCACCATCCCCAGATTGGCCCGCCAGTCACCTCCCCCAGAAGGGGACCAGACTCCACAAGGAGCTGGCCTAAGCCATCAGTCAGACATCTTCCAAGGGCTCCCAAAAATGCGAGAGGGTGCAGGCCAGGCTGAGGAGATCCCCCCCCCCCCCCACCGAGTGCACAAATTTTCATGCACTGGGCCTCTAGTATATACTATATATGCATCTATATATGTATGTGTATGCATAAATATATATAAAACAGTCTCATATTCAACAATGAGAAAATGGCACTGCTATTTAAGTATCATTCTTAAAAAAAGAAATGCGATGATTACATATTCACTTCCCATCCCTGAACCTTCTGGTAACAGGATGCTCTTTTAACATTGACCACTAGGCAATGGCCATGATCTGTAAACTGGCATTATATCACTAGAACTTTTGGCTAGAAGGAACTAATCTTAGTACAGATCCCTGAGCTGTGGGCTGCTTCAAATCTGACTGGGCTTATTCCAGAAGTCTCCAAAGATTCCCCTTGTATTTGAAATAGCCTCAGTTCATAAAATATCCCCCAAATAGTTACCAGATATCTGGCCAATATAAGAGAGTCATGTTATGACTACTTACTCCTATGTCCTCTTTCCTTTATACTGTAGGAGAATGGAAGGGGTGTAAGCTCTGGACTTCCCTAGATAACACAATGCCTTATGTCCTTTGAGTCATGGTTATTTTACCACCACCATGACCACCACCCCAGATTATCTTTCTAGCTTCCACTTATATTTGCTTATATATTTCAATCTAAATAAACCTATATACAATTCAGAAATAAAGTCAAAAATTGAAGCTAGTGTTTCTGTATGTCATACCTTGTAAAATACTTTCTCTCTTCTAATGTATTTTTCAAAACAAGTCCAGCTACATTTTTTGGTAAAAGCTTATATGGAGAAATACAATCTGGAAAAAGTATCTGTAACCTTCATTACAAGACACATAAGTCAATAGATCTTCATGACAGATCTTCAAACCTATATAAAAATCAATATTAAGGCATTTACCTGTGAGGATTCCAACATTGTTCCATAGACGTTAACTCGTCCACTCCTCTCCAAATATGCTCTTCTCTAGAAACAGAGCTACGTTTAATCATAATGTTTCACACTTCACAAACAAATGGACCTTTATTTTCCAAAATATTTTTAACATTTTGAAAAACAATCAGTTGCACTAATTTTTCTCACTCATCAAAAAATGTGTTTATGTTAATCAAAGTAAAAACATGTGAATAAAAATAATTTATGAGAAAGAGGACTCCCAAACCAATAGAACACCTTTATTGGATGTGTTTGTCATATTATCATTGACCCAAATGTCTTATTTGTTGAGGGATATAGCTATGGGTGATACAGTAAAAATCAAAGTTTTGTAATTTAGTTTAGGGAAGAAAAGATGTACTGTGCTGCTTCCATTATGAGTGCATTTGGGTAAAAACGTGAGCAATGCATTAGCCAGTATGCATCCACATCTGCTTAATAAAAGAGAGCATGGTGCAGTCCTCCACCTCTGGGCTTAGGATGTAAATTATCAGCAGTATAGAAGATATTCTTGACTGTAGTGGTAAATTGTGTAATTTGAAAGTCTTGGTAGTAGGCAAGGAATAATGAACTATTGGCATGGAAAATGTCAAAATTGCAATGGGATTCATCTCCAGGCTATGAGTAGATGATCCCAGAGCCCCATAAGGAAAGCATACAGACTCAAGTCAATTGACTTCCATGACATAAATTTTTCCCTCCTGTCTATTTTTTTTAAATAAACCAAGCCAATTGAAAAAGAAACATCTGTAGTATTATTTGAGATCCTAGAGCAAAAATAGGTTAATGAGATGAATATTTTGTTCTATGTTCTCTAGATAATGGGGATGCTGGGTACATCCACTTATGTGATGCACTGAATTTTGTAATAAGAAGACTGCATGGCTTAAGAAATTTTGAAAAACACACACAAATAAACATATTTTTGCTACAAGGATCTTTATCTCTGGCCAGATATCTGTGGCAAAAAATAATGCATTGTGGTCATCAAAACCTATTTTCTTTTCCCCTTGGACACAGAAATATCATTTTCTCCAGCTTCCCTTACAGTCTAAGTGACCATGTTGTTGAATTTCTGTCAATGGAAAATGGGGAGAAATGCTGTAGATTACTCCCAAGCCAATCACATGAGAACTTCCTTGTGATTTTAAGCTTGCCCATTCCTCCAACTGAATAGAGAGAGCGCTGAGACACATAATGGAAGAATCCAGCATGGTAAAGCCCTGTGGTCTACTGTTACTAGATATTATAATGAGACAGAAACTTGTTGCAATAAGCCACAAAGATTTGGATATGAATTATTATAGTAGTCTGCCTGTCCTAGTTGACATAGCTTCCATTATGTCTAAAATATTTGTACCTGATGACTAAATCTGTTGGTATTAGGGTAGAGATAGGAGTAGGAAATGGGGAGGATCCTCTTCCAAATTAAGGTAAGCACTTATAACAATGCCTGGAACACTGTAACTAACCATGATATAAGGATTTGTATAGAGAGAATGCTAAATATACAGACATACAGACAGTTTGATTTATTTTTCCTGGAGGTGGAAATCTAAATTCACCTGAATCCTTAGCTGACCTTTTTGTTCCATTTCAGGTAGCCGTATTATACGGTATGTTTCTACCTCAGTGCTCAGTCCCACACCCAATTTTCTTGTCACTTTAAGTTATTTCCCTAGAAAATTTTATCAACACCTGTGAACTCTATTATCTGTGCTGGTTGATAATGATACTGTTTATATCTCTAATGTAAACTTATCCTTTGAGGTTTAAGCAAGGGAAGTCAATTTTCTACCTAATACCAACTCTCAAAAAGATTCCAAAATTCACATATTGAAGAGTAAACAAATCCTCCCTCTAATTTATTAGTTTTCTCTCATTGATTTCTATTTTGGGAAACTCCAAAACATCAATCTAGTGTGTTAGCCAAAAACCTAGGAACTATTCTCAGTACCATTCTGCCTCACCCTTCTCAGAACCAAATAATTGACTAGCCATTCAGACAAATTTACCTCTGACATGGCTTTTCCATCCATCTTTACATTTTTTTCACTATCCTATACCATAGGACTATTATGAACTGAAGCTATAATTCACAAAGTCATTTTCCTATGTTTATTTAGCTCCCATGTAATCTATTCTATCTACTGTAAATCTAGTTAACACATGCCTCAGCTCAAAACCCTGGTGGGACTTTCAATTTCTTTGATAAAGATCAAACCATTTATCCTCTACTACCAGGCTTTGTGTTCTACCATTCTTGCCTATTTCCAGCATCATCCTATTCCATTCCTTCCCTTGATCTCTGAGCTTCAATCACACTGGTTTTCTTTCCATCTGTAATGTTTCACACTTCTCAACACACACTGTATGCAGCTGCACTCTCTCTTTCTTGGATTTTCACTCTCTAGGACTTTTTCATTTTCTGGTGAACTCCTAATTATCATTCATATCAAAGTAACTTCCTTAGTAAGTTATAGTCTGTGACATTATGTGCCCTTCTTTCATATCAGATAACCTAGCAGTAATCGTGCATATCATCATTTGGTTCATATCCATCACCACGCCTCCTACATTAAGTTTCACAAGTACAAAATCTATGTCTCCTTCTCCTATTCACTTATATTTTTTCTTTTTTAAAAAAATAAATTTCACATTATTTATATTTATTGAACAAGAATTTTGCATTTAACCAGTTCTAAATGTTAACATCAGGAAAGTTTATTCTGCCATATCTTTCTTTTAAAAAGGCAATTGCTCTTCTGTAACCCTAGATTTTTCAACAATTTCTATCTAAGAAATGGAGTTATATACATTTTTGTCTTTAATAAAACTGGTGGGGAGAGTGGCATGACAAGTTACCCCTCTGTTTCGGAAGAACATACAACAATGAGACTTTTGAATAAAGAAGGTCAAACAACTATCTGAAATAAATTCTGAAGTAAGTATTGCTACCCCCGCTGTTTTTTCATTTCCATTTGCCTGAAGATATTTTTCCATCCCTTCACTTTCAGTCTGTGTGAGACCCTTATTCTGAGGTGGGTCTCTTATAGACAGCATATATATGGGTCATGTTTTTTTATCCATTCAGCCACTCTATGTCTTTGGATTGGAGCATTTAGTCCAGTTACATTTAAAGTTTATTGAAAGGTACTTATTTGTAGCCACTTTTACTTTTTGTGCCTGTTTTCTTTCTTAGCTTTTTATTTCTTCTTTTTACACCAGTCCCTTTAGCATTTCTTGCATTGCTGGCTTGGTGGTGATAAACTCCCTTAGCCTTTTTTTGTCAGTGAAGCTTCTTATTTCCCCTTCAATTTTCAATGATAGCCTTGCTGGATAGAGTATTCTTGGATTCAGTCCCTTGCTTTGCATCACTTTGTAAATTTCCTTTCATTCTTTTCTGGCCTGATATGTTCCTGTTGAGAAATCATTTGATAATCTAATGGGAGATCCCTTGTATGTAACTTTCTGTGGAGTTCTTACCATTTGCAACAGCATGGATGGAACTGGAGAGCATTACACTAAGTGAAATAAGCCAGTCAATGAAAAAAAAAAATACCACATGATCTCACTCATTAATGGAATATAATGAACAACATAAACTGATGAACAAAAACAGATCCAGAGACAGAGAAGCATCGATCAGACCATCAAACCTCAGAGGGAAGGTAGAGGAGGGTGGGGGTAAGGGGGAGAGATCAACCAAAGGACTTGTATGCATGCCTATAAGCCTAACCAATGGACACAGACAACAGGGGGGTGAGGGCATGAGTGGGGTGGATGGGAGGTAACATGGGGATAAGGACACATACGTAATAACTTAATAAAAAAATTAAGAAAAAAGAAAAAAATTCTGAAATAAAAAGTTTTGAGACAGTGAGGTGATAAGCCTATTGGTATAATAATAGAAGCAATGACTATTATTTTATTACTTAAAATTGCTTCTGTATAGGTTATTATGGTTATGCAAAAGGTTGGCCTTAGATGGAGGTATTAGAAATTACTGTTATTCTTTGGAATGGCAACTGGGAAGCATCACCTGAAGCATTCCCAGGGGTATAGTTAAGCCCTATGGTATTAAAAGTGCTTTGAGGAATTAAGAGTAAAGCTTTTGCTTTTGTTGGGATGAAGGCAGAAAGGCAGAGAAGCATTCTTCTGGAAAAAGTGATTTGAAATGGCAAAAGTTGACCTACAGAATAAAACACACTTCTACGGTAAGATCACTGTGACAGGTCAAAAGCAATAACAAGAATAGATTTTAATCCACTGATACATTTATCCAGATTTTTCATAAAACATCTGAAGGAAAGAACCTCATAGAAACCTGTCTCGTGTCAATTTTGGCAGGTTTTAGAATACTGCTCCATTAGCTTGAATTGAGGTGTAATCCATGAAACTTGAAAAAGTTGAGAACATCTCAGTTCCATTTGCCTCTAACACAGTTCTCAACCTGTGGGTCGCGACCCCTTTAGCGGTCGAACGGCCCTTTCACAGGGGTCACCTGAGACCATCCTGCATATCAGATATTTACATTATGATTAATAACAGTAGCAACATTACAGTTATGAAGTAGCAACGAAAATAATTTTATGGTTGGGGGTCACAACATGAGGAACTGTATTTAAAGGGCCAGAAGGTTGAGAACCACTGTGAGTCTAGAAAGAGTATTCGGACTCTCCCAATCTATCTTTACTTTTCCTGATAAGTAAGTAGGATCAAACACATCATTTAATAATCTAAATAATTTCTGAGATACCCTTAGTGTTTATGGACCAAAAAGGAGAAAGTGCTTATCCAGGAATCAGTGTAAGTTTTTCAACTGCCGTCTAGTCTGTTTTGAAATAAGACTTAAATCCCAAGTTTGACCTTGGAAGACACCCAGTTTTTAAGGCGAAAAGGAAGCATTTCTATTTTGAATGACTATGAGGCAGCCTATATCAGTGACAGAATGCAATTACATTAAATTGTGTATTTAAAAGCAAGTATTACTCTTAGGATGGCAATTTAGAGAGCAATCTGCAGTGCACAACTGCTCAGGGTCATGTCTGAGCCTCCAAAAGAAACGTATTTTTGAGCCTTCCTCCCTACTTAACCCCTTCTTTACGTACTTAACTTCTGCTCCTGAGCAAGGCACATGTAAAAATCCTTTCAATTAACTGTTTAATGAGTTCTGCTTTCAGATTACTGGTGACCTCTTTTTGATTTTTTCCCCACTGTTTTGTAAAATGACATAGGCTACGAGGTTTTATGGTTACTTTTTATTGTGAATTCCTTCATACACTTGAAGTCCTAAAGCTTATCCAGGAGCAACAGTGTAAAGAAGAGGCCTAATTCCTAGAATATGAATGATTATATGAAAAGTAAAGAATATTCAATATCCAATAGGGATTCTAAAATGTTAAGCCCAAATGACTGCATACCAGGTGGGATCTGTAATAAAAATTGGAAACCCTGAAGGGAGAACAAGACTTGGAAGGAAAAGGGCCAATTCTGGAAGTGTTGAGCTTTAGAGCCTGGTTTAGAACTATTCAGCAGGAAGTTGAAGATTTTGCTTCATGTCAACCAAACTCAGTTTGAAACCCAGCAAGTGCCAGATTCAGATCCAATGGGAAGAACTAAAAGATGAATAAGTCACTATTTCTACTCTTGAGGTCTTAACATTTTCTGGATTCACTCCCACATTACAGCAGACCCAGAAATCTTTTGCAGGGGAATCCTGGACATGCTCATGTGTCTCCGAAGCCTGTCCATTCAGACGGATGTCCTTGAGAGACTTAATTTTCAAAAAAGAACATTACCCCTACCTCAGACTAGGCATCCTAAGAGCACAGCTCGGTCCTTTTGGCGATGCCCACGCTTTCAGCATTCCAGTCTGTTTCAGGAAATCAAACATTGCATTCTCTGCAGCCAATTTGTTATAGAAAGTTTGGTACTGGAGAATCATATTTCATGGAGGACTGCTTGACGCCTAGGGAAATCATCTCAAGGAGGCATGTGAGAAAGCCAAAGAGACTGGCAGACGTTCATACTCAGCAAGTATTCACGTACTTCCAGATATTTCAGAGACTGCTAGTGATGTTGAGATCATGTCAAAATATTTAATTAATAGACTATGACTTGAAGTGACATGCGTCACTTTGGGGATGAGACAGTTAAGAGCCCCTGTCTTACTCTTAAGCGCTCTCTTTTTCTGCCTTGGGTACCTCAAGATTACGTGTAATGAGTATCACAGTTTAAAGATAGAAGAGGGTATCCTGACCAACACTGGACTTTTTGTAAGCAGCAGATAAACTATGAATTTGCTAAGCCCCTAAGAATTCAGATTTAATGTTTTTGGAGTTATTGTGTGTGTGTGTGTGTGTGTGTGTGTGTACAGAGGGATTAATTCGGAGGCCCTGTGAGATAGGGTTTTCTCATGTTGGACTTCTATATAAAATATGTTGATGGAAAATGTTCAGCAGATGAGAATTTTAGAAATCCAATGCTCTACATTGTATTAATGTTATTTTCATTTCATTTGAAATCATCAGAAAATTATATCTTTAGACCATAAACTATAATAGAATTGCTTTCTTTTTCTGATTTGTTTTTTGATGCTATACATAAGTCTCATAGAATTTACAATGGCATTCATTATACTGATATTATTAAATCTATTTCCCACATGTCAGATAGGTTTATGAGAACCTTTGCAAGAATGCTCTCAGACCTCAGAAGTGGAAAGAAGTATGATTCATCACAGAAACTCATAATTTTAAGAGAAATAATACTGGAAAAAATAAGAAAAAATGGAATATGGGACATTATTGAAGGGATTATTTTCTGGAAAAAGGATAAAAAAATGCATGCAATTAAAATTTGTTAGGTTTCACTTATACATTGTACAAGGTTAAGCTAGTGATTGCTTAGGAGTTGATAAGGACAAAAATTTGGGTAAGGGTTTTTTTTTAGGTCATGGGAACTGGTAAGAATGTTTCACTATGCAGTCTACTCATTAACATTTGGATCATTCATTTTTAAAAAGTATGTCAAAAGAAAAATTAATAAACTTAATTGTTATAATCACTCAACCAACATGTTGAAGGGTTTGGAAATTTTCTCATATGGATCATGCACCTATGTTTGGTATTGTTTGGGGTGGAGGCTATATGGCCCCTAACTTCACATATTTAATAGGCCGCCATGTCTTAGGTAGAAACACATAAAACTACCTTTTTGTAAGCTAAAAGGCTGAATAATGACAATTTCGTATGATTCCAACTAATAGAAGAGGAAATACAGTTATCTCTGAATTCATCAGGGCTAACTTGGGATAGTATTTAGAATCTTCACAAGTTAGAGTTGGGGCTAACATATGATAGAAATGATACCTAGACTTTTCAGAAGTGAAAATACAAGTGAAATATTAACTTGCCATGTGAGTTTTATCAGAGAGTTCATGTAAGAATCCCATGCTTTGAATTTGAGGTTAGCTATGTGATATTTTTTCATAGTTTTAATTATATGGATCTAATAGTATGCTATAACTTTTAAAACATTCTGGTAAAGATATTCTTTAGGGTAGGTTTTCTCAATTTAAAGATTTGCTGGCAAACCAAGTGATAAGCTTAAAAAATACGAACAGAGCTGCCTTCATCGGCATGCAATATGTTTGCAAAGGGCCTGCGCATTCGCCACTTGGTTGTCGTAAACTTCCTAGTAACTTTTGAACAAGGGAATCTACATTTTCATTTTTCACTGGGCCCTGAAACTTATGTAACCAACCTGAAAACATAGTCTTCTTAAATTTGCATGAAGATTAAGATAATAAATGTGCATTAATTCTAGGCCATCAAAGGCTAGTTTATCACTTTTAAATTACATTTAGGAATAATTCTTATAAAACAAAATGTATTCCCTCAAATATAGTTTTGTAATAACTATTATGTAATCTACATCAATGCACATTTGAGAAAGTAGACAATTCCTTTTGCCCTACTTTATAAAGTCTTGTACAGATACTCCATGTTTTATGTATCAATTAACCATAAAATGTTTTCAAAGGCATTAATAAAATAATCATGGAGGAACATTTTGGAAAAACAAAAATCAAATCTCTAACAACATATCAACTTCACTTCTTAAAAGTTTGTATATGTGAAACAAAAAATAAAAGAATAGCAGGAAAATACAATATCATTGTGGTCATAGCTTCTTGGCAATCCATTAAAATGACAATCAGACACAGGTAGCAGCAGGTGTATCTACCATAAAAAAAAGAAAAAGTTAAATTAAATCATGTGAAAATTTTCAAATGATGTAACTGTTCAATGAAAAGGAAAATGAATAAAGATCACATCTGCTTGCATGGTGATGAAAATGAAAGATTCTGCTAAAACTTTAAGTTGGAAATTGAGGTAGAGGTAAAGCAATCTATGTGCATTCATCCAATAAAGAGAAACTCATGGGTTGGTGGATAAATGCCAATTTTCATTTTACAATCCTAAAAAAGAAGATAATTGATATTGTAGTCTATAAGATTATCTGCTACATTGCAGATAATCTAGCAAAAACTCTAGAAGGAAACAAAGTAAATTTATTTTAAAAACAAATGGCTCATTTTTGTTCTTCAGAAGTCATGCATAATATGTTTTTTTCTACTTTAGTGACTATTTGATTTGAAATTCTTAAGATCTATGACTGTTTTACATAGAAGCATAGAACAGATTGTGGAATCTCAGAGCGGACGAAGAGAGAAGGGTGGGAAGAGATCAACCAAAAAGCTTGTATGAATATATGCATAATCCATTGACAAAGGCAATAGGGTGGTGAAAGCCTGGGGCAGGGGGTAGAAGCTGGTAAGAAGAGGTCAATGGGGGAAAAGGGGGACATGTGTAATGCTTTCAACAATAAATTTTTTTAGAAAAGATCTTATGAGCATTTTAGAAGCATTAATGAATAAGACTCATAGTCATTGAAGAATTTAAAAATAGTCACTATATTATTATTAAAATAAGAGCACAGACAGTTTACCAATGAATAAAATTAAAAAAGGTCAAGTGATTGTGGAACACTGAGGATGGAGGGAGCCAGATCTAAATAGAGATTGCCAGAGTCATCAGAATGGAATCTGAAGCCTACTCAAGAAACACTTCTGTCTTTGGTTGTACACCAGAAACTAATACAAGATAATATTGAATGTAAACTGTAATAGGAAAACAAAAATTTAAATAAATACTTTTTTAAAAAAAGAAACACTTGTGGACTCTTCAGAATAGGACTGAGAGGGTGGTGGTGAACACTGAGTTCCAGCGTCCCTCATCTGGACTTCACTGTCAAAAAAGGGGTGGGGGGGGGCTTTAAAAAATAAAATACATTTGTAAATTTGGTGTGGAGAAGACATTCAGTAATGTCTTCGGATAAAAATTTAAGAAATTTGTTAGCATTTATGCCCCTTTCCTTTCACATTAGCTTTTGTTGATCTCCCTCTTGGTATCTTCAGCTTCTTAGCTTCTCAGTTCTTAGGCATACTGTGTTTAAAAGGTCCTTTGATGCATCTTATGTTCACTGTCTTTTTTAATTTGATTTTTGATGTTGTCATGACCATTAAGTATATTTTAGAAAAGGAGAATAAGGTAAAGATTCCTGAGAGTCCAGGGGTATAGGGTCTGAGAGGAGATTTCTGGAGTCCCCTGGGTGCCTGCTTCCAAAGGTTGACTTCCTGGAATTCTTGCTCCAGCTTCATTTTAAAGCCTTGAACACAGTTACCTCCTCTGTCCTGCATTTGTCCCACCAAGAGTCTCCTTTATAACTTTAAAACACACACTGTGACCAATTCTGGCTGCCAAAACACGCACACGAACCAACTTTTAGAATGTTCTGGCCGCTACAATGAAAATTACCACTTGGTTAATAGAGGGGCACTGCATCAACCTGATCCCTTTCCAAACACAACTTCCCTCTTTTACCCTACTTTATGAAGTCATGTAGAGATACTCCATGTAGTTCCTTCGGCTTGATCCATTCAAAACAAACATATGAAAATTAAGTTAGGATAAAAGCAGATTCTGTAAATGCTTATTAAAGTCATTTAAAACAATGTCAACTACTGTCTCTGAGTGGAACAGATGTTTAGAAACAAGTTTAGCAGGGAACTTGGTGGAGAAGAGAGTAGCTCACCTATGGTGAGTAGTATTAGGAACAATCAAGTTTGGGTTTTTTTAATGTTTCATCGATTTTCTTTTTAGAGAGAAAGGAAAGGCGAGGGAGAAAGAGATAGAAACATCAATGATGAGAGAGAATCATTGATCGGCTGCCTCCTGCACAACTCCTAGGTGATTAAGCCTGCAACTCAGGCATGCGCCCTGACCGGGATCGAACTAGTGACCTCTTGACTCATGGGTCAAGGCTCAACCACTAAGCCATACCAGCTGGACTGTTGTTCTTGTTAAGAAAGTCTATTTAGCAGGTTACTATATATCTTAAACACAGTAGAATGATATTCAGTTTAGCTTAACAGTTCAGTAACTAAGAACAGTTTGAGAATACATGCATATGTGTATACTACACATACACATGCAAAATCAGTTACACTGAGTACATTTCACATAAATGGATCTTCTTATTGCGTTTTCTAGAGAAAGTATGTGCTTTAGATCCCAAAAATATCTAATATGGACACTCATATTTTTGTCTATTGAGGAAGACAAATAATTATCAGCAGAAAATCCACATTCCCAATGGATTCATTTCCATCTCTCCATCCCAGTGATAAATTTCATGAGTTAGGAGGAACAGTAAAATCTCTAAGATATTTGTACTAGTATCTCTATACTATTAATTTTGATAGCCTGTTTTCTTGAACAAATTCTAAGCATGGAATATAAGAAACAGAAAAGAATACATTATGTTTGGAAACACTAGTAAACATAACCTCAGTATATAAATTGTTCTTCTTTGAAACTGGGACTACCCCATTACCAAAATCATCTATATTTTTCTAAAGGAAAAAAAAAACTATTACTGATAATTGCTAAAAGCTAACAGGTTGCAAATGATCTAATTATCCTATATTTCTGTCTTGTTGCATGTTCTGTAGATAAACATAATGCATCAACATCAGAATAGCATATTGTCATTAAATGCTAATATAGACTTCTAAATTCTCTATTATTTCTAGAGAAGCAAACTACTGATAATAAGTTGTATTTACAGAAAACTCTTATCTACTTTAGTGAATTGAGAAATCTAGCACATTAAGGCATCAAAAAAGGATTATTTAAATGATTTAATTATAGTACAACATGTTTTTCTACTGATAATGTTACTAATTTTGCTATAATATTAGTAAACCAATCCTAACAAAATAGAGTACAAATGTGTACTATAACAATCCAATCTCATTTGTAGCTCAGACTAGTTGTAAGTGTAATTTCTCGGTTAGTAATTTATTCTGATTTTTGTAATTTGTTAAAATAAATCAATATCTGACCTAGTAATTACACATACAACAGATCTGGGCTTCAAGCAAACCCCAGCCAAATCTAGCCTTGATCAACTGAGTTGCACCTGACCACAGGTGCATGAACAAGAAAAAAATATGTCTTGATACGTTTCACTAAGTTTTTCATGTGTGTTTTTTCTAATGCGGAATTATTGTAGCAATAGCTTCACTGCTACAAATGAGTCATGGTTCAATATTTCTATTACTCAATCATCATACCTACTATGTGCAAGTCATAACATCTTTTAAAATAAGTTATAACTATATTCTAATTGATGTAAATGGTACCACTGGTAAATATTTTCAAGTAGTTCATTTTACATTTAATCTCAATTGAATGCCTTCTAGATTCCTGGAAATATGACTAATTCTCTGATGCTTTTATAGTTAGATCAAAACCTTACTGTAGCCCAGGCCAGGTGCTCAGTTGGTTGGAACATTGTCCTGTACACCAAAAGGTTGTGGGTTTAATCCCCAGTCAGGGCACCTATGGAAGGCAACTAATCTCTCTCTCTCTCTCTCTCTCTCTCTCTCTCTCTCTCTCTCTCTCTCTCGTCTTCATGCCTCTCTCTCTCAAATAAATAAACATATCCTTGTTTTCAAAGTAAATCCTTTATCTCTTTATTATTGAATGATTTACTATAAGTAGGCATGGTCTTATTCAATTTTATATACTCACTACTTAGGAAATCTCCTGATCCATAATGGAACCTCAGAATTTGTTGAATAGAGTGAAGAGATATTGTTAGCCTTCCAAATTTGCTCAGATGCATACAAGTTCCTAATTGCAATAGGCATTGTTTCTAGAATATAATCACTCCCTTCAATGCCCTCATTTAGGCATTGATATATTTGAGGCATGTTTTTAAGAAGGGACATTATGAAATTTAAACTCTATAAACATTTTAATGGTTGCAAATACAATACTTAGAAACTCATCTATTAGGTCTTCATTTCAACATCTATTAAGTGACTTAAGTTAATATTTATTTTCTAAAAACTTTAAACTTCTAAAAATGTAAACCTCTCTTCTAATAAATGTGATGCTTTTACAAAAAATCTTGAAAGGATGGTTAAATTTAAAATATTAAATTCAAAAACAGTGTATAAAATAGGAAGGCACATTAGAATAGAGTAAATTTAGCCACTGCCTTATTCTGTTATATATATAATAAATTAAAATTAGAACTTTTATAATTAAAAGCTGACAAGCTCATTTGCTTTTATTTTTAAAAAGGCAGTATTAAAGAAAGTTAAATTAGATTTTACCATCTGTTTAATGAGTTTCAGGACAGATATAATTTCTTTTTAATCAGGACAGAAACTTTATTTACAAATGTTGACAATTAATTTAGTTTAGAGATATGCTGGTGAAAAGCAAAATAAAGAATTTATTATTATTTCCCTCCTTTTGAATCATTCTTATTTTATTTTATGTTTTACTTTATATTAAATTTATTGGGGAAACATTGGTTAATAAGGTTATATAGATTTCAAGTGTATATTTCTACAATACATAATCTGTATATTGCACTGTGCTCCCACCACCCAAAGTCAAATCATCTTCTGTCACCATATATTTGGCCCCCTTTGCCCTTTACTATCCCTACCCTTTCCACCATACTGTTGTCTTCCTCTATGAGTTACAGGGTGTGTGTCTTTATTTGTTTTGCTTTTTTTTTTTTTTTTTTTTTTTTTGGAAGGGAGAGGGAGGGAGAAACATGGAGGAGAGAAAGAAACACTCACTGAACATTGATTTGCTTACTCCCGCACTCCCTCCGTCCCCGCCCCGGTGATCAAGCCCACAACCTGGGCTTATGCCCCCCAAAAGGAACAAAACTAGTGACTCCTTGTTAGCATGGAAAGATACCCATCCAACCAAGCCACACTGGCCAGAGCAATGAGTTATAGTTTTATATCCCACATATGAGTAAAATCATATGGTTCTCAGCCTTTTCTATTTGGCTTAGCATAATATTTTCAAAGTCCATCCATGTTATTGCAAATGGCAATATTTCATCTTTTCTTATGGCTAAGTAGAATTAACTTGTATATATGTACCACATCTTCTTTATCCCATCATTTATCGAAGGACACTGGTTGTCACCATGTCATGGCCACCATGAATAATGATGCAAAGAACGTAGGGGTGCATATATCTTTGTGTATAAATGTTTTCAAATTTGTTGGGTAGATAAGAGAAGTGGGATTGCTGGGTCATATAGTAACTTCATTCTTAATTTTTTGAGGGACCTCCATACTGTTTTTCATAGTGGTTGTACCAGTTTACATTATCACCAGCAGTGAATGAGGGTTCCTTTATCTCTACAACCTTTCCAACACTTATTATTTTTTTATTATTTTTAATATATTTTATTGATTTTTTTACAGAGAGGAAGGGAGAGGGATAGAGAGTTAGAAGCATCGATGAGAGAGAAACATCGATCAGCTGCCTCCTGCACACCTGCCACTGGGGATGTGCCCCAACCCAGGTACATGCCCTTGACCGGAATTGAACCTGGGACCCTTCAGTCCGCAGGCCGATGCTCTATCCACTGAGCCAAACCGGTCAGGGGCCAACACTTGTTATTACCTGCTTTGTTTGTAATAGCCATTCTTAACAGGTTTGAGGTATCTCATTGCAGTTTTGATTTGCATTTCTCTAATAGCTAGTGAAGTTGAATGTCTTTTCATATATCTGTTGGCCATTTGTATGACTTTTTGGGAAAAGTGTCTCTTCAGGTTCTCTACCCATTTTTTACTTGGATTATTTGTTGGTTTGTTTGATGTTGAGTTGTATGAGTTATTTATATATTTTGGATATTAACCCCTTGTCTGAGCTATTTTTTTGCAAATATCTCCTCCCATTTGGTTGGTTTGCCTTTTACTGTGCAGAAGCTTTTCAGTTTAATACAATCCCAAGCATTTATTTTTGGCTTTACTCCCCTTGCCTTTGGGGTCAAATTCATAAAATATCTTTATGACCAAGGTCCATAAGAATAGTACCTATGTTTTCTTCTATGTAATTTATTGTTTCAGGTCTTATATTTAGGTCTTTGATCCATTAATTATTATACATGGGGACAAACTGTACTCTAGTGTCATTGTTTTGCTGTACTCTAGTGTCATGTTTTGCATGTGGATTTCCAATTTCCCCCCACACCATTTATTGAAAAGGCTTTGTTTTGGCTCCTTCCTTTTAAAAATATTATTTGCTCTTTCACATGTGGTTTTGTATCTGGGCTCTCAATTCTGTTCCATTAGTCTGTGTGTCTGATCATTTTCACAATCAGACCTGCCTTGTAAAAAGGCATATAAATGCCATTCAAACTCATTACTATAAATCTCATGATTTGTGTTATTTCTAATGAAATCAATTAAGTTTCCATTACATCAATGTGAAACACATAATAAATGCAGAACTTATATTCATAAGACATACATTTCTTAAATTATCACAATTCATACTTTAATTTTTATATTTTTCAACATTTACAGTGTTTTAATTGAATCTTCATATAGCATTTATTTCAGTTTTTCAATATCCTGTGCCTAAGAAACTTTCCCATTTACCCCCTGTAACCATATTCCTCTCAAAAGTCAGCCTACTTTCAACGTGAATTTACTGCTTCAGAACCATAGGGTGCTATGTAGTTAACTGCTGCTGACCTGCAATACATATATCCAGAAACTATTCTGCTCTGCTCTGACTAGTCACATCTTCAAAGCACACTCATAAAATGGCATTTAAGTGACTACAGAGTACATTTATTGAGTCTGCAAAACATTATAGACTCATAATACACCTGCAGAATGATGAGAATATGCATGAGCTAGTCAAAAATTAAGAGTGCTATAAGAGATCACTAGGTGAATTATTATTATTTTGTTTTGCATACCAAAATTTGCAAAATTTGGAGTTGAATCGTGATAGTTTTCAGGAGAGGACTGTATATGGCCAGCGAACTGGTCTGGGCTGGATCACACCCAACACCCTAATCAGGGCGGGGCCAGCCGGCCAATCACCTTGGCTGGCAGAAATTTGGGGTGTACCTCATGTGCCTGGTATTGATAAAAATGGTTTCAATTTTTTAAAAAATAAATCTGAATTTAGTGGGAACTGACTATATTTTGCAATCTCATTTTTATTATATAAACCATATTTTACATTAGGTTTTAAACAGAAAGAAAGATAAAGGTTTTAGTCTATAACTAGCTAAAATTTGTCCTAATCACCTAAATAGAAAATATAAAAGTTCTAGTGTTCAGTGTTCTTTCAATATATTTTCCAATCAAAAACCTGGCAGATAAAAGGCTCAAATTTTAACAAGCAATGACAATGTATAAGATCAGCAGCAGCCAAGTGAATATAAGTTCAAATTTTTATCTAACATAAAATAATTACATACTCTTTAGATAATAAAAAATAAATTATCAATGGCCAAACCAAATCCCATTACTTTCAAGAAGAGTTTTTATACTTTCATTTCCAGTTGATTGTACACTAATTGAAGTAGTTGGTTATATGCTGACAATTGATTTTTTTTAATGAAATGGCCAATAGTGAAGTCAGTGCATTATACCACATACCCCAGAAAGCAACTTTCCATTGAATTTACTCAGTCAAACTAATTGCTAAATTAGATGACCAATTCAAAGTTATTGAATGCATTTCAAATACTTTCCTCTGAACCAAAAGATAACAAAATGTGTTTTGATCACTGCTGCATTGCTAATACAAAGTCAAAAGTGCTTGTCTTTCTGGAATATTAATATTGTAAGCGTGGGCTTACAACATCATCTCCACTGCACATGATGTTGTGCAGTGGAGATGAGGGGGGAAGGAGTCAAGGTGTTATAGCAAATTCTCTGAACAAGAAAAGGAGTCTGCAACGGTGAAAGAATTTCCCAGAGACAGCTGCCATCCCCTGGACAAATAGATCATAATTACCAATTGACCAATCTAATCTAATAAAAGACAAACATGAAAATTGACCATACCTTGGCTATACCTTAAGCCATGCCCACTAGCCAATCAGAGTGACTGTATGCAAATTAACCCAACCAAGATGGTGGCCGGCAGCCATGGAGTTGAAGCGAGCAAGAGGCTTGCTTGCTCCAGTGATGGAGGAAGCTAAGGTTCCCCGCCTGCCGAGGCCCGGCTGTGAGCTTCACTCAAAGCAACAAAGTTGCAATTATATAAGGTAAATAAACCCAGATACCTACTTTCAGCCGGCTGTGGCCATGGAGCTGGAGCGAGCAGGAACCGGCTCTCAGCTTCACTGAAGGCAACAAAGTTTCAATTATAGAAGGTAAATAAATCCCAGAATTAAAAAAAAAATAAAAAAAAGAGAGGCTGGGAGCTTCTGTCGCCAACAGGCTTGGCCAGCCTGAAAACAGCCCTCAGCCCCTCACCCAAACTGGCCAAGCACCCCAGTGGGGACCCCCACCCTGAAGGGGGTGTGACCAGCCTGAAAACACCCATCAGCCCCTCACCAAGGCTGGCCTGGCACCCCAGTAGAGACCCCCACCCAGAAGGGGATGTGACCAGCCTGCAAACACCCATCAGCCCCTCAGCCAGGCTGTCCAGGAACCCCAGCAGGATTCCCACCCTGATCCGGGACACCCTTCAGGGCAAACCAGCCAGCCCCTTCCATGCACCAGGCCTCTATCCTATATAATAAAAGGGCAATATGCAAACTGACCCTAATAGCAGAATGACTGGGAATGACTGGTCATTATGACACACACTGACCACCAGGGGGCAGATGCTCAATGCAGGAGCCCCCTGGTGGTCAGTGTGCTCCCACAGGGGTGCTCTGCTCAGCCACAAGCTAGGCTGATGGATGCCAGTACAGCGGTGGTGGTGGGAGCCTCTCCCGCCTCCTCAGCAACGCTAAGGATGTCTGACTGCAGCTTAGGCCTGCTCCCCGCTGGCACATGGACATCCCCCAAGGGCTCCTGGGCTGCCAGAGGGATGTCTGATTGCCAGCTTAGGCCCAATCCCCTGGGGAGCGAGCCTAAGCCAGCAGTTGGTCATCCCCCAAGGGGTCCCAGTCTGCAAGAGGGCACAGGCCGGGCTGAGGGACCCTTCCCAAATGCACAGATTTTTGTGCACCAGGCCTCTAGTCCATTATAATTGACTAGTTCTGCATCACTGTTATAAGCTATTAACAATAGAAAAAAGTTTCTAAAATGTTTTATAGTAAGTAGTTTAATGGGGAAAAAAACTTAAACAGTTTTCAGAATTCAGAAACTTTGAGATACTAACATCTTTTTTAAATCCTGTATCTTTTTTTTAATATTATTAAAAACTAACCTTATAACTACCCATTGAGATTCTCATCTCAGTGTATCATAGCTCTAAAGTTACTATTTTCATATTGGTATCCTAGGAACAGAATGAGAAATAAGAAATGCAATTTAGCAGTCTTTTCCTACATAAAGTAAGTGTCTCAGATTTCTGCTTGAACCCAGTAGGCTGTGATTATTGAAATACATATTATAAAATGTCTCTATATTATGGTTTTAAATAAATGGTTATGATTATTGCTTTTACACTCATTTAAAAATCAAATTAACTTACACACAAAGACAGCTTTCTAAAGAAGTCTTAGTCTCCCTAGAAAAAAGAATATTGAACAGAAACTGATAATATTCTTATATGTGTCAAAATTGTTAGGATTGAAGAAATAAACTGTTACTTAAATCTATTACTTTTAACAGCATTGCAACATTTATTGGTTTTGAAATAATATAATCATAGAAAATTGCTCTGATTTTATATTTTATGTTTCATACTGAAAGTAGGCAAAGTAATTTCTAAGCAGTGGGTCATTATCATTTACAATTGCTCAGAGGTTAGGATTTTAACTGCTGATATATTTTTATTTGAAAAATAATAGACGTTATTCAATGCCTAAAGATAAATTGCTGCATAGCTGTGACTTTTTTTTTGCTGACAACTTTGCCCTAAACAAATTTAGTTGTCATGAAAATACATTTCAAAATTAGTTTAATAGGAGTAAAAATCTGAATTAAAATGTTCATACATTTCCTCAGTCATGAACTAAGATTAGTCAAGGTTTATTTCCAATGTATAATCAAAGCGAATTCAGTCTGATGCAAACATCTAAGACAGTTCATGACAACCCTTTAGAAAATTCCTCACTGGCTGTTGACTATACCATATTTATCACAGGTAATTTTGAAAGGTACAAGCATTGCCCACCTCAAGCACAGGCTTTAGAATGCAGGAAGCAGCTGGAAACTATCTCTCCCAAATGTATACCTCCAGCTCTGTGGTCACCACAGAATTCTGGATGCCCCCTTCGGTGTCTAAAAGGCATCACAAGTGTAACAGAACCATAATTTCTAATCAACCTCAATGAGCAAAACCCAGTCCTGCTCCACTCCCAAGATTTTTTTTTTTACTTACTGAAACAATTATCCCACCAGACCTAGATATTATTCTTATTCTTTCTATCACCTCAATTTCCAATTGATCACCATTTCTGATAACTCCACTTTCCATGAAATCTAAACCTATCCACTTCTCATATTATCCACTCTTATTCTAACTTCAATCACCATGATCTGCCTGGATAACTTTCTTCTACTCTTGCTCTTTCAAGGTCCATTTTCCATAGTGAAACCAAAATTATTTTTATAATACAGTAATTAACTTGTATCATCCTCTTTCCACAGTCTTTAAGGGTTTCCCACTCAACTTAGTACAAAATCTAAACTACCTGCCAGACTTCCTCAATCCAGTTTGCATTTGTCTCCTTCCTTCACTTAGTATGTTCCAGCCACATGGGTTTGTTTGCTCTCGGAATGCAGTAAACCTATCTGTGCAGTAAGTCCTTTATTATTTCCTCTGCCCCAAACACAGTTCTCCCAGATTTCCCAGTGACTTCTTTCTTCCTTTCCTATGTTTCCTCATTCAGTATCAACCCAACCACCTCCCTTTGCTTGGCCTCCACTAGTGCAGTCTTCTCAAGTACCTTTCCCCACTTCATCCCGTCTTGTTTCCTGTATATTTGTCAGCTGCATTTCTAGTTGGTGTTTGTTTAATTTTTCTTAGAATGCAAACCCATGAGAGTAGGGTTGTGTCTGCTTTGTTTACCTCTCTCACCTCAGTGCCCTGTGCAGGACCAGGCCCACAGTGGGACCTCCATAAGTATTAGTTGAATATTTTGAATAAATGAGCTAATAAGACATTTAAAAAGTGGCATTTACAAAGTGAAACCCCTATCCACTTGTTTGGTGACTCTAATTGCAAAGGTTACAGGGTAGCAAATGAGGTGCAGGTCAATGTCGATCCAAGAAGAAAAGTATTTGGAGGCTAATGTATGAAGCCAATTTTTGCTAATAAACATGGCTGCCTTATTTCCATATGCTTATATATGAAAAAAATGGACAAGAGGGACACTTGCTTATCCCTATGATGAGAGATGCTATTTTCATGGTACACTTTACCAAATGCGCTTAATATCCCTTACAATAAAATATAAACTCATTTTTTACCGCAAACACAAGGAACCACCTAAGTCTGCAGATGACATTATGAAATATACTCCAACTTCTACTCCCTCCCTTGTCACAAACTGACTCCCAATTAATAAATTCTCACTTATAGGACACAGTTTCCTGAGCCTTTTCACACCTGACACTGTGGTGAGTCCTTTTAACTATCCCTTAATATTGGCAGTACTATAGCCACCCCTGCCAGGGGACACACATATGATCAGCAGTCAGAACTCTGGTAAAATCAAAAACTTCTCTTCATCTCTAGGAGAGCTGGCTTAGGGAAGAACATGTTCTAAGACTTTAAGGTGAATATTTTAGTGATACCTGTACAAACTAGACTTCTTGCTATCCTCTGTAAAAATCTAAATTTCAATCAGATCATCCCAGTAGACTTTTAAAAGGTAGACTTCAAAGGTAGAATTTTATATGACATTTTCTTGTAGCCCTGGAATAAAGCTTAAGTATGAATAACTGGAGATCTTAACACTAATATTAAGATAAAGAACGGGACTCAATTTAATACAGGAGCTTAAAAAATGAGATTGTTTCCCTTTGTCACTTTTAAAAAGAGGTGGTTTTGAAATCTTTGAAACAAGAAGAGGAAAATGTTATGCTGAATGGGTCACATCAGTGAACCCTTCTCCTGAGAGTTGTTATAAACCCTATCCTTTGAGTATCTACTTATTTCTTTGTGAATGTGTTTTCTTATATCATACACTCTCCCCTATGGCAACTCCATCATTATTACCTATAGCAGGGCATTCCATCTGTTTTCATAATGTCATATGTTCCATAAAATAGTTGAGATGCACACCACCTGACACATATATTTCTGTATTTATAAACTATGTGTATGTGCTATTGCACTGTTACACATTTAATACCCATTCCTACAACCAAAAAAAAAAGTTAACAGAATGATATAGAATACATACATTACACAAAAAGTTCTATCTTTCTCTCCAGACCTCCTGTAGATCAGCTTGTGCACTCTCTGGGGAATGCTTACCCCACTGTAGAGACTACTGTGAATTTACTGTGTCTCATTGAGAGGAGCAGATTTTATTCAGCTCTTCTGATTTTATGATGAATTGTGCATTAGAGTTTTTGAATAAGTTTGATCTACATACCATATTATATTGCATGATGCCATGGGGGTGCCACCTAGACCAAGGAATTTCTTCCTTCAGCTCAGATAATACTGTTGGCTGCTGATGACTCAGAACTGAGTTAATACTACCACCATCCACCCAGTAGCCCTTATCCAATGAAGGTTCAACTGGGGGGGATAAAGACACAACTCCTTGTCTCAATTCAGGACAATCTGAAAGGGCCCTTCCAGTTCCAGAGTTCCTACTGGATTCAGATGAGGCTTCTGTTACAGATACAGTACAGTTACTTGCTCCCTCTGCACAGTCCTACTTCCTCCAGTCCCTCACAAATTGCAAAGGTGCTCTGCCATAGATCTCCTGTATGCAAATCTATGTTCTGTGTTCCAGAGTCCCTTCCTGGGGAACCCCAACAATGACACATAGATTTAGAAATCTAGTTTGCTTATATGTCAAGTTCCAAATAGATTGTTTATTGAGCCACTAAGAAACTCAAGAATTAATGCAATATTCTAAGTTTTCCTAAACCCTCATTCATTTCTTACTGAGTCAAAATTAATTTTAACTGGACTCTGTGTTTCTCATTATGGGAAGCAAGGTTTCAAAAATTTGGCAAGAAGAATGAACTCCCTCCTCCTGAGTTCCTGAGTAATAGTCCCTGATGGACTCAATGTCATTGCTGCTGAGGGCAGCAGCCTTTCTCCAGACTGACCTCAGCCATTCTGCCTCAGCTTCTGGTCAAGCTCCTACTCTTCACTCTGGCCCCTCCTTCACTATCACTTGAGCTCCTGACCCAATCCCAAGATACTCATTTCCAAGAAACATCTCAACACTTGGCCCACCGGAAGTGTAAGGCACCTACCAACTTGCCTTACTTTGGACATTTGTCTGAGAGAACTGGCTGAATTCACTAGAGGCCTTGAGGTTTGTCTCACTAGTAGTTGTGACATCATTTGCTCTTACATTTTTCTCAAAGGAAGTTATTTTGGTTCTGCCTCCCCTGGGAGAGGTCTATTTTCCTAATATAACAGTCATAAAGTAAACAAAGTAGCCATTATCATTGACACCTGGATGGTAGAAATCCATGGTTTTGGACACAGGCCACCATGCCCTACTTATATAAACTTTGCTCAAGATACAGAGACTCTCATAAAAATAGGATTATAAGAACTGGCTCCACATAAACTTAACTTTTTCAGAACAATCATGAGAAACATACCAGTGACTCTAGAATACTTTAATATCAATAAAAACTCAGTATTATGCTTAAGTATAGTTTCAGATATATAATAATATAATGCTAGAAGTATCAACTGTACATACACAGTTTTGCTTAGAAAAATGTGCATATATAAATTGTTATATGAAGAGCAATAACTAAAAAATAGTCCTTCTCACCTGAAACCCCAATAGATGTAGAATGAAGGGTAGTCTTTATAGCATGTAATATAATATTTATTTCTGACTGATAGAGTAGTTCAATGAAATATTATTTAGATATATACTGTGCCATATATTGTTCACATGCAGTATTGTTCATTAGGTTGAATAACATTATTAAGTATAAAACAAGTATTTCATAAACACTTAGAATATGCAATAATATATAAAAGGTGATACAGAAAATAAGTACAAGAAATGCGTATTTTTTCATTTATGACAACTTTTGCTGAAAATGTGGCAAAACGCCTTAATAGAAAGGCTCAGAGACTTACCTGGAAGGTGAGGTTGGCATCTCCCATGCTCTGCTATGTGTTTTCTTTAAAGTCAGTTGTTCTAGTGTCTAAAGGTTATTATTGGAGATGAAGCTCATCCTGAAAGTCTCCTTATTTATTAGAATACTGAAGTCAGGGCCCCTTTTCACAGACACAGATTGCCCACCCATTAAAATATTGTAGCACATTGACTTTATATGAAAAACCACTCAACCAAATATTTCTAAAACCTTAGATTCAAAGAAGTTATTCAAATACTCAATTGTAGGTAGGATTATCAGATAGGATTAACAAGCCTATCACATGCAATGGCAAGCAATCACTTATTATTTACCACTGAGAATACCAATAAGAGAGGACCAGAACTTACCTGAATAACATGCTTCAGTTTATCAATAATCTGATTTATCACAGGATCAGTTCCCTTGACTTTGACTTCAGGATTCCCAGACTGGGCTTTGATTCCATTTCCAACCACACGCTGAGTATAACTAACAAAGTGAACAGCGAAAGATATATGGCTTAGTCACCTGGTCAGAGTATTATCTGCTACAACTATTTGAACAGATCTGAGTTCGGCATATCACTCCTTTGAGAGTATACAACAGTGTATTTTTTTCTTGGAACAGAACCTGGTAGAGATTGCAGTGCTTTTCCCGGAAGAATGTGTAGCATGGAAATGTAAATTATTTTAATGCGTTACCCTCAAAGGACACAACCAAAAATTAATTGTGTTTTTTAATATTATTTACCAATATGCTAGAAAAAGTTAATATACATTTCACCTTGTTACCAATTCTTGCTGACTTACACTCTGTCTGAATCCATGTTATCTGGGTCAATTTACTTCATTTTACACAGTATATGATAAGTCCCAATAATTTTTTTACATATTACACTACAAATGAACTATAAATGTATATCAATTGCATAAGTGAAAATCACAATTATTATAAGTAAACAAATAATACAGGCATACTCTTTTGCAAAAAGAGAAAGTGCAATCTGCTTTTACCAAGGTTCACCTAATGGTGAACTACAAGAGTCTAGCAAATCATCTATAACAATAAAAGCATAATATGCTAATTAGACCGGACATCCTTCTGGACAATCTTCCTGACTAAGCTGGGGCTGTGGGGGAAGCCTGGGTCCTGGGTGCCTGCTGGCAGCTGGAGAGAAGCCCAGGTCCCAGGTGCCAGTGGCCAGAGGGAAGCCCAGGTCCCAGGTGCCAGAGGGAAGCCAGTGCCAGCAGCTGGGGGAAGGAAGGCCTACTCTTGCTCGAATTTCATGCATTGGGCCTCTAGTGTTGTATAAAAAGCGATTGCACAAGCAGTGAAATTCATGGCAAGTCACTACCTCTCCAAAATGACAATCATATAATTTAAATCAGGTATTCATACAAATATTTAAACTCATCAGTCACAAAAATGTATTAAGTGCCTCCTACAATATTCAAATCCTATACTAGGTGACTGGGATCATAAGAAGTTATAAGACTCAATGTTTGTCTCACAATGCTGATCTGGGAATATAACGTATCAATTAACTTGTACATTCATACATGCATTCATTACATTTTACTATATTTTAGAAATACCTACTAGTAAAAGGTGAAAGATTTATGTGATCTGAAGAGAAACCAGAGCCCATCAGCAGATGATTGGATTAGAAAACTGTGGTATATCTACACAATGGAATACTACGCTGCGGTAAAAAAAAGAAAGAATTCTTACCATTTGCAACAGCAGGGATGGAGCTGTAGAGCATTATGCTAAGTGAAATAAGCCAGTCAGAGAAAGGTAAAATATCACATGATCTCACTCGTGTGTGGAATATAATGAAAAACATAAACTCATGAACAAAAATAGATCCAGAGACAGAGAAGCATCGATCAGACCGTCAAACCTCAGAGGGAAGGTAGGAGAGGGTGGAATTAAGGGGCAGGGATCAACCAAAGGACTTGTAAGCATGCATATAAATCTATCCAATGGACACAGACACCAGGGGGGTAAGGACATGAGTGCAGGTGGGGGTGGGGGGCAATGGGGAGATAAGGACACATATGTAATACCGTAATCAATAAAGAAGAAAAAATAGAATGAGGTAAGAAAAATACCTACTAGATTCTAGCAGTGTAATCATTCTTACTTTCCTGACAGTATGGTGCAGTATAAGGACAAGAGAACAGTTATAGTATAACATGAGGAATGACTGAGATGCTCAGTGTGCCAAGGGGAAAGCTGGAAGGAACAGCATATATCAAGTGACACTTAGAGATAACACAGCTAGCAGACACTGAGCATATGGACACGTCTATTTGGACTAAGATGATTTGGGGAAGAACTAAAGAAGTTGTAACTTGAGGTGGCCCTCAAAATATTATGGTAAGAATAGGTCTTAGATGGTGTGGTTAATGCAGACTTCAGTGCAAAGGAAGACAACCCAGTAGGGGAGATGAGAAAGGCACATGACTAATGCACAAAGGAAAGAATAAGTTGGCTTCTACTTATAAAGGGAGAGTAAAATGAGCAAAAGAAGGAGATTGGAGGTCATGCCCTAAAGAGTCCATCCTCTATGTTTAAGATTCTCTTCTGGATAAATTTGCTTACATTCAAGTATCATAATAAAGTGGCCTCACAGAATTTTCAACATTTTCACATGATTTTTACTGTAATTTTTCTTTCCTCCATTTGCAATTATTCACATATGCCCTCTGAATTTTCTAATGCCATGAAAATTCTTTAAAAAGATAAAAGGAGTTTCCACTGTTGAGAAAATGACCTTACAAAAGGAGTTTCAAAAGGAGTTTTTCCCATGATTATGCACACCCAAGGACCAATTTTAAAAAGTGGATCAAACAATTCCCAAGTATGTCCTTGTAATGATGATAAATGATGAAACTCTTTGATATTATCAATTGGACATAACAAACGTAATTCTATTAATATGTCTTTGTATTTTTAATGTGTTTATATCCTCTCCCAGGGATATGTTTATTGATGAGAGAGAGAGAGAGAGAGAGAGAGAGAGAGAGAGAGAGAGAGAGAGAGAGACGAGATGGCTGCCTCCCATATGTGCCCCAACCAGGAATTGAAACCACAATCATTTGGTGTACAAGACAAAGCTCCAACCAACTGAACCACCTAACCAGGGCAGGTCTTTTTTTATTTTTAAAACAATTAAAGCCATTATTTATGCAGAAATACAGGGGGTTAGAGTTTGGCATTCCACTATGCATTAGGGACTCGGCAATAAATTGGGAAATAAAAAGAAGGGAAATAATTATTCATATGCTATAAATGTGTAATAATATTCTTAGTTAGGAAAAATGAAGAAAACTGTAAACAGCAGGCTTTTCAACACCTCTGTCAAATATTTCAAGCAGACTGAACATGTGGCTCCTTTATTAATTCAGTGATTATTAATAATGATGAATAATATGAATAAATAAATTGATAAATAAATATTGATTCAGATATTATTTTAATTACTTTCTTGGGAGTTTGCCAATTCATCTTCATGATAATCATTTGTTGTGACCATGAGAATGTGCCTCAAGACCTCTAAGTACAGGACATTTAATTGCCTAAAGAGCACCTGCTGTTTTCTTCTGTAATCCATTTCTGCAACTGCCCCAGCCAATGACAGAGTGCAGCAGGGATTCTAAAGCAGTTCCATCACTGAAAGACACAGGCCTCCTCTGGTGGCCAGCTTTGGCTCAGGACTCCCTAAAGCTCTCGCTCTCCCTTCCTTAGGCTGAGCAATATGCTGAAGACTTGCACTCGGCCTTGTCCTCCACTCCCTTCACTCTGGGTCACTCTTGCGTCTCGACCAACAGCTAGGTCTTCCAGACTTACTCAGTTTTTTTCCCCCTCATTTTCTCTCAGAGACTTTTCCCTTAATAAAATCCTCTTGTGTTTAATCTCTTCTTGGCATCTGCTTCCTGGAGGACCCAAACTAATACAACATATAATATACGTTCTAGAATTATTCCCATCCTACAGGTCTGAGATCTGAAGAGGTTACTAGTAAGTAACTTTCGCAAGGCAACACTGTTGGTTAAGTGTGCAGCAAGGATATGAACCCAGTAAATGTGAACTCCGAAATGCAATCACTCAAATAATTAGTAATGAAAATTCCTGAACCCAACTAATATAAATTAGAGATACAATTACCTTGGTGCAAAACATTGTTGTTGCTGTCTATTAGTAGTAGATGATGATGATGATTATTATTATTATTATCATTATTATTTTCATTTTGCTGTAACTATTTTTTCAAAGGTGTCCCTGATTCTAATTAAGAAGAAAGATGCTAATTTCTTCAAAAATCTCCTCAACAAACAGTTGTATATTACTAGCTAAAGAGTGAAATGGCAGGGAGAAAAGAAACTAACAGACTTCAAGTTTGCCATAACTTTTTTCTATGTTTCTCTAGAAACACAGACATAATACAAGCAATAGAAACTGAGATTCATCTATTAATTTTAAATAAATGATTACTGGTTCACATCTTGGTTTATTAGGCCACGGAAGTAACTTTTTAACATGCGGAAATGTTGTTTCACATTAATGTAAAGAATTGCTCATTTTTCATTCTTAAATATCATAGTTAATAACATGGAAATGTAAAATTGATCAGAATTACAATTGATCAAGAATCCCTATCCAAGCTAGTATATTATTGAATAAGTCAGGATCATTAATCTTATGTATCATTTAAATAAGGAAAAGTAATTCAAAGAAGAGCATTTAAGATACTTCAAGTAAAATATAATTTAATAAAACTAGTTATTCTTTTCTACTTTTGTAAGGTTAAGAACCATAATGGAATAGTGATAAACACCAGAGTGACATAAGTGAAAAAGAAAAAAAAAAAAAAAAAAAACAGTTGTGGAGGCATTGGGACCTTCTCTCTTTGTGGATGAAGTGTAAACGGATCTAAACTATTTGGCATTATGCAAAAGCTGAACAGATCATATGACCCCAGGTATATACTGAACAGGTATAAGAATCATCAAAAAAGTATTATTTAAAGTAACCCCAAACTGGACACAACTCAAATGTCCATAAGCATTAGCATAGGCAAATGAATGGTAGTATATATCTATATAAAAAGCCAGTGACCAGAACGCCATAACAACCAGAATGACCCATCACTATGATGCCCACTGCAGCCAGCAAACCGGCCCAATCAGAGGGTGGGGCCAGCTGGCCAACCTCCCTCAGCCCCTCACCCCAGCCATCCCCTGACCATCCTTTCCCAACCCAATGGAGGGCAGGGCAGCCAGTCAACCCCCGCTACAGCCCTTACCCCCGGCTGGTGCCACCCCCAATTAGCCAACCCCACCCCGATTGGCCCACAGCCCCTCCCCCCATCTTGCTCCACCCCTGATCACTCCCAACTCCATTAGGGGGTGGGGCCAGCTGGCCAACCTTCTAAAGCCCCTCGCCCCAGCCAGCCCTGCCCTGATTAGCCCTCCCACCCCATTCAGGGGTGGGACTGGCCAGCTCACAGTTCCTCCCCACAATTGGCCCCACCCCCAATCAGTGCTCCCTACCCCATTCATTCCACAGCCCATCCCCCCAGCCAGCTCGGCCCCCAATCATCCTCCTCCCCCCACCAATCAGGGTTGGGGCTGGCCAGCCGACATCCCACATCCCCTCTCCCGGCTGCTGACCCCTGATCAGCTCCCCACTCCATTCAGGGGTGGGGCCAGTTGGCCCAATGCCTAAAGCCCCTCCTGATGGCTGTCTCGCCCCCCCACCCCAATTGGGGGCAGGGCTTGTTGGCCAAACACCCATGGCCCCTCCCCACACCCAGCCCAGCCCTGATTGGGCCCCAATTAGGGCGGGCCAGCTGGCCAACCTCCCACCATCTTCTCCTCCCAACAGTCCCTGCCCCGATCTGCAGATTGGAGCTGGGCCAGCCAGACCCCCCCCCGTGCATGAATTTGTGCACTGGGCCACTAGTACTTATATAATAATATACCATATAGTAATGAGAATGAATGAATTACTAAAAATCTTATAAGCTAAACATTGAATGAAAGAAGGAAGATATGGAATATACTCTATGATTCCATTTATAAGAAGTGTTAAAATCTAATCAATGATATTTCAAATCACCATAAGTGTTATTCTAGGGGAGAGTGTTTAGAAGGTTGAAGGGGGTTTCTGGAATTTCAGTAATATGTTTCTTGATTTGAGTCCTATTTAAACAAAAATATTCATTTTATGCTTTTTTAAAAAGATGGAACTGTATATTTAAGATTTGGATACTTTATGGCATGCATGTATTTTCAACCTAAATAAAACATTTAAACCTTGTGCTCTTAATATGTACACAACATGCAAATTTTCATCGATCCATCTATATATATATAAAAGGCTAATATGCTAAGTGTCACTCCAACCTTCCGACTGGTTGTTATGATGCACACTGACCACCAGGGGGCATACACTCAACACAAGAGCTGCCATGATGTGCACTGGCCATTTACAAAGAAATGGCACCATGGACCTGGCGCTGACAAAGCATCACTCGGTTTCCCCAAAGTAGGACACAGGCCCCACCACCACCCCAGAGCAACAGCCCACCAAATCACAGCCAATGCTGCCAAGACCCCATGGCATAAGTGCAGCCCACAGCCCAGCATAGCTGGGAAACAGTCACTGTGAACAGCAGGTAATGATGCCATGTAGCAACACCCAGCTTCCTCTCCCTAGTGAATAGCCTCCTTGCAGTTTCTTCAGCCCTAAAACATGATTTGTTTTATAGCCAGGTGCAAACATTTTACACTTTAACCAAATATCTGTGTAGCATTTTCCCGTGCCTCATCTCATTTGATCCTCACAGAAGTCCTGGAGCAGGTAAATAGGAGACTCAGCAGAATACTATTTTCTTTTCATTAGCTGGAAAACAGAGATTTAGAAAGTTTAGAAACTTGACCCCACCGAAAAGAAGTAAGAAATGGTGGAGCTTGAAAATGACTTCAGGTTTTCTCACTGCACAGAATATAGTCAAACTTTGCTGCAGTTAAGTATTTTACCCTTTGTCCTCCCTGCATGATCTATAATAATAATCTGCTTCATGTTGATATTTACTGCTGTGTTGCTTACAATTCCCTGAAAGAGAAGTTGGGGTGTTTCACTGGGTTGGAAAAAGTTTACCTATATCAGAACACAGGTCTAATTAAGCAAGTTTATTCTATATATATATAAGGGTAAGTTGACTCACACATGCACAACACATATAAAGCGCTCACTGGGCCCTGACTGGTTTAGCTCAGTGGATAGAGCATCAGCCTACAGACTGAAGGGGCCTAGGTTCAATTCCGGTCAAGGGCATGTACCTTGGTTGCGGGCACATCCCCAGTAGGGAGTGTGCAGGAGGCAGCTGATCAATGTTTCTCTCTCATTGATGTTTCTAACTCTCTATCCCTCTCCCTTCCTCTCTATAAAAAATCAATAAAATATATTTTTTTTAAAAATAAATAAATAAAGCTCTCACTGACACCAATTGCATGTGTGTGTTTCACTCTGTCATTGTCAATCATGAATTTGGTTGACACTTCTATTATAGAGAAAGGGATAATAGTGATTTTAAAATATTTCTTCTAATTAATTGCCTTTCAATGTGCACAAATCCGTGCACCAGACCTTTAGTGTATAGATAAATAAAAGATCATCATAGGTATTTTTATCATGGGCTAAAAGGTTTTGTCATCACTAAATGAGTAATTTAGAATTCTGGCTTGATATACAAACTTACTCCCTGCAGACTTTAATTTTCATTCAAAACATATGGTTTCTGAATCAAATAACAATTTTTCTAACAAAGACTTTTTACTTGAATTTTTTCATTATGAAATTTTAATAAATCATTAATCACTCTTTTTTGCTTATAAATGTACAAGTAATGGATAAAACATTTCAAGGAACCCTACAGAGGTTTCTTGACTTGAAAAATTGTTCACATTTCAATGAGAAGGAGGGAACAAAACAAAAAAAGAAACAGCAAATTTTTTGTTCAAAAAGTAATAGACCCACCATCTGTGCTTATTTCTTCCAAGCAGGTCTGGTAATGGATGACAGTAGTTTAATAGGAATACCCGCTCCCCAAGTACACCTCATTTTTCATTAACACAGAAAAAAGGCAAGCACTGATATATTTACATTCTATAAAAATGTTTTAAAATGATGATTAACAAGTTTCCAGTTCTCTTTGTGTTCAACACATGAAATATGAAATAGAAGTAGTAAATCTACACACAGTATATCACTGGGAAGCATTTCTCCCAACTTTACCAACATAACTTATTTGAAACTCATGCTATATCCTACTGGCTGATACCAATTTCGCTTTATCTATAATGCAATAGAATTTGTTTCAGAGTCACATCAAAAGTATGTTATTTTGATATGCATTTATACAATTTTAGGTGAAAAAAATCTGAAATCTGACCCTGGAGTTTATAACAAATCATTTCAAGGGTCTGTCTTAGAAGTCTTTGGTAATTTCTCTGGGACAGGATATAAAACATAATACAGTGGGGCCTTGACTTACAAGTTTAATTTGTTCCATTACGAAGCTTGTAACTCAAATTACTCCTATGTCAAATCAACAGTGAGCGAGTGAGACAAGTGATGCTGGGCTGATGTTGTGGTGTTCACTGTGACGTTCGCTGCACCAACTAGCAGTGGAGTATCTGAAGCTGGCTCGTAACCCAAATTTAAGCTTGCAACTCAAAGCAAAAAATCAGCCTAGAGACAGCTCATATCTTGAAAAACTCGTTAGCCGGGACATTCTTAAGTGAAGGCCCCACTGTAATGATAAAAGAGGAAACCATCTGATCACAGCTTTCTCTTTTTATCATTATTGCCATCTTTGTTAGAGGTTAAAGATTAGATGGGTGACCATGCTGCTTGTGATGGTATCTACTTATATAAAAACCATGGGTGGTGTTCATCATGACCTGAACCACCGCAATCAAGTGGAAGGAAGTCAGTCCTGCAGGGGTTGTGTTGACAATGGCTGCGCCCACCCCGGAGCTGTTTCCTGGAGCTGTTCCCAGTGAGGGCAGGATTTGAGTCAGGAAGGCGCCCTCAAAGCGTGGACCCACTGAATCCTGGGTCGTTTTGCCAACGGCTGTGCCCTCCCCAGCTGAACCCACCCTCAGAGCACCAGGAGCGCCGAGCAGCAGTCAGTCCTGGGTTGCTGAGGTAGAGGCCACAACGTGGTAGAACTCTGGGTCTGGCCCAACAGGGGGCATGGCCGACCTTCAAACCAGACCCTGACAGTAGAAAGGAGGGAGTCCCATTCCTCACAGAATCTGCTGTTGCATAGCTTGCTGTCAGTGGCCTGCCAGCCAGGAACCCCATTCTCCTGCACCCCGTACCCTGACAGGAGAGAGGAGGGAGCCCATTTCCTCATGAAATCAGCTCCTTTTGTTACTGTTTATTTATTAACTAGAGGCCCAGTGCACAAAAATGTGTGCACTCGGGGGGTCCCTCAGCCTGGCCTATGCCCTCTTGCAGTCTGGGACCACTCGGAGGATGTCCACCGGCTGGAATGGGCCTGTTCCTGGGGGATTGGGCCCAAGCTGGCAGTCAGACATCCCTCTGGCAGCCCAGCAGCCCTTGGGGAATGTCCACTTGCCAGCAGGGAGCAGGCCTAAGCTGTAGTTGAACATCCTTAGCGCTGCTGAGGAGGTGGGAGAGGCTCCCACCACCACCACCACTGTGCTGGTAGCCACCAGCCTGGCTTGTGGCTGAGCAGAGCTCCCCCTGTGGGAGCACACTGACCACCAGGGGGCAGCTCCTGCATTGAGCATCTGCCTCTGGTGGTCAGTGTGTGTCATAGTGACCAGTCATTCCCAGTCGTTCTGCTGTTAGGGTCAGTTGGCATACTATCCTTTTATTATATAGGATAGAGGCCTGATGTATGGTTGCGGGCCGGCTGGTTTGCCCTGAAGAATGTCCCAGATCAGGGTGGGGGTCCCGCTTGGGTGTCTGGCCAGCCTGGGTGAGGGGCTGATGGCTGTTTTCAGGCTGGTCAGGCCCAACCCAGTGGGGACCCTCACCCATGGAGGTTTGGCCTGCCTTGGTGAGGGGCTGATGGCTGTTTTCAGGCTGGCCATACCCCCTTTATGGTGGAGGGTCCCCACTAGGGTGCCTGGCCAGTCTAGGTGAGGGGCTGAGGACCGTTTTCAGGCTGGCCAAGCCCCTTGGCGATGGAAGCTCCCAGCCTCTCCTTTTTTTCTTTTTCTTTTTATTCTGGAATTTATTTACCTTCTATAATTGAAACTTTGTAGCCTTGAGAGGAGCTCAGAGCCAGCTTGGCTTCCTCCATCATCAGGGGCAACCCACTCCTGCTCACTCCAGCTCCGTGGCCACAGCCAGCTGAAAGCAGGTAGCTGGGGTTTATTTACCTTCTATAATTGAAACTTTGTTGCTTTGAATGGAGCTCAGGCCAGGCCGCGGCAGGCGGGAAGCTAGGCTTCCTCCATCATTGGGGCAACCAAGCCTCCTGCTCGCTTCAGCTCCGTGGCTTCCAGTCGCCATCTTCATTGGGTTAATTTCCATATAGTTGCTCTGATTGGCTGGTGGGTGTGACTTAAGGTGTAGCGAAGGTACAGTCAATTTGCATGTTTGTCTTTTATTAGTGTAGATAAATTTATATATTATTTTCATATACATTTTACTAATTTCCTTTCTTCTCTCATACTTCTATTATAGAGAAAGGGCAAATAGCAATATTAAAATATCTCTGCTAATTCCCTTTTTTAAAAAATATATTTTATTAATTTTTTACAGAGAGGAAGGGAGAGGAATAGAGAGTTAAAAACATCAATGAGAGAAACATAGATCAGCTGCCTCCTGCACACTCTCCACTGGGGATGTGCCCGCAACCAAGGTACATGCCCTTGACCGGAATCGATCCTGGGACCCTTGAGTCCACAGGCCGATGTTCTATCCACTGAGCCAAACCGGTTAGGGCAATTAATTCCCTTTTAATGTGCATGAATTTCGTGCACCGGGCTACTAGTTAGTACATATTTTGGGTGTTTTTGTTTATTACTTTTTTTGTATGACTTGGGTTATGTGATTCCATATTAAAATTTCTATTTCTAGTTTTGTGTCTCTTAATTTCTTGGAGGCAACACGCTGGAGTGTTTTTTGCCTCTGTTAGATATGTTGTCATCTCAGGTTAAAAGGTGGCCTGGGCAGCATAGTGTATGCATTCATCAGTGAACCTCTTCTTCAAGAACAAATTTTCCTTTGAAATAATTCCTGGGCCCCCCTTCCTGGTTCTGGTAGCAACTGTAAAAGCGAGTACTAAAGAAGTGGGTTTTTTTGTAAATTTCCTCAAATACTTGGGTAGCATTGGATACTACTGCTAAATGTTGCTTTGTATTCATGCAGCTTCTACATAGCACTTTTCCTTTATAATTCAGGTCTTAATATTTAAAATCTCAGAACAGAAAGAAATCATATGATTGACTTTATATGCCAGGTTTATGGGAGTAACCTTTCATGGTAGATAAGAGGCTTACAGAGTATTTAGAGAATAAAGACATCCACTGAATCAATTAAAAAATGAGTAAACCTTTTGTAATTGCACTATCTTATTTCAATTGCTGTGTCAGAAGCTATTTTTTAAGTTAATCTCTACCATTGATGTGATGTTATAATTATAGATAAGTAATGTATAAATTTGATATCTATGTTTCTGAATTTATATAATGAAGTAAAAATAGAGTTAATAGACACCTTCTTACCATCTTTATTATTATTTACATATAACCAATTTTCTGCTGAGGTATGTTTTGTAATATCATATAGGTATCACTCATTAACATTATTTTAATAAGACATAGCAACCAACACTTTTAATAATTTATGTAGCAACAATAAGAAATGTGTAGCAGATCACTATCTATATACACTGAGTGGCCAGATTATTATGACCACCTGACATTTGTAGGCAAATTAGCTATAATTTCATGCTGAAGTTGCTAGAGGGCCAGAACATTATAAATAGGAAAGCAGGTTATTTACCACGACAGTAGAAGTGAATTTTTCTGAAGATATGGGTAAACAACGTGATTTAACACCCTTTGAATGTGGGATATATTTGAACATGAGTGGCCAGATTATTATGACCACCCCATCAGTACTTTATTGGGCCACCTTTTGCCTTCAATACTGCAGCGATTCTTCTTGGCATTGACTCCACGAGATGTTGAAAGGTGATGCGAGGAATCTGACACCATGCTTGATGAATAGCACTGTCCAGTTCTGTGAGATTTGATGGTTGTGGAATCAGCTGCCTGATAGCTTTTTCAACTTCTTCCCACAAATCTCAATTGGGTTGAGATCTGGTGATTGTGGGGGCCACCTAAGCAAGGTAAAGTCTCCCTCATGTTCTTGAAACCACTCCTGCACAATACGAGCACCATGGCATGGCGCATTGTCTTGTTGGAAGAAGCCATCTCCATTGGGATACACAATCAACATGATAGGATGAATTTGATCAGAAACGATACTTAGGCATGTTGTGCTATTTAGACGTTTATAACTCTAGCAACTTCAGCACAACATTATAGCTAATTTGCCTACAAACATCAGGTGGTCATAATAATCTGGCCACTAGGTATATATAAAAGCCTAAGAGACCATTATGACCAAACAGTCGCTATGACGCCACTGACCACCAGGGGGCAGACGCTCAATGCAGGAGCTGACCCCTGGTGGTCAGTGTGCTCCCACAGCCAACCTCCCACAGCCGGCCCACCTCCCCCACCCCCCGCCAGCCAACCTCCCGTGGTCCCTCGCTCTGTCCCTCCCCCTGGCTGCCAGGCCCCGATCAGGACTGGGAAAGATGGCCCTGATGGCCCTGATCGCCAGCCAGGCCTAGGGACCCCTCCCGTGCATCAATTATGTGCACTGAGTCTCCAGTAATAAATAAAATAAGAACATGTTAGGAAGAGATAGAAAACAAGAGCTTATTAAAAAATGAATATTAAGAAGTCTTTACCCTGATTCTTTAATTGGCATGTTTGTGTATGTCTGTTTAGTCAGGTGAATCACAGGTAACCCATTTCATGACACTTTATAAGATAAATACCTCAATTATAGCAAAAGCTCTATCTTTATATTTTTAAATGTTTAAATTAAAAATTCAAAGCAAATGATAACAAACCTTTGACTTACTTTATAATTTTATTCAATTCAAAGCAACTATGGTTTTTAAATGATCAGTTCTAACTATAATCAATTGAATATACTGTTAGGAGTTTTGAAATGTTATAGGAAGTCCCAATTTCCAAAGCATACATTCCAAATTTAAACGCTTCAATAAGACACGGGCTAACTGTTATGGATTTATACTGATTGACAATCACCGCTTTGCACTGATGCTCTGTCTCACTTCACTGATTTCAATATATGAAAGTAAAATGCTATTTAGGGAATAACTATCATCGGAGTGATGGGGAGTAGAAGACATTTTGGGGGGCTAGCAGTCTGAATCTGTGCAGCACGTTCTTGATAGCCTATAGTTAAGTCACTGCCCCTTTCTCAACAATCTGGTCTAGCAAGACCTGTTTTCCTAATGACTCCCAATTTACAGAGCGGCCATAAACAAACAATGCAACAGCTTAGCTGGAGGGGAGCTCACTGACACCACCCAGACCAGGCATTTAGATACAGTCTAACTTCCCCATTCTAACTGACTCAGGCTGGGCTGTGGAAGCCTACCACAAAAGCCTGGTAGTTAGGAGACAGATAGAAAACAAAGAAACCAAAGAGTACAAAAGGGGAAAGCTTCCTCCATATTCACTCACTCAGGATTTGGAGAACTGACCCCCTGAGTCACTGTTCTAGTACATCTGAAAATAAGTGGGTTTATCCTGGATCTCAGAGTACTCCGTGTATGTTTCGGCCGCCTGGTAAATTCTGTAACATGAGTACTAATAAATTAAATAATATTTGCACAACAACAACAACAAAAGAGTCAAAATAATTTAGCGTGTAAATTTTATCTAGTAGAGACATAATTACTGTAAGTTCTTAGAATTTTATACAGATATTTTTAAATGTTTTTAAATATGATTGACACCAACATTAACGAGATTTCAGACATGAAACTTCCAACTACATCATAGTTTAAAATTAGTTGCAAGATACCATTATTCTAAGATTACCAACATACCATTCAAATGAAACACTCAAGTACATCCTACCAATAACATAATAAAATCAGAGAGAAGGAACCTATGAATTTCAATGTACTAGTTTCCTAGGGACACTATATTAAACACTACCCACAGTATTGTAAAGATGTTGGAAGCTGCCTGAATTTTCCCTTGACTCTCAATTAATTAATAGACTTTACACATAAATCATTACCCTTGAAATAATATTTTCCTCTATGAAAATTTTATTTACTGTAAAATATTATTTATATATCACAAACACATCCTTTAAATTATAACTTGGGTTTTCCCATTTATTTTTACATTATAGTTCCTTTGGCCTTAAAGAAAATATTTTAATCAGCTTTGGAAGTTTTCAGCACACAGTATCTAGCATTTCCTTATTTTCAGTGCCTTTTATCTTACTAACAAAAATAACAAAAATAAACAATGCTACTGATAATTTCCTAAGTTCTAAATTCATACAAACAAAAAATACACACTAAAAAAATGATGTGTTCTCTTCTGTAGCAGTGGTCCAACTGCCTGCCCTGAATGTAAAAGTTTTCTGAAAGCTTTGAAGGGCTAGCTTATAATGAAGGTGTTGACAGCTGATGCTTTGGGGAACCATGTAGGCACACAGAATAAATTTTAATCACACTTAATGCTAATGTGGTAGCAAGATTGCAACAATCTTCAAATGTGACTAATTTCATTAAATTAGCTACACTGACTAAGTTCAGCTTAAGATGTTCAAATTTATACAAATGCTCAAAAAGAAATAATTAAGCTCTTCTGTTTTCTTTTTCTTATTTTTGGAGATTTTTTTTTTTTTTCCAGCAATCAGTTCTCTTGTTTTAGCACCAAACGACTGTGAGGGCCTGCTCTGGCCAAGTGGCTCAATTGGTTGGCGTGTAGTCCTGTCCACCAAACGGTTGCTGGTTCAATCTCTGGCTGGGGTGCACAGGGGAGGCAATTGATCTCTCTCTCTCTCTCTTTCTCTCTCCCCTCTTCCCCTGGCCCCCACCCCCACCCCGTCCTGTCTCTCTCAAAAAAAAAAAAAAAAAAAAAAATCAATGGAAACATATCCCTGGGTGAGGATTAAAAAAAAAGACGGCTCTTACCAGGTTGCTGAATCTAGCACTCTGCTTTCAAGAAGAAATACACCCATACCAGGAATGTAGTACTTGGTAGTCATCTCCTGGCTTATAACCTAATAGATTTTTTTCTGTTTTTGGTGATAGTATCATAAATTTTGAATAGGAAAGGACCTTAGAGGTCATCTAGTCCGACCTAGGCATCTTTTAAAACAAATGAAGTAGTATGTTTATTTCATCATTTTGTACTTCTGCACTGTATATTTCCAGAAGTCTTTGAGACAGCTTATAATAAAAGACAAAGCCCCTATAAAGCAGGGGCAAAATGACAGAATAATAAAGGGGAGGAGGTGACAATTACATAAGGAGACCTAGGAAGGCGAGAATATACTACAGCCTAAACTTCACCCTATCCCTCTTGTTTGTGAAGGCCAAAAGGAAAACCAAAATTCAGAAAGGTCTTATTAGTCAATAAAAGTAGTATCTGCAAATGTCAGCGGACATTATAGTCAAATCTCAGTTCTCAAACATCTCCCATATCAAACAATTTTGTTCTTGACCAAGTTGTTCATAGGACATATATCTTGGTTGCTGGACAAAACTTCTGTTCTGGCCCTCACAACCCTTTCATGCTGAAACGTCAACGTGACAAAAAGCATCTCTCAGGCCACAAACAGAGGAGAGAATGCAGGTCAGTTTACCACTAAACCTCCCATTTTGATAATCTCAGGCAATCATGCTGTGAACATTTTTGTGTTTCTCATGCTTTTGTGCTGGTAAAATGTTTGATTAGCACAATTATAAAATCTAAAGAGGCCATCGAGACTGCTAATGTTGCGTAGGCTGTTAAAAAAACAACAACAAAAAAACACCACAATGATCACAGGCAATTGAAGAGTTAGAAAAACTATTATTTATTTGGATAAAGGAAAAGCACTAGTTGGCCAGTGACAACATTTGAGAGGCAGTGACATGCGCACAAGCTAAGATGCTGCATACAGATTACTGAAAAGACAGACCTAGAATAAGAGCTGAAAGTGATTTGTTTAAGGCTAGTAGGTGGTGGTTCAATAAATTTAAGAAAATAATTTTTGTTTATAGATTAAATAGTACATTAGACATGCACTGCATATAATAAAGGTTAAAACAGGGAATCATTTGGGGATCTGGAGTGATTTAAATTAATTAACATTATTTCTAATGGGAAAAAAAAATGATTCAGTTTTCAAACAAATCGCTTCTCAAACAGCCTTCCAGAACAAATTAAGTTCCAGAACTAAGGTTCTGCTGTATTGATCTCTCTAGTAGGGGTGGGGAACTTCTGCCCGTGGGCCATAGAAGGCCCCCTAAATCATGTTCTGGCCCTGCCAAGGCATTAGGGGTGAGTTAATTAAATGTTTACCAAATATAGCTGGGTAATTTTTAAGTTGATGATTTTGTACGGCCCACAAATGATGTCATAAATATCCAAATGGCCCTTGGCAGAAAAATGTGTCCCACCCCTGCAACTCTCAAGCATAACTCATGAGGCTTTAAGTAAGAGACAATGAGCAATACAACAAAAATAACATTCAATGGCAATTTCAAAGCTTTCAAATATGTACACAGGACCCTTTCATATCTGAATCTTTGTTACAAGCTGCCTGCATCATGTTAGAGTTCTGAGTAGGCATTTCTACTGGGTTATGTTTATCTCACTTGGTCAAAAAAATATGACCCATGAAGAACTTAGAAGAGCAGATGGTTAATATCTCCCTAAATGTATTTTAATTTCATAATTGATATTTTATCACTCAGAGAACATAGGCAATGTATTAAAGCATTGGAGACAAAGAATCGTGTGGTCCAAGTGACTTAAGATAAGTTACAAAGTTGAGGTCTGGTCTGAAGAACTATGCTGTTGCCACTACCCTACAAAGTAAGTAGAAACACAGGTGAGCAATTTACTAACAAATATCAATGAGAGGGGAAAGGGCAGTCATATGGTGAAATATATTTTAACTAATAGACAGTTAATTAAACATTTTGTTTGTTTTTTAAAAATACATTTTTATTTATTTCAGAGAGAAATGGAGAGGGAGAGAGAGATAAAAACATGAATGATGAGAATCATTAATCAGATATCTCCTGCACGCCCCACACTGGGGATGGAGCCTGCAACCCAAGCATGTGCCCTTATCGGGAATCGAACTGTGCCCTCCTGGTTCATGTTCAACCACTGAGCCACATCAGCTGGGCTAATTAAACATTTTCTAATAGATTTCTTCATCCTACATTAATGTGATCATTTTCTTTCTTTCATTCCCTCACTTTTGAAAATTTGTAGATTTTTTACCAAGAAAATTATTTGACAGATATTATTTTCAAAGTTTAAATCAGTTCCATTAACAGTGTTCTATGAATTAGCTGGTTTTGCTATGCGGTCCATGCTGTTTTGTACTGGGGATGGAACCCTGTTAAGAGTGTCTAAAGCTCTGCAATTTGTAGCTTTGAAAGGACACTTCTCCATCTGTTCTTATTTTAGTCATGACCAAATACAGTGGTTAGGATATTAATGAAAGCCAGGCATAATAAGAACTAAATGGACACACACACACACACACACACACTCAATAGAAAGAAAAAAAAGAAAGTTCCTGGGCCCATAAAAGAGATTTTAAGTTTGAAAAGATTTGTAAATAACTATCCTTAACAAAATAACTCTGTAATAGTTACTATTTAGAAACAAATTAGAATTGAGCATAACATCAGTTTTAATATACAGTTTCAATATTGTCTTCAATTTGAACTTTAAATTCTGCAAAACAATTCCATTTTGTGGTCTGTTGCATCTCAAAATAAAAACTGAAAGATTTCGAATCATAGTTATTATGAAGAAAAAGGAGGAAAAGATGGGGAAATAACTAAGCTTTCTGTCCATACCTCATCTTAACTAGACCATAGCCAAATTCCTACTATCAAACAGTCCTAAGAAAACAATCCACTTGTGTAATAGAATTTGTTTCCCACTTGCGTACATGAGAAATTGCTTTTCCAGCTATATCTTGGCAAACCCAGTTACATTGTACAGAAAACAGCTGGACCTAGCCCCATAGACAGAGCTATATGTGCCTAGGGACTTTTAGATTCCTAATACGAACGCACTTGGCTGATTCAGTATATGAAACATGTGCATCCACAAAATGCGGACCATTTCTGATGGCCTCCAGAGTCCAAATAGAATGGATGTTTCTGGTTCAGATAAACCAAAGATTCTACATCTCCAGGCAAATTTGACCTATCACTCCTTTACTATCTATTTTCCCTCTAGTAATACTCTTTCTTCTGTTCCGCTCCCCCCACCCCCCGATTTTTTAAAAATTTTAGCAAGAATTTATTTAAGTCAAACTGGCGACATACACCAGGGAGAAAGATCCCAAGTGCTCCCTTCCCTGCAGTGTTTCCTATTGAGAAAAGAGTGTGTTTATCTGGATCTGAAGGTCAGAGACAGGTAATATCTGATATGCATTGGCCAGACAGCCAGAGTCAGGGTCTGAGTCTTTGTAGAGGTGTCTACTATAGTTGTGATTAATGTCACCACAAGGTGAACTTGAAATGGAAGACATTCAGAAATGGGGAAATGAGCTGACAAGACAAACCACTTGTGAGATGCTCAGATCACAGACATGCGGGGGAAGAGGTTTTACACTTAACAAGGAAGGAAGACTTTAGGAAAAGCAGAATGACTGGAGAAAAAGGCCTGAGATTGTTGCCTTCTTGCCAGCAGTCTCCCGCCTACACACAAACAGCAAACGCGTGGACTGCTGGCTTTGTGTCACATGTGCCAGCGGCTGTTAGGTTGCCTGAGCTCTCTGCCTGCAAGAGCAGCTGGAGCACTGACCTGCCCCTGCCACTCCTAGAAAACCAAGTCCCGAGCAAAGGGCAAGATGTACCTAAGAACGAGACACAGGACCTGACGGGAGTGCCAGATAGATCAGTTTTGCCCTGAAATGTTCAGCTTTGTCTCCTGTAACTCATCTCTGCTGTCAATACCTCTCATTCTTCCTCACCCCCACTCCCTTCATCTCCTCCAACCACACTGGCTTCCTTCCTACGTCTTTAATGTGCCAGGCCTCCCCCATATCCAGTCTTATTATTCACCCTAGCACCTATCAGCTTCTAACAAACTATGTAACTTACTTATTATGTTGATTACCTGTCTTCTCTTTGGAGTGTGAGATTCATAGAGGCTCTCAAAAGCACTAAACTTGACCCTCCCAAGGAGGGTTGGGGGCAGGGGTGTGGGGATAAGAGATCAACCAAAGGACTTGTATGCATGCATATAAACATAACCAATGGACACAAGACACTGGGGGGTAGGGGAGGCCAGGGGAAGGTCAAGGGGAGAAAAAAAAAAGGAGACATATGTAATACTCTTTGTAATACTTTAAGCAATAAAACAAAATTAAAAAAAAAGCACTAAACTTTAAAAAGACTTTTGCCGCTGTAATTTTTAAAAAATTATATTTATTGGGGTGACATTGGCCGACATGATCTTATCGGGTTCATGTGTGGATATCTATGTTACAAGATCTGTATATTGCACTGTGTGTCCACCGCCCAAAGTCAAATCTTCTGTCACCATACAGTGGAGCCTTGACTTACGAGTGTCCCCACTAACGAGTTTTTCAAGATACGAGCCGTCTCTCGGCCAATTTTTTGCTTTGAGTTGTGAGCTAAAATTTGGGTTACGAGCCAGCTTCAGATACCCCACCGCTAGTTGGCGCAGCGAACATCACAGTGAACGCCACAACATCAGCCCAGCATCACGTGTCTCACTCATTCACTTTTTGATTTGACATTTGAGTAATTTGGGTTATGAGCTCCATCACGGAACGAATTAAACTCATAAGTCAAGGCCCCACTGTATATTATGACCCCTCCTCTCCCCCACCCCCTTTCCTCCACACTGCTATTTGTATTCATGGTTTTAGTTTCATAACTCACATATGAGTGAAATCAGATGGTTCTTAGTTTTTCTGACTGACCCAAAAAAACTCAAAATCAAGTATTTGCAAAGATACATGCACCCCTATGTTTATTGCAGCGTTATTCATTGGGGCCAAGACATGGAAACAACCAGTGTCCCATGATAGAGGACTGGATGAAGAAGATGTGGTACATGTACACAGTGGAATACTACTCAGCCATAAGAAAGGATGAAATACTGCCATTTGTAACAGCATGGATGGACTTTGAGAATATTATGCAGCTGTGATGAAAGATTGTGAGATTACCCTGAGTTATCTGGGTGGGCCCTAAATGCAACCACCTGCACCCCTTTAAGTGGCAGGCAGAGGAAAGATTTCTTTTTTACAGAAGGAAAGAAGAAGGCAATAAGACCACCAAGCAAGGATTGAAGTGATGCTGACACAAGCCCAGGAATGCCAGAAACTAGAAGAGGTAACTAATGCATTCTCCCCTAGAACCATTAGAGGGACCGTGGCCTTACTGACAATTTGATTTTGTCCCAGTGACACTAAGTTCAGACTTCTGACCTCCAGAACTATTAGAGATACATGTCTATGGTTTTAAGTTTCTCGGTGGTTCTTGTTACAGCAGCCACAGGAAACTAATACAACTGCCAAACAGGGTATCCCTTCTAGGTTATTTGCTCTCATTCCAATGATTGCTTCATAGCACATTGTTTTCTGTTATACATGTATCATTAGTATAACTAAGTAATTGCACAATTATTTAATGTCTGTAACTCCCTGCTAGAGTATAAATTATTGAAATATGAGAGCTCAATATATATTTGTTACATGAGTGAATGTATGACTACTATAAAAGTAAACTAAAAGACAATTTTAAGGCAATAGTTTATATTTTCCATTAAGTAGTCCTTATAAAAGTTATGAGTCATCCTAAACATTCTTGAATTTGCTAACAAATAGCATAAATATTTAAATCACTTCTGATGCTTTATGTTCCCATTGGGTGATTAGGAAAAAAAAAGAAATCAGTAAAAAAGAAAAGAATAAAATAAACTTAAACAACACTGCATATCTAAACTGACATTTTTTTGTAGACTCACTATAAGAAGAATTCAGTTAGGACATCCAGTTCATATTTTATTTCATGAGACGGAAGAACTTCCTACATATGAAAACCATGTAAGATGGTGAGTGGCTCTCCCTAGCCTGTCCGTGAGTCCTTCCTGCAGTGTCCCAAAGAATGAGCACTTGCTCCTTCACAGTCCCTGTCCTACTTTTTGAGCAACCGGAGGCCCACCACTCCCATGTTGCTCATATAGCATAGAGTCCTTAGGAGACGGAAACACAATAAAAGAACAAAATGTGTCATGGGCCTCCCAGGTCCAAGAGATGAGTTCCCTCAAGGGAAGCCTTGTAGGGGGCAGCAACAGAGCAGCCTGGGTGCTGGAAGATCTGAATCACATAGGCTTCCCAGCATTCCTCTCTCCTTCTACTGCTTCTCCCCCAGGCATGAACTCAGCCTCATTTCCATTTTTCCCTTCCCTTTTACATGCTACAGATTGTTTTTTAGTGCAATGGGATTTTAATGAAGTTTAGGTGGGGGTGGAGGGTGGTGGGAGCAGAGATTATACAGAAAACTACTGATAAATAAGTGACCTGCGCTGTACCAAAGACTATTTAAAATTAATTTCCAAATAAATACCTACCTTTAGAATTCCTACCCAGAAAGCATGTATGATTCACAAACAGTAGTCACTGCTGTCACCACCCCATCCCCGGCTAAACTAAATGCATGCTGAATAGTATGTCTTGTACTTTGAATGAGACAGTATACAATAGGCATCCACCTTGGCCTAGTTGAGCTATTCCAATAAATGCTTGCTGGCTATTGAGAGGAACTGTGCATATACTAGTACACCCATTCTCCAGTTTAGATCAAAAGGATGTTAGCCATCATCTCAAAGGTAGACAAAGAAGATAATAGGCACCTGATTATTTTTTATTTAAAAAAAACTGACTTTGGATAACTATCACTACCTTTAAAGAGAGCAGGAAAAATGTAACAGAACACACAACACACACACACACACACACACACACACACACACACACACACACAGACACACACACACACACACACACACACACACACACACACACACGAAAGGGAACATCATGTTGATGACTCAGGGGAAGAGAATATGCCTAAAAATAATTTGACTGTTAAACAAAAAGAAAAATTTAGAAAATTGCTTTAAGCCACTTAAACTATGAAGAGTATGTGAAAAGGCAGGTCATTTGTGAAACTGGAGATGAAAGTCATAATGACAAAATGGGTAAAAAATGGTAAAATGAAAAATGGCTGAGATTAGGAGGCTTACATAAAAACTAAAATGTAATAGCAGAATTTCTACCCACAATGGAGTCCATGGAGAAGAAAAGATACACTGGAAAACTCAAGCAGCAATTGAATCAGAGCCCAGGGGAAAAGAGAAAGAGACAAAATAATGTCAGAGAAGATGGTAGATGGGGATGCCAAGACTGAAGTTTCAACTCAAGAGTAATTTCTGTACCTGAGAAAGAAATAAAAGCAACTTGATCTATATCTATAACAGTAATCAAATCTATAACAAATATGAAGAATAAAAAGACTAAACAGACTCTGGTGGTGATGGTAGTAGAGGGAAACAGTGAAGAATTATCCATATTTAGATAGAAACTAGCCAAATGCCACAATTTCAAAAATAAATAAAATGTCCTACTTATATATAGACAGAAAAAAAATAAATTATGTTAGGCTTGTGTCAGACATTTCTTCTTTCATCCAATCTAATAAAAGACAAAAAGGGTAATTGACCGTACCTTCGCTACGCTTCCCATTGGCTAATCAGGGCGATATGCAAATTAACCACCAACCAAGATGGCGGCCGGCAGCCACACAGCTGAAGCGAGCAGGAGGCTTGCTTGCTCCAGTGATGGAGGAAGCCAAGGTTCCCCGCCTGTCGCGGCCTGCTCTAAGCTCCGAAAGCAACAGCTCTGAAAGCAACAAAGTTCCAATTATAGAAGCTAAACAAACCCCAGATACCTGCTTTTAACAGACTGTGGCCTCAGAGGTGGAGTGAGCAGGACAGCAACAAAGTTTCAATTATAGAAGGTAAATAAATCCCAGAATTAAAAAAAAAAAGAAAAAAAGGAGAGGCTGGGAGCTTCAGTCACCGGCCAGCCTGAAAATGGCCCTCAGCCCCTCACCCAGACTGGCCAGGCACCCCAGTGGGGACCCCCACCCTGAAGGGGGTGTGACCAGCTGCAAACAGCCATCAGCCCCTAACCCAAGCTGGTCAGGTACCCAAGCGGGACCCCCATCCTGATCTGGGACACCCTTCAGGGCAAACCAGCTGGCCCCCACCCGTGCACCAGGCCTCTATCCTATATAGTAAAAGGGTAATATGCAAACTGACTCTAACAGCAGAAAGACTGGGAATGACTGGTCACTATGACATACACTGACCACCAAGGGGCAGACACTCAATGCAGGAGCTGCCCCCTGGTGGTCTGTGCGCTCCCACAGGGGGAGCTCTGCTCATCCACAAGCCAGGCTGACGCCTGCCAGTACAGCGGTGGTGGGAGCTTCTCCTGCCTCCTCAGCAGTGCTAAGGATGTCCGACTGCAGCTTAGGTCTGCTCCCTGCTGGCAAGTGGACATCCCCTGAGGGCTGTTGGGCTGCCAGAGGGATGTCTGATTGCCAGCTTAGGCCCAATCCCCTGGGGAGCAGGCCTAAGCCAGCAGGTGGTCATCCCTCGATGGGTCCCAGACTGTGAGAAGGCACAGGCCAGGCTGAGGTACCATGCCCCCCCCCCCCCCCCGCACCGAGTGCACAAATTTTTGTGCCCAGGGCCTCTAGTGTTAACATATTAGAAAACATGGAGCTTTGAAAGAATATGACCAAGAATATTATACCTACCAGTTTGTCTTTATCAAGCTTGAATGCAAAGGAATGACAACTGTTTATTCCATTGATTTGTCCTTCTAATATAATTTGCTCAAAGATATATAGATACATATTGGGGAAAACTAATCAAAATTAAAGTTGCAAGAGTTAGGAAGTTATAAAGCCCAAACTTTAAAATCAGATAATTGATTCAATTAATTATAAAGTTCATTTTACATGTTTTATAATTGTTTGCCACAATTTTAAAAGTATAATTGCAAGAGGAAAAAATAAATATTTAATAAATGCAATTATATTTCACATTCCAAGTATAATACTAGATACTGAGAGCTGTTAGGGGCAAAGGGGAGGAAAATAATTCTATCTCGTTTATCTAGCCTTGAGTGAACTCAAGAAATAGCATTAAAAATTCCTGTAGGTTCTACTCAAAGTATTCTGACTCAGACCACTGGCAACCACTTCCAACATGACCATTCTAGTTTAAGGCACACCTATTTCCTCACCTCATTATTACAAAAGCCTCCTAACTGGTCTCCCAGCTTCTGTCATCGATCTCTTTCTGCTATTCTTAACACAAGGGCCAGGAGATCTTATCAAACATAAATCAGATCTTGTCAATTCTCTGTTTAAATCTTGCTGTGGCTCTCATTCAGTTAGAGAAAAAGGCAAATACTTACAATGGCCTACAAGACTCTCTCTCCATACTCTTCCATTTCTTCTTTATTTCTCTGGCATAATCTACTGATGCTCTTCTCCTCCCGCACTATGTTCCAGCCCCATTGGCTTCCATTATGCTATTGGAGGAGTAGGTCCGCATGCTTCTGATTCAGGGTTTTTGCACAAGCTATGTCCTCTCTTTGCAACGTTCTTTTCTCAGCAAATCATGGTTCCCTTTTTTCTCCTTCAAGTGTTTCCTTTTATTACTTTATATTGCATATTTGTTACTTAATAAGTTTAATATGTGACCAAAATATTTAATAAAGTATTTATAGGATATTTCCTTACCACTATTGAAATAACTATCTTAAACTAACAAGCACTTTATTATTATTTAGTTCTAGCCAAGGCCATAAAATGGCTAAACAAATGAGTATTTATGTAAAAAAAGAGAGAATAAATGATCAATAATAATATTAATAATTAATCATATAATTATGACACTTTGTGTGATCACATGGATCATATGAAACACACTACAGAAATGTGTACAACTTTACTCAAAAGACAAATTGTTAGATAATATGATTTTACAGAAAAATTTCATATTGTTGTTCATCACAAAGTTTGAATGTGATCATCACAAAGATTAAATCTGAATCCTATTTTGGCCTTTTACAGTGTATATTAGGTCATTTTTTAACTCCTCTTGAGCCTCAATTACCTTATGTCTAAAATATCAGCGATGTGTTCTAATTTTCAGAATGGCTGTGAGTACTGAGTAAAAATATACATGTGTATTGCCAATAATATATCATGTTAACAAATATTAGTTACTATTATTTTGAGCTGAAGGAGGAATACAAAGCATTCATTTTAGGATGCTTCATTTTGCTCCAATCATAAATATACAGGAGGTATACAGAACCAATTACTCCTTATAAGAGCTATACTTGGTGAAAGCTCATATAATTACATAATCTGCTTCAAAATTATACAAAATCCCAAATAATAAACTAGTCTAGTTATTGTATTATGCCAAGGTCAGTTTCCTGATTTTGATAATACACTACAGTTATATAAAATTTCATTACTGGGAGAAAACAGTAATGAATACATAAGTTATCTCTACATTTTGTTTGCAAATTTTTGTGAGTTTTTACTCATTTCAAATAACAAAAAAATAAAAATAATTTAATCCTAACTGAAATCCTAGAGAACATGAGTCAAGAAGAGAAAGAGAAACAAGACAAATTAAAGAAGGAAATGTCTTAGAAATAGTGAATTTAATCCTTCAAAATGGAAGAATGAAAAACAAAGAAAAGAATTCTTATCTGAGGAAGAACCTTTTTAAAAAACATGATTAAATTAAGTGCAAATTTATTACTGAAGAAAATCCTATTAAATTAACCATCAGCAATCCCTGCAGTTAAGATCTACTGCATATGAAGTTTTCAAAATCTCAGTTACTTTTTAAAATACCATATCTCTTTCACATATTCATTTAGTGGCACTATAAAGTATTAATTACCATTAAAAAGTACCTTATTGTGAGCTAAGGGCAGCTACAAAAAAAAAAAAAAAAAAAAAAAAGTACTTTTCTTGAACAAAGCAAACCAAGGGAAGATTTGAAACTGTCAAATCTTCTTAAAATAAAATAGGAGAGCAAAGATTCCAAACAGAAACTGAATACTTCTATTTTATGCAGACAAAAGGGCATCCAATAAAGGACACAGCTGATTCATTCCTCAGGAGACCAAACCGTAGAGACACAAGTCTGACATTTACTATTTCCTTTAAAACAACACTGTAAATCTCTTGGAACCCACAGCAACACCCTTGGAGACTTGAGATTACCTGATAATTTCAGAACTGATGTTTGACATAATACTGACATGTGGAATATTTTCCTTTAGCCACAGGAGAGCTTCAGCTCCAGAAATAAGTCAAAGGAGCATATACTCAATTCATCCTTTGTTATTGAATGGTTTGTTGTTGCTAGATAATTTATGGGAAATTAGCACAAAATGACAGCTGTGATATGGCATAGAATACCAAGCTCATGAGAAACTTGAATATTATTACCAACCCAAGATAAGAAGGGCAGTCAGAAAAAAAAAAGGTCATATGAAAGAATCAACCTATGTTTCTATGTATTGGCAACTCTGAAATTCAGTTTCAGCAAAAGTCTGGACAAAGATAGTGTCATTGTCTTTTTCCCTTGCTTGAAATTCTCTTTCTGAAGATCTTTACAATTACCAAACAAATGTTTGTTACTTTTGACTCAGTAATTTAAGTCTGATCCTGGTAAATGAATCAACAAAAGAATAGTCAAAATGCAAGGACAAAAAAGTCATCGTCCCATTATTTCGTTGGGAAAAATTAAAATAGGAATGAGCATTAGTGAATTATGGCAGATTCATTCTAGGGAGTCATAAACAAACATTAAAAGAATTTTTTTTAAAAATCGACATAGGGAGCCAAAACTGGTTTGGCTCAGTGGATGGAGTGTCGGCCTGTGGACTGAAGGGTCCCGGGTTCGATTCTGGTCAAGGGCATGTACCTGGGTTGCGGGCACATCCCCAGTAAGAGATGTGCAGGAGGCAGCTGATCAATGTTTCTCTCTCATCGATGTTTCTGGCTCTCTATCTCTCTCCCTTCCTCTCTGTAAAAAATCAATAAAATATATATATATTTTTTAAAAAATCGACATAGGGAAATTCTGGCTACACAATGTTAAAGTGAAAAAAAGCATTATTAAAATTGTTCATATAATAATATTACCATATAAAAATTATGTAAATGCCTAGAAAATTTAATAACACATTTTCAAAAACATGGTGTCCATAAAATGTATTGTCCACACTAGGGCATTAGTGAAAGTTAAGGAGGGGCTACTAGTAATAATTTACGGCACGAGGACTAAATTGTGAACCTCCTGGAAACACAAGGACATGTGTCACCCTACTTACTATGTTCCAGGCAGGCTTTCAAGTAGTTTGTATATTTAAACTCTGTTTTGAGCAAAAGCAGAGTGGACTTTTGCAGACCTTGGACAATCCACTATGGAGTCACTGTCAACCATGACAGCTATGTCAAGTGCTATGTTATGACTGAGGTAATGGGGTGTAATGGAACACCATTGACAGGGGGGCAGGATGCCCAAATCCCCAAGTCTGCACAGTTGCATAAGGACTCCATCTAGACACTGATATGAGTGGGACCTCCACCCTGGTGGGTTATAAGAACCCAGAGCTATAACCACCCAACGCTGGGGCATGGCTGCACCAACGGCAGTCTTGGAGCCCTGCTGGACTTCCACTCCACTGAATGCACACTGTCACTGCAGCTGCCTGGCTTGAGACCTACGCCTGCCTCTCCACCTGCGGACGCTGCCAGTGACTGGGACCTCATGCCAGATGATCACTCCACTCACTTCTATCATAAGTTCTCCTTTTCTGTGTGTAACCTGCTATGACTCTATTAGCTTATCCTTTAGGTCTCCCCTACTAAACCTGACATTGTGGAAAGACACGAACGTGTGTGAGTGACTCCTTTCAGGGATGCTCACTTGCTCTTGACAAACTCATTTAATCCATGTGAGAACATCAGGATATGAATAACATTATAATTCACACTTTATGCATGGAAACTGAGGCACAGAGATATTCAATAATTTACCACAATTTAGTGAGTTTGAATTTATGTCTAGATAGTCCAATCAAAGAGTCCATGCTCATAATCACTATGCAAAATGCTTCCTAGAAACACAGGAAGAAAACATACCAAAATACTAAGAGTGGAGACTAGATCTAGATAAAATTTTATACCTTTTAAATGATTCAAATTTTTCTAGATTGTCTATGCAAATTGCATATTTATTTTCTTAATTTAATTATTTGCTGATTATATAAATTTAATAATTATTAAATTTCCTCATTTGTCCCTCTTTACAAATGAGTGAATTCTCTGGAATTAATTAGAATATCAAACAGGGAATGTTTACACACACACACACACACACACACACACACACACTAAGAAGAAAACAGGAACAAAAATAATTTCCTCAGTGTCTTTCATCCATGGGCTTCTTCTGTTTTTTGTTTTTTTTTAACTTCATCTATTTTTCATTTTTCTTAAACTACATTATTGAAGAATGATTCACTTGATGAGTCTGGGGATAAGTACACACCTGTGAAACCATCACCATCATCAAGACCACAGACATACCCATCTCTCCACAGTTTCCTTTCCTGCCCTTTATTATTTTTGTGTCTGTGGTAAGAAATTTGTAAGTATACACTACAGTATCATTAGTTTTAGGAACTATGTTGAAACACAGATCTCCGGAAATTACTTATCTTGTATAATTGAAACTTTGCATCTTTTGACTATCTCCTTCCCATTTTCTCCTCTCTCCAGCCCTTGGAAATCACCATCCCACCCTTTGCTTCTATGAATCTGATTATTTTAGATTCCACATGTAAATGAGATCATACCATATTTGTCTTTCTGTGGTCAAGTTATTTCACTTAGTGCAATGTCCTCCAGGTTCATCCACGTTTTCAAAAATGACAGGATTTACGTAATTTTATAACTGAATGAAAAATCCCACTGTGTGTATCTATACATATATATGTATACATGTATATGTTGCAGATACTATGTATCTTACAACTTCATTAACCATTCACTAATCAACAGACAGTTAGGTTGTTTCCATATGTTGGCTATTGTGAGTAATGCTGGAATGAACATGGAGTGCAGACAACCCTTTGAGTTCCTGAATTTAATTGCTTTGGATAAATACTCAGAAGTGAGCTTGTTGGATCATATGGTAATTCTATTTTTCATTTTTTAAGGAGCCTCTATACGATTTTCCATAAGAACTAGAGTCCTTCCAACACTATTTTTTGGCCATTTTAACAGGTATGAGGTGATATTTCCTTGTGGCTTTTTCTTTTATTTCCCTGATGATTAGTGATGTTGAGCACCTTCTCATATATCTACTGGCCATTTGTGTGTCTTCTTTGGAAAATTCTCTATTCAGGTCCTTTGATCATTTTTTTTTATTATTCCAGTTAGTTGTTTTTGCTATGGGATTATAGGAGTGCCTTACATATTTTGGATATCCATCTCTTATCAGATATATAGTTTGCAAATATTTTCTCCCATTCCATAGCTTTATCTTTAATGTTGATTGTTCCCTTTGCTACACAGAAGCTTTTTAGTTTGATGTGGTACCGCTTATTTTTTCTTTTGTTGCGCATACTTTTGTCATTATATCCAATAAATAATAATTGCCGAGACAAGTGCCAAGGAGATTTTTCTCTATAATTTTTTCTGGGAATTTTATGGTTTCAGGTCTTAAATTTAAGTATTTAATCCATCTATAGTTGATTTTTGTGTGCAACTTCATTTTATGCATGTGAATATCCAGTTTTCCCACTATCCTTTATTGATTTTATATTCTAGGCATTCTTGTCCAAGATCAATTGATCATTTATACATGAGGACTTGTTTCTGAAATCTCGGTTCCTTTCCAGTAGTCTATGTGACTGTTTTTATGCCAGTACCTTAATGTTTTGGTTACCATAACTTTGTAATATAGTTTATAATCCAGAAATGTGAATCTTTAGCTGGAGGCATCATACTTCCTGATTCTGCAGGACTTTTTTTATTAAACATGATTGTAGTGCTTACCCAATGCTATTTGCCAGGTTTATTATTGATTTCTTTTTCTGTGTTGAATAAATATTAACCACATCGATAAATCATGTAGAAAATATAGGCTATAGTTCAGGCAATCAATATTATTATTTCTTTCCTATAAATTTTAATCTGCATGGACAATGAGCAAGTTATACTATATAATGTTATAGGGTTATCGTGAGAAATAAATATTTTTAGTAAAGCAATGCACATTGATATATATTGTATCATATATGTTACATATACAATATCACATATATATATATGCATACATATGTAGCCATATGTATTTGTGGTATATATATATCTTATATAAAATACATAATTATATTATAACCAAGGGAATGAGAAGTCCAATGCATATGTATACACAATGCATATGTAAAATCCTCATTCCCTTGGTTGTAATATTTTTTTAAATTTCAGATTTTATACTCATTATTCTGATAAGTAAAAAAAAATAAAAACATTTTTTTAATGTTGATTTAAGAAAGAATGGTTACTTCTCCTCAAATATTGTTTAACGTGGATATCATCACAAATGTTTCCAAGGCTGTCATAACTTATATTTCATCTCTTTAATTTTATTGATTATCCTGATGTGGAAATTTATATTAACACTTTTACTTCAATGAAATGATTCTAGAGGTTTTTTTCCTTTTACTGTAGTTATTAGGCTACCTTGAGGTATATCACATATAGTTTGCTGTTTAACACCTAGCCAGTTATACTCTGGGACCATAGTTGAGATGCTAATGCAATAGTAGCAATTTACAGATACAGGGGGGCACCTTAACCATCGTCTAGTTTAACTCTCATTTCTACAAAAGAGGGCATTGGGTCACAAAGATATGAAGTTACTCCATCCACAGTCTCCCTCCTAGGACATGTCCAGAGTGCTCATGTGTTCAGGTTCCTTTAACAGATAGATGGTCACAACCACCGATTCTCACTTCATTTTTCTAACAATTATTCCTATTTAATTTTTTATCTGTGATTCTAGAACTTTAGAACTTTGCATTCCTTCTTTAGCCTTTCCAACAAACACTTGAAGTAAGGTGCCTATTATTGGCAAGGAAAAATAGCTTTAAGCTCTGTACTAACTTAAAGAATCAAGGCAGTACATTTACTACTGCCTAACGCTATTACTGTGTAAAGGAGAGATGAGATATTCCTAAAACAATCATTTTAGAAAGGTAAGATACAATTGAAATGACTTAAGAAAATAAACTGAACTGTAGACATGAGATCGCTCAAATGCCAATGCAACTGATATATTAAAACTATTACAGACTTCAGAACATTAAATTCCAACCTTATAATTTGTAAATCGGATTAAAAAAAAAACATTGGAAGCTATGTAATTATTATATTTTCCAAGTTTAAAAGGAAGTATTCTGCTCTATTGCTATACATTCTAACTTAGTTAAATTTATATTTCTTTCCAAATGGGACATTAATCAATTTAAATAAATTAATCAACACTGTGTTTTTCTAACACCTAACTGGTTAAGCCAGAAACAAAATACAAGCAAGCAAACAAACAAAACCCCTGTAGGCTATGGATAATAAATTCCTAAACTCGTAATTCTTAAGCAAAATGGCTGCCCCTTTATTACATCGTGTTTCAGTGTGCGTGTCTAGGAGGAAGACTCCAAGTGGTGAGGGCACGGATTGTTTTCCTGAAGATGGTAAGCACCCTCCAGTGTGGGTAAAATCAACAGCTCTGTAAGTATCACATCTTATGCTTTTGAATAAAACCTACACTTAATCACCATTTCAATCATAAAGATAAAATCTAGCTGTTGAAGTACTATGATGTTCTCATGGGAGCTTAGGGTGGCTGAGTTTCTCTCCTTGCTTTCTAATATTTTAAATACTGTTTCATCGTGCTTCATTCTTGCAGGAAACCCTTGGGAGTAATAAATTAAGGCTGAGGACAGAAACTGTTGTCATTTATTGAAGCAGTTTTATCTACTCCTTTTCTAATGAACCATTTCCTTGTTCTTACATCATTTAATACTGCATAGTGTTTAAGAAAGCTTATCTTTGCAGTGGTAGGGATAGTGACAGTATGAAAAAGACAAAACATATATTCAGTTTACCTTTGTGAAGATGGGAATTTGATGTAGCAACTAGGGCCATATAACTCTTAAAGAACAATCTTTATCAACGAGGGCAACCAAGAAAATGAAAAACAAAACAAAATTTTTTAAACAAACACACACTCTCACCAAGTTATGCTATTCAAATATTCTGAAAATCAAATTACTACTTGGGCTTCACAGTATAGATGAAGAGATTTTAGAGACATCAAAATTAAAATCTTAATGATAATATAGGAGAAATGTGCAAGTTATTATCAGAATAGAAGCAATTACAAAGAAAAGCAAATATATTAGATAATAAATTAAAAATTAAAACCCAACTTACTAAAAGTGATTTCACAAGCTATTGGAGGAGTGTCAGTCTAGTGAATTTATCTCTTTTCTGGTGTGTGGGGTCTGTCCAAGCACACAATTTATAATCTATATAAATAGAGATTATACTACATTATAAAGAGGAACATCGTCCCTGGAAAATGTACACATCTTCCTGTAGCCACACTGATCTTTTTCTTTCCTCCATTTCCAACAAAGAAAATGCCCCTCCTCTCTTCCAAGGCCAAGCCCTTTAGTTTTATCGAGGAAATTGTTTCTTATCTTAGAGCCTCTGAGTTTCCTGTCATCGTCTCTTGGTTACAGACCATAGAAACCAAAGCTAGTGTCTCCCACATAAAACACAAAAAAAATAAACACACGTCCCCTCTAATCTCTACTTCATTTTTGGACTTCCTTTCAGTCAAATGTCTTGTCTCCAATTATCCCTTAAAATTACTCTCCTAAATGACATATTTAGTTTTACTTTTGTTATCTTACTTTTAATATTTTTGTTTTTATGTCTCTCCCATGTTTTGCTGAAGAAACTCTTATTTCATTTCTTGTGGTAATCTAGAATGTACATGTCCTCAGATGCCTTAAAGCTTTAGATATAATTAAATGTGCATTTCCCTGTTAGCACAATGAATAACACCAAATCTATCATACCCTCTCTGTAGGAGGAGAAATTTTAGAAATGTTAATTTCACTCATCTTTCTTCCTACCAATGCCTGGATGTTAGATTCAGATTGTAATTGTTAAATTATTGCTTTTAGTTCATACATCTTCACTTATGGCAATCACATTCTGATTTATCTTTAAGTGTATTAGTAGACAAATAGTTAGAATTAAATCTCGATCTGTGCTTTGCTGACAGAACATTTCTGTTTCTTGAAAATTTAGGTTTTTATCCATGCGTTTAGTTGCTAAAAATTACCTCACATAAATCTTTCAGGAACAGTAACAAAAGTGGTTTATTATTCAAGGGTTGCACATTTTAAAACTCTGCCATTCATTTGCCTTCTTCATGTTCCTTATTTACTATGCATTATTATGGGGGTACAAAAGTAACTTTATTTAGAATATAAGGAAAGAAATTACACATTTATAGAAGCTTGCAGGAACTAAAATTTTAGAATTATTAAATCCTTCTAGTGGTTTGAACCTTCTATCATTATAAAGTGACCTACTCTAATAATCCTTTCTATCTTAAAGTAGACTTGACTGATGCTAACTATACCAATTTTCTCTTAGTTTTTTCCATGGTATATTTTTTCATTCTTTTACTTTTTCACTTATATTTGGGATATAAAACTGAAACTCATAGACACAGACAACAATATAGTGGTTACCAGAGGAAAGGGGATAGGGGGCAGTAACAGGTAGACAAATTAACTGGGTGGTGGGCACACAATGCAATATGCAGATCAAGTGTCATTAAAATGTAAACTTGACATCTATATGAATATATCAATCATGTCATCTTAATAAATTTAATTTAAAAAACAAAAATAAATAAAAAAGCAAAGGAAGGCATGAAAGGACAGGAAATGGAACATAGAACAGGTGGCTTAAATAGAAATAATTAATAAGATAATAGATTTAAATTCAAATATATCAATAATTCCATTAAATGTAAATGGACCAAGAGTTCCAGTTAAAAGATAAAGACTTTTTTAGATAAAATTTAGAAAATTCACATTATAGGTTGTTAATAAGAGAAAGATTAAAACATAAGTTATCACTATGCTTTAAAAAAATCTTATACTGTTGTCTTTTCATCCCATTGTCATTTCTCATTTTTCCTTAAATACAAAACAGAAAAACCAATTCACAAAGTCAATGATCTCTATACTTCATTTGTGAATCCTGTAATTATCTTTATAGAGCACATTGCATTATTTCTATGATATGTGTACTACAAATATTTCCTTTTTAATGTAATAGAAACCAGCTCTATTCAATGATGGAATTCTTCCATTCACTCATCATTAAAAGAGAAGAAATAAATCCTGGTTGGGTCTGTGACCACAAAAATGTTTTTCACTTTATTCCTCACTGTTCATCTCTTTGCTGTTTATTCATTGTTGTTTTATTTTTCATATCATAAGCAGAAGTACTGATTAACCGCTTATTATACCTATAGTTTATCAATATAACAGGCTATGGGTAATAAGAGGGGATCCAATGAGTCTAGTCAGTGCTAGCACAAGGCCTTGGCTTAAACAATTAGGAAGCTGGTGGTATCACTGCAAGGAAAATGTTATTGGAAGACAACTTTGTGTTAGAAGTACAGATCCAGTTGCAAAACAACTAATATGTTTGAGTTTTGCACTAGGTACCATAACCATAAGTAAAGTAAGCAATAAAACCTGCTGCTAATATAATAGAAAAAAATACAGGCAAACACTAGTAAGCAAATACAATTCCTATTGTATATTAAAAAAAGTGACATAAGATAAAAGAACACAATCAAGTGACAGATTCTAGCAAGGTAGACACGACATTGATTAACCTGTCAAAATATATGTCATCAGTAGTGTCATAAATTGAAATCATGCATCTACCCTACAACAGAGAAAGAAAAGCAGCATCAATTTTGTTATATTCTTTTCAACATGCATTGCTTGAATATAATTACAAGGAGACATCAGAAATGAGGTATTCCAAAAGAAAAGAAGAAACAGAAGCAAAAAAGAAGGAAGAAGTTGAAAGGAAGAAAGTAAAGAAGGGAGGGAAGGGAAGAGGGAAAGAACAACAAAAGAAGCATTGGCCAGAAATCTTCAAATATATCATGGTCAAGTTAAGGAAAGTTTGAAGATCTCTTCCTGACACAGGTCATTAACTAAAAAGATTGAACAGCTAAGGCAATCACAATCCTAAACGTAATGTCTCTTCTATCATTGGGACCATTATTAAAACTTTAATGGATGTCTGAGGGTTAGATGGTAGGAATGTATTACTGTTCATTTTTTAGTTTTGTAGGGCAGATTGTTCATGTATTGTTTTTTTGTTTTGTTTTGTTTTAGGAAATATACACTAAAGCAGTTTTGTTTGTTTTTTAAAAAATTAACCTTGGTACTATCATTACTGACCTTTTGGGCCAGATAATATTTATTGGGGGTGGGGGGAGGGTTTCCTCTGAATTGTAGGATTTAACAACTTGCCTGGCCTCTACTAACTAAATGCTAATAGCCTCATCCTCCTCCCTCCTGCCTTCCTGCCCCAGACACAAAACAAAAATGTTTCCAGATATTAACATATGTTCCCTAAAGAGTAACACTGCCCTGGTTGAAAAGCATTCTACTAAAGTATTTGAGGATGATGGGCCATCAAGTCTGCAGCTTAATATCAAATGGTTCAGGATCCAAGAACCTCAGGAAAGTTTAAGCAAAAAAATGCAGAGAGAAATTAACCTATAAGAAAAAAATCCTTAACCTGGTAAAAACCAAACATATTAAAAGACACATGAGAAATAAAGAGACATTATATAGGGAATCAATGATACAGATGATGGTTTTCTTTTTATAAAAGAAAAAAATATGCTAGAAAACAATGAATTGATTAAAGGAAAAAAAATGTAAATGCTGATTTCTATATAAAGTTAAAATATTCTTTGAAGATAAATAAAACATGTGCAGGGAAAATTGGAATATTTTGTCACCAGCAAACCTGTAATATAAGAAATGTTAACCAAAAAATCAGGCTGAAGGGAAATGACACAAATAAAAATTCAATTCTAGAAAAAGAAATAAAGAGCACAGAAATGGTAAGTATAAGGGTAAATATAAAAGACTAGGTTTTTTATTTCTTTTTTAAATTTTTTTTATTGAAACAGACATTTTAATGGAATGAGATTGACACAATCATACAAATCTTCCAGTGATCATAAGTCACATTACAGGTTTTTTCATTTCTTAATTTCTTTGAAAGACAATTGATTGAAACATCAATAAACACTAAAAATCAGGGGAAAAATAAAGAAAGTATACTTTTTTCAGTTTTCTACATTATATGTGAAATAGTAAAAATAATTACCACTAAGCAGAATTTAGATTAATTAAGGAAATATTGATGATTGTTGTAATCAGTAAAATAAGGTAATAAATAATAAGAAGACATGTAACTAACTAGAAAGTCAATGAAATACAAATAAACACTAAAATTTCAATTAAACAAAAAAAGAAAAGCTATGAAAAATAAATTTAAAAGCTGAGCAAATAGAAAAACAAAACAAGCAATACATTTCACTCAATATATATAGATATATATCTATATAGTTTTACATAACTCGTAGCTCAGTGCGCAGTAGGCTGCCCACTGCTTCCGCGGGAGCTGGCAGGAACCCCAGTGCACCGCCGGAGCTGCGCTGCTTCCACCGGAGGCAGGAGGGAGCCGCGCTGATTCCGTGGGAGGTGGGAGGGAGTCATGCCACTTCTGCTGGAGCATGGAGGGACTCTTGCAGATTCCGTGGGAGGCGGAAGGGACCCGGGCTGCTTCTGCAGGAGGTAGGCCCGCCGTCTCCTCTCTGGGCCTGTGCTCAGCTGCAGAGGCTGCAGGCCAGGCCCCTGTCCCTGTCCATGTCTGTTCCGGCCAGAGCCACCTCCAAGCCTTTGCGATCAGGATCACCGGCCACAGACAAGGGGGCTCCTGGGTCCTAGGGGTGCCGCCTTGCCTGCGGCCCGGCTTTCCGATTGCGATTACCGGCTGGGGGTGGGCAAAGGTGCCCTGGTTCTCCGATCCAGGGCCGGGGGGCAGGGCAAAGGCAGCTCTTTCCTGCCGCCTGGGTTTCCGATCACTGTTCTTCCTTCCTTCTCCTTTCGCCTCCCATCATTGTGCCTACATATGCAAATTAACCGCCATCTTTCTTGGCGGTTAATTTGCATATCACCCTGATTAGCCAATGGGAAGCATAGCGAAGGTATGGTCAATTACCCTGTTTGTCTTGTATTAGATAGGATATGTATGTAAACTCATTAATTCATTAAAAATGAATGAAATCATCCAATTAAAGGTAGAGATTGTCATATATATATAGAGAGAGAGACAGAGAGAGAGAGAGAGAGAGAGAGAAAGAGGTAATATGCAAATTAGGCTGGGACGCCGTAACAGTCACGACCAGTCAGGAGGAGGCTGAGTAGCAGGTGAGGCCAGAATGGAGACGGAGACGGGGGCCTGCCTGAGCTGGCGCAGCAGCTGGAGCGGCCCTGGAGCAGACATAGGCAGGGGGCCTAAGGAGCCCCGGAGTGGACACAGGCAGGAGGGACAGGGCAGCCCCAGAGCAGACATAGGAGGGGGGCCTGCCAGCATTGGTCGCAGAAGCTTTGAGCAGGCCTGGAGCAGGGAGACAGGTAGGGCCTGCCAGCGCCAGCCACAGCAGCTTTGAGCAGGTCCGGAGAGGGGAGGGGAGGGGAGGAGAGGAGAGGGTGGGCCTGCCCAGGCCGGCCTGCAGCCTCCGCGGCCGAGCACAGACTGGAGTAAAACGTTGACAGCAAGTCCTTTCAGTGTAATTGGAGCATTAGAGGCCCACACAATGATCATTTCCTTTTTTATGAAACATATAACTCTGACACACTATTTACAATTAAATAAGTTCCATATATTTTGACATTTTACAGCCCTGGAAAGTTACATATAATGATCAGCAAAGTGAGAAGATGAAAAGAATTTTTAGGCTTTTTAAGATGTAACTAATTTCTGTCTGGAAGACAAACCAATTCAAAAAGTGATAGTTTTATTGTCCTATAGGACATTAGCCAGATTGTATCGAATTTAGCAGTTTTACTTCAGGCTTTCATCTTTGGCAATCTCCTTTGAACAGCATTATCATCTTGCCAGTCCCTTCACTGAGTTAAACAGAACTTTTGAATCTACTATTACGTATTTGAATAAGAATTATGTATTTAATACATGCAAAATTTTGTTTTGACACAATAAAACAAAAGGTCATTTGATTCTTCCCTGGAACACAGAAAAGCACAAACTTGAATCATTGGTGAGGCTTAGGCTACTTTTCAAAATATTGTTAATAAAATTCATGTAGGGATCTTCACAGAGCCAAGAATTCTCTCTTTCAGGCCTACATATTCAGCATCTCCAAGGAGGAGGCCTGTTATTCTGTTTTGTTTTGTTTTTTAATACTCACCAAAGGATATTTTTTCACTGCTTTTTAGAGAAAGTGGACCAGAGGGAGAGGGAGAGGGAGAGGGAGAGGGAGAGGGAGAGGGGTCACTCATGGGCGAGGGCAGGCCTTTGCCAGCAGTCCCGCCTCTTGTGCGTGAGCTGCAGAGGAAACACCTTTTCTGACTGCTCATTGGCTAACCTCCCCATACGCTACTCGCAGTGTTTTTGCTAACTTGCCTAATAAGAATCCAAAAAGGTGATCTAGGGTTTTTCCACCTCACTCCTGGAGGAAAAAAATTAAGGTCCGCTGTTGGAGGGGCTAAGAAATGTCATATCCTGCCCTAGCCGGTTTGGCTCAGTGGATAGACACTTGGCCTGCCAACCAAAGGGTCTGGGTTCGATTCTGGTCAAGGGCATGTACCTAGGTTGCAGGCTCCTCCCTGGCCAGGGCCCAGGTCAGGGCTCATGCAGGAGGCAATCAATCAAAGTGTACCTCTCACATGCTCTCTAAAAATCAATGGAAAAATATCCTCAGGTGAGGAAAGAAAGAAAGAAAAAGAAAGAAAGAAAGAAAGAAAGAAAGAAAGAGAGAGAGAGAGAGAGAGAGAGAGAGAGAGAGAGAGAGAGAGAGAAGAAGAAGAAGAAGAAGAAGAAGAAGAAGAAGAAGAAGAAGAAGAAGAAGAAGAAGAAGAAGAAGGAGAAGAAGAAGAAAAGAGAAAGAAAGAAAGAAAGAAAGAAAGAAAGAAAGAAAGAAAGAAAGAAAGAAAGAAAGAGAAAGAAAGAAAGAAAGGTCGTATCCTATGAAAGAGACATCTTGAAAATGCCTGAATAAAGTTGTCATTTTTTTCTTGGTGAAGGGACTGGAGTCCTTGTTGATGAAAACACCTTGGCAGCTGAGGTGGGTGGCAGTGGCAGCAGCAGCGGGGTGATGGAGTCAGCGCCTTCCCTTGATCAGCCAGATTGCCTCCTGCAGAGGGAGGCCAGACTGTGGCTTAGGCGTACTGGGCGGGGAGTGGGCCTAAGCCATCAGTAGGACATCCCCTAAGGGCTCCCAGACTGTGAGAGGGGACAGGCTGGGCTGAGGGACTCCCCCCCCCCACGCCCAGTGCACAAATTTCATGCACCGGGCCTCTAGTATTAAATAAAAATGCAAGACTCAACTATATGTTGTCTACCAAAGATACATTTTTAATATAAAGACACAGATAGATTTAAAGTAAACATATGAGCCCTCGCCAATTAGTTATGGTTAGCACATGGTGCCAATACATGAAGATTGCAAGTTCAATCCCCTGTCATAAATAAATAAATAAATAAATAAATAAATAAATAAATAAATACATAAATAAATAAAACAACAAATCTCTCTCTCTCTCTCTCTCTCTCTCTCTCTCTCTCTCTCTCTCTCTCTCTTTCTCCCTTCCTCCCTCACTCCCCCTTCTTTCTCTGTCTCAAATCAAGAAATAAAATTTAAAAAAAAATAAAGATAAGGACAGATAAAAACATTAGAAAAATTGAACAAATATTCATAATAAAATCTCATAGCAGATTAAAAATAGAAGGAAATTTCCTTAGTCTTATAGTTGAGCATTTATATAATACTATTGCAAATATCATACTTAATGATCATATATTGCATGAGTTCCCTTAAGACTGGAAACAGGGCAAATATGAATGTCTTTGCAACTTCTACTTAAGAATGTCTGAACTAGTACAATAAAGGAAAACATAAGAATAAAATATAAAATTATGAGGGGGGGAGACAAAAAATGTCTCTATTTATAGAAAACATGATATTTAGAAAAGCATAAGTAATTTATATAGCAGAATACAAGACCCATATGAAAAGTAAATTATATTTCTATATAAAATTCTATTTATTAGCATCCAAACATAATTTAACATAAGATATACAAAATTGTGTACCTTGGAATCTAGTAACCCTTGCTATGAGACATTAAGACAGACATAAATACCTGTTCGTGAATTAGAAGACTCAATAGTGTTAATATGCCATTATACCAAATTTAGTTATTATATTTAAACCCCATAAAAATACTATCTAATATTTTGAAGAAACTGACAAGGTAATTTTGAAATTTATATGAAATTCCACAGGGCTTAGAAAATAAAATTTAACAATCATGACAAAGAAGCACAAAGTTGGAGAACTTAATAGTCCTAGCTTAAGACTTATCAAAAGCTACCCTAGCCAAGACAATGTGATATTGGGGAAGTAAAGATAAGTAAGTCAATGGAGAAGACAGACATATACTGAAACATATTTTGTAATCTGATTTTTGAAAAAATCATCAAACAATTCAAACTGAAGAGGAAAATCTTTCCAATAAAAGGTAATAGAACGATTTCATAAGCACTCACAAAAGATCCTCATTTAAGCCTTATATTACACCATATATACAAGTTACTTTAGATATAAGATATTTACATGTGGGTAAAAATGATAAAGATTCTAGAATAAAGCATAAGAGAATATTTTTCTCATCTTGGGAATGAAGAAAATTTTACACAGCACATAGACAACAATAAATGTAAAGGAACAATTAATGATAGGATTTTTTCAAAATAAAAAAGAATCTCATCAAAATACTGTTAAGAAAACAAAAGGGCAAGACACAGACTGGGATAACATATTCAAAATATACCAGAAAAAGAGCTTATACGTGGAATATCAAATACTAAATAGATCAATACTAAAAAGACAGCCTAATTAGGAAATAACTGAAGAAATTGAACAAACACTTCAAAAATGGGAATATACAAATGACCAGGATGCACAGGAAAATGTGTCTGGAATCATGTGGAAAATGAAAATTAAAAGCACAAGGAATTACTACTTCACCCAGTGGAATGGAAAAAATGACAACACTAAATGTTGATGAACATATAAAACACTTTACACTCTCATAATTACTTGATGAAAGATTAAAATAGTATACACATTACTAAAAACTGTCCCAGATTCTTACAAAGAATTACACTCCTAAGTATTAAGCCCAATAGAAATACTAGTATGTTCAAAAAAACTTTTTATTAATCTCCACCTAAGGATGTTTTGCTGTATTTTTAATTGATTTTAGAGAGAGGGTGGAAGAGAGAGAAATAAACAATAACATTAATGTGAGAGAGCAACATGAACCCATTGCTTCCCACATGCACCCCAACCGAGGATTGAGTCTGCAACCGAGGTATGTGCCCTGACTGGAAATCGAACCGCAAAGTTTTTGGTGTATGGGATGACATTCCAAACAACTGAACACCCGTCCAGGACCAAAAAAAGTTTTTAAACAAATGCTCATAGTAGCATTACTAAACGCAACTGAAAGGTAGAAAAAGAAAACTAATGTCTGTCCATGAAAAAATGGATAAAAAAAACTTCTAGTATGTTCATACTATGAAATATTACTCAGTAATAAAAAATAATTAATGACCAATACATACCACATAAATAGATCGCAAAAATATATGTGGGGCAAAAATAAAGCCAGACACAAAATATTTGAATTCCAAGAACAGGTCAAATTAATACATGGAGATAGACTTCCAAAATGTCATTCTCAGTAGGAATTGGGGGGAATGACTGGAAAGGGACACAGGGAACTTCCTGGGTTTTAGAAATATTCTGTATTTTATAAAGTCTTTACTACATGGATATATATATATATATATATATATATATATATATATATATAATTTCTTAAACTAATCAAGTTGTACATTTAACATCTATGTATTTCAATATAGGTAATTTTTTCTTCAATAATATAATGTTTAATAATAAAAAATATGCTCAAATAATGACAAAAACTAAGATTGGAAACTCAGTAAATAAAATGACTCATTAAGGAAAGTGTAATATATACTAGGGGCCCGGTGCACAAAATTTGTGCATGGGGGGTGTCCCTCAGCCTGGCCTGCACCCTCTCACAATTTGGGACCGCTGGATCCCAACCGCTAGCCTGCCTGCCTGCCTGATTGCCCCTAACCACTTCTACCTGCCAGCCCGATCGCCTCCTAACAGCTCCCCTGTTGGCCTGATTGACTCCTAACTGCTCCCCTGCTGGCCTGATCACCCACAACTGCCCTCCCCTGCCGCAACCTGCCTCCTCTGCCAGGACCGGCCTCCTCCGTGCCATGCAGAGCTGCGGGACCCCCAGGCCTCACCGTGTGAAGCGGCCGCCGGGACCCCAACTCTGCTGTGCACAAAGCCATCTTGTGACGGCCACCTTGTGACAACATGAGGGCATGACGCCACCTAGGCTATTATTTATATATATATAAATAATATATATATAAAAAGTGTAATATACTAATTGGACCAGACATCCTTCCAATGTACTTCTGGATGCCCTTCCAGACAAAGCCAGGGTTGTGAGGGAAGCCCGGGTCCCAGGTGCTGGCAGCTGGGGGAAGGAAGGCCTACTTTTGCATGAATTTCATTTCATGCACTGGGTCTCATAGATAGATTATATATATATATAGTAGTTTACACCAGTATTGGAGATCTAGAAGCAACAGACATTATTTTATGTTTTACAAATTAAGTTATTAGAAATACCAGTAAACCTGATATTAACACCACAAAAAGCAACCATGCTTTTCCTTTTCTTATATTCTAGTATTAACTGGTTTAGTTGCATTAGTCAAAGATTTGATTAGATATGCTGATTTTAATTTATTAGGGATTATTGCCGATTTTGATTCTTATTCATATATCCAATGTAGAATGTTGCTATTGCTTCATACTAGATAATGATTAGCACAAAATATGCAGCCCTTATTCCATCAGGAGTAATTTTCCATAACTCTATTGTTTCAAGAAGGAGTGACTGATTTTATATTCATGTTTGCATATAGATTGCCATGTTGCAATGGCTAGTGGAAAAGTACACATTTTATATATATTTTTAAGGAAGATTAAACAAGATTTCTTTGCTTAGACAGCAGAATATAATGTTAAAGAGCTGAAAAGTAAATGAAGTTTGAAGCTGCATCTTTTTATTTTATTGTATTACTAGGGGCCCGGTGCACGAAATTCGTGCACTGGGTGTGCGCGGGGGGCGGGGGGGGGTGTCCCTCAGCCCAGCCTGCCCCCTCTCACATACTGGGAACCCTCAGGTGTTGACCCCCATCACCCTCCAATTGCAGGATCGGCCCCCTGCCCAGGCCTAACGCCTCTGGCCTAGGTGTCCGGCCCGGGCAGTGGGGACCCGCAGCTGCAGCAGCCCCGCGATCGTGGGCTTCGCTTTAGGCCCAGGCAAGGGACCCCTAGCTCCTGGGACTGCCAGCTTCGACTGTGCCCAGCTCCCATCGCTGGCTCCACCCCTATTTCCTGCTATCACTGGCCAGGGCCGCAAAGGCGCCTGATTCTCCGATCATGGCTGGGGGGCAGGGCAAAGGCGGCCCCCCAGCTCTTAGCTCCCCCCTGGGTTTCCGATCACTGTCAGTGGCAGGGGGCTTCTTCCTGCTTTCCCTTTCGCCTCCCTGCATTGTGCCTACATATGCAAATTAACCGCCATCTTGTTGGCAGTTAACTGCTAATCTTAGTTGGCAGTTAATTTGCATAGAGCCCTGATTAGCCAATGAAAAGGGTAGCGCCGTACGCCAATTACCATTTTTCTCTTTTATTAGTGTAGATTCTTTGATTTCCTCCATGGTTACTAGAAACTAGTTGGAAAAACATGTTGAAACTCACCTTTTAGAAGATAATGTGTGTCAACATCTATAATCTGTCTTTCTTATCAAAGTTCCTGTCATATTTTCTGAAATTCATATTTTGAAAACAGTATAAAAACAATTCAAATGGGTATTTTTAACAACAGCAACATAAATATTTCAATTTGTTCTTTCATTGTGCAAAGTAATTGCTATTTTATACATTTATTCACATTTCTAGGCAATGTCAAATAGCTAACATCTTAGAGGGTACAGAAAAATCAAATGTACCTTGGCAAGTATGAATTCTTATTTTGACCATTATAGGATAAATCTCAAAACTAAACTATTTTTTCAACAAATTTTAAAAATACATCTATCCAGTAGTATGGATTTTAGGGTTAGAGTTCACATATGCTTTTAAAGAAGCAATTGAAAACTTCCAGTTCTTTATTAGAATGAATTTAATTCTTAGTACAAATTGATGTGTCGTTATATGCTTTTTGCTTTCTTATTTGAAATTTTCAGTAACTTTGTACTTAAAAAGGCAAACATATTGTACTGACTAAATGGTTCACAGTATAATTTAACTGTTCATAAAATAACTTGGTCAGATGGTAACCTTTTTTCCTGCTTGATAGAGAAGACCTATACTTATTCTGGGCTGAAACCATAAAGGAGTTAGAAAATAACCATGTACTAGTAAGTGTATAAATAAACCTTCTAACAGCAGAGATTTCAGAAAAAAAAAAATAACGATAGTGAAATTGGAAGACTTAAGGAAAGCTATTTATGTTACTCTGAGGAATACAAATCAATAAAAGTTCATGGCTGAAAGGTTCTCATTGATTGGAACATAGTGGTAGCAGAGTAATTTCAAAACCCAGTGTAGGGTTTGCCAACCACACCACATTTTCTGATTGTATCCAATAAAATGTTATGACCTCAAAACAGCCATGTCTAATATACGTTTCTTGAATGACTTTATTTTTTATTCTAACATGACTATGCTGACATCAGGACATTTGAAATATGTTTTCAAAGGATTATAAAATTGTTTCAAGTTAAATATTTTTAAGTTGACTTAATGGATGTTGTTGTTGGAGCACAATCATTCAAAGGTGTTGGGAAAATAATATAGAAATACTGGATTATATTTCTAGATACGACTTATATTTCCTCTGAATACAGTTTTTCAGAAAATTACTCACTAATCCTCTGTTAATTCTTTAGCCATTTGTAGCCCAATGGAAGCTATTATAAATCTCTCCCTGCTGCAATGCCCATGCAAAGTCTTAATGGGTCTTAGTGTAAGGGTAGAGAATCACTTTTCTAAGTGATGCTATAATTCATATGCTGCTTTTAGAAAAAGATCCTCTGTAAGTACTATTGATCTATATATCTGTTAAATCAACTATGATACTTTAACTGAAAAAAGAAATAAAATTTTCCCATGGAGAAAAGTCTCATCCAAATAAGTCTTATATCCACAGACAGAGAAAGACAAACCCCCAAAAGAAAGCTTGAGAATTAGGAACTAGATGTCAAAATTTCTTGAATGAATTTTTAAAGTTCCTCAAATCAACTAAGAATTAACATTATTTTTAGGATTTTAAAAAACATTCCATTAACTTACTTCTCGATGCATTGCTCAGTCTACGGTACACTTGTATCACATTCACCACTTTGACTTTACACAAGAGGGCAATCTGTTGATGAAAAGTAACCTATATCTATAGTAATTAATACTAACACACCACCACACTAACATGTAGGCTGCACGATGGCAGACTGTATTGCTGCACAGTGCTGTTCTTCTGATGCCGAGAACAGTACCTGTCCTAGGGTAGGCACCCCATACATATTTGTTAATGAATCAATGCATATGAAATAAAGCTCTCCAAGCTCTATATTATCTCATAGAGGTATTTTAAATGCTCTGGTTCACTGATTGGATTCCATGTCTTAAGTGTTTAAACACATTGTTTCCTCTTCTAGAAACAATACTTTGCCCTCACTTCATTCCTCAGGTCTCAGCTCAAGCATCATTTCCCTGGTGGCTGAAGCCTGGATTATGTGTCTCCGTTGTATGGATTCATGGCATCTTCCCCATTCTTTATCATTATATCACACTTTGACTATAGTTTATATGTGTATCTCCTCCACAATACTAAGCTCCAAAAAGGGTAGTGAGGTATCTAGCTTGTACTCCCAGACTCATAAATATTTCTTCCATGTATAAAAAAGCATCATTAATCATTACATGGAATTCTAAATCATTAATAAGGATAGAACCCAAAAGGCAAATAAATACCAGAAGACACACACACACAGAAAACACAACTTATTCTAGTATAGATTTATGATGGAACCCATCCAAAATACAAGTCAGCTTTTTCTATATATCTGGAGACATCTGACAAATGGAGTGTGAAAGTCAAAAAGGAAAATCTTTGGCATTCTTGTGAGGTTAGACGTAACAGCAACAAAAAACTTAGTACAAAAGAGAAGAGGACCAAATCTTATAAAGATGACAACATTTGGAAACCTTCACCAAAATATGAAATACTATAATCTGGAACAACCCTACAATTTGAAATCAAATATGATAGGGAAGATCGGGCTTCATTTTAACTAGTATAGGAAACACGCCATTCATTACATTTAGATGTTGCAGAGGGCAACATTAAATTCCCTCAGTGGGCTCATCAACCTTGGCACTACTGACATTTTGAGCTAGAATTCTTTATTATGGCAACCACAAATGTATACAGACATTGAAAAGTGTTGCCTGGAGGGTAAAATTGGCCCTGGTTTTTCTATATAGTGGAGGCAAATTTAAATAAAAGCATAGAAGATAAAGATATACTGAAGGTTTTGTGCATAATCTAACGATATCTACATTGCATTGCTAATTTTTGAATATGATATCTCAACAAAACAGTATTTTAACTTTTAAGCAAACATTGACCTGAAAGATTCTGTTTAAAGACAGAAGTCCCACGAACAATAATATACAATTAGGTGGCCAATTTGGTATACTGGAAAAGGAAATAATCAAAATGCTTGACTCATCTTTGCCCCTATGCTGTCAGACCTTGAACAATCCTCTTTAGATTTTGTCCTTCACTTTCCCAATTTTAAATCAAAGATATGAATTATTTGATTTCTTAGTACCCTGCTTCTCTAATAGTCCATACTCATATGATACCATCTCATCTATACTTCAGAATCAATAAATAACTACTCTCTTTTTGATAGTTGTACCACAACTAATATTAAATATATTTGTATAGATTGTGTGATTTTTGGAGTTTTTACTCCATCAAAAATTAGTTTCAATGGCCAGTTGAAGAAGCATCAAATTCTACTACTAGAAACTGATATTTTGTTTCTTTGACTTAAGGCAGTAATTTTCAAACTGTGCTCTATAGATACTCAGGGGTATACATTAGAGGGCAAGTAAGCATGAAATGATCTAGACCCTTGCCAATAATTCAAACAGAATACCAAAGCTTTCATCATTTTATTTATTAAGGTTCAACAAAATAATTGTTTGAACATAGGATTTGACTATATATGAAAAACATTGGAGTGTATTATTTTCAAACACATATGTATATACATATACATACATATACATATATGCATATATATGTATATAATTTTTGCAAGTGTCTGATGGGCTATTAAACCATATGTGCTTCATTGATGATGGATGTGAATTCATTCACGCTCCTCTCCTCTCTAAAGCAGTCTTTTCAGGGGAGGTGGTAACCCTATAGAGCAGTATCTGGGGTAAACAAGCTTGAAAAGTCAAAACCCAAAACATTGGTAATTTTGAGTATAGGATTATATGTCATGGCATCCTACTAAAAAGGCAAGTCAGTGTGCTGACAGTTGCATGGTTTTAAAACAGGCATGTGTATGGAGACCCAATAGGAGTAAGTGCACACATTATCCCACCAAGGAAAAATTGTCAGCTTGGTAGCACATAGGTGGAAGGGAGAGATGTAGAAGTTGCAGAGATAGTAGGATAAGATATGAGGAGCTGACTTCTTTCTTTTAATAAACCAAAAGCTACTTTTATACATAACCTCTTAAAATGGTATCTCCCCACCCTGTTCTTTGTCCCCTTCTACTTTCTCTTCTCCTTCATTTCTATTTTCCTCTCTTTCCATTCTTGTTAGGTACAGCCTCCCCCAGAAAGCCTTCTCTGTAAGCAGGGCACCTCCAGCAAGTTTCCAAATGTGTTTCTCTCTCACTGCTTTTACTTCAACCCTCTTCTTATTATAGGATCCTGAGGGCATGGGTGAGCCCGCTTATAGTTTTCATTCCTGGTTTCTACCATCACTTGTGGGATACAAGGTCTTCTAAGAAATATTGTTTAAACTAAAAACTGAGTTAATTTTTGCTCAGGTTCATCCAACAAACATACTAAGAGACTTCAATCAAGTACTATGCTTCCTCCTTAATATGATAGAGCAACCACTTCTTTGAAATGATAGTAAATAAGTGATAGAATTGACATTCAAATAAAAAATTCCATCTAAATGCTTGGTATCAACCTTGTACTAATCGACAATCATAATTCTCTTATGAAAGTTCAGGACTGGAAAGAAGCAGCCAATTCTCTCACTGTGAACTAATTTCTTCACAATTCAAAAAACAATTTCATGAAATAATGATGTATAACAGCCACTGGTACTACTATGCCATACTGTGACTAGACTAGACTACTACTGTTACTACTCCTATTACACTGCTACTATGCTATGTTACTACCATACTATTGCACCACTATTACTACTTCTATACTATACTACTATTATATTTCACTACTACTATTATACTAAGATACTACTATTATTACTTCTATCACAGAAGGTGACTTCTGTAACTAAATATAAAACTATTTTGCTCCACTAGAATGATGTTCTCCAAAGTGATAGAAAGAGTGTAGCACCCATGGCTATATTTTCTACTACAAGTCTATAAAGAATACTTTTATAGAATTATATTTATGGCAATTAAAGGAAATTTATTTTTAGAGCGTTAAATTTTCTTGCCAACATATGTATTTCTTTAATAAATAATCTCAGAGATAACTGAACCTGAAGATGTATGTAATTTCCAATTATACTACCAAGAAGATTAAGAGAAAATATTCAAATTATAAAACTATTTCTAAATACTGCCTTTATCTCCTTCCTGCTATGTCTACTACAATATGTTTTAACCAGGGAATATGTTTCTCATTATTCTTTTAGTAATACTTTTTCTTCACTTCTAAATTTGGAACCAATGCAGAAGTATTACATCAAATTTTATGGGAAAAGATCACTTTTCCCCTCTGAACAATAAACCAGGAACCTAATTCTCAACGGGTGAAAGAAGACCATGTTTGACTGTATGTTGTTTCTCTTTCGGAGGAGCTTTTAATTTTTTTTTTTAAATCGTCACCTCAGTATGTTTTTGTTTTGTTTTGTTTTCTAATATTTTAAATTAATTTTAGAAAGAGAGAAAGGCAGAGAAAGATAGAAACATAGATGTGAGAGAGAAACATAGGTTGATTGGTTACCTCCTGTACATGCCCTGACCAGAGATTGAATCCACAACCTAGGTATATGCCTTGGCCGGGAATCTAACCCACAGCCTTTTGGTGTATGGGACAACATTCCAACCAACTTCGCCACCCTGCCAGGACTAGAGCTTTTTTTTTTTAATTGAATTATGACACGATAAAGAAAATAATCAGTTCCAATCTAAGTGTTTATGTATATATATACACACATAATAAATATACTTCAACCTTTTTAAATGCCACTGTAAATGGAGTGTTTTTAAGAGTTGCTACTTACAGTAATTGCATTTATAATTGTAAATTATACTACATACCTGCTTTAATTGCACAAAATTATAATGAAGCTCATATCCTCTTCTTCAAACTTAGACTTCATTTCAACAATTTCTCCAATTTCAGAAGAAATATACATTTTCATTAATATTATCCATTTTCTCAAAATCCTCTTTGAGTCTCATAAATATTGAGAAACTTTATCTCATCCTAGAGTACTTCAAAAGCTTTCCTTAGAGCTTTTGAGATAAGATTGGCCAATTTCATGAAAGGAAATTGGAGAATGCAATAAAGATAAATAATAGTTGACTACACTTACAGAGGCACCTAAGTGTTCAGGAATCATTCTGAGGTCCTTTCTTTTGTCTTCAGTAAATAGTCATTCAAAAGCCAATAGGTAGGGAAGCCGAAGCATGCGATACATCTCTTTGTGAATTTGCACTTCACAAAAGAACTAGGTGTCCTAAAGCTGCTTCATTTACTCCAAAGTTATTACTTGAACATCACATTCAACTTACATATTTACATATATTTCCAGGAATACTAACTTATTAAACCCATGACTAATAAACAAGTGAAACTTTCAATAAAACTCTATGTACAAATGGAAATTGTTCTACTTGGAGAATTAGGTGAATTTAACATTTAGTACTTTACAAAAATAGTATGATAGTTGCTTTATAGTCAACATAAAATATGAGATTTAGGGTTATAAATTAATTTGAGAGGTTGTGAGATCAATATAATGAGATATTAGAATTTTGTTTGCTTATATGATACAATCATTTGCATGTGCATGGCAGGGTAGAGAGTGTGTAAAGTTTCTGGCAGCCATATGTGTTCTTTTCAATCTATGTATGGGGAGCCTCACAAACCCTCCGCACAGAGGCAGAAACAGATCTCCACATTCCAATTTAATTGTGTATATACTTCACTCTCCACTAGCCTCTTTCAGCCAATAGGGAAACAAAATGGGGATTGATATGAATAATGATGATTAAAGCGCCAGGTAAACTACTATTAACCATGATCTAATTTAACCATAATCTAATAAACACATGAGGTAGGTAAGTTGTTTCCATTTTACTGATGAAAAAACAGAAGCTTGGAGAATTTAAATAACTCTAAATCATGCATATAGTAAGTGAACATTTTTAAATTTTAACCAAGATCACTTTTTTTTTATTTTTTTTTAAATGTTTTTTATTTATTTTTTTAGAGAGAGAGGAAGTAAGAGTGAGTGAGAGAGAAACATTGAATAGCCATCTCCCCTGCTGGGAATATGCCCTCTACTGGAAATGGGTCCCACAACCCAAGCATGTGCCCTGACTGGAAATTGAACCTTTGACCTTTTGGTGCACGGGATAACACTCTATCAACTGAGTCACACCAGCCAGGGCCCAACTTTATAGCTTAAGGCAGCGGTTCTCAACCTGTGGGTCACGACCCCTTTGGCGGTCGAATGACCCTTTCACAGGGGTCGCCTAAGACCATCTTGCATATCAGATATTTACAATATGATTCATAACAATAGCAACATTACAGTTATGAAGTAGCAACGAAAATAATTTTATGGCTGGGTCACAGCATGAGGAACTGTATTTAAAGGGCCAGAAGGTTGAGAACCACTGTTTAAGGGATAATAATATCCCCATAAAGGGATGTTATAAAATTAAGTTAGAAAATACATTGAAAGAACAAAAACTTGTTAAATAATATTTATTATTTTTCCTAGTACTTTACAGTCTACCAAGGGAATTGTTTCTTTCTTCATATAGCCTTGCAGATAGAACAGGATTGCAGGAGAAAAGCAAAGAACTCATGCCTGTGCATTCTAGGTTTGGGTACAATTGTATTTTCTCATTAAGATTAAATTACTATTGTAGTTCCATACAAATCTGATTATTTTTTGTTCTATTTCTTTAAAAAATGTCATTGAGATTTAAACAGATATATGAAAAGATGTTCAACTTCACTAGCTATTATGGAAATGCAAATCAAAACTATAATGAGATACCACCTCATACCTGTTAGAATGCTTACTATCAAGTAGACAAGTAATAACAAGATTTGGAGAGGTAGTTGAGAAAAAGGAGCTCTCATTCACTGCTGGTGGGAATGTAAACTGATACAACCACTAAGGGAAACAGATGGAGGGTCCTCAAAAAATTAAGAATAGAATTTCCATATAACCCAGCAATCCCTCTTCTGGTTATCTACCTGAAATTTTTGAAAACATTTGTTCACAAAGATATATGCACTCCCATGTTCACTGCAGCATTATTTACAGTGCCCAAGACATGAAAATAACCAAAGTGTACTTTGATAGATGATCGGTTAGAGAATATGGGGTACATATATACAATGGAATACTACTCAGCCATAAGAAGAAAAGATGAGATATTGCCATTGTGACAACATAGATGGACCTTAAGAATATTATGCTAAGTAAAATAAGTCATTCAGCAAAAACTAAGAACCATATGATTTCACTTATATGTGGGATATAAAACTGAAACTCATAGACACAGACAATAGTTTGGTGGCTACCAAATAGGAAGGGTAAAGGGGGCCAATATATGGTGATAGAAGATTGACTTTAGGTGGTGGGTACTCAATGTATCACACAAAATATATAGAGCATGTATCACAGAAATGTACATTTAAAACCTATATAATATTAACCAATGTCACTGCCAATAAATTTAAGTCTAAAAAAGAAATTTTAAAAAGAAAATATTAAATGACAAAAAATCAAACTCATTGATTTTTACAATTTAAAAATATCTAAGAATTCTGTGCTGAAATATGATACTAGAACCTAATAAATGAACAAATTTCACTGTACTTAAATAAGAAGTCAAAGACCAAACATTAAAGACACTAATTACTGTGTCATAAAAACAGAATTCATTATTTTATGTACATAATCAGTGTATAAGCATTATTTTATGTATATAATCAGTGTATATTAATTGTCAGACCCACCCTAAAGTAATAACCTTATCTCATGCTTGGCTTTAAAAGTAAATCCTGTGTTCTTCAAATCTTCTCCCTAGAGATGATATATTATACTTTTTTTTCAATATTAGAGGCAGGGGTTTCAAGAAAAATATCTTTGATTTTTGTCCTCACTACAATGAATTGAAAATTTGCCCAGCAATCAAAGCAGAGGTGACTGCTACATTTTCAGGACTTTTGCAAGCCAGTTGAGGTCATATCAGTAGCTTGAAATCAGCCATGGTAAAAGTATTTACATCTATACATTATAGAAACTGGCAAATGCTATAAATCAGGGCTTTTTAACTTTTTCCAGGGAGACAATTGTTAAAAATTTACCAGCACACCACAGTTGTAAATCCACCCTCCCTTTTTATTAAGACAAAATAAAACAAATAACAACCACATAAAATTTTCCTATTACTAGTGCCTGTATTGACAAGAGGAAGTTAACCATCTGTTCAAGAAACCTTGACTTTCTAAGACTAAACACTTCATGGCAACTTTGGTTTCAATTTGTTTAAGCTCTGATAGGAGCCATATTCCTTCCTCCCTGTTTTACCCTGGGCCCCTCAAAAATTACCAAGTCTTCCGATATAATAAAAGCCAGCAACCGAATGGCAGAACGACCACAACTGGTGCTCTCTGAGGAAGCACATCGGGTCATCAGGCAATCATGATAGGGAAGGAGATCACAAGCTCAGAGGGAGTCTAACCTCAGTCTGATTCCAGAGGGAGCTCTACAGTATCAATTACACCAGAGTCTTGAGACAAATAATCTGGGCAATTATAGCCCTATATCTATCAGTGGTTGGTTATGGCAACCTCTTCTCCATCTGCATCTCTCTAAAACTCTATGTAGCTTCCACGGCCCCTTGCCCCGGCTGGCCCAGCCCCTGAATAGGTCCTAACACCCCTAAATCACTGCCTGGCTCCCTGGTGCATGTACATTTAGTCAAAGCACAAGAAAATAATTATTAGTCCTTTCTGTCCCCAACCAGTCTCCAGAGGGCTCTGCAAATACTGCAGCCAAGGTGTGGAATTCTCCCTCCATGGCCCACAGCCCCAGCAGACCTTCCAAGTTAACCAAAAAGGCTACGTAAGCATTAACAGGATGATGGCCCTTTGCTGAGGAATGTAGAGAGGCTGGGTGGGGATTTTGTGAAATTGCAGTGCCTTGCAGATTAGATGAGCTTTCAATCTCTCTTTAAAAGTGTCGGCGAAGAGGACCTGCAGGTGCCAGGAGCAACAGCGAAGGGTAGGCACATTCAAAAACAGAAAAAACTTTTAAACAAACAGACATGAAGATCATATTGGGAAACTGAGGGCAGAGCCCTGGGAAGAATGCAAAAATTATGAAAGGGCCATCATCCATCTTGATATAGATTTGCAAACAGCACATAAACAACTTCATCTCATGGCATGTGAAATGCAAAACAGTTCTGCTGTGGGCTTTCTTTTGGCCATCCTTAAAGTATAATTAGATCCAGCTGGGGGAAAGCTATAGCTCCCAGCATTAGACCCCACGGCTGGCCCCGCCCGATGGGCCCCCATCGGGGTGGGCCCACCGGACCCCTCTAGTCTTAAATATAAAAATATATATATGTAAACAGACTGTCCCTAATTTTGCTTTCAGCTATTGTGTCCCCTTGGTCTTAGTACTTAGACAGCTGCTATCTTGTGTGTGATTCCACAGCTCAAGTGAGACAGCTCTTTTTAAAGGTGTAGAAGACATGTGTACCCCACACCAAACACCACTGGCAAGGCCAGTGGGCAAGAATCCTCCCTGCTTGGTTGTTGGCTGCTGAGGGCTCACACTGATATCCTTCTCTAGATGAATGCCTTCAGCTGAAGCAAACCTCTTGCCTACAGGTTTATTTTTACAATCACTGACCACTTCAGGGTTTGCCATAACCAACCACTGATGGATATAGAGCTATAATTGCCCAGATTATCTGTCTCAAGACTCCGGTGTAATTGATACTGTAGAGCTCCCCCTGGAATAGGACTGAAGTTAGACTTCCTCTGAGTTTGTGATCTCCTTCCCCATCATGATTGTCTGATGACATCATAAGCTTCCTCAGAGAGCACTCCTTCAATAAATCTCAGCTTCCAGGGAACCTGATCTTAAACAAAAGTCAACAAATCCAGCCACCTCTTCTCAATCTGCATCTTTCTAAAACTCTTGGTAGCTTCCAAAATTATTGATTGCTGCTACTCTTCTTGAAATCCTATTTTTCCAAAATATTTAAAATAAGATTCTTGTATAGTTTGTTCAGTACACTAATTTCATTGTTCCTCACTGTTTATTGGAATATCTGTTCAACTCTCTTATTCTTTACATCTTATTCTGGTAAAATCTACCATGCAGCTTCAATATTAGATAAATGCAAAACTCCCAAATGTATATTATTTTCCCATGTCTCAGATAGTATTTCCTCCCCAAGCTGATCATTTCCCTGTTCCTTATCTATTATAGGCACCACCGGCCCTGAGGCTACCAAAGCTTAAAATCTTGGATTTCACTCACCTTTAATCCTTTATATTCTCCTTTACGTCTTAAAAGAGTTAGTCACCAGGTCATGGCACTAGAAACTGCATCATATTTTTGTAGATGTTTTGTCCTTTTCATTAGCATTGCATCTGGAAAGTTTATCTTCCACAGAGAGCATTTCAGATGCCTCCAAATGCCCCTCCCTCTCTTCAACATGCTGGGCTGGCCACTTACGCTTCATATGGCAAATACAGTGGTTTTTCTAAAAATATGCTATAATTCTATCACTTCCCTATTTAAGAGCTTTGCAGATATCCACACTTTTTATAAGAAATATTCCCACTAGCTTTATTTTTAAGGCTTAATTGTTTATTACTAATACTAGAAATAAGGTCCTGTTATTAGTATTAATGATGATGATTCTATTGACTAAAATGTGCTTTTAACTGGCCCCAAATGGAAGATATTTTTATTAATTTTATTGGGGTGGCATTGGTTCACAAAATCATACAGGTTTCAAGTATATAGCTCAACAAAATATCATCTGAACCCCACATCTTGGGCCTACCACCCTGAGCAAAGTCTCTTTCCTTCCCCATTTTCCCTCCCTTGGACCACCTTCACCTACCCCACAGCCTCCCTTTCCCTTTGGCTATGACGACACTGTTTTTTGTTTCTATGTGTTTTATAAATACATAAATAAATAAATTATATAATACATACACACACACACACACACACACACACACAGTAGGTCCTTGGGTTACTTCAGAGATCCGTTCCTATAGGGCGACATAACATGATTTATTTCACCGTAAGTCAGAACCCGCCTACATAAGCACCTCCGTCACTCACATGGTGCACATACACAGCAGTAATGAAGTGAAACAGTAAAAAAAAAAATGAAAAGAAAGATAACAATTCCTGACCTTTACTTGTGGTAAATAAATAATTTTAAAAAAGCACATATGTATATATGTCAAAATGACAGAATTTTTTTTTTTATAAATAAATGGGAGCTGGTGACTTAACCACAAAATGACATACATCGAGTCCGACGTAACCCGAGGACTGCATATATATATCCCTTCACCTTTTATCCAGCCTCCCAACACCCCTCCCCTCTGACCGTTGTCAGTCTGTTCCATGTATCTATGCCTCTGTTCCTCAGTTTATTTTGTTCATTAGATTGCACATCTAAGTGAGGTCATGTATTTGTCTTTCTCTGACTAGCTTATTTCACTTAGCATAATAATTTTATTTTAAACAGCAAAGACTTATAAGTTGAAGAAAATTATATTTTTGTCCCATTTTTTGCTCATTTTCCTCAGAAATCCTTTGGTATACTATTTGGTAATAAATGGTCTACCATTTAGCAATAAATTGGTCTACAAATAGACCAATAAAATAATTTGGTCTATTTGCCATTGCAAAAATCCATCACACAGTTGCATATTTTAGAGGCTGTGTTCATTCTTCCCCTTCTTCCTGTAAGGCTGCTGCCCCTTCACACACTGGCCTATGTGGCTTCTTATATGGCTATTCAAATAAAATCTTAAAATATAAAAAGAAAAAGGGAACAATAAACTCCTAAACTGAAACAGTCATTGAAATACTGCCAAACAAAATAACGTGGCTAGCAATATAAAAGCATTAATTGACACAAGAAGATGTAATATTAATTTACTTTCACATTATGATCTTAGGAGTCCATTTATCCATATAATAAAATGAATTAAAATGCATTCTGAAAAGTAATTCAAATTTTAAAGCTCATATCTCATCTTTTTTAAGATTAGTCTCAGCTCAGCTGTTTTAAAAATCTTTAGCAACATGGATAAAATTAAAATACAGGCTGTCACTGAGAATATAAAATAAATGTCATTCTTATGAGTTCTTGCCTTGTGATTTTTCTAAAATAAAAACAAAAAAACAAAAAACATTGTTCACTATTCACAGCAGTATAATTCAAATAACAGAATTTTTAAACATTTAAGGAAAACAAAATATTATTAAATGACTAGAGGCCCAGTGCACGAAATTTGTGCATTCAGGGGGGTCCCTCAGCCCAACCTGCACCCTCTTGCAGTCCGGGAGCCCTCGGGTGATGTCCAACTGATGGCTTAAGCCCGCTCTCCACAAGAAGCGGGCCTAAGAGAGCAGTCAGACATCCTTAGCGCTGCTGAGAAGGCGGGAGAGGCTCATCATAGCAACTGGTTATTTGGCCGTTCAGTCGATTTGCTTATTAGACTTTAATTATATAGAATAATCTTTTAAATAAAATATTTTTATTATTCCACCCTTTATTTCCCCTTTACTTCCTTCATGCCATCAACCAGATAAATGTTAAATCAATTCTTTATTTCTAAATACAGGATAGGGCAAAACTAGGTTTACAGTTATGAGTCCATGAAACAGAGTTTATTATTACATTATTATTTACTAATTATTGCATTATTTTCCATGGAAACAACTATAAGCCTACTTTTTCCCTACCCTGTATGTTTACATTTCTTTGCTCTAAACCCAAATATTTCTAAACTAGAGAAGAAACCCTTTTTGAATTATAGACTATAATCAGAATCTTCAAGGCCTAGAAATGCATGGTATATACAAAAATCAAAGTATCAAAATTCCTGCACTAAATAAGGTCATGTTCACACAGAATCCAAGGATGGAATCAAAATTCAAATATTTCTCAAAATGGTTGATTTTCTCTGACACTAACTGAAACTCTTATTGTGCTGTAGGCAATAGGAATCACTAAGTCCAGTTGACACTACAATCTCCCCAAAAGTTAGTGCATCTTGACAAATTCAATAGAACCTCAGCCAGCCCATATGTTCCAAACTCATAGAAATCATTTTTTTCAGTGGTTGTTCTACTTGAGACACCTTCCTCCCTCCCTCCCTCCCTCCCTTCCTTCCTTCCTTCCTTCCTTCCTTCCTTCCTTCCTTCCTTCCTTCCTTCCTTCCTTCCTTCCTTCTTACTTTCATTTGGTTTTCTAAACTACCTCAAATTACTAGCATAAATTCAATGCCTTTTAAGTTGTTTCTGAAAAAAAAGTAAATAGCATTAGTATTAAGCATTGGCCACTTTGTTAAAGCTGACTTCTTCCACAAGGATTGAATTTCCATCCATAATGTTTAACTGGGACAAAATAATTTAGATGATATACACAGTAGTTAGCACAGTATATTACTCTGAAAAACAGATGGGTTTTTTATGTAAAATGCTACTGAAGCACTCACTTAAATGTAACCATTCAATTTTCTACCTCAAGCCCAAAAGCTCTCTTCGTTGGCATCAGGTATTTTTCTTCATCTAGCATGCCTGATATTGCAGGCCCCTTCCTCGCTTCATATTCTCCAAGACATGCTCATATTCTCTTCCCATTCAATTTATGACATGAGTCATTGAATGCTATAGCCTACTGGAGGGTTTTTTCCAGTACTTTCCAGCCCTGTAGTAGAAATCCATTTTTTCTGATAAGAAATGCAGTGATGACCCTGTCAGGTAAGTATCCTAATTCATCTGTCTCTGTGAGAAAGTTCTTTCCTCCAGGCTCTTTCAAAATTCATATATGAACTGTTCTATATGAGTTAGCATCTGCAGAGAAACTAGCTTTCACATTTGTTTAAAATATATATTACTAGAGGCCCGATGCACAAAAATTTGTGCAAGAGTAGGCCTTCCTTCCCCCGGCTGCCGGCACCAGCTTCCCTCCAGCACCCAGGACCAGGCTTCCCTCCTCCGGCTGCCGGTAGCCACCCAGGACAAAGGGTGGCTTCCCCCTGGCCCTGGCTTTATCAGGAAGGACATCTGAAATGATGTCTGGAAGATGTCCAGTCTAATTAGCATATTACCCTTTTATTATTATAGATAATATCAGAAGCAGCTGATAATAATCTATTTTAAATATTATGATTACATTAAGTGCCCAGCACATGAATTCGTGCACCTTAAAAGGAACTGTGGCCTGTGAGGCTCTAGTAGGCACAGGGGCAGATCTCAGACCATCCTCTGAGACCCCTCCAGCCACTCCTGCAACAGCCCCTGGTCCCCTGTCTGAGGGCAGCCCCATTCCTGCCACTGCTGCTCCCACCCACTGACAGCATGGAGCAATTGGGGCTGGTGCCAGCAGTGGGTGCAAGAGGCAGCTGCCGGTCTCGATTGCCCCTCAGGAGCAGGAGGAGGTGGAGAAGCCCTGAGGGGCAATCGGGGCTGGCAGCTGACGCTCACACCCGGTGACTTTGCTGAGCAATTGGGGCCGGCACCGGGCACCGGCAGCGGGTGTGAGCAGTGGCTCCAGGGCTGGCAGTGGGTATGAGCAGGGCCAGCGCCAGAAGCAGGTGCAAGCACTGGGCAGGATCTCAGCATGTGGGAGCAAAGAATTTTCAGTAACCACCAGAGGTTCACCCTGATGACAGCGACTGGCGCCCAGCCTTGGTCTGGCACCCCTGTTCACCTGCTCCTCCATCCCGTTATGGCTGACACCCACCATGTTCCACGCACACCCCCTGGTGGTCAGCGCACGTCATAGTGACCGGTTCTTCAGTTGTTCTGCCGTTAGGTCTATTTTCATATTAGCCTTTTATTATATAGGACTAGAGGCCCAGTGCACAAAAATTTGTGCACTCGGGAGGAGGGGGGGTCCCTCAGCCCAGCCTGTGCCCTCTCTCAGTCTAGGACACCTTAGGGGATGACCACTGCTGGCTTAGGCCCGCTCCCTGGGGGCCTGGGCCTAAAATGGTAATCAGACATCCCTCTGGCAGCCCGGCAGCCCTCGGGGGATGTCCACTTGCCAACGGGGAGCAGGCCTAAGCTGCAGTCAGACATCCTTAGCGCTGCTGGGGAGGCAGGAGAGGTTCCCACCACCACCACTGTGCTGGCAGCCATCAGCCTGGCTTGTGGATGAGCAGAGCTCCTCCCATGTGAGAGCTCCCTGACCACCAGAGGGCAGCTCCTGCATTGAGCGTCTGCCCCCTGGTGGTCAGTGTGTGTCATAGTAACCAGTCATTCCCAGTCCTTCTGCTGTTAGGGTCAGTTTGCATATTACCCTTTTACTATATAGGATAGAGGCCTGGTGCACAGGTGGGGGCTGGCTGGTTTGCCCTGAAGGATGTCCCGGATCAGGGTGGGGGTCCTGCTTGGGTGCCTGGCCAGCCTGGATGAGGGGATGATGGCTATTTGCAGCTGGTCACACCCCCTTCAGGGTAGGGGTCCCCACTGGGGTGCCTGGCCAGTCTGGGTGAGAGGCTGAGGGCCGTTTTCAGGCTGGTGGGTGACTAAAGCTTCCAACCTCTCCTTTTTTTCTTTTTTTTTTATTCTGGGATTTATTTACCTTCTATGGCTGTCACTGGAACTGAGAGCCGGCTTTAGCTCTGAGGCTTAGCTCCAGCTCTGAGACCTTGGCTGCTGAAAGCAAGTATCTGGGTTTGTTTGACTTCTATAATTGCAACACTGTTGCAGCTCCAGCTCTAAGGCTGGCTGGCTGAAAGCAGGTATCTGGGGTTTGTTTAACTTCTATAATTGCAACATTGTTTCTTAGAGTGCAGCTCAGAGGCCAGTAGCGGCAGGCGGGGAACCTTGGCCTCCTCCATCACTGGAGCAAGCAAGCCTCCTGTTCGCTTCAGCTGCCTGGCTGCCGGCCGCCATCTTGGTTGGCAGTTAATTTGCATATCGCCCTGGTTAGCCAATGGGAAGCATGTCAGAGGTATGGTTAATTACCATGTTTGTCTACGATTAGATAGGATAGGATCATATGGGCCTCAGGGATTCATCTACAGTTATGAAATAAAAGAACTTATGAAAGAGAGTATGCAAGCAGAACATTAAAAATGATGCAGACTTCTCTAGACTAACACACATCAGGCTGTTACTGGTAGAAATTGTTCTGATATATATTCTCTTAATTCAGAAATATATCCCATGCTTGAAATTAATACTTGAATAGTGATAAATATTTAAAAGCATCTAACTATGCTTTTAAAAAACATAAAAGTAAAAATATATAAATCATGTGTGACTAGGTTAAAAATTGCAAAATTCCTCCAATGGCATATATGGGATGGTTTGAACAGAAAATATATTGTAAATATGAAATCACGTGGTAAAATGTGGTTAACACTCATTAGAAGAGAACAAATGAGGCCGGTTTCCCTTGCAGTCTCATATTTTGTGTATGTAATCAATCTATTGGTTTATTTTATTCTCAGGAGATTTTAGAACAGGGTGATCTGACCCACTGCAAACGTCATTATATCCTGAAGCCCTTAATACAGTGTTCCCAGGATTTATAACCAGCAGTGGACATTGACAGCTGCACCTTCCCTAACCTGGTTTAGCCAGCCTACTCCATCTTCCACATATATTTTCATTCATTCGACTGTTATTGAGTATCTCCTATGTGCAATGCATTGAGCTAGATGTCAAATAATACAAATGGTTGCCAAATAGAAAGATAAGTAAGATAAAGTCTCTGATCTCAAAACTCCTGAAATTGAGTAAGGGAGATAGCAATAATACAAAATATAGTATCTTAATAGATAAAAGTGGGAACAAATTTAAAAAAAAAGAAAAGAAAAGAAACCCTGGGGAATACTTCAGGAAAGAGTAGACATTGAGCCGAGTCCTGTCACTTGACTGTCACAGGCAGAAATGGGGGGAAGGGATTCTAATTCAATAAAGTGGCTTGAATTATTACAGAAAAGAATGTATGTGTAGGGCAGATCCCAGGCATTATGAATAATACAGTCTTGGTAGCACATGAGGAAAAGACGAATCTAGAAGGAGACAAGTTATTTGAAAGCAAGTTCCATCACCATTTAAAGAAGAAGAATAAATAAAATAAAGAAAAAGAAGATATAAAAATAAATAAGCAAATTCCAGACCACCATAGGGGGCTTTAACTACCATTAGCTCCAAAATCAGTGAATTGTGTATGAACTCTGTTTCAGTAAATTCTGAGACTTTCATGATGATACTAAGTATATACCATTTTAAAAGACATCATAGCCAGCCACCCCATTTCTTGTAAATCTTTTACTCTCTCATAACACATCATAGCAGGCAGGGTTAAAAAAGTTTAAGTCTCCAGGGCAATAAAACATAAATAATTTTGGTACAGATTACAAAACTATGAGTTGAATTAATTGTGTATGCACACATTACTAAAGTTCTTATTTCAGACCAGCATAGTAGGCTAACATGTGTAAATTAATTTCTAAACAGAAAAACTAGATTGTCTTCCCAAAGCACTAGATGAGATCAAAGGATTGTTTGAAGCAGCTTATTTCCTTTATATTCAGGGAACTCTTTCCATAAATTCATTTGCTAATATTTAAGCAATTTTTATTAACTTTCAGTCACATGGAAACAAAAATGGAGTTATGGTCCCACAATTCTGCCCCCACCCAAAAGCAGCCAGAAAACAGCAATGTTCAGTGCTGATATGGATGCAAAGAAATAAGTTTTAATGAATATCTGGGGGGTGGGGGGAGTGAAAATTGTTAGAACCCTTTGGAAAATCATGCATTAAAATATCAAATGTTCAAACAATATAAGTGTAAATATAAAAATTTGAACAATCTTATAGAAATCACAGTATATGTATACAAAGATGTGTATGCTGTTATTCACCACATATTGTTTGTAGGAGGAAAAAACATAAATGTTAATTTGGACAGAAATGACTGAATCAAGTTAGCAAAAGCATATTATTGAATGCTATTCAATTACTAAAAAGCATGAGTGGGACATTTCCACATCAACTTTGGGAAAGACTATTCAGATACAAAATTGAGAAAATTGGGGTTTAATGAATAATATATGGAATAATCACATTTTGTAAATATTATCACTAACAAAAGTCTGATCAGCATATATCATGAAGGGGCATAGGAAACATGGTAGAATGCTATAGTTCTTGTTATTAACATGATAGCTTTTGAGATAATTTTTTTAAAAATTAAAAGAATGAAATACATACTAGCATTTTACTCCCGGTTTCAAATCTATTCAATGATAGGAGGTCTGTGGAAAGAGCAGGTAGCCCACATTATTGATAAAAAGAAATGTTGGCCATTATCTTCAAGCTTCTTGACTCACTACCACCCTTTGATTCTTAGAGATGAAAATGTCTCCTAATTTATAGAAAGAAAATGAAGGCCCCTGACTAGGAAATTCATCATCTTCCTACCTATTATGTGCAAATTATCCATATCCATCCCCAGGCTTTTCTCCCATCCTAGAAGAATGATTGTCCCCTCCCCACCGAAACTAATGTCTACATATCTCTATGCACCTTTAATCTTCTCCTACACTAGTTCAGACTGAGTTCAATATTTACATTCTACCCAATCCTTTCCTTCTATCTGTAAACATACATTAATCTCTCTTTACTTAAAAACAAGACCAAAAAAAACAACCCACAATCTCTTTTGAGCTATGTCTTCCTCCTGGAGCGTTATTAAAATTATTTAATAATCAATATTGCACCACTCTAATAACCAGCCTCTCTGCTCCCGTTGTCACCTCCTGCTAAGTGTGTCTTCTTAGTTTCAGCACATTATTTTCTACATCTGCCACATCATCTTGCTGCTCTGCTTTGGTGAGTCAAAGGTTTTATCTTAGCTTTCTGGATTCCTGATTTAAAACACTCTCTCTCGGTAACCACATGCATGTCACTTTTTCACATACCATCATGACATCTAAAATCATAGCTCTGTCTCTCATTTCTCTCTGGAGATCCAGACTCAGAGTCCCCCACTGCCTGCTCATCTGATTAGATCCAGTTTACACTTTGCAGCAAAGAGGATTCCACCTCAGAGCAAGGTGAGTATGGCATAATAATTATCTAACCACACAAAAGTTATTACTATGGAATACTGTTTAACAGATTTAGGCAGGTGCAAGAGTTAAAGGGCAGCAGAAGTTACACAAATCTTACCAAAATGCAACTCAGTGTAGTGTTCTACAGCTAAGGAATGTTGGAAAGCCAACAGACTCCGTGGACTAGGAGCTCATTGGGATCATTAACTTGAGATGTGGTTTCCTTCCTTTTTGTTAATTTAATGTTTCCCTTGTGGCCTTATAGGCTAATGCAGCTTCAGAAGTCCCTGCCAAGGTCTCAGACTGTAACTTACACAGAAGACGCTGGGTTGTTAAGCTAAGGGTCTCTGGATAAGCATCTCGGCTAACAAGCATAAAGGTGAACTTGACCCATATTGTCATTCAGGGAATACCTTCCTGATTCCCAATAACAGAATTATATTTGAATCTCACACATGAAAGGCAAAAAGATATAAAAGTTTTGATTAATTTTGCTTTCCTGTAGAATGGAATCTTGACAAGGGTCCTGTTAAAATAGGGTTTCTCTTGAATAGCAATTTAGACAGTCATTTAATTTATCAGAAATTTGTGACAGATACTAACAATTTAGGAAATTTTAAATTTACTTCAGGAGTAAAAGAAATACATGTATTTTATTTGAAATGTTGAATTAGCATATATCACAGTTTTAATTTCTGATATAAAGAGTTAGAAAAAAGCCTTCAATTATTCAAAATCTTCAAGCTATTCGATATGGCAAACTTATTCTAGAAACCCAAACAATTTAATTGACATATATCATTAAAGCGATTTATTTCTATTTGAATATGACAAAAATATTTACAGTAGTATATAAAATGGTTTGAATACAAATATTTTTCCCAGTTGGCAAAAAAAAAAATCTATCACTGAGAACAAAACTAGGGATTCTAAAAAATATGAATGTAAATATAGTGGCAAATATGAACAAAAATAGTCTTTTATTAATCACTAGGAGCCCGGTGCACAAAAATTTGTACACTCGAGGGGGGTCCCTCAGCCCGGCCTATGCCCTCTTGCAGTCTGGGACCCCTCGGAGGATGTTCACCTGCTGGCTTAGGCCCGCTCCCTGGGGGATTGGGCCCAAGCTGGCAGTCAGACTTCCCTGCTGGTAAGTGGACAAGCAGGGAGCAGACCTCAGCTGCAGTCGGACATCCTTAGTGCTGCTGAGGAGGCAGGAGAGGCTCCCGCCACCACCACTGTGCTGGCAGCCATCAGCCTGGCTTGTGGCTAAGCAGAGCTCCCCCTGTGGGAGCACACTGACCACCAGGGGGCAGCTCCTGCATTGAGCGTCTGCCCCCTGGTGGTCAGTGAGTGTCATAGTGACCAGTCATTCCCAGTCATTCTGCTGTTAGGGTCAATTTGCATATTACCCTTTTACTATATAGGATAGAGGCCTGGTGCATGGGTGGGGGCTGGCTGGTTTGCCCTGAAGGGTGTCCTGGATCAGGGTGGGGGTCCCGCTGGGGTGCGTTGCCAGCCTGGGTGAGGGGCTGATGGGTGTTTGCAGGCTGGTCACACCCCCTTCTGGGTGGGGGTCCACACTGGGGTTCCTGGACAGCCTGGGTGAGGGGTTAATGGCTGTTTTCAGTCTGGTCAAGCCCCCCCAGTGGGGACCCTCACCCTATGGAGGTTTGGCCATCCTGGGTGAGGGGCTGATGGCTGTTTTCAGGCTGGCCACACCCCCCTTAGGGTTAGGGGTCCCCACTGGGGTGCCTGGCCAGTTTGGGTGAGGGGATGAGTGCCATTTTCAGGCTGGTCAAGCCCCCCGGCAAAGGAAGCTCCCAGCCTCTCCCTTTTTTCTTTCTTTTTTTTTTTTATTCTGGGATTTATTTACCTTCTATAATTGAAACTTTGTAGCCTTGAGTGGAGCTCAGAGCCAGCTAGGTTGGACAAGAAGCTTGGCTTCCTCCATTACCAGGGGCAACCCAAGCTTCCTGCTCACTCCAGGTCCGTAGCCACGGCCGGCTGAAAGCAGGTATCTGGGGTTTATTTATCTTCTATAATTGAAACTTTGTTGCCTTGAGTGGAGCTCAGAGCTGGCCGCGGCAGGCAGGAAGCTTGGCTTCCTCCATCACTGGGGCAACCAAGCCTCCTGCTTGCTCCAGCTCTGTGGCTGCCGACCGCCATATTGGTTGGGCTAATTTGCATATAGTCGCTGTGACTGGTTGGTGGGCATGGCCTGAGGCATAGCAAAGGTACAGTCAATTTGCATGTTTGTCTTTTATTAGTGTAGATAACATAAGCCTCAAAATAGATCTCAGATGAAATTTAAAAGTGCATCCAAATTTACCTTAAGATTGTATTAGTATTTATGTTGTAAAATAAATTCATGATTAAAGAGCACCCATGATTTTATAATATGTATTTGTTATTCATATTTTTCCATCACCATTTATCATCCCTATACCCTCTTCTACCTTCCCTCCTCTCCCACAATCATGACATTGTCTATGTCCATGAGTTTTTTCTCAATTCCTCTATTGTTACATCAAAAAGAACTAATTTTTGAATCATTATAATTATAATTGAAACTAATTAATAGTAATATGAATAACTATATTTTGGGGAGAATAGGTATTTTGCACATATTGCTGGAACTAAATCTGCAATGATGTCAAATATAAATGCACAGCCCTGTTTTAGAAATAAAGCAAGATAATGTTATGTAATGTAGATTTTAAAATATTTTCATAAATTTAATGTAACCCTTTAGGGTATGAAACTGAAAAGTTTAAATAAAAAAGAAAAAGAGGTCAACTTTTATCATAAATAATTTATTGGAAATTGATATAATAATAAAAATGTAATAATACAATAACATCAGTCTCAGTGATAATATCAACCTCCTAGATTTCTCTTTGTCAAATGGTATACCATTTAACAAGATTCACTAATAATTTATTTTTGCTGCATTTGATTTATCATTATAATTCTCTCTTTATCCCACATACATATTTAGTATATATTATTATTCAATGTTTTCTATTTACAACATTAAAAGAGTATTTACTATTTATATGTTTCTGTGAACAATATTGAAATATATTCTTAGTATTTAGTATTTTCTTCAATCTGGCTTCCCCCCATCAGCACTTACTCACCGCCACTTCAGATGCATTTGTTTTAATCATTAAAGAATCTATAAAACAGTATAACTACAAAGGTTAAGACTTTAATAAACGCTGTGTTTGAGATACTAGGAAAGTTGTAGATCTAACAAATTTATGGTCAAAGTCTTTCACTTCCTCTGTTTATACAAGATTTTAGCTAATTTCCTCTTCAATTAATGTAATATGATTTTTTATTTTCTAAACAGGTAAATATGCTTTTTTCAAAAATTTTGGATTAATAGTCAGGGTTCTCCAAAGGAACAGAATAGGATGTAAATAGTAATGGGAAAAGTTAGAAGTACAGTTTTACATTTTAATTATTCCTTTTGATGTTATTTCAAATTTATAGTAAATTTTCAAAAATCATAAAAAGACTCTGGTATACCATTTAACAAGATTCATTAATTATTTAATTTTGTTCCATTTGATTTATCATTCTAATTCTCTTTTTCTCCCACACACATATTTTAATACATATTTTCTAAGAACAAGGGAATTCTCTTATTTAACCATATAACAATTATCAAAATCAGGAAATTTAACATTAATATAATTCTATCCTAGTGATTTCCTTCCTGTTTATTCTCCTCCCCCCACCCCACCCCCCTCACTAACCCCCCTGAGTCCAGGATCAAATCTAGAATCCTGCATTTAGTTGCCATATCTTTTTAGTACAATTTATTCTAGAAACAAGTGTTTTTCAGCTTTTCTTTGTCATTCTTCCTCTTGACATTTTTCAAGAGTACAGCTACTTCTTTAATAGAATACTCCTCAAGATAAGTTTAACTGTTCTTTTCTCAGGATTAAAGTAAGTTTAGGTCCTTTTGACAAGAATGTCACAAAATTACTGTGTCTTTTAAGATAACATATCATCAAGCACATGACGTCAGTTCATCCCAATATAGATGATAATAACGTTGATGATTGAATTCAGGTGCTGTACACTGGCTTCATGAAATATAAAATTCACATATGCTTTCTTTGTAATTAATAAGTACTATTGCCCCTCATCAAAATTCTACCCACTAGTTGTAGCACAAATTGATAACTATTGGATGAATCAATTGTTACTAAGATAGCTACAATATTGGTTTTCTAGCCTCTTCATTTCGTCTACATTTATTTGTTGATATTCTATTGCAGGGGAAAGCTATTCCTTCTTTCCCATTTTTTTGGTTCATTCATTTATTCATTCATTCATATCAATTTGCACTCATTAATTCTCATTTGGATTTGATTTTGTATTTTTTTTCTTTATGGCGTGTTCTTTATTGAACTGGTCTTAAGTCAGTGTACAGGTAAGCCCTGGGTTGGCTGCCTCCACACCTCAACCCACTCTCATGGGGGTGGGCCAAAAGCCTTCATACATCTCAAGTTGGGGACAAAAAGAAGGGGAGGGGCACGATGGCTGGTTATTCAAAATAAGACAAAACAAAAAGAACAAGTATAAAGGCGAAGATTTAAAAATTTTGGATTACATAATTTACACAAAAGCAATGCCACCACCCTCCCCTGTATGAACTCCGGGAAAGACTGGCCCTTCTTAGGGAGAAGTAGGCAGCCTTTGAGCAGGCAAGGGACTTCCTGTAACAATGCTTCTCACGATTTTTGCAATGACTATTTTTTTTTTTTTTAAAAAGAACAATGTACAAGCAAAGTCCTTGGCCACACTGTAGAACTTGAAGATGCTCACTTCAACAGACTGCTGTCACATTCACTGCTCCAGTTTTTAAATCCTGAGTCAAGCAACAACAAAACATCTAAACAAACAACAAAATAAAATAAACCCATGCCAACCTCTTCTTATTTTCTGCACAAGTTAGGTTTTGTCAAGAAGCAGTGCAACCAAGTAACAGTCTGCCAAGAGATATTTGCAGTGGACGGTGGAGAGGCCCGACTCGTCATACTCGTGCTTGCTGATCCACATCTACCGAAGGTGGACAGTGAGGCCAGGATGGGGCCACTGATCCACACAGAGTACTTGCTCTTAGGGGGCGCAAGGATCTTGAGCTTCATAATCATGGGGGCCAGGGCCATGGTCTCCTTCTGCATCCTGTCGGCTATGCCTGGGTACATGATGGTCCCACCAGATAGCACTATGTTGGCATAGAGGTCCTTATGGATGTCGAGGTCACACTTTATGATGGAGTTGAAGGTAGTTTCATGGATGCCATAGGATTCCATGCCCTGGAGGGAAGGCTGGAAGAGGGCCTCAGGTCAGTGGAACCACTCGCTCCTTGCCAATGGTGATGACCGACCATCAGGAAGCTTGTATATCATCTCCAGGTAAGATCTGGAGGCTGCAGTGGCCATTTCCTGCTGGAAGTCCAAGGCAATGTAGCACAGCATTCTTTTTTATGTCATGCATGGTTTCCTGCTTGGCTGGGATGGAGAAGCTGTAGCCAGCTCTGTAAGGATCTTTATGAGATAGTCTTTCAATTCCTGCCAGCCTGGTCCAGATGCAGGCTAGCATGGGGAGGGCTTCCCTTCATAGGTTTGCACAGTGTGAGTGACCCCTCACCAGAGCCCATAACAATGCCAGTGGTTCAACCAGAGGCATATAGGTATAGCTCCATCTGGATGGCCACATATATGGCTGGGGTGTTGATGGTCTCAAACATGATCTGGGTTGTCTTCTCAGGATTGGCCTTGGGGTTCAGGAGCACCTCAGTGAGCAGGATGGGGTGCTCCTCAGGGGTGACATGCAGCTCATTGTAAAAGGCGTGATGCCAGATCTTCTCCATGTCATCCCAGTTGGTGACAAGGCCGTGCTCAATGGGGTATTTCAGGGTCAGGATGCCCCTCTTGCTCTGGGCCTTGTCACCAATGTAGTAATCCGGACCCATGTTTACCATCACGCCCTGGTGCCAGGGGCACCCCATGATGGAGGGGAAGACAGCCCTGGGGGCATCCTCACCCACAAAGCCTGCTTTGCACATGCCAGAACCATTGTCAACCAGGAGTACAGCAAGATCATCATGCATGGTGAGATGGAGGCAGTGTGGACGGGAAGTTAGAGAAGCAGCAAAGTAGAGGGGCCTGTGCTGGCAGGTTGACATGGCCTGGGCAGGGAACTTGTATTATTATTGTTTAGGAAACTGAAATATACAAGATTCATCTGTTTGGAGCCTCTTTAATCTGGATCTTGTGTGCTTTTAACATTCTCCCATCATTCTTTGAGAAATGCTTTACATTCTAGCATTTCTAGCACCTTGTACTTTCCCTGTCTAGACCCTGGACTCTCCATTTCTCCAAGGAACCCTTATTACTTTTATTTAAAAATAATATTTAAAAACTAGGGTCTTGCCCTAGCTGGTTTGGCTTAGTGGATAGAACGTCGGCCTGTGGACTGGAGGGTCCCAGGTTTGATTCCGGTCAAGGGAATGTACCTTGGTTGTGGGCACATCCACAGTGGGGGGTGTGCAAGAGGCAGCTGATTGATGTTTCTCTCTCATCAATGTTTCTAACTCTCTATCCCTCTCCCTTCCTCTCTGTAAAAAAAATCAATTAAATATATATTTTTTAAAAACCTAGGATCTTCACAATTGATATGCAATTGCTCTTGATGTGATATTACTCCTAGGTACTCACAACAGAGTTACAAAGAGTTTGTATGCACATGTGTCTGTGTCTGTCTATTTATCTATCCTCTACACACCTTTATATATATCTACAATATATTGAAAAATCATGAATGATCATCATTTCAATTCCCAGTACAATGCAATGGAATTCATATTATTCTTCCCTTGTCCATATTAGTATTACCATGTCTAATATTTGGCAACTGGCTCCCATTATCAATGTATTTACTCACCAGATGATCAAGTCTAAAATAACAGCAAATGGCTTCAGGATTGCTAACACATTCCACTGCAATATAAAACAAATTCTACTAATTGTTCAATATGTGTTCACAATTATGTATGTATTAGAGCATAGGGAGTGAGTACTTACATACAATGAAATGCACAAATCTTTATATACCAATGAGTTTTAGCAAACATATACTCCTATAGTCCATATTCCCATTTAGATTATACCATTCTAAACCTCAGTCAGAACATATGAGTTACTCCACTGCATAGAAACAATTGGCTTGATAAGTCTTTTTGAATGTAGTTATTCTAATGTACTAGTATGTGAAATGGTATCTCATGGTTTTGATTTACATTTCCCTAATGACTAATAACTTTGAGCAATTTTTATGTGCTAATTAGCCATTAATATATCTTCCTTTGTGAACTAAGTGTATATTTAAGCCTGTTTTATTGGACTGTCTTTTTTAAAAATATGTTTTTAGTGATTTTGAGAGAGAGAAGAAGGGAGAGGAATAGAGAGATAGAAACATCAATGAAAAAGAAACATTATGGATTGGCTGCCTCCTGCATGCCCCCTAATGGGGATTGAGCAACCCAGGCATGCTCCCTGACTGGAATTAAACCAGTGACCTTTTGGTTCATGAGTCAACACTCAACCACTGAGCCACACCGGTGTGACTGTACTGTCCTTTTAAAATTACTAATCTGTAGTATTTCCTTATATTCTAGATAAAAGACCTTTGCCCAATATTGTTTTTATACATATTTATTTCTGTATGTGGCTCTGGGCTCATTTTATAAGTGTTTTTAATGAACATACATTTATTTTTTAAAATTTTAATGGCATTTTTAGCGAATAGAAAAATTTAGTAGCACTTTTAATGTTATTGCTATTACTTTCTATATTAATCTAAATCAATAGTTATATATTGTATTCTTTTAAAGTTTTACATATTATATACCATGTTTAAGCCTATGTATGATCCATCATGAATTGTTTTTTGTATATAGTGCGACACACACATGCACACACAAATATACATTCAATTGAATGGTGTTCTAAAACTATATGATGACATGAATTGACATTAAATTTATTTGGCAACTTTGCTAAAAATTCATTGACCTTACTCTTTTTTCGGCACTCTAATTGTCTATTCTAATACTAATTCTAAACCATCCTAAACACTGTAGCCTTAATTTATATTTTGATGTCAGGAAGTGTAAATCTCTTAATCATAGGCATCATTTTAAATATTATTTTAATTATTCCATGTCCTTTATAGTCCCATACTAGAGGCCTGGTGCACAAAAATGTGTGCACTCAGGAGAGTCCCTCAGCTCGGCCTGTGCCTTCTCGCAGTCTGGGACCCCTCAGAGGATGACCACCTGCTGGCTCAGCCTCACTCCACAGCGTATTGGGCCAAAGCTGGCAGTCAGACATCACTCTGGCAGCCCGGAAGCCCTCGAGGGATGTCCACTTGCCAGCGAGGAGCAGGCCTAAGCTGCAGTCAGACATCCTTAGTGCTGCTGAGGAGGCGGGAGAGGCTCCCACCACCACTGCTGTGCTGGCAGCCATCAGCCTGGCTTGTGGCTGAGCAGAGCTCCCCCTGTGGGAGCGCACTGACCACCAGGGGGCAGCTCCTGCATTGAGCGTCTGCCCCCTGGTGGTCAGTGTGTGTCATAGTGACCAGTCATTCCCAGCCATTCTGCTGTTAGGGTCAATTTGCATATTACCCTTTTATTATATAGGATAGAGACCTGGTGCACAGGTGGGGGCTGGCTGGTTTGCCCTGAAGGGTGTCCCGGATCAGGGTGGGGGTCCCGCTTGGGTGCCTGGCCAGCCTGGGTAAGGGGCTAATGGTTGTTTTCAGGCTGGTCACACCCCCTTCAGGGTGGGGGTCCAAACTGGGGTGCCTGGCCAGCCTGGGTGAGGGGCTGATGGCTGTTTGCAGGCTGGTCAAGCCCCCCCCCCAAGTGGGGACCCTCACCCCATGGAGGTTTGGCCAGCCTGGGTGAGGGGCTGAGGGCCATTTTCAGGCTGGCTAACCTCCCCTCCCCCCAGCAACGGAAGCTCCTAGCCTCTCCTTTTGTTTCTATTTTTATTATTATTATTCTGGGATTTATTTACCTTCTATAATTGAAACTTTGTAGCCTGGAGTGGAGCTCAGAGCCAGCCAGCGGGGGCAGGAGGGAAGCCTCCTGCTTGCTCCAACTCTGTGGCCATGGCCGGCTGAAAGCAGGTATCCGGGGTTTATTTATCTTCTATAACTGAAACTTTGTTGCTTTGAGTGGCACTCAGAGCCGGCCAGGAAGCTTGGCTTCCTCCATCATTGGGGCAACCAAGCCTCCTGCTTGCTCTAGCTCCATGGCTGCTGGCCTCCATCTTGCTTGGGTTAATTTGCATATAGTCACTCTGATTGTTTGGTGGCAGTGGCTTAAGGCATATCGAAGGTACAGTCAGTTTGCATGTTTGTCTTTCATTAGTGTATATAGATTTTTGAATCAATTTCTCATTTCTGTTCAACAGGTTGTTGCTGAAGTTTTCATTGACATTGCACTCAATCTATATATTAATTTGGGGGAAATTGACATCTTAACAATATTGAGTATCCACAGATATAGTATTTTTCTCCCAATTATTTAGATAGAATATTTGGTCGACAGGTATGATTTTTCCTATAATATTTTACAAATACCTTTCCATTATCTCTTGTCTTATAATGTTTTTGAAGAAAAGTAGTTATTGTTTCCCAGAATGTAATGCATCTTCTTTTATCTAGTTCCTTTCTAGTTTTCTATGCATCTGTACTTTTTGAAAGTTTTTCTCGGGTACATTTAGGGAATTTATGTTTCCTTATGTCATGCTTTGAGTTCCTGATCTACTTTGTTCTTTAAGCTGTTTTTTACCACACTCAGGAAATTTGTTTTCCATTTCCTCAACTACATTTTCTAACATAGGCTTTTCCTCTGCTTTGGCATATCCGAATACATGTAGAGCAACTGTGCCACATGCTCCTGGCCACTGAAATGGCATTTTGTTGTATGTTATCCGAACTTGGTTTATTAAGTCATTCTCTTTTCTTCAGCTAGGATAAATATTATTGATCTGCATTCAAATTTACCTACTCTTTCCAAACCTGTCAAAAATATTGTTAAAACCTTGTAGTAAAAGTTTAATTTAGATTTTATTTTTAAATTTAAAATAATTTCCATTTGGTTCTCTTGATATAGATAGAAATGGATATTTTACACTCTTTTCTGAATAAAAACTTATTTTCCTTTAAGTGCTTGAACACATTTAATATAGGCACTTTAAAGTCCTTATCTGCTTATTGCAAGATGTGGACATTTCCAGTTTATGGTTTATTTAACACCTTTCTCTTGACTCTACATTCCGTTGCTCATATTTCTTTGCATGTATATTCATTTTTTATCTTGAACTGAACTTTGTGAATATATTATGAATGCTGGATTCTGTTATCTTCCTCTGAAAAATATTGTTTTTAGTTATGGCAAGCAGTTAACTTGGCTGCACTAATTCCAAGCTGTTTCCTTATGGTGAACAACAGCTACTTTCACTACACTACTAGTTCTTTTGGGCTTCCAGCTGTTATGCAATTCTGGGATATCTAAAGTCTCCCTCATGAGAAGGAACTTAGCACACTTTGGGGTATTAATTTGGCAATCTCTATCAATGTTTCAATGCACACACCATTTAACCCTGTAATTTCACTTCTGGGTATTTATCATGTAGATATACTGAATGAAGGATATTCATTTGTATTGAAGACAATATACAGACAGCATAAATGGCCACCTATGGTATGAAATTAGTAAATTACTCATTTGTAATTTAGAGCCATTTTATGTGATCATTAAGATGAATGGAGGAAATGGGTCAACTTTATATATACTGACATAAGAAAATGTCAAAAGTTATATTAATCAATTAATACAATCAACTTACAGAATAAATAAATAAATAAATAAATAAATAAATAAATAAATAAATAAATAAAGTCTCCCTCATGTAAGCACCGTTAAGGAGTGAGCCAAAGATTTGATAAGAGTTTATATACAGATTTGATGGTTCTTTCTTCTGTGGTCCTCCCCTTATTGGATTCCCCTCTCACTTTCAAGCCTGTCTTATGGACTTAAACATCATCATTTAACTCTTCAAGCCAGTAAGACCATAGCTTTTGGCTTGAGTTCTAGCCACCTAGTATCTTGTGACTTGTGAGTGCCCTCTGATGATGAGCCTTATAAATATGAATCTCTCCCAGCATAATTCTCTTCCGTTAAGGGTCAAATCCCTGCAGTCTCTGATTTCTTTTGATCATTTTCCTGTGCATTGAAATAGCTGCTTTTATATTTTCCCCTGAGTTTATAATTTTTAGTTCCAGCTTTGCTGCTATTACTGGAATTGGAACCAAGTGGTTCACTTTTTATTTCAGTCATCATAAGGCATTATGATTCAAATATTTTCAATCTATAAAAACTGTCAGCTCTTTTTCTTACTCTGCCAGGAACAGTGCTACGCTATATACTATACATACACATTTGCTTTGACACCACGCACAAGCATATAATTTCATTTCATTCTAAAAATAATATTGCAGATAAGCATATTTACCCCATTTTACATTGCAAAAAATTAGGCTGAGAGATACTGTTGCTTGAGCAAGTTTTAAAAGCTTGAAACAGAGTAAAAATCAATCACAGTCATGTCACACTCTACTTCTGTTCATTCTACCTCCCCCTTTAAATAAATACATCTTACATCTATAATTTGAAAATGTTAACACCATTGATGAGTGCTGATTAAGCAGTGTAACTTGTGGTTAAGGTCAGGGGATTCAGAATCAAACAAACTTGATTTTTAGTCCTTCTTCATTGCATATTCCCTATATAAATGGTCAAAACTACAAAAGAGGATGATAGCAAAAGCATAAAATTGTTGTGAGGATTAAATAGGCTATCTCATGCAGCATATTTGACATAAATAAAAAGTACTCCATAGATATTAAATTTTATAATAACTATTAAACTAGTTTTATTTCAAAATACTAAGGATGTAATCTTCCTGAAAAGACTTTAAAAAATTATCTCATAATATATTTATTCCAGACTTGATCCAACACAGCTGCATAAATAATTCCAATCATACAAAGTGGGAAGGAGAAAGGGAATGAGCATTTATTGGAGGTATATTATGTTCCAAACATTGAGATAAGCATTTAAAATATATTATTGTGTTTTATTCTCATAACACTCTGGAAAGTAAATATGACTTCCATTTTTCACAGATATGGAGACTAAAGTTTTGAAAACTTAAAGTAATTTACCACCATCATAAACTATTAAGTATCTCAGTCACTCTTAAAACCTTAATCCGTTATTTCACTTCCCATGTTACAAAATTAGATTATTATGATCTATAGTGAGTAGTGAGTCTTATAAAACTCTTATTATTAAAACACTGTCTGGTGTTTAAATGTTTTCTGGACTTCATTTCCTCGGTCTCTCTCCTTCCACTCCCCTCAATTTAATGTCCTAATTTTCTTCCTTCAAAATTTCATGCCAACATAATAGAATTATAACTTGATCTTTCTGTCTTTCTCTGTATCCACTTACTTCATTTTTATTGGATTGGCTCCAAAATGTAGTTTTATGATCCTCAAAAACGATTCACATAGCACATAATCACATATTATATTGTTTTAAGCACTGAGAAGAGTGAATTAGACTTACACACTCTTATCCCTTCCCTGAAGGTTTTAACTGCATTGGTTTTATTAAATCATATATGGACACTTACTATTTTACCTAGCTAATACATTCTGTACTCGCCTCTTCCAGGTAGTCCTGAAGAATGATCTCAGTTAGAATACTACAGAACATACACAACCATATCAATACCTCAAAATGGTTCAGCCAAAAATGATCTTAGAAATAGAATGATACATGTCATATCAGTAATATCAGTAATAAACATCAGTATGAAATGAAAGGACTAAATAGAAATGAAACAGCAATCAAATAAAGGAGTAGGGATTCAGTTACATATAATTATAATAGACAAAAGGTGATTATGACATTGGATTGTACTCAAAAGTACTTTATTATACTACAAATTTGTTTTATGCAATTTATGATACATTCTATAGTTTGAGACATAATTTTTAGAGAAGTTAACAAAAGATTATAGGTTAAAATGAACTATTTATCTCAACTTGCAGAAAATAAAAGATACAAAGATGGTACATCATTGATCAGAAATACGAAGAAACTACTTCTAACTTCAGCTCTGCCTTTCTTTAAGATCTAAGGATATTCTTTAACAATTATTTGACCAAGTTGAAGTTGGATTATCCATTTAATTTCTTACACACTTTTGTTATTGTATTCTAATCTAGGATTGATTATCTGAGGTCTGCTGAGTCACAATTAATATCTGTGGAGCATCAAGCAGACAAAAAGAACATATTTTGTTAAGAATGTGATTTTTACATGCAGGTAAAGGCTATGGTGAATGAACCTCTAAGTCTATGAATACCTACCTGTATTTGCAGTTTGGGGGATAGTATCATAACATGAAACTTTTGACAACATACACTGAAAGGACAGGTTCATAAAATACATTTCCTTAGTTCCCACTTTTTCATAGTTCATCAGTATAAAACTTGTGTTAGTGCTACTTCCAGAGTTTGTTGTTTCATCCCTTTTCTTCTTAGTTTTCCTTCCTCATCCCTTTACAACACTGAATCCAATCTCTACATTGGTTTAGTAGATGTCAGAAACTAAATACTTAAGAAATGTCATCCTTGTTTAAATAAATGATTCTCTGATGCTTTTAATTGCTAATGACTCTTAAGAATACTTCACAGACATGGGGGGGGGTGTGTAATATTAAGCTCAAAAAGATCTTGGCTTTAACATATGTATCCTAAAAGAAGTTTCTAAAACTTATAATAGAGAGCAACCTAGTCTTAGAGTCAGAACCAGGTGATTTTGACCGAGTATGGGAACATTCTAGGCTGGAGACACTTGAGATTATCATTTTCATTCTCTTGCAACAACAAGCTCTTCTGCTTCTTATGATCACAATTTAGCAGGAATATATCATAATAGTTCAGAATATCAATATTTGAGGTAAATGACTCAGATCAACTCTCTGTCATTCCTACGCACTTGCCTGGCCTTTGACAATTTCATTGAGATTTCAGCCCTTAGTTTCTCCATCTGTAATAGTTCTATCTTTTACAGTTGCTTCAAGGATTAAATGAGATAATACATGCAATGGCAAGGGCAGGGCTGAGGCAATGGCAATCCCTCAATGCGCTTGGTATTTGGTATACTCTTCCCTTGGAGATTCAGAAAATATATAATGAGAGGGAAAAAAGGGGGAATATTATTGATACCATACCCTCCACTTCCACTGTCCTCTTATATCTATCTACTCAAATAAATCCAACAAGTCCTAGTTCAAATTCTATTATATAACAACTCTTTCACTTTTCCGAACTCCGAAATATTTGTTTGTTATATTATCTGTTTTGGAAAGAGAACACATACTATTTAACAGCATGTTAAAATGTTTTATATATGTATCATTTATCCCCAATACATTTTTAATATTCTTAAGAGGAAAAACTTCATCTTATATTGTTTTTAGACTTTCTTGGGGAAAATTAATTCTTTGGCAGAGCTCTGTCTGCACTGCAGAGTACAGGCATAGTTGAGTTGGTAGAACACAGAGTGGGGTTTCATAGATGTCTCTCTCAAACCACAAATAAAGAGCAAGTGTGTCGTCTCCAGACCTCCCAGCATTGAAGTCATTCATGTCACAGTCAACTTCAAGCCGTCAATCATCGACTTGAGCTGTTTGTAGCACTTGAGCCCCTGATTCATATGTCAGGAAAAGATGGACAGACAATGAAACTTGCAACACCAATGAATTTCAACTGACTCTTTTTGTTTTTAGAGGAGTGAGGGAAGATGGAATTGAATTTGTTTCACTTTCCTTTGAAGCCATGCACATAGAAAAGAGACAAGTTCTGAATGAGATAAGACATAAAGCACTAAGCTTCACACTTGAACATATTTGGTGAATATTGCCAGTGAGGCAAGTTATATAAATCTTTATAATTACAAGATAGTATTAAAATCTCACATAAAAGCCTTTTTTTTTTAAATACGCTAGGAGGGGAAAAAAACCCACAGAATTTCACAACTAAAGAAAATATTTTCTATTTTGCATGTATGCGAACATTGCACCTTGGTTTTTACTTTAATTCCTTTTTTCTTGCATATTTGAAAATCCAGACATTTCCATTTATAGCCACAAGTGCAATAATCCCATAAGCATATTAACAAATTGATTTCAGCAATGTAAACAAAGGATCATAGGTAATGTTTAAGTTGAAGTTAGTCTAGGAATAAAGATTGGTTAGCCTTAATCAATTAGTATAATTAATCATATAAAGAGGTTAGAATGAATCATATTATTATCATAATGCATTAAGAAAATCTATTTTCATAAAATTCAACATCCATCCATTATAAAAATTCCCAGAAAACTAAGAGTAGAACTCCCTTTATCTAACATAAGATATAGCTACAGAAAACCTCACATTTATTGGTGAGTAACAAGCTATCCACTTAATTTTTGAATCAAGATAAGAAGAACTGCTATCTCCACTTTTACCCATCACAGCAGGAAGTTTTAGACAATGTGGCAAGGCATGAAAAAACAATAATATGTTTAAGGATTTGAAAGGAAGGGGAAAAAATGACATTTTCTCAGGTAATACTATTATATAAAAAAGAACTTATAGGCATATTTATATAATTAAATAAGGAGTTCTACCACATTGTTGGCTATAAAACGGGCACTCAGAATAAATTCCATTCCTATTTACCAGCAAAAGTAAGAAAATCAAAATTTTAATAAATTATATTAACACCAATCAATGTGAATTTGTAGATTCTTATAACAACTATAAATATATGTGGCACACATCATCTGAGAAAATTATAAAATTTTACTGAAAAACATTAGAGAAATTAAAAGGGGTTAAATAATCAAGATATATATACCATATTTATTGTTTGAAAGTTGAAATAATGTAAAGAAGTAAAAACAATATAATACCACATCAACCCCCAAAAAATTTAGCTGAATTTGACAAGTTGATTTTAAAATGTATATAGAATTGCAACCATCAACACACTCTTGAAGTAAAACAGAGCTCAACTAAACATAGACACTTATTATAGAGATCTGCTAACTAAACTATGGCATTACCACAAGGACAGATACTTGAACCAATGGAACAGCATAAAAAGCTCAGAAACAGATCCATTTATTTATGAACACTTGATAAAGAGATATATACCACTTTAGAGTAGTGAAGAGAAACAGGCTTTGCAGAAAGGAATCCACTTAAATAGAAAATGAAATAACCAGGACTTACATGACCCTCTGTATAAAATTCAGTTGTAGGGGCAACTAAATTTTACCTATATGTGAAATACATGCCCATAATACTTTGAGAAAATTGTGCAAGGGCATGTCTTTATATGCCAAGGTAAAGACAAGTGTTTTTAAAACCCAAAAGCACTAAATCATAAAGTAAATAATTGATGAAATTTACTTTGTGAAAATTGATAACATCTGTGCATCAAAATTCGCCATGAAGAGAGTAAAATTATAAACCACAGTATGGAAGAAGATACTTCTTTAAAAAATATAATTTAAAAGGGACTAGAAAAACAACAATAACAAACCTCCTACAAGTATAAAGAAAAAGACAAGACAACCTTGAAAAAATTGGCACTTTACAAAGAGGGAATACAAATAGCCAGTAACCAATAGGAATGAGGGAAATATAAATTAGAACAAGGAAGATACCACCACAGACTTACTGAGTGAGCAAAAATTTTTAAATCTGACCATACTATGTGTTAGCGAGGATGTGGACAACAAGAAGTCTCATTTCATGCTGGTGATAATAGAAATTGGTACAACCTTATTGAATGCCATGTGGCATTATCTAGTAAACCCAAAAGTATGAAAAACTTACAATCTAACAATTTCACTCCTCAGTTATACACTGTAGAGAAACACACATATGTGCAACAATATATTCACTCAAGACCTCTCAGTTCTGGCAGTATTGTTCCTAATAGCCTCAAAATGTCCAGCAGCAGACTAGATCAATAAATTGTGTTGTAGTCATAAAATATTCAGCAATTAAAAATGAATAAACCACAGTTGCACATCATTAAAATACATGGATATTACAAACATAATATTGAGTATCAGATGTCAAATACAATGTAATGCATACAGTATGATACTTGTTCAAAACAGGTAAAACTGTTTATTTAAGGATGTCTACATAGATTAAATATATGTGTGTGTGTGTGTGTGTGTGTGTGTGTGTGTGTGTGTGTGTGTGTGTATGCCAGTAAACGATTCTCAGTAAAGTCAGGAATCTTGTTTTCATCTGGGGAAACAGAGGGTTTTACACTGGCAAGAGGCCCGTGTTTCCTTGTGGGGATGAATCTACAATGCTGGCAAAATTCTATCTTCTGAGTTGATAATGTCAACACGAAGTTCACTTTAAATGCATTCATTAAGTTCACATTTATGTTTTATTCTATGTCAGGGATGGGCAACCTTATTGTGAGTGCGTGCTAAAACCAGCAAAATCTCTGACTCAAAATTCTTCTGCGTGCCAACCCTAATTTTTTGAGAACATGTTACGCCTACTTGATATCTCTTAAGTCATACGTATGTGAAGAACCTTGAAGAAATAATAAAATTCATTCGAGCGACAAAAACACAGTATATGATGATGAAAAATACATTTATTTCTTAATGTATACATGTTCAATGGTAGTCCGACAGAAAACTTTATGGCTCCGTTTGATATCATCAGTGGGACTTTTGCTGCTGCATCACTGACGACAGAGATTTTACATCAGGTTTATAATTTGTGACCTTCAGAGACATGCACGAGCTACTACTTTCATCCGTCGGGCTACTCCTATTACGAGACTTAACAAAATTCATCACTGAGAACAAAGATTCACAGGCGTATGTGGATGAAACCAAAACACTGGTCGGATCTAGGAAGGCAGGGAGAGTTAAGGCAAGCATAGACATTGCTCTTCCCCTCTCTTGTCAATCCATGTCTATGGGCTTTAAGATAACTTGTTATGTAAAATTATTTATTTATCTAAGATGCACTTACACTGAATTTATCTGAAAAATAAAAAAGTCGATATTAAGAAAAAATTGTAAATGGAAGATTATAAAAGAGGGTTTCGCGTGTCAGCAAAAGTTACTGGCGTGTCATGTTTGGCACGCGTGCCAGGGGTTGCCCACCGCTGTTCTATGTATTATATTTATGACAAATATAAATTATTTTATAACATTTTAATAATTGCAGCTATGATGCAATTTACATAAAAGTAATTTATTAGGGTCATTTTAACAATATCAGTTATGTATAAGTATCACTACTCAAAATACATAGAAATATGAAAACTTGAGTGGTGCTTGCTATTTGCATCAATGAAGTCTGATGCCATTTTTGTTCCGTTGTTATTGTTGAAAGTGGATATGGCCCAGCAGTTGTGCTTCACAGGTCACCGGACATTCCAATCCAAAACAATGAACAAATAAATAATTTACAGAACTCAGAAGCAAACAATATGGGGCTTGCCTTCAAATCTCTCTCCAGCAACTGCAATTTAGAATAAAAAATAAACAACCTTCCCGTGTCATGTATCAATTGTGTTTGGCAACAATGTTCCCCAGATGCTAAATTCTAGTCCAGAGTTGCAAATTTATTTTCATAATGTATCCCACTAATCTGGTTACAATAACGTCCTTTTAGGTAAAATGTTCCTTAAGGATTTATAAGCCACAAGTATATTTGAAACTAAAATATTATTCTCCTAGCCAGGATTATAAACACAAATCCAATCATAGGTTAAAAAAAAAAAAGACGTGAGTAGCTTACATAAACCAGGATGAAAACTAGTCAGAAGAAAATGAAAATAAAATGTTGAGAAAAAATTATTGATCACATAAAGTATGTTGAAGGAATAGAGAAGGCTGCAGGATTTTATTTTGGGTGGCTTGGGACTGACATTGATCAGCTTAAATCCAATTAGTTGTGTTTTTCTATAGTTTAAGTGTTTCCAGAAAATAAAAGTAAAGCCTTCCATCTGGACCATTCAGCAACTTCTCTTTTCTAATCTGAAATACTTTTTTATTAAATGAATACAAGTACTACAGAATGATCAGGTTGTATTTAATCTTCTATTTTTTTATTCCCCCCAAAAATGCCTATCTTCTTCTCATACATAATTTCCCAACTCCCCAAACTGGTGCTGTGGATTCTGAAGCATGCACTTGACTCTAAACAGGTTGATTGTTCTGGGAAAGAACTCCCACCTTTGACTATGGTTTCATTCCATCTGATGCAATGGTGCCATCTACAGACACGACTGCACATTTCTACAAGCTTCCCAGAAAGGATTCAAAATAAATGCTGTAAGGAGGATTCCAAAGGATGTAGTTCTCACCTTGGTTCTTCAATTTTTATAACGTTTGTTCCTTTTGTACTACGATACATTGTAAAAACAATTCAATCCAGTTATGTACCATGAAAATGAATGCAAAACCCATTCAATTATAATCCAGAAGAGTTCAATCACTATGCTTAAAGATAGGAGAATAAATCTAGAAATGGCATTAAATTTTGGTATTTTGAGCCTAGTCGGTGTGGCTCAGTACTTGAGCATCAACAACCCATGCACCAAGAGGTTGCGGGTCCATTACCAGTCCAGCATATGCCTGGGTTGGGACTCAATCCCCAGTAGGAGGCGTGCCAGTGGCAGCCAATCACTGTTTCTCTCTCACGGATGATTTTATCTCTCTCTCTTTCTCCCTTCCTCTCTCTGAAATCAATAAAACTATTTTAAAACATAAAAATAAATTTTGAGGTAAATTATAAAATAAAATAGAGCAGGATATGGGCCTTCCCACAAAGTACTTAAAATCAAGCTAAAATTAAAAATCAGCACAGGTGAAAATAATTCCAGTTGAATTAATTCCTAAATTGTGTGAGTAGAATTTCATAACAAAAACTTATCCATACAGGGGAGCTCCGGAAAGAGAAAGATGTGGGCTGAGTACATTCCCTTGACATCTTTATCTCTTTCAATTCTCACCCCTCCACACTCTGGGAGAAACGTTTTAACTGAGCCACACCCAGGTGAATTTCCCAATGACTCACTGCTTGGAAGTGGGAGGGTAAGGACTTAGACCCATGATGTCTAACCTCAAGGCTAATCCCCTCTCCATTCTACCACAACCATAAGCCCCAGAAGAAATCTCCCCCAGCTTCAAAAGGAGCATGACAGGACCTGATGCCCTCACTTCCTAGGGTAACTCAGAGAAGGTGTCTTCTAGGAAGCTTTAAAAATACACATCGCTACACACCAACTGCTCAGCTCTGCTGGGCTGGATGCTTTTCTTGCAGACATCCTATAAATAAAAATCATAATAAAACATGATCCAGGAAACAGCAGGTTCCTGGGATGAAGGCACATGAATGACTAAGCAGTTAATTATTTTCCTCCTTAATTTCAATGCTGGGCGAATTTACCCTTATTAAAGAGAATAGGAACCAGCAATGAGTAACCCTCGCTGAAACTAAATCCATCACACCCTTCTTAGCCCTCTAGCCAGGCAATTTGTCCAGTCTTAGCTTTCCTATCCAGGGAAGAAAGAAACGCATCCAAGAAAGGAAAAAACCATCTCCTACAATTCCCCAGTAGCCATTCATTCATGCATTCATTGCATAGGCATGCCTCCATTCAACAAACACTTCAACAAATGTCTGCCTTGCATGTAACAGGCAGAGGGCACAAGAATTTGAACAAGACAAACTCAGTCCTTGCCCAGGAAGAGCTTACCATAGCAGAAGAGTACAACTGGGAGGTGGTACAGTCCAACACCACTAAACTACACACAGTAAATCATCATTAAATATTTATTAAATGAAGCCATTTCTGGCTAACTTAGCCCGTATCGATCTCTCCCTCTGATCTCTTTAAGGACCAGAGCACTTACACTGTAAAACGCTATTTAGCTAAGTAAGCTCCTGGAGAAGTGGGGCAATGGGTTCTATTCTTCTGCTAACCTGACATAATCAAGTACTCCACAAGCAATTTATGATAGACTGCTGGTAGCACAGGAAGTGGGAGGGAGGAGTGGGATGAGAGAAGGAAGAAGTGGAGGAAGAGAAAGGGGAAAAAAAAGAAAGAGGAGAAAGAGGGGATCTCATATGAACTATTCTTTGCTTTAGGAAAAATAAATCATTTCTAACTCATGAAAAAAACCAATCCTATATAAGTGGAAACTGAATGGGAAAACACAACTCTAGATGGAGTCACTACTGCTACTGGGCCAGAGCTTTGAGTGAGAGCCGGGTCCCCTGCAGGGTGGGGAGGCACTGCTGAGCCAGCGTGTTCACAGCAGCTGGAGGATACATCACGTCTTGCTCACTTAGGAATCATATGGCCCGGATTTCCATTACCCTGGGTCAGATGATCTATGTGCCTGTGGCGCCAGCACAGTGCCTACTACACCACGTATGTCAAATGTTTGTGGAAAGAATACTATAAAGATACAAGTATTAGAAGAATTCAAGGAAAGAACGAAAAATAGGGGAGTAAATGGAGTCACATTGTGTTCTCTCACTTAACCACTAGAGCAGTGGTTCTCAGCCCCTGGCCCTTTAAATACGGTTCCTCATGTGGTGACCCAACCATAAAATTATTTTCGTTGCTACTTCATAACTGTCATGTTGCTACTGTTATGAATCATAATGTAAATATCTGATATGCAGGATGGTCTTAGGCGACCCCTGTGAAAGGGTCGTTCAACAGCCAAAGGGGCCGGGACCCACAGGTTGAGAACCGCTGCACTAGAGCATTGCAAGATCTGGGCTGCTGTGGTCTCTCTCTTTACTGAAGTTGGTAGCCTTTCTCATCATTCCACCGGGCACTCCTTTGTGCAGGTCTTTTAAAATTAGCAAGGAAGACAATTGGGATGCAAGGAATGCCTATAATCTTTAAATCTTCCAAATGCCTGCCACAGAGGAAAGTAGACCCCAGGTGTTCACCAGCCTCAGGTACAGCAGCACTGAACCAACAAATAAAAAGTGACTGTCAGACACAGGCTATCGAACACTATTGCATTCCAACAGCAACTTGAGGATGAATTTCAATATTGTATTTGTGAAAATACTGCATATTTATGGTATCAGAGTCCTTTGTCCTATATATACCTGTTAATGCTGAATGTGCAACACCTATAAATGGTAGATGAATAGATATATATGGACATGGATCTATATATAAGAGAAAGAGAAAAAGAGAAAGAGAAATATAGAGGTATAAATGATAGAATTTAAATAGTACTTGCATAGGTATCCCTAAAAGCTATATTAAACTTTCAGTTATGATGACTTGAAAGCCTTAGCCTAAATATTGATTATCTCATCAAAACCAGTGTTTATATTGATAGGATTTAAATTTTGGGGGGAGGGGAGAATTTTAAATGCTGAATTGGCCAAGTCTCAAAAAATGCTCTATGGTGTTAATTATTAATTTGGTTTTCCAACTTAATTAGATTATTTCTAATTCAAATGTCTAGCTTTCACACAAAGAGGAGATACTGGAAGAAATCTGAATAAGGTCACTGCTTGGCACCTTTTCTAAATATTCCCCTTATTTGTAAGACTTGGCAAACTTCATTTGCCCCTTCATGCTCCCTATCCTCCACCCCCCACCTGAAAACCATGTAAGGACACTTCTGCTACCAACCCTACTGGCTTTTGGACCGGCCAGGACTAACCCTTTCTTTGCCCCAACCACCTATTAAGTTCTGCGAATGCTCTTTACTCTAGCGAGCTCTGCAGGTTCTCACTGTCAGGCTAAAGGAGAGCTGGAGACTTGGCAGTGCAGTGCATGCCGCTTCTGTGCCACACCACGGCAGCCGGAATCTTGGCAGCCAGTCACAGCTAATGAAAATTTCAAAGGTACAAAGCACTTCTCAGAGCTCCGGAGAAGCAAGAGCGCTTTCAGCGGGACCATCACAGGTGCACACAAGTAATCCAAAAAGGGAAGTGGTGGTGGGGGGGGGGGGGGGTTCTTCTTGGGCCTAGCAAAAAATTAAAATAAGACGCACGCATAAACCCTGTTTTATGCGTCAAAAAACCCCTTTCCATATTCAGCAAGTAACTGCAAGAAGATCAAACTGCAAGAGTGCATAAGGATCCACTTTTTTTCATGTTTAAAGAACAAACATACAGATGTACAGTTTGAAACGCCTCTCTAGAATTTCTGCTTCAAACCACAGAAACACAGCAGCTCTATGGCACTTTGGTCTTAAACCACACACATATTTTAAGGGGTAAGACAGATGGGGGAGACAATGAATATAAATCTAGTTGGGCTCGGACAGTAACCCAAAGTGGTGAAGGTATTTTAATCAATGTGCTCTTGGGAACTGGGACAGAAGTAACAAGAGCAACAGCTTTCTGACTTTTCAACCCCCATCTGCATTTCTGCTACTGGCATTTACTTCATTCGGGCAATTAAGTGACTGGTGATATAGAATAAACAGAAATTGTGAAAGTTACCCTCCCTATCTGCTGTGAATACCATAGGAATGCTGAAGGGGCCATAAAAAATAAAGAAGAAAAATCCAAACAACACAGCAAATTGAGGAATAATAAACAATATTACACCACCCCACCCACCCAAATCGAGGACGTGCTGCAATTAGAAGACAAATTAGACCTTAATGTTGGTTCTATGACTAGATGCAAATCTGGGCAATTTATTTAAGCTTTCTGGGCCTTTATTTCCCTATTTCAAAAATATGAGTAATAATAAATGTTCAAACTACTTTACAAGTTTGTTACAGAGTATAAAATAGCTGGTGTTTAAGCTTTCTATAAGTATTTTTTTATAAGCCTTTTTTTTTTTCCTGGTTTTTCTTTCCAGCTTCTTAGCAGTGTTCCTTTCTTCTACAGTTTCAAAGCAACCAAAATGCATATGTTGAAAACAAAGGCATATGCATGTACAGGAGTATGATTTCACAGGTCTAAGAAATAGGACAGGAAGATTTAATAGACTCTAAAAATATTTTTATATTGACAATCTGGACTTCTGTAAACCTTTATCTGAGTCTATGCCAGTTAATCCCATCTCATTCATACAGATGTTCAGCATTGAGAGTATAGATATTTCCAATTCAGCCCCTTCCGTAAGCTCTCAGGTGCGAGGCTTCCACTTGCATTGCAGTCTGATCCGTTTTGCTTCACTGGGCTCTGCTGCCTTGGAGCAGCGGCTCTGACTCACTGACACTGCAGCTCCACGCTGTGGCTGAGCTGAGAAAACGTTCCCAGTGAACGTGTCACCCGGTGTATTAGAAATTTGCTCGGATGTAGTAACATCATTTAGGAAGGACGTTATGGATGTGTGGCTCTTTTATTTGTAGATTCCTATGCAGAGAGCAACATTTTGGGGCTTCCTATCTGAATATGATTATTTAACACAGTTCTTACTTTAGTGGATAGTGTAATGATTTTGTTTATGTCAGTAACAGCATTTTATTCAAGACAATTTACCATAACAGAGAAATAAAATTACCTAGAATCACATACTTTTTACAAAGTAATCTCTCAAATCTATTTTTAATATAAAGTTGCTTTATGTTTCTGGTATTGGGTTAGCAGTGGTTATTAAGCAAAGTGGGCAACAACAGAATGATTGTTGTACCTATACCCCTGTAGAGTTTATAGAAATAACACCAGATTTGGTAAATCTGAAGAGCCATTCACTGGCTCTATAATACCAGTAAATCACATAATCTGTGAATTCTGTGCCCTAATCTACAAAATACAGGAAATAATAAATGTTGCTTTGACTTACCTATAATAATAAAGGGTAATATGCTAATTAGACCAGACATCTTCCAGATGTCATTCTGGACATTCTTCCTGATGAAGCCAGGGCCAGAGGGAAGCCAGCCCGGTCCCGGGTGCCTGCAGGCAGCCCTGGGGAGGCCAGCCAGGGTCCCAAGTGCCTGCCGGCAGCTGAAGGAGAGAAGGCCTACTCTTGCAAGCATCAGGCCTCTAGTAGGAAATATCCTATCTAATAATAGACAAAGATGGTAATTGACCGTACCTTCGCTATGTCCACATTGGCTAATCAGCGTGATATGCAAATTAACTGCCAACAAAGATGGCGGCTAATTTGCATACTGCAGGCAAGGTGGGACAGTGCAAGCCGCCATCTGGGCTCCGTGTGTGGACCTGGGTGATGGGGCTTAGGCGGCGCCTAAGCCCTGTGCTGCTAAGCCCCACCCCCAGTCAGGATGCCTGTGTGCCGCCTAAGCCCCAAGTCGCCTAAGCCCCGCGCCGTCTAAGCCCCGCCCCCAGCTGGGAACCCATGACAATCCACGAGCAGGAAAGTGTGGAGAGCAGGCAGCCCCCAGGTGGGCCTGCTCCTGGGTCGATCCCAGAGCAGAAAAGCACAGCCTGCAGGCAGCCCCCAGGTGGGCATGCTCCTGGGACGCCATGGCAATCTGCGAGCAGGAAAGTGCAGCCTGCAGGCAGCACCCCACACTGGCCAGAGCTCAAGAGAGAGAACAACACGCAGTGGAGGCCAGGAGTCTGAGAGATCAACACAGAGGGGCGCCTGCTCCAAGCCTCCACGGTGTGGCTGGGGGAAGGCCCCCAGCAGACACACACACACACACACACACACACACACACACAGAGCGACTGATCTGAGCCTCCTACGCAGCTGGGGGCAGGCCCCCAGCGGGGACACACACTCTCACACACACACACAGCACCTGCTCTGAACCTCCAATGTGTCTGGGGGCAGGCCCCCAGTGAGGACACACACACACACACACACACACACACACACACACGGGATGCCTGCTCCAAGCCTCTGCTGCCAGACTGTGGCCGTCAGCAGGACATCCACTGAGGGCTCCTGGACTGTGAGAGGAGCAGGCTGGGCTGAGGGAACCCCACACCCCAGTGCATAGATTTCATGCACTGGGCCTCTAGTTAAGTAATATAATATAGTAAATATCTAATATAAATTCTGGAACATAATAAACAATCCATAACTGGCATTGGTTATTCTACCAAAAAATGAGGACAATGAGGTCTCAGAGCTTAGTCCTCATATATAATAAATTCACAACCCCAGGTTTAGTACTCAGTTATCATAGCAATTAAGTCTCTGAAAAGAAATCATTTTATTATTTTCTGAATTATCTCCAAACTTCTCTTAGTTTTGGTGTGGTATAAAATATGACTTCTCCCTTGGAATGGAACACTTTATGCCACCCCAATTAAGTAAAGTGTTATTTTTTTTTTTTAATTTCACATAAATATCCAAGAAAAACTGCATCCCTGAATCTTAGATTTCATACCACAGGCATATAAACCCAAAAAACTAATGAACTATGTCTTTATGCCTACTTCTTAACAAAGACCAGAGTGATATTATAAAAGCTACTTTCCATTTTATTTTGTATGTCATGAATGCATAATACTTATTCATGTGCTAGTATAGGGAATACATATTCAGTAGAGTATATTTAATGTACATTTCACTATGTGTTTGGAACATATGCACTCTGTGCTAAAAGTTTCTCTTTATTTTTATTTTTTAAAAGCAGGTGATGGGCATTTTATGTGTGAAAAATGAACTCGATTGTTGTAGCATATTCCAAGGAAATTTAAAAAAAGGATACTGAACTGCCAGTTCATTGTATAATAAGCAAAAGTAAGCAATATAGCTGAGGATCCCATCTGATCTGACATTCTGTTTGATTATATATTTCTTCTCTAACAGAGCCAGTACCCACAAGGCGATTATAGTTTCACCAAGCCAAATGTCAGCCACTGGACAGGTTCCTCACAGCTTTGACATCTGGCAAAGCAAGGCAATAACACCATGAAAGGACTCTGGCTTATTTGTTAGCCAAACTTAGTGTCAGGAGAAACTTTATCATCACCAGCTGTCAGTCACAAGGCCTCTCTGCCATTGGAAAGTCTGCAAACAGGACAATTACTGTGATTAAATAGCCGTGGACTTAAATATTTTGGTAGCAGCTAAAATAACTGTTGAATGGTGATAGTAACCCACCAGATTTAAGGTGCAAAATTCTTGGCTAATTACTATAAGTTTAAAGTATCTAGTGATGCACTAGTATAATGTCAAAGCACAAGAAACAGGTGTAGAAATAGATAAGGCTTAAGCATATTTCTTAGAGATATAGTAAAGGTAGCCGTTTTTTACTATAAAAACATTAAATCTTAGACTATGTCTTTCAGGGTATACAGCTTATCCTGTTGACAACTAGCCATCATCTATATATAAAAGAGGCTAATATGCAAAGTGTCCCCTCAGGAGTTCGACCTGGAGTTTGACTGCTCTCTATGACATATGCTGACCACCAGGGGGCAGCGCGGAATGAAGGAACACCCTGGCTGGCAGCCAGAAGGCCCTGATCAGCCCTGGTTGCCAGCCAGGTCTAGGGACCCTACCTGTGCACAAATTTCGTGCACCAGGCCTCTAGTCATTATATAACTTACTCCAGCCATTGCTTTCAATTCATTTATCTATGTTTTGCACTCATCCCTCTAACACAAAGTTACTGAGGAGCATTGAGTTGGGTCAGAGCTGGAAAGCTAAGTGCTGAAATATGGATATATGCAATAATGCTAGCACTGACTCTGAAGTGGTGTACTGCCAGGTGGAACTTTTAGTTTAGTCCTACTTCCATAAATATTTCTATAAGGGAGCTACATCAGCAGTTCCCCCTGCCTCCCCCCACCCCCACCCCCAGTGGTATGCCATGTCCTAAGCAGAAGCATAACAGGACCATTCTGGAGAATTTAGGTCTGAGGACCCAGTAAAAATTTGAAGTTTCAAGGAATCACTGTTATGATGCAAGGTTTCATAGGCAGGAGTTGATAGAAAATAATATATGGATATAATAAATACAGTAGTTTCAATTTCCTGTGTTATAGTAGGAGTTAGCTGATCTAGACTTTCCATTTTGCTGTCTCTGTCCTTGAATCACGGACAGTCACCTGATATGAGGATCTGTCATGAAGTCCTAAGATTTCAAGTAGGCAGGTGAGAGTACAGTCCGGGAATTGTAGAACTACCAGAGTCCCTGTGATCCGTGTCAGTTCAAAGGCACAGAGAGCTGAGTTCTTCATAGATAGGTTGGTCAGAATCCATAATAATGGTAAAGATAGGAAGGCACAAAACCAGGGCTAGCAGAGCTATAATCAATAACCAATGAATTCGGTGCACTCTTCTTTCTTTCCTTTTGTATTTGGGTCCTCCTGGCCTATTAAGCTATGTTTGAAGTCATGACAAAGCAGAACTCATGCTTACAGCCAAAGAGACAACTATGACTTTGGGAGGATGAAGGATAGGGGAGGTTATAAAATTGTTACAATAAATCATACTTAAATTCAATTGTTTTCTAGGAAGATCTATCTTAAGAAGATTATGGGTTCATTGTTGCGCTGTAATCTTAAATTCATATTTTCTAAACTTCCACACTATACTAGTCCCGGAAGATCCTGATGCAAAAACCATTTTGTTAGCAAATACTTTCAGGAAACAGTGAGCTATGTCATCTTCAAGGAATTATATGTACAATGGCCTATTAATTGCTCTAAGAAATCTTACAATTAGAAACAAACAAAACCATACTTAATATTTAAAAATACATATATAACCTCCAAAATTTTGAAACTTTTATTCTTCTAGTTGCTCCTCTAAATATCTCTCAAAATAAATCCTGGAAAATATTCTTTATATGACTGATCTTATACTTAATTGATTTCCTTTACATTCATGCCTATATTGGTTAGCTGATCAATTCACTTGATGTGCACTTTTACAGTTATTCACTAAAATGCACCAAGAAGCAAAGAGAGAGGACCCAAATCAACAAAATCAGAAATGATAGAGGCGAAATAACAACTGACCCCACAGAAATACAAATGATTGTTAAAAAATACTATGGACAGCTCTACTCCAACAAACTAGAAAACCTGGAGGAAATGGACATAATCCTAGAAAAATACAACATTCCAAAACTTAATCAGGAAGAATCTAAAAATCTCAACAGGCCAATAACTATGGAAGAAATTGAAGCAGTCATCAAAAAGCTTCCAGCAAACAAAAGCCCAGGACCAGACGGCTTCACAGGGGAGTTTTACCAAACATTCAAGGAAGAACTAAAACCTATCCTCCTCAGACTACTACAAAAAATTCAAGAGGAAGGAACACTTCCAAGCTCATTCTATGAAGCCAGCATCACCCTAATACCAAAACCAGGTAAAGACAACACAATGAAAAAGAATTACAGGCCAATATCCCTCATGAACATAGATGCCAAAATCCTCAACAAAATCTTAGCAAATAGGATCCAGCAGTACATCAGAAAGATCATACACCATGACCAAGTAGGATTTATCCCAGGGATGCAAGGATGGTACAATATCCGCAAATCAATAAACGTTATACATCACATAAACAAATTGAAAGAAAAAAACCACATAGTCATATCAATTGATGCAGAAAAAGCATTTGACAAAATTCAACACCCATTTTTGATAAAAACTCTCAGTAAGGTGGGAATAGAAGGATCATAAAATTCACTAAGTACTTCCCCACCATGAGGGGTGGGCAAAAATAGGCCTACAGTTGTTTATATGGAAAATCATACAATAATTAACAAATAATTAAATATTAAACTACAGTGTGCACTCACAACTGTATACTTTTGTCAAACCCTTTATTGTTGAAAAGGAGAACCTTACTCCAATGTTGAAGAACAAAATTTTAGCAAATTTTTGTTTTCGGTTTCAAAGTCATACAAAACTATGTGCTTGATACCAGAGGGCTATTCCTAGAAACCCTCTGCCACCCAGAGTACAAAAGTCATCCCAGGGACCCTTAGTTTAATTGCCTTAGAAGGTCATCAGAGACTTATCTTGAGTATGTTCAGGTCAGATTTGAAGCTATAATTTGGAGTGGGAATAATATACACACTGCATTTTTCTAAAGAGCATCTGGCCTAAGAATCAATATAGCATTTCATTTTCATTGCAGCAGCTCTTTAAATTAAAGTCCCATTTATAAATGTTCTAATATGGCAGAAAGGGACTCTTGGGTATGTTTTAGTCTTTCATAAATATATGCCTCCTGTGTGTTGCAAGTGTGATGTGCACGGAATAAGTCTCTTCAACCATTCAAAGCACTAATTAATGATCCAATAAAGCAAAGCCTAGGGTATCCTAATGGCAGCAAAACACAACTTTTTAAATTGGAAAATAAAATATTAATTTGTTCCTTCCAATAGCTCTTAAGCATATGCATAAAATAAGCATCAAGGGGTTAAAAATAGGAGAATTTTTTAACCATAACTTTACATGTAAAATCTCTCTTGATGGTAATTTTTAGCTTTAGATTTAAATATTTTCAGCTCAGTTTTGCATGGGGGCAGAGAGTGGACTTGGGGGCTGGCAGTGGAACAGTTTGAAAAGCTGTACTATTAGAATATTTTTAAAAGTAAAAGTCAACCATACCATGCCTTTTCTCTTGGCCTATCTTTTTTTTTTAACTGCATACTTCTCGGTCAATTTGCTAAAGGAAGGAGAGAGAGAGAGAGAGAGAGAGAGAGAGGGAGAGAGAGAGAGAGAGAGAGAGAGAAGAGATGATTAAAGGCTATGCTCTGCCATGCAGTTCAGAAAAGCAATGACTCTCCCCGGCTCTATAACAGTCCACAATGAATTAAAACTCAGCAACTTGCTTTCAACTCTCTGCTCCTTCCACCACCATTCTGACATCTGTGAGAGGAACCAGATCTCTCTCATGTCAACCTGATCCATAACTGAGATTTCATCTCCTTTCCTTCAGCCTGAGTGAAGGTTAACATGTATGCATACATCTCCAGTAAAATTTCCATCTAACGGGCAGATCTTTCTTGTACTTTTTCCCGGCTAACCCTGCTTCTCTTAGGGACTCAAGATGGCATAATGACTTGCTATTTTAATGTACTATGCAATTATTGAACTGTTCTCCTGAAATAATTTTAGCACATCAAGAACCATTCAAATAGGAAGAATTATCAAGCAAAGTTCAAATAAGAAAAAGGATAATTCATCTCCCTTCCTTTATTTTTTAATTCACCAAGCTTCCTTTTCATGGCTAACAGCAACTAACAGCAAAGAGCCTGCATCAGCTAAATAAAACATTAGCTTAAGCAAGAGATGTCAAGAAATTCTTCTAATATACTTGCTATGATAGCTGGCTGGTGAGCAATGGGATAAGAATCAATGTCATAATTGTAAAGGCTATGTTGGCACATTGGCATGGCAGTGGGACTATGGGAGAAAAAAAACATGCCTGAGTATAAATAATACTGATAGTAATACTACTTCATCTTTCTGATGATAAACATACTGTTCAGAGATTAATTGGCCTTTAAAACAGTGACTTTTAAAAATGCTGAAATTCATGAAAAGAAGTAATACTTATATCACAAACTAGTATATACATACATATGATTGGGTACGTATATAAAACCAAATAAAGAGTATCATAAAATAATGCTTGTTTACTATAAGTGATATATTCTACTTTATTCCATTATTTAATGAAAAATATGGTTTTTAAATTAATTTTGTAACTCTCTAATGGGCCACAATTACATAACTTGAAAAATATTTTAACTATCTCCATTTATTAAATTTTATGGCTATGATGAATCATGTAAACTAACATCTCATTACTTAAAGTACTACAATTATCTTATCAGCAATCATTCTTACAAACAAAGGTTTGCAATTTCATAATTACCTCTGATTTCAATTACAATTATCAAAAATTAAACAACCCATTGCTAAATATTTTGTGTTTCTAAATACTTTTTACAAATAATTTTAACTATTTTTAAACCACCTGCTTTGTAAGAAGGAAGCAAAGAACACTATCACATATTTATTTTCTACTATATTTAAATTGGTTTACTATTATTTTTACAAAATTAGTTCACTTAATCTCCACAGTAATCCATACAAGGAAAAGTATTATTACCTTTTTGTTAGAATGAAAAAACTGAGACTCTTTGCTCAGCTAACCAGCCTAAATCACTCATTTATCAAGAAGAAGACAGAAGGCTGGCCAGGTGGCTCAGCTGGTTGGAGCATCATCCCATACACCAAGCGGTAGTGGGTTTGATTCCCAGTCAGGGCACCTATATAGTTTAAGTACTGTTGATATTTGGCACCTCCCCTGCGCTGGTATCCCGCAGCCCAGCCCGCCTGCTCCTTGTCTCCCATCGCCAGACTGACCAACACCCCCCACTTCTTCTAACACCTCTTCTTCAAAATAGACTCGCCCAGGCTGAAAACCGACTTCTGCACATGGGCCACGAAGTTTCAATCGCACTGTACGTGTGCGCCCGCCCGCACGTGGTATTTTGTGGAAGAGCCACACTCAAGGGGCCAAAGAGCCACATGTGGCTCGCAAGGGGCGGTTTGCCGACCACTGCCCTAGTCAATGAAAAAAAAATTAAGACCACGAATTGAATATTAAGAAAAAAAAGTTCCTTATGGTTTTATTTACATACACACCAGATATAAATTCATATGACATCCAGGCCTTTGGTTTTTTTTCTCTTCATAAATAAAAATGTGTTTCTTTGATTTTGCTTCTGAATCCTCAGCCAACTGTGACACTGTGAACATATTTCGGAGTTTACAGTTGTTTGTTGGCTTGATTTTGAGTGACATGATTTTGAGTGACATATGTTTATTATTTTAAACTTCTGACCCTTAAGGTTTTGGTGCTTGTTTGTTTATCTAGAAACAGAAATGCAATGGACAAGCAAGGTAAGTGAGACAGGTAAATAACTCCTTGAATGGTTAATCCCATCTCTTGTAAAGCCAAAACAAATACCATTCAGTGTTAGGTTCCTAAGTTTACAAATGTTCTATCTTTATTTTTTCTTCAAATAATGTCAAGGTGTGTATGTCTGAATAATTTTCTCATAGTACCATTTTTTTTGTTTTGTTTTTGGTAATTTTTTTAACTTAAGTTCATGAGTTTTTTTTTAATAATGTAAAAACCACTATGTTACTAGTATCATCCCTAAGGCATTTATAAATTACAAAGTGTCCATTTCTTTCACTTTCAAAGAAATGTGTCTTTGTTATATAATAAAGTATAGAAAAATTGTAAAAATCTTAATTTTTAAGAGGTAGGTAGAAAAAATTAAATGCTACAATTGGTGCTCTCATTTTATCATTAATAGAGAATATGGGTGAGGGAGTTGTTCCAAATATTAACATTTTCCTATATTTACTTTACACTGTTATAAAAAAACTTAAATATTAATAAAAGATAGCAACCCTTTTGGTAGCAATAGTGGTCATTTTTGTATTTGACAGTCAATAAAATGCTATTGAAAATATAAAAGAGTTAAAACTTCCTAAACTCTCATGTTGCCATTCCTACTATTATCTTCAATAATTTACTCAATAAATATTTTTGGAGGACCTATGATGTTCAAAGCATTAAACTAAAGTATATGTTATATATATATATATATATATATATATAGAGAGAGAGAGAGAGAGAGAGAGAGAGAGAGAGAGAGAGAGAGAGTATAGAATGTGTCATAATTAGGATACAACCTATAATATGAGTAGGCCTTGATTATTATAGCTTCTACCTTAAAACATTTAATAAACTAGAGAGGGGATGTACACATTTAAAAAAAAAAAAAAAGCTACAAACATCAAGAAATGCACAACATTGAACCATTGTCAAAGATGTAGAGTAAAATTTTAAGTTCCTAAAACAACATCTTTCCTTTCCTGGGAAAATCTGCTCATCATACTCTTCAGATTATCCTACACTTTCGTAATCACTCCTTTTATAAAAGCTTCCCTGTTACTTCGACAGGCGAGATAATCTCCCTAATGCATACTTCCTATTTACTCTGCTCCCCATAATGGGTGCTGATCCTCTCCCTGACACTTCCTGTAAATATTTGCAGAAGCTGTAGCTATGTGTCAACCACGTTGTCAATCCAGTGATTCTCATAGGTGCTCTTTTGATGTGAACACAACCAAATAAACGGGCCACGGGCCCAGCTGAGGTGTCACCAGCAGCTCCGCTGTCAGCATGCCGCCTGCCTTCCTCGGGGTCACAGTTCCCCCTGTGCTTCCCGCTGCTCACCGCGCAGAAAAAGCACTCTGTCAGCGTCCGCGGCAGATGAAACACGTTCCAACTGCTCACTCTAATTTTAGGGGCAGATGCCGAGCTCTTAATTTTGTCTTTCAAGAGTCTGTTTCCGAACGCATGAATTGGATGGTAAATATCTTTTCTTCTAAACATCTTGGCTAAATCATCGTTCTCAGACTAAGTTGAAGAATATCTAGAGAGCAAGAATTTGTTGAAATGACCTCAGATGATTAATATGGAGAAGAAAAATAAAAACTTGGAATGTTTAATTTGATTATAAATAAAGAATATGAAGGAGAAAGTATGTTCTTAATATTAGTGTTTCCCTATTTTTATTTTTCCTTGAACTACGGAAAGTAAATTATTCAGTGTCAATGAAAATGCCACAACTTTTACAGCAATAATGTTCATTTTAACTTTAACACAGCATTTAATCCAACATTATACACAAACAGTTGCTCTCTAAATGATATAATAAATGAGTGTATAGCAGGAGGAAGAAAGTAGTCTAGAATTGGGGGATCTAGAGGTTATACTTCTATATCAAAGCTGAATTTGAGGTGGGGAGGAAGATGAATGCGAAATTTTTCTTTAGGCAAGCATTCAAACTGTATTTTTTTAAAAAATAAGATAATTTATGTAAGCCTGTGCTGCAAAATATAACCTATTACATTTAAAAAATTATCATTATTATTATTAAATAGAATAGCTCAATTTATTAAAGTTGGATAATACTATGATACATAAGATGCAACTAAAGTTTATGAATCATAGATAATAAATAGAATGGGTAAATACTAATTTTACAACTTGATATGTCATGGGGGAAATTAGTAATTAACTTTTCTTATCCTTGGAAGAAAATAAAATTAAAGTTATAATCTATTATTAAAGAAAAATAGACAACATAAAAGCAGACTAAAGAACAAAACGTAAATCATATAAAAATATTGAATAAAAAAACACAAAGAAATAAAAGATATTCCTGTGTACGTGGTCAAATGAAGACATTTATTCTCCAGCTGATATATTACAACTAGAGGCCTGATGCACGAAATTCGTGCACTCAGGGCAGGGGGGGGGGGGAGGTGTTCCTCAGCCTGGATTGCAAGATGGTGCAGGCCAGGCCGAAGGACCCTACCAGTACACAATCGGAGCCAGGGAGGGACACAGGAGGTTGGCCAGCTGGGGAGGGACCACAGGAGGGCTCCGGGGTGTGTCCGGCCTGTCTCACTCAGTCCTGATAGGCTGGACCCCAGCAGCAAGCTAACCTACTGGTTAGAGTGTTTGCCTCCTGGTGGTAATTGCACATACACAGCGACTGGTCGAATGTCTGCCCCCTGGTGATCAGTGTATGTCATAGCGAGTGACTGAACGGCCTTAGCATATCATTAGCATATTATGGCCAACCAGATGACTAGACACTTAGTATATTAGGCTTTTATTGTATAGGACAAGAGGCCCGGTGCATGAAATTCTTGCACTGGTGGGGGGGGTCCCTCAGCCCAGCCTGCATCCTCTCCAATCTTGGACCCCTTGCAGGATGTCCGACTGACCATTTAAACCGCCAGTCGTACATCCCTCTCACAATCCAGGACTGCTGGCTCCCAACCACTCGCCTGCCTGCCTGATTGACGCCTAAGTGCTCCTCAGCCAGTCTGATTGCTCCCAACTGCCCTCCCCTGCCAGCCTGGTACCCACCAACTGCCCTCCCCTGTAGGCCTGGTCACCCCCAACTGTCCTCCCCTGCTGGCCATCTTGTGGTGGCCATCTTGTAACCACATGGGGGCAGCCATCTTGTACGAGGGTGTGGTGGACAATTTGCATATTACCTCTTTATTATATAGGAGGAAATAAATTAAGAAGATGTGGTACATACATACAACAGAATATTATTCAGCCAAAAAAAAGAATGAAATCTTATCTTTTGCAACAACAAGGATGGACCTAGAGCATATTCTGCTAAGTGAAATAAGACAGAGAAAGACAAATACTGTATGACCTCACTTATATGTGGAATCAGAAAACAAAATGAAGGAACAAACAAAACAGAAACAAACTCATTGATACAAAGGACAAACTAATGGTTGTCATCAAGGAGGGGGGTTGGTGGGGGCTGGGTGAGAAAGGTGGAGGGACTGAGGAATGTAAATTAGCAGTTACTGGAATGTGAAGTACAGCCAGAACAAAGTCAATAATCCTATCTAATAAAGAGGCAATATGCTAATTGACCCACACATCGTCACAAAGATGGTGGCACCCACAGCCAATAAGGAGGGAATATGCTACTTGACTGTCACACCCTCAAAGATGGCGGCACCCACAGTCACAAGATGGTGGCTCCCAGTCCCCTCAGCCCCACTGGGGTGGCAGGCACACAGCAAGGCCAGGCCCACCCCCAGGTGGGCCCGGCTGCTCTGCATGCCTGCCTCTGAAGTCTCCCAGTTCCCTCAGCCCCCCAGCATCCCAGGGCGGGCCTGAGGTGCAGGCAAGACTCGGATGGCAACTGCCCAGCTTCCCAGGGTCACCCGAGGCTCAGGTAACCAAGGACGAATGAGGCTTGTATTGCCGGCAGTGGCAGCAGCAGAGGTGTAATGGGGACATCTCCTTCCCCTGATCGCCGGGTTGCCTCCTGCCCCTGAGGGCTCCCAGACTGTGAGAGGGGGAAGGCTGGGCTGAGGGACCCCCTCTCCAGTGCATGAATTTTCATGCACCGGGCCTCTAGTATTATAATAACTATGTATGGTACCAGGTAGGTCTTAGACCAGGGGTGGGCAAACTTTTTGACTCGAGGGCCACAATGGGTTCTTAAACTGGACTGGAGGGCTGGAACAAAAGCATGGATGGAGTGTTTGTGTGAACTAATATAAATTCAAAGTAAACATCATTACATAAAAGGGTACGGTCTTTTTTTTTAAAAAAAAAATATATTTTATTGATTTTTTACAGAGAGGAAGGGAGAGAGAGATAGAGAGAAACATCGATGGGAGAGAAACATCGATCAGCTGCCTCCTGCACATCTCCTGCTAGGGATGTGCCCGCAACCCAGGTACATGCCCTTGACCGGAATCGAACCTGGGACCTTTCAGTCCGCAGGCCGACGCTCTATCCACTGAGCCAAACCGGTTTCGGCGGTACGGTCTTTTTTTTTCAATAGTTTTATTCATTTCAATGGATCCGGCTCGCGGGCCGTAGTTTGCCCACGGCTGTGCTAGACTTATTAGGGAGATCATCTTATAAGTTACATAAATGTCTAACTAACATGCTATACAACTGAAACTAGTATAATATTGAATGTCAAGTATAACAGAAAACTTTTTTTTTTAATTAAAAAATAGAATGGGCCCTATCGGGTTTGGCTTAATGGATAGAGCGTCGACCTGCAGACTGAAGGGTTCCAGGTTTGATTTTGGTCAAGGGCACATGCCCAGATTGCGGGCTCGATCCTCAGTAGGGGGCATGCAGGAGGCAGCCAATTAATGATTCTCTCTCAACATTGACTTTCCAATCTCTCTTTCCCTCTCCCTTCCTCTCTCTGAAATCAATAAAAATCTATTTTAAAAAAATAGGATGGTCTAACCCCCCAATACAGAGATCAGAAGTGCCCTAACATCAAAGACATTTCCACACATTTCTGAAAGACGGCATGTGAAAAGGTGCTGCCCAGTGAAGCAGGCAGAGAAAGCCCAGAGCTGGAGGGGGCACAGAATGGGCTACAGCCAAGGAGGGGCATATGGTCAACACACAGGATGCAGAGGGAAGAGGAGAAAGGGCAAGGTAAGCACCTCATTTACCAGGTATATTCACAAGATGTGGCAAGCCAGAAAGCAAAGGGTGAACATTTTGTAATGTCAGTAAGATACCCTAGAAGAACTAAGCATAGCCAAATAACTAGATGAGCAACAGTGGGAAGGGAAAGTGAGGAGGTGAAGTGTTCTTCATTAGAATCCATCAAAAGAGCAATTAAAAATCATGTCCAGAATAGTTATACCAGAAAGTTGCAATAAAAGTACCGATTTTGCTATGGTTTTTTGCCTTTGGGATTAAGGTGAGGTAGTTCAGGGGAACTATTGTTTTTGTTTAATCAACCTTTTGATGATATTTCACCTTTAAGTGTATGACTTACTTGAGAATAATAAAATCATAAATGGAAATTATCAACCCATTTCACTTACTTTGCATTTAGTAGCTGCCCTATATAATGGATCCTAGAACACAAAGATGTATATTGCAAACTACTAATGCCAATTATCTCACTGCATAATGGAGAATTAGCGGCTGTTGCACTGCATTTATAATATACAGTATATTAAGTATTTAGAATGAGGAGAAGTAATTAATACAGTACATTATGCTGTATCAGATGCCTTTCATTTGACTATTTGAGAAAATACTACATGTTCTGAACATCTAGAGAAAACTTGGTTCTCCCTTTTAAGTAAAATAGAATCTGCAGCCCTGGCCGGTTTTGCTCAGTGGATAGAGCATACTAGTAGGCTCTTGGACTAAAGAGTCCTGGGTACCTCGGTTGCAGGCTCAATCCCTGGCTCTGGTCTTGCATGCACAGGAGGCAACCAATCAATGTGTCTCTCTCACATCAATTTTTCTCTCTCTGTCTCTCCCTTTCCCTTCCACTCTCTCTAAAAATCAATGGAAAAACATCCTCCAGTGAGGATTAACAAAATGGGTACCTTCTGCAAAAATCCTATCTAAAATAATATGCCACTTACATATTACTCTTTCCTTTTTTAAAGTCCTGATTTCATGACATAGCAATTATCACTAATATATCACTAGCATGAGCTACATACAATGCAGCTCATGAGGGCAGGACGTTTGTTTTTGTTTTTTCAAATATGTATCCTCAGCAACTAAAAGAGGGTCTGTCACATGATAGGAACATAAATATACTTGCATGAGTGAAAATCTGCATGCAAAGTTAATAGGAAATAAATGAATAAGCTTAATATACCAGAGAATCATCACTAACTTATATTTAAAATACTGCTCTGAGACAAAGATTTTATGCCCTTACAAAATTCTCACAATGGAAATAATTATGTTAGAGGACTGTGTATTTTTAGTTTGAATTATCTGGAAAAACATTTTCATTTTCTGCTTCAGCTTGACTCATTATGAACACTATTTAAGAACAGACATATTGAGCAGCCAGACCAATATTGTTTTTTATGATGCTAGTAAAAGATATTTTGAGTAAATGCTCAGTTCTATTATGATAATCTTAAAATATCGAAATGCTCTCCAACACATTAACTTTTCTTATTAACCTTTTATGAATTAGTTATCCATAGGTTCTTTTAAAAGCAAGATTTCAACATGTACTATATTGTAGAATAACAATTATTTAAAAGTTACTACCCACCATGTAACCCAGTATTTCCCTTTGTTTCCCCCAAATCTGTTGTTTTGAATATTTAAGTGTTATTTCTGCTGCAATATTCTGAAATTTAATAAATTTAATAAATAAGGTCATGCTTTCTCTACCTATGCTCTTCATAATTTCTTGAATGTCAATAACATTTATCCTCAGAGATTTTGCTTTCCAGGTATAACAAATTTGAAAAACTGATTTCTCTTTAATAATAGTAAATATAAAATATCACCATTTTGACAAATAGCACCACAAGGTAAAATAAAATTAAAACAATTCTCTATTCCCCATCAAAGATTATGCAGCAAAACAGTCACCAAAAATGCAGATGAAGGGGTCCAAATTAGTTACATGGGAAAATATACTTTCTGTTTCTAATTTTTTTCTACAGCAAAAGAAATGCATTTATATCAGGTAATTTTTGTGTCTTCCCAAAATTCATATGCTGAAACCCTAATCTCCAATAGGGTGGTATTTGGAAGTGGGGTTTGGGAGATAATTAGAGTTAGGTTAGGCCACGAGGGCGAGGCCCTATAATAGGATTAATTTCCTTATTTAAAAAAGGAAGGGACAGAAGACCTCTTTTTCTCTTAGCCATATGAGGATAATAGCAAAACGGTGGCCATCTGCAACCCAGGAAAAATGCCCTCAACTAGACACTGAATCAGCTGTCCCTTCATCTTGGACTTCCCAGCCTCTACAACTGTGTGAAATAAATGTTTTCTTGTTTAAGCCAACCATATAACCATTTATTGTATTTTGAAGGTAGAAATTAGTATCAAAAGATGCAGAAGGCTGAGGCTGAAGGTTTCGAAGAAAAGATCAATTCAGTTTTGCACATCTAAAGTTTCACATATCTATAGACATCAAACAGTGGATGTGAAGTAGACGGTTGAATGTACAAATGTGGAATTTGTTAAAGACTGGGCTGGTAAAACAAATGTATTTATCAATAGCACAATGATGCCTGTAAAGGTGTAACACTGAATGAGATCACCAAGAGTTCTTACCATTTGCAACAACATGGATGGAACTGGAGAGCATTATGCTACGTGAAATAAGCCAGTTAGAGAAAGATAAATACCACATGATCTCACTCATTTATGGATTATAATGAACAACATAAACTGATGAACAAAAACAGATCCAGAGACAGAGAAGCATCGATCAGACCATCAAACCTCAGAGGGAAGGTAGGGGAGGGTGGGGGTAAGGGGGAGAGATCAACCAAAGAACTTGTATGCGTGCATATAAGCATAACCAATGGATACAGACACCAGGGGGGTGAGGGCATGAGTGGGGGGGCAATGGGGGAGTAAGGACACATATGTAATAAATTAATCAATAAAGAAATTAAAAAAAAAAAAAGAGTGCAGGGAGAAAGGGAGGAACTAACAAAGGAGATATTGAAGTGCCAAACAGTGAGATAGGATGTGGTATCTGCGTTGCCACGCGAAGAAGTGCTCCAAGCAGTAAGGAAGAATGAAATGTGTCAAACACTGCTGACAGGTCAATTACCAAGACACCTGAGAATTGACGGTTGGAGTTAGCAATGTGGAGGTCACTGGCGATATCAGCAAAAGCAGTTTTTGTATGTGGTAGCTTCTGCTTTGTGACCAGCAACATTTGACACAGTTTCTCATTTGGATATTGCTAATGAGTGACTATAAATTTTAACTATATAGTTATAACCATGGTATGATTATTAACCACTCTCTGACTTCTTTAGCCAAATACGCTATTACCATTACTATTATTATTTTCCAAATAACATTCTTTATACATATCACATATCACATATAAATTATGTATTATTTCATAAACCAGCTTATTATCCAAATAAACTAGTAAATTTTTAAAAACCTGCTCTCTAGGATATGGAGGGTGCTTCAAATTAAAGCAATTGCTAATCACTGCAGTATGAAGGCTCTTTCTTTGCAATTTTAAGCTAACAATTTAAAGCAAATCAGCTCTCAAAATTAGTGGAAATTTAACAACCAGCTCTTTCCAAGACAGCATGAGCTGGCTGCTACACATCACCTCTGTTTTGCTTCTGAATTATCCTTCCTCTTGTCTACACTGGGTCAGTCTCCAGCTCATGACTCACCCCCTTTGTTCTGACCTGATAGGTAATATTCAGAAAGCTCTTAGTCATCCTCTCTGCAATTTCTCAATGACATTCTGCTTTGCTCAACAAACATATCTTCCGATATATTTCTAATAACATAATTATTTTCCACTTAACTTCTGAACACCAAAAAGGGGGGAAGAACAGGAGTATGAAGGACACCAGGATTTCAGATAGAGTTTTCTCAAATTATTTTGTCATTAGTACAACCGTTCATAACAGGAAATGCTTTAGGAAGAAATGAATAGTTATTAAAATATATTAATAACTTATTAAATTATACCTATGCAAGTGTTATAAATGCTGGTGCCCTGTCATTGCAATGAGCTCTGTCATTTGTTTGGAAAAAGTATCTGCTAAAAATGACTACTGCATCTGGGGAGGAATTGATGATACTAAGAAGAATGTTAGTTGGAATATTTCACCCTTATCTCAAATTCTTTTGCTCTATTAGCCAACTGCCTTCCACTGTGAAATGTAGCAGACTGGATTGCAACAGCTGAAGCTAAAAGCTGTCTACTAACTGGCTCTGGGGCATCTGACTGTTTAATCATGATGCTCATTTCTTTGTGAAGTAAAGACACAATGCGTTTCTACTCAGGGCTTATAAAGAAATTTTTTTTTCATTTTTTTTTTCTGAATTTGGCCCATGCTGCTTTAAGTGAAACTCTCCAAGTAATTATCAAATTATTGAAAAGTTTCTTAGAAATAATAAATCAGTAGATCTAACACATTAAAATTGGTCTTCAGTTTTGATTCTAAGGTGCAAAGTGTGGTAAACTCATTACTATGGTCGCCACATGGAATGTAGTGCTATGTTCCAACTAATAACTTGCTAGATACATGACCAAGACACAGGTTAATGTTCTTGGTATGTCAATATCCCTCACTGCTTTAGTGTTATTGCTGCTGAATTAATGTAGGCATAACTGTACTAAACAATAGTGACAGGTCAATAAGGCAGGTGAAAATAGTTTTTTAAATAACAATTAAAAGCATCTCTCCCATATGTTTATGCAATATAAATAGACAGTCCAGATGGCTCTATTTTTAATATTTTCATGTCTTTTATTGTGTAAAGTTTGAGTAACTTTGCAGCATTTAAAATGTACTCCTCTCTCCCCATTTTAGATTCATGTTTATTTTTTAATGGTGTATACATATTTCTTTTCAGTTTCAGCATCACCAAGATATCTGCTCTCTACTGAAAACACCCAAAATCATTGTTTAAGTTTAGTGTTTACGAAAATTAACATTATAGTTGAAAGTAATTGAGTAAAATAGTGCACTGAAATGAGATTATTTCAAAGTATTACTCCACAGATTACTTATTAATAACAAAGCAGAAAGTACCATTAAAATGTCAAGACCTCGCAGACACCAGGCCTGTGTGTGCATCACGGATAGCACCTTTTCAGTAACGTGACAAATGGCATGAAGTATGGACTGAAGTGAGGCAATGAGTAGCACATATCATCTGCGTAGGATGCTCCTCAAGGATGTTTAACCTGAACCTAATCATGAGGAAACCACTATACAATCTATGGTGTAGCAAAATGATAGTTGGTTAATCAACACAAGAGGGATTTAATATTCAATGCATTTCTGTAAGTTTGAATTTTTTTAAAAAAATGGGAAAATTTCTTCAAAATATCACATTGCTGTTACTTAGATCAACATATTTAAAGATTAACTAAGTAATTGTAAGTGGTATAACATTGCTTTATCTGTCCCATTTCCAAACCATACCTTGTTAAATCAAATAAAAATAAAATTAATATCTATCCAGAGACATACAACTTTTCAAACAGATGAAGAATACTTTGCTAATAATTTTTATAGCAAATGTTTGTTATCTTCGAAATAAAAGAAAAGACAATCTCAAATAAAATGATCTCGTATTTTAAACAGGCTAACACTTTACTTTTTAATTATTGGGGGTGGTGCATTTTATTTCCTGACTGTCGGAGGTTTAAATAAAACCCATTTTGTTATAAGGTACTGAATGTTCCTCACGGCGGTTCGTGTAGTTTCTGAGATGTCTCTGGAAGCAAGTGCTTTAAAGTACTTCCTATAAATTATTTCCATGCCACACTCTACAACCTGCCCTCCTGAGAATACATAATCTTTTAAGATTATTTATTTGGTGTACGATATTTATGCTTTTCCTTATTGGTGAAACGTCATATTTGAAAAAATTGGAGATATCTAGCATTTGATTTGACTGCACTAATCACTGACCTATGGATAAATTCGTTATGTATTTTGACAGGAATTTTAACACAAATACTTTCTTTCTAATGATTTTCTGAAAGGACAAGTGTTGGCTATCAATTTTCTGAGAAAATATAAAATAGGTGTTGTTGTTTTTCCCCCCTTACTGAGAATTAGTTGTCCTTGGCAATATCTAGATAGCTAGATAGATTTTTTTCCTTCATTGCATTCAATTATGGCCATGGCTAACACTTTTACAAAATAGTTACACAAAAGTAACATCTACCATCTACTTTTGAATTATAAGAGCCAGTCTACTCAGAAAAATACAATTTTCCTTCTTTGTTTTACAACTGAAGTGTCTGGCTGCTGCCACTGGGTGGCAACCAAGGACACAGAAACACCCGCAATGCCAGGGGTTCAGTAACGAGTCTCAATATTTCAAAAAGAATTTAAGAGGATCTTACTAAAAAGGATGCATTCTGCAGGTAAAGAAAATATGTATCTATAATGTATTATGTAACTTAAAATATGTTGTTTCAACAAATCATATTTTAATATATTTGGAGAGGAAAAAAATGATTGAAGTTAGCAATGATGATCTCATCTGGACTAGCTCAGAGTCTAATACATTTTTCAAAGTTTAGCTTCAAGGTGTTCTTTTGAAGGTACTTTCATTTAAGGGAAGGAGAAATGAGGATCAGTAGGAGGGTATTATTTACAGTAGATAATTGAATGTTTGCAGTTGCCCAAGTTAAAAATCACAAGCTTTGTTAACAGTCAGAATTAGTTTTAAGCAACAGTCCTGAAACTTAAGAATGATATGAACTGGCATGGATTCTTTTACTATTAGTGCTGTGGATTCCTCATTTAAAAAATGATGAAAATATATGTATTTCATATGGTTGGCAAAAAGAAAAAAATTAACTAATTTAGACAGAGGGGTTGATTATTGTGATTGGTATACAGTAGACACAAGGCAAATTTAACAATCATTCTATGATTACAAAATTATACATTTTGTTTATATTTTACTTCATCCCAAATAAAATTGTCACATTACCACATTACCTTTCATTTATTTTACCTGTGATACTTTCCTAAAGAATACCTTACAAATAAAAGGTTAGACTTACTTAGTGAACTAAGTAAACTAAATCAGTGCACTTCCTTTTCTATAAAATGGCAACAGCACTGAACCATCGTCAGTAGAGCATATGCACTGTCATAATATAGTGTGTGCATTCTGGGTTGACTTCTTTAGGTAAAGTTCCTTTAAACCAGATGTCAGTGTTGGACAGGCAAACTCAGCTTTGAAGTGACAAGAGCCAGCGCCTGTGACATGCATACTTTATCCTGAGAGCCAGTGGCAGCTCAGGCTGAACAACAAAGGCATGCCAACAAATGACTGTGGAAGTAGAACCAGCACTCTGCCTTCATTAAGCTTGTACACCAGCACCTAAGCCTATAGATTATGGCAAATCAACTGGGGGAAAAACTATTGTATGCCTCAAATCCTAGAGAAAGTCCTCTCACATAGTCATACTTACTTTTTTTCTTATACTTTTCAGTTCCCATTTTTAAAAGGTAATTATTGCTCTTAAACCTCTGACTGATAGATGACTATGAGGGTTGGGGGTTTCTATATTTGGACTAAGAATAAGTAGGCTCATATGTTGCCCAGCCAGTGTGGCTCAGTGGTTGAATTGACCCATGAACCAGAAGGTGAAGGTTCCATTTTTGGTCAGAGCACATGCCCAGGTTGTGGGCTTGAATCCCAGTAGGGGGCAGACAGGAAGCAGCCAATCAATGATTTTCTCTGATCGTTGATATTTCTCTCTCTCTCTCTCCCTCTCCCTTCCTCTCTCTGTAAAAAGCACTTTAAAAATCTTAAAAAAAAGAGATGGCTTATATGTTTATTTCATCATGAAAAATGATTTGTTTTTCTAACATTTATTATATTTATGACATTGACTATGAAAAGAGTAACATTGAATTGTAAATATAATAAAACAGAAAGATACATTTTAAATGAAATTATATGTAATTTATCAAGAAAAACTTCTCTAGGAAAACTGATCTATTTAGTTTTTCAATCCCAGAGCTGAATTTTACTATAAAAACATCCATAAGTAGCAATTTTGACATTTTAGCAAATGTCCACAACATGCATTGACTTCAAGTATCCATCCTAGCTATTAGGGAAACCATGATGTATACAACAGAGTGTTTGAAGCAAAAGCTTAAAGAAAACCATGATATATATGGGAAATCATAAATAGTTATGTGTTAACTGAGTGAAAAGAATGAGTGATAGATGAAAATGGACAGTGGTGAAGTGTGAGACACATATATAGGTGGATGCTAGATCTTGGAGAGCCTTTAGTGCCAATGGAACGGTTTCAAGTTCCTCTGGAAGGCAACAGGGAATACTGAAGAGTTTTAAACAGAGCAGTGTAATGATTATAGTCATAGTTTTGGAATACCACTGTGTACAGTGTGCCAGGATGGAGAAAAGAACTACGTGTGTGGCAGGGAGCCCAGAGACAAATGAGATTCTAGTCTAATACAGAAGGAATGGAGACAAGGAGGAGCAGGAGAAGGCCCAGAAATTATTCATCGGTGTGAAAGACCTAATTGTTTGAACATAATAATTTAGAGATACAGGTTGACCCCAGAATCTTCAGGTGTGCATGTGCAGTTTAATTTTTGGTTTGTTTACTTTGTTAAACTGGTGACTTAGCAGAATCTTCAATAATATAATCACTGTCTGAATTCTTGAAGATTTTGCTTGACTTTGTCCTATAAGATGTTGGGAAGAGAACAAAAGTGCCCATTCAGCCACCTAGTGAGATTTTGCACAGCCAAAGCACATTTTGTATTTTTAAGAATCCTGAAAATGCTCTAAGAAAATCTTGCTTACAGGAGATCCAGACTATGATGGAATGAGGTGGGTATTTGAGATGATGCTTTTAGCTCTTCTCACAGTTTGATGAGCACTTGGATCATCTTTATAAGAACGAGCTTCCTGAGGTGCTGCTGGGGGCTCTCTGAGGTGCTCAGAAAAGGCGCCTATCATGGTGTGGAGACAAGCATAGCCCTAAACCCCCCAAAGTGGGACAGGAAACACTATAAATTGTTACTCTGAAGAGGAAGTCACCTGACCATACTGTAAAACTGTCTTAAAGAAAATCAGATTTTAGGAAGTGTTTTTAAGTAAGTGAAACAAAGTGAGAATGTTGAGGAAAACAAAAGGGCAAGAAGTATAGGTTTGGGGAATGAATAAAAGCAAATAGAGTTTTCAGATTCCTATCTCAGACCTAAATCCAGATCTATGTTTACATTAAGATAATTTCTTATTTGATACACAAGAAATTTTGTATAGAGCCTGGAAACTTAAGAAATATATTAACAACTTTATAAGATCATCATAGAACATAATTATTTTTTTTTACATTTAAATGAATTAACAAGATCATTGATGGCGGCAGCGGCGGGGAACCGGGCGGAGCCAGCCAGCTATACTTGATGGCAGCAGCGGCAGGGAGCTGGGGGTGCCCCGGCCCTGGCTGGGCCGGGCGAGCCAGCCAGGGATCCTTGATGGCAGTTGCGGCGGGGAACCGGGACAGAGCCAGCCAGCGATCATGAGCCAGCGATTGTTGATGGCGGCGGCTGCAGGGAGCTGGGGGTGCCCCAGCCCAGACCTGAACCCTCAGCCTAAGGCGTTAGGCCTGGGTCAGGGAGGAGCCAGATGTTGATGGCAGGGAGCATGGGCGGGTCCGGCCCAGGCCTAACACCTCAGCCAGAGGCTTTAGGCTTGGACCGGGGCGGAGCCAGCAAGTGATGCTTGATGGCGGAAAAAAAAAAAAATGAATTAACAATTAGTTCTAGAATTAGCCATTGATATTTTATAATCATTTGACATAGCATGAATTAACATTTTTATATGACTTCATATTATATAGTTCCACTCCACCCATATATGAAGATGAAAGACTTGACTATATTTTGCTTCAAATCACAATATCCTCAAAATATCCTATATAATAAAAGACTAGGTGGCGTCGTGCAACACCCTTGTGCGACGTCGTCACAAGATGGCTACTGCGACATCACAAGATGGCCACCACAAGATGGCCAGCAAGGGAGGGCAATTGGGGGCAATCGGGCTGGCAAGGGAGGGCAGTTGGGGGTGAACAGAATGGCAGGGGAGGGCAGTTGGGGGCAACCAGGCCTGAAGGGGAGGGCAGTTGGGAGGGACCAGGCCTGCAAGGGATGGCAGTTAGGGGTGACCAGGCCAGCAGGGGCAGTTGGGGACAAACAGGCCAGCAGGGGAGGGCAGTTGGGGGCAACCCGGCCAGCCGGGGAGGGCAGTTGGGGGTAACTAGGCTGGCAGGGGAGTGGTTAGGGGGCAATCAGGTTGGCAGGCAAAAGAGGTTAGGGGCAATCAGGTGGGCAGGCAGGTGAGCAATTAGGAGCCAGCAGTCCCGAATTGTGAGAGGGATGTCCGACTGCAGGGATTGGGCCTAAACCAGCAGTCAGACATCCCCCGAGGGCTCCCAGATTGGAGAAGGTGCTGGCCAGGTTGGGGAACACCCCCCTCCCGTGCACAAATTTCATGCACTGGGCCTCTAGTAATAGCATAACTAAGAACAGAAATTGGAAATTTCTTTTTCTTACAATGGATACCAGTTCAAAGAAAGAGAAATTAAAAGAGGGTACAATAAGAAAAATGATAAAAGCAATGATTTTGTTAGAGATAACATGTCCCATTTTTATTAAATGCTGATTAAGACCAGGAAGCATACTTCTTAAATGAAAATGACAAATAATAAAAGTGCCTTGATTCAATATTATCAGTAAAGGAGCAATGTAGATAGATGGAGAAGGAGGAAGAAAGAAAGTCCTCCCAAAATGAGAAAGGAAAGAATTCAATTGTTTATAGGATAATAAATTATGCACAGTCCTCAGGGTTAAAGGTCAGTAGGAAGAGCTTTTTAAAAAGCAATTTTATGGAGCAGTTACACATTATAATGTTAAAGTAGTTGTGTGTTGGCAGGGACTAAAAAGAGCTTTGAAGGTTATGGAGAGAGATTTAATTATTTTCTGATGGTGCGAGAAGGGTATTTTTGGCATTGTAAATTAGACCTCAACATTGTCTTATTACTCGGGAGTCATACCACACAAGCATTGGAAAAATATTGACACTTTCAGTATAGACATCTACTGTGCTGTTTCTTGAATTAAAAAATACACTAGTTCTTTTCACATCTATTCATTCAGTTGCTCATCACTGACAATTTATTAGGGGCAGGCACTGGAGCATAACAATAAAAGTAACATGAGATCGGGCATCATTTCCAGTTTTAGCTACTTACTATTGGCAGGATCTTGTGTTAGTTATTTAATGTCTCCAATTCTTGCTCCCTTCTGAAAATAGAGTTGTAACAATACCTCCTTAATAGGTATCAATAAGAGGTAATACAAAGTGCTTTACTATAGCTGTCTTCGAGTAAGTAGTTATGTTCTCTAACTAACTAGTCATAATTCTAATATTGATGTGTAAACTGTCTCTCAGACCTTACAAGGCTATATAAATAGAAAAGTCCGCATTAAATTAATTTTCACCCTAGTGATAGTTGCCTGCAAGAAGCTAGATCTGAGATTCCCTTGAAATCAGGTATTTCTGAAAATCCCCAAAAGGTGTCTGGGAAGTCTGCTCCTGTTCAGGTAGGCAATGAAGCCACTGCACCAACATGGACCATCATCTCAGTTTCTTAAAGTTCCCCACTGATCGTCTAGGTCTAGGTGAATGCTCAGCAGTCTAACAATTGTCTGGTGGTCTGTGAACTGGGAAATAAAGCTGAGTGGCCAACAGAAGGATACCCTTGGTATTGGACCTCCTCTCTACTTATGGGGCCCATTGTGCCTGCCCCTTCTTAGTTAGCTCTGGGTGATTCTTCCTGTAACTAGACTCCTAACCACCCATTCTCCCAGTTTCACTTTGCCATATACAATTGAATCTCACTTAGATGACACCTGAGACTCATGGAATAGTCCAGTGAAAGAGACAGGCATCTAAGCAAATAATTAAAATATGTCCTAGGCAAATGCTCTCACAGAGGCATACACCAAGTGTAAGGGACTCCTGAAAAGGAAATGGTCAGTTTACCATCCTTTTAAAATGGTAACATTTACTCTTGGTTTTGAAATATTGGGAAGAGAAATATTTGTCCCAAACCATGGACATGTGAATAGGTATTTGGACTGGAGATATGTGGAAGAGAGTAGAAAGAGGTAAGTCTAGAGGTGTAGAGAAAGTTCATATTGTGGAGGGGTTTGTAAAGAAGGAATTGCATTTTTGATTTTTTAAAGTAGCAAAAATTGCATTTTTGATTTTTTAAAATATCAGCTGTACGTGGAATAAATTTGTGAGGGAAGTGGCAAGTGGACAGATTAGGGATCTATTACAAAAATCTAAGGGTAAAAAAAGGGAGTGTGAGTGAAACAGGAGTGGTGGTAGAATAAAGATACTAATACAACAAAATTATAACAGGAACACAAGTGCAAGTTAAACTCCCAACAGTGCTCTACCTCTTATGTATTTTCACACCAGTATATTTTTAAAAAATCGCAAATTATGACAACTTAACACCCAAACAAATAGAAATCTCATTGGTTACAACTCAAAAGGTAGTTGAGTTTTAGGAAATAACACTTCATTTAAATAGTCCCACATGTGGTAGTCAGATGTAATGAGGAAGTAATTTTTCCATATTTTATAGGGATTAAAATTTTTTTCACTAGAACTACAGTATACAGTAATGAGTTCCACAGCTTCATCTTCATAGGTTACTGCCAGGTTGTAGAATACACAAGAATAAACATGGCCCAGCCAGTGTCACTCAGTGGTTGAGCATCGGCCTACGAGTCAGGAGGCCATGGTTCTATTCCTGGTTAGGGTACATACCCGGGTCGTGGGCTCGCTCCCTCGTAGGAGGTGTGCAGGAGGCAGCCAATCAATGTTTTTCTCTCATCATGTTTCTTTCTCTCTCATTTCCTCTCTGAAATCAATAAAAATATATTTATAAAAAATTATCAACATGTTTAAAATTGGGTTATGATAAGATCTATTATGGAAAGTATTATGCTATATACATGTTTTCCAACTGATGGTTAAAAATTATCCTTTATAGACATATAATATGGTCTTCATACTGCATATTGGAGACCTTCCTTTGAAAAGAGAATGAGAATTTCAGCAGGTGTAGGAGCATTTCCATGATAGCACTCCTTTTTTATAGCATATTCAATGAATTAATCTGAGAATACTATTTTGAAATATCTCAAATACATAAATTATTTCAAATATCACATATTTTATGTAGAATAAAATATAGGTAATATTCTGTATTTTTCACAACTTTTTAACATTAATAAGCTGTAGATATACTTACTTGGTTCACAAAGATTTTTAACCTCTTCAGCTTCATCTTTCATTACCACCCCTTTTCTCCCACCTCTTTCCAACCCTCTAGCCCAGCCCACACTCATATCACTCTATTCTTTTATCCAGAACTTCCCCCCTCCCCTTGCCTTCTTGGAGATGTCTTTGCATGAAATTCTCTAGCTAGCTCCCACTTACCCTGCAGGTCTCTGAAACTTACTCTAAATCAGGCTCCCTAAAAGCAGATTCTGGTTCAAAAGACTTATTGGGGAAGTGCTGTCAGGTACAGGGAGTGAGAGATGCAGCACAGGGCCAAGTTAAAAAGCTATGTGAGAATGGAGTCTGGGCTGGAGTCCAGCTTCTTCTTAACCCACCAGGAAGCACTGATACACAAACTGCAGCACAGAGTTGATTCTTTGAGGCTATATTGCTGCTCTTATGAACCTCAGCCATTGCCTCACTGCTGGGACCTGGGGGGCGGGGGGGGGGGGGGACCTAAGGAGCAATGCATGGACTCTGAGCCAGGCTGTAATTTTGTAGAGAAGGTGACAGTCTTGAGTTATTATTGACCAACACTTCCAGCAGTAGGGGGATGGGTGTGCTGCAGATCCAGGGGAGGGTGGGGGATGGAGGCAGCTACAGAATCCACTGGATCCCTTACTACCTCACTTCCAGACACCACTCCCATATCCTCCCATGGCACCTGCAAGTCACTATCCCAGGGCTCACTACAGGCTTTGACAAGCACTGTAATTCTCAAGAAAGGCCAAGATCAGGGCTATAAATTTCTAACACTGTAGCCCTGAACCTCTCACACAGTAGGCAGTGAGTAAATATTTAGTAAACATTGTTCAGCAGGGAGAAAGCTAAAATCCCATAATAGAAATTTTTAAATAGCAAATTTCTTTTGAAGCAGCCTAAACTGTTCAAGATGTCAAGTTATTTTTCCTCATTTGTATGCCGTTCAAAGTCATCTGCTTCATTAAGAGAGCCCAGAGAAAAAAGACTCTCAACTTTTACAGTCTTCCAGGAGCAAACCTGGACAGGTGCGATTTCTCTCCATAGTGTGCCACCTGTAAGTTGATTTGCAGTTTCTTTGAATTAAGACGGCACAGTTTGTGTAGTTGGTGAAATCGTCACGAAGCTGAACAATTTGTCATCTGGGCTGTTACAAAACTTCCACAGAGGAAAGCAATACATTTGCAAGTAAAATGAACAGGAAACTGCTAATTAGGCATCCCAAAACAACCATGTGTTTTCCCAGTAACATCATTAAGTTTTTTTAAGATAACTAAATAAGACAAATAATAATAAAGTTTGTTGGTGAATGTTCCCAAAAGACACACATTAAAAATTATGTAAATTATGTCAATATATGCACTAATAGATAAGGTTCATGTACGTGTCTTGAGGCTTGCTATGTGGACTTGGATAGAGTCCCAAAGAGAAGCCGACTTGCATCTTGCATGAACAAATTCCTAATTAGCTGCCCAGTCCTGACGCTTTTACAGTCTACAAATAGCTTGATCTGAGGGTCTTAACGAGGCATGGAACTTTTAAAATTGTAGAAGAAGGTAATATTGAAAACATCATGTTTCAAACTGAAATATTTATGCAACTACATAAGCTGAAAACTATATATAAAAATATTCAACCTTGTTTGGAGACAATATTTCATTCCTAACATTTCTTTGAAATAAAATACCACTATCATTAATAAACCATGAATTTTCCTTCCAGAAATTTTTCTGGAGATGCTATACTAAGAATAATTATGGTTGATATTTACCTTCTATGTATTTTCAGTTACCCAGCAGTCTATTAGAGTCAGTATTTAGAAATTCCAAAATAGATATTATTATGTAAACCCTCTATATTGTATTTTGTATATCTGCATGAAACAGCAGTGATTTTAAAACTCTTCACCTTCTGAGCACTGCTACAGATCCAAATGTGGCTTAAATAATTAATTTCCAGGGGTGATACTAAATACCTAAGGAAGATGTGATCAATGCTTTTGTCCAGAAATATGCAATACTTAGAATTCTGGCTGTGGAAAGGCTTCAGCATCTGATATTCAAAATTCATTATGTAGAAGGTGCTCTGTATATCATAATGGAGTTCTATTGGATACCAAGTCTGCTCTGAAATCTTCATTCAAACAAGAATCACATCATTTCTATAGTAAGATTTATCTTACCATGACATCTAAACTTTATTATAAGGGAAATGGGCCCTTTCTTATTTTTTAAAAATATCTAAAAATTTAAAAAAGTTAACTTACCAAAAAATAATTGTGATGCCCTAATACAGTGGTTTGCCCTTGAGTGTTCATGAGAACCATCTGGCCTGTTCAAGCATAGATTCCTGGGCCCCATGCCCCATCTGTGTGATCCAGTACAGTTCTGGGTAGAGGCTTGAGAATTTGGAAACTACACTTTGAGAACCATGATTAAACAATAAACATCTGGGAAATTAAAATGTATATCTAAAGAGCATAATTATTCCATTGTTTCCTTTAGGGAGTATCACTACAGTCCTCTATAACAATATTTTTCTATATCTTCTTAAAGGTGATAACTTCATAGAGTTAGTATTTCTCTCAAATAAACACCTTTCTTCCTCACTGAGTTAGGTGACATAAAAGAATGCCTTTTTCGTGAATAAATAATTATATATTTAAAAAAAATAAGGGAAAACTAGAGGGAATAGATGAAAATAAAAATAAGGCAAGTCAATTCAGAAAAGTTCATAACATAAAAGCAAATATGTGATCAACTATTGAAAGGTGAACATGGTAGGTTAGCATGGTGGTGCATGGGTAGGCTAAATAGCATCTCAGATGGTGGATAAAGAAACATTGATTTTATTTAGGGAAAGGGGATGGTGGGTGGGGTATCCAAAGAGAAGTGCTGCACAGCACTGAGAAGGGGACATTGGGTTGATGATGGCAGAACCCAGGAGCTGGAGTTTAATACTGATATGCAGTCACTGGCAGGAAACTTGTCCTCAGTGGGTTTGGGGGCTGAGTCACTGGGCTTGGAATGTGGATGGAATGCCGGTGTGTGATCGGGTGCCTTCTGACAATTTTAATTCCTTGTATGGTCTGACTCCTGGTGTCCAGTTAGTTCTTCCTACTCTTTTGTTCTCCTGTGGCCAGAAGCTTACAAATCATCATTAAGGATTGTATTGCCCTACAGTGCTAACTACTATATATTAGACAACTAGGGGCCCAGTGCATGAATTCGTGCACCTTGAAAGAAACTATGGGCTGCAAGGCTGCGGTGGGGGCACAGAGGCGGGTCTCGGTCCATCCTCTGTGCCCCTGCCTGGCCCCTCCTGCCGGCAGCCCTGCCCCCACCACCACTGCTCCCATGCACTGTCAGCGCCAGCCCCGCTCACACCTGCTGATGGTGCAGAGCAATTGGGGCAAGTGCCAGCAGTGGGTACAAGTAGTGGCTGCTGCCCAGATCACCCCTCAGGAGCAGGGGGAGGTGGAGAAGCCCTGAGGGGCAATTGGGGCCAGCAGCTGCCGCTCGCACCCTTTGATGGCACTGAGCAATCGGGGCTGGTGCCAGGCTCTGGCAGCAGGTGCAAGTGCTGGGCGGGACCTCGGCATGCAGGAGCAAAGAATTTTCAGTAACCACCAGAGGCTTGCCCTGATGACAGCAACTGGCGCCTCACCTTGGTCTGGTGCCTCCGCTCACCTGCTCCACCATCCCGCCATGGCCTATGCCCACTATGTTCCGAGCTCTGCTGCCTGCTGCTGACGCCCTCCATGTTCCACATGTGCCCCCTGGTAGTCAGCGCACGTCATAGCGACTGGTTGGTTGGTTGCTCGGTTGTTCTGCCGTTCAGTCTATTTGCATATTAGGGTTTTATATATATAGATAGTATTCCTAAATGTATGGCTTTGTACAAAGAAACATACATTTAAAAAGTTATGACTTCTATGCAAATGTCAAGTGTCATCACATGCTTGTACAATATTTGAGATTAATTTAATTTTTTTCACACCACTCACATGCTCTATACCTGAATTTCCAGTATTTAGATTTCCAGTATTTAAAACAGAGTAAATCATCTACTGATACGCTTATTTGCTCTGATATGAAATTACATAACCTGTAATAAAATAACAGAACAGGCAATCAAAATCCTTAGTACCGGTGACTACGTTATCTCCTTATCCCTATCCAGCCTATCATAATCCATTTGGGCCACTGCAACAGAAATAGTAAAGACTGAATAGCATATAAACAACAAGCCTTTATTCCTCACAGCTCTGGAGGCTGGGCAGTCCAAGACAAGACACCAACATGTTCAGTGTCCTGTGAGAGTCAGAGTCCTAGTTTATAAGGTCTCTTAGCTGTGTCCTCACCTGGGAGAGGGTGAAGGATCTCTCTGGGGTGGTTTTTTTCCAATTACAGTTTACGTCCAATATCATTCTGTATTAGTTTCAGGGATACAGCAAAGTGATTAGGTCAGTGGTTCTCAACCTTGGCTGCACATTAGAATCACCTGGGATTCTTTTTAAAATCCTGATTTCTGGGCCTCATCCCCCGGAATTTCTGTTTCTTTGTTATGGGGTGGGGCCACAACATTAGTAACAAAGAAACAGAATTTCCGGAGGATGAGGCCCAGAAATCAGGATTTTAAAAAGATTCCCAGGTGATTCTACTGTGCAGCCAAGGTTGAGAACCACTGGGTTAGACGATCACATACAGTGTTCCCCTCCATATTTCCAGTACCCACCTGGCACCATATATAGTTATCACAATATCATTGACTATATTTCGTTTGCTTATATCTCTTGACTATTTTATAATTAAAATTTTGTACTTCTCATGTGTTGGGCAACGATTTCATTCATGAGGACTCTGCCTCATGATCTAATTACCTCCCAAAGATCCCTACCTCCCTAAAACCTTCATATTGAAGGTCAGGTTTCAACATATGAATGTGGGGGAGACACAAACATTCAGTGTATAGCATAACTCTTCATCTACGGTGGGAGATGTGAGAACCAGGTTAGGTTTGGGTTCCACCCACTCAGTTGGGAGAGCTGTGTTCAGGCAGTTCTAATCTGTTTGTCACCCTCTCCAAATCACTGGTTTGACATTCACTGCAATAATAAAATATTCTATTTTATGAAATTCATTTCTCAAAAATACTAATCCTTCCATTGAAAAAATACCTGAGAAACCTTTATTTTGACATTTTGCTTCTATTTCATTTGAAGTGCATGAGCTTTTCAAGATATTGTTCCTAAGAAAGACATCTTTCTGTATTTCAGAAGGATACATGACAATTTTCCTTTACCATTTATATGAATAATTTACCCTTCTTTATTTTTTTTGAAAATGACTGAAATCACATGGTAAATTATGAAGCACATAGAATTATAAAAATTGTTTTTCTTCTGATACATACCCTCCAGTTCTCTTCTCCTATAGCTATTTCCATACCACTACCTATATGGCTACATCTTTCTTTGTAAAAAAAACTATATTACACTTCATTTTTTGAATCTAATAACCATTAATTATTTCTCTATTAATGGCATTTTGGCTGTCCCCACCTTATGCTACCACAAACTATGTGTAATGCATACTCTTTTGTTTACAGATGTTAGCATATCTGAGGATTAATTCCTACATGTGGAACAGCTTATTCAATGCCCATATGCATTTAAAACATTGATATATTTTGTCCAATTGCTCTTCAAAGATTTACAAAGAATTGGCCCTCCTATTGGAATACTGAAATACCTGTTCCCGACATCTTAGTCAATGCTGTGAATTATCAAATTTAATTATCTTTATCAGTATAATACAATATTTTAATTTAATTTGCATTTAATTTATGTTAGAAATTATTTTTCAAGTTGAGAATGAGTATTTTTCATATTCTTAAAAGCTCTACACACACACACACATATACACACATGTTATTATATACCATTCTCATAGCAAGCCCTCTAACAGCTGGCGTCCTGTTTACACTGTGGTTCTTTCTACCACAAAGAACATCACTACACTGCCAACCTCTAAAAAACCATGCATCCCAGTTTGAGAAGCACAACTTCACATTAGATGACAATGACTCAATCCCAAACCAACAGCATCATACATGTTTTACTACTTCGCAATACTCCTTTAATTTAAATATCCCATGCTCACTAAAAGAAAATATTAATGCTTGATTCAAAATAATTTAAATGTATTATTTTAAAATGTTGTTGATTTACTGACCCAATATACCTAAAATGGCCCTAGCGGGTTTTGCTCAGTGAATAGAGCATCAGCCTGTGGACCAAAGGGTCCAGGGTTTCATTCCTGTCAAGCTTGGTTGCAGGCTCCTACCCGCTCCCAGTCAGGGCTTGTGCAGGAGGCAACCAATTAATGTGTTTCTCTCACATCGATGTTTCTCTCTTTCACTCTCTCTTCCATTCTCTCTAAAAATTAATAGAAAAATATCCTCCAGTAAGGATTAACCAAAAAAATAAATAAATAAATAAAACAAAACCAATATACCTAAAATGCCTAGATTCTGTCTAGAATAATACAAAAATTGAACAATATTTCATTTATATTCATCATTATCATCTCATACTTAACTTATTTTAAAAGTGTTTACATCATCACATATATGTTAACTAGAGGCCCAGTGCACAGGATTCATGCACTGGTGGGGGGCATGGCCTGCGGGGATCAGCCTGTTTTGGGGGCAGCTGCTCATTCCTGTCAGCCAAGCAGTGCTCCCACTGTGGTAGCACACAAACCACGAGGGGGCAGCTCCTGCATTGAGCATCTGCCCCCTGGTGGTCAGTACACATCATAGCGACTGGTCGACCGGTCATTCTGGTCACTCCACCATTCGGTCGCTGGGCTTTTATTATATAGGTTGTCTGGCCAACTAGCAAAGAGTCTTCAGTTTATTAAAAAGAAGGCCTTTCTTCCTATCAGAACTTCATGGAATGGGGTAAAGAAAGGTACAACTTTGTACCAGTTTAGTTATATCTTGGTTGATGCTGATAGCGAAAACTCAAGAATTATATGAATTTTTTTAAAAATGACTTCTTAAATATAATTATATGCACATGATATAAAATTAAGTTTATAGTGTATAGAGAGAAAAATTTTCTCATTTGTTTTTTTCCCTTCTCCCAACCATTTTTAGAGTTTTGCACTTTATAGAATGAACTGTCATTTGGGGTGCTTTCCAATTTGAAACTCATTTATTTCATGATTCTAAGACGTTTGGGTTTATTCAATACCTCAAAGATTTATAACGCACTCTTTGTGGCTGCCATTACATATAAAACTGATTAAAGTCATAACTTTGAAATACTCAAAAAAAGCTTTGCATTCATCTATCTCCCCAGGAAAACAAAACAAAAAATTAAAACATTTTCTTATTTCAATATAGTCATGAGAAAATGAAATCTGCAGAACAATGAAATATATAATTATATTAGCAATGGAAGTCAAAATGTGAAGGTCAATATACTTTAAATATTACATCCACTAATACATTGCAAGTAGTTTCAAATCAGATTTTGGAAACCCATTCAACAGTACCTAACAAATGTTATTTATTTGTTTTGAAGACTGCACCAGAAAATAAGAATTTTGATGGCTGAGCAATAGAATACAGTGATAACTGATGAGCTGTTCTTATAAAATTAATGAAACTATACTGAAGTCTATTTGAAGAAGAAAGCATTGTAAGTGACTGTTCACTTTCATCTCTCGTCCAGCATTTTATTTTAAAATATAATAAATCATTCACTGATGGATTTATTTGCTCTGATATGGAAATACAGGAACCAGACTAAGAAAAAAAAATGCATGCTGCCTTTATAGTTTAGCAAACACACCTATTTTACTGAAAAGGCAACAGTTTTTCCCATGTAAAATCAATATGAAAATAAAGAATAAAAAAAGGCATTGCTCAGACTAACATAAGAATAGGTATCCTAGAGGCCTTGAAAGCTGCTCTTTTGCAGTAAACACAATCTGGAAGTCACAAGTCTATGGAACTGTGATGAAATCTCTACCCCCAAAGAGATAACTTCTGTGCCAAACAGATGGGAAAAGGTCTTTTAGGTTTCCACTTCAGTGAACTTTTATCTTGCTATCTTTTTTAAAAAAATCTTTCTCTACACACATCTCTAATGGAACCAAGTAACAAGTTAAGAATAGTTTATGTGTGCTGTGTCAGTCTGGTGAGAGACTGAGCAGTTAGACACATGGTAAGGGCTGAGGTTCAACCTAATTTTGTTCTAGGGATTCTGTTTACAACACGTATTTCCTCTGGGAATTTCATGCACGGAGAGAAATGTCTGTAAGTGCAGCAGCCTTAAAATTGTCATTTCACCAAAAACAATTTGGGGTATGATGTACTGAAATTTAGCATGGCTTCAGAGATTTATTTCCAGTGATCAACTCGAAGATGCTGTAGCCAGTGATTGACTATTCCCAAGCTACTGCTTGGGAGTACAATGTCTTCCTTTTATCTCTATGGTGCTTTATCTTTGTATCTTAACTTTTAGTTCTCCCTGGAGAAAACTGATATGCTGCATGGGTACGAACAGACCATGATTCCCCACAACTGGAGTAGTTGAGGAACTGCCTATTAAGATAACATTTCTCTAATTCTAGCCTCAAGAAAGTAATAATTTAAAATACTAATAAGGGACTCTCTTCCTGCTCCCAAGTAAAAAACCCTAATTAATGTTAATTTTCACTAACTCATAAAATAACCTTCACATATGTCTTTGTTTTCAAATGGAAGTTTTCTGATCCATGATAGAAGCCATTCAATGAAGAGAGAAGCTCAATAAACCAGGCTCATTCCTACTAAAGTAAATGAGCATACATTGTTTAATAATAAGATTTAAGAGTTGCTGAATGTTTACTATGCGATCACTAGTATTCTAAAATGTTTATGTGAATAACTATTTAATTCTCAAATATGAGGTACGTATATTTTTCAGTCATGTTTTAAAAATTGAGAAACTATTTTAAAGTATATAATTAGAGATTAATGAATATTCCAGAATTCACATCACTAGTAAGTGCCTAATCTTTTTGTTTTAAATTTTTTTTATTGATTTTTAGAGAGGGAAGGAGAGAGAGAGAGAGAGGGAGAGAGAGGGAGAGAGAGAGAGAGAGAGAGAAGAGAGAGAGAGAGAGAGAGAGACATCAATCAGTTGCCTCCTACATGCCCCCTACTGGGGATTGAACCCACAACCAGGGCATGTGGCCTGACCAGGAATTGAACCATCAACCTTTAGGTATATGGGAGGATGCCCAATCAACTGGGCTGGCCAGGGCGTAATTGCCTAACCTTTACTGAGAACCTTGGTAGCCTGGCTCCTGAGACTCTGTTCCTAACTACTGGACTTTATTTACTGCTTTCTGAATGAATGTCTAGACCAAGTATGTCAAACTCAAAGGCTAACATGGGCCAAATAAACAAGGCATGTGGCCCACGGGCCGTGAGTTTGACATGCTTGGTCTAACCAATGGTCGGCAAACTCATTAGTCAACAGAGCCAAATATCAACAGTATAACGATTGAAATTTCTTTTGAGAGCCAAATTTTTTAAACTTAAACTATATAGGTAGGTACATTGTTATTAACTTAATTAGGGTACTCCTAAGGCTTAGGAAGAGCCACACTCAAGGGGCCAAAGAGCCTCATGTGGCTTGCGAGCCGCAGTTTGCAGACCATAGGTCTAGACTATAACAAAGAAGGGAAGGTTTCATGCTATGTATTCGGGACACAATCATGAAATTCAAGTGGAAGAGAGTGTTGAGAAGGAGAAAAAAATCATCTGAAAGGTTATACACCAATGAAAATAATACAGCTAATAGGCCAACCAAACTTAGAACATTTCATTCAAGAATACACTGGCTCCTGCTGTTTCTTACTTCCAAGTTTGCTGATTAAATTTCCAGGAAAACTTAAAGGTTTTGCAAATAATAATACTTGTAAATATCTGATCAGTGTTTATCTCTCCTACATCCTAATCTACATAAACTCGGTGTCTATTTTGTCCATCACTGTACCCCACTGTCTAAAACAGTGTTTGTGATACCTACTAATGCTATTTTTCTTATGTCTTATTATATTTTTATATTTATTTGTTTTATTATAGAATTTTCAAGTATACACAAATATAGAGAATAAACCCCCTTGTGCCCATAATATAGCTCCTGTAATTATCCACACACACAAACCTTTTTATATATAGTATGGCCCTCTTCCCCCATCTGCTGAATTATTTTAAATCAAATGCCAGACATCATATCATCTCATCCATAAATATTTCAGTTAAGTTATTTTAAATGAATAAATTGAGACTTGTATCACATATTACCCCTTTATCAAAGACTTTACAAATCCCCTTAATCAAAAGAGATTTCTCCCTTATTTGAAAGCCTGTGGGTTATTTTGTGTTTCTCTTACTTCACAAAGTGAACAGATTATGAACATGTTTTGCTGTGTACATATTAGGAACATGTCTACTACCCACTTTTAGATTCTAAGCTCAAAGGTAGAGACAATGTCTTACTCACCCTTGCATCCCATTCAAGGTCTTCTGCAGTATCTTGAGCATTAAATCTAGTTTCTGTCGTCTACCCACCACGCCCAAATAATGGTACAGGATACTAAAATACCTCTGCTTTGTTTCCTCTGAAAAGCAGAGGTATTTTCACATCTTTTAGATTTATTTTGGGGTAGGGGTGGGGGCGGGCTAGAAGAGGTCAATGGGGGAAATGAGGGGACATATGTAATACTTTCAACAATAAAGATTTATTTTAAAAATACAAAAAATAAAATTATCATGACAGGTGATTTACGTTTTAGAAAAACTAATTAAAGACCGTTTATCTAAGGAGAGAAAAAAAGAGATGCTAAAATGGATCGCTTTCTGTTTCCCTTTCAGCTGAGAACAGGACAATGGATGGCATTCCAAACTGAGGTGCTAGACATGAAAAGCAGAGGGCTGAAAACTGGTGTTAAGTCCCTCATCTTGACATCCGCCTTAACAGTGTAAAAGGATTAAGGTCCAAGAGGCCAAACGAGGAAACTTCTTTGAAAAAACGTGTGAACCGCTGCAGTATTCCCTCATTCCTTTGTCCTAAGTGAGAGAAGCTTTGAGGGTTCCTTGGAGTCTGAAGGACTAAAAGGGCTGGTAGTTGATCCAGGCCTAAGAAATTACAGGGCAGACCATTCTTATACTTGAAGTTCCCTGGCTATTGTCAGAGTAGAGGGCAGCTGCACTGCATGCAAGCTGTACTTCCACCAAAATCAGGAGAGTGAGCAAAGTTTCCATAGCTTAGAGTGATCCATGCAGAAGAAAAGGGCCCCACCAGCGGGTGTCCGCAGGAAGAGGTGAGAGGTTTACCCTCAGATGGGAAAGTATGGGAGAAAAGCACTGCCATGAGCACAAAAAGCCCTACATCAGTCGCTCTTAATAGCTGCCAAGCTAGGAAGTATTCATGAGAGACACAACAGTATCAGTCAGAGAGAACGTTCCTTTATCTTACTCCTTCTCTCTCACTTCTGTGCCTCATACCTCCAGCTCCATACTTGGAGAGTCAGAAACATTGCTTGGAGGATACGCAGAGCACAAGGTTGTCACATGAACCAGAGGTTGTTCAGCCCCCACTAAGCCTCCTAGAAAAGTGGTCGGCAAACTGCGGCTCACGAGTCACATGCAGCTCTTTGGCCCCTTGAGTGTGGCTCTTCCACAAAATACCGACTTCTGCACATGGGCCACGAAGTTTCAATCGCACTGTACATGCGCACCCGCACGTGGTATTTTGTGGAAGACCCACACTCGAGGGGCCAAAGAGCCGCATGTTGCTCTCGAGCCGCAGTTTGCAGACCACTGTCCTAGACTGATGCAGTACTAACCAGGGAAGACCAGAAATAGCCACTTTAAGTGAAGTTTGAGTTTTGAGTAAGTTGGACTGGACCATTTCATTACTAAATGTACACTTTTTATGGGACTGAATTTGATTGGGACTGAATTGGGACTCTTTATGGGGCTAATAATAAAAGGTCATTCAGACACCAATATACTAGCCCCCTTATCTATGGGGGATACATTCTAAGATCTCCAGTGGATGTCTGAAATCGTGCACAATAACAAACCCTATGTATTCTATGCTTTTCCTCTATATACATACCTGTGAAAAATCTATATATATAAAAAGCCAATGATTGGAATGCCATAATGACTGAAACGACCGGTCACTATGATGCCCACTGCGGCCAGTGAACCAGGTTGGCTGGCCAGCCAACCTCCCACAGCCCCTCCCCCCATCGGCCCCATCCCTGATTGCCTCCCCACCCCAATAGGGGGCAAGGCCAGCCGGCCAACCTCCTACAGCACCTCCTCCCAGTCGGCCCCACCCCTGATCAGCCCCCACCACCTCATCAGCCCACGGCTCCTCCCCCCAGCCAGCTCCACCCTGATTGGCCCCCCCCACATTAATCGGGGGTGAGGCTGGTTGGCCAACCTCCCACGGCCCTTCCTCCAGTTGCTGACCCTCAATCAGCCCCCCACACCCCATTTGTGGGCGGGGCTGGCCAGCCCACTGTCCATGGCCCCTCCCCATGGCCAGCCCTACCCCCAATCACCCCCCACCCCAATTGGGGGCAGGGCCCACTGGCCAATCGCCCACGGCCCCTCCCCCAGCTGGCCTGGCCCTGATCGTGCCCTGATCGGGGTGGGCCAGCCCAACCCCACCTGTGCACAAATCCGTGCACTGGGCCTCTAGTTTAACTTATAAATTAGTCAGTGTCAGAGATTAAGAACAGCAGCTAATAATAAAATAGAACAATTATAATAACATGCTGTAATATAAATTATGTAATGTGGTCTTTCCCTCTCTCTCAAAATATCTAGAATATTACACTTAATATTTTTGAATCATGGTTGACCTAGTATACCTGGAGGCACAGGAAGTAAAACTATGGATAAGCGGGGACTACAGTAGTGATCAAAAAATTCTGAGAATTGGCCACAATTTCATTATAGTGAAAAGGTAAAAGCAGTCTTCTGAGTGGGTTTAATGAAACAGTTTCTACTTTCACCTTTCGGAGTCCAGTTGCCTGAATATAATGACACATGATTAACAAGAGACACTGACTAGTAAGTTAGTGAGCCAATTGAGAAAGATTCAGAAGAAACTTTTCAGTTCATCAGAGAGATACCATGAAAATACTGACAAATCAATGGCGCATTTTTAGAAGAGAACAAAATGTGTATATTGATCTGAGAAGGATGCCTATTTTCCTAGACTTTAAAACGTGTTTGGGATATCAGAGCTTGGAGCAAAGTTGATAAAGCATGCATCCCCCTTGTTATCATCTACTATATTATGTTCTGCAGAACCAAACTATGGGATAACTACTTCAGGTACTACCATTTACATAAAAATTATCTGCCAAGCAAATATACCAGTGCAAGGCAGAAAGAAATAGCACCCAGTCAAGAATTCTGCAAATATTATGTCCATTACAAACTTAATACATCAGCCTTCCTTGGACTTGTCCCGTTGGACCTAGAATGTATACTCCACAATGTGATAAATTCAACAGGACCTTATAATACAACTAAAACCACACTTTTCATTTCTGTCACAAACAAAACAGAAATGCTTCCCTTACTGGTAATCATAAAGGCAGATCAGATTTTTTACCTTGGGCAGATCCTGGCACTTTTATTCACCTCATCCCAGGTGTTTCATCTGTGATAAAGACAATCATACCTCATATGTCTCTAACCCAGAATACATGAACTTTTTAGAGTTATTTAGACTCCAGTTTCACAATGTCTACAGAAGTGCATATAAGGGGACGTGCAGAATCTTAGGTCAAAGCAATAAAAAAAAGTCAGCATCCAGAGTCAGCACAGGGAGAAGCTTTTATGTGTCACCTCTTTTCTTCTCATTTTCAGGCGCTCAGTTCCATTTTAGACTCAATATTATCCACCCAGGCGTTATCACCAAGCCATATCCCCAATCCCCAAGCCTCTTATTTCTCACTAACACTTGTAAAAAAGTAAAAATTACTCTTCCTCAGAGTCCTTTGTCTTTTAAAACTTAACAATTGGTGTTCAATGATATGAATTAGTCTTGGCCTTTCAAATAATACAGGAACTCTGTTATAAAAGAAATTGCAGTTGAGAAGAGAAAGAAGATACATGACATATAAATGCACGAAGTACTATAGGTGTCATGATGGATTTAGACATTACAATAAATAACAAATGAGGGGACACAAGATAAATATGGGAGTTTGGGAAAGCTGTATACATCAGTGCATGGAGAAAATGACTTAGTTGAAAATTCTTCTATTAATAGTGGGAGTTTCAAGGTCTACAGTAAATTGTTGCAATAGAGTAAAAGTGGGGCCATGTCCTAATCACACCTTTAAAGCATCCTTCAATTCTCAACCAAGGGAGATAGGCCATTGGCATAATAACAATGATGAGTATTAGGAAGGTAAAGTTCAACGATGTTAGAAACTGAATAAGTAGAAATTGCAAGAGAAAAAAATGAAATAGAAAACACACTGGTGGTCACAAAGAAGATACTGCCTTTACACAAGCGACATAGGAAAAGCAACTAGTGGTTACATCAATGAAACTCAAAACAATCTGAGTCCTGATTGTTTTTTAAATGTAGTCCATAACATTTGGAAAGTAGGCTAGGTGTTTTTAAAAATATATATAATTTAATGCAGGAAGAAAAATAAAGATCAAACAATGAGTAAAAGGAAAAAAAGAGGTTACAAACAATTACATTGTCTGGGTGGAAAGAAAACTGATAGTAGATAAGTATAAAATCTCAGCCATTTCTAAGGTTTTACATTTTTATTGATTTTTAAACATTCAATTATAATAATTTGAGAAGAATATATTATCATAGGAGTTCAAAAAGAAATACGCATTACTAAAGAAGCATTAAGGAACATTAACTAAATCAAGATGAAGTAGAAATCATGTGGATTATTCATTTTACTGGGATATTTAACAGCTACTCAGTAGTTTAAGAGTTGTTACAGAGGGCATAAATCCCTGGAGATTGAGGAGAGTTACTGGATTATCTGTCTATTAGTCAAAAGGGGAAAGGAAGCCTTCATAATTAAGTAGCTGTCTCCTGAACTTCAATACCCAGAAAGATGAGTACAAACCATCAAGCAATCAATTTGCAATAACAGAGAACTGAGAACAAAGAGGGACTGACAAGTCTTTCAGAGAACAGTTTTGTTTCATGATGAAGAGACAGAAAGGTATTAAAAGTGTCTTTAAGAGATGGAGACGACATGGATTCTAGTAATACATTTTCATCTTAAATCAAAAACTGAACTGTTGACCTCAATATTGCAATAGAGTATATGATATGCATACAGTCTTTAAAATAATTTGAATTAAAATATATTTTGTTTCACGAATTAAATATTCCTTATCTATGAGAGATATCTGAGATATTTTTATCTATAATCACAAAGGAATTTCACTTCTTTCCATGAGAACAAAGGTAATTTCACCCAATTTTATAGGGTTGTCACAATATTGAAACAATCTGTATGGTTATTCTATTATTCAAGACACCATGTCTGTGCACATAAATAATCTTATCAATCAAGTCCTACAAAAAGGCCGTCAGGAGAAGAAATTTTGCCAACATAATCACTTTGCTCCTATAATGAATAATAGACTCAGTATTGGCCATCAATTTATCTTATTGTTGCATTTGGCATAATTCCTCTGGAGTAAACTTGATGAATATGAAAAAAATAAAAAGATAAATATCTCTATTATCCCCAAATATGACATATGGTCATTTGATATTCATTTTTTCAAAATTTGGTGGCATTATTTAAGTAACTGTAGGTTTCTGAAATGAGCATCATATATAATGACCTTAGTGCTTTCACACTCCAATCACTGTGAGACTTCATTATTTTTTCTCAAGAAAAATGTAGTTAATAATTTAAAATTGTAACATTCACCAGGATTGTACTTTATATTGAATCTTTCTTAGCTAAATTCAATAGTCCAGTATTGAACCATATCCAGTAATGTTTTGGCAACACTATATCAAAAAATTATTATAAAAATAAGAATTGGTTGGAATTAAATGTGAAAATAGCAGTTTTTTTCAAAAAGAAGAAAATAATGCTCCACAATATTAATATCCCTATAACATGGTTTCATTCAACATAAATAACTACAGAGCAAATAAAAATATAAAACTTCCCCCAGTACTTTGTAAGTATATTTGCAGTTTTTACGTAACTCTCCAGAAATAGTCTATGCAGAACCAATATCAATGTTTTTTATTTATTCAAATATGCTGATAAAATATTCTATTTTAACTATTTTTATTTGAAATTATTCCACATTAGCAAATATAAACATGCATCATTTTTTTACTGCCACATAATATTCCATGGAGAATATACCACACTAAATCAACCTGATATGATGGATATTTAGAATTTATTATTAATTTTGTATTGGAAAAAAAACCTGTTCTAAATTTATATCAAGAATTGACTGAGTCATGAAAGAATTAAAAATTCAATTATATTTTACAGAAGTCAAAGTACACATGAGCATTTTCTCAAGATCAAATAGAAAAGAGATATCACCCAATCAAGTTACTTTGGAGCATTAGGGAGTCAAGTTTTGGGGTAACTAAATGAGATAATGTTTGTGAAATATTATCTAACTACTAGGGATCCAGCCCACAAATCTGTGCACCTTGAAAGGAACTGTGGGCTGCAAAGCTGTGGTGGGCACAGAGGCGGGTGTTGGCCCATCCTCCGTGACCCTGCCCAGCCCCTCCTGCCGTGAGCCCCTCCCCCCGTCTGCCAGCAGCCCCGCTTCCACTGCTGCTGCTCCCACCGCTGCCGGCACTGGCCCCGCTCGCACCTGCTGACGGTGTGGAGCGATTGGGGCCGGCGTCAGCAGCGGGTGCTAGCAGCGGCTGCTGCCCCAATTACCCCTCAGGAGCAGGGGGCGGTGGAGAAGCCCTCAGGGACGATCAGGGCCAGCAGCCGCCGCTAGCGCCCATTGACAGCACCAAGCAATCGGGCCGGGACCGGGTGCCAGCAGCTGGTGTGAGCACGGCTCTGGCGCCAGCAGTGGGTGTGAGTGGGGTCGGCACCAGTAGCAGATACGAGTGCCGGGCAGGACCACAGCGCATGGGAGCGAAGAATTTTTAGTAACCTCCAGAGGCTCCCCGGATGATAGCGATGGGTGCCCCACCTTGTTCTGGTGCCCTTGCTCACCAGCTCCACCATCCAGATGTGGCCAATGCCCGCCATGTTCCACAGCTCTCCCGCCTGCTGCCAATGCCTGCCATGTTCTGTGCACACCCCCTGGTGGTCAGCGCACGTCATAGCAACCAGTTGTTTGGTTGTTCAATTGTTCGGTTGTTCCGCCATTTGGTCTATTTGCATATTAGGGTTTTATATATATAGATTAGAAAACAATCAGGGCTAAAAAAAATGTTCATTTTGGAAGTAGCCCAGAGATGGTGGTCAGGGGCCAGTGTGTGAGGCCAACCAAGGGTTGTGGAAGTAGCTTGAGGACCCATGAGATAGGGATGAAAGAGAAGAATTATGCTCAGGACAGAGAAATGTCAGTTACCAGGAGGAGACAGAAAGGCTGTTTGAGAAAAGATTCAGGCAAAGTGAAAGCTGCTCCCAGAAGAGTGGGGTCACACAGCACACTCAGGAGTGGCTAACGAACAGAAGGCCAGGTGGTCTAGGAAAGGGGAGGCATGAGCTGGAAGCAAATGAGAATAATGGCAATCACTCTCCATCAGAAATGTGGGCACTTTCTTTGGAGAATTCTTACTATAGATGAGCTATCGTTATTCATAAACTGTGAATGAGGTCTTAAAAATGTATAATGCAGAAGAAAATATATTCTTTGGGTTGAAAATACTATCCTTCTAAAAAGTTTTCTCAATCATTGACATTTCCCACAATATGTCCTATTAACAAACCTCAGACCAAATAGTCAGAGAGGAATGGGGCTAACTGAAACAAAGGTTCTTGCAGCTCTAGAATCCCATGATTCTATACTATAATATAATTAATTTATATCAAATCTATATTATATACTAAAGCATTAATTAATCACCATGAGATTCTCAGTAGCACCTGTAGAAAAATTGTTAATACACAGAAAAGTTCAATTCCAGTTTGAACAGTATGAAAAGAGAAAATATAACTCAAAATAGAATTTAATCACTAGATCTAAGTGGCGGAAATTTTATTGGCATCATAATACTACAGGCAAAATACTATGCATGATGACTGCTCTCAGTAAAGGCAAGGAAGGTATATTTACAAAATATGGTCCAACATTCAAAGAGCAAAATGGAAAAAAAAAAGAGCACTGGCCATGTTGACCAAATATTTTATTTTAAATTATTCTTTAAATTATTGAATTAAGAAGTAATTATTTAAAGTTAATTATAGTTCTATGAGGTATTCAGATATAAATTGCAAATTAATTATTTAAAATCAGAAATGGTTATGATCACCCAGAAATATGTAAATAGCTCTTATTATATAAATTTATATTAAAATAAATTACAGTCTATGTTTATCATAGCAATTTTACTTGTTATATGACCTTTCCAATGAACTCATCACTCTTGTGGCAACTAAACGACCTATCTCTACCTGGAGTAGGCATCTTTGTAAATCAGAAAGCTTAACACTCTACCTTTCTTTTTGCACATTGCTAAAAATAAAACACACAAAAATATCCAAATCCAAACACAATATAAGCTGACATTCTATAATAATCACCAGCATTGGAAAATCAAAGGACTGATTTCCAGCCAATTATGTTAACCATGGTTATATATTATAGAGGGAGAAATTTAAACTTTGTCAAGCTCAGGGGATTACTTGAGAGTACAATCAATTATAGGAAGCAAAAGAAAATAAACTGTCAAAGAAATTCTAGACAGTGAGGAAAAAAGGTAAAAGTTCAATTTCACTCCCAAGTTTGAGGAACAATTGACAACATACAAATAAACAATGTTTTCAAACAGACATACATAAAAGCACCTACTCTTTCTTATCTAGTCTCTCTCTCTCTCTCTCTCTCTCTCTCTCTCTCTCTCTCTCTCTCTCTCTCTCCTCTCTCTCAGAGGTACTTATAGGGTAAACATATAACTAATGCTGATTCACAAATCCATATATCAATGAATCTTTGCATAGATATTCACATTTCACTGAATTTCCTCATTTTCTAATATTCATAAAGTTAAACTTAAAAAAATAAAATATTTTATAAACAACAAATATTTAGATAGAAGGCAAGTGATACTTGATTGAAAAAGTAGAATTTTGGGGTAAGTCATAGATAAGTAGAAAATAAGAGGGAATAACACAGAATGTTATTAAAATGTCAAAAGGATCATATGTATTTTTAACAAACTAAAGAGAAGGAATTACTGTATACTCTAACCCATGTGGCAAAGTTAAACTGGAATAATCCACTGAAGATCTGGAAAAAGAACGCTAGGATGAAAGTAGCCATTATGTTTTCACAGACCACTGCCCATAAAATACCTGTTTACTATGTCTTCTCCATCCCAGCATGGCAGTCCATCAGCAGCGGCTAAGTCATTAACACAAAGCTGATCAGCCAGACCCCCATAAAATGACCCGTGCAGTCGAAGGCTGTTGATAAATTCTCTGAATGGAAAAAAACACACAAAGAAAACTATTAAAACCAAAAATCCATAACAAATGCCAATATAAATGGCCTAATTTGATAAATAAAAGGTCTAGAATGCAAATTTTTGTTTTCTCTAACTATTTTTATATATTTTCAATACTTTTCTAACAATCAAGATAAATACCACATTTATTTTTAAAAACATGTATAGAAATTATTTGTTTTGAATAAAAGTTTCCACTGGGTATGAATCATATTATTATACCTACAGGTCCAAGAAGTAGTAACTAGCACGTGTGTGTGCGCGCACACACACACACACACACACACACACACACACTTCACTTAGTTTCCCTAGAAGCTCTCACTAGCTGTTGGCTTGGAAACCACAGTGATAACTAATTACTTCCTTTTCCATATAGAAATGTCAGAGTCTTATAACATGTCAGTTGTTTGCTTACTGATTAAAAGTTTAGTAGTAGACTTATGATTTTCCCATCTGGATCTTCTCTTTGGTGTCTAAGAACATAAAGTGATGTGTTTTTACTGAATATGAAAAACCAAGATATGCAACATATTTCAGAGGCTTGAAAATAAAAGTTATTGGAAGGAAAACTACTTTAATATGTTAACTAACTTTTCCCCTTTCACTATACTCCCTTCCTCCATCAAGTTCAGAAAGGAATAATTCAGCACAAAAGCAGTTTGTTTGGGTTTTCAATTTAGAAAGCCAAGAATTTTGAGTTTTAAAACCAAGTCTTTCAGGTTCCAAGAACTTGGTTTTAACATTTCAAAAGACCACGTCCTGAAGACTTTAGTTTGAATGTTTTTTACATAAACAAATGCTTTGGAAAAAATGAAAAGCTACTAGCTTGATACATAGGAGATAATTTCTGGGCTAGAAGGAAGGGGTAGGAAAATGAAAGGTTTGAATGAAAGCAAACTTCAGAAATTCATCGCTTGAGTAGTTAAAATGTAGCAATTATGAAACTGCATCTCCCACTGAAAAATTTTTTTAAATTTCTTTAAAAATCGGATCAAAAACAAGGGGTGAATCTGTAGTATAGCTGAAATAACTATTTTTTAATAAATACGATTTTGACTGACATGCTCAAAGTATTAATTTCATAATTCTTTCTTACGGTTTTCATAGAACTCTTTTGTTTTTTGTTTTTTTAAAAAACTGATGGAATTGTAAATAACCATTCATCTGGAATGATAATTGTAATTCTCAAATATGCAACATCTGATATCCTAGAGACGATAAGAAGTCCCCACAGCAAGTGTTTGGTGAGTATTTAATCAACTTTTAGCAAAGCTTGGCCAGACAAGTAATAACAAAATCATCACAAGAAGCATAAATCTGATTCAACTCTAACTTACACTCAATAAAAAATGCTTTATTTTCCTTCTAGCATAGTAACTACTTATTTATATTTTGTCAGTTTTCTCTACTAGAAAATAAAAGTCCTCCTTAATGTCTATATCCTTACTAACTCGAGTGCATGAACAAATATCAATTCTCATGTTGCAGCTACTAAAATATAATTGAGGGTGACTGGTTCTTTCCGAGAGATGTGGAGTTTAATGAATGTTTAAGAAGTGTCCTGAACCTACTTTGAATCGATGAATTTTCTAGAAATGAAGACTCCTGGTACAAACGGCTGAAATGCTAAGACCTCAAAATTGATGGTGTAAAACTGAATAGATATTTTTTATGGAACCCCAACCTCCTCATCCAGTCTTGGTGAATGTCACCCTGGTTTCATTTCTCCCTTCACAACCAATAGACCACAATGGGGAAAGCTTTGCTTCTGTCTTTTTTTCTTTTGGGTTTGTTTTGTCCATTAGTATAGGTCTTAAGGCAGTGGGAGGGCCTATAGCAGACTCAATAAATAGTTATTGAATTAATAAATGAGTAAAAACTAATTAATTCCATTCTCAATGTGTTCAGTTTGAGATTTCTTTGGAATATTCAGAAAGAGAAATCAAGTAGAATGATCCTCTCAAACTTAATTAATGTAATATCTGCGGACCTTGCCCAAATGCAGATTTGGGTTCAAAGGTTGTGGGGAAGGACCCTACATTTCCAAGAAGCACTCAGATGATGCTGACGCTATGGGTACAAGACCATGACTACATCCAAGTTTGCTGTTGGACATGTGACCTTGGAGCTCAATGCCCTGGACATATGATCTGGGAGTCATCATCTGTGGAGGTGCTAGCTGAAGTCCTGGATATGGATGAAATCTCTCAGGAAATAAAATGCAGCCAGGAAAAGCCCAAGGGACCCAGAAAGAGCAAAGGAAGAAAAGCTTTAATGCTAGAGAGCAATGAAAACTTAAAAAATGAGAGAATCTGAACTTGGAGAGTTCTTCATGATGTAAAATGCCATGATCAGCAGTTACCTAAAATAATGAATACGTCCCTTATATGTGGTGACCACCATTGTTATGGACTAAATTGTGTGCCCAAAAATTCATATGCTGGAGCCCTAACCCTCAATGGGACTATATTTGGAGAGAGGGCCTTCAAGGAAGTAATTAAGTTTCAATGAGTCAGATGGTAGGGGCCTATTGTGATATGACTGGTGTCCTAATGAGGAGACACAGAGATGTCCCGGGTACAGGAACACAGAGAAAAGGCCATGAGAGACACAGGAGAAGGTGGCCATCTGCCAGGCAAGGAGGAAACCTTGGGATAAATCAAACCTGCCAACAACTTGATCTTGGACTTCTAGAATCAAATAACTGTGAGAAAATTAATTTTTGTTAATTAATTGTTTAAGCCACCCAGTCTGTAGCATTTTGTTATGGCAGCCCAAGCAAACTGATATAATAGTTAAAGCACTTGGGGAAGGGTAATAAACTTCATATTTGCAGTATGATGAGCATTACATAGGGGGTGAGAACCTGGAAGTGGAGAGTCCCAAAGGAAAGTGTGCTCGGGCGTGCACACACACACACACACATACACACACACACGCGCGCGCTTGTATGAATAAGGAAGAGCTTTGAAAATATTTGTATGTGAAAAGGAAGGAGAACACAAGGGTATGCTGTTATAAGCTTGTTCCCAAACATCCCAAATGTCTACCTTCTGGGCACAAAGCACCTTTGAAGTCCTTTGGTTTTGTGACTTGCTCTGCATTCTGGTAAATGCATGCGGAAGTGAAGTATGTACCTTCCAGCCTTCAGCTTTAAGGACCAAATGTGGCTTTGCCACCTTCTGTTTTCCTCTCCTGTGACAACAGGGAGTATTTTACATGCTGGTTGCTCTGTAATTCTGAGGCTTAAAGCCAGGACAACTTGAACAGCCGGGACTGGTCTAAAATGGGCAAAGATTGCCAACAAAAAACTCTTTTTTTTTGTCCTAAATCAATGATAGATTTGGGTTGTTTACTACTACATCATAATTTAGTCTCTTAATTGATGCAAAGATAAGAAAAGTAAATTAATAATTAATGAACCACAAATTCTGGAAAGAAGGATTCCTGAAAGTAGATAGGGTATGAGCTTTGGAGCAAATTCTCTGAGATTAAATAATGGAAGGAAGTCTATGTGAATGTGGGATAAGGTTTGGTTTGTGAGGACAGAAATTTCAGGAGAGAACCTACTTTGGAACTCTATATTCCATGTCTGGCAGTTTTTAGATCACAGGAATTAAAAGTCGGATTGCAAAAAGAAGTTGCATGAAGGTCAAGGGGGTCTACGTTGGATACAGAAAATAATAATAATTGCAGAAAATAAAGGAGTTAAAACAATAGTAGCCATAGTGAGGTCAAGATTTATCTACCCCCACAGAGCCAATTAATGCTGTTCCTATTACAAGAATCCACAGTTCAGTTTCCAGCTCAATACTTGGTGTACGACACACCATAACTCCTTTTCCAGTTTTACATGAAATGCCTCAATGAATAAAACATTATATTCTTTGGAATAGTCAGAATTTAGGTTGCTGGGAAGGTGACTATATCATTACAATTATTTTTCTATGAGAATATTTCCAGTTAAAATTAACAGCATAACAAATTCAGGGAGATGTTAGAAGTTCCAGCTAATTATCCCCGAGGGACTGTGTTACATATGCCAGTTGCTCATCTTGCTCTTAAAACATCTCTAGAATACAGAAATCAAATATAATTACTACGAGCAAGTTTTAAAATATTTTTAAAAAAAAACAACAGGAAAAGATTCCTGGTCAGAATACTTATTCACAGCCAATATGTCAGGGCTATATACAGTTTCATAATTTTTGATTTGTGCTTGCAACAGTCCAACAAATGATTTCCCTCCTTTGGTTTTGCCCACTCATTTAGCCTTCACTGCATACTGTTGTAAGAATTAGTTTTGGGAATCAGCCATATCACATCCCTACTTTCAAATCCTAAGAATTCAAGTCAAATGTCTTGCCATGGCATATAACCTCTATACTCCTTGCCCCTAGCATCCTATGACAGTCCCCTACCCTCCACTCACACACCCAGCCAAAAACCGCATACTTCTATTGCATAAGATATTTTAACATTAACCAGATAATATTCCAAGTTAGCACATACAATTTCCTCTACCCAGAACTGCCTTCTCCTCCTGCTCCACTCTCCCAACCCCTACCCATCAGTCGTGATCCAGTTGAAACCTCATTTCCTCTCTGACCCCCGCCCACAGCCTGTGCGGCTTTTGTTGGTTCACCCTGTTTCTCACAGCACTTAGCGCCTGTTCTACAACCCTAGCTTGGTGGTATTGTAACTCCTCTGTTTGTATATATGCCTCCCTGATTGTAATTCCTCTGTTTGTATATCTGTGTTCCCTAAAGGCAAACATCATGTCTTCTTCATGTTAAAAAAAAAAAAGCTTTTATTTATTTTAGAAAGAGAGGAGAGAGAAACATCGACTGGTTGCCTCACATACTCACCCTGACTGGGGATGGAACCCTCAACCTGGGCATGTGCCCTGACCAGGAATTGAACCAGTGACCTTTTGGTACATGGGACAATGCTCAACCAACTGAGCCACACCAGCCAAGGGCAAAAGCTATGTATTTTTTTTATACCCCCAAGGTTTGGATCACAGTTTGGTACCCAACAGGCATGCAATAAATTTTGGTTGAATTGAGTCAGATGCAGTATTATTTTTTAACAGCTTCCAGAATTAGAAATTTCTACAGGAAATACATATTTTAAAATGATAATGGTAATTTAAAGCCCTCCAAGAACACAGCTGACTTGGGAAACTTTAAATTTGGAGACCTATTCCTAGATTGTGGAGAAATATCAGGAAAATCTTTCTGGTGCATTGCATTAAAAATGAAGAAATCTAAAGGACAGGATTACAGACTGTGACAGATTCTACTAAACAGGCTCCAGACAGATTATAAATGTGATGCTGAAATTAATATGTAGTTACATATTAATATTTAGTCACACTGCTTTGTAAGATAGCTATCATAATTAACGATCACAGATACACTATATTGTAAAAAAGAGTGAAAAAGAGCCTAAGAAATCCTCTGTTCTGGTAGCTCTCTGTCCTAACTGCACTTTATCATCACCAAGGAAACATGTAAGCTGTATGCACAGATTTCTCCCTCAGACATTCAGATTAATTGGTCCGGGTTAGGATCCAGGCACCTGAGTTTTTCTGGATTTTCCTACCTACAGGATCCTAATGTACCGCCAGGGTTGAGAACCAGTGAATTAATCCAACCCTGTTATATTATAACTAGAGACCTAGTGCATGAAATTCATGCATTGGGGGGCATGGGGTCCTCAGCCTGGCTTGCACCCTCTCACATCCCAGGACCCCTCGGGGATGTCCCTGGGGATCAGTCCTAAGCTGGCAGGCAGACATCCATCTCACAGTCTGGGATTGCTCTCGCAGTCCGGGACCCCTTGCTCCTTACTGTCCGCCTGCTCACTGCTCCTTAGTGCTGCCGCAGAGGTAGGAGAGGCTCCCACCACCGCCACTGCGCTCGCCAGCTGTGAGCCTGGTTTCTGGCTGAGCGGCACTCCTCCTGTGGGAGTGCACTGACCACCAGGGGGCAGCTCCTGCATTGAGTGTCTGCCCCCTGGTGGTCAGTGTGCATCATAGTGACTGGTTGTTCAGTCAATTTGCATATTAGGGTTTTATTATATAGGATTAAGGAAAATGAAAATCAGAAAAATGAAAAGACCTGTGAAAAGTAACTAAGTTTAGTCAGGCCTTTAGTCTGACAAAAGAACTAAGTTATTTTTAATAATTAATTCATTCATTTGCTTAAAATGCCAAAACTTAGCAATGTCAGGCTGATACTGGATGTCTGAAAAACTAAACTTCAATGTTTACATAGAAAAATATTTTCATCCCTCTTTAAATGTTTACAGAAATTATCACACTTTCAACAGAGCACACTTATTAGTGGACTAGGAAGCAGGTAGGTGACTTCTTCCTATCAGAATTGGCACTTAGGAAGTAATATGTTCAGACAGGCTTTCTCTGTGTATCTGTACAGTCTGCATGGTCTGGTAGGAGAGCAGGGAGTGGGGCACATGCTGACCACTGGCTAATGAACACCTTTGTACACTATGCTATCACAGCAAAGAGGGAAAAGGCTGCAGCACAATTGCTCATTCAGAGCTTACAGCCTTGTTTGCCCTGAGCTCACTAAAGGCAAAAGGGAAACATGGACCAGCATAGTTATTGCTTCATTGCTCCCCGTGCCCTTGAGGCCAGCAGTGCCAGAATGGTCTTCTGATCTGTCACGTGGCCAAAAAAAAAAAGTAAGAAAACACAACTCACCCCAAAGTTGTCCTGTCTTTGTTCAGTTGACATAGGAATGCCTAGTTACAATAGTAAAATGGAGCAACAATTCTGATTGGCTGCTCCTTTAGAATTGTCTTTAATCATTTTTTTTCAAATAATAAAAATACCTTTTCCGAGTAGTAAAATAATTAAAAAGCACATGAAGAACAAGTTAATATATGCCTTTTATAGTTTTTACCTCTCTCCCTCCTGAGGAAACCAACATTAACAGCCTGGTCTGTTTTCTTCAGCTTCCTCTATGTGTATAACAGTAAGTAACCCAAAACGGACAGAGAGATATATAAGAAGAGACAAAGAGATAGTTTGGTTTTGCAAAACTAGGACCAAGCTATACGCATACATGACATTGGCTTTGCTCACCTGATAATACATCATGGACCCATTTTATGTTAATAAATCTCAGTCTTGCCCTAGCTGAGCAGCTAAGTGAATTAGAGCATTTTCCCTATAGGCCAAAGTTCGGAGTTCAATCCTCAGTCAGGGCACATATAAGAATTAACTAATAAATGCACGAATTAGTAGAACAACAAATTGATGTTTCTCCCTCTCTCTAAAATCAACTAAAAAAAAATCTGTCTTACTTATTTCTATGTAATTGTACAATGTTCCATAAACTAGATATAGCAACACTAGCATAATCTGTTAAAGTATTCCGTTAAGCTCATTTATACTGTAATTTACACGGCTGGCGCTTCTCATAGGTATGGTTTGAAGAGTGGCAACCACATGTCCCAAATTGTGCTGATCTTCTAGGGGCTGTTTTCACTTAGGCATATGGCTCTGATCTGCAGTGGACTTGGCACTGCATTTCATTAGAAGCTGCTGGAAACAGAGCTGTGTTCAAAAGGCATACCGCTCAATCTTATGTCTTCATCTAAAGGGAATTTGTTTCAATTTTAAAACATTTATAAACTGTCACATATTGCACTTCCCTCTCTTTTTTGCACACGATATAAAATAAACTATTTCTAATTTTTGGCCAAATCTAATTAACTGGAAAAATGTTGGAGAAGAATCTTATTTTTAAAAGGTGCATTTCTCTGTGGATTGTTGCAGACCACACATTTCTTTACTTAATGACATGTATTGATTTTTTTTTTTTTTACCCCTAAAGTCATTCTACACATAACACAGAACCCAAATTAAAAGCAGTGCCTCGCACACTGTTTGAAAATATCTGTAGAACAAAGGTCAAACGTGCAGTTTGCTAGTTAATGGCCTGAGGCAAAGTCAAGGTTAATGTGGCGCTAATGAGCAGGCTCACCCCTGCAGGGATGTCTGACCACAGTTGTCAAACAGTAGACTTTCAAAATGTCAGTCTCTTGCTCAGCAGAGGAAATGTATAATTACATGTTCCTAGATAAGTTCTATTTTCGTTTGCTATACTGAATCCATATTTAATCATTTTTCTTCTCAACGAAGTCATTCTATTAGACAAAATATTTTTATAAATTTTTAGAACTAGAAAAATTATAGATTTCTATTCTATAGCAGTAATAGTTTTTATTGTACACATTTGAAAATACTTCCATGTCTATAGTTAGATCAGCTATAGAGAGAAACGAAATCTAGGTTCTTGGCCACTTTCTAGAGAGATTTTGTGATGTATGGAGAATGGGAGGAGAGGGTGTAATTGATACTAAGAAGCCATGCAATATACAGCACCAGGCACCTTCCTCACAAACATGAATGTGTTTCACGCACATGGCATTCCGATTTGATTAAAAAGAAAAATGCAATTTTTTTTCTAAAGGAGTAACTCAGAGAGTCTGCTCTCTGAACCCCACCTGAACTCACTGCTCATTATGGAAGCTGTGACCTGAGGATCCACACCGTTCTCTAAGAGAAGGATTTTATTTCCTGACTAAATGATTCCAGGTTTTTTGCTCCTCATAGGAAGTCTCCTTGTTCATGTGGCACGGTTTCCCCTCATTAGAAGATTGACTGTGCTTTCTCAACAAAGCTGAAGGAGCTAAGATGGGTGGTAGGTTAGGGAGCATCAGGGAAAGGAATGGGAAGGGGAAATGGAAATATGCTAATGTCCTTAGCTACCCTCTTCAAAGGATTCTTTTCTGACAGGTGATGCATGGTTAGCTCTCTCTGGTGGTGGTTTTATACTAACCCTGAGCTGGACGTCCCAAGCTCTCTGTACAATTAGTATAGACACCTCTATTTCTCACTTTTCAATAAACCTCTATTATCATTTAATGTCCCAATAAAAAGGTCCCTTTCTGAAAGCATCTTCCTCTAAAAAGAATGATTTAAACCTGATGTCAAAACTGGGTTTTTAAAACCAGTTCTCATCTCGTTTACCCATGTTGTAAAAATGTACCTTAAAATGCATAGATTCTGTTCTCCATTAGAAAGGACTTTAAACAAAGGCCTTACTCATTTATAAAACCAAACACTGAACCAAGTGTCTAATATTTAAAGAAATGAGATACTATTAGGGAAATTGAGCATCGATTCTGAGATGTGATATAATTTCTCCTACCTCATAATTTTGTTTTTTAATAAAATTATGCAATTTTTGTTCAATTTACTAATTTCAAAAAGTATAATACTAATTTTTCTATAGAAAATATTTTTGAGCACATGATTGGTTCAAGATTAACAAAGATGTTTAGCCAAATAGAGTATTTACAAATCTAAGGATTCTAATATAGGTCATTCACACAAAAAGTCACTTTGAGTCCTTATATTTTGAGATTCAGCATTTTAGGTCAAATCTTGATAGTTATTACTTTTTTTGCTAATAATTGATAAATTTTCTGTGGTTGCTAACATTTTGACTATAAATTCCATTACTTGGAGGACAAGAGAACACACTTTGAAGAGTATTTTCTTCTCTCAGCACTAGCAGAGCATTAATAAAATACCTTTCCTTTAATACCATGCCAATAGAAGGGCTTCTTCCTCGTTCCTTCCTTTTTTTCTTGTTTCCATTTGTGATTCCAATCAGCTATTCCTATTTACCTCCATCCATGAACTTACTTATCTGATTGACGGACAATATATGCCTGGTACAATAGCTCCCGCTCACATTTCCAGTTACTATACATCTCTCAGTGCTAATTCTTCTGCTCCTGGACTCTAGGTCAGGATATCTATAATTAATAGAGTTTGGAAAAAAAATGAGGCAATTTAGTCTGCAGTTTTATTCCTGTTATTCAAGTAAGTCTCATTTTGGGGGGAAATGAGACTCACATGTGACCCAGTTATTACTGTAGTTCCCTATTTCTGATGGGTGGCAGAACATATCACTAAGGTTGAGAACTATCCGACTTAATGGTCATTATTTGTATGGCTGAGAGAAAAAAAAATGTTTTTTACATTTTTCTGCAGTGAGAAACTTGAGATTTCTTTCTCGTCACTTTAACTTTAAGTGGACAGCCTCAACATTACAGATGTTGCAAATTAACTTGAGGACCAACGCATTATAGGCCATTGATATAACTTGAAGAATTTAGAATAAATGCCATGCTCCCTGAAATAAGCCTATCCTCATTTAAGCAAGCTAACTGTGTGAGTTCTAATTACAGCCACTGACAGCCACATACATTGTGCCTAGAATGTTCAGTAATTGTTACCATCAAAACTAAAAGTGGGTATCTGTTCGATACCACACATGTGCATGCAGCCACATCTAAGATTAATCATGATTTCAACTTCTAGTTCACATCAAATAGTTGAGGCCATCTCTTCTTTCAGCACAAGGAGTGTGTAATGTTACTTTATTATTCTATGGATTGGATTTAGTTTCAGATGTTTCATAAAATGGTAATTAATTTTTCCATGAATATCTAGAAAGTAAGAGGAAACTCAGTTTGTAAAAACTTTATTTTTAATATTGGTTTTAAGAAAACTCAGTTTGTAAAATCTTTATTTTTTAATATTGGTCAAATTACTTTTCAATGCACAAAATTTTGCATGCTTTTGTTTATGAACTTTTCCTGGGAAGTTTTTTATCAAATTCTCAGTGGGATACGTGACCCGCAAAGTTAGGCACCACTAGCCTAAACTTTTGCCATATGTGTGCTCAACCTTCTGGCATTCCTTCTTCCTGTGTGCCTGGTTTTTGACCCACGGAGGTCCTGCTCTTCATTATTCATGTAAATTTTGATGCTGGCCTGCCGGGGAGCCTACATTTCCTCAGTCCTGCTCTGACCAGGCCTCTCACCCACTAACCAAAGCCTGGCCTTGTCCTGCCCTGCCCTCGGTGCCCTCACTACCACCACTCACTAAGCACTGGTTTCAATTAAACAGAAATGGGAACATGACCTTTATTTTAGTAAATTAAACTTACAGATAATAAATAATAATGGCACCTCAAAGAGGCATTAACTTCCTTTTAGGAAATAAGTTGGAAATTGCTTTCTCCAATCCTATAAATGGTATTACATTTTTCTCAAACAGATAACTTTTCCCTGACCTTTGGACTTTTTCATTCACTGAGGATGTACATTCACAATTCATCACTAAGCCCAGTATATCAATACTGGTTTTCCATGTAAACAAACATAGACACCCAAGGACATGCAACAGGAGTATTGTGTTAAATAAGGCTTAACTATGTAGCTATACATTCTTGCATTTTAAGCTAAACTAATCAAATTTAATATGAGCCTAGTCTATCTATCTTAGCAATAATCCTAAATAATATTGTATTCTTCATTCAGTCTATGTTTGAAATTTTTTCTGTTTCACTAATTATTTTTAACCACTTCACTGTGTTCTTTTGTGATATACAGGGGACCAATTTATGTGCTTTCATAGACTGTCACATCCTGAACTGAACTATGTCCTGTCTCATTCCTAGCCTTATACCATACTCTTTCAAGTGTCCTCTTTCGTTCCCCACTCTCAATAAATGAAAGTGTCCGTGTTCTATGCCATTAAAATTCTATGTGGTTAAAATACTCAAATCAAGATTTAATAAACACATTAAAATAATATGAAGCTGCCTGATGAAACAATATTCCTAATGAAGTCCCCAAATGAAATTAATTAAAACAACAACACATAAAACAACTTAAATTATATTTTGCTTCAAACATTAAAAACCCAACATTTCTAAAAATTCTCCTTTTCCCACCTCCACATAAAAATCCTCTCTGATATTAAACAAATATCTTTTACTATGTACCTAAGACAGTCTCTGTTACCTCAATACACACCTGTGCATGCAGCCAATCCCCTTAATTGGTGCATTCTTAAATGAGAAGCTTGGCTAATTGGAAGGCTTGCTGGAGAACAGATGGGGCACTGGTGTTGAGACTCTCTGTCTTAATTTATTGTCCTGGGGTTTTCCTAATTACCCACTTAATTGGCACAGCCACGCCACTTTGAAATAATAATGTACAGCTAATTATCACCGATTTAAGCTTGCTAATGGCTTATTCTTACCAGCTAACTTCAAGAAATCAAGCAGAGAGAGGAACTGCCACAGGGAAATCACTGCCTGGGCTGGTTTAGACAGCTATATGACTGCTGTCCTCTATAATGGCGCTGATTTGGTTCCTGCCCCAAAAGGCTAAACAGTGATGCTTTGCTGGATGTGTAAAGGAGAGAAAGCTTTTCCTTGCCTTTCTCAACTTTTGGAGATCTTTGTAACTGGTGTGTATCAACTCAAAGCTTTCAATTAGCTAATTATATGTATGTTGCATACATTTTTAAAAAATAGTGTAGAAGAATGACTACAATCACATCTCCAAAATATAATCAAGACAATTCAATGCTTTGGTTTGGCCACCCTCCTTCCAAGCTAAAAGATCTACTCCACGAGCAAGTTTAGCACAACTCTTAGATCCAGGGACAGACTTGATTAAGGGAAATTTTCTTCTTCAAACATTAGAAATAAAGCAAGGAAAATGCAGTGCACTAAACAGAAGGGCTCTCTATAAAATGAATGTAGAAGGAGGGGAGGAGAGGATATACAAACAAAATGTGGGGGGTTCTTTGTAATTTTTTAGAAGCTTGGGAAGTATAGAGAAATATCTATCATTAGGATAAGATACCATACTTCTGCTTTAGTTTACAATTATTTTGCACTTACTGCCCTGCCCTCAGTGCAGGTACTTTTTCAAAGATCTCCAGGTCAGGTTCCCTAGAAGCAGTGCCTGAGATGGGAGGGAATTTGGATGCAGTCAATTTCATGAAGGGTCTGCTCTTAAGAAAAAGGTCATGAGGGAGGCCAGGGAGAGTGGCAGGAAGACATGAGGCAGGGATGTGGTCTCAGCTTCAGGCAGACTCCACCGGGAGCGCTGAAGCATGAAACCATCACGTCTTTGGTCCCGTCACCTACAGTAAGAAACAAGCCTTTCTTCCCATGCCAGCCATGTGAGATGCTTCCAAGGGGTGAGGCAGGTGGGAGTTTGGCCCCTCCCCCAGGATGAGATGGTGCTGCAGCCAGTCTCTAGGATGATCCCCAACAATCTTTCCTTCCATGCCCTTGTGTAGTCCCCATCCACACTGAGCAGACGGGCCTGTGTGACCTACAGAATACTGCGGAGATGACAGTGGGAGACTTCTGAAGCTAGATTATGAAAGGTGCTGTAGATTCAGCCTTGCTCTCTCTTGGATTGCCTGTCCCGCGGGAAACAAGCCTCAACACTGAGAGGAAACTCAAGCAGTCCTATGAAGAGGTCACTGTGACAAGAAAGCAAGGCCTCCTGCCAACAGCCGTGTGAGTGAGCCGTCCTGGGAAATGATAATCCGTCCCCCTGAGGCCTTCAGAGGACTCTATCCTGGCTGACAACCTGACAGCCATCTCCCTAGGGACCCGAGTCAAAATCCTATAGCTAAGCAGCCCCACACTCCTGACCCCCAGAAAATGCATAATAAATGCTTATTGTCACTTTTAAGCCACTCGTTTGGGAATGATTTGTTAGGCAGCAGTTGGTAACAGATCAGATGGCTCCTGTCTGTTGAGGACAGTTCCCCAGAGCAGAGGGCAACTGTGAGTGATCAGCAGCCAGGAGGCAGGTAGAAGGACCAGGTGAAGGGAGTCAAGCAGCCCCCCCCCCCCCACAGCATCTACTACCTTAGTTACCTCTCATGTTAAGTGTTTCCACTAAACCTCCCCTGCTATTTACAGAGTGTCATGTCATGAACTTCATTGTGGCCTGGACATCTGTTCTTTTAAATATGGTGTGACTGGCAACAACTTAGAAGTCTAGATCTATTAAAAATATTCTTTAAAAGATGACAATATGTTCAGACAAAAAAAGCTGTGAGAATTCATCACCAGTAATAAGTAATAAAAGTTATACTAAAGCTAAAATAAAATGATTCATGATGGATACATGGAACTAGGAAAAGAGCACCAAAAAGAATTAAAATATGTGAAGAATTGTACATAAATAGGGACTACTAGTATTTAAAAAGAACAACAACATCTTCGGGCTTGTTAAAATGTTGGATGAAGTAAGATCTGTTGACAAAACAGTACAAAAGATAGGAAGAGAGTAATAGAGTGAAACTATTTTAAGATTCTTACATTGTTTAATAAAGTGGCAAGAGTTCTAATTTAAAATATATGGTAAAACTAAAAGTGCATATTGTGATCTCTATGATAGCCATTAAAAAGTAATAAACACGTCTTGGCTGGTGTGTTCAATGGTTAGAGTACTGGCCTGCTCACTGAATGGTCCCAGGTTAGAATCCTAGTCAAGGGCATATACCTGGATTTTGGATTTGATCCGGCCCCAATTCAGGCGCATGTGGGAGGCAACCAATCGATGTTCTCTCACATTAATGTTTCTTTCTCAAACACCCTCTCCCTCCCTCCCTTCTACACTCTCTAGAAACCAACAAATATTCTTGGGTGATATTAATGCAACAACAAAAGGAAAAAAAAAGATCATAAAGCTCTGAGGATAAAAAGAATAATAAATACTGAAATACCTGTTAAACTCAAAAGAAGGCAAGAGGGGATAAATAATTAAGCTCCATTCAGGAGTGGCAGTAAAAAATCTGTAAAAATTGCCCAGCCTGTGTGGCTCAGTGCTTGAGCACTGACCTATGAACCAGGAGGTTACAGCATATGCAAGGTCAGGGCACATGCCCAGGTTATAGGCTCAGTTCCCATTAGGGGGTGTTTCAGGATTCTCTCTCATCACTGCTATTTCTATCTCTTTCTCCCTCTCCCTGCCTCTCTGAAATCAATAAAAGATATATTTTAAAGAAGTGTAAAAAATGAAATACTTAAGTGGGCTCATTTGTAGTATCTATGGTTGTTCATTTTGTGGGGCATGAGACTGTTCTGTGATAGGTCTATCCTGATTTGTAGGCAATGGCTAATGATGGCCCTCTGGTCAAGGGCATAGAAATAATGAAAATGAAAGATTGGTGACAAAGTGGTCTACCTGATGGCCAGAGAAGATAGTAATAAAATTTTCCACTCATTTGAGCCCCACATTATTACTGAGACATTTTGTAACATTTCACCGCATTGGCTTAGTTTTGCTAGTGAATAAACCATATTAAGTGTTGGGCTTTGTTTTGGTTTTCCAGTAATTTTATTATTTTGGTAGTGAAACAGGCATGACCTTTAAGCTGGGTTTTATTATTAAAAACACCCCATCCAAAGCATACTAATTCATCAAACACGAGACATAGTTGCTGATCACCATAGATATTTAGAGAGAAAAAGGACAGGTATTTTGCATGTAAAATGTTAATTCTTTTTTGTTTACAAGAAATAACCCAGCAATAACCCAGATCTTATTCAAAACTTATAGCCCATCTGAGGAGAGACTGGGACAATTTAGGAGCACCCTCCAAAGGAAAGAAACAAATTTCTCATTACAGAGAGTAAGCTATGTAAAATATTGAATGATCCCTAAGGTATTATTAGAAATTATTTGAATTAATAAATGAATATAAAACTGTGAATTTCAGCTAATACAAAACATGCACTGAGAATCTAGTATTTGCCAGGGCATACACTGGTCAACTGAACACAAAATTAAATAATAGTTTCCTCCAGTTTTAAGAGTTTTTCAGTAACTGCCCATTATGTAGCAAAGGGATACTAATGAAGGTTGATTTAACATGTGAAATAATCTACACTAATAAAAGAGAAACATGCAAATTGGTGTCACTCCACTATGCCCACCAGCCAATCAGGATGAGTATGCAAATTAACCCAACATAGATGGTGGTTAATTTGCATATGCAGGCATGGAGCAAAGTCTGAAGAAGACTGAAGAGGCTTGGCTTCTCCACTGCAGCCGGAGCGGAGAAGCCAAGCCTCGCTGCTGCAGCCCGAACAGAGAAGCCAAGCCTCGCCTCTGTGGCCAGACCAAAGGCCTGGTTCCTGAGGAAAACTGGTGCTGGCCACCAGGGGAAGGAAGGTCTATTGCACGAATCTTCTTGCAACGGGCCTCTAGTGATGGGTATAATGGTAGAAGCGTGAGTTAGGAGAGCAAGCCACTCAATGTTGGATCATTTTGAATAGACAGATAGCCATTTTCAGTATTCCAGGTAAAAGGGATGAAAATGTCTTTATATCAATCTCTTTCTTAGCAGAGTCTTAACCCCTAGTTAAGACTCACATATATACTCTTTTGGTGTTATAGTGACCTATACAGTAGCCAGTAGCTGCATAGAATATTGACCAACACTAATTAAAATGAAATAAATTAAAACTTCAGTCCTCAATCACACTAGCTACAGTTACATTTTTTATATTTTATTGTGATAAGAATACTTACCAGGAGATATACCCTATTAACAAATTTACTAGTGTACATAACAATATTGTTGACCATAGGGAGGGGGAAATGGGGAGTCACTAATCAATGTGCGTAAAGCGTCAGTTCAGCAAGAGGAGTAAGCCATAGAGATCTGCTGAGCAACGTTTTAAGGGCATGGTGATCACATATGCCCAGGGCCTGCCATATTTATTATAGAAAATGCCCCTTTCACAGAAAGTTTTATTGACCTCAAAAGTTGCAGCTATGTTCCTCATTAATGGAATAAGAAGGAACCATTGGATTTTAAAGGTTTCCTCAACAGTGTATTTTGTTCTACTTAATTGAATACATTCTATTCTGTTGTAAAATTAATGGCTTACTTTCTTTTCTCTTTCTGGTTGTAAAACAAATGTCTTACTTTCTTCTGTTGGCAAGCGTCTCTTCACCATTTCTTGTAGAGATCTTCATTCTAAGCTTCTCTTTACTCCCATCGAAAGAACAACGGGGGCTTTCGGTGGGTGTTCTGATTGGATGACCACAGATCTTATTTACCTTTCAATAGAAAAATATATAGAAAAGACAGTTAGAAACTGTGCTCCTGCCTTTCTGAGAATGGCACGGCCAGAGCACAAAACAATGGCATGTTCTTACTTACCCCTCAATGTTAATTTTCAAGACGTATACTATTTTTCAATTTTTCACTGGGGGAATCAAACTATATGGCAACTGTGACAAATGGATGCTATACACATTTATATAGTTTGTACGTATACATGTGCAAAATACATAAATATCAATGAGCATGCAAAATCAGTCAGAGAGCTATATTAATAAACTTGTCTGCTGGTATAAATAAGGTTACTTAACCAAAGTGGATATTATTTATGGTTTATATTCATATGTATGACTAATCACATACTTGTACTGATTTTTAAAATGAAAAAAAAAAATGCTATTGAATATGTGGTCCATTTCTAAATTAGTTCTAAGGGTAGTTTTCTTCATAAGGTCATTTCTTAGAAATGACAATGAATATGCTTATATGAAGATCTCATTTTGTAATAGCTCTATATCTTATTCCTCAGTTAGGTTTGATTTTAAGGTTGTTATAATCCTCTTTTAAAAAATCATTAATCCAATTGGAAAATTCATTGTTTTGTACATACTTATTTAGCAAAGATCTTTTGTATAATTTACAAATTATTATTGAAAAATTAAGTCAATAATCGGAGGCATTACAATTTAAAGCATCAAAAAGACTCATTGATACTTTACTCAATTAAAGAGGCAGAGTAGTATAATTAGAAATATACAAAAGCATTGCCTTGGAATCAGGAGACTTTGGTTAGTATCCTCACTTTTTTTCCTTCAGTGCTGAGATCTTGAAAACAGGGGCAGAACTTCTTTGAACTTGATACCATATAGGTAAAATTAAACTTTTAGAGTAAATTATCCCAAAGTTCCTTAAAGTTCTAAATTTCTTTGATTTCCCATGCAATGAGCATTAAAATCTTATGCACCAAGCCATTTATTTAACCCATATTTATTTTGTTTCTAGTATTTGCAAAGAATATGTATGAGGTATTATCTATAATAATAAAAGTGCAATATGCTAATTAGACCAGACAGCCGAACGACCTTCTGGATGTCCTTCCGGACATCCTTCCAGATGACCTTCTGGATGAAGCCGGGGCTGCGAGGGCCAACGCAAGCCACCATGGCTGCAAGGGCTGAGGCAAGCCGCCGCGGCTTCGAGGGCCAAGCCCCTTGCATGAATTTCATGCATCAGGCCTCTAGTCTATATATATAAAAGCCTAAGCGACCAAATGACCGTTCAACTGGTCACTATGACGTGCACTGACCACCAGGGGACAGATGCTCAACACAGGAGCTGCCCCCTGGTGGTCAGTGCACTGCTACAACCAACCTCCCATGGCCAGCCAACCTCCCACAGTCCTTCCCCCCGGCTGGCCGGCCCTGATTGGCCCTGATCAGCCCTGATCTGTCCCTATCACCGGCCAAGCTGAGGGACTCCACCCGTGCACGAATTCGGGCCTCTAATAAAAGATAAAAGATCAGAAACTAGCTTATTTCACTTAGCATAATGCTCTCCAGTTTCATCCATGCTGTTGCAAATGGTAAGAGTTCCTTCTTTCTTACAGCAGCATAGTATTACATTGTGTTGATGTACCACAGTTTTCTAATCCATTCATTTGCTGATGGGCACTTAGGCTCCTTCCAGATCTTAGCTATGGTAGGAGGATTGGAGGTGGGTGGGTAAGAGATCAACCAAAGGACTTGTATGCATGCATATAAGCATAACCAATGGACACAAGACACTGGGAGGCTAGGGGAAGGTCAAGGGGGAAAAAAAAAAAGGAGACATATATAATACTCTTTGTAATACTTTAAGCAATAAAACAATTTTTAAAAAAAGAGAAAAAAAAAAGATCAGAAACTAAAATTTCCCCCTAAAAGAGCTGACAGTTCAGATGGAAAAAAAAAAAAAATTCCTTCCAAATATCAAAATGCCAGTTGTGTGTATCAAAAAAGTGGGGCACACAAGGTGTTATGACATCTGGAGAAAGGTGGGATCATTCCTAGTTCAGGGTGATGGTGAAGAAAAACATCAGGAAAGACTGCTGTGGGGAAGACTGCTCCATCGGGATGAGACTTGGAGCAGCCACTTGGCCTCAGTATGTTGAGGTTTATTTCAATTCAACCAAATTATAAATGTATAAATATCCATTGCACCTCTGTTCTGTTAGATACTAGAGATACATACACTACACATGAATAAAGTGTCGCTGGGATACACACTTAAGAGGAAAGCCAGACATTTAATATACTAGTAGTACTTGCGATACAACATGACAAGAGCAATCAAGAAATACGCAGAAGTAACACTGCAACACTTAAAAACAGACGGATTAACTCTATTTGGGGTGCTCAGGAAAGAGCTTCAGGAGGTCATGTCTAAACAGCAGTTAAAAGATGAAATAAAAAAGTAGGATATGGAAAGGGAGTGTGAAGAAAAATGCAGTCACAAATTTGAGGCAATAGCACACACTCACACACACAGAACTTAGAGGAGAAATTGAGCATAATACTGTGAGAAGGAGCAAGAGGCTCAGTCTCAGCCCACACTGGGAAGCAGTGAGACCTGAAAAAAAAATGAATTGGGAATTTCTCAGATGAACAAAACAGGAAAAAATTCCAAGAGAGAGTGAAAAAGCAAAGAGAGGTGTACAACCTAATTTGTTCAAGTAGCACAAAAAGTACATAATGAAAGATGGTGGTACAACAAGAGTTAAGACATTAAAATGCCGTAATAAGTATGATGATGATTGTTAACTAGACTTATTGTGGTGATCATTCTGAAATACATACAAATATCGAATCATTATGGTGTACACCTGAAACTAATATAATGTTAAATGTCAATTATATCTCAATATTTGAAAAAGCCATGACTTGGATACCATGAAAAAAAAAAAAAGAGAAAGAAAGAAAGAAAGAAAGAAAGAAAGAAAGAAAGAAAGAAAGAAAGAAAGAAAGAAAGAAAGAAAGAAAGGAGGGAGGGAGGGGAGGGAGGGAGAGAGGAAGGAAGAAAGAAAGAGAGAGAGAGAGAGAGAGAGAGAGAGAGAGAGAGAGAGAGAGAGAAAGGAAGGAAGGAAGGAAGGAAGGAAGGAAGGAAGGAAGGAAGGAAGGAAGGAAGGAATGAAGAAAGGAAGGAAAAAAATTTGCTTCGGCAAATGAAGAACAAACAAAAGTTCCCAAGCAGGAAAGTGGTAGCTTAAGATTTCCACAAGAGAGAGATCTTTACAACAGGAGTATGCAGGGAGGGAGTTCAACAGCATGGATGGACCTGGAGAGCATTATGCTAAGTGAAATAAGCTGGTAAGAGAAAGATAAATATCACATGCCTCACTCATTTGTGGAATATAATGAACAACATAAACTGATGAACAAAAATAGAGCCAGAGTCATAGAAGCATGGGGCAGACTGTCAGCCGTGGGCAAAGTATGGCCCGCGGGCCGGATCCGGCCCGTTTGAAATGAATAAAACTATTGAAATACAAGACTTTACCCTTTTATGTAATGATGTTTACTTTGAATTTATATTAGTTCACATAAACACTCCATCCATGCTTTTGTTCCGGCCCTCCGGTCCAGTTTAAGAAGCCATTGTGGCCCTCGAGTCAAAAAGTTTGCCCACCCCTGGTCCAACCTAAGACGGAAGGTGGAAGGTGGGAGGAGTGGAAGGGGCAGTTGTAAGAGATCAACCAAAGGACTTGTATGCATGCATATGAGCATAACCAATGGACACAGACAGCAGGGGGGTGAGGGCATGTGCTGGGGAGTCGGAATGGCTGGGGAGAGATCAATGGGGGGAAAAGGAGACTCATGAAATACTTCACCTGCGGTTCTCAACCTGTGGGTCACGACCCTTTTGGTGGTCAAAGGACCCTTTCACAGGGGTCGCCTAAGACCATCCTGCATAACAGATAATTACATTATGATTCATAACAGTAGCAACATTACAGTTATGAAGAAGCAACGAAAATAATTTTATGGTTGGGTCACAACATGAGGAACTGTATTTAAAGGGCCAGAAAGTTGAGAACTACTGCTTTAAACAATAAAGAATTTAAATAAAAATAAAATAAAATCTTATATAGTATTTGAATAAAGAAAACTTTTGGAGAAAAAAAGAAAAGAAAAGAGGTTCCTGCAAGAAACACTGGAGAACTGCTGAGCCCAAGGGCAGTGACAGAATAGATGAAAAAGAAGAAGCAGGTATAAGTGCACAGGAGGAAGAGGTAGTGGCATGGAGATTGACTAGATATATCATGTTGTCAGAACAACGAATAATGATGAAAAATCCTGAGAGGTAAGTGCAAGAAAACATAAGGCTGACAGAGAAAATAAATAAAAATTCGGTTTGTCTGGAAAGAAGGGGGCATGAAGGATAATAGCAAAAGAAAATTCTGTTTGCATGGTAGGTTGAAGTAAGATCTTCAAGCTAAGAAGTTTTATTTATTAGACAAAAGCCTCTGACAGCTGTTGGATGGAAAAGTAAAATACTAGAGATGATATTTAGCAAGTGAATACGACAGCACTTTATAAGCAGAACTAGAGAGAGAGAGATACCTATTACAGGCAGGTAGATTAACACACCCCTAAAGTAGTCCTATGAAAAGAAAATTTTATTCTGAACTATAGTAGTGACACTGCCTGTGAAGAGATACTGTGTGGCTCAGCTGGTAGAGCATCATCCTGAGCACCGAAACATCATCAATTCAATTCCACTCAAGGGCACATGCCCAGGTTACGGGCTTGATCCCCAGTAGGTGGTGTGCAGTGAAATGAACTATTAAGCTGTAAGAAGACATAAAGAACACTTAAATACTTATTACTAAGTAAAACAAACTAAGATGAAAAACCTACATTTTGTATGATACCAACTATATGACATTCTGAACAAGGCAAAATCATGGAGATAGTAAAAAGATCAGTTGTTGCCAGGGGTGGGGATGGGGGGAAAATGAATAGGCAGAGCGCAGACAATCTGTAGTGTATAGCAGTGAAACTATTCTGTAGGACACTATAATGGTGGATACATGTCTTTATACATTTGTCCAAACCCATAGAATGTACCAAAATGAATTATGGACTGTGAGTGATAATGATGTGTCAATCAATGTAGGTTCATCAATCCTAAGAAATATATCACTCTGGTGGAGGATACTGATAATGGGGGAGGGCTATGAGTGTGGGGAGGTGGGGGCAAAGGCTAGATGGGAAATCCTTGTACTTTCAGCTCAATTTTAATGTGAACCTAAAACTGATCTAAAAAAATAAAGTCTGTTTTGAAAAAGAAACTCAACAGAGTTTAGCAAATTACTGAAAGTGAGAAGCTAGGGAAGTGTAAGGCCAAGGTGTTAAAAGGCTCAAAGTGAATTTGCAGTCATTGAAGCTGAAAAATAGTGAGAGTAGACTGTAAATATATTAGCAAGGTGCTAAAATAGTCATAAAAAAGGAGGAAAGTATCTTCATTGTCAACAACTCCTAGTAACAAGAACCAAGGAAAGATGATATAAGTTGACAGTGGAAATGTCAATAGTCAGATTATTCAGTGAAGCTACAGGATATTTAGAAATAAAAGAAGAGTAAAAGGAAAACACTGCAGTCATGGTCCAATGTGACTAGCCATGGGCTCTAGACAAGTTACCGAACTTCTTTGAATGCCAGCTTTCTCGTCCTTGAAACTTGAGAGAATAAAGCACTTTGCAGTTATGAGTTAAGGGAAATCCTATGTCACCCTATCCCTTCCATGCTGGACCTATGACCATATCTGCTACTAAACATGTTTCCCTGGAAGGCAGATGGAGAGCTGAACATGCCTCATAAGATCTTTATTCCCTAAACATAGTGGTTGCTTAAAAATAAATTATATAAACTTATAATTAAATAAGTTTTATTTAAGAATAAAATAAAAGATCTATATTTCCATTATCATCTTTTAACTTACTTAACTTATTTTTACAAATACAAAAGAAAATGTACAAGCCATAGAGATAAGTTATGTTTGATTATATCCAAAGGTACAAGCACATATAGCAGATTCCAATAAATACAAATAAATTTCAAAGCCCTTCTATTTGTTGACTCGCTATCAGAGAGCTCTACTTCACACTTGACTGAAAAGGAATGGAAAACCATCTGTTACTGGCATATTAGCCTTGCACCTTAGCTCCCCTGAGGTGAGCTGATGTGGGTGGCACATTTCAATAACTAGCACCTTCTTGCTATTGATAAAACCCTCACACTTAACTTTGACAGTTTTTCATCTTTGACTTATACTGCAATTTCCTCCTTTTTCTCCTCCCTGGTCTCAACCGTTCTCCCCTGCAATCAGTCTGAAGTGTCTTGGAAAAAAAAAATATTTTCCTCCCTAATGCTTATCTGCTCCAGCTATAAATTCCATCTCTGGCTTCCCACTGATTCTCAAGTTGCCATCTCACCTTGAAATGACTCCTTCAGTTGCTCCAAACTCATATCATTTCTCCCACTCTGATCATATTTTGGTTCCAACAACTTCTTGTCACTTAGTATCCAAAAGTATAAACTTCTCTTAGAGCCTCTGTGTGTCTATTCACTCAGTCTTACTCAAATCTTCAAATATTGAAAGCTTTTAGCTAATAATCTCAAAAAGCTTTGTAAAGAACACTCTTTAGTTTATTTTCACTGGATTCCCATAATCACAACCTCCATTTATTTTGCAATGGTTTTTTAAAATGTTTATTAATAATAAAAATTGGGAAAAAATGTTCAGACTATTACCAATTAAAAAGCAAGAAATGTGGAGGTATTATGAGTGTTTATTAAGCAATCCGGTTCATAAAAAAGGAGGAAAGTATCTTCATTGTCAACAACTCCTAGTAACAAGAACCAAGGAAAGATGATATAAGTTGACAGTGGAAATGTCAATAGTCAGATTGACATTTCAGTGAAGCTACAGGTATTGAATATTCAGTGCTTAATAAACACTCATAATACCTCTACAGGATATTTAGAGTGGGGATACCCAATACCCCCCCTCTATACCTCTACAGGATATTTAAGTCACATTGGACCATGACTGCAGTGTTTTCCTTTTACTCTTCTTTTATTTCTAAATATCCTGTAGAGGTATTATGAGTGTTTATTAAGCAATCCGGTTCAGAGAATAAGGCAAAGGTGGGCTCTACATCACCATGTATGTAGGTTGTTTTTCTACAGGCCATAGTTAGGAGGTTTGGTGTCTGTTAGACAGACATGAGCAGAGCAAGTATGATGGGCCAAGTATAGAAGCTGACTAGGGCAGAAAGCCCTGGATGCCTAGCAACAGGCAAAACTAGGAAAAGAAGAGCCTTATCCCCAGGGTAACCTACCCTCCGCTATCATATCACTGGTCATATGGTTTGGACCCCTGATCTTTCAGATCACTGGTCAGGAGGTTTAGACCCCCCTGAACATTCCCTCCCTAAAGATAGCACCTGGGCTTCAGTTGTATTTCAGCTCCAGGCCCACAAAAGCAGCAAAACCAGAGAAGTGACAGCGTGGCTGCCTCAGGACCAGCTACAGCGACTAATGACCCCTGCTGGCACCAAGCAATCAGTGGAGACCAGGACCCTGAGAGAGCACACCTGGAAAGCTGATGCATATTCTCTTAAGACCCTCCCCTGAGACCTCCCCTAAGTTTTCCACCTGCAAGAGACAGATAAATATGCTCAGGACAAAGGACCCAGTGCATGCTCTCCCTCCAAGGAGCATGCCCCTGCCATTCCCTTCCCCCTTTTGTTTCCCCACAGACATTGTATCCCCTAACCTGTAAGGGACCCCATGAGACTTGCAACCAGGGAAGCAATGGGCAGCAACAGCTCATCCTGGACTAACCTCCTGACCCTGTTTCCAAGGCCCCCTTTTCTCTGACTTCCCAGTGAGCCAAGGCAGCCCAGCCTGGGCTCTCCTGTTGCTTCTATGCCCTTCCTTGTTTCACTCTCCTAAGTATACTTTTGCTGCCACCATGGACCCAATACCCTTTGACTCAGTGCTGTGTAGCCCTTCACTTCAGATATCCCCACCCCCACTCCCTTTTCCTTAAATAAATTCAATTTTTCTTTATTCACCTTCTGAGATTGTTATTTAGCCTGACTGTGCACCACTGACTTTAATCTTCCAGTGTCAAAATGAGAGGTGATTAAAACAAATTACATAAGGAATGACTCTACACGTATGCTCGAGGAAAATACTACTACTACTACTAATGATAATGATGATAATAGATAAAAGTAAAGAACAGGGTAGTTTTTTGGGTTTGGTTTTGTTAGTCCTCACCTGAGGATATTTTTTCCATTGATTTTTAGAGTGAGTAGAAGGGAGGGGGAGAGAGACCCATCGATTGGCATGCGCCCAGACTAGCATCCCTAGTATCAAGCTTACAACTGAGGTATGGGTCCTTTACCAGAATCAAACGCAGGACCCTTCAGTCAGGGGGTGCTTTGTCCACTGAGACAAACCAGCTATGGCAAGAACAGAGTAGTTTGTGTTCAAATGTTCTGTGTTCCATTATATTAAAAGCTACTTTTAAACTACCTGGAGGAAACATACCGTTGGCAGTGTTTCCAGTTATTAACAAGTGAGTTTATTTACCTTCTCTTGCCCTTACTGTCTCATTCTCTATGAGTCTCAAAAATACTTTGCAAAAGAGCTGGTTGGTGTTAGGCGTAAAATCTGTAAGCACGAATCAGAATAAGACTAACTTTTCCAGACACACATAAAATCCATGATCTTTACTTTATTCTATTGAGAACTTTGGACTTTGGAAAGTAGGTTGGGACAAATGACAGGGTGAGGGGTGCTTAAGTGCCAGGTTCATGAAGTTTACACTTCATTTTGAAGAGTATGTAATATATTTATTCATGATTAGCAAGCAAAGGAATGGCATGATCAGAGCCTTGTTTTAAGAAGACCAATAGACAAAGACATTTCCCATTGGTAAGACAAAAGAATATTAGATAAACTCAAAAAGAACCCATGAAACCAGAGAGAAAGGGGAAGAGAAAGCTCTTTTTATGAGTAAATTGAATGGGATTTGGCTACTGGTTGATTCACTATAAGAGGCAAGAAAGAAAGAGCTAAAGCTGTTAGCAGTTTTGAATCTTGTAATCAATGTGTGTAAAGGCACAATAACTGATCTGTAGAAGACAGAAGATGGAATAAATTTACTGTTTTGGTTTATCTGTTCCTTTTATCTCATTTAGAACTTTGATTTGGAGGGAAGCCTAAAAGGTAATTTTAAATGATGGGTTGGAGATAAAAAGAAAGTTAATAATTAGAATCACCTGCATGAAGCCAATAGATAAAGCCCTGAAATGGAGGAAATTATAAAATGTATATAGAATAAAAAAGATCAGAAAGAAAATCTTTCAGAGGCAGGGGAAAAAGAACTCAGATAAAAAAAAATAAGAACAAAGAAGAGGAACTAAAAACAAGGAAGAAGAGAAGGGAGAGATAAAGGGAACAAAAGGAAAGAAAGAAGGAAGGAAGGATTTTAGACTAATAGAGCTGGAAGTTATAGAGAAGATATTTGAAAACCAAAGCAGGAAAATATCTTTGCTAAGACTACATCTAGTCAGTGGAAGAGTCTATTTACTTTTGTTTTTTGTTTTGATGGTGTGTTAACAGTAGCATTTATCTCTTGGCAATTCATTTGATTTGTTTATGAATACATATATTCGTCAGCATTAGGGAAGTGAATTACAACTAGACATCTGCTGTTATCAGCATAGCTCTGCTTAATTTTAAACAAACCCATTGGTGTGAGTCTTTTTTTTTTCTCCTTTTAAAAATGACTTGCTGTATTGACCAAGAAAAGAATGTATGTACGTATGTGCATCAGGGTGTTATTTTTATTTTTTTCATCTTTTTTTAGTTATTAAGGTATTACATATGTGCCCTTATCCCTCCGTTGCCTCCTCCAACCCCCACTCATGCCCTCACCCCCCTGGTGTCTGTGTCCATTGGTTAGGCTTATATGCATGCATACAAGTCCTTTGGTTGATCTCTCCCCCTAGCCCCCACCCTTTTTGGTTTTGATTTTTAAATATATTTTTACTGCTTTGAGAGAGGAAGGGAGAGGGAGAGAGATAGAAACATCAATGATGAGAATCATTGATCAGCTGACACCTGCACACCCCTTACTGGGGATCTTAGCCCACAACCCACACATGTGCCCTTGACCTGAATCGAACGCGGGAACCTTCAGCCCGCAGGCCAACACTCTATTCACTGAGCCAAAGCGGCTAGGGCAAGTCTATTTACTTTTGAATCAGTGCTCTCTTTTTTAGGCCTATCAGTGGTCTTACTATTCATATGTTCATATTTATTATGAGGGATTCACATTATGTAATTCCTGGTTCCTAAGTGTTCTACATGAATAGAATAATTTGGGTTGAAAATGATCTTGATATATAAATAGACAATAGGGTCCCATTTTCCCTACAAATGTGGAAGCAGATGAGAGGAAACACAACAGTTACTACCTTGAAGATTCCAGAGGATTAATAGAGAGGGGAGAAAATAAGAATTAGAGATACTAGACAACTTGATTTCTAACCAGGTTTCAGGAGGAAAACCAGAATAACTGCACCATGAAAAGAACTCCAAGTTCTAATTCCATGAGGTAGCAGTGGAGGGCTTTTCTCTCTTCTACAAAATCCAGGTAACATTGTAAAAAAGAATACTTGGCAACTTCCTCATCTAAAAACTATCACAACAAAACAATTTGTCTAATCAAATACCTGATTAATAGGATTAAAAAAGCAAAGGTGTGTCCAGTTTCATTATAAATTTTACAATTAACTTATGTTACATATTCTGAATGTATGAATCCTCAATATTTTCTCCAAAACATTAGATTTTCAGTATTAAAATGCTACTGATTTGTAGTTATACCTGAAATCCATGGCTCAAATTAAAACCTTCCTAATCCACATTGATCTTTGAAACTGCATATTGATATTTAGAGAATAAGTGATATTTAGAGAATAAGTGATATTTGAAAGGGTATTTTATAAATGCCCTTTAAAAGTTGTTATCGAATGTTAATATCACCTTCTTCTTATTATTATTAAATGTTAATAACAGGAATTCAACATTTGAATCAGGTATATTCCACCCAAAACATGATCCTAGTATGTTTTTCAATATAATGCAACACATACTTCAATGAAATATATACTTGGGAGGCAATTGATAAATATTGGCTTTAATGATGACATGATAACTGTGATGGTTAATTTGATGTGTCACTTGACTGGTCTCAGGGTGCCCAGATTAAACATTATTTCTGCGTGTGTCTGTGAAGATGCTTTCAGATTAGGTTAGCACTTGAATCAGTGGACTCAGGATGCCCAATGGGAGTGGGAATCACCTAATCCACTGAGGACCTGAACTGGGATGTGTCATCTCTTCTGCTCTCAAGACTGAGATTCATACCATCAGCACCCCTGGTTCTCAGGCCTTTGAACTCACACTGGGTATACCTGAGTCTCCAGCTTGAGAGAGCAGATAGTGGGCCTTCTCAGCCTCCATAATGATGGAACCAATTCCTCATAACAAATATCTTTATATACTGAGATCGATATAGATATATTGATGATATATCTCCTATTAGTTCTGTTTCTCTGGAGAACCCCGACTAATGCAATGCCTGAATCAGGCTTGTTGTTAACAACATCAATAGTCTCTTTTGTAGCTTAATCCTACTTTGATACATGAATTAAATGACTGTAATAGAATGCAATTAATAAAAGGAGGAAGCAGATATGAAAACATTATAAAAATCCTGTTTTATCCCCCTTATATTATCAAATATATTAATGTTCTTCATATGTCATAGTGTTTTGTATAAAAAAAATATATATCTTCTAATCCTATAGATACATATCACAGTGTCCTCCTATATCATAACAGGAATTCAACATTTGAATCAGGTATATTCCACCCAAAACATGATCCTAGTATATTTTTCAATATAATGCAACATATACTTCAATGAAATTATAACACTCTGAATGAATATTGATAAACTATTAAACAAATGATAATTAAACAATATGAATTGAACAAAAATAATAATATAATAGAAATATATGATCAAGAGGTGAAATCCAACAAAATTGAACTTTAAGGAGCCACTATAAAATATATTCTAAAAATTTCCATTAGCAACCCAGATGTTTCCCCATTCAAAGTTATTTTTGGTGAGAAAAATCAATGTCATGATGACTAGAATTCTGGAATAGTGGTAGTATCTAATCTAATAAAAGAGAAACATGCAAATTGACCATACCTCTGCTATGCCCAAGCCATGCCCACCAGCCAATCAGAGCAACTATATGCAAATTAACCCAACCAAGATGGTGGCCAGCAGCCATGGAGCTGGAGCAAGCAGGAGGCTTGGTTGCCCAGGCGATGGAGGAAGCCAAGCTTCCCACCTGCCCTGGCCGGCTGTGGCCTCCACTCAAGGCAACAAAGTTTCAATTATAGAAGATAAACAGACCCCAGATACCTGCTTCCAGCCAGCCTCCACTGGGAGCTTGGGTGGCTGGGGGCCATGGCCAGCCTGCAAACAGCCACCAGCCCCTCACCCAGGATGGCCACACCCTCATGGGGTGAGGATCCCTACTGAGGGGCTTGGCCAGCCTGCAAACAGCATCAGCCCCTCACCCAGGCTGGCCACACCTTCATGGGGTGAGGGTTCCTGCTGGGGGCTTGGCCAGCCTGCAAACAGCATCAGCCCCTCACCCAGACTAGCCAGGCACCCCAGCAGGACCCCCCACCCTGAAGGGGTTGTGGCAAGCCTGAAAACGGCCATCAGCCCCTCACCCAGGCTGGCCAGGGACCCCAGTGCAGGGACCCACACTCTGAAGGGGCTGTGGCAAGCCTGCAAATGGCCATCAGCCCCTCACCCAGGCTGGCCAGGCACCCCAGCAGGACCCCCACCCTGATCCAGGACACCCTTCAGGGCAAACCAGCCGGCCCCCACCCATGCACCAGACCTCTATCCTATATAATAAAAGGGTAATATGCAAATTGACCCTAACAGCAGAATGACTGGGAATGACTGGTCACTATGACACACACTGACCACCAGGGGGCAGATGCTCAATACAGGAGCTGCCCCTTGGTGGTCAGTGCGCTTCCACAGGTGGAGCTCTGCTCAGCCACAAGCCAGGCTGATGGCTGCCAGCACAGCGGTGGTGGTGGTGGGAGCCTCTCCTGCCTCCTTAGCAGCACTAAGGATGTCTGACTGCAGCTTAGGCCTGCTCCCCGCTGGCAAGTGGACATCCCTCGAGGGCTCCCGGGCTGCCAGAGGGATGTTTGACTGCCAGCTTAAGCCCAATCCCCTGGGGGGTGGGCCTAAGCCAGCAGGTGGACATCCCCCGAGGGGTCCCAGACTGTGAGAGGGCACAGGCCAGGCTGAGGGACTCCCCCGAGTGCACAAATTTTTGTGCACCGTGCCTCTAGAATTATTATAAAAGCTTTTGCTAAGTTTGTATTCAGGGAAATAAAAAAAATAAGCAATTTTAGAATATAACACTCTAAAACTATGGAATAATCACTATTCAAATAAAATATATGCTACTTAGAAGTTCAAGGTACAGATAATTCCATAAGCCAGCTATGGGAAAAATATAGCAGTGATAACCATAACACTGCTTTTAAAACACTAGAACATTCTTGTGTTGCAACAGGAATATTATAATAGGTTATAAATTATTAAGGTTCTATGAAGCACTTCCTTTAAATATAACTTATCCATAGGAGAATTCTAAATTTGTACAAGGTGCCCAGTTCCTGGGGATAAAGCAAATAAAACAATGTTAAAGTTACATAGGAAAGAAAACACCTACTGTCTCCACTTTACAAGGGCTAGAGATATGTTTATGCTATAATTAGCAAAGAGTAAATAAACTTTTTAAAAAGTGTTTACTTGAGAAAGTAACTAAAATAGGGGGAGGCATCAGTAATACCTTCAACAATAAAGATGAAAAATTTTTAAAGTGTTTGCTAGGAGCCACAGAATGTCTGGCTTTGGGAGACAGGTTTCTCTTTGTCTTTCCTTTTCATTTTCCAGAAGTTGCATCTGCATCTGCATTTCTGTAGCTATCTTCATAAGGGTCGCCACTCTAATTCATTTTATATTTAAAATTAAAGGAGAAGAAGAGGAGGAGAAAAGGAGGATGGGGAGAAGCAGAAATAGTTCTACAATCTTGTATTTGGCCCACAGAGAGCAAGAGCTTGATTCTGCATCACCATTCTTGCACACCTGCAAATTAAACCACCAGAGGGAGCTTCTGCATTTCAATCCTATTTACAATCATTAATTAAACTTAATGCGGGTCCATTAAAATCATTTCACTTGGGACTCCTAGAGAAAAAGCCAACTTGAAGGCTGAAGTGAAAAATGTCTAGCTCTATGGAATATTCATAAAAATCCACTTTTTAATGTAAAACTACTAGACTGGTGTTGTAGTGCCAATGTGATCAAATGAGAAAAGGAAAAGCAGCCCAGAATTGTGAACTAGTTTATTCTGAGTTGTTTTATAGTCAAGAGTAGGGAGAGACTAAAAATTGACCAAGGTAATCAATTATTTCTCATCTTTCTCTTTCTGCTCTTCCCTTTCTTACTTCTTTCTTCCCTCCCCCCTTTCCCTCCTTCCCTCCATCCTTTTACTTTTTTTCCTTCCTTCTTATCTTCCTTATTTTCAATTATTTCCACATTAGTTTAGAAAGTTCCCAAGACTAAGTCAAAATGTATATTTTAGTCCTTGTTTTTAACTACAGATAGCAATGTCAATCAATAAATTGAGCACCTGTTGTTTGAAGGACATGATTCTAAGATATGGGAATGCAATGAACCCACTGATTATATATATATCAGGGGAAACTAAAAATAGAAGATTAAATATATTATGTCTTAAAGCAGTGGTTCTCAACCTTCCTAATGCCGCGACCCTTTAATACAGTTCCTCATGTTGTGGTGACCCCCAATTTCATTGTTACAAATTGAACATAATTAAAGCATAGTGATTAATCACAAAAACAATATGTAATTATATATGTGTTTTCCGATGGTCTTAGGTGAACCCTGTGAAAGGGTCGTTCAATCCCCAAGGGGTCACGACCCACAGGTTGATAACCGCTGTCTTAAAGAATGTTATTCAGTTAAAAATAGATAACTGACTATAATGGGTGGAATGAGCAGTTTTTGAGGATGGATTAAATGTAACAATTGAGAGAACCAGTGAATTCAGGAATGACTTCTGGTAATTTTAGGCTGAAGCATCTGGGTAAATAACAAGTGTCATTACGTGAGATAGAGAAGAATGAATTTGGGAAGAAAAATAAAAGTCTCTTTGGAAATGTTTGGCTTTTATGAGTATGACTATGAGTAATGCAAAAAAAGCTATCCAGTAGGCTAGAAGTTATATGAGCTGAAGATCAAGGGTGAGGCCAGGCAAGACACATAAATGTGGTTGTCAACATGTACTTGGAAATGGGTGCAGGTGGAGGAGAGAGCTGAAGACTGATAGATGGTCACTCCAACATTTACAAGTGGAGTCAAAAAGAAGTTGAAAAAGATTCTGTGAAGGAGTTTTCAGAGAAGAGGAATCTTACGAGAGTGAACTATCTCAAAATACGAATGAAGATGGTGTTTTTTAAAAAGGGGAAATGATCAAATATGTCCAAAGTGACTGACAGTCATGTAAAATAGGATAAAAATTATCTTATGAGAAATAAGACTTGTGAAAGTGTAGTTTATGTGGAGAAGTATGGCACAAAGCACGGTGATTGGTGGAAGTACATGAGATAAAAAGAAATAAGAAAGCAAGGACTGAAAATACACAAATCTTCCACAGAGTTTCGTAGTAAAGGAGAGCAAATTTATGAGGTAGAACCTAGAGAAGGCATGGAGTCAAGTCAGTTTTGTTTTGTTTTATGACAGTAGCTATTACAACACAATTGCATGTTTAATGGCAGAGATCCTGTTTCACATCATTTGATCCAAGAGGGTTCTATTATAAAATAAGTGAGATATTTTTCAAGGTGTGTGAGTGCCACCATGGAGACGTCATTTAAATAAATAACCCGAACTTCTGCAATTATCCATGGCTAATGAGAATTACGTTCACATGCATTGCAGAAGCTAGATCCTGGTAAGGAGAGAAATAAGGGAAGAGAGTAAATATGTGGAAAATTTCCATAATATAAAATAACTTTTGGATAAGAAATATAAGAATAAGTAAGCTGGAATGGTAGGAAGTGTGAAATGCATATTTCAGAGATGGTGCAAGTACTGGTGATGAGCTTTAAGCAAATATTTATAAGCTCTGTTCATCTTTTGACCTTGGAAAAATAGACATACTTAGTGCAGCAGTGGGAATTTTGTAAAAATCTCTATATACATTTTTTTTCTCTTTAAAGAAGTTTCTCTATAAAGAAATTTTTATTGATACGGGCAATAAAATCTAGAATTAGAACACACTTGCCAAGTCTATTATTTCTTGTCTTTAAGGATTTTATAACCTAGTTACATAGGGAAGATTTCCAATGACAAAAATAAATTGATAAAGTTAACTTGAATACAGTATAAGCAATGTCTCTGTAGGGAGTAAGCTATGTGTCAAAAAATATTATAAGCAGTAAGTTGCATAGGAGCCTGCAGAAAAATCACTTGGAACCAGAGGCAACAGAGAAGGTTTTTAGACAAACTCTGAATCATTGTTAAAAAGGAAAAAAAAAAAAAAAAAAGGAATCCTACCTTGAGGCTGATGGGGCTGATGGGATGGGGATGGAATAGAATTCTAAACAATAGATATTAACTTGGTTATACTAAGCAAACTTTGATTCAATTACGTTTTTCTCTTTTTTTTTAAATATATTTTATTGATTTTTTACAGAGAGGAAGGGAGCGAGATAGAGAGTTAGAAACATCGATGAGAGAGAAACATTGATCAGCTGCCTCCTGCACATCTCCTACTGGGGATGTGCCCGCAACCCAGGTACATGCCCTTGACCGGAATCGAACCTGGGACCTTTCAGTCCACAGGCTGACGCTCTATCCACTGAGCCAAACCGGTTTCGGCTCAATTATGTTTTTCAATATGGTCTCTAGGGGGATGGAATTCATTTTTCCTTATGTGATCATTGAGCTTTATGATATTTTAAACCCGGGAGTTAGACAATATAATATTCTACGAACTACAGGGTTCTGTTACAAAAAGAGAAGGGCCACCCAGCCAGTACAACTCCATATTCAGGTGGTGCAAAACCACAGGGAAGGAAAGAGAAGCAACTTGAAATCAAGTTTAAGAATAGGGGTCATTCTCAGCAGGGGTGGCTCAGTGGTTGAGCATCGACCTAGGAACCAGGAGGTCATGGTTCAATTCTGGTCAAGGCACAAGCCTGGTTTGCAGCTTGATCCCCAGTGTGGGACATGCAGAAAGCAGCCAACCAATGATTCTCTCTTATCATTAATGTTTCTCTCTCCCTCTCCTTCTCACTTCCTGTCTAAAATCAATAAAAATATATTTTTTAAAAAAAGAATAGGGGCCATTGAAAGGCTAAATAATACCCCTAGAGACACAAAACTTGACCATTTCATTATTGAGGGAATAAGAATCCTACTTGTAAAAGTAAATACTTTTCAAGGGAATAATTAGATAAAAATTTAAAAGAACAAATGAATATGGCCACATTTTCACCACTTTTTTCAAAGCTGAAAATGTCTAAAGATGCTCCAGAAATGGCATCAGCTAGAGGTTTAAAAAGTTCAAAAGAAAGCTATTCTTTCATCAGGTCCCAAGCATTCATGTTTTACTTCTCCCCTCCACTCACAGACATTCCTATCGCCCTAGCAGTGATGGCGAACCTTTTGAGCTCGGCATCATAACTTAACTCTGGTGAAAACCCTAACTTAACTCTGGTGCCGTGTCACATATAAAAAATTTTTGATATTTGCAACCATAGTAAAACAAAGACTTATATTTTTGATATTTATTTTATATATTTAAATGCCATTTAACAAAGAAAAATCAACCAAAAAAATGAGTTCGCCTGTCACCTTTGACACGCGTGTCATAGGCTCGCCATCACTGCCCTAGAGTGAGCTTTCATCAGCTCTTCCTTGGAAAGATGCAAGAGCTTCCTTCTTGACATTCCTTCCAACACTCTCCCAACTCTAGTCCTCTCCCTCCCCATCCCAGACTGACCTTCCTAAAGCACAGTTCCCACCACACTGCTTCTCTAATCCAAAGCCTTCTTGGTTCCTCCCATTCCCTAATGAGCACAAGCAAGCATTTCATGGGAATTTACAGCTGAATCTTGACATTTCCCAGCACTCTCCTTCAAACACTATGGGCTTTAACTAAACTGTGTTACTCATAGTATTTAAAGTTGCCCTGTACTTTAAAAAAAAAAAAAAAATGTACTCTTCTTCTTGCCTCAATGTTATCATCATTCAAAGTTCCGTTAAAATATCACCTATGAAATTAAGGCAACTTTGATCTCTGTGCAGGACCATACCCCAAATTATGTAAGTTATATGCAAATGTACCAAGATTTGTTTTCAATGTTTATTATTTTTGTTCTGCCTTTATTTCTAATAATCACATTTGATAAGTGGGATTTTTGACTGGGCTTAAGATAAATGTAGATGTAATATTAATATTGCCAGGGTATTTATCTACATAAAAGTTGAAATGGAAGCATTTTGTACATTCATTAAGAGACTCACAGATTATCACAATTGTCTTGCTGTGCTCTCATGGAGATATGAAATCTTAGTAATTTAAGATTCAATGAAAAATTATAAATGCCCGAAATTAAATCCCATTCCATGTATTAATCAAGAAGTTTCTACTGTGAAGTTAGGAAGTCATTTCAGTTCAACAAACATTTCCAGATACTTTATTAGGCACTGGGATTATAAAGACATGAAAAAGATCCAGTAAATTCCCAGACAAGCTTCCAGTTTTTTGAGTGAGGTACATATTGTGGAAGAATATTCAGGTTCCCATGGAGTTGAAGGGAAAGGGTGAAGTACTTTAATCTGAAACATGAATGTAAGGAAGGATGGGTCAAGAAAAGGGAAATAATATGGATAAGTGAAATCTAATGGTATCACAGCACAGAGGACCTTAGACACCATGACAAGGAATTCAGACACAAATAAGTCCAAGGTGGAACAGAGAAGTCAATTTGAAGACAATTCAATAGTCTAGGAAATGCAGTCAAAAGGCCAGATTTACTGTAGACTCATGGAGGAACTCATATGTCCATCAAGATAATTTGTTAGACTCTAGGTATACCATGATGAACACAATGGATGGTCTCGGCCCTCTGGCACATACAATTCTATATAAAATATAAACAAATAATCAAATAACTGTGTGTATGCAAGATGCTATGAAGGAAAAGGTATAATGTTACTGGCATATATAACAAAGTTAGCTCATCTTCCCTACAGAGGCCAGGGAATGCTTCCCTGAGTGAGTAGTATTTAAGATGAGACCAAAATGAAGAGCGGCATTGGAATTGTCTAGATAAGGTTTGCGGGGCGGGGGGGGGGGGGGTGGGCGGGGGGGGAAATGGGAGGGAGGAGGGGGGGACAACATAGTTGAAGCTTAGTTCCAGAAAAATGTAACTGACAAGAATTAAGAGAGAGGACCACATGCTAATGGAATCAGGAGAACTCCAGAACAACTAGAGCAAATAATTATTCAAAGTAGTGTGAGTAGTAAAGACCAGAAATGCAAAGCTCTAAAGGTTAATATAAAAGTGTTTAGATTTTATTCTAAGGCCAATAGGAAGTCGCTATTGCATAATAGTAACTTTATAAGCATAATCTATTTTATAGCCCAGAAAGATTATTCTGACTTCTGTGTGGAGAATAGACTAGACGTGCTAAAATGGTTACGAAAATTGAGTTAGCCTATTGTAAATTCCAATGCCCCAGCTGCATACCCAGTTGGATATACGCAATGTCTAGCCTGGTACACTGCAAGCACTCAATACAATTTTATTAAATGTTTGATATATAAATGAGATTATCTTCCTATTCATTTTCATCTGACCTGGAAATGTCGTGAATGAGCAAAACGGTTTTTCAAGGTGTAAAAATTTACTATCTGTGAGGAAAACAACACTTTTAATACAAGTGGCAAATCTGTCTCTGAAAGAAGTTGCAGCACTGATGATAAAATATCTCTAAAGACATTTTTAGTGTGTCCTTTGGATGACAATGAGAAGACACATTGTCTCTTTGAGTTCCCAAAGCCTCAAGAAGCATATGTCAACTAAAGAATAAAGCGATAAATGAAAATGATTCACTAGAATATACTGGCTTACCATTTGTATGAGTCAATTTTCAAAATTATACATTATAACTTCTTATAACAGCTTTATTGTTATACAATTCATGTACCATCAAATTCACTCTTTTGAAATGTGAAGTTTAGTGAATGGTGATATGTTGAGAGAAATGTATAACCCTCACCACTATGCAATTTTACAATATTTTTATCACTTCCCTTCACAAAAATAATCCTATAGGCATTAGCAGGAATTTCCACATTCCCCCATGCCCCAGTCTCCTGATAACCACTAATGTGCTTTCTGTCTCAATGGATTTGCTATTCTGGACATTTCATGTGAACAGAATTGTATAATATGTGGTCTTTTATGACTTTTTCAACATACCATAATGTTTGCAAGTTCCAAACATATTGTAGCATGTATCAGTAACTCATTCCTGTTTTATTGTCCAATAATATTCCATTGTTTGGCTAAAAATGATTTCATTTATCCATCCATCAGTTGAGGAACACAGGTCATTTCTACTTTTTGGCTATTACAAATAAAGCTGCCATGAATATTTATATGTTTTTTTGTATTAAATTATCTTGGATATATAACTTGGTCTGGAATCACTGGTCATATGGTAACTCTATATTTAACTTTATGTGGAATTACCAAACTGTTTTCCAAATGGCTGCAACATTTTACAATCCCTTCAGCAATTCATGAATGTTCAAATGTATCTACAGCCTCAGCAAGGCTTGTTATTTTCAATTTTTTTTTTATATTGTAACCATCCTAGGTGGTGTGAAGTGGTATCCTACTGTCTTGGGATTTTGATTTGCATGACTAATGATGTAGAAAATCTTTTCTAGTGACTAATGATGGAGAACATCTTTTCATATGTTTTAGTAGCTATTTGTACACCTCTTTGAAGAATGTCTATTTAATCCTTTGCCCATTTTCATTGGGTTACTTTTTGTTGATGTGTTATCTAATTGTATTAATTAGTGCCTCCATGTAAACTTGAGCTTGGAGAGTGGAATCCCTGGCAGGAGTGCCTTATTTCTGATTTTAAAGCAAATGCATCCAGTAATTTCATTGTGTTCTTGGAATTATAGAATACTGCTAACATTTTTCAGTTTTCTATTTCTATTATGTTTTATTTTTAATTTGTGTATTTGTAACTACAGAACCAGCTCAAACTGGTCCTTTCCAGTTTCCAATGGGATCCAGTTGTTCAGAGACAACAGACCAACCCTGCAATTCATGCATCTGGAGTGTTTTCAGAAGAGAGAACTCCAACTGCACTTGAAACTAAAGACTCACCCTTCTCATGAAACCAAAAGCCTGAGACATGACCAGAACTTTGGCACCAAAACCCTTTCAGAGGGGAAAGGTCCTTTATGCAGGAATACCCAGGGCTGAAGCCCCTTACTACAAACGGCCAAATTCCTAAGTCCTCGATGTTTCCACATACTCTGCCCTGAACCCTGAACCACGGAGGCAGATTTGGGCTTTCTCCTCATTCCACAGGGTACAGAGAAAAAAGTATATTAATATAAAGTATATTTCTTCATTTCTTGTTTGTTTAATATTTCTTTATGTTTTCTGTTTTATTTGTTGCCCTGTATTCATCCTCTGAGAACAGCCATCTACTTCTCTGTTGACATATTTAGGTCAGTTGACCCCACTCCTGGCTCCAGGGTGGGAATATGACCCAAGAGTGGTCATAGAGCCTACAGATGCCCCAGGGTGAAGAGAAGGCCCCAAACCAGAGAAATAAGCTAGAGCTTAGGGCATTGTGAGTAATGAAAAATAAATCCTATTTTTATTTGCTAAACTGGAAGATGATGAGTTTAGATGTTTTATTTGCTTGTTGCCACTTGGTGACAGCCTGCCTCAGAAACAAACCAACATAGATAAAAGCTTCACTGAGAAGTAAAGAAGAATCAAGAATCCTGATAAAGCCCTAACTGGTTTGGCTCAGTGGATAGAGCATCGGCCTGTGGACTGAAAAATCTCAGGTTCGATTCCAGTCAAGGGCATGTACCTTGGTTGCAGGCACATCCCCAGTAGGAGGTGTGCAGGAGGCAGCTGATCAATGTTTCTCTCCCATCAATGTTTCTAATTCTCTATCCCTCTCCCTTCCTCTCTGTAAAAACTCAATAAAATATATATTTTTTAAAAAAGAATCCTGATAACATTTATGAAGAATTAGTTCAGGTCAGACATTCAGTTATCTGTACCACTTGATTTTTTATTTATTTTTATTTTTTAATACTTTAATTGAATTTTTAGAGAGCATAAGTGAGAGGGAAAGAGAGGAACATCAATGTAAGATCTAGAAACATCAATGTGAGAGTGAAACACCGAAACGGCTACCTTCAATATGCCTCCCACTGGTGATCAAGTTGGATGGAGCCCACAACCCAGGCATGTGCCCTGACAAGGAATCAAACTGGCAACCTTTCAGTCCACAGGATGACGCCCAACCAACTGAGCCACACTGCCAAGGGCCCATTTGCCTTTTTAGTTATATGTTCTAATAGTCGCCCCCTTCCTTAGGAAAGTTTAAATGAATTTGAGTTTCTGCCACTTCCTACCAAAAAATGCTATCCATTAGAGCAATAATTTCTCTAGTGCCTTTTTTCCCCTCAATGTATTAGGTCAAAGTATAATTTTCAAAAAAATAATACTAAATATGACTCTGAAACTAATCTATAATGAGCAGCTGTGAAAGATTTGTTCAATTTGTACAATTCAATGAGGGAATAAGCAGCACAATGAAGCCATTTGAAAGGTGAATACCAGAGATTAGCATTATAGTCAGTAAAAAAGGAACACTGGAATATTATTCCAATGTTTGATGTAAAATATAAAATTAATATTTTTTTATTAAATCTTTATTGTTCAGATTATTAAATTTGTTCCTCTTTCCCCCCCCCCAATAACTCCCCTCCTCCCAGTTCCCGCCCCACCCTCCGCCCTCACTCCCCACTCACTGTCCTCATCCATAGGTGCACGATTTTTGTCCAGTCTCTTCCAGCATCTCCCACACCCCTTTCCCCCCCAAGAATAGTCAGTCCATTCCCTTTCTATGTCCCTGATTCTATTATAATCACCAGTTCATTCTGTTCATCAGATTATTTATTCACTTGATTCTTAGATTCACTTGTTGATAGATGCATATTTGTTGTTCATAATTTGTATCTTTACCTTTTTCTTCCTCTTCCTCTTCTTAAAGGATACCTTTCAGCATTTCATATAATCCTGGTTTGGTGGTGATGAACTCCTTTAGCTTTTCCTTATCTGTGAAGCTCTTTATCTGGCCTTCAATTCTGAATGATAGCTTTGCTGGATAAAGTAATCTTGGTTGTAGGTTCTTGGTATTCATCACTTTGAATATTTCTTGCCACTCCCTTCTGGCCTGCAAAGTTTCTGTTGAGAAATCAGCTGACAGTCGTATGGGTATTCCCTTGTAGGTAACTGAGTTTCTTTCTCTTGCTGTTTTTAAGATCCTCTCTTTATCTTTTGCTCTTGGCATTTTAATTATGATGTGTCTTGGTGTGGTCCTCTTTGGATTCCTTTTGTTTGGGGTTCTCCGCGCTTCTTGGACCTGTAAGTCCATTTCTTTCACCAGGTGGGGGAAGTTTTCTGTCATTATTTCTTCAAATAGGTTTTCAATATCTTTCTCTCTCTCATCTTCTGGCACCCCTATAATTCTGATGTTGGTATGCTTGAAGCTGTCCCAGAGGCTCCTTACACTATCCTCGCATTTTTGGATTCTTTTTTCATTTTGCTTTTCCGGTTGGGTGTTTTTTGCTTCCTCGCATTTCAAATCATTGACTTGATTCTTGCGCTCCTCTGGTCTGCTGTCGGGAGTCTGTATAATATTCGTTATTTCAGTCCGTGTATGCTTAATTTCTAGTTGGTTCCCCAATATAACATCGAGGGTCTCATTAGTTTTCTTGTAGATCTCATTAAGTTTATCGGCGGCTTCTAAACAGTTCTTGAGAGACCTTAAAAGTGTGGTTCTGAACTCTATATCTTCCATTGACAATTTTGTCCTGTTTCTTTGTCTCCGCATTTTGTTATGCTTCCTTGGTGCACCCCCTAGTGGTCTTTGTTCACAGTCTTATAGTTAAACCTTGATAGTTGTAGCTAATACCAGGGAGGGTTTGACCTCCAGGCCAAGTGGCTATGAGAATCAGCTGTGTCTGCAGTGAGAGAACTTCTGTCCTCTAGGGAGGTGCTAATCTAGCCTTTGTCTGAGGCTATCCGGCAAATGCCTCTGTGCAGGGCTTGGGCGGGGCGGGTCGCACAGGATCAACAGGGTGGGCCAGAGAGAGCAGTTATGGCGGCTCTCAGTCCTGTCCCCAGGGGCTCTGCCTCTCTGAGTCCCAGCACCCGCTGCAAACCTCGGAGAGAAAGCTGCACTCGCTCTGACCGAAGCCAGACAGTCCCGCTTCTCCCGTTTGAGTCTGGGTCCCTAAAGACTCGCCTGTATCTGGAGCTCAGAGTCTGCTACTCCCTCCTGATTGAAAACTCCAACCGCACCCTCCGCCGCCAGCCCGCTCCGCGCACTCCGCACCTCAGAATTTGACTTCAGCACTGCGCCTCCTCTGAGTGTCCGTATGCGTTTCTCTTTCCTCCTAGTTGTAGGACTTCCACTCAGCCAGCGTTCCTGTGGTTCTGGGTGATGTCCGTTCCGTTTTTTAGTTTCACTTTTGAAGTAGTTGTTCAAGGCAGCAAACTCCGGCGTTAACCTATGCTGCCATCTTGGTTCTCCCCTAAATCTTGATTCTAAAAATACAATCCCTCTCACAAACAACAAGTGCTGGCGAGGATGTGGAGAAAAGAGAACCCTGTGCACTGTGGGTGGGAATACAGATTGGTGCAGCCAGTATGGAAAACAGTGTGGAGGTTCCTCAAAAAATAAAAAATGGGCCCTTACTGGTGTTTCCCAGTGGGTTAGAGCATGGGCCCCACACACTGAAGGGTCTAGGGTTTGATTCCTGCTCATGGGTATGTATCTGGGTTACGGTTCACTCCCCATCCCCAGCCAGGAACCATGGGGGAGGCAACCAATGTGTCTCTCTCACATTGATAAAATTAATATTTTTAGGTAAAATGGTAACTTTGCTGTTTTCTCAGTCAGACAAAATTAATTCAATAGGACAAAAATTACTTGTAAATTAACATCTAACTTTACAAAACATCATATAGCCCTTATAGTAAGTACAATAAATAAAAAAGAAGAAAAAAAAACACATATACTGAGAGATAACTCAGGTGGTTTCCTCTATTAAATCATTGAAAGAGTAATGTTTTACCTTCTTTTAATTCTTTGGATAATTTCTTCAGTACTTACTACTTTATTGAGGGGAGTTATATCTACATAATTTTTAGCACAATGATAAATTGTTGTGTGAGCCCTTCTCTATCCAGTTGGAGGATAAAGGTTTCCTATCCCTAGATCAAAACCTGGAGGTCACCTTAACTTATTTCACTAGCATAATATCCTCGAGGTCCATGCTGATGGTTGTCAAGAGGGTAAGGAATTAGATGGTTGAGTAAAAAAGGAAAAGGTTAAGAAGTACAAGTACAAATTGTTAGATACAAAATAATTAGGGATATAAAGTACAACATAGGGAAAATAGTCAATATTATAATAACTATGTATATAGTGCCAGGTGGGTACTTGAAATATGAGGGTAATCACCATGTAACATGTATAATTATCTAACCACTATGCTGTGTACCTGAAACTACTAAAAATAATATTGAATGTAAACTATAATTGAAACATTTAATTTAATTTAAAATCCTGGAGGTCACCTTGAAATGGGCATCTCCTTCTCTACTGTGATATCCAGCATCAAGCACCTATTATTGGTTGATGGAATGAGGTGGTACCTTCTTCAAATCAGACTATCCATAGGGTACAGAGAAAAAGAGCTCAAAGGTCACTGAAGAGTTTAGTCCATATATTAATACTGACCCTCTCCCATCCTAACATGCACCCTTCCTGGGTTTCTATTTCTATCATGACTTACATTTCCCTTGGGTAATGTTGCAGCAATTGCAGCACCAATTGCAAGAGTGCCTCATCTGCTTATTCTAGTCTCCAAATAAACACAGAGAGTAGCTGAAAACGGAATAAGAAATGAGCAAGCCTCCATTTTTAAAAGTTGGAGGTTCTGCAAAATAAGCAGTCAGAGAAAGATAAATATCACATGATCTCACTCATTTGTGTAATATAATGAACAACATAAACTAATGAACAAAAACAGATCCAGAGACAGAGAAGCATTGATCAGACCGTCAAACCCAGAAGAAAGGTAGAGGAGGGTGGGGTAAGGGGTAGAGATCAACCAAAGGACTTGTATGCATGCGTATAAGTCTAACCAATGGACACAGACACTGGGGAGTGAGGGCATGAATGGGGATGAGGGTGGGGGGGCAATGAGGGGATAAGGACACATATGTAATACCTTAATCAATAAAGAAAAAAATAGTTGGAGGCTCTACCTATTTCAAAGGGTAGCTGCTGAAGAGTTAATGTCAGCCCTTGAGGTCCATGCACAGTCAAAGGGGAAAAATGTGAATGGAGTGGAAGATCTCATGGTTAGAATGAACATTCTTGAATTGTGAAGACTTTGAAAATTCTCCCTTAGTTGACAAATGTGAAAATATAGAAGTGTGCAGAAACCCTACCCAAGGCTTATTACACTGCCTCTTGCCCTTCCCACACACATTCAAAGTCAGCTAGACACAAACCAAGGGGATACTAAGAGTCAGTCTACTCTGATCACTGTGGGCTAGATTAGGTCTCCAAGGCCACAAAATGGAAAGCTTATTGAAGAAAAAATGGATCAACCCTGGCCAGCCCTGCTCAGTGGTTAGAGTGTTGGTCTGTGAATTGAAGAACCTCTGTGGTTAGATCCCGGTCAAGGATAAGTACCTGGGTTGCAGGTTCAATCCCTGGCCCAGTCCAGGCCCATGTGGGAGACAGGAAGCAGGGAGGCAACCAATCAATCTGCCTCTCTCAAATTGATCTCTCTCTCTCTCTCTCTCTCTCTCTCTCTCTCTCTCTCTCTCCACCTCCCTTTCTTCCACTCTTTCTAAAAATCAATAGGAAAAATATCCTCAGGTGAGGATCAGTGGCCAGTGTTGGGGCTTACAAATGTCCATTAAGGAACTTCCCAAATAACAAAAATTAGATGTGGAAAGACATTTCCCTGATTATTTCTTGGGGTAGTCAGGAAAAGCCACTGGTGATGAGCCATGACTATTGACTCTGTGGAGCAAGATGTGGGGAAGGTTGAGAGGCTCTGTTTGTCTTGTCATTCCTATCACCTGCACTGAGGTGTGCTCTGCACTGGAGAGGTTCTGGGAAGAATTATCTGTGCAAAGCTACGTGGTCTGTGATGGCCACAGAGTCATGGCAAATGAGGTGAGCCATCCATGGAGCCATGATGCTCTGTGTAATGCTGATTCTGGCAGCTCCGTGCCCATCACCGAGGGTTGTGCCAAGGGAGTTTAGCCCAGGCCTAGCTCCCAAAGAAACGCTGTGAGAGATGGTGGTTTTTATAATCAGAGTGAGAGATTTCATGTTTAAAAACTTTTTAAAAAAATATATTTTTATTGATTTCAGAGAGGAAGGGAGAGGAAGAGAGAGATAGAAACATCAATGATGAGAGAGAACCATTGATCAGCTGCCTCTTGCACACCCCACACTGGGGATTGAGCCCACAACCTGGACATGTTCCCTGACTGGGAATCAAACCATGACCTCCTGGTTCATAGATCAACATTCAACCACGGAGCCAAGCTGACCAGGCAACAATAGTCTTTTGATGAATGCTAATGGCCGAAAGTTTTAAGAGAATGGATTAAGTAACAAATATAGACTTCTTATATACTTAACATTGTGGCTAAAGAAGGCCAAAGAAGAGAAGATAAACTCTAAAATGGTATACCTGAGACCTTTTGAGAGTTTGTTGAAAGGCAGGACCAAGGTAAGGGCAAGCTCAACTGATTTTTATTTAAAAACAATTTTTTGTGTGAATAATTTTTTTTTGTTTTCTTGTTATATATATTTTTTTTCTTTAATGATTAAGGTATTACATATGTGTCCTTATTCCCCCATTGCCCTCCCACTCATGCCCTCACCCCGCCACTCGGTGTCTGTGTCCATTGGTTATGCTTATATGCATGCATACAAGTCCTTTGGTTGATCTCTCCCCTTACCCCCACCCTCCCCTACCTTCCCTCTGAGGTTTGATGGTATGATCAATGCTTCTCTGTCTCTGGATCTGTTTTTGTTCATCAGTTTATGTTGTTTGTGAGGAGAGACAAAGAACTAGCCTCTGGAGCATTTGTCCCTCTAGGTGAAAAACATCAAATTGATGCCCAGCCAGTGTGGCTTGGTGATTGAGAATTGGCCCATGAACCAGGAAGTCATAGTTAAATTCTCTGGTAGCGCACATGCCTGCATGTGGGCTCGATCCCTAGTGGAGGGCATTCAGGAGGCAGCCAATCTATATTTAGCTCTCATCATTTCACTCTCCCTTCCTCTCTATAAAAATCAATAAAAAACATATTTTTAAAAAACATAAAATTGTTGAGAAGTTTTGCCACTTTTTTAAGACAGGTTAGAGACCTTAAATAAACTATACTGAAGCCAAAATTGAGAACTTACTATAAGTAAATGTGAAGACTGTGAATAAAGAACTGAAGAGCTATAATTTATTAATTGGACTTATAGAAAGCTTGAAAAGAAAAAAAATTCTAACTATACAAAAGTTTAGCTGATTGCTGACATTACAAGCAAGATTAACTCCTTAGAAGACTTATCCAACAAATTAAACATCAAGTAGCAACCAAAATATCCTTCAAAAACCATCAGAAACTTGGAGAACTGCTTCAGACAGCATTGACAAGCTGTGGAGGACAATTCCATTCTTCAGAGAAGCATAAAGCTGCTTTCATGTGAATCTTAAAAATGGAAGATAAGGGTGTGAAAAACTACTAAAGAGAAAAAAAAAATCAGAATCCTGCCTGGACAGTCAGTTCCTAACAGTAGAGAGATCAAACCTGTAGGTGAACACCTGCTATAAATGAGCCATTGGGCTGCTATTCCTGGGGAAAACAACATGGATTGTGGAAATATGGAACTGGACAATCGAAGGTGTCAGAAATAGAGACCTTTTAACTGATGAATCTAAAGGATTTTTGATTTATGCAAATAAATTAAATGTCAATTTACAAACTCTTGAAGAAAAAAAAAAAGACAGCACATATACCAAAACAAACTACAGAAGCTAAAATCAGTGCACTTAGAAATCATTTGAAAAATTTCCAACCAAGAAAGCTTTGTTGCATTCAGAACACACCTAGGTAGAAAGGGAGATCAAAATCTCCAACAGAAATATCATTGAACTTCATCAAGAAAAAAAATTATCCAATTTAGAGAAAATTTGCCCCATTCAAGGTGGAGGAGAATTATTTCAAACCATATCAGTAATGCATACAAACAGATACATATTATAAAATTCAATCAAAATTATTTCAGAAAATTTTAAAAGAATCACTAGGTATTATTAAATCTTTCTTAGTCCCAGGACACAAAAGCTCATGTTATGGAGATAATAGATCTCTTAGCTCAGAGAAACCTCATAACTTAAAGCAAATGCATACATAACACAAAAATTGAGAAATAACTTAAAATTTCTGAAAACTATGCTCCCATTCCTTATTTTAAAAAATAGTGCATTTGGCACAGACCTGAGGCCACAACCAGGTATCTTCCAGACACCAGACTGAGAGAAGAACATCAGGCTGCAATGGGGAGGGAATGAAAAGATCCAGGCCTAGTATCCACTGTGTATCAACCCCCATGATCCCTCCAATCTGCTGACTCCATCCTGAATCAGCAGGTCTTCCAGGAGAGCAAGACAGAGCTATGTGGTTCAATTAGTTACTTTACAAAGAAAGCATATATCGAAGAATTGAATAAAATAGGAGTGAATAGTCTAGATAGAAAATATAAGGCCAAGTGGCAGAATAATTGTTTTCATATATCTGAAGTCCAAGATGGCTAAGATTAATTCCCCTTCTTCAAAGCATTACATTCTAGAGCACCACACATGGCAGTTTAGGGTGCAGATAGTCATTCACCATAAAGATGAACCTTCCAATGATAGCTGTCCACAAACCCGATGGGTCACTATTCTGGGAGATATTGGTCCAGATTCCCCTTTATAAGCCTTCACACTTTCATAGATATTTAACAAATTCCCTCCCGTAGGAAATTAGGCAGAAAGAATTATGATAATCAGTAATTATTATCAAGCAATTAGTATTACAGTATTTCTCAGCAAGATAAAATCACAAATTAGTCATGTACTGTTTTCCAAGTCTTATAAAACATTTATTCAAAAGCCATGCAAGCTTGTTATTTAATGTGTCCCTCATAACATTTAGGCATCTCTCATGAGGTTCATGGGTCTTGATTTGGCCCTGACCACTGGCAATCATTGCCAATCATTTCAGTCTCAGGAGAGGTCATCAAATAAAACTCTCCTCCCGCCCTTCCCCCACCCCCCCCAATTCCACATTTGCAGGAGGCAAATTTCCAAAAAAGATGAAGGATTTGGATCTCATCAGGCATGTGTTTCTCTAATGGTTTAAACAGAAGATACATTTGATTTTCTCAAGAAATTGAGAACATTTTTTCTAGTTGAAATTCATCCGACAGAAATATATCAGGTACCTCTATGGATTCCTTAAAGTGGAAATATGTATTTACTGAGATTAGACTTGGAAGTACTAGATCTCAGAGATTGCTTTGGGAATGTGAGAAAGTCATTATTTGCTGGCTTTCCAGTAATTTATTTTGAATTTGTTAAATTCATTGATGTGTGACTGCCTATCAAAGCTTGATAAATAGCTTATAAATCACTTTAGGGTTGGCAGAAATAAATATTAACAAGTCAATTTCCAAGGAATTTAAAGTCAGTTTCTCCTTCTTCTGTCACCGTAAGTTAAAAAGCGAATCTCAAGTTGTTTCATTTAGAAAAGAATCTACAACTGTTTTTGTAATAATTTATTTTTATCAGGATAGTCACAGGACTATTTATGATATGAAATCAAACTATTTACTTAAAAGAAGAGTCTGTTCTTCGTAAGTCCACCTTGGACTTTCATATGACAAGAGTTTTGTGTGAAACTTATTTATAAAATACCAGCACAGTGATGATTGTAATCATTTGAGAGGCTAAAGTAACCCTCTTCACCGAGGTTTGCTCAGGGCTGGCCTCAGAAGAGGGAAAGAACAAAGTGAATCTTGTGAGGCTGCCAGGATTTTAAAGTACATTATCATGTGCTTAAAATCAACAAACTTTATGTATTTGGCTAATCTCTGAGTTCTAAAAGATCAGACAGCTAATATGGAGTGGCTGCTTACCTGTTCCGATAATTTCTGTCCGTCCAGGTGGGCCTGCGTCACAGCATCATTCACAAGAAAGTGGAAGTTCAGGAGCACGTGTTCAATGTCATACGTTCCATGCATGGCATCTGACAGCTCTTCCAAGGACCGGATGTACGCATGCCAGTGTGGATTCAGCTCCGCCATGTGCGCCAAGCAGCCTCTCACGACGTTGAGGCAGTACCCCATGCACGGTTTACTGAGCGTCAGGCCCTGGCAGTGAGGGCAGTACTGCATCCTCAGGAGGGCTCGGCCACACTCCCTGGAGAAGAGCAGATGGTCTGTGGTATTGATGACTTCAATGCCCAGATTCAGTGCCTGCAGAAACGTGCGGCTGGGCAGCAGCGACCTCCCCATCTGCCCCATTACTCTTTGGGGGATATTACCAAATGGACTAATGTCCCGGCGAGCCATCCGGATGCATTCCGAGTACTCCAGGGAGCTGTCGGTCACAGCAGGGTTAATGAGATGATTGTAGACTAGAGGGAAAAGACTGTCAAAGAATCTGTTCACAAATTCTTCAGGATTAACATCCGCACCGAATAGATAGAGCCCCACATCGGTGAAGAACTCCTGAACTGAAGCAGCCGCCTCTAAGGCCATGTTCCTGTAGGTGTTGCAGAAAAGTATGCTGGTGTAATTCTCTGCTTGTCTGATGAGAGTTTCAAGGGTTTCTGTAACAAAAGCAGAGGCAAAGGATGGAAAAGCTTAGTATTCATTTTAGAACTCTTTGTCCATCTGCTCCAGACAGTAAATGAGCTTAATGCACTGAAACTATCCTAAAGATCTAAATGAGAACGCTCAGCCTACAAACCCAATTTAGTTTCCGAAAGATGATGTCTGGTCAACAGTGAGCATTACACACAGCACACTTGTTTTACAGAAATGTTTTCCTAGAATCAAACACATTTTAAAAAAGAATAGAAATAAAAAAGAATTTACATGTACATTATATTATGCCTTAGTCATTCATAAGCCAATAATGAGAGGGAAACGGTATCACTGAGAAAATAATTTTTGATCATGAGTTCATTGTTTATCAAATATAGTGATATTAATTACTTGATTCAACATGTACCGTATTTTTATATTTTTTTCTCAGAATGAAAACTAGTAGATTATGTACTAGTTACTTCTAAGAGAGGCTAAGTTCCCAAAGGAAAGTCTGACAATCCTTGGACCTCCTAGCATGTTCAAATTAAAAAGAAAGTAAAAAATTTTATAATTAAACCCCTAAATTGTCAAACCTTATTTACACAGTGGGAAAGTCGTGGGAAGTATTAATTGATGAAAATAAATAATTGTATGACCACCTTCTCTACTATCTTCTGTTGTTTTTAATCATCTTATCTTCAAAGATTTTATTGTGGGACATTTTATTTTATTACTAAGTAATGCTTCCAAATAAATTTTGCTACAGAAAGAACAGAGAATAATTCATCCATAAATTAAAGGAGGTTGTAGTAATCAGCAAGTAGATGTCATACTTCAAAATGATAGCTTTAGGTAGCAGTCTACCACTGGTAATTACATTTTATAATTATCCTAAATATGATACATATCAATATAATATGTAATTAATTATAAAATACACCAATAAAATTATCTTCCATAACTTCAATCTCAGTTATTTTTCATTAGGTCATAAAAGACCACACAATAACTGTAACCCAACCATTGAATCCTATATAATAAAGAGGTAATATGCAAATTGACTGCCATGCCCTCACACAAGATGGCCACCCCATGTGGTCACAGATGGCCAGCAGGGGAGAGAAGTTGTGGGCAATTAGGCCAGCAGGGGAGGGCAGTTGGGGGTGACTGGACCGGCAGGGGAGGGTAGTTAGGGGTGACCAGGCTGGCAGGGGAGGGCAGTTGGGGACAATCAGGCCGGCAGGGCAGCAGTTAGGCATTAATCAGGCCAGCAGGGGAATGGTCAGGGGGCAATCAGGCAGGCAGGCAGGTGAGCAGTTGGGAGCCAGCAGTCCCAGATTGTGAGAGGGATGTCCGACTGCCAGTTTAGGCCTGCCGGATATCCCTCTAGGGATCCAAGATTTGAGAGGATGCAGGCTGGGCTGAGGGACAACCCCATCCTGTGCACAAATTTTGTGCACAAGACCTCTAGTCTATATTATAAAAGGTTTGTGGCCCTAACGCCGAGACAACCAAAGACTGATGCAGATGGATGGGGCTGTGCTATTTCATATGCTGGGCTTCTAGTATATTATAAAAAGAGATGACAAATTGTAAAATAAAATTAAATAATAGAAAACAGAGGTGCAGGGAGAGCTGGTGAAATGGAACTGTGTCTGAATTTGCCATAGTATCCTAAAAGAAGCTAACCACTATCATAAAATAAGCTTTCATAAGATAAGCTACAATATCATGTACCCTAATTCTGTTCTGAGACTGATTCAGGTTGGGTTCCAGGCTTCAGTGTGATATATCAAGGTACACGCTATTGTGTTCTCTTAAAATCCATATGTCGAAACCTAATCTCCAATGTGATAGTATTTGGAAGTGGGACTTTTGGGAGGTGATTAGGTGATCAGGGTGGGGCCCTCAGGAATGGGATTATTGCCCTTATAAAAGAGGTGTCAGAGCTCTCCCTTACCCTTTCTGACAGGTGAGGACACAAAGAGAAAACAGCTGTGTATGAACCAGAAAGGGGACTCTCACCAGATAATGAATCTATGCGCACCTTGATCTTGGACTTCCCACCCTCCAGAATTCTGAGATATAAACTTGTCTTATTTATAAAACTACCTAGTTTATGATATTCTGTTGCAGCAGCTGGGACTAAGAGAGAGATTTTACCTTGCAATCAAAGGCAACAGTTTTTAAAGGCTGTTGCAACTCTGATGGAACTGGAGTGCTAGGAACTCTAGATTGTTAACCAGGCAGGGCTCATGCATTACCTGTGCATCTCCAGGGCCCACTATAGTATAAACTGCATTCTCAATCTCAATTAAAATGTGAAAGGATGAAAATAGGATGGTAACTGAAGGCTTCAGCTGAGATTAGCTGCTCTGCCAAGTGAGAGAGAATTAACACCAGGTTTTCCTGACTGGCCTGACAATCTGGGCTGCCTGAGGAAAATACCAATGGCCAGGTCTCTGTACTGTGGATTCTAACTCAGTAGGCCTGCCCTGGTCCAGGAATCTATAGTTAACAAGCAATCCTAAAAACAAGAGGGTGGAATTATTTTGACTTGGCCACAAATGGGATTGCATCAAAATAAAAGTTTCTGCACAGCAAAAGAAACCATCAATAAAATAAAAAGGGATCCTACTCAATGGGAGTACATATTTGCCAACGATACATCTGATAAAGGGTTAATTTCCAAAATACATAAAGAACTCATACAACTCAACAAAATGAAGACAAATAATCCATTTAAAAAACTGGCCAAGGACCTGAATGGACACTTCTCTAAAGAGGACATAAAGAAGGCCTAGAGACAAATGAAAGCAATACTCAAAGTCACTAATCATCAGAGAGATGCAAATTAAAATGACAATGAGATATCACCTCATACTTGCCAGAATGGCTATCACTCATATATCAAAAAAAACAAAAAGTGCTCGTGAAGATGTTAAAAAGGAACCCTCATGCACTTCTGGTGGGAATGCAGACTGGTGCAGCCACTATAGAAAACAGTATGGAGTTTCATCAAAAAATTAAAAATGGAACTGCTATTTGACCAAGTGATCCCACATCTGGGGATATATCCTAAGAATCCCAAGTTGGCCAGTTTTTGAAACATTGCAATTGCATATATCTATAAAATGTTCTCTTTGCTTTGATAGAGGGGTTCAACAAGCATTCCACCATGATAGTCTGACCCCACAGTTGAAACCTCAGCTGCTACTAAAGCTTTCATGGAACCATGAGAATGAGTGTGAAAAGCAAATTAAACCTCTGTGGTTGGAACTAAAATAAAACTGTTAAACTTATTTATTATCAATAGCATAGGCTTGTTTTCCTCCTCTTCTGTGAGACTATAAACTAGGAGGAGATAGGTTCCAAGTTTTCTTTTGTAAGATAAAATAAGACTAGGTTAAAAAAATACCCATATATCACAAACATTCCTACATGCTTCCCACCAAGCTTGCTAAGGTGCATGCTATAGGTGTATGTGATTGATACCTGCCATGTTTCTCAGTGCAATAAAGGTTCATGCTACCCCAAGCAATAAGACAAAGATCCCATCTGACTTCTGCCAACTCTAAATAATGCTGAAACACAATTTTTTAAAGTAAAAATTAGAATGTTTCTTTATAAATTCCACTCCCATTAATTTATAATTTATTCAGGAATATAGGAAATTCATCTTTTCCATTGCTATAACTAATGTTTGCAAATTAATTTATTTTGTAAAAGCAATGTTGAAGAGAATATATTTAATATTTAGTTGTATCCATTAAAAAAATAGGTATAGTAATTCCAAAAATCCTTAGTTCTTTTGAAGGCTGCTCTGCACTAAAGGCAAAACTTGAAATTGATTACCTTTGAGTTCATAATTAAAAATAAATTTATGAAAAAATTCAACAATGCTGATTTTATTTCATTTCACACTATTTTTTCTCTGGTTTATTGTTATTCTTTTTTTAACAAAATAAAAAACTGAAGAAAAAATTTAGGAAACATATTATAGTAAAATTTTAAAATCTTTTCCTAATATCATATGCATTAAAATTTTAGGTTTCATTAAAATGTATTAACTGGAAGCCCAGCGCACGAAATCACGAGGCCCCGCCCACCCATGTGCACCTTGTTGCACTCGCAGCCCCACCCACCTGCACGTGCCTCGGCCACCCACACCGGTCTTTGGTCTTTAAAGAGTTAGGGCCACTGGGTTTTTATAATATAGACTAGAGGCCCAGAGCACGAAATTCATGCACTAGGGAGAGGGGGTATCCCTTAGCCCAGCCTGCACCCTCTCCAATCTGGGACCCCTCGGGGATGTCCAAATGCCAGTTTAGGCCTGATCCCTCCCCTGACTGCCGGTTTAGGTCCGACTGGCAGTCGGATATCCCTCTCACAACCCAGACTGCTGGCTCCCAACCTTTCACCTGCCTACCTGCCTGCCTGATTGCCCCTAACCACTTCTGCCTGCCAGCCTAATCACCCCTAACCACTCCTCTGCCAGCCTGATAGAAGCCTAACTGCTCCCCTGCCAGCCCAATTGCCCCTAATTGACCTCCCCTGCCCACCCAGTTGCCCCCAACTGCCCTCACCTGCCAGCCTGGTGCCCCCAACTGCCCTCCCCTGCTGGCCTGGTTGCCCCTAACTGCCCTCCCCTGCCGGCCATCTTTGGTTGTGGGCGCCGCCATCTTTGAGGGAGTGGCAGTCAATTAGCATATTCTCTCCTTATTGGCTGTGGGTGCTGCCATCTTTGAGGGTGGGGCAATCAATTAGCATGTTCCCTCCATGTTTGCTGTGGGCTCCACCATCTTTGAGGGAGTGGCAGTCAATTAGCATATTCCCTCCTTATTGGCTGTGGGTGCTCCATCTTTGTGACAGTGTGAGGGTCAATTAGCATATTCCCTCTTTATTAGGGGATTGTATTACCCTTTGAATGAGACATTATATGTTCTCTAACATCAACATTCTGATTCTATCCTGAATAGCTAACACACAGTGGGTTTTAAAAATGAACTATTCTGCAATTGGTTTTCACTATTCTATTAACTCATCACAATATGTTATTTTTCCTTTTAATCTTTATTAAACCTGATATTGACACTTTCCAGTTATTGAATTACCTGAACATATGTTAGGTATGTATTTTTTATTTATATGTATTTGTGATCATAAATGTTTCTTAAATCCAATCAATAAGAAAAACTATAAATGCTTGTTTTATATACATTTCACTTTCTAATGTGTAGAAATAAACATTTGTGAAGTTTTGGTCCTAATAGGTTCATAAAATTTTAATATATAAAACTCTTATATCAGAAACTAAACAATCTAAAAGCGAATCTATTGAATTATCTTGTTATAAAAATCTAATTTTTATAAATGTTGGTAAAATCAGAAGCTTAATTTACAAATATTGTTATATCAACTCTGAATTTGCAAAATTATCACAATGTTCTACTATGTTTACCATAGAGTTGAGTGTTTCGATTTATGAAATTAATATTTTTATTTTGACAAGAATTTTGAGAATTGTCAAATGAACAAAATATTTTGCTGCAATGCAAAAGAATAATTCACATAATCAGAGTTTATAAATCCAAGGTAGGTTAGGTGCTGAATAATTCATCACATCTACTTAACTATTAAGGAGACACTAAACAGTTCCTTTAATTACAAAGTTTTTTTTTTTTTTTTTTTTTTTTTTTTTTTTTTTTTTTTTTTTTTTTTTTTTTTAAATATATTTTATTGATTTTTCACAGAGAGGAAGGGAGAGAGATAGAAAGTTAGAAACATCGATGAGAGAGAAACATCGATCAGCTGCCTCCTGCACATCTCCCACTGGGGATGTGCCCGCAACCCAGGTACATGCCCTTGACCGGAATCGAACCCGGGACCCTTCAGTCCGCAGGCTGACGCTCTATCCACTGAGCCAAACCGGTTTCAGCACAAAGTTTTAATAAATAAAAAATGCCACTCACTCAAGCTATACAAGTAATAGCTTTCTATTCATGTGCTAGATAGTGTAATATATTTTGAAAAATAAATAAGCATCTGTTAAGCTTGCTTAAGGAATTTTAGCAATAGATTAGAAAAAAAATTACCTTTTTGTTGTTTTTCACTGAGAATTTCAAAAAGTTCTTATTTTCAGTATTATCAGATCAAGTTTATCAAGGCCAAACCCCAACTTTCCTTTTAATTCCTGAGAGTGGTAGATTGAATAAAAACTGCAATTTAATTGCTGATTGAATAAAAACTTAATTTCTTCCAGCATTATGAGAAAATCAAATTATGCCTTATCTCATAAAGTAAGAAGTAAAGTTGGAATGCATAAAGTTTATCTGCATCTACTCCAATTTCAACATTAACTTTCTGAGAAATTTAAATAATAAAACACCTATAACAAGTAGTTTTATCTCAACCTTTTCCAGCCCACACTCCCTTCAGAGACATTTTATTATATGTACCAATGATTATTAAAACTTAAATCAAGGATTTAAACTTAAATATAACTGGGGAGATAAAATCAGATGATAGGGATTTAAAATTAAACTTGATAAATTGCTAAATCAGTGAAGATTAATATACAGGTATCTTTTTGCAATGGGAAGAAATTTAATATTTATAGAGCTTTTATTGCTTTAAAGATAAAGTTGACTTCAAAATGCAATGATCATGAAATAACTATTGTAATAACCTAACCAGCCTTACAGGAACAGACATTTTATGAACCTTTTTACATTTTTATTATTTTTGATATATGAACATTTTAAGATACAAAATTTAAAGTGTGTTACAATTCAAGACCACAGATATCCTCAAACATAGCAATAAAATAGATGGAGAAATATTAAATTATATCAACCATGGATAATCAGATGGTTTTACAATGTGTATCTGGGTTGGAAGTGTTCACAGTAAATTTACATTTTTGTGCATTACAATTCTCAAGTCACAGATTGTGTTACTACAACAGACACTTCATTACTAAACTGCTAATTTAGAACTAGTGTGTGCCTGAGATTATACATCTTTCTGAATTAAATTACAGACAAATGACAAGATATGTAGGTAATTTTAAGAGTAATTTCTCAAACAGTTTTAATCACACATACATTACAATGAGCTGTAATTCTTCTGCTTTATTTTAAATAAAAATAATTTTAATAGTCACATTTAATAATGCCTTTAGTTATCAGAAGACCATTATAGCTACTCTGAAAATATGCATATTTAAATAAAATCAGCAATTATCTATTTCTCCAGTCTGGAAGTGTTTATACTGAATTCATCTCTATAATATTTGCATGTTTATTCAATTTTTTCATCAAGTAAAATGTGTAATAAATGTTTTCTGGAATATTAATTTAATGACATATTTTAATGTTATGCAGTGTGATTTATAACATCATTCTTCAGAAATTAGTCATCTATACAAAATATAGTGAGTGGAATATTAATCTGCACTACCAAAAATTAACATACAAGTAATTAATCTGGTCTCCTAGGAAAAGCACTGCATGGAAAAATGCTTTCTCAACTTTTCTCCTCCCTCATCTCCCTCCCCATTATTTTGGCTATCATAGTGCTTCACATTTATTTCTAATATTATTTTATAACCATTTATGTTCTGAAAATCAGCTTATGATTTTAGCAAAAATTTGAACTTATTAAGTGTTTATGCAATACTAGAGGCCTGATGCATGACATTCATGCACTGGGAGGCGAGGTGGGGTCCCTCAGCACAGTCTGCATCCTCTCACAGTCCGGGACCCCTCAGGGGATGTCCACCTGCTGGTGTGGGGAGCAGGCCTAAGCTGGCAGTCGGACATCCCCCGAGGGGTCCTTAGCACTGCTGGGGAGGTGGAGAGGCTTGCCAGCCATGAGCCCGGCTTCTGGCTGAGTGGCACTCCCCCTGTGGGAGCACGCCGACCACTAGGGGGCAGCTCTTGTGTCGAGCGTCTGTCCCCTGGTGGTCAGTGTGCATCATAGCAACCAGTTGTTCCATGGTTGGGCAATTTGCATATTAGCCTTTAATTATATAGGATAACATAATTGCTAAAAAACTCACTGTAGATTGTTTCATGAATTATGGTGGAGTGAAGATTTTAAATCAAATCTCCTAATAACCTTTAAAATACACCAATGGAACAGAATAGAGAGTCCAGAAATAAACCCACACCTTTATGGTAAATCAATATTTGACAAAGGAGGCAACAACATACAATGGGGTTAAGATAGTTTATTCAATAAATGGTGTTGAGAATATTGGATAGATACAAGCAAAAATATGAAACCAGACCACCTTCTTACACCATACACAAGAATAAACTGAAAATGGATTAAAGACTTCAATGTTAGACTTGAAACCATTAAAATCCTACAAGAAAACATAGGCCAAAAAATCTGAGACATTTCTCATAGAAACATTTTTTCTGATAAATCTCAGGCAAGGAAAATAAAAGAAAAAATAAACAAATGGGACAACACCAAACTAAAAGTTTTTGTACAGCAAATGAAACCATCAACAAAATGAAAAGACAACATATTCACCAATGATGCATCTGATAAGGATTAAATATCCAAAATTTATAAAGAATTTATAAAACTCAACACAAAAAAGCAAACAAAACAAAACAAAACACAATCCAAATAAAGGGCCTGAATAGCAACTTCTCCAAAGAGGACATGCAGATGGCCAATAGACATATGAAGAGATGCTGAATGTCACTAATCACCAGAGAAATGCAAATTAAAATCACAATAAGATATCACCTCACACCTGTCAAAAAGCTGTGGTACATTTACATAATTGAATACTACTCAGCCATAATAAATAAATAAATAAATAAATAAATAAATAAATAAATAAATAAATAAATAAAAAATGGAAATCTTACCTTTTGCTACAGCATGGATATATCTGGAGAGTATCATGGTAAGTGAAATACCCAGTCAGAGAAAGACAAGTACTGTATGATTTCACTTATATGTGGAATTAATGAATGAAATAAACAAAATAGACTCATAGATACAGAGGACAAACTGACAGTTGTCAGAGGAGAAAGGATTAGGGGGCTGGGTGAAAAAGTGAAGGGATTAAGCAAAAGCAGAACTCGGTACCTATCTAATCGCGTAGCTGTGAGAATTAATTGAACTTATACATGCTCCGTACCTGCATAATGTCTACAGGTGAAAAATGCTCAAATACATTAAAGAGTCATCATCACAGTCACCCTTCACTTCTGCTATGTATTTACCATGAACTAGATGTCTCATTAGGTTTTTTTAGTAAATTAATTTCCTTGATTCTCCAACCCACAATAATAACAACTATTATTATTATTATTGTTATTATTATAAAGATAATCAAGTGAAACACTGAATATATAAGTGGTTTGCCCAAGGTTTACAAAGAAAGTGACATAGCCTGGATTTCAATCCAAGGCCTCTGGCTCTAAAATCTGGGTTCTTAACCATTAGCATATATTATCTCTTTTTAAATAGGCTGAAAGTCTATTTAAATTAGTTGAAAATGGTCCGTTTGGTATATACTTAAATCAAAAACAAAAGTGAAACAACTTTATTTATATGTCTAAATAAAATAGAAAGATTTCACCGTTAATTTAGCACATTGAGCCATTATGTAACAACATAATTTAGCTACTATAATTACTTTTTTTGGAAATTAACCAATACTATTAATATAGCTAAAATAAATGAAGAGATAGCGCTACATATGTTGTGTTGGAGTCAAAACAGCTAAGGACTCTCTAATATTTGTAATTATTAACTGCAAAATTCATCCTCATCTCTAGAAAGATGGTCCTACCTCTTCCTAACCAGATTCATTGGCTTCTCAAGGCTCACACTCTCCTGGTTTCTCTAGGTCAGGGGTCCTCAAACTTTTTAAACAGGGGGCCAGTTCACTGTCCCTCAGACCGTTGGAGGGCCGGACTATAGTTTAAAAAAAAACTATGAACAAATTCCTATGCACACTGCACATATCTTATTTTGAAGTAAAAAAACAAAACTTCAAAAAAAGGCTCTCCTAACTTCAAAAAAAAAGGCCCTACTAACTGCAAAATAAAAAAAATAAAAAAAATAGAACTCCTAACTTCAAAAAAAAAAATAAATCCTAACTTGTTCTTACCTCAGTCCTCAGGCAGCAGCAGGCTCTGCATAGGCAAGCTCGTGACTCGTCCAATCACACCCGAGACAGAGAGGAGGAGTCAAGAGACAGAGAGAAGGAGGGGAGTCTGAGAGTGCGGCACACATTCCACACATGCACACTGCGGGCCCAGGATGAGTCGGCTGCTAAGCAGCAGGCAGCGGCAGCAAAAACACCCGGAGGGCCGGATAAATGTTTTCGGCGGGCCGCATGTGGCCTGCGGGCCGTAGTTTGAGGACCCCTGCTCTAGGCCCTAAATCTGGTGCCATTGATCCTCTTACATCCATTATGGGTAATTTTTTTTCTTTCTGTTCCTCTAAGACTTAAGCCAGACTTTTCAAAACCCTGAGTGGAATTGAACCCAAGACCCTTTGGTCCACAGGGCGATGCTCAATCCACTACCAGCAGTTCTCATCCTGTGGGTCGCGACCCCTTTGGCAGTCGAACGACCCTTTCACAGGGGTCGCCTAAGACCATCCTGCATATCAGATATTTACATTACTATTCATAACAGTAGCAACATTACAGTTATGAAGTAGCAACGAAAATAATTTTATGGTTGGGCCACAACATGAGGAACTGTATTTAAAGGGCCAGAAGGTTGAGAACCACTAAGCCAAATTCGCTGGGGCAGTACTGGGACGTTTATTTACTATTTCTAATTAGACATCATAAGTATTCTTTCTTCTTAAAAATATTTCCTATTGCCATATATTGCCCAAAAATCTATCTCATCCAGCCTGGATTACTGGTTCCTCAGCCCTTTCTTTCCTCATTCCAATAGCGAGCATTCTGAAAGTTTCATTCATCCATCCTTTTACCTATCTACTTACATACAATGTTCACTCCAGGAGCAAGTCAAAACACCATAGACCTGAACAAATCAACACAATTTTATTTACATTGCATGGTTTTCAAACAGCCTAAAAGGATATGCAGGTGCCAAAAAAGCCATTTTATCAAGTAGCACATGGCATTCTAAATTAGCATGAATTGGACCTACAGTTCCTCTGACTACATAATTATACTGGTCTCAATCTTTCCTTTTTTAAAAAAAACAAAACAGTTTTATTGATTTTTTTACAGAGAAGAAGGGAGAGGGATAGAGAGTTGGAAACATCAATGAGAGAGAAACATCGATCAGCTGCCTCCTGCACACTCCCTACTGGGGATGTGCCTGCAACCAAGGTACATGCCCTTGACTGGAATCGAACCCGGGACCCTTCAGTTCGCAAGCTGACGCTCCATCCACTGAGCCAAACCAGTCAGGGCTCAATCTTTCCTTTTTAAAGCTAGCTGTATAAAATCCACAGATGTACAAAAGCAAAACTTCTAGTACCCTCTAAAAAAGTTTAGTTATCTTATTGTGTCAAATCACTGCAAGTCATTGACCACATTTATTGGTCTAAGAAATGTCTTTAATTTACACCCTCTTCTAGAAAATTTAGGTGGATTTTTTTTTCACCAAGTGATGAAGTACAAATGTGTGTATCTTAGTATCTCATATCATGGTTCCTGGGGTCTTTGTCTACAGTATACTGCTAAGAATATATTTGTTTGTTTCTATTAGCTTTATAGTAAAAAGAATTTCATTGGGCAATACAAACATAGTCACTATACAAATTCATACTAAAGTAAAATGCTGATGAGTTCTAACCAGCTTATGTCCTAATATTAGGGAACTTAAAAAAAAATAAAAGGTTTTAATGACATTCTAGAATTTCCTGATTTTAGAGCACCCTAGCCATGGTCCTACAGATCTGCTGGATCATACTGCCAAGTGTCATGTCTGAGTGCTTCCTACAGTTATAGGACAGCACACAGAGAAGAAATGCATTGGAAGTATTCACTCCAAAGTTACAGGCAGTTTAATAAATATACTGTTCCTGCCCTGACAAGAGAGAAACTCCTTTAGAAGGTAGGCAATCTTTTAGACTATTACATTCTTTCCAAATAGCAGGAGGAAAAAATTGCAATACTTTCTGACAAATGAAATGGGCTATAGAGCACAAAATCAATCAGACTGAAGAGAGCCTGTTTTACTACAATATCCTTTCCTGCTTTCAAAAATGTTACCAGAAAATATTCCAAGAGTAATATAGTCAAAAGCAGAAAGCATAGGATAACATAATTATGTGATTAAGCTATGAAATGTTGGCAGTCCTTTATAAACTTGCTAGAAGTTTAATTTTTTTAAAAAAAAAAACAAAAAACTGTGCTTCCAAAGATATCTTTTAAAAATCTAAATTTTAAATAATTATCATTTATACTATCAATTTTCTTTATGAAAATATAATAAATACCCCCCAAATATTTGTTAAGTAAATTATTGCTACAATTTTGCAGAGCAAGGTCAAAGCTTTTGAAATGTCAGTATATTAGGAATGCAAAAACATTTGATCAATGTACTAAAGTTCATCTCTCAATGCCCCATAATCATCTCAGGGACTTTATTTAGGCTTGCTTCTATTAATATTATTTTAGATAATATAATTCTAGAGCCTTTCTCATACCTCATTGTCATGTTTAATTCAGTCAAAACATAGTAGCTTTGTAGTTATTACATCAAATGTCATAAAGCTATAGTTAGAAACTTTTTATTTTTTAAAAACTTGTTTTATTGGAAATTGATCTTAGCTTCTGTGTGGAAATGTATCTATACATTTGAAAATCATTAAAAAGTAGAACCCGTCATTTAGGAAAATATTAATCAATGTGGAGCTTAACAGAAGGACTAAGTCGCATTTCCTCTGTATTGCACTTGTACTTATGAATGCCAATATATTATCTTCTATTTTGAAAATATTATCCATGATGCTTCTTGTGTCTTTCTCAAACCTCAATTGCAATCATTAGCATTTTTTTATTTCAACAGCTTTTCCCACCTTGTGTTGTAGTCTACACTTGTCATTATTGCACTTCGTTCTCTATTTTCAATTTCAATTCAGATTCACCTTACATATATACAAGCTGTTCCCTGTTCATATACATTGAAGTGTTTTAGGCAAACATAGATGGTATTCTTGATTCCATCAACAGCCTTAAAGAGTAGTGGTCCCTCTACCTACCTCTTCTAAATCTCACAAGGTTAAGAGCCAATTCACTTGCTAGCCATACCAAATAACAGCTTCTTTTCAAAACTATTACCTGCATAAAACTTAAAGCTAGCTTGGTAGTTTCAATAAAGCCACATCCTCCCACCCCATGTCTCACACTATTTTGAAAAGCCTCATTATTGTTAAGAAAATCTTTAGTTATCCTCAAAGCATGAATGAAGCCTGTTGTAATGTTCCAGAATTATATAAAAATATACATTTTTTAAAAATTGTTGAGAAGTTTTGCCACTTTTTTACAGACAGTTTAGAGACCTTAAATCAACTTGAGAACTCATAGACTATAAGTAAATGTGAAGACCGTGAATAAAGAACTGAAAGCTATAGTTTATTAATTGGATCTATAGAAAACTTGAAAAGAAAAATAACTCTAACTATATAAAAGTTTAGCTAATTGCTGACATTACAAGCAAGATTAACTCCTTAGAAGATATTAAATTATTCAGACAGGATTGATTATGCATGTGGGAAGGGATACAAGAAAAAAATAACACTTGGAAAAGTTTGACCAATGGTATTTTAGTACACACTAAATAAAATCCACAAGTTACGCTACGCTAAGTAGCTACCCAGGGTACTGTGCAGCTTTCAAGCTATGTGAAAACTAATTTTGTCAGTATGTTGTTAAATGCACATACAATATACACTACAGAATATTAGTCTGCAGTACCAGCTATGACCTAGCATTATGAACATTAAAATAGTCAAATGTTCCCTATAGCAGAGTTTCTTAAACACTAATATGCATAAAAGCTACTTCAAGTTAATCTATACTAAAAAAAAAGGGTAATATGCTAATTAGACCTGGTCAACCAGACATCTTCCAGATGTCCGACTTCCTTTTGGACAAAGTCACGGTGGTGGGGGCTGAGGCAGAGGAAGTTAGAGGTGATCAGGCCAGCAGGGGAGCAAGCAGTTAGGGGCGAGATCAGGCCAGTGCAGGGGAGCAAGCAGTTAGGGGGTGATCAGGCCGGCAGGGTAGGGCAGCTGGGAGCAATCAGGCCAGCAGAGGGCAGCTGGGGCGATCAGGCTGGCAGGGGAGCAGTTAGGGGGCAATCAGGCAGGCAGGTAGAGGTGGTTAGGGGTGATCAGGCAGGCAGGTAGAGGTGGTTAGGGGTGATCAGGCAGGCAGGCAGGCGAACAGTTAGGCACCAGCGGTCCTGGATTGTGAGAGGGATGTCCAGCAGTCAGACATCCCTCGAGAGGTCCTGGATTAGAGAGGGTGCAGGCTGGGCTGAGGGCCCCCCCTCCATGTATAAATTTCGTGCACTGGGCCTCTAAATATTTAATAAAGATACTCAGATTCTGTAGGTTAAGATGGAGTCCAGAAATCAGCATTTCTAAAAAGCATTGGAAAATCTTGCCTGGTGTCTTTAAGAGTCAAATCACCTTGGAGTGAGGCAGACCACGTTCTTTCTATGTCAGGCCAATTATTCTTCCACTCTCATCCTGGCCACTCCTCTCTCTCTCTCCCAAACTCCTCCCCCAGCACCCCTTCTGCTTTCAATGCACATGCAGTCGATGCTCAGAACTGGCTCTTCTAAGCCTTCACCCATTCCCTTTCTTCTATCTTTTTCTATCTGGAATATTCATAATCATCCTTAAGAGAAAATGGCATCTTATACAGAAATTTCTCTGACCCAATCAGGCTGCTAATTATATATTTTTCTATGTACATATACCACTATGTAGATATCACTTTCTGCATGATACAAATTGCACTACTCATATGTCATAGCCCTTTCACAAACCTATTATAGTTTTAGTTTAAATGAAGAGCAATCATTATCATGGGGGAAATATGAAATAGAATGAAAGAAAAAGCATATATATATATATATATATATATATACATAAATATATATCAACATAGACATATAACATATATATATATGCTAGCAACAAGTTACTTATAGTTAATGCAGTTAATTCATAACTTGAATTAGCATCATACAAAATAAATAGTACACTGGCAGCAAATATTCATTCCAGGGGGCAAGGATGGCTAAATAAAAATATCATAATCAATGATGTCAACAACTTAAAGAAAAGTCACATAATCACACATCAATAAGTACAAAAGAGACAGCTAATAAAATTCCACCATTCTAAGTTATTAAAACTCTAAGTTAGGAATAGAAGGACTCTAATTAAATATGTCAGACTACTACTCAAAAACAAACATAATTCTAAATGGTGTAATGTTAAAGCCATTTCTTTCATTTTTATTATTTATTTTTTGATGTTGACGTTATTATAGATGTCCCCCATTTCCCCCTCTTTGCCTTTCTCCACCAGACCCCATCACTCCTCCATCATTTTTTCTTAAATCAAGAACAAAACAATAATGTCTGTCATCACATTCAAAATTATTTTGAATAGTCTGGTCTAGTGAATTAGAAAAGATAAAGTATTATGTGATTTGTATAACAAAAAACAAACAAATGAACAAAAAAACCCAAAAGGGTCAGGTAAAAAAACTAAGGGGGTATGCAGAAGTTGTTTTTAGAAATTTAAAGGCACTTATATAGAAGATGGGTCCTCATATAGAGTTCTACAGATCTGAGAACAATGGAAACAGAGGGTATATCCTATCTAATAAAAGAGTAATATGCAAATTAACAGTCACTCCATCACAAAGATGGCTGCACCCAGTCCCCTCAGCCCCACCGCTGAAGTGTTCAGGCCTGTGGCAGGAAGACCTGAGGGGGAGGGGGTCCCAGAGGCGGCGGGTCCAGCCTTGTCACTCCATCGCTGCTGGAGTGTCTGGGCCTGTTGACTCGTCTGGGGGCTGCAGGGGCAAGCAGCGAGGCACGATCTGCCCACTCTGGCGGCCGATCCAGCCTCACCACTCCGCCGCCAATGGAGTGTCCCGAGGCAGTGGACATAGGAGCAGAGCTGAGGCAGCAGAGAAGGGCCGGCTTCACTCCCTTCTCTGCTTTGCTCTGGCCGCAGGAAGCCTTATTCTTGCAGGAATCTTCCTGCAACGGGCCTCTAGTCAGTTTGAAAAAAGTTTTCTGAAAACAAAATGGGCTTCCTTGAAAAATAGTGAGAGCCCTGGAAAAGGAGTCATTTAAACAACTGATCTGTGATGGTGGAGAGAGTAAAGGATAGCTGACCTCTAAAATTCCTTCCAACCTTAAGAGCCATTGTTAAGTTTAATTTGAATGCTTCTTCAATGACATGACAATTCACTCAATTATGCTCAATTGTTGATTGATATAAAGGTTACCCATGGGTGGCTAACAAACACATGCACTCAAATGACTATCTTTTCCTCAATGTCCATTTCCACAGCTCATTTGTCTTTGCACTTGTAGTTCAACCTTCTCACTTATTAATATGGAAAGTTGTACAGGTGAGTCCATCACAGAAAAACATTCACATTCCACACATGGGCTTAAATGAATGCTACTCAGCAATATTTCTAACCTTCAAGAGACTGTACTTCCGTATAATACTCACAATGCAATTCCTTTAAAGAAGCACTAAGTAAAAAATGATCTAATTGGAGAACTGAAAATCACAGATAAGTTAAAATGAAGAAAAAATACTGAGAAGCCTTAAAAGCATTTTGTGACATGAAGTAACTTAATTCATCCCAAATGTTGTGCTACAGTAAGTTATATGATCCTGCCAGATGCTGCTCTTTTGGAGAAGTTTATTATACCAGAGAGAGTAATTTCTTTTAATGAGAATACTTTTGAATAATATTTGTTCCTGAAACCACTGCTTTCTTTGTTTCACAACTAATGAGAATAATTTCCTTTGATTCATAGGCATTTTTATTCTTCTGCTGATTCAATCAAAATAGCAATTAACTGCATGCATAATATGAAAATAAAGTGGAGACCTTGCAGTTCAGTTTCAGAAAATGTGCATCAATTGTGGAAACAATGTGACTCACATGTTAGAGAATCCACAGGTAAAGAATGGCAAGCAAAGCCTGCGGTTAATGCTCCAGTTTTGTGTCATCTCTGGATACCTAGCTAATGTAAAATCTGAACAGTGAAGAAAATGAAAATTACTAAAGAATGTATGTCTCAGTCATCATAACATCTAAGCAACACACAGATATCAACCTCAATGCAGGGCATTGACTGGTAGGTCCTGGTTTTCATAAAAACTTACATGAATGTTTAGCGATGCAAATCATGTGGATATAAAGTGAATGAATCTGTTCAGAGAGCGGGTATAAATTTAGAAAAACACCATCACTTTTAATTTGAAAAAGGAACACTGGAGAGTAATTTGCCGCTGAGAGGGGTAAGCACCCTAAATATAACTCAACACAGAAAAGCAAAACCACTCCTCAAACAGATAGTCATGGAGGGGATGTGTGGGGCACCTACTACAAGGGCCACATCCACTACCTGGGGGTAAAGGCTTCAAATGGAATAATCATGCAGGCAGAGACTCTCCGCAGAGGTGAGTCACATGATTTCACAGGAAGCTTCGGCTCTGGCTAAAACAGGAGCTAAGCAACAGGCATACATTTAGGAACACCTGATCTTTCTGAGTATGATTAACCTGCCTGATGCATGCTCCAATTTTATAAAATGTCACCAAATATTATAAAAAAGCCATAGAGTTATCCTGTAGTATGAAACACTGTTCCATACAGTGTGATTTTACTGCATTTAGTCATCTCATCACAAGATATAAGATTCCATAAAAAATAAATAAGGTATCTAAGTATCTTTTTCATCAAATTACCGTGATTATACAATCAGTTCCTGGTTCATAGTAAGTGCACGAAATATATCTGGATTCAGTCACGGTTCACAATGTTATTGCTGCAGCAGTACCCTGGCATCAACAACTTCAATGACTTCCTATTATTTAAAACAAAATAAAATGAGGAGAAAGAAAAAAAATGCTATAAAAGTAAACGCAATATACACATATATTTGTAGAGAAAAATATAGGTATATTCAAAATGTAGATGAGTATATATTGGTTTAATAATGGAATGAGACAACACATGTCAACTAATGTGTGGCCTGAAAAACCTTTGCATGTGAAAACTAAACCTGGCAGAATTTCAGGAATCTTATGTTCTCCCAAGTATGGGTCTTTAAATGATCTGAGGTCCTAAATCCAACACTGTGTAACTAGGTGGCCTACACTAGGAAGAATAAGTCAACAGCTTCCATCTTCTTCCCTAAAATCAGGCCTCAGAAGATGCTGATGAGGAGAGTTGCTCTGTGTGACTTAGACATTGTAAATCTTACAACAACTGGCAGGCTAACCCTACTGCACAATCTCGTTCCAGTTTCCTCCCACGTTCCAGCCTGCTTGGGAGCTATAGCCAGTCAGTCCTGGGAAAGTCATTTAAAGACTTAAACTAGCTAGAGCAGTGATTTTCAACCAGTGTGCTGAAAGAATTTTTAAAAAGCATGCAGTACCTATTTAGTCAGGGGCATCGACCTTTTTCCTTAGGTTGTCAAATTAAAAAATGACAACAGCCAACACAACAATAGTGGTCCAGTATGAGTGAATCAAAATTATACCTATTTACCTAGTTGTTGTTTTGTTTTTTTGTCAGATTGGCAAAAAATATATATATATATAACATATTTTTTGGTGTGCTGCAGAATTTTAGTAGTTAGTTTATGTGGGCCATGAGATGAAAAAGGTTGAAAATAGCTGAGCTATTGACATCACAAGCGGTATGTGCTGGAAAAGGAGTCCTAGCAGGGGTAATGAAGCAGGAAGGTGCTGTGGTGGTAGTGGGATGGTAACCTAGTCATAATGATCATGAGATACTAGGTCATAGGCCAGGTGAGAGATTACCTAGACCAACATGAAAATCCCCAGGATAACTACACCAGACATGGAGGAAAATAACTTTAAAAGATCAACGTAGACTCAGGACAAGACTTGATTTCCAATTACCTTCAGGGACTGAGATTTATTACTTAGATATTTTTTAAAATTATTTTCATACCCCTAATTTTGTTGCTAACTTCTGCTCAGTTTTCTGCAACCCTTCGTATCAAAATTAATTAAGATTTATACACGTTATCATTCTCCACAATTCTCTCTTCCATTTCTCTGTAAAACAATCAGCTTTTGCCTCCGCTATTCTACCAAAATGAATCCTGTGAACTTCACCGGTGGCCTCCATGTGGTTGCCAAACCCACTGGTGAATTCAGTCCCCACCGTAGGTGACATATCAGCAGCAGCTGACGGCGGCTCATTCCCCCCCCCCCCCCCACCTTTTCTGCACCTGATTCCTGCACACTGCCCTTTCTCGGTTTCCCTCTGCCTCACTGGCCATTCCCTCTCAGGCTCCCTTGCTATTTCCCCTCTCTCTCCATTGTTCTCATCTTAGAGTTCCCAGGGCTCCGGCGCCAGTTCTCTTCTTTTTTCTATCTAGACTCACTTTTTGTTGAGCTCATCCGGCCGCACAGCTTTAAATACTATACGTGAGGCAATGACTCCCACCTGCATATCTCCAGTCCAGGCCTCTATCCTGAATTCCAGACAAGCCAAGACTATGCTCAAATAACAGCACAGTTAAAACATAGGACTATGTCAATTTATTGCTGACAAGCTTCTGATTGCTCCCCACTTCAGAGTAAAAACAAGGTTCATAAAAAGTCCCTTGTAGCCCTGACCGGTTTGGCTCGGTGGATAGAGCATCGGCCTGCAGACTGAAAGGTCCCAGGTTCGATTCCGGTCAAGGGCATGTACCTTGGTTGTGGGCACATCCCCAGTGGGAGGTGTGCAGGAGGCAGCTGATAGATGTTTCTCTCTCATCGATGTTTCTAGCTCTCTATCTCTCTCCCCTCCTCTCTGTAAGAAAATCAATAAAATATATTTTTAAAAAGTCCCTTGTATGATCTGACCCCTCACTTTTTCTCTTACTACTCTCCCTTCCTCTCATTCTACCCCAACTATGCCTGCCTCCTTACCATTATCCAAATGCAGCAAGTACATTCTTTACTGACAGCCTATCCCTTGCTAATTTTCTCTACCAGAAAGTCACTCCTCTTTCAAATCTGTGTACAAAGGTCAGTTTACCAATGAGGTTTCCTTCAGCAGATCTATTTAAAATACCAACCTACCCTCCACCCAGGACTCTCTAACTCGACACCCAGTGTTTTATTAAATATAGCATGTATCACATAATGTATTGCACAGGTAACTTATTTATCATGACACTGCAATGAGAAAAATTTTCCAAGAACTCTGTGACAAAGGGTTAGGAAGCTCCCTAATCCTGACTGGAGAGGCTGCACCTGAATCCAATCCATGGGAAGCCATAGGCCCCATGGATTCTTCTCCTAACAATAGGGCCTGAAACTTCCCCAGGCTTCCTCCTGCTGGGTAGCTGGCTTTCTTAGACAACTTTAAACTGCTAGCCGGATGATGTGGGTGCTCACGTGGTCTCTCCAACAGCAAAAGAAGTTGTTCACGTGCTCTCACCGTTAGAAGGAAGAGCGAAGTGGGGTGACACCCCTTCACTGGAACACAGAGCTATTTTAGGTCCAGCAGTAGTCCCTGTCAGACTATGGAAGATTTTGGAGACTCATATATCTCTTGCTGATCATTGGCTTACAATGTGTCTCAACAAAACCTATTCTTTTTTTATTATTATTATTTTTATTATTAGTTAAGGTATTACAAATATGTCCTCATCCCCCCCATTAACCCCCAACCTCCCCCCCCACACACAAACTCATGCTCCCATCCCCCTGTTGTCCATGTCCATTGAACAAAACCTATTCTTTATCCTATACTAGGTGATGACACATAATTTTCTCCTACTCCCCACACAAGAACTATGTTTATGGTTTATTTTATTTTTTTCTCACTGGAATATTAGCTCCACAAGGACAAGTAATTTTTGTGTATTCTAAGCCACAGACCAATGCATAGTAGAGACTGAAATATTTTGTTAAAGAATCAAAGATGACTCAATTCTTTTTTTGGTTACTGAGCTACATAGTTGATATTGTTATCAAATAAAATAGACATTAAAAGAGGTTGAGGACATTTAAGAAGAAATAGTGACTTCATACCGTCTGACTCAGTTTTATATTTCTTACAAACAGAGCCTTCTGAGAAATATTGTAGTTCTGTACGCCTCTCAGATAAAACTACATGAAGTTCCTGATCCAAAATTCTTAGTGATCTGATTGACAAAAAAAATATTCTCCCATATGTTTTAGTTAATAAAATACCCCATAAATTAGTGGCTGAAAACAACAACCATGTATTATGGCACAGTTTCTGTTGGTCAGGAATCAGACAGCTTCTTAGCTGAGGAGTTTTAGCTGAGGCTCTTCCACAAAGCTGCAATCTAATAGAAGAGGTCTCCAGGGTTGCAGTTATCTCAAAGTTCCAATGGGTAAAGATCTGCTTCCAGACTCAGTCACTTAACCATTGGAGGCCTCAGAAGATCTGCTTCCAAGCTCACGTATGTGAGTCTCTCCATTGGGCTGCCTCACAAAAGACTGAATATACAAATGAGCAACAGCAGACCATACATATATCAAAATAAAACTCTGACCCACAACCTGCAGCAAACTGTCCAGGAAGTCAAGCCAGTCTCTGGAGCAATTGGCCCAAAGTGGCCCAGATTGCCAGCTTCCCTAATATTTGCCCCCTACTTCCAACTTAGCTCCAAGCAGAGAAAACCAGATATGCTCCTCTAACCAGTGACATAAGGTGTCCCACTTCTCCTTAGTTCATCCTCGGCTACCCCGTGCCAGCGGCCTCCAATAAGGGCATACCAAAGTCTTCCCTATTTTCCTTCTATCAAGCTCTCCCACTCCTCTGCCTGCCTTTGCATCCACCAAATTCAAAGGACAGTGATCGACTCTGTTGCTATAGCAAGCCCTAAATAAAAAGCCTTCGTTTGTTCTCACTGGGTCTTCATCTATTTCCACACCCACTGCTTTCCCCCAAAGTGAGTGATATGAGAGGGGAGAGAACACCCAAGATCAAAACCATAGTCTTTTTAAACCAAATCTCAGAAATGACATACCATCCTTTCTGCCATACATTTTTGTAAATAACTAAGTCAATAAGTCCAGCCTACACCCAAGGGGAGGGCATTACACAAGAGTGAGTACCAGACTTAGGGATCATTGGATGCCACAGTGGGGCCTGCTTCCTCAAGTCTTATATAACTCTTTCATAAATGCTAGACCCAAGTTTATTTTGGACTTAAGTATACATTTTTTTTATTGAGATTCCTTGAAAAAGACTACTCTTACACTTGTTCTGTTTTAATACACACTGTAACTTAACACTGTATAAATGAATGATACATACATCATAGAGCAGGACTGAATGTGTATTCTTGAATATTCATAGGCACATTTGGGTCTTTGGCTTGGTGACATCTAAGCAGAACTATGATATGTGACCATAAGCACCATCTGCCTAACATTAGTGTTTTGAGGCTGCCAGTGCTCCCAGATACTGAGAACTAGCTCACATGCTGGACCCAGGAGCTTAACTTATTACTTATTGGCATTCAGAAAGTTAAAAAGTGACTCTGAATGCCAATGGCATGGGTTGCCCACTTCACAACTGTCCTGAAAGTCCTCTCCAGACTCTGTATTGTATATTATGGTGTAAAGTATAGTACACCATATACTTTACTCATTTTTTTACCTTCTGGTTTTTGTAAGCATTTGTATTTTTAGTCACCATGCTAATGTAATGGCTTCATAAACCCATATAAAGTATTGGTAATTAAAAACCTATCGCCCTGACAGATCAGGTTCAGTTGGTTGGAGGGTTGTCCTGTACATCAAAAGGCCTTGGGTTCAGTTTCAGTCAGGGCACATACCTAGGTTGTAGGTTCCAGCCCCAGTGGAGGTCATATGCGAGGCTCTCACACTGATGTTTCTCTCCGTCTTTCCCTCTCCCTTCCTCTCTCTCTAAAGTCAATGAAAACATGTCCTTGGGTGAGGATTTTTTTTAAAAGCCTATCATTTCACTTTTGTGGTTCACTGAGTCATTCATTCATTCTCATTTTTAAACAAATACTATGGAGCGTACAATGGTGAATTGTAGAGCTTGTGACATACAATTAAATAAATACAGATTATGAATAAAAACCATTGCAGTACCTGGTATAAAGCAAAATTGCATAATGACATGCTAATATTAAAAGTGAGTGGATCCAGGAAGGAAGTTTTCTGGAAAACCAGAAAACACATTGTTCTTCAGATAGAGTCATGAGCTGAGATAAAAAAAAAAAAAAAAAAAAAAGACCTAAAGATCAAAAGGAAGGAGGATGAGCAAGTGTGAAGGCCCTAAAGCAGGAAGCAGCTTTGAGCATTATAGGAGCTAAGAGAATGCCAGGGGCAGGCAAGCTCTATACAAAAAAAAAAAAAAAAAAAAAAAAAAAAAAAAAAAAAAAAACCCATGAAGCAAGATGTGCCTGGAGAATGAGGCTGAGAACAGACCCATAGAGCTTAAGTTGCTTAGTTTATAATGACAGAGATCACTTAAGAGTAATTACATTAATCAGAAACAGCAATTAAATATGGGTCTCATTAAACATTATTCAGAAGCAATAATTAAACATAGTCAGATAGTGTAATTAAACATAAGCTTGGAATAGCAATTGAAATAGTATTATACCAGAAAGGTCAATTTGGGTGCATAATTGGCTCAAATTTTTAACTTTGGAATCAATTATCTGAATTAATTGGCCTTATTAATGAAATCTTCAAAATGAATAGATCTTTGAAGAGATATGAGCTTTTTCCCAAAAGATATGAGCTATTTCCTAAAAATAGAAAATAAATCAATTTGAGAATAATAAATATGCTATAGATAATATTAACACACCATTATTACATTTCTATTCACTATTAGAATTCAGCTGAACTTTACCAATATTAATTACCTAATCTGTAGTGTAGAATGTCTATCCTTTAATAAGAATTTAAGAAAAGCATAAGGTGGTTTAACCTTGTGATAGGTAAGAACTGAATCAAGTTTTGCTTTCAAATGTGATCTGTTTCTACCTCTTACAATTAGCTTGCTCTACTCCAGCCCATACTCTATTTAAATATATATTGATCATTTAAATGTTAAAAATATTTTGTAAAGACTGAAAGTTCTTTAAGATAATAAGTATCATATGTTGCTTTCTAGGATATAAAATCATAGTGCATTCCTCAATTTCATAAATAACTTATTTGAAAATATCCAAAGTATGCATAGCCTATATTTATTCATTTTTATACACAGTAGTCTTCAAAATATACTCTCATATACCCATATAGTTTATGTTCAAAAGGAACCATACTTGTTGTTGTTGATCCTCAGCTGAGGATATTTTTCCCATTGATTTCTAAAGGGAGGATTGGAGACAGAGAAAAACATCGATGTGAGAGAGACACATGGATTGGTTGCCTCCTGCATGTGCCCCAGAAGGGCTGAGGATCAAGCCTGCAAGCAAGATACATGCCTTTGACCAGAACCAAACACAAGACCCTTCAGTTTATTGGCCAAAGTTCTCACTTCTGAGCCAAACAGGTAGGGTGGAACCATACATTTTACTAATATTCATAACTGAGCCTTTCTATAATGTTACACATAATCTGTGGCCTTTGATTTGTTGCTGCAACTACTTTTGTTCAAGTTTATCCCAAGACTCCACCTTTTGACTTTTTTAAACTTATCTTTATTGTTGAAAGTATTACAGATGTCCCCCTCCTCCCCCATTGCCCTCCTCCTTCCTACTCCCCCAGCCCTGCAAGCCTTCACCACACTATTGTCTGAGTCCATGAGTTTTGCATACTAGTATATGCATATAAGTTCTTTGGTTAATCTCTTCCCATCACCCCACCACCACTTCCCTCTAAGAATCATCAGTCTGTTCCATGCTTCCATGTCTCTGGATCTGTTTTGTTTGTTAGTTTATTTTTTTCATTAGATTCCACATATAAGTGAGATCATGTGATATTTATCTTTCTCTAACTGGCTTCTTTCACTTAATATAATGCTTTCCAGGTCCCTCCATAGGGACTGTCTTAAAGGGTAGGAGATCTTTTTTACTGCTGCATAGTATTCCATTGTGTAAATGTACCACAGCTGTTTTATCTACTCATCTACTGGTGGGCACTCTGGTTGTTTTCCAGATCTTCACTATTGTAAATAATGCTGCTGTGAACAGAGAGGTACATATATTCTTTCTGATTGTGTTCCGGAGGTATTCCTAGAAGTGGGATCACTGAGTAAAATAGTAGTCCCATTTTTAATTTTTTGAAATGTTCAAAACAAGACAAGGAAGTCAGTTCTGGCAAAAACAGGCCATGCATCTCTGCACCAGTGTATCATTGTTCATGATGTGGTTTTGAGATTATCCAAAAATTATTATTCACAAAGAAAGGGGAGCTTCATTCTGCAGTGGGCCCCATGTATGGATCGGTCATGGGTAAGAGAGTCATGGATGTTTTAAGAGAAGTTTTCAGATTTCATTTGGATCTTTATCAAACAACTGACATGCTGTTATAACATGGAGTTTCTCAGCTATACATATTTTTGTTGTTTTAAATATTTTTCCAAGACCTCACATTTATCTCTCTTTATAATAACATCTTTGAAGAAAATCTCATTCTCATCCAACACATAGTTCTCATATCCTAGTACATTTTATGACAGTTAAGGAATATTAAGCTATGGCCTATATTATATACCCATTCTTATTAGCAAATCTACACCTCAGTAATCATTTGCTGGAGTCCAACCCCAGCAGGTCCAGGGGTCCCCAAAGGTGTGGATGGAGTCGGCGAAGAAGGAATGACACAGAGACAGCGTTCAGTTGATCAGCAGCCTAGCCAGGATCTCCAGCCAAGTTCTGGTCTGGATCTCCAGCGAAGTTCTGCTTAGGATCTCCTGCCAGGATCTGTGTCCATGTTCTCTTGCTAGGTTCTCCAGCCAGGTTCTGTAGCCATGTTCCCTCGCTAGGTTCTCCAGCCAGGTTCTGTCCAGGTTCTCCAGCCAGGTTCAGTCACCAGGTTCTAGTCAGGTTCTCTTGCCAATTTCTGTAGTCAGGTTCAGTCCAGGATCTTTTGCCATGTTCTCTCGCTAGGTTCTGTCTTTAGGTTCTGAGGCCAGTTTCTGTCCAGGATCTTTTGCCATGTTCTCTCCAGCGAAGTTCTTCTGTCTCTAGAGAACGTTCTGTGTAGGTTCTGTGCCTAGGTTCTGTCTCTCTTCGTTCTGTCTTCTTACATCTGTATTTATACCAGTTGATTCCAATCCTATCAATCTCTATTTCAAAGGTTAGGGCGTTTCTTATCTCCATTCCAGGGAGTAAAGATTATGTAGCTTAAGCATGATTGTTCGTAGTTAAAGTGATTAATTACCCACCTGGCACTTAGTTAAGAGGTTTTATTCCCTCCCTAACTTCAGGGGAAAAATCCCTACCTGGGGAAACAACCTTTCTCAGAGACATTGGTTAAAACACATAGTGCCAAGAAGGTGAGCAAACATATTAAGAACAGTATGCCATATATGCGAGGTCCCTTGAAACAGCAAGCATGGACCGGCTCCCGGCAATCATTGCTTCCATTCCCATGATTGATTACATTCTTTAATAGTATTTTTTGGTTTGTTACTTTCCATTTGACTTTAGGTGATACTCATGCATGATGACAATAAGGCTATCCCAGAAAATTACATGTACATCAATAGATAACATATGCATCTAAGAAGATAATAGAACATTAGATTCAGCTGTCAATATAAGTACCCTAATTACTCCACATCGCCTCAATTATTGTTATTTATGGAAAAAGAGTACAAAAGACCATATTGCCTTTCAAAGTGGTAGTTAGAAGTAATAAAGCCTGGTGCATTTTGAAGGAGCAGAATAAAACATGGAGGCTGACGCTATGGAATGGGTCTCTCCACTGAAACCACAATCTCTAAGAGGATTTTCAGATACACAGAGATTATCCCAGTTTTGACGTATATTTATTTGAGGAACTAGTAAATAATATGCTGCTGTGCTAGTCAGTTAACAGACCTCATAAATTCTTTCACCTCAAAAGAGACATTCCTCTGGGAGTTAAATGACAGATAATCTTTCCTGACAAACTATCAGGCAATTGACTCCATAATCTTTTTTTAATTTTATCCTTGGCTGATAAACATTATAACATTTTTTTTATTAAAGTCACACATACTGGATTATTTATTTATTGTTGTTTTAGAATTCATCTTTTTGATATCCTCATCAATATTTTATATTCCACTAGTCATAAAGATCAAAATCAATAAATATTTGTATTCTACTTAGCAAAGTACACATTATGAAGTCTACCTAACACAAAAGATTTATTGGTTTTGGTCTTTATAAATATTTTTTAAATTAATCTTTATTGTTGAAAGTGTTACAGATGGCCCCTTTGTTTTTTGGGGTTTTTTTTGACCCCCATTAACTCCCTCCACCCTGTACCTGCCTCTCCCAGGCCTTCACCACTCTATTGTCTGTGCTTTCAATATTTTAAATGTCCTTTGAGCTTTGTAATTTTTATTATGTAATTGTTCAACTCATTTTTGTTATAAAATGGATACATTAAATTGAAAGTCCTATTCAAATATATATTAATGGTGTTATATTTATACATACAGTTTCACTAACATGACTAATACACAGTTTCATAAATTTGCAGACTGCTCCAAATTGAAGGGTCAAGATTATTCATAAATTTTAAAGTATGTTTATATATGCTTTCTAAGAATTGGCCTAGAAAAATAAGTTACTATATAAGCCATCTTGTTTTAGATTCTCATGACTATTTTTCAGTGAATTAATTATATGGTAATTTCAAAATGAAAATAGAATGTATGCAACCTTCAAAATCAAACAACCTGAAATAATCTTAATCTATATATAAAAATTACCACTTCATTGATCATATTCTTATTGGCACCTGATACATGGAGGAGGCCATTCATTCAAGTGGCAGTCTTTGAAGAAATATATAGTAGATACCCTGAAACAAACAAAAATCAGCAAGACATTGAATGCCATCAGCTGGATTTAAGTTCCACAGTAGGAGAGAAATGTGTAAAGAAATCATTGCAACCTTACTGGTGGGGCTCAGTGGTTGAGCATTAATCCATGAACCAGGAGGTCATGCTTCAATTCCCAGTCGGGGTACATGCCTGGGTTGCTGGCTCAATCCCCAGTGGGTGAGAGGGGATGCAGGAAACTGCCAGTCAATAATTCTCTCTCATCATTGAAGTTTCTCTCTCTCTCTCCCTCTCCCTTCCTCTCTTAAATCAATAAAAAAAATATTTTAAAAAAATAAATCATTGCAATACTACATTAGAGATACAATTATAGGCCTATAAGCACTGCTTTGAGATTGTAATAAAGGAAGCAGTTGATACTCTTTGTGTGTATAAAAAGAGAAAGATAGTCAAAAATAGGCCAAGACCCAACTGGGTTTAAGCCTTAATACTGGGGTCAAAGCATATAAACAGCAATAAAAAGTAAAGAGAAAATAAACCATGAAAATGTGAACAGCTAGGCATTGTGCTAAGTTCATTACATGAAACGTAATTTGCAATAATATTTTGTTTCCAAAACATTACTTCATGGCAGACAAAAACAGAAAATATAAACAAAGGAGAAAAAATATTAAAATATTCTCATTTTCAACTAACTGATCTAAAATATATACTATTTATATATTTTAATAGTTCATATCCTATATAATAAGAGCCTAATATGCTAAGTGTCCAGTCATTTGGTCATCTGTTCAACCAATCAAAGCGTAATATGCTAATGATATGCTAAGGCCACTCAACTCTTGCTATGATGTGCACTGACCACCAGGGGGCAGATGCTCTGACCAGTAGATTAGCTTGATGCTGAGGTCCGGCTGACCGGGACTGAATGAGACAGGGCTGGACATGCCCTGGAGCCCTTTTGCAGTCTCTCTCGTGGTCCCTCTGCAGCCTTCCACCCCAATCAGTCCCAATCAGGACTGGGCGAGATGGCCCTGATTGGCCCTGATCACCAGCCAGGTAGAGGCACCCCACCTGTGCATGAATTTCATGCACCAGGCCTCTAGTTATATAAATACTAGAGGCCCGATGCACAAAAATCTGTGTACTTGGGTGGGTCCCTCAGCCCGGCATGTGCCCTCTTGCAGTCTGGGCCCCTTTGGGGGCCCCAACTCTGGCTGCTGGCACCAGTTTTCCTCTGGCATCTGGAATCCAGGCCTTCGCTCTTCGCCGGGAGGGGCCAGCACTGCGGGTGAGGGGCTTAGCTTCTCGCTCGCTGTGCACAGGCCCCAGGGGCGTGGCGGAGGCCAGCACCGCGGGCTTCCCTCTTTGCTCTTCACTCGCCACGCTGGCCTTTGCTCGCTGCTCCTGCCGGGGGCCAGCCGGCTTCGCTCTGTTGCTTGGCGCCTATGTATGCAAATTAACTGCCATCTTTCTTGGCAGTTAATTTGCATATCACCCTGATTAGCCAATGGAAAGCGTAGTGAAGGTATGGTCAATTACCCTTTTTGTCTTTTATTAGATGGGATACTCTACCTAGTGATTAAGTTTCATGAGTCATATATTATAAATATCTATAATAAATCATAATATATAAAATGATTTTAATTACTTCACTTAGTTATATTATTCACTTAACTAATGCTTTATTTAAAAATAGTTACAAATTTTCCATTTATTTTTCAATGAACATTTTTATAGAAGTATCTTTAAGCACATGCTTATGTTATTCAAGGTAAAAATTTTATGTCAAAGTGCACAGTGATAATTATTAGAAATAGAATGAAGATGGAAGAGGAAAAGGAAGGAAAAATGTTTTCAACACTGTCCTGGAAAAGGATGCTTTGACTAACATGAACTGTACTGTGTAGAAATGCCCTTTAACTCGACCAGCAAACTATAACAGATTGATGAACATATCACTTTCAGCAGCATTTCTCTACATAATAGTATAAGAATAATCTTGATATACTTATTAATAGATACTGAAGGCCAGACCTCCTAAGTCAGAATCCCTGGTATAGGAGCAAGAAACCTATTGCCTTTCTAGTTCCCTAGTTCTCGAACAAAAGTTGGAGAACCAGAGTCTTAAGAAACATCTAAATCACTTTAATTCCTTGTTTAACAAACAACCTTCTCTATTATTTCATCTTCTGAGACGATAACTTTTACCTGTCACCAGGCAAGTGTGCCATATAAAAACACATAATATAATATGTTTATTTTATAAATTAGTTCTTTTTTTTTTAAACCTGACACTCAACTGATTGATTCTGAGAAAACTAATAAAGTTGTGCTTCAACATGCAAATTAAAAAAAATGAAATCTCAGACGGACAGTGAAACACCCAAATTTAATCATCCTCTGAGACTCTTGCCTGTACCATCTGCATTACAATAATACCTACATTGACACATTATTTCAACCTGACAGTTTAAAATGTACATGAATGGTTCTATAAATTGAAGTCCCCAAAGTACACATTTTGTCAAACTCTGGGTGTTGATGGAGATATTAGAGATACAGATGGGAAGGGCAATGCTGATAAGCCAATGTGAATTTCAAGTTTATATCACACTACCAAAAGAGTATGTTTTCATTCAGAATGTCAGAAGATTATATGCACCATTTAATGAGAACAAGGGGTGTCTCTACTTTGAAAAGCTGAATCACCCTGACCATTTTTGCAGAGGTTTTAAAGCCACATGCATTCTTTTGGAAATTTATATTTATCTGGTGGTGTGCTAAAATTCACAACTGTTAGATAAAATTCTTTTATAACCTTTATATATTAAGGCAGTCAGCAAACCAATAATGCACTCTCATAAAACTCTTGCCAATGTAAATCACTACTGAGAACTCAGCTTGACATTTGAATTACTTGAATTTATATCAATGACTTACTGAATATTTAACAATGTTAGAAATATACTCACTATTAATAATGGCTTTGAAGAGAAAGTCTTTGCTGAAAACTGCTTGATAAAAGGCAGCAACTTAAATGAAAACATTTTTTTCAATTTCATCATGAAGTTTTATAATTTCACTAAAATTAAGGATTTATTTTCCAATGTAGACAAAATGGCTTTCGACCCTCTATGTTAAAAAGCTTATGAGAATTTTGTGTCATCACAAAGAGCCTTCGTAGCTCTTCTTCTATTTGCTTTTCCCTGGTGTCTAATATGGAGCAGTCAGAGATAACTAGGAACAAGTATCACCTTTACTTTCATGTTAAGTCAAAATAGTTTTCTTGGTGTTAAGTGAAGGCTGAAAACCAAGTACCTTCATTATCTTTGATCACCTATAGGCAATTTTAGTTTCCTTTCAAAGTTTTAACATCTTGTCTTGCACTGTTTTAAGTTTTTTTTATTTTCCTATTTAAAAAAAAAATGAAAATAGATGGCAAACAAGTTTAATGGAAAGATGTTCATAATGTATAGTCAACAGAAAAGAGTTTGGTTTGAAAGAGTCTGATTTCCGGGAAAAAAAAAAAAAAAAAAAAAAAAAAGGGTGCATTTCAAAGGTTACACACTGCGTGCTTGCATTTAACATTCTTAAGAGGACAAAACTGCTGAGATAGAAGAATAGAATGGTGGCTAGGGACAGGAACTCGGGTGGGAGAATGGGTACAACTATAAGAGGTAGCAAGGAGATACTTTTAGCATGGAACAGTTCTGTATCTTGCTTGTGGTGGTTATACAAACCCAACCATGTTATCAGATTGGTTAGCGCCACACACATACACATGAATACATGTGAAAACCAAACATGGTCTGTAGTCTAGTCCAGTTATCAGTATTGTTCCAATGCCAAGTTTCTGGTTTTGCTATTGCACGACAGCATGTGAAGTATCACCTTTGCAGGGTGCTGGGTGGAGGGTTGAAGGGACTCTATGTACTATTTTTGCAACTTCCTGTGAATCTATAATTATTTCAAAATAAAAAAATTTAAAGCCATGCATTTTATAAACCTGACTATAGTAATCAATAGCAACAAAATTAAGTTTCTGGTGATCTGTTACTGCCTGGAAAAATCCCACCTAATTTAGATGCTATGTTTGGGATGATCTGAAGAAAAAAAGGCAGCTGGAACACTCTAAAATCCACGTGAGAAGGCACTGGGGTGGGGGTTGGGCACAGAAAGGAGTTCTGCAGGCTTGCTCCAAGATGCCACAACTCAGGTAAACAAAAGGGCTCTGTGGCTGCTGATCAGCCTAGACTTGACCTGCTGTGGAGAGAACGATGTCCTGTGAATACAAATATACGCCCTGGATACAGTCACAGGGCAGTTTGCAGCATAATCCAGGGTAAAGAGCACTGAGGACTGATCAACTTTATTGTAGTTCGTTATCTCTAAGCAACATCAGGAAGGGGCACCTGGTGGTGCAGCACTAGCAACAATGGCTCAGCACTTCCTACAGACTGGACATTGCAGAATAAGAGCTAGTTGTATATTCATTAGGACCTGTGCAGTAGTTACAGTTACAAACCCATTTTAGCTAATTTTTAAAATGTTTTTTATTGATTTGAGAGAGGAAGGGAGAAGGAAAGGGAGATAGAAATCAATGAGACAAACATTGATTGGCTGCTTCCTGCATGCCCCCTATTGGAGATCAAGACTGTAACAAAGGCATGCACCCCGACCAGGAATCAAACCGGTGACTTCTTGGTTCGTGGGTTGATGCTCAACCACTGAGCAACACTGGCTGGGTGCCCTATTTTAAAGACATGGAACCAGACTCATCTGTATAATGGGGCATGTCCAGTGATAATGGCAGCGCAGGACAGAGAGAGATGTCACCTAAGTGACCTTACTCCAGGGACACTACACTATATGGAAACTCCAGTTTCAGGACGGTGGGAACCTGACAGATGAATGAATAGATGTTCAATAGCTGTATGGAAACATTAATGATGGTAATATAGCTGACTGTGTGTGTGTGTTGTGGTAAAACAGCTAAAAGGACATGCCTGTAAGGTTAATAGTGATTATTTCTGGAAACTAGAGTTATAGAGAAGACTTTTCCCATTACCTTGAATAATTTTGTACTTTTTCATAATAAACACATATTTATAAAATAAAGTGATAAAAGTAATTTGAACCTGAAGAGACTTTCTGAAATACTCCCTGCCTCCAGAAAAATAATCATATGTATCGAGAAATGGACAGACGTTCTCATTGTTTAATATATAACAGCATGGAAATTTCATAGCATACTTTAGTTCTTGTGTGTGCTTGTTTTGTTTATTGGTTTTAGAGAGAAAGGGGAGAAAGAGAGAGAAAAAACATTGACTGGTTGCCTCCCACACACACCCTCACTGGGTATGGAACCTGCAACCTAGGTACGTGTCCTGACTGGGAATCGAACCTGCCACCTTTTACTGTATGAGACGAAGTTCCAACCAACTGAGCCACACTAGGCAGAGTTCTTTCTTTGGTTTCTTTTTTTTGATGTTACTTAATTTGCTTTTCTGTTACAAAAAAACAAAACAACAACCCAGGAACTACCTAAATGCAATTACGGACAATGTTATAGGAGGAAAAATTGTGCCTCTCTTGTAATAAATCTTCATGCCCAGCATAGCACATGTACTCCAGTGTTGAGGGTCATACTTGACATAAAATCAATTTGCAATAAATGTTGGATAAATGAGTGAAAAGGCTAAAGGAAAGCATTCTAGAATCAAGATAGCACTGTGAACACTAAGGTACTTTTCCAGGCTGGTATACAATCTTACCAAGAAGTTCAAAGGGAAGAGGCACACATTGATTAAATAAACATTTAAGGAAAGCTTCACAGAGAAGGGTCCTTGAGCTGGACAGTTCCCAGCAGTGGGGGAGCCCGCTTCAGACTTCATGATTGACACTGTCGTCAGAGTCCTAACTCATGAACTCAGATTTGTTTGTGTGCCTCTTTAGCACATGGCTGTACAGTCCCTGATACACTGCATTGGTGTGCTAGTTAGCTTTATGCATCTCCTTGACTAGATCGAGCAGTGCCCAGATATCTGGTTAAACATTTTTCCGAGTGAGTCTGTGAGAGTGTTTCCAGAAGACATAAGCACATGAGTCAGTGGACTAAATAAAAAATATATCCCTCCCCAGTATGAATGGGCATCATCTCATTGGCTGAGGGCCTGAATAGAACAAACAGGCAGAGGCAGAATTTGCCCTCCATCCCTGATCGCTTGAACTGGGACAGCAGTCTTCTCCTGCCCTCAGCCTGGAACGTATGCCATCAGCTCACTTGGGTTTCAGGCCTTTGGACTCAGGCTAGAACTATAGCATCAGCATGCCTGAGTCTCCAGCTTACAGACCGCAGACCATGGGACTTTTCAGCCTCTATCATCAAGTGAACCAATACAGTCAGGCAGGGGCCACTAAGAAGCAGATGCCAAATGGGATTGCTTGTCAGGATCTTACTAGAGGTGTGCCAGTGAGAGAAAATCAGGAGGGAGCCAGGAAACACTGCAAGAGCCTTCAGACCGTGATGTGAGTCTGGTCAGGAGGGAAGAGGGAAAGACTTGAGGGACAATGCCCCAGCCTGCAGCAGTCTAAGAAAGATTCCGCAAGACTGTCAGGGAAGCCAGGAGCCAAAGTCAGTAGTAAGAGGCATCCCTCCTGTGGCTCCTAGGAATAGACCTGACTTAGTTTCCCTGCCACCCTCAAATGACTAACGGGGAACAGATCATGGAGGTGTGGCCTCAGCAGAAATGCAATAAGGACTGCCAGAACTCTGTGCCTGGGTCCTTGGTCATGTCAGCTCGCTGGAGTTGAAGGTCTGTGGGGCCAGTTCCATAGCCACTACATGTACAATGCAGACCTAAAAGTTTCTATTAAGTAATGCATTCAAAGATAAGCTTTTGCTTTAAATAATGATAGGAAACATTAATAAAAGAGTCAAATGTAGAATGTTATTCTGGTATCAATGGTAGAGTTAACCTACTGGGCCGTACTTTCTCCATGAAGCAACCAGCATTGTTCATGGATGACATATGAAGGTTTATATTTTATTTATTCTTGATATATTTCACATAATTGAATGTAATAGGTAAATTTGAGATACACACACACACAAATTATCCCATGTCCCTTAGTACGCTATTTCTCTCACAGATATTTTCTTTCATTACCTTGTTTTACTATCCTCTTAATTTTAATGGATAATAATACAGTCAAACCTTGGTTCTTGAATTATCTCCCATCTCGAACAATTGAAGAGGTAGAAAAACTGTTGTTGACTTGGATAGAGGAAAAGCAGTTAGACAGTGACAGCATTTCAGAGACAATGATACATGAAAAGTGAAGATGCTACAAGCTGACCTCTTAAAAGACACTCCTGGAAAGAGTGCTGAAAGTGATTTGTTTAATTAAGGCTAGTAAGGGGTGGTTTGATAAAATTAAGAAAAGAAGTGTTTGTTTATAAATTAAACAGTACATTAGACATGTATTGTATATAAGAAAGGTTAAAAAAGAGAATCATATGTGGGCCTGGAACAGATTAATTCAATTTAAATTATTTCTAATGGGGAAAGTGATTCAGTTTTCAAACAAATTGCTTCTCCAACAGCCTTCTGGAACTAATTAAGTTTGAGAACTGAGGTTCCACTGTAATTTTGTAGGTAAGTTATGAAAGTTTAAAAAAAACAAAACAGCATTTTCAGAATATATAATGTGATCCTTAGTTTGAATGGCAAATGTCCCCTAATTCCTCTCCACATTTACATCCACTCACCCATTCTCACCTTCAGATACATACGCATATTTTAATAAATTCTACAGCTCTTTTTAGTATGTTCTTAAGTCACATTTCTATCCTTTTACAAATACCTATAGTATAATGCCTTGGGAATCTATATATTCTATACCATGACCATGAACTGAAGGTAGAATCAATGCCTTCTACATCTTTTTATGTCTCTGATCATCTAACTGATTGCTGGGCTAACAGTATGTACTCAATAAATATTTTATTGATTGAGAAAAATAAACAAAATCATTTAGGAAATATTAAATCAATAATTTTGAGTTCTTTATTTGCTTGTGTTATTAAAATACTTTATATTTTCATAATTTAAAATAATAATGGTTTTAGATAACTATAATCTAAATGTAGATAACTGCATCTAAATGTTATTATATTACTTAATTTTCTGACAATGGAAATTATATCAGTAGTTGAAATAAAGAACTTATCTCAATGTAAATGTTACACAAAACAACAAATGTCAAAGCACATTTCCCTAATCAGCCGTGGGCAAACTACGGCCCACGGGCTGGATCCGGCCCGTTTGAAATGAATAAAACTAAAAAAAAAAAAAAAAAGACCGTACCCTTTTATGTAATGATGTTTACTTTGAATTTATATTAGTTCACACAAACACTCCATCCATGCTTTTGTTCCGGTCCTCCTGTCCAGTTTAAGAACCCATTGTGGCCCTCGAGTCAAAAAGTTTGCCCACCCTTGCCCTAAATGTTAAAAAAAAAAAATGTTTTCATCCCACTATAAGGAGGCTTTCTTTTTCATATAAGGAATTTTAAAGTAGTTATAAATCATTGTTGAACTGTGTCTTTGGTGAAGATAAATAATTGCACATTTTAGGGAAAGATTATTTTTTAAGGTACTTTGCTTCAAATAACCTGAGACGGCGTTTTCCCTAATAAAGGATTTCCGGGCTATAGATTTGAAAACCCTTTACCAGAACCACTGGTGAGTTTAGCCATTCTTCTTTCATTTTACATATGCATAATATAACATTTAGAAACAAAAAGTGACCAACATTCTGGTTTTACTTTTCCTTCGATGAATGACGTTGACATAGTGCCTACTTTCAACATGTTACCAACGAATTTGGGCCAAATGATCAAGAAGAGGCTTGGTGTATGTTAGTGCCCTAGTGACATCCTCAGGACACCATCAACATGACTGGAGCTAACAGGGCTTTTGTTAGAAGTGCAAATTTATGGGTCCAACACAGATTGACTGAGTCAGAATCTCTGGATATGGCTTAGAGTCTGTATTATAACAAACTCCCTGGGTGACTGTCTTGCAAATTTAGCAGACTTGCTAAGATTTGAGAAGTACTGGCCCCCATGGCAGTATGGGTGTTGCATATACACAGAAAAATAAATTTGGATGATTGACTAGACTTCATTTTTTATGTAAAAGCTTCAGTAATATATAAACATGTTCTTAGGGTATGGAAATCCTTAATCATAAAAGTCTCATACTATCTTATGCAAATTCTAAAACTTTTTTTTTTTGTCTAGAATTCTCATGAAGTAGCCATTAACAAAGGGGTTGAAGGGTCAAACAGTCAGGAAGAGGGGCAGTGTCTGGATCTTCTTAATGGGCTGTACTATTGGGTTAACTTGAATTTTAGCTAGAGTTAAGGGTCAAGCTCTTAGAGTAGGGTATAAAATACTCACCAAGAAAAGCATGATGAAAGTGAAGACTAATTACTAAGCCAAGTGAGAAACACAGAGGTCAAATTCAAAGGGCAAAATTTGCAGCAAAATAAAGGACAAAATAAAGTACGGGTTTCAAAGTCAAGATAAAGATTAGTCAAGTCAGAGATGAAAGTTTAGAGAAGGTAGAAAAACTGGATACTGTCCTAATGTAAGAGGAAACAATGAGAGTCCCTGAAGTATCTGTTGAAAGAGCTGCTTCTAGCCTCCGACTCAATTTGTCTTTGTTCCTTTTGTCTAAGGTCAAGGTCATGTAACAAGTGATAAAGTCAGAAAAAAATAAAATAGCAAACTCCTCAAATCCTTCCATTCAGCTATCTTTCAACATATAAATGCATAACTTTATGAGAATAAAACCCAATATTTAATTAAATGTAAACCACTGAGATCCACCATTGCCCACAAAATTTGTTTTTAAATGTCTTTCTCACTTGGAATGAAAAGCCTTTGTGATCATTCCCTTAATAAACAGTATACTTTGAATTTTTGTCACAACACATTACACTGTGGTTTTCCATGACCTTTTCAAAGAGTGTCTTTATATAACCACAAATACAAATGCTATTTTAAAGTATATGGTGTGTTTTCTTGAAAATTCCACGAATACAGAAGATTTGTTTCCTAATAATGGCTAGAAGTCTTAAAACAAAAGACAAGGTAAAAATAGCAAAAATATGCAGTTGTGTTGTAGAAAGTATATCAAGCACATAATCAAATATGCAGTGAGTAACAGGAAAAACATTGGTATTGATTAGTAAAGGATGCTAGAGGTAAAAAAAAAAAAAAAAAACTATCAAGAAAAATTGAGGGAGATAAAAGGAAAATGGAAATGGAAAGAGGAGATCAGCAGAGATTACCCAGTGCCAAATTGTATGATGCAGTGTTTTTAAAATTCACATGACTGGCAAAATATATCACCATTTTTTATCAGAGTGCAGATTCTAGAGCGCAGTTGCTCACATTCACATGTTGTCTCTGTTATTCACTATGTGGCCGTGGGCGATGCTTTCACCCCTCTGTCACAAGGGGCAAACAATCACGCACACCACATAGGGTTGTTTTAAGGGTAAAATGATTTAACATGCATAGGGTCTTAGAAGAGGGCCTGCATATATCAAGTGCTCAATTAGGGTTAACTGGTATTATAAAGAAGCACTGTGAAGTAGAAATCTAATGTAAGCCACATGTCTAATTTTAAAGTGTCTAGTAGCCATAATAAAAAAGTAAAAAAATAAAATTAATTTCACTAAAATATTTTATACAGCCCATGTTATCTTGAATTGTATCCCCTGCCAATTCATGTTTAACTCCTAACCCTCAATATCTTAGAATGTGACCTTATTTGGAAACAGGGTCATGGAAGACATACTTAGGTTAGGATGAGGTTGTGTGGGCCCCTAATCCAATATGATTAGTCACCTCATAGGAAGAGAAAAATTTGGACACAGACACAGACACAGGAAAATGGAGATGAAGGCAGAGATTGGTGTGAAGCTTCTACAAGTCAAGGAATGCCAAAGATTGCCAGCAAACTACCAGAAGTTAGGGGAGAGGCATGGAATGGATTCCTCCTCAGAGCTTTCAGAATGAGCCAACCCTACCAACACATTGATGTCTTAAACTATGCTCTGGAGTTAAACTGAAATTATACTAGCCTCCAGTAATGTGAGACAATAAATTGTTATTGTTTTTAGCCACCCAATTAGTGTTACTTTGCTATAGCAAATGAATATAGTCCAATATAACCAAAATATCATAATTTGGGTATGTTATCAATATAAAGTATTATAAATGAAATATTGTGTAATCTTTTTGTTACACAAAGTCTTCAAGATCTGGCGTGTGTTACACAACAGCACATCTCAATTTATAATTACATTTCAAATGGTTGGTAGGCACTTATGGGCCAGTGATTCCCAGGTTGTCCATTGATACTTAAACTATGCCATGGGGTTAAATTGAAGTTGTACTCTGTCACCATAACTTGAACTCTCGTGCTGACAATAGAAATGCTAGTTGATGCTGGATTACTCTTTTCCCTGATTCCCAGGAGTCTGTTCACCCAATCTGTCTTTTCCTCTGTCCAGCCCACTATGCACATAAATCTCTCAGCTTCTGCTTTTGTTATGCCCGTCTCTAAAAGCCCTGCCACTGAATCCATCCAGTCACTGTTCTCCATCCCCATGCTCAGGTTGTAATGGAGGGAATCACACAATGACAACTGGAATGCTAAATATTTTCTCTTACCTTGATGCAGCCTTCAGTATCATTGCCTCCAGGTATTTACTAGTATGTGTCCACCCAGAGCTTATCTTCATTTATAACCAAAATTCCAACTCCCTTCCAGTCTCTGGAGAATTGGGAATTATTCTTTTTGTTCCAGATTCCAGAACCTACTGAAGTATTTACATTTTATCCACTCCCACATCCACAGGATAAATGCTTTAGCAATCACCTTTCTAGGTTCTTGTCTCCAACTAATGGTTCCCTTTCTAATGCTTCTTTATGCTGAGGATAAAATAAGCCTCCGTCATGCACACACAAAAAAGCAAACTCTTTCTTTTACCTGAAATCACCATCTAATTCCTCTTCGCTTTTCACTTTCTCACTCCGCGAACATCTGGTTTTCACTTCCACTTTCCATCTCTCTGGTATCACCAACCACCCTCATAGCACCAAGTTCCATGGATACTCTTTGTGTTTTTCTCCGGACCATTCTGCAGTGGATGACAATGTGGACCACACCATTGTTCTTGAAACTCCCCCTTCCTGGGCTTCTGTGGCATCACTCCTCTCCAGTTTTCCTAGCCACTTCCCAGCCACTCCTTCTCCCCAGACACTCCTTCTGTCTCTTATGTGTTGCTTTTCTTCCCCTGGATCCTTAAACCAGGTGTGTGCTGTGTTTTCCATTCTCAAGCCTATGGTCTCCTTATTGTATTTACATTCCCCTTTACTTCTCCCTGCAGTGACTTTTTAAAAAACCCCAAAGCCTCAGTCAACAACCCTACCAGTGTAGCTTAACCTTTCTGAGTCGGATTCTCAGACTCAAAGGAAAATAAAGGCACTCTTCTGAGAATAAAAAGTATGCATACATATACACAAATCCTACATTACTTGAAATGTAGGAAGGCTTAATCTCTACACTGATGACTCCCTAAATTATCCAAACAATACCACTCTTGACATCACCATATAAAATTTTCAATCAAACATCATATTTCCTCCTAGATATTTTCAAGACATAACTTGATCCCCTTGTTAAGTTACCTATATTTGTGAATGGCATTACCACCAACCCAGTTAATCAAGCCATAAATGTGTGATTAATCACTTTACATTTATCAGTTATTTCAATGCCTGTTGTTTTCATGACTTGACTCTCTAATATTTACTCTCTGCAATCTATCTTTAGTATCAGCCTTAGTTCAACCCTTAGCATTCCTCAATTAGCTCACCCTCAGTGGGATCAATGCCCCTAGTCTGTCCAACTCCATTTCAAAATCCTTTAAATGTTCCCTACAGATCACAGGATGACCCCTCAGAAAAGAACTCACAGTATCCAGATCTTGCCCTCTTATTTCTCAAACTTGCATGTAACCATCAATAAACTAAAAATGACACCATGTACTGAATGCAGAGTGTTGATGTCCTTAATAAAATAAACGTCCTATTAATTGCAAAATCAAAATAATCTCTATGTAATTTTTAATATACACCTAATACTACACCCATACTTAAGGAAAAATTAGCCACCTATCCATCAAAGTTGTTTAAATGAGAAAAAGCTACCTTTTATGGGTATTGTTTGTATTTCTTAAAAGACAATGAAGAAAAAGTATGAGAATCAAAATATGTCAACACAGGAATATCCTGACAGAATGAATAAAATTTTGGAATCTGTCAAACCTATATTTAATCCTTTGCCTTTCATTTTACTTTTGACTACACTTAATTCTTTATTTGTAAGTTGAGGATAATAAAGCTCATTTTTCAGGCTTGTATTGGGCATTAAATGAAATGGTGCTTGGGAGGAACCTGGAACAAGGCCTGAATATTGTATCTTCAGTGAATGGGAGTATTATGAGGAGAAAGAATTTATGGCACTAGAGCACCTGTCCACCGCCTCTTCCACCCAGGACTGTGCCTGTCACTCTGACTCTGCTGTTTTATCCACTACTGGACTTCTTGGGCAGCGGTGAAAGATTAAGTGTAATTGGAGTTCAGGAATTCCAACCAACTCAAAGTCAGTTCATAGACTCCAGTGAAGACATTTAGAGCAACAAAGAAATGTCATGGCTACCAATACTGAATATGATAAATACCTGGAAAATGTAGATTGGGTTACCTTGGGGGGAGTAGCTTATAACCACTAGAAATCACATACAATATCATGGAAAGGCCTTTAAAATAACAGAACGTGAACCAAGAACTCCAGTTTATGGAGATCCAGAGATTCTGTGTAACATAAATTAATCTTCTAGTTTGAGGTATTTGCCTCTAGTAACAGTGTTGTCAGAGCATCTCCGACTACATACACAAAAGGTTACACTATGACATATTTGAAGCAAAACAGTGAAAGCATCTTGCCACTCCAAAACATTTATATCTATACTAGAGGCCCGGTGCATGAAATTCATGCACGGGTGGGGTCCCTAGGCTTGACCTGTGATTGAAGCATGAGTGTCTGGTATGAAAGGGCAGGTCCCAGCTGACCTCTGGGTACACCTGGGCCACTGGGCCCCCATTCACCCCTCTCTGCCTGAGTCAGGGTGCCCGAGTTCACAGGCAGAGATGCAGTGACCATGGCTGGGCATCTAGACAACCCAACGGTGCTGCATAGAAGCCAGGTGGGCAGCACGCCCTCTCCCAGCCAGCCTCACAGACCAGCGCCTGCATGGTGGGCGGCAGCGAGTGTTCCCGCATTCTGTGCCCGCGCCCATGCCCGTCGCCCTCCATGGCATTTATCTGGAATAAGCAGCAGGAGCAGCAGCTGCAGCTCTACTCCAACGAGCAGTGAGCATGGGCCGGGCAGCCGGGGAGGGGCTGTGTGTGGAGAGCGGGGGACCTAGCATGGTGCCTGCTCCAAGGCAGCGGCTGCGATCACATTCAGTGCCTAGCAGGAGCTTTGGCAGGAGCCCACGTTCAGGGTGAGGCAGAACCTGATAGGGGCCGAGACTGCTGGGGCAAGAGCTATACCAGACCAGATTCCACTGGGAGCCTAACCGGCCCCTGCAGACCCGGCAGCTGTGGCCCAGCTGACCCGGAAGGGACCACATGGTTGTGAGGTGGGCTCCTCATGGGCACCAGGCACCTGAGTGCAGGGGATTCCCCAGCATGCAAGCCCTGGCATCCTAGGGGAGGGTAGCAAGGGGAGTGAGAGTGAGCTTCATGGACACATTGTCACTGCACCCCCATCCCCGTCACCCTCACCCCCAGGTAGCTGGTGAGAGGTTGCAGCCCCCTGCCTGGGTGCCGCTCGGGAGACCCCCCAGTTTCCCATCCAGCCCAGGGCCTGGCCCTGATCAGGCGATTAGGGCCTGCTGATTGGAGGGAGAGACCCAGGAGGTTGGCTGGCAGGCCCCAGCTGGCGATCAGGGCCTGCTGGCCAGGGGCGGCTCTTGCGTTGAGCATCTGCCCCCTGGTGGTCAGTGCGCATCATAGCGACCAGTGGCTCTGGTCCTTCCACCATAACAGTCGCTTAGACTTTTATATATATAGATTAACTATAATAATTATTTCTTCTGTCAAATTTTATAATATTCCATACCGCTATGACAGGAAGAAATCATGACAGAGGAGCTTAAAAAAAGATGACTCAAGCTTTTCTTATATTTAAAATATCGCCTACTAAAATAAAACAAGGTAAAGATTGCAGCAGTTTTTTTAATATACTTGCTAATGCAAAGCATGTAGAAAATGCAGTTGCATTCATCTTTGATACATGATAAACTCAAACTTAGTGCTTCCTCAGATTTTTTTTTTTTTACCTTCTTTAAGCATCATATCTTTTTTAAAAATTTGCAAGGAAGAAAATACCTCAAATTCAAGTCAAGAAGGTGGAGAAAAAGTTATTGCTCTCAAAAGTTTTAAAAGAATGCCATGAACATCAAAGTGTACTTGACTGGAAGAGAGCTAAATTAAGTGATTTGTTTTAAAAGCAGTTCTTAGATTTATAGGACTTTGGTAATAGTTTATTTTTGTTCTAATTCAACAACAAGTATAAACTCAGCTCATGTCAAGGTTACAGAAGAGAAGAAAAAATTATTCTGCCACAAATCAGCTGTGTGACCTACACTAGTATCTTATCCTCTCTCAATCTTAGTTTCTCAACCATTAAAAAAAAAATTAAATAAATGGGTTGAGATAGACAACTTCAAATATTTCTTGCCTTTCAAAATCCTGTTGTTATATGTTTCTGTGTCCTTTCCACTTAAAACCCAAAATTCTTTTATAATTTATAAAGTATCTTATATTTAATCAATCTTAAGAGATTTTAAACATATATAATTGAATAGTAAGATTTTTACTTTAAAAATATTAAGAAAATAATATATACCATTAGGACATGTCATGATTCTCAAAGGTGAGGTTTGAAGAACCCAGTAAATAATCTCTTCAAGCCCAACTTGTAAAAATAGTCATGGGGATGTCAAGCACAGCTTAGGGAATATAGTCAATAATATTGTAACAACTATCTAAGGTGTCATACGGGTACCAGATTTATTTATATACATTTCATAAGGTATATAAATGTTTAATCACTATATTATATACCTAAACTAATATAATATGTCAACTGTAGTTGAGAAAGAATTTAATAAAACATAAAAAAACTTAAAAAGGAAGGAAAAAATAGACAATTATAGGTGCCAGGCAGATAGAAAACAAATACTTGTTTCATTGTTGATAAAAGCGATACTGACATGCATGGCTTAGTTGTTTGGCTGAATGAACTTACTTTACTATATTTGTCTAATTCACTGTGGGTTTATCCAACCTGTCATGGGCATGGTTGCACAATGAAAGGCTTCTCCGTGGGAAGCTGCCTCAGGAAACGTCTGTTCATGAAGGTACAGAACAGAATGTGTGTTCTCTGTAGGCTGTCAGACCCCAACAACGAGGAAAGAGGCAGGGACTGAGCTAAGTATGCTCAACTGTCTCCAAAACCACTGATCAGATAAGCCACTTCCCCCCGTGAGAGAAAGGAGCAAGGCAGACAATGAAGAGAGTTTGAAATTGTGATTCGGATAGACTTCCCTCCATATGTCTACATGAAGCCAAAGAAAAAGAGTCTCTTCACCCTGAAAGTCTTCAGTTACTCAGTCATGAAACATCGGACTGACACTTCCAAAGTTGTGGGGATTCTGTCTCCAAGATAATAAGTACACTTTTCTTTTATCTTCTAGAGACTACTTGTGGGCAACATAAACTTTGGCTCTGAAAAAAATATAAAATTTCACACACACACACACACACACACACACACACATTTAAGTACTATGCTGAAAACTCAGCCCATATTATAATCACATTCCCTAATGATGTCCAGCCATATTGTCCAATACATCTCAAAGATTTTGTAATAAAATTAAATCCATAAAGAAACACTAAATTTGAATATAGCTTCCACAATCAAATTTTCAGAAAAAAAGAAATTGTCCAAAACTTTAAGTTGATGTTGTAATCCTAAACTTAAGGTAAAACAGAATTCTAAATATAAGTTAAATCCTCCAGTTTCTTTTCCTCAATCTCAGGCAAAGGAGCGCTTGATACCTGATTAAACTGGATTTCCTCCATGAGAAGCATCCCCAATATTAAATCAGTTCAACTCCAAAAGCACTTCTATGTTCACTATCAAACAGTCTGTAGAGTTAATAGACCACAAACGACTATCAGGGCAGTGGCTCCACACTCAACAAAATTTAGAAATTGAGGCAATCCCCAGTCATTAGAAAAACTGTTCCAAGAAAAATGACAAGCCTGGAGCCAGTACTTCTGCCATAGTCCAGAGCAACATCCGGTGATATCTGAGGAAGGGGGAGCAGATTCTCAGCTTCCCCAGAAACCTATTCATCTACAGCAGATGTCCGAAGTCTGAATGGAGACTGCCAGGCAGAGTAATTTGGGTCAAGGGAACTAAAATGAAGCCAGAAGGCCATGAAGAAATTTGTCTTACACACATCCCACCCAGCTCATTTTCCATGAACTTATGAACCTTTGAGCTTGCCTGACCTTTATCTCCTCCTCACCATGACAACTAGATCATCTACATTGTTTCACTTTGAAAGGAGCCGCCTTGTTTTGCCAACCAGCACCCTTCATTTACTATTGGGCTTGACCAATCACTACAAACTTAACCAGAACCCTTCATTTATATAAAGAGGATTGGATTAAGAGTAGCATATGCAACCCGAGCCTTTATAAGCCCTGCCTTTCTTTGTTCTCCCCAGAGCACAATTTAGGCTGCTACCTGAATCTGTGCCCCCGGCTACAACCCTTCCCTTTGCTCAAAAAACATTTTATTCCTTAATACAGATTAATTATTTTTTATTTTAAAAAAAGACACATATTTTTTAAGATTTTTTTCAAAACTGAAAAAGTCAAGATGAAGTTTGCACCAAGAGGTTAAAGTTGGTCCTTTGCATTTATCTAGAGGGGGAAGTTGATCCATGCCTACTATCTTCTCTCAGACAGAGGTATTCTTGTTTTTCTACAAAGTTTAGAAATACACAGTGGTGGCGAACTCAGTCACCAGGTTTTATTTACAGCATCTTTATTTTCCTTTCTACATAATCAAAACTTCTGAATCTTCATTTTCGTTTGTGCTCCACATTTCTAGCACCTCCAGGCTTAATCGATTGGAAGTTCCACCCTCGGCTGTGGTGGCTGTCTGTGATCACACTACCTTTTTCCAGGAAACTGCTGAAATATGAGAAACCTGCCTCTTGAACCAATGCTTACTCATTGATCAGCTGGAGAATCTTCTCTTCAGATCCCAGGGCAAAAGATGCAGATAGTCTTTCTAAAGCAGCAGTTCTCAACCTGTGGGTCGCAACCCCTTTGGGGGTCGAACGACCCTTTCACAGGGGCCCCCCGCCTAAGACCATCAGAAAACACATATATAATTACATATTGTTTTTATGATTAATCACTATGCTTTAATTATGTTCAATGTGTAACAATGAAAATACATACTGCATATCAGATAATTACATTACGATTCAAAACAGTAGCAAAATTACAGTTATGAAGTAGCAACAAAAATAATTTTATGGTTGGGGTCACCACAACATGAGGAACTGTATTAAAGGGTCGCGGCATTAGGGTGGTTGAGAACCACTGGTCTAAAGTCTGTTACCCTGAGGCTTCCTGAGGACAGAGTCCTCCACCATGATCCTTGGATGACCCTAACTTCAACAGCTCTCCATTGGTCCAGGAGTTACGTAGTTGTTCGGTTTTTTGTTTTATTTTGTTTTTGTTCTTTTTGCTACATATTTCCCTGTAGTCCATGCTTCTCACATACCCTTTCTCTCTGCTGTTTTCTACTCCTTTCAAGAAGGGCCAGCTAAAGTTTAAATAATTTACTTTGCTTTGAGGTTGGCCCCTTTCCTACGACAGCTCAGGTAGGGCAGCATTGCTTGCTCTGTTCAAGAGCCTTCTTTCACTACATTTTACTTTGTTTTCTGGCCTAGACATCTTATTTTCCAACATAAGCCTTTTATTTTTATCTCCCATAATGAGATTGAGTCAAGAAGTATGGTATTGAGACTAGCAAAAAGTATTGTTTAAACCAAGCTTGGACTCAAACTGTCATCATCATGCCTGATCCTCTCTCACGAGTCTGTCTTGCTCTCGCCGCTGCCCTTAGAATCCAAGTTCCACAAATCTCCTTGGTGTGTTCCATAAAGACAGCCAAATCCTGCATGATAACTTACAGGAAATGTGTCACCTTTCACACCAATCATCTAACAATTCTCTGATCATTTTTCCGTGGATATTGTCTTCCCCTGTCAAACATGTCAGACTTTTTATGCCTATTTGATATAACCAACATAATTTAGGGATCCTATCATTCGTTATCTTTCAAGCTTAAGCTTGTTTTTCACACTGTAAATGTTAAATTTTCCATTTGTGTTTTCACATTCTTTCGTGGCTAAGTCTTTAAAATCTCAACTCCAAAGTCAAGTTGAAAAGTTAAGAACAGAAACCTTCTGTTACATACTCTACAGTGAGAGAGAATAGCACATAGCTTTGTAATTAATAGTCCGAATTATGCTTCAAAGGACAGATGTACCTGTTTTCCCCCTCCAGCTTTACCAAGGTATAACTGACAAGTAAAAACTGTACATATTTAAGGTGTACAACTAGATGTTTTGATATATGCATACATTGTGAAATAATCACAATATCCATCACCTCTAACAGTTAACATTTTCTTGTGTGGGGGGTGAAAACACTCAAAATCTACTATTTTAGCAAGTTTCAAGTGTACAATACAGTCTTATTAACTATAGTCATATCACTGTACATTAGATGCACAGAACTTATCTCACATAACCAACTTGTACTCCTTGAACATCTTCCATTTCTTTCTCTTCCCAGCTCTTGGCAACCACTGTTGCTTTTCTTTTTGCTTTGTTTTTCTTTTTTGTTGTTGTTTTGTTTTGTTTTGTTAATCCTTACCTAAGGATATTTTTCCATTTATTTTTAGAGAGAGTGAAAGGAAGGGAGGGAGCAGGAGAGAGAGAGAAACATCAATGTGAGAGAGACACATAGGCTGGTTGCCTTCCACACCTGCCAACTGGAACAACATCTAAAAGGGTACTTGGAAACTACTGCAATAGCCTTTTAAAACCCAACTGGCACTATACATAGTTATTACGAGGATGTAGAGAATAGGGAACCTCCTACACTGTTGGTATAAATGCAGACTAGTGCAGCCACTATGAAAAACAGTTCGGAATTCCTTCAAAAAATTAAAAATGGAACTGCTGTTTGACCCAGTGATCCCACATCTAGGTATATACCCAAAGAAAGCCAAAACACTAATTCAAAAGAATAGATGCACCCCTGTATTCACTGCAGCATTATTTACAATAACCAAACTATAAAAGCAACCCAAGCGCCCATTAATAGATGAGTGAATACAAACTTCAGTTTTAAAAGGCTATCGCAATAGTTTCCAAGTACCCTTTTAGATGCTGTTCCAGTTGGCTCTTAGGAATGTTACCTCTCTTACACTTTATGATGTCTAGCCCGTGTTTCTGATCTAGTAAGATCTAACAGAGTCCCATTTTCTAATATCACCTGTAATAGCATTTAAGATATTGTTTTACCTCCTTTGCCTTTCCTCGCCATCTCAGTTCCCTTTCATCACAATCTCTGCTGCCTTTCATCTCTCCTCAGTTGCTTCTCTAAGTTGTCAACAGTTCTTAATGAAATTTCTCTTCCTCCAGCTTAACCAAACTGTCTTCTTCCCTTTCTTCTTATTCTTATACTAGAGGCCCAGTGCACAAAATTCATGCATGGGGGGGTCCCCTTCAGCCCAGCCTGCACCCTCTCCAATCTGGGACCCCTGGGGAATGACCAGGCAGTTGGACATCCCTCTCACAATCCTGGACCGCTGTCTCCTAATTGCTTACCTATCTGCCTGCCTGGTCGCCCCTAATTGCCTCTGTATGCCAGCCTGATTGCCCCCAACTGCCCCCACCTGCCAGCCTGGTTGCCCCACACAGCCTGCTGTTCAGTCGTTTGGTCATCCCTCACTAACCCACCTGCCAGCCTGGTCATAGACAGCCATCTTGTGAGGGCGTGAGGGTTAATTTGCATATTACCTCTTTATTATATAGGACTAGCTCTGACCTGATAATAAAACTTAACAGTATTTTCCAAGGCCTCTGATTCATCATTGAATATCTAAATATTTTTATATACAGAACAAGCATGGGAGTTTTTAATTACTAGTTCACTCATTTTGTCCTAATTTCAGTAAAAGAATTGAAGCCTCATTTTTAGCATTGCCTACCCACAGAGTTTACACCAAGCATATCAAACTTGTGGCCTGTGGGCCGCATGCCTCGTTTATTTGGCCTGTGTTAGCCTTTGAGTTTGACATGTTTAGTTTACACCAAGCAACTCACAGTGTCTACAACAGATGTAGTTCTTGACTACCTTCAGTTTTTCTTTTTTTTCTTTTTTCCTGAAGCACTAAAACTTCATTTTCGGTGTTCCAAAGTCTGTCTGCTTCTTGACAGCAACACCAGGCTCTAACTGTGCCTGTGTTATTTCAGTTCACACCAGCACCCCATGTTCTCTGGCCTCCTAAATGGCTAGAGGGTTTTTTCCTAAAGACATATCCTACTTACCTACCACTTTAAAAACAGTCACATATACTTGGGCAAAGATCATAAAGTATAGCATCAAGACCCATGTGCAGTTGTCCATGCTTCTTCAGCCTAAGGTATGAAATTACCTGATGAGGCCCCACCAGTTAAAAACCAACCAAACAAATTTTTTAAATATATAAAACTCCAAAACACAAGTGTTGCTTACCTACTAATATCAAAAGCCTAAAGTCACTCATTTATATATATATACACAGAAGTAATTTTTACCCCTAAATTCCACTCTGTAAGTCTCAAATTTTTTGCCCCAACTCACAAGATAATGAATTCCAGCTATTGCAATTAAAACTGCTGCTCCCTGCCCAGGTTCAGAACCAACTGAGGCAGAAGGAGGAATCAGGTAGACACCAAAAGTAAATAAAACCTTTTGAAAATGAATGTATTGGATCTACAGTTCAGTCCATGGATTAAGAGAACAAAGCTGGGAAATGTTAGGAATATTTCTCCCATCCTTGTCACTTATCTCCCATCCTTGTTGAAGGACATTCATTAAAGTAACTTCTTGACTTCCTCCCAATTCTCCCTCAGAGGAGGAATGTGAATTTTCTGATTGTAAAATTTCAGAGCAGGTACTAGTAATGGGGAGTTCAGCTTTTTAAAAGTTTTCTTCTACCCCCCCTTTTAAAAATGTTTTATTTAATTTATTGGGGTAACTTGTTAATAAAATTATATAGCTTTCAATTATACAATTCTATAATATGTTATCTGTATATTGTATTGTGTGTTCACCTCATCAAATCAAGTTTCCTATCACCATTTATCCTCCCTTTACCCTCGTCTACCTCCCTCCACCTCCCTTCCCCTCTGGTAATCACCATATTGTTGTCTGTGTCTATAAATTTTAGGGTTTTTGTTTGTTTATTTGTTTGTGCTTAATCCCTTCGTCTTTTTCACCAATCCCCAACACCCCTCCCCTTCTGACAGCTGTCAGTGCATTCTCTGTATCTATGAGACTATTTCTATTTTGTTTCTTTGCTTATTTTGTTTACTAGATTCCACATGTAAGAGAAATCAGATAGTATTTTTCTTTTTCTGACTGGCTTATTTCACTTCACATAATACTCTCCAGGTCCATCCACGCTGTAGCAACCCAGCCTGCCTATAGAAAGCATTGTCTTCCATTCTGTAATTTACAAAGGCAGGCCCTCTTGTGGGGAGGTATGATACTGTTCAGAGCAGCCATTGACTCTGTGTCTCAAGTTAAATGTGCTTAGTCTCTCTAAGGACAAAGTGTTAACAAGCCCACCTGGCTATATATTTAGAAAAGGAAAATAGTCATAATATCATGATCTTTTCTCATAAAACCAGTTATTGCTTCTTAGGAAACTAGTTATTATTTCAAAGCAATGTATATATAGAGAGAGAACGAGTTTTTTAACCTTTTCATTGAATTTATTAGGGTGACACTGGTTAATAAAATTATACCAGATTCAGGTGCCCACTTCTACAACACATCATCTGTACACTGTATTGTGTGTTTACCACCTCAAGTCTAGTCTCCATCCATCATCATTTATACCCCCTATACCCTCCTTCCCCTTTCCTGCCCCCTCCCCCTGGCAATTGCCACACTGTTTTCCATGTCCATAAGTTTTTCTCTCTCTTTTTTTTCTTTTTTGCTCTGTCCCCACACACTCCAGTCCCCTACCCCTGGCAACTGTCAGTATGCTCTCTATTTTGCTTGTTAGTTCATTTTATTCATTAGATTACACATATCAATGGCATCATATGGTACGTGTCTTTGTCTCTGACTGGCCTATTTCACTTAGCATAATGCTCTCCAGGTCTATCCATGATGTTACAAAGGGCAAGATTTCCTTCTTTTTTATGGCTGAGTAGTATTCCATTGTGTAAATGTACCAAAACTTTTTTTATCTACTCATCTAATGATGGACATCTGGGCTGCTTCCAAATCTTGGCTATTGTAGATAATGCTGCAATGAAGATAGGGGTGCATATACTCTTTCAAATTATTGTTTCAGGTTTCTTCAGAAAAATTCCCAGAAGTGGCATTGCTTTTGTAATTTTTAATTTTTTGAGGTAATTCCATACTGTTTTCCACAGTGACTGCACCAATCTGTATTCCCACAAACAGTACATGAGGGTTCCCTTTGCCAGCACTTGATGTTTGTTGATTTATTGATGATACTCATTCAGACAGGTATGAGGTTTCCTAGTGGTTTTAATTTGCATTTCTCTGGTGATTAGTGACTTTGAGCATCTTTTCATGTGTTTATAGGCCATCTGTATGTCCTCTTTGAAGAAGTGTTTGTTCATGTCCTTTGCCCATTTTTTATTGGATTGTTTGCTTTTTGGTATTGAATTTTATAAGTTCTTTATAAATTTTGGATATTATTTCAAAACAATTATATACACAGATACATATATGGAAGAGAAAGTGAGTGCATGAGAGAGTGCGAGCACCTGACTTTAGCTCTGTCTCAAAATTGCTTTTACACCTGGGCAGAATGGGGACAGGAAGTCAAGGTAACACTAATTATTGAACACTTCAGCTCTGATTCTATTCTCCAATCGCCTATAAATAACAAGGAAGCCGATATCTACTATTTAAAATTTAAGCATTCCATGCAATCTTATAAAAAAAATAATTCTTCTGAGGCTGCCTTTAACTGTTATTATAAAATTTTAATAAAAGCTACTGTTCCAAAGACGCAGAGCAGGTAGAGTTTCTGTGTTATATAGAGAAACCAAGAAGGCCCTAAAAAATAAACTGGAACACATTTCCTAATTTGGAAGTATGTTTGTTGTTATTTTTGTTTTTAATACAAATATAACTACAAGGAGTCATTATTTGATTCCTATAGCTTGAATGAGTATATTAGATCGGTATCTCCCCTAGAGAGAAAATAGAGTAGACCAGAGAAAATTCTGTGCCTGGGATATGGGTAGTCATTGGAAAAGGTCACAGAAACGTAAAAGATAAGGTGCAGAAAAAATATATCCCTACCTTTACAGTATGGCTCACCAGATAGTCCTAACTTATCTGGTTCACTGCACAAGATTTCCTTAATACATATCATAGCTGCTCTTAAAGTCATTTTTACATTAGTGTGCCATTTTCCACTCTGAGTGCCAAAAAGAGTGATTCAAAACAGTAAGCAACTATAGCACAAGAAAGTCCAGGTTCTCACTGACATCTTTTAACTCTGTTGAAATGCTCCTTTGTATGTTTAAATGGCTTTAAGTTCTAGTCCTCTTTGAAAAAATAAAATTAGATAATTTCTTACTAGACTTTTTAGATTTCAAATTTATTCAGCTTTTATGACAAGGAAGGCACTATGATGGGATAGAAAGAATGTTGAAAATCCTGAGGTCTGGGTTTCTATCCTCTGGAAATTTGCCTCCTCTGTAAACAAAAGGGAACTGGACAACATGATTCTTTTTTAAAATATATATATTTTTATTGATTTCAGAGTGGAAGGGAGAGGGAGAGAGAGATAGAAACATCAACAATGAGAGAGAATTATTGATTGGCTGTTTTTTGCCCATGCCCCACTGGGGATCAAGCCGGCAACCAGGGCATGTGCCCTAACAGGGAATGGAACCATGACCTCCTTGTTCATAGGTCAACACTCAACCACTGAGCCACACCAGCCAGGCTTGACAGTATGATTCTTATGGTGTTCTACCTGTGACCTGCTTCAGTGCCAAACATAAATGATTTACTTACACACAGGCCACAATGTTGAGGCTTCCTGGGCGTCTATCATGGGGCACAAGCCAGGGCACGCATTTTACATACCTAGCATCTCTAATGGCCACAATAACTCTTCAAAAGACATGTCACTATCCCCATTTCAGATATTAGAAAGAGCACGTTAGCACATAATCAAAGCTTCTTGCATCCTAGTGTACATGAAAACCTTGCTATTCATTCTGTCCCAGGTGAGCCATCTGCTTATTAGAAATGCAGGACCTCGCGCCCCACCTCCACCTATGGAATCAGAATTGACATGTAAACAAGATCCCAATGGGACCAATCTGCACATTAGGTTTGGCAGCCATTAGGTAGACAATGCTACTCCCTGGAATGAGAAGAGGTGGACTTAGCCCCATCTATGTTACTTATTGACAAAGCACTGGGACAGAGAAATTTAGCCCCTAAGTTACCACAAAACTAATAAGTAGTAAAGCTGTAATCTACTTTTTTTTTCTAATTTTAAACCCGATTCTGTTTCCTCCATACCAAGTTACTTTCCATCTGGAATTATATACCCACTTTTATTTAAACCGATAGATGATAGATAGATGATAGGTAGATAGATAGATAGATAGATAGATAGATAGATAGATAGATAGATAAGATAGATATAAATTATTGGTAGATATACTAGTAGACATAGCTGCATGATATATATATAACCAAATTGTATAAAAGCAGGTGAATTATGACACTCTAGTCTACATTCCTTTCATTTGAGACTAATTAAAACTGCAGCTAATGCCATTCTTTTGCTTGTTCTATTAATAAAAGTATTAGTAATAATTATTATAAATTATTGTGCTGATATAATAGAAAAATTAAATCCACAACAAATATTATTTAGTCAATTAGTAGACTAAAATCATTGTAATAATTTATATTATAATCAGATCATGTGATAGCAAAGTTTGAAATGCTGAAATATAGCATCGTAGGAGTCTGAGGTAATAAGACAGCATTGAAACCAGCAACAACAAAAAATAGTAAACTTCTTTCATCAAAAGAAAATTACCCTATTTATATGGTCTCTTATAGATTATAGAAAAATGTATAAAAATTAAATTATTTGGCCCTGGCCAGGTAACTCAGTTGGTTGGAGCGTCGGCCCATGCATCAAAAGGTTGTGGGTTCAATCCCAGTCTGGGTGGGAACAGGAGGCAACAGACTGATATTTCTGTCTCCTCTCTCTCTCTCTCTCTCTCTCTCTCTCTCTCTCTCTCTCCTCTCTTTAATAAAAACATATCCTCAGATGAAGATTTAAAAATTAACCAAAAAATTAAATTATTTGGTTTAGATTTATTAAAATTCTATAAATTGTAATTAAAGAAAGTGTTCAAAGACAATGTTAGAGTATTGAGCGAAGTAGTTTCCTTTATAACAGAGATAGAATTTCTGTAGAACCAGTAAACATCTACTTGCAGTAATTATTTAGAATTACATAACATATTGGTGTTGAAGAATACTGCTAGGAGGAACATAATATTTTATTACCCCTTTACATCATCTCCTCCAGAAGGTTATATGGCATCTATTGCTGCATGAAAATTATGTCCTTAGTCATTTCATGAAATCACACCTTACAGAATTTAAATGATTTCAAGTAGGCTAACTTTATTTTGTATTTTAAGTACCTGTTTTAAGATTCAACCTAATTGTAGGTCTCCCTAATATGGTACTTATTTCATGCCAAGAACAAGAATAAACCAATGTGGGTTTTTTTAATTATTATTCAAACATTATCTCTAGAGATTCAAATTTTGTACCACTGATAAAATCTTTCCCAGATATATCTGGAGAATGACAAGTAAAATCTAAGATCCTACAGAAAAAAAAAAAATCCTTCCAAAAAGAGAAAAAAAAACAAAGGTACTCAATCACACTGTTTAAAAACATTATTTTACAATGTAATTTCCGGCAGAGCTGACTGCCAGACCAACTGGACAGAGCAAAAGGCAGGACTCCAGAGGCACAGAGGGGTCCCTGGAGAAGATGCGCCTGAAGGCAGAGTCGTGACTATAAAACACAAGGTTTCTTGTGTTTGAGTCGTGACTATAAAACCAGACATGAAATGGGTCTGGGAGCCTCCTGTCACTACTTGAGCCAAAGTAAGCAGAGACAAGGTTGAATCATATATGAGCGTTTAATCCAATAATGCCAGCGGTATGGAGAGAGCAGCAGGTCATCCTGAAAATTTTGCTCTAACATCTCCTACTAGCTGGCTGCTTATATAGGGACTAGAGGCCTGGTGCACGGATTCATGCACTGGTGGGGTGCCTCGGCCTGGCCTGGCCTGTGGGGATTGGCCAAAACCAGCAATCTTACTTCCCCCGAGGGATGTAGTAGTGTGCAAAGCGACAGGCAGCCGGGGAGAAGCCTGAGCTGGAGCCATCAGCTCCTGCTCATCCCAGCCCCGCTATGCCTGCCACCTCCAAGGTCCCGCTCCAGATGGGGGAGGGGTGCTCAAGGGGGAGTGTCCGCAGGAGAGGGTCATGCCACTGCAGCTGCACTCACCAGCCATGAGCCCGGCATCTGGTGCCCATTGGTCAGCTGAGCAGCGATCTCGCCTAATGATTGCTTAGGCTTTTATATATAGACTAGTAGATAAGGAAGAAGGGCTTCGTGCATAGGGAAAAGGGAAGCAGATGAGGGTTGCAGCATCTGTGGCCCTTGTCTCTCTTTCCAGGATCTTGAAGTCCAATAACAAGGTAGTTGATTTTCTATGATGTTAAAACCCAGTTCAGCCTGTACTGGAGCCAGAGAATGGTCAGCATTCCTGATGCAAACTCCCAGAGTGGGTCAGGGTCCAGGCACCACAACCAAATCAAAGTGTGTCCTGTCCTTGGTTTGTTCTCCAAATGTGTTTTGTTTTCTGAGTAATGAACCCATCCAGGCCGCATGTGTCTCATCTTCTTACAGCCCTGTTTTCACCCTTGCAGCACATCCTCCAGTTTCCCAGGGTCTGTCAGAAAACCTCTTATCTATAGTCAGTCAAGTGAATAGTCAGTCAGGTGAATAGTCAGTCAGGTGAATAGTCAGTAGTCTTATTGCATGCCCTTCCCTCTATCAACTATACTACTTCATGGATGCATTGAAGAGGACTTTGTTTACAAAGCCCTCTCACACAAAGGAGTCATTTAGTCTTCACAACAAATCCTCTAGGTCAGTGGTTCTCAACCGTCCTAATGCCGCGACCCTTTAATACAGTTCCTCATGTTGTGGTGACCCCCAACCATAAAATTATTTTTGTTGCTGCTTCATAACTGTAATTTTGCTACTGTTATGAATCGTAATGTAAATATCTGATATGCAGGATGTATTTTCATTGTTACAAATTGAACATAATTAAAGCATAGTGATTATTCACAAAAACAATATGTAATTATATATGTGTTTTCTGATGGTCTTAGGCAACCCCTGTGAAAGGGTGGTTCGACCCCCAAAGGGACAACTTTGCTGTGTAAACTGAGATTTAGAGAAATTCATTAACATGTCCTAAACCACATTGCCAGTAAAGGCCTAAGCCAGGCCCAAGTCAGGTTTTTCTACTAATACATAGTTCCACTATTTTCAAAATGTGCTATATATGTCAAATTGATATATGATGTTGAGTTGTGTCATTGTAACAAATGTCACTCCCTATTTGTAACCTTGAAATACATAATTTGAAAAGATTCCTTCCCACAAAGACAAATCAAGGTTTCTTCTAAGATTCTAGCTGGCAAAAGAACAGTCATAATACCATAATCTTTTCTTATAAAACCAGTTATTGCTTCTCAGGAAACCAGTTATTACTTGAAAGCAAAACATATTCAGTTTGATATTAGTAGGGCTCTTAAGAAGCAGCTAATGGGGCCCTTACCACTTGAAAAATAAAAGTGAAATTGAAAGATCTGCTTAAAATCAGGTAAGAGAAAAAAAAAAATCAGGTAAGAGAATAGCTTCATGAAAAATAAAATTGAGGTTAAGGGGAAGGAAAACTAGCATTTATTAAGTTCACACACTATTAAGAGCACTTTTTGTTGGGCTGAACCATGTATTGCTATTTTCCTTTTTTAAAAAATATTTTTTATTTATTTCAGAGAGAAAGGGAGAGGGAGAGAGAGAGATAGAAACTTCAATGATGAGAGGGAATTACTGATTGGTTGCCTCCTGCATGCTCCCCGCCCCCCATGGGGATCAAGCCCATTACCCAGGCATGTGCTCTAATCAGAAACTGAAATGTGACCTCCTGGTTCCTCGGTTGATGCTCAACCACTGAGCCATGACAGTTGGGCAATATATTGCTATTTTCAATGACAACTTCATACAACGGAGATACAGGGTGTCCCCCAAAAATGTATATATATACACCTTGAATGATTATAAAGTTAGTGTTTACTAGCATACAGTTCATTTACAAATTTTTTGTCAATGCCTGTTTTCAAACTGATGAACATTCTGGCCTAGGAACTGCTGATGACGTGAAGCAATGGAATCACAAACAACAATCATTTCGTTAGGTATGTGTTTGCCCTCAACTCATCAACTATTGCTGATTTTATACCGTAAACTTTATCTTTATATATCCCCATAAAAAATGTTCTAGGAGCACTTTAGGATAAATTTTCTTTGTTCAAAACTTAATCTGGCTACACCCACTATTTCAAACCAATTAAACCTGAAAAGAAATGGAAATTAAGTATTAAAAGCTGTTAAAATATGTGTACATTTTTGGGACACCCTATATATTATAAAGGATATACAGTGGGTTATGACAAATAACGTAATCGAAGATGTAGTTTTTATCTTTATTGTTGAAAGTATTACATATGTCCCCTTTTTCCCCCCATTGACCTCTTCTAGCCCACGTCCACCCCCCACCCCAGGCCTTCACCACCCTATTGTCAGTGGCCATGGGTCATGCATAATAACAAACAAGTTCTTTGGTTGATCTCTTCCCACCTACACACCCACACCCACCTGCCCCCTGAGATTCGACATCTCTTCCATGCTTCTATGTCTCTGGATCATTTTGTTCATCAGTTCATTTTGTTCATTCGAGTCCACATATAAGTGAAATTATGTGACATTTATCTTTCTCTGACTGGCTTATTTCGCTTAGCATAATACTCTACAGGTCCATCCATGCTGTTGCAAATGGTGAGAGTATTCCATTGTGTAAATGTACAGCTTTTTTATCCACTCATCTGTCGATGGGCACTTGGACTATTTCCAAATCTTAATTATTGTAAACTGTGCTGCTATGAACATAGGGGTGCACATATTCTTTCTGATTGGTGTTTCTGATTTCTTAGGATATATTCCTAGACGTGGGATCACTGGCTCAAATGGCAGTTCCATTTTTAATTTTTTGAGGAAACTCATACTATTTTCCATAGTGGCTGCACCAGTCTGCATTTCTACCTGCGTGTAATAGGGTTCACTTTTCTCCACATCCTCGCCAGCACTTGTTGTTTGTTGATTTATTGATAGTAGCCACTTCAAAGGTGTGAGGTGATACCTCATTGTCATTTTAATTTGCATCTCTCTGATGATCAGTAACTTTGAGCATTTTTTCATGTGTCTACTAGCCATTTGCATGTCCTCTTTGGAGAAGTGTCTATTTAGGTCCTCTGCCCATTTTTTAATTAGATTGTCTTCTTTTTGTTGAGTTGCATGAAGTCTTTATATATTTTGAAAATTAATCCCTTATCAGATATATCATTGGCAAATATGTTCTTCCATACAGTGGGTTCCCTTTTCATTTTATTGATGGTTTCTTTTGCTGTGCAGAAGCCTTTTAGTTTGATGTAGTCCCATTTGGTGTGTTTTTTTTTTCCCTTTGTTTCTTTTGCCCTAGGAGATGTATCAATGATAATTCTGCTATATGAAATATCTGAGATTTTGCTGCACATGTTTTCTTCTAAGATTTTTATTTTTTATGTTGCGTACAGTGTTTCCTTGTGTGGCTAATCCAGCCATGGGCAAACTATGGCCCGAGGGCTGGATCGGGCCCGTTTGAAATGAATAAAACTATTGAAAAAAAAGACCGTACCCTTTTATGTAATGATGTTTACTTTGAATTTATATTAGTTCACACAAACACTCCATCCATGCTTTTGTTCCGGCCCTCCGGTCCAGTTTAAGAACCCATTGTGGCCCTCGAGTCAAAAAGTTTGCCCACCCCTGGAATCTCTTCTATTTGTGTGGATTTGTGATCTTTCTATTCCTAAGCATGTGTAATGTTATTCCCTCTCTTTTTTTCTTCACTTTAATTAGGGTTTTATTGATTTTCTTGAATACTCAAAGAAAAACAGTTTTATTCTTCCTATTTTACATTTATTATAAAACATAAGGTCAGTATTTCCCTTTATTTTATTTTTTGTTTCTTCTTTTCTAGTAATTGGAAAAAAAATAAAGTTCACTTTTTGGACCATTGACTGAAGTTATCCCTTAACTACAGCTTTTGCTGAGGCTAATTGGTTTTCTAAAGTATTCTCCTTTACAATGTTTTCTAAATAGTTTACAATTTATAATTTTGGTTTTAATTTGTTTTAATCCATAATTAATTCAGTCGTGTGGTTTTTCATTTCCAATAGTTGAGGAGGTTGGGGTGTTCATATTTGTTACTAATTTTATTTTAAACAAATACAAATGTAACATTGAACTTGTAAAATTTCTACCTTTTTCTAGTTTTCTAGTACTTTTTCTAGTTTTTGTTCTTGGTTTTTTTTTCCTAGTTTCCTTCATTGCCAAGTATATGGTTACTTACAAATACTTTATAAATATGTTAAATAACATTTCCATTTAAAAGTATAAATTCCTATATATAGCATTTAAATGATGATTATTGATATCATTCAAATACTCTATGTCCTTGGTTATTTTATCTCTACTAGGTGTGACTCCAAAATAGGCATATTAATATCTCCCATGTAGTTGTATTTTTATCAAGTTCTCTTTAGAGTTTTAAATAATTTTTTCTACATGTATTCAGCAGCTATGCTATTTGGTGCATCCAGATATGTGACAACTATACATTCTTTCAAAAGTAGGTATTTTATTATTACATGTCTATAGATGAGTAAGTGCTTTTGACTAATTAGTCTGATAATAACATCACGATTTTTGTATTTCTCATAGATAGCATATAATAGTAGACTTTGAAGTCTCTGCCTTTTCATAGGAGACTGAAATCAGCCTGTTCACATTTAATGTAACAATTGATATATTTGCCTATTTAATTGTTTTATGTTATGTTCCCGTTCAGATTTTTTTCCTGTTCCAATATTTTGCTGAACTAATAAAACCGCTAGTCATTCCTTTGCTCTCGCTCACTTGCTTGCTCCTTGTGTTGATCTGGAAATTCCGCTCCAGTTTTCCATTAGTTAATTTATTTAGTTTGTCTTCCCTTTACTACCACTTACAGTGAAATACTTCTCAATTATAAAAAAGCATGATGCTTGTTATCCATTAGGACAATATATTTCCTTCCTGCTTTCTCTACCCAATCTCCATAAGATAAACACTCATCATGCTCTCATTGCTCATTCCCACATCCCTCAAGGTTAGATACTTAAAGTATGTGGTCCTCACTACCAACCTGTGATATAAATGAGCCAAGGATGGCCCCAGTGTACTGACCTTACAGCGTTTACTTCTGCACAGAAGGCTAGCACGATGGTCTCAACGGCCTGCCAATGCCCAAACTCAATTTTTTACACATCAAATTGTTTTAAATGTAACCTAAACATGCAATGGTTAGCCATTTACAGCTTGCTTGAGATGCATACGTGCGAAACTGCATCACGCTTCTGCTAGTCATAAACAACACAGACCTCATGACTAGAAGACTCTGAGGTGCTGCCTCGCTTTGGCTTTGAAGTCCTCCCTGCCATTCTCCTGAGTGCCATCACCTGAACATATAATTAGCTGAACAGATAATTCCCCTTTCTCCATAGAAGTCCCCTGGTGCTCTTCCTGTTCTGGGTGGTGCCTAAACCACAGTCTTTGGGAAGTCTCGTGCTCTGAGGGACTTTCCTTGGCTTGTAAACCTGTCAGATTGTCACAATAAAGCTTGGTCTGAGTTTCTGCCACCTGATGATCATATATTTTTTCCTGATCATCCCCCAAGTCCCTGAACTCATTACACAAATCCCACATTTGTGTATACAATACAGTAAATTAGTCCTAGATTGTTAGTAGCTTTCCTTTCTGAATTATTTTCATTTCCAATAATTAATATTTAGCATTTAAACAATGCATATTTCTTAATCCTATTAGGAATACATAGAGATAGATGATATAGAAATAGGTATATAAATAGATTAATAAATAAGGCAGATAGACCAAGTCTGATTATTCACCACTGTGTACTCCCATCTCCTTTTTTCTTCTACTGGTATCTTCAGGGTCTGATCTGATACATTATTATTTCTTTAACAAGGGAATGCATTCTTAAGCAATTATCTCTCAAAATGTACATAGACAATATAGTCTTGGAATCACTGAAATCCACAACACTTTATTCTATCCACCATAAACAACCAGATGATTTATATCTGCACTTGGTATAGGACTCTGGTGGCCCAGTGCTTTTCTCTCCATAATGTATAACTATTTTTTGAACTTCCAATGTTGCAGATAAGATTTGCAATCTCTATGATTCTTATTTATTTTGTAAATATATTCTTTCAGTTTTCAAGCTTGTATAGTGTCTCTTGATCTTTTAAATTCGAGAATTTTACTAGGAATTACTGAATCTACATCTGTTTTCCTTAATCAATGAGCACATTTTCTGTACTTACATAATGTAATGAGCACTACCTCTTCAACTAGAAGGGAAAAAAGTGGTGGTGTTTGGTTTGCAAGGGGGTGCTTCAGGCTGGGAGGACGCCAAAGGAGAGCACCTTCGGAGGGGAAGGAGCTAAGGGCTTTGAAGAGAGGGAGAGGCCGAGTGGCAGAAATCCCAGAATTTCTAGAACTGGCTTTAATGTGTCTCCCTGTAGCTGAATCAAAGGAACAGAGGGGCTCATCACATGCTCACACCTAGACTGAGGTTAGTCTCATCTGAATCAAATGGACCAAATGAATGTGACATTATTAGATGAAAGGGACATGGGATTGCTGACTCATATGGTGATTCTATTTTTAATTTTTTGAGAAACTTCCCTACCACTTTTCATAGCAGCTCTATCATTTTACATTTCTACCAATAGCGTACAAGAGTTCCAATTTCTCCATATCCTCACAACCATTTGTTGTCTTATCTTCTGCTAATAGCCATTCTAATTTGAAATCGGAATTTCTAAGAGATATCAGTACTCCCATGTTCACTGCAGCATTATTCACAGTAGTCAAGATGTAGAAACAACCTAAATGTCCATCACTGAATGAATGGATAAAAAAAAGTGTGGTATATATACTTATAATGGAATATTACTCAGCCTCAAAAAAGAAGGAAAGTTTATAATTTGTGGCAACACACATAACACATGAGGATATTATGCTGAGTGAAATAAGACAGTCAGAGAAGGGTAAATACTTCTTGATTCCACTTATATGAGGTATCTAAAATAGTCAAACTCATGGAAGCAGAGATCAAAACAATGGTTGCCAGGAATAGGGGGATGAGCATATGGGAGGAGCTAATCAACAGTATAATGTTTCAGTAATGCAAAATGAATAAGTTCTAAAGATCTGTACAACATTGTGTCTATAGTTAACAATATTGTATTGTACACCTAAAAACATGTTAAGAGGGTAGATCTTATGGTAAGTGTTCTTACCACCATAAAATTAAGAAGAGGGCTATAGTTAAGAGTCAAAAAACAAATCAAAATGGACATATATATATATATGGCAGGCCAACATAACAGATGTCTATCTTCAATATGTCAGTTAATTCTATTTTTTAAAGGGAGCAGAAAAAATCATATTCAGCCTAGAAAACTTCCCATTAGACAAACTATGCTTTATGTATGTTTGGATTTAATAAAGCCCCTTCTTCCTACTACAACAAGCTAGTCAGACATTATGGAATAACGTAGAGAAATCTAGACTGCTTTCTCACACAGTATAACAGAAGACCTCTTACAGCTGTTGTAGAAATACTGAACATGAATCACATGCTTGTGGACATTTCTGTTATGATAAACTCTTAGTCCAAGACCTGATATTGGCCTGGAGAAGATTCCCCAGAAATGTACAACTATAAAATTTCATTATTCCATATTTTAAGCATAGACTGTCTGCCCTCTGGCAACTAAACATACCAACTTTGGAATCCAATGTAGCAAAAGCCTCAAAACACACTTAAGTTTTGCAAAGCAATAGCCATGCCCAATAGCCATACCTATGTGAGACCAATTTCATTAGCATTAGATATAAATAATTCTAAATATTATGTGACAAAATAGGCTCACTAGCAAAAAGGCATGGGAGACAAGGAAAAGCCTATAGAACCTAGCAGCCATCATACTCAGAGAAAGCAGAACAATAAGGACCATACTTTTGGAGGACAGAGGGATTGTGAGTAACCAGGACCATCTTATGGTTTAAGAAGAGATGATAATGGGGATAAATGAATTTGACAGCTCAGTGGAGAGCATAGCACATGATGGTGGTAAGTGAAAATGATAGTCCTTCCTCACAGGTACCTAGGAGAAAAATATTTGAGGTTTGTCATTTTATCAAAACTGTCATGCAGTAATAGACATGACATCTACACTATCATTTTCAATCATAAACATAATAAAAGCCTGGAGACTCATGCTCATTTCATAATTAGATTATTCTGTTTAGGTTAATGCCTAATGAAGCTCATCACATTTACAAATGGAAAATCTCTGAGATGGTATTTATCATATTTGTCAACTTTTGATTAAAAATGGGAATAAATTACATGGTGATTTCAGAAATGAAAGAAGAAACCTGATGGTAGTTAAAGCATGACCTGGGCCTGAAGGCAAGTAAAGGCATAGGAAAGATGGAGGGAAAAGAATCAAGCAGTTATGAAGCACCTGCTGATTTAGGCTCTGAACAAGCCATTTTATGCCTATTATCTCAGTAAGTCTTTCCAATAACCCCTTTCAAGACATCACTTTATCTCACTCATGAAAAAGTGAGGCCAAGAGCAATAACTCACTGAAGGGTTGGTGGTAGATTTTATGGACATGTATGAATGAATGCAATTTGAACAAAAAAATAAATCTTATGGAGAAAAATCCCTAATTATACATGCATGTGCGTGTACACACACACACACACACACACACACACACACTTACATTAATGTGCATGTGTAAGTACACGCTGGTAGGCATAAAGTAGATTGGAAAGGAAAGTGTACAGGGATCACCTTAGCCTTCTCTCTCAGTTGGAAAATAGCTCCAAAGCACAAAACCTACAAGGGTGAGACAGCATCATTTCACTCATTCTTACAAAGATCAGCACAACCTTCTCTCTACTGTGCAATTTTTTTGTGTGTATGTGACATTTCCAGGTCTTAAATTTTCCTACAGTTAAATTATGGCATGCCTCCTGCAGGTCTGAATCACTTCTTAAGAAATAAAGTGATACTTGACTAAGAGCCATAAAACCAATTAAAATCCATCCCAGCAATAGAAAGTAAATAAAAAGCCTCTTACTGGTGTCAGAACAAGGCGAATTCTAATACAGTGGGGAGAATGTAGAAAGGAGCATACTCTAATTTTAGAAGCTGAAGTCGACAGTGGCTATGGTGAGCCTTTACATTAAGATACATTATAGAGGTTTGTACTCACTTTATGGGAGTTGGGGGTCCACAGTATTATATTAGCAAGTGAATATGTCTTGGGCATGTTTTCAAAAGAATTAAGAATCCTTCACTTAAAAATGTAGTTGACATAGTAAAAGTAATTAACCTTTAGCAAATTAAAAATTTTAAATGTTTAACAGTTGGTTGTGCAATTTCAAAATAATACAGCTCATATTTAATTTCCTCTTGTATTGTTACCTGTAATATTCTACATGACTTTTAGATTTTAAGTTGAGTTGAATAATATTCATCCAGTCTTAAAAAAACAATGGCTAAAACTCTACTAGAAAAAATATTTAATTTCTCTCTTATTTTCTATAATCACAATGATAATTATTAGTCCATTTTTATTCATTCATTTAACTACATCAAAGATATTTTATTATATTCTTGATAAGGATTATGAGGACTATTTCATTTAATTCAACAGCCCTGCAAGTTATATATCAGTATTATTTCCAAGTTACAAACGCGAAAATTGGGACTGAGAAAGTTTCAATAAATTGCCTGGTGTCACATAGTTAGCACAGGCTGAACTGAGCTTGGATTCCAAGCAACAATGACTTCAAAATTTCAACAATGAAACACAATAATATTGTGAGTAGATGAAAAGTATGTTATTAAAATATGTAGGCAAGGTCTGGCAGCTGGCCTGCAGGCCTGAGAGCTTCCTCTCAGAAACATCTAGATACCTAAAACTCATTCTAATTCTGAAGTAATCTTTGAGAAAAGTACTTGAACTGGTCTATGTTCACATGGGTAGGCTGAGAGAGATGAATGCTGGTCATGCCTGAGTGGACATGGAATATTGTATAATACCAAGACTGATGACAGGGGCCTGGCTCAGATAGGGTGGTCCCAGCATATAGCCAGACTAGGCTATAAACAAAAATGCCATATGAATAAAAGTCTGGACATGGGAAGGGACAATTGACCTTACGGAAGACCTTCACTCCCTTAGACATTAATGTCCAAGATTGTTCATGGCCCAATCGCTTGCACTTTCCTGTCTCTCCTGCAGAACTGGCAAATCTCTGTGCTTTATAAGCTGGTTGTACTGACTACTTTTAAATCCTTTACATATGTGCACTGGTTTTAATTCAGCCATATAATGTCTATGTCTAAGGTTTCCACTAATCTGAACCTCTAGAACAGAATCAGACCAACTATAGACTGTGGGCCAAATCTACCCTGCCAATTTTTTTACAGCCTGCAAGCTAAGAATGATTTTTACAATTCTCAATGGTTGGAGATAAAAACACAAAAGAAGACCCTGCTGATGTGGCTCAGTTGGTTGGGCATCGTCCCTTACACCAAAAGGTTTCTGGTTCAATTCCAGGTCAGGGCACTCTCACATCAATGTTTCTCTCTCACTCTCTTCCTCTCCCTCTAAAAAATCAGTTTTTAAAAAATCTTTAAAAATAAGATTTTCTGACACATGCAATGTATGTGAAATTCAAACTTCAGTGTGTAAATAAAGTTTTATTGGAGGCCAGGCATGCCCATTTGTTTATGTATTGTCTAGGGCTGATTTCTCACTGCACAGGCAGAATCGACTAGTTGCAACAGAGATCATATAGTTTGTAAAACCTAAAATATTTACTATCTTGTTTTTATAAGGTAAGCTCCACTTCTAGAATGCAAGCTTCATGCTAACAAGGCTTTATTCTGCTTTGCTCACTTCTTTATCCTTAGCACCTGGAAATAAATATTCAAATAAATGTACTGAAGAAGGAAGGAAGGGAAAGGGAGAGAGAGGGAAGGAGAGAAGGAAGGAAGACTTTGTCAACAAACCAGTCAGGAATATGATAACATTTAATTCATCAGTGAATCCAACCCTGACATATGACAGGCATTCAATAATTTTTTGTCAAACAAATAAATAACCAGCCAATGTATTAAACATTAAAAAGACCCAACTAGTTGATCTGACTTGACTATACTCTTCTGTTTTAATAAAACCTCTGGCAAAAATTGAATTACATGATCATTTTAAGTACAAAATTGGAACCTAACCACTCCCCCCCCGACCCCCGCAATAAAAATGTATTGTACAAAGATAGCAGCCATCAGAATCAGGGCCAAGTCTCCCAAGGTGACAACTGGGATTACCACTCATCTCCTGAAAAAGTTTGAATATGATTGTAAAAAAGCAATAAATGCCCAATATTATATACACAGAAATTACCCGAAGCTGCCAAAATTAAACCAATCATAATACAATGTTCTAAATTTATACAGCATTTTATAAAATGCCACTTAAAAGGAAAAAAACTAAACTACTAACCACTAAATATGCGATCTGTTTTTATTTTCAGTGCTATAACAATACTTTTACACCTAGGAATTGACAAAATCACTGAGTTTAAATGCTTCAAAAATGACACTCAAATCAGAAAACTAGGCAGAGTAAAATGATAAAGTCATAAACTCCTTAATGAACATCAGATGGCAAATTAGCCAGGTAGATCAAGTGAAACAGAAATTGAATTATCCTTCTTAATGAGATAATCTGTATTTAGTAGTGTTGTTAATCCCAGGCTTTCTGAGGGTTCCCCCATAGTTCATCAAGCCCAGAGACCTTCGTAAGAAACACTGGGAATCCTCAGATGTGTGCCCATCTAATACTTGCAGGTTCTGTTTTTAGTCATTTTATGAAGACTTGATCTGTTTCAAGAAAGGTATCTTTAAGTAGCTCATAAAGAGTTCTGGTTCTCTAAAATTAAAACGGTCACAGGGAAGGGTTTATTGTCAGGATACCCAGCTCCACCTTGAATCACAAATAAGCAACAAAAAGTCAAAGGCAGTAAGTTGCATACTCAGAGGCTCTATCTATTCTCTTCTAGGACAATATAACACCCCTTGCTACAAGATTCTTTTAATTATCAGATCAGCGGAAATTTTTTAAAATATATATTTTTATTGATTTCAGAGAGGAAGGGAGAGGGAGAGGGAGAGAGAGATAGAAACATCAATGATGAGAGAGAATCATTGATCAGCTGCCTCCTGCAAGCCCCCCACAGGGGATGGAGTCCACAACCCAGGCATGTGCCCTTGGCCAGAATCGAACCTGGGACCTTTCAGTCCACAGGCCTATGCTCTATCCACTGAGCCAAAGTGGCTAGGGCTGGAAATTCTTTTTTTAAGCATCTTTATTTTTAACAGTACATGTGAACATGATTACTTGATTTTTTTTGTGACATTGCAATCAATTTTTTCTTGGACTCCATAAGCTTCAAATCTTATTATTAAACCTGAATCTCAGATTAACCAGGTCTGTCTGAAAATGTTTTCCAAGTCAGCCTGAAAATCTACCAATTAAAGACATATGAAAATATCTTAGAATTATAAAGAAAAGTGGAAGGGGAGTGAAGAAGTGATTAATAATGGACATGTTAGGATGAATTAAGTATTGATTTACCACTGTGACCTCTGCACAATTTATAGTGATTGTCAATTCACCTTCCTGTAACTCCAACCAGAACACAAACTCTGTATGTGAGAAACATCTGCTAGTTCTTCATTATCTGACTTCTCCTTTCTTTTGTAGATTTCTTAACTGGACATATGGTCATGCAAAATAAGAGTTTCGTGGTGAGTCTCACTTTGAAACTAGGTGTGGCAAAATATGATTTTTTAACGACTAACAAACATGCATGGAAGTGATAGGTGCAAGTCATATTTTGAGTTAAAGAGGTGAATACCTTTCCTTACCTTCCTCCTTCCTCTGGCTGGTAAGTGGGAGGGTAGACATCAAATCAGCTATTCTCTGCCATAGGTATAAGACCTGTACCATAGGGATATAAGAAGGCAAACAGATGGAAAGAGCCTGGTTTTCCTGAATTATTTACTCAGAATCCTATGAGAGAGTGAGAGAGAAATAAACTTCATTGTTTACCGATCTGAACTTGTTTCTTAGTTAAAATATCCTGTGAAAAGAGACCATTACTATGCTGTTTTCTCTCTTTCAAGTGCCTCATAATGGGTCAAAATGGGTCAGTCAATAAATATTTGATTAACGGAAGGATGTCTGGACAGACTTAGTATGGATAGATGGATGGATACATGAATAGATGGATGAATGGATTAATTATGAATGGATAGATGGAATGATGGATATAGAAAAGGAATGGATGCTGGAGAGAAAAGAAGATGTGAGTATCAGTTGGAAAACTACGCCTCAGACCTGCCTGGTCTTTAGTCTTCTGGTAACATCTGGGCTCAGTTGAGAAGACTTACAGATAGGAATATCTTAAATATCCATAATGTGCCACTATAGACCCTGCCCAAGGCTTCATGATCCCTCACATCTGCAGGTCCCTCAATCCTGCACAGCAGTTTTATAGCTCCATAGTCAGCTTTCTCTTCTATTCTCAGTAGTTGGATTTAAAATTACTTTTACATAGCAATCAGAAACTCTCATACTAGCAAAGTCTCTAGCATATCTGTTTCAGTTCTTATGTTACTTAAAATGTCACTGGCATGTAACATTGGGATCCAGAGTCACTCATGTTCGAAGCATCATCTTCCACTGGCTTTTGATATTACACTTACGTGGCCTTTATTTTTATCTCTTAAAAAATGGAAGGGGAGTGAAGAAGTGATTAATAATGGACATGTTAGGATGAATATTCTCCCTCTCAATCCTCTCTATTGGCTACTCCTCCTGCTTTGTATTTTAAATGTTGGTAGTCTTCAGAGTTCTATCCTCCCCATTCTCTCAACACTCTCCCTGGGTCATGTCTCCTTAACTGCCTTGGTTGTAGTTACCATAAATATGTTGGTCATTCACACTCAAATTTTTTAACCAATATATACTATACATCCTAAACTCTTATATCCAAAACCTACCAAAACTTTCAATACCATGGTTCAGAGGTGCTGTAGGCTCAATATGTCCAAGCTGAGTTTTCATCTTCCCTACCACCTCTCCCAGCTCCTACTGTAGTTCTCCCTATGAAGTTTTACAATCAGGTGTATTTCCAAAGATCTCCCATTTTCCAGAGATTTTAAGATTTTAGAATGCTGTATAAGATACCATACTACATAGTTTACTAACCTATTTCTCCACCCTACATACCAGGCAAATTAGAGAGATCAGGATAAGTATAGTAGGGTAATTTGGGGACTTAATATAGTCCACACAACCTTATGTCAGGTACAATTATTATTCCCATTTTATAGAAACTGAGGTTGATGTAGAATAATATCTCCAGAGTAACCCAGTTAGTATGTGGTGGGGCTGGCATTTAGACCCAGGAATGTCTGACTTCAGAGCCCAATTTGTGCTACTGCACTCATCACCCTGTATTGTAAATTGCCTGTTTCCTATTTCATATCACCCAACAGACTCTAGATTCCATGAGGATGGGGCTGTTATGTCCCCATTATTTTTTATATCCATTATTAATATTAAGGAAAATCATTAGTAAAAATTCATCCAAAATGCTTTTGAAAACTGTGGGAAAAAGTAGGATGAGATGTGATCAGTAAATATGTAAGAATACTATAAATATCTCATTATAGAGGCTACAGTTGTCTCCCCTTTTAGCCTTATAGGAGTGGTGCTTATGTTTTCAACTTTCTAATATCCTGGGTTTTGTTTGTTTGTTTGCTTGCTTTAATCCATGGGTATTACCACATACTAACATCCCAGATTGCCTTTCCTACTTGTACATTTACTTTTACCTTTATACTTTTTATACTGTTAAGTGAAGCTGCATACATTTCCTTCTTCATATTTGCTCTCTAGAATCCATGCCAGTTGTGACATTTGCCTTTTCTCCTGATGCCGAATGTGGGTGATGTTGAAATGTGAGAAGTTTAATTGATGTGTAACTTAGTGAATGATAAGAGATCTGACTGTCCTGCTACACTTAAAATGTGACATTGCCTAGCCCAGTGGTCAGCAAACTGTGGCTCGCGAGCCAGATGCGGCTCTTTGGCCCCTTGAGTGTGGCTCTTCCACAAAATACCACGTGCGGGCGCACATGTACAGTGCGATTGAAACTTTGTGGCCCATGCACAGAAGTCAGTATTTTGTGGAAGAGCCACACTCAAGGGGCCAAAGGGCCTTATGTGGCTCGCGAGCCGCAGTTTGCTGAGCCGCAGTTTGCCGACCGCTGGCTTGCCTCTCAGAAGGTACATTTTACTATGTGTATTCATGCCTGAAAAGTACTTTGAGGAGAATCTGGTGCATAATGAGGTTATAGAAGCAGAATCTATCATTCAAATTATTAGTTACCGGAGGAAGTTGTTATGCGAGGAGATGGGGTTGTCACAGCCAAACAAGACTATCATTATCTCTTTATTAATACCTGCTCCCCTTTGCATGACACAGTAAGTCTCCAAAGTTTGGGGGGGAAAAATAGAACTCAGAGTGAAAGCCAGAGGCAAAATGAGTAACAGTTAGGCTATTGTTATCAATGCCACAGTTAGCATTTGAACAGGCCTGATTAGGTGTGGTTAGAGCTCAGAGACCATTAATGAGGAGGAAGTGATTACAGTGGATTCTCATTGTAGGCAGTGCAAAGAAGTTCAGTGTTTGTCTCATTGAGTAGGAAGAACATAGCAGAAAACAGTAAGTGTAGCCAAGGTGATAGGTGTCAGCATGGTCAAGGAATATGAGTCAAGACCGTAGTTACACGAACAACAAGGACTCAGCTGACAGTTAGATCAGAGTTCTCAAAAAATTAGGGGAACTGCCGAAACCGGTTTGGCTCAGTGGATAGAGCATCGGCCTGCGGACTGAAGGGTCCCAGGTTCGATTCCGGTCAAGGGCATGTACCTGGGTTGCGGGCACATCCCCAGTGGGGGGTGTGCAGGAGGCAGCTGATCGATGTTTCTCTCTCATCGATGTTTCTAACTTTCTATCTCTCTCCCTTTCTCTCTGTAAAAAATCAATAAAATATATATTTTAAAAAAAAAATTAGGGGAACTGATAATGAACCAAAACATCGCTTCACACACGTTAGAATAATACATTCTTGGCCAGTGTGATTCAGTTGGTTGGGCGTCCTCCCGGGCACTGAAAGGTTGCCGGATTGATTCCCGGTAGGGGTGCATGTCCATTTGGGGCTAATTCCGGTAAGGGGCTGTGTGCAGGAGACAGCAGATGGCAGTTTCATTCTCACATGGATGTTTTTCTCTCTCTCCCTGTCTCTTCTTCTCCCTCTAAAAATCAATTAAAAAAAAAAAAAGAATAATACAGACACTCATGAACTGAAACAGAAATATAAACCAGAAGTTTAGTGCTGAAGAATGAAGAAAAATCTTGACTATAGTTTAAGATCAAAAGAGCCTATAATAGGCTGACTTCCTGACGAACTGGTAACCAAGGGTTCTTTAAAATTTCTCTAACTAAGAGATTAGATTGGATCCAGAATCTGAAGTTAGGATGAGTCTGGTGGTGAGAAACTGAACCCAGCTATGGCATCTAAAGGGACTTTGGAGACAGAGAAAAACAGGCTACACTTTTATCTTCATCATTTTAAACCATGACCTTGAGCAAGAAACATTTGTCATACAAGCTTAATAGTTTTGACCACTCAGAGTTGCTATAAGAAATTCACAGGACAAAGATGTTTCATAATTGCTTTGCAAAGAATTTTTACATTCTTTTACTAGCTTTCATTTGTTGAATCTTCTAATCTACATATCTCTAAAAATCTTTAGGCTATCATTTTAAAACCCAATGTCATATGCCCTCATTAAGGAAGCAATTTAGTTAACTAATGTCACTATATTACTGAATATTCTAACTAATCTGACAAATTTTTCATAACCACCCAGTGGGATCCAGACACCCTGGTAATTTCCAACAGACATGCTGATAGAGGGGAAAAACAAATCTTATCAACACTGTCACTTGGAAAATCTCATTTTCTGGAACTGGAATGAAGACCCCCATCCCTTTGCAAAACCTACCTTTCAATTTGATGAAAAAATCTTAGATGACACCACATTTAAAGCAATCCCCTTAGCTCCAAATGTAAAACTTTTAATTGACAAAAATACTTTTAACATAACAACCTCTTCCCATTTTTTTTGGACCACTGACAGAAAAGGTAGAAATAACTGAAATGTCATTATTCTTTAGTTTAGAGATTTAGCTTCACTCATATTTATTCATACTTTTAGCTACTTCAGAATGATACTAGTAATGAAAGATTTTGTTTTTTATTTCACAGATGAATAAATTAAATGAAAGAAGAATTCATTGAAATCAACTAAATAGTTAAGCTATACCTATAGCAAGATGATTTGGGAAACAAAAGTAAACAAAAGATGAGAATTTCAGACTCTAAACCTTACCCACGAATGGACTGATAGTATGTTGGCATAACTATAACAGCACTGTCACTTTTACAGATAATGCCTTTCCCTTCAGGGCCCATCTGTTTGCTTGCCACAATTCAAAATGAAATTTATAAGTATAAATTTCATTAAATAAACCTTTATTTAAGGAATGTGATTTAAATGAATTATGAAAGCGTACACAAATAAAGCAAAGTACCTTCAGAGGCAAAAGAGAAATGGAAACAAAATAAAAATCCCTATGCTTATTGTTTTCCAGAATGACAGGAAGTTGATAAAGTTTATATATGTGGCATATAAAAATAAATTTTGGATTCATCAATTAGATGTGTAAAGATTTTATCATCAATTCATAAACAGTCTTACTATTGTTCTGACACAGTTAAAATGTATCCACTATCACTAGGTGCTGAATAAAAAATAAAAACATTGATAATTATGCCAAATGATACCTTTGTAATAAAATATTTGCTCACTTGCTAATAATTACCATCAGCTGACAACCATACATCCAACATGAAAAGTATTCAATAAATATTTGCTAATTGACTGAATGATTTCCACTTAATGAGCGTATATAAGTTGGTATCTTTGAAGAATTTCTAAAAACAAGCCAATCCCTTCTAATAAAACATTCATGTTAAAATAAAAAATAAAGAAAAAAGGATTCAGTCTCTAGTATGTTTTCAATAAATGATTTTTATTTGATGCATTATGTTTTTAATAAGGAAAATGAAGAAACAGAGATTGTTTTATGTCAGAATATATAATTAGAAATTCTGGAGAACATACTTGAGCTCATTTCAAGCTCATGGTTTCCGAAATATGGTAAGTTCTGCATGAGGAATAGGCAGAACCCTAAAATTCAATCTGATGATGAGCAAAGATGACCACAGAAAACTTGCAGCAGTAAAGACATGTTTAGTTTAGCTCAGCAATTGTTATTAATTAATATATAACAGAGATTGAGATATTTATTTATATCATACACCAGGGGCTTCTTCTTTTTACTAGATAACGTAACAATAATAAGAACATCATGTGAGCATATGATGTTTTTGCCTAATTACCATCCCTTCATTTAGAAAACCTCACTTCTCCAATTTCAAGACCTCATTTTCACTACAAGAATAGGCATTTGATCAGTCCACAGAATACCATTCCTTCAGCAACATAAATTGTTCCAATTGTCAACGAGTCCTTCACAGTGGATTAAGATATTGAGTGGTATCTCTTACTATAACAGTCATTAAATTTTAAAAAGTATTTTTCCACCAGTGGTTTAACTGGGGGATCATAAGAATGTGACTGCCATCTTCCCTAACATTTGGAGAGATATGCGCTCTGAATCATAAAGCCAAACAAACATGTGGAAGGGGAGAGGAATGAGGGAAGAAAAAAGAGAGGAAGGGAGAAAGTGGTGGAGATAGAGGGAGAGGAAAGAAATGAATATGATAAATGAATCCTGAAGAAATTACATCTTAGTTCTACTTCCTGAGCCTCTGCTACCTTTTCCTCTGCCTTTGATTCCAAGGAGCTAAACCAAAGTAATCCCCCCTCAGGTCTACGACCTGATGACACTTCTGACCTTAGCTAACTTGAGTTGAATGCTTTCACCTGCAACTGAAAAATAATAAACAAATTCACAGCTTGCTGCATTTATTAATCTCTGAGTTACATCTTCCCTATGAAACTGATTTTCTATGTAAATTTGCTCTTTTTGAAATAGCTACCATAGTTTCTGTAATCCTGGCTGAACCCCACTAATACAGTATCTGAAACTGGAGCTTGAAAAAGAGGTCTTAGAAACATACATTTAGAATCCCCAGCACACAGTGGTAAATGGAGCTACTGAGATGGTGGCATTCCTTGGGAAGAGCATGGAGAAAGGTTCAACAGGGGAGATAATTTTAAAATAGCAAAATGAATGTGTGCTGGTTGAAGGAGTACAGGTTTACCTTCATTTTTAATTCAAGTTGACTTTTTTCTAAAGAATTTCCAGAACAGTAGGCAGAAATTTTTGATGAAAGACCATATGAGCGAGGCTACCCTCTATGTTAAGGCCTTAAGTGGCACAGTCCAGTGAAAAGTAGAAGTTAAGAGGGAGCAAGATAAGGTTGAGGTCATTCATCTGGTTATAAGTTTGACCTCATACCACCTCCCACACCTTCCTGAGTCTGATTGCACATCTGTAAAAAGGGTTAAATAATAACAATCATAAGCTGTTTTGAATAATGCATGTGACATGATGTATGAAAAGTGCCAGACTCATGATAAATGATCAGCACTAAGCAGATGCTACTGCTGCTGCTGATGTTGTAACATGGAGAAGAATATCATCAGACTATCCGACCTAGACTATGGTCTTCCTAATGTGTACATATACAGGTATATGTACACATTAGGAAGACCATAGACTCATATATCTATGAAATTTTATTTGTTGTTACATTAGTTTCCAATTAAGAACAAACTTTACAAAGTGATATTATGAGAGCTTAGAATAAATAAAACCCAAAATCCAGAGGACGAACTAAGTTGGTTGCTAAATGAACTATTTTTTATCTCTGCCTCTCGCTGTGTTTTGGCTATTTCACAGTTCCATCCTGTTTTCTCTCAGCTTCAGTGTATTCCAAGGTGCTGTCAGAAAGACGCTAATTGATCGTGTTAACATCCTCTATTACTCCCAGCTCTCAGAGCTGCAGCCACTGCCGCCTCGCCTTGTATGATGCAGTATTTTGGCTCTCATCAGAAAAAGAATTACATGGCCCACTAACTTCAAAGACCCGGCTCCATTAACTGATATTTCAGTGATGGAATATCTTCAACAAAATATTTACCTCACTTATGACGCCTGAAAGGTTTATCTTATTTCCTTGATGAGGAAACACTTGTGAGGAGGGATTACTGGTCAAATCTAAATTTTATATCTGGATGGCACACACCTGCAAAGTTGTCACATTGAATTAAATTTTTTATTAATAGTCTGATTAAATCATTCTAAACAAAATCTTTTCTTGGACACAAATCCTATATAAACACATTTAACTGCCTGCTTCCATATCTATGATCAAAGCAAATACATAGGATTGATGTTTAATCATTAACACCAAATGCCACTGAAACCAGCTCAGCCCATCCCAATTTGTAACCTTCTAAATCTTATTAAGCAAAACTAAATATTGATTTTCATTCACCCACATCTGTTCAATTCTAACATTTTTCTTGACTCACCACTCCAATCCCCTTGAACAGCTGCAGGTAAATATATGAATTTAGAATAGAAACTACTTTATGTGTGTTTAAATGAGGTCTAGCCCCTCCATAACATGTCCAGGTACTGCAGCTGCAGCCTTGAAACACCCACCATAGACAAATAAGCATCTATAATAAAAAAGTATAATATGCTAATTAGACCAGATGTCCTTCGGACAACCTTCCGGACAAAGCTGAAGCCGGGACTGTGAGGGAAGCCCGGGTCCCAGGTGCCAGAGGGAAGCTGGTGCAGACAGCCAGGGGAAGGAAGGCCTACTCTTGCACAAGTTTTGTGCATCAGGCCTCTAGTCCTATATAATAAAAGGCTAATACGCAAATCAACCCAATGGCGGAATGACCGGTCACTACGATGCACACTGACCGCCAGGGGGCAGATGCTCAACACAGGAGCTGCCCCCTGGTGGTCAGTGTGCTCCCACAGGGGGAGCAACGCTCAGCCAGAAGCTGGGCTCACCACTGGTGAGCACAGCGGTGGTGGCAGGAGCCTCTCTTGCCTCTGCAGCAGCACTAAGGATGTCCAACTGACAGCTTAGGGCAGTGGTCAGCAAACTCATTAGTCAACAGAGCCAAATATCAACAGTACAACAATTGAAATTTCTTTTGAGAGCCAAATTTTTTAAACTTAAACTATATAGGTAGGTACATTGTTATTAACTTAATTAGGGTACTCTTAAGGCTTAGGAAGAGCCACACTCAAGGGGCCAAAGAGCCGCATGTGGCTTGTGAGCCACAGTTTGCCGACCACTGCCTTAGGGGAATGGGCCTAAGCCATTAGTTGGACATCCCCTGAGGGCTCCTGGACTATGAGAGGACACAAGCTGGGCTGAGGGACCCCCCTGAGTGCATGAATTTCATGCACTGAGCCTCTAGTGTGAGTAAACTATAGTTCTATACGCAATGAGCTATGCGTAATATGTGCAAGAAGTTAAGCACCACATAATAGCCTAAAGGCACATCAAATTTTATAAATATTTAAGATACTCTATAGGAAAATATCCTAGGAAAATGAGATCAATTCTTTTTTTCCCCAGTTCTATAATGGCAGGAACCAGTTCTTTTATTCCCTAATGTATTCCTGTCTTAACACTTGTGAGAACATAATGGATGCTACGTATACGATGGCTGAATAATCATTGTATTTCGTAGGAGTTGTTTCACCTTACCACTTATTCCCATCAACTCTGCACAGGTTGAAAATCACTGTTTTATAATGTCTTATAATTTCCTTAGAAAATAATTTAAGAAGTCATATGAAATAATTCAATTTAATGTTAAAAATATATAAATTTCCCATAGAGCATCACTATAATAAATATATCACATGAGGATAATGCTTATTCAACTAAAATGGCCTTCTTCAAAGGGACCTTAGAGAATCACTACACAGATAACAGGGTGGTGAAGTTCTAGGGCAGGGGTCTGGGGTGGGCTAAAAGGGGGTTCATTGGGGGGGAAGAGGGAGACATATGTAATACTTTCAACAATAAAGATTTATAAAAATAATAATGAAATAAAAATGAATTGATTAAAGAGTAAAAAATAGTTCAGAAAACAATTTCTAAAGCAACTGTTAAATATTATTTCCAACTCCACTCCTTTGCCCCTCTCTATTTCTTCCACCTGGGATTGAATGAAAGGCCCATCTTTAAGTGTATTACATACTTTTAGAATGTAGGTGATAGGCAAAGTGAAATGTAGACTTTTCTCTGTGTGGTTGTCTTTGGGAGGAAAACCTTTCACTGACTAAAAGAGTAGCCATGAATACTAAACGAGTCTTTTGTTAGCCAAGGACTCTATCTTAGAATGAACCAGAAAACAAAACTTTTGTTTATGAACTATCCTGCCTTCTACTAAATACCTTTGCTTAAATTTAGATATATAACAGAAAAAAAGCATTCCATTTCATTTGTTCTCCAACCCAAAAGATTATTGAATGAGCTGTTGTGGTATGTGTACTACATGTGAGTTCTGCTGAACCAGGGGGAAGGGAGGGCTCATTCATCTCTATTTCCACCCTTTTCCTCTCTGACAAGTAAAGCACATTTAGGCAGGTGGAAGCTCTTTCCCAAGAATGTGTAAAATTATATGTGGCAAGTGTAAAATATTCAATTTACTTGAGGAAAAATAATTTTATCACACTCCAAAATCTGATAAGCAGGTTAGGACTTATGTAATTATAGCTTCAGCAAATACCCATATATGCACAGATGATTATGATTCTCAGAGCCAATGCCTGACAAATTTCAAGCTAAGCTATGACTGCAATTTTCAGTCCTGTACACTTATCATCATTTACTAATATGTATTTACTATCCGTTTGATGTTTCAAATATTTCCTTAGAATATCTAATTAATTAAAAATGAAGAATAAATGACTTATAAGTGACCATTAACTTCCAATCAAAGAAAGCCCCATTTATTTCAGATGTTATTAAAAAAATAGGTACTAATAAACCCAGAACATGTAGTAGTTTATTACATAGTACATTTATTTAACACTATAATATGAGTAATGGAGATAGATTGTTAGAGGGTCAGGAAAGAGAAATGAAAAATCATTACAATAAGTATTTTTAACCAAAAAAAAAAAAAACGTGTGACAAAAGGTTTCTAAGATTCCGATCATTATTTCAACCCACATTTGATGAAATATGTCTGGGAAAACAGATAATTTGTTAAAACAAATATATTTTATGTGAACCATAGTGAAATTATGATGGTCAGACCACGCCAGGGTGGCCCCCAATGTCCTACCACCTAGGATCCATACCACCATATAATCTCCTTCCCTTGAGTGTGGGCAGGCCCTATGACATCCTTCTAACCCAGCGGTTCTCAACCTGTGTATATGTATACACACATTCTGGCACATATATCACCAGAGGAACATCAAACTGTGTAATTTTTATTTCTCTTGACAGCACCAGCAAAGATCTTTGCCTTCCTGCCCTCAGCAGGCTATCCCCTTCCCTCAGACCAGTTCCCTCCTCAGCATTTCTACTTGCCTCCTCTCAGGCAGGTCTCACTAGAGCAGCGGTTCTCAACCTGTGGGCCGCGACCCCTTTGGGGGTTGAACGACCGTTTCACAGGGGTCGCCTAAGACCATCGGAAAACACATATATAATTACATATTGTTTTTGTGATTAATCACTATGCTTTAATTATGTTCAATTTGTAACAATGAAATTGGGGTCACCACAACATGAGGAACTGTATTAAAGGGTCGCAGAATTAGGAAGGTTGAGAACCACTGTTAACCAAAAGTAATAGGGTCTCACTTCTGTGATTATGTTGAATGGTAGAAGACTCTGTTTTTCCAGTAGAGTCTTTCTAAAAATCCTCTTTGCCTGCTTGATAAATAAGTGGCCATGTGGGGGAAGTACATGTAACAAAGAAATGTGGGCAACCTTTAGGAAGAGCAGCTGTCCTCTAGGATCAGAGAGCAACCTCTTAGACCTGAGGGTGGCCTCTAGCTGACAGCCAGCAAGAAGGTGTAACCCTCTCAGTCCTACAATCACAAGGAATTGAATTCTGTCAACAATTTGAGGTTAGAAATGGATTCTTCCCTATTCAAGCCACCAGATGAGAATGTAGCCCAGCCAACACCTGGACTGCTGCTTAGAGAGACACTGAACTGAAGACCCATGTGGGGCATGCCTACTCTCCTGACGCACAAGAAGTACAAGGTAATAGATGTGTTTATTAAGCTGTTAAGTTTGTGGTGATTTGTTACACAGAAATAGCAACAAATACAGAAATAATAATGAATGTCAACTATCACTGAAAAAAAAATGTAATTGCCTGGAGAAGAAAAAAGATTTTATATTCAACATTAAAATGTCTCCCTTTTGAGGCAATACTTAATGCTATCTAATTTTCTGTCATCAAATATCACCCATAAAGAATGTAATGAAGCAAAAGGTTTACTTGCAATCAGTAAGATTAATATTTTAGTGTCAATATCTCTTTAAATCTGAAAATGATACAAAAAATAAAAAAAGTTCTGCCAAAATATGCCTCATATTAAAATAATCTCAGTCTACTAATCTGGTTGCTCTTTTCCTATATAATAAAAAAGTGCAGCCCTGACCAGTTTGGCTAGTGGATAGAGCATCGGCCTGCGGACTCAGGGGTCCCAGGTTCGATTCTGCCCAAGGGCATGTGCCTTGGTTGCTAGCACGTCCCCAGTGGGGGGTGTGCAGGAGGCAGCTGATTGATGGTGTTTCTCTCTCATCGATGTTTCTGGCTCTCTATCCTTCTCCCTCCTCTCTGTAAAAAATCAATAACATATATTTTTTTTAAAAATGCAGAATAGATCTTTATACATATACATTCATTTACCTTTCATAAAACCTGGACAATTGTTTTTGCTTTGCTAAGGAGACACATATAAACTAAAATGATCTTAGACTTGATCTCAAATTTCCCTGAAAGAAGTATATCCTTCAAATCTTCACATCAAAATCTAAAATTTAAATCTAAAGCTTTTCATCCCTGCCAGGTAGTCTGCATGAGGACTAGTTCAAATAAGAGTGATTTTTACCCTGCCCTGAACTAGGACTACCCTCTGGTTCCCAGGGTATGTAGCCAAGTCAGGCTCCTCTGTCACATTTTGTTTCCCCTTGCGATGAATTCTCAAAGCCTTCTTTTGCACTATCCACCCATTATTGCAATCATGCTCCAATATTTTGACACCTGTATTGCTGCAGTTACTTTTCAGAGAGAATCATTTTCCCCCATGTAATTGGTGGATGCAAACAATTACAGGTTAAGGGGGTTGAGGACACGCACTAACTCCATATTGCAGGCATATCTCAGTTCAGCAACAGCTATGATAACCTATTCATCAATACTCTTTTGACTGTTATAATTCAAATGGAAATAAATAAAATTATTTTTAATAATCACAAATAGTAATTTCTTGAACTATGTTTTATAAATAATGATCCTAAATCAATTAAGAAATGTCCAATCTCACAAAATTGCTAATCTCAAACAAATCTATCTGAAACAACCCAGAGCAATGCGTTTAGAAACTGGAAAACAATATCATCAATCACATCAGATTGTCAGTCTCTTGTGACCTGCATACTAATCATGATACAAATGCTACAAACACTAAAAAGCCATGGCTTTTTAGTTCATGGCCTTTCATTTCAAATTGATATTAATGTTGCTGCACTATTTCTGGTATAGTGGCTAATGACAAAAATAGAGAAGCTATTATATTACAAATAAATATCTGGGTGTACAAATGAATCCTCACTAAAATATTTATTTGAAGTTAATTAAATTCCATTATTGCATCCATCATTACAAATTACCTTTTGCATTCTAATCATTGGCTAATTGCTTATTATTTCACTAAGATGGATAAATGCAAGTCAAGTCACTAAATAGATTGCTACATTGCATTCAGCATGGGCTGTAATTTATTTTATCTGAAACAACTGCTATAATAAAATAGCTAAATACACCACACTCTTGCAAATATACTCCAATATATCTGGGCCAGGTGCCTACAGAGCCTAGAATAGTACTGGACACAAAAATACTTCCTGAATAAATAAAGAGCATACCCAACTCTCCACAAGTATTATGCATGCATATACATTATCCTCCCACAACCTCAAATATGCCTATATAAATTTTTTTTCATTTTTTTTTATTGCTTAAAGTATTACAAAGGGTATTACATATGTGTCCATTTTATCCCCCCGCCCTAGACAGTCCCCTAGCCTCCCCTATCCCCCAATGTCTTATGTCCACTGGTTATGCTTATATGCATGCATACAAGTCCTTTAGTTGATCTTTTACCCCCTACCTCCTGCGCCCCAACCCTCCCCGGCCTTCCTGCTGCAGTTTGACAATCTGTTTGAGGCAGCTCTGCCTCTGTATCTATTATTGTTCAAAAGTTTATAATGGTCTCTATTATCCATGAATGAGTGAGATCGTGTGGTATTTTTCCTTCATTGACTGGCTTATTTCACTTAGCATAATGTATATAAATTTTTTAAACATCCACTCCTATACTTTGTGAGAAAAACATAGGTACAGATTTGGGCAAGTTTGTCATTACATAATATTTTCTTCATACAATCAGTGGATCCAATATATATATATTTCTGGTAGCTCACAGCACCAAGAACACAGGTAGGTACAAATTTCTATAAGTAGTTGTTGATTGGTTGTTTTAAAATAGTTACTGTCAAACTACCCACTGGTTTTTTGTTCCAAGAACTTTACTAAATCTTAGAATGAAAAACCCATTAACAACAGAATCTCCTTGACCATCTTCATTTCTATATTTTAATTCTACAGGATTTAACACAATGTCTGGAACATTCTAGACCAGTGATGGCGAACCTATGACACACGTGTCAGAGGTGACACGCGAACTCATTTTGGGTGACACGCATCGACAGAGACAAAAAATTGCATAATTCAAATATTTGTCTCTGCAACGGCCAGAGTTGGGCATCACTCGAGTAATATTATTACTCACGTTACTCATGATCAATAATGCAATTCTAAAACTGGATGTAAACATGTACATCGGTGTTGCGTAGCAAATACACATAGTGAAAACATCCAAGATACATTGTTCCAATGTTGACATTAATATAAAAAGGTTAAAAATTATACTATAAAGAGATTAATCTTTACTCATGACATTTTATTTTTACTCGAGTGACAAAATGCCCAATTCTGGAAACGGCCTCGTTATTGTCAACATGTGCCTCGGGTAAGCTTCCCGTGCGTTCGGGTGCATTCAGCAAATGGACGCACTTGATCGCCACATTCGTTAGGAGACAGGAGTAGGAGGATTAGAAGAAAAAGATATACAGTGGAACAGTGCTCGACGAGACATTCTGCGTGTCGGATAATTGATTACAGCACCATATATTTGTTGGTTATACATACTATCTTTGAGTTGTTTTGCACCAGGAGTCAGTGCAGCAACACTGCAAAAAGTTAATAGGTAAGAAACCTATCAACCTTTTATAAAAAACGCCGTGATTTATATTTATTTATTTTTGCAGCCTTGTGATGGAGAATCAAAAAAATAAAAAAGCAAGATTGAATGATAAAGGAAATGGAAGTAGCAGTAACCGACCCTTTCAAGACATATGGACCAAGATGTACGGGATTGTCGACAGAAACAACAGATCATTGTGCACACTGTGTAATGAAATGGTAGTAAGCAGAACGTGGAATGTAAAGAGACATTTTGAAACTAATCATTGTCAGCTCTTAAAAAAAAGTATCGATGAAAGGAAGGAATACATTTCTAGGCAGCTACACCTCTATAAAAGTCAATCAAATTCCATCATTAAATTTGTAAGATGCTCTACAAATTTAACATCAGCAAGTTACTGTATTGCTCACTCCATAGCTCAGCATGGAAAAACCCTCAGTGATGGAGAATTTATTAAGGAAACGTTTCTAAGATGTGCACCAGCTCTATTTCACGGTATGAAAAATAAAGATGATATTATTAAAAGAATTTCTGAGTTACCACTCAGTAGAAATAATATCAAAGACAGAATAATAGATCTTAACAAAAACGTGCAACATCAATTAAAAAAAGACTTAAGTAGTTGTAAATATTTTTCGATTTCTCTTGATGAAACTACTGATGTCACATCAAATGCTCGGTTGGCCATTATTGCTAGATATTCTGATGGTCTCACAATGAGAGAAGAGCTGATAAAGTTAGAATCAGTGCCAATAAGTACATCAGGAAATGAAATATGTAAGGTTGTTATAAAAACATTCAGTGACCTAAACATTGATATCTCTAAAATTGTGTCAGTCACGACAGATGGGGCACCAAATATGGTGGGAAAAAAATGTGGGATTCCTGAAATTGTTTATGGAAGCTATTAGACATCCACTTGTACCTTTTCATTGCATTATCCATCAGGAGGTGTGTGTGCCAAATCGGGATTCTCAGAATTGAATGATTTAATGTCAGTTGTAACAAAAATTGTGAATTTTATAGCTTCTCGACCCCTTCACAAGCGAGAATTTTCTGCACTTTTACAGGAAGTTGATTCAACCTACAGTGGACTACTGATGTTCAATAATGTGAGAAGGTTGAGTCAAGGTAAAGTACTTGAGCGATTTTTGGAGTGCTTTGAAGAAATTATGGTATTTATTGAGAATAAGGATCTGGCAAACTTTTCTCAGATCAATGATCATAAGTGGGTCAGCAATTTCATGTTTTTTACAGATCTCTCTGTTCATATGAATGAACTGAACCTAAAATTAGAAGGTTTTAGCAAAAGTATTGACATTATGTTTGGATACATCAAATCTTTTGAAAGTAAACTTAAAATTTTCAAGCGAGATATTGAAACTAAAACTTATAAGTATTTTCCTCGGATAAAAAAGTATTTTGAGAAGGCCACTACAACAAGTATAATGGAGTCCATACTTATGTACCAGAATATAGTAAACTCATTATTTGAACAGTTCAGCGAAAGATTTGACCAATTTAGAAGCCTAGAACAGACCATTAAAATAATTAAGTATCTGGATGTAGTTGTTTACAGTACTTTGGAATTAAAGAATTTCCAATGGTTGCAAATTGACAATTTAGAGATACAACTTTCAGATTTTCAAGTTAGCATTTGGACTCATGTGTTTGTCAACTTAAGGTCGAAACTTGAAAATCTGGAACGAAATCATTTGAATAATGAAGAAGAGTGCAACTACGAACAAGAAATTTTGAGTGCTTAGAACAGAGTACCTGACACTTTTAGTGACATAAAAAATCTAGCGATGGCTTTGCTAACAATTTTTTCATCAACATATTTTTGTGAGACTTTGTTCTCAGCATTAAATAATATTAAAACGAACAAAAGAAACCAGCTAACAGATGAAGTTAGTGGCGCTTGCTTGGCCTTGAAGTGCACCAAGTATGAACCTGCAATCGAAGAATTAGCAGCCAAACTTCAGCACCAAAAAAGTCACTAATTTCTAGTTTTCATACCATTTAATTATCATTGTTTTTATTATTATTTTTTCCTAAATGTACATTGTTTTTCCGTTTTTGTTCATTTTATACATATTTTTGGTTGATTTTTCTTGGTTAAATGGTATTTAAATATATAAAATAAATATCAAAAATATAAATCTTTTTTTACTATGGTTACAAATATCAAAAAAAAATTATGAATATTCCTATATGTGACACGGCACCAGAGTTAAGTTAGGGTTTTTCAAAATTTTGACATGCCGAGCTCAAAAGGTCCACCATCACTGTTCTAGACACAGCTGAATTAGACATATACTACTAAGTAAATACCTTAATTAATATAGGTTAAAACAGTCCTGGGTTCGATCCCCAGCATCTCCACCAAAAAGAAAAAATATATATATATAGGTTAAAACAAAGATAGGTGGATGCCCTTCTTTTATGTTTTGAGTATGTATTTCCCAATAAACTGGCTGAAGTTAATAAATGAAGGAAAGACCAAGGTCTGCCAAAACTACATACATCTCCCCATGGTGAGACATTAAATCAATGCTCTAATTCTGAAATAAATAACAGACTCAAAAATGAAGTCTGTAACTATGCCCCAGTGAGTTACATTATATTCATGAACTTAATATTTTGCTATAGAAACTATTGGTAAAATCTAACATAAGTAATTGTTAAATAAATAATTTCCTATACTAAGCTATGCTTAGTTATAGGAAGGCAAACTTTAAAACAAAAACATACTCCTTGAGCTTCTATTATGTATCTTGCTTATTTTTTCCATGTAGATTTTTGGAACATTTCCACTAATTAAAAGACTCTCAAGATATATTTAGCTTTAACAAATGACATCAGCATTTTTTTACTTTTAAGTGCTGGAGAGCCTCAGTGTATTTAAAGACAGCATATCTAATTTATTTGAATGGACATGTAATTATCACTCTTCCATATTCCAGCACATAATAGAGGACTATGATTATTAATTAATCAGATGGATTTTCTTCTGTACCTTATGTAAGTAAATTTTATTGCTTTATAAAAGTGAATTTGGTTTCTATAACTAAATTTAATGTTTTATGTGTTTTCCTTTTAAATTATTGTATTGAGTTTAAATGTACACATTATTTTTTTAGTAATTTCTGTGACAAATTGGATTTTTATTATATACATACATTTTTAAAATATGTTTTCATTGACTTTAGAGAGAGGAAGGGAGAGGGAGAGGGGGATAGAAACATCAATGATGAGAGAGAATCATCAATCGGTTGCCTCCTGCACACCCCCTACTGAGGATCGAGCCCCAACCCGGGCATGTGCTTTGACCGGGAATTGAACAGTGACCTACTGGTTCATGGGTGGACATTCAACCACTGAACCACACCAGCAAATAAATATTTTTAATGATGATATTTGCTTAAGGCTATTCTGTGTCCCAATGCTCAAAATTAATTATGCTAATCAATTATCAAAGCTTAGTTTATAAGATGAAAATGCACTGAAACATTATTTATAAAGATAGGTACTTGAGTGTACTGAACATGCAAGTGTTAAGCGAAATTATGTTTTAGTCACTATATAAAAGTGTTTAGATGCATCAAGATGAGAGGAGGCTGGTATTTAGCAGAGTAAGAAAATAGGTTCAGCCCTAACTGGTCTGGCTCCGTGGATAGAGCATCAGCCTGCAGACTGAAGGGCCCCAGGTACGATTCTGGTCAAGGGCATGTACCTTGGTTGCGGGCACATCCCCAGTAGGGGGTATGCAGGAGGCGGCTGATCAATGTTTCTCTTTCATTGATGTTTCTAACTCTCTATCCCTCTCCCTTCCTCTCTGTAAAAAATCAATAAAATATATTTAAAAAAAAAAAAAAAGAAAATAGGTTCAATTACTACACTGTATCTGTACAAGGAAAATCATACATACTATCTAATAAAAGAGTAATATTCAAATTAACCATCACTCTGCAACAAAGATGGCAGCGCCCATAGTGGCTGAGGCGGGATGCTGGCAGCATCACCCAGGCAACATGAGCCCAGCAGGCAAGCGCAGCTGCAGGCAGCACCCAGCAGGGCCTGCTTGGCCATCGCCAGGGCGACCTGAGAACTGGCAAGTGCAGCCCACAGAGAACAGAGAACCACGGGGAGCGGGCCTAAGCCATCAGTAGGATATTGCCTGAGGGCTCTTGGATTGGAGAGGGTGGTCGGGCTGAGGGACCCCCCCCCCGCATGAATTTCATGCACTGGGCCTCTAGTAAGAAATAATATCCCATCAGAAATTTTAAATTATTAGGTATTTTTAAAAGATGGGTAAAATATGATATTAAAAATGGCTCTAACAATTATGAAACATTTTTTAAATTATTGAAAACTTCAATAATTTGCATATGCAGGTGCGGAGTGAAGACTGAAGACTGAAGACTGAAGACTGAAGAGGCTTGGCTTCGCTGAGGCAGCAGAGAAGCCAAGCCTCACTGCGGCCGGACCAAAGGCCTGGGTCCCGGGTGCCAGAGGAAAACTGGTGCCAGCAGCCAGGGGAAGGAAGGCCTATTGCACAAATCTTCATGCAACGGGCTTTTTATATATATATATATATATATATATATATATATATATATATATATATATATATATGATTCTTATTGATTTAAGAGAGAAAGGGAGAGCAACAGAAAGAGAAACATTAATGGTGAGAGAGAATCACTGATCAGTCGCCGCCTGCAACCTGCATCTGCCCTGACCAGGAATCGAACTGTGACCTCCTGATTCATAGGTGGATGCTCAACCACTGAACCAAGCGAGCTGGGTATACACAAGGTAGTTTTTACCTTTTTCACGTTATTATCAGAATTTTTAAAAACACTAGAATAGCAACAGCTTCAGCAAAATCTTTACTATCCCTCATAAATTAGGCTTTGAACTCTCTAAAATCTTTAAGTGATTTGCCAATATAAGCATAACACATTTTTTTTTAAAGTAAAAAAATATAAACTGATGAAAGTTCCAAAGAGTAGAGAATTAGGGCTTACTAAAATTACTATGTTATCTTCCCCCTGGTCTCCACTTTCTGCCATCTTTCCAAAAACTCTTGTTTTTTGCATCCTGGGTGAAATAATAGATTAAACATAAATTCCTTTCTGCTCCAAACCACATTAATAGAAAACTTCATGTTTGAAAGATCCAAGAAAAGAAAATCTCCATAAAGCAGAAATGAATAAGGAACTCAGAGGAGTAAATAGAAGCCGAAATCAATAGTGCACAGGGAAGGTAGGATGGTGGGCATTAGAAGTGAAGCCATTCATCAGAAATATGGCCCATTTTGGACCCCAGGGCAAGAACTAGAAATCAGGTTCCTGCTATGAATGAGGACAGGAATCGTGCCCACTCCTCACCCTCTATAAAAAATAAATTGTTCACTATGGCCAGGAGGTAGGCACAAACTTTGTGAGTCTGGTTTTAAATAGGCTTGTATTTCATTGGAAGGAGGGGTGGGGAGCATCTAATAACTACACAAATAACACTGAGCCCGATCCATGGGTCAAGTCACTGATACAAACAGTGTTTGTGCACCTGGCAATGCCAGATTACTGGCAGGATCAAAATGAACACATTGGAAGGGGATGTAAGGGGAACTCTCCCTCAGAAGATGAGCTCAAAACAAGATTTGCAAGTACAAGTAAATTGAATGCTGGAAAGACAGTCAATCTATTCAACAAATGGGAGCATTAATTTTGAGAAATTATTTGTACTAAATTAAATACAACTAGGAAACTAAAAAATATATATAATATATTTTTTTATTTCTGCATTTTTTTTATTTCTGCATTTGGCTACAATTGAATAACAGGGACTAGATTTCCCATCCAACAAGAGGTGAACAACAATAAAAAATAGAGAAATTTTATAAACCATTCATTTTCAAGATGCTGGATGAGATGCAGTGAAATATAGTAATCCTTGATATCAGGAAGGGTTGGAGGGATAAGTTTTATAACTGTTTCAGTTTACTGCTTTGGAAATTTCCAGATTTGCAGTGGGAATGGGGAACTCACACAGGCTAGTAAGATTTGGTGAATTAAGGAGACATTGCTGAGGGTCTGGAGAAATCAAAGCAACTAGAGTTTGCAAGACAGAGTAATAAAAAGAAGAGAGCTACCCAGAGAGAACTCCAGAGATCTGTGAAGGTGTCCTTGGAGTATTCACCACAATACTGATCAGTCCACGCACGTGATATTACTAACCAAGGCAAGGGAAAGAGCCACCCAAAGAGCTAGAGGGAATATATAACACTCACACCAGGAGATGTGTTTATCCCTATAATCAAATTGGAAAACCTCATAATTCATGGGGTGCTGGGTAGAGTACACACTGGGTTTTTCCTCATGTTATAGAATAATTAACTCTAGGCTGAACACCACCCTTGTTCCATCTACAAATCTAAAAGGGAAGACTCGAAAAGATCAATCTTAACTTTCTCCCAGAACAAATCTCAAGAATCCTATATAATAAAGAGGGAATATGCAAATTGACCATCACTCCACCACAAAGATGGCGGTGCTCACAGTGGAAGCCCTGGTGGGGCGGGGGGCGGGGGGTTCCATAGCACAAGATGGCTGCACCCACAGCGGAGGCTGAGTTCCTGTAATGAGCCTTAACGAGCAATCAGCAGGGACCTGAGGCTGTGCCCCCCACCCCCACCCCACACCCCCTGTGGGACTTGACAGACGACCTCAGGCAGCTTCCCCCACCCTGGTGCCAGGCCAGGGGACCTCAGGCCATGCCCCCTTCCCAGAGGGGTTGACAGGGGACCTCAGGACTCATCCCCGCCTGGCAGGGCTTGACAGAGGACTTCAGGATGCACCCCCCACCCCAGCACCGGGCCAGGGGACCTGAGGCTGTGCCTCCCACCCAGCAGGACTTGATAGGGGACCTCAAGGTGCACCGCCCACCCGGTAGGGCTTGACGGGGTACCTCAAGGTGTGCCCCCCCACCCGGCAGGGCTTGATGGGGGACCTCAGGCCATGCCCCCTGCCCTGGCATCAGGCTGGGGGACCTCAGGCTGCACCCCCCACCTGGCGGGCTTGATGGGGGACCTCAGGCCATGTCCCCCGCCCTAGCACTGGGTCAGGGGATCTGAGGCCACACCCCCTGCTCCAGCACTAAGCTGGGGGTCCTGAGGCTGTGCCCCCCTGACTGGCGGGGCTTGACAAGGGATCTCAGACCACACCCCTAGCTTTGCAGGGCTTTATGGGGGACCTTAAGGCATGCCCCCCACCCCAGCCCATGCTGGGGGACCTCAGGTTGCACCCCCGAATGGTGCTGGGCCAGGAGACCTGAGGCTGCAACCCCGCCTGGCGGGGCTTGACAAAGGTGGGACCCACTGGGTCTGGATCTAGCCCAATGGGGGTGAGGCCAGCAGGGTCTGGGTTTCATGTGATTTCGAGGCACACATGGGTGGGCAGGGACTTGACTCTAGGTCCGGTGGTGCACCCCAGACTCTGACAGGAGGAAGATTTTTATATATATTTTACTAATTTTCTTTCATCTCTGGCACTTCTATTATAGAGAAAGGGCAAATAGCAATATTAAAATATTTCCTCTAATTAATTCCATTTTAATGTGCACGAATCTCATGCACCGGGCCACTAGTCCTATATAATAAAAGCCTAGGTGACATCACACCCTCGCACATCATCACAAGATGGCCAGCAGGGGAGGGCAGTTGGGGGCGACCAGGCTAGCAGGGGAGGGCAGTTGGGGGCAATCGGGCCAGCAGGGAAGGGAAGTTGGGGGCGATCGGGCTGGCAGGGAGCAGTCTGGCATCAATCAGGCTGGCAAGCAGGCAAGAGGTTAGGAGCCAGCAGTCCCAGATTATGAGAGGGATGTCCGACTGCCGGTTTAGGCCCAATTCCTCAGGTATCGGGCCTAAACCGGCAGTCGGACATCCCCCAAGGGGTCCTAGATTGTAGAGGGTGCAGGCCAGGCTGAGGGTCATCCCTCCCCTCGTGCACAAATTTCATGCACCAGGCCTCTAGTATTTATATAAATATAAAAATATTCAGTACCCAAGAAGGTAAAGTTCACAATGTCTGAAATTCAGTTAAAAATTATTAGTCATACAAAGAAGCAGGAAAACACAACCCATAATTAGAAAACTCAATAAACTAAAATCAATGCAGAATTTATAAATATAATTAGCAGGAAAGACATTAAAACTGATAATAGATTTAAACTTAAGCATATGTTTAATCACATAAAATATAAATAATCTACCCTGACTGGGTGGCTCCATTGATTGAAGCATCGTCCCTACACATCATCCCTGCACACCCTAAAGAACCACCCTGAAGGTTGTGGTTCAATTCCTGGACAGGACACATACCTGGGTTGCAAGTTCTATCCTAGGTCAGGGCACATGTAGGAGGCAATCAATCTCTCTCTGTCTCTGTCTCTCTCTCTCTCTCTCTAATTAATTTTTTTAAAAACATATCCTCAGGTGAGGATTTAAAAAATGTAAATAATCAAAACATTAATTTAAAGATAGAGATTATCAGATTAAATAAAAAGCAAAATTATAGGCTGCCTACAAGAAACCACTTTAAATAGACAATAAGAATGAAAAAAGATATATCACATTAATACTAATAAAAAATATGTCCATATTGCCCTGACAGGTGTGGCTCAGTTGGTTGAGCATCCTCCAGTGCACTGAAAGGTTACTGGTTTGATTCCCAGTCAGGGCATATGTCCAAGTTATGGGTTCAGTCCCCAGTCAGGGTACCTATGGGAGACAACCAATCGATCGATGTTTCTCTCTCAGCTTTCTCTCTCTCTCTCTCTCTCTCTCTCTCTCTCTCTCTCTCTCTCTCTCTCTCTCTCTCTCTCTCTCCCCTCTCTCTCTCCTTCACTTTCTCTCTCTCTCTAAAAAAAAGTCTATATAAATATCAAAAAGTAGATTTCAGAGGAAAGAATACTATCAAGTGTAAAGAAGATTATTTCTTAATGATGGTAAAGAGGAAAATTCATCAGGAGGCTGTAACAATCACTAATGTTTATGCGCTCAACAACAGAATTCAGAGTACCTGAAGCAAGAAATGATAGAACTGCAAAGAGAAAAAAGAAAAATCTACCACTGAAGTCAAAGTTCTCACTAAGTGACAAAACAAGTGGACAGATAACCAGTCCAAAACACCACTGGATTTGGTAACATGGAGGTCACTAAAGCAATTGTAGGAGAATGGTGGGTATGGCAGCCTAGCTGAAATGGGAGCTGACAAAATGGAAACAAATTCCAGGGCTCCTTCAAAAATGTTTGCTCTAAATGGGAGCTCAGAAATGAGTTATACAAAGGGCAATGTAGCATGAAAGGTTTTGTTTGCTTTTTTGAAATATAAAGCAAACTAGAACAAATGTATATGCTTAAAGGGAAGTTCAGATAGTACAGAAGAAAAGTATGTGCAGTATGGAAGAGAACAGGGAAAATTAGAACAAAACTTTTAAATGGTAACAGGGAGGAAAAGGCAATAGCAAGAGAACATATAAACCTCATATATTTGAAACTTGAAATACATGTTTAAATAATTCACAAGTTTAATAAGAAATCATAATAAAAGTTAAAAAATACTTCAAACCGAAGAAATAAAGTAACCGTAGAGATAAAAATGTGTGATGAGGCAAGTAAAGTGGTATTAAGGGGATACTTAAAACTTTAAGTTTATATTAAAAATTTTAAAGGCTAACTTTTTTAAAAATGTTAAACGCTAACTGTAATGAATAAAAATTCCACTTAGAGAGTAGGAAAAAAATAGTTCCTCTGTAGATTTGTTTCTGTATCTGAACTACTTAGACAATGAACATAACATCTCCTAAAACTTAATTACTGAATGAACTTGACAGTCAGGCTTATCAACCCAATAATAGACCAGAGCGTAAAGGCCAAGCCAGCAAAGCTCAAGGAGAGACATACTATTTAAATATGTTTCCACTTATATTGACAATTCTGTCAGTTCTACTGTTAATCAAGGACAAAAAGAAATAGACAAGATCAATGGAACAATAAATTCCTTGTATAGATATCATCAAACCATACACTCACTATCTCAAAAATGTATGCACTAAATGACTAAAAGCTCTAGAAGACATCTTCTTTAGCCACAGACTATTGACATATATCCAGACATTGAGTCATAGAAATCAATCATAGCCCTTAAAACCATTTTTTCTATAAGATGGCATAAATTCTTAATATAATCTGCATTGATTTCATGAGGAAATTAATTCCCAGAAAAAGTTATGAATAAAGATGATAGCATGGAACATATAGTGCTGGACATTCCAAAACATAGGCTAGTCAATTGTATAATAAATAGAATCAGAGACTTTCTCAAATAAGAATGTGTTCAAAAATAAAGCTATTTTTCTTATTTTTTGTCCTGTTAAGTCTTGTCTTTGATTTTAAAATGTTTTTTATGAAAGCATACTTCTTGGTTAATCATGGCAGGAAAGAGAATTTCTGCTATTTATCAGGTCACACATTATTTTCCTAAAACAGATTCATCTGATAATAACAAGGAATAAGGCTCTTATCAAAGTCAAACACTCATGTACTCACTGACAGAAAAAAACATATAGCTTGGGTAATTCTGTTGACATCATGGGATAGAAGAACACATCACCTCTCTCGAAAAATACTCATTTCTGCTGGGCTCCTAGCCAGGGAAAGCAACATAATTGGTAAGTCATTGTGGTAAAGGCTCTGATGGAGTTATGTACCTGGGACTCTGCAGCAGAGAAGGTTAAACAAAGAAGAGTAAGAACAAATTTGAGCCATGAGTAATATTAGCCCAGGCACACAAGGTGAGAAAAGTTCCACGCAAAGAGAAAATCATCTCTATATATAAAACCCTAAGGGACCAGTAGACCGTTCGACTGGTAGACCATTTGACCAGTCGTTATGATGTACTCTGACCACCAGGGGGCAGATGCTCAATGCAGGAGCTTTCCCCTGGTCGTCAGTGTGCTCCCACAGTGGGAGTGCCACTCAGCTGACCATGTGAGCCAGACACCGGGCTCACGGCTGGCAAGTGCAGCTGTGGCAGCAGCAGGCACAGCGGTGCCTGGATGAGCAGGAGTGGCGCCTGGCCTGAGCTTGGGCTCCTCCGCGGCCACCTGCTGCTTCACACGCTACTGCATCCCCTGAGGGGTCACAGATTGTGAGAGGGCATAGGCCAAGCTGAGGGACCGCACCAGTGCACAAATCCGTGCACTGTACCTCTAGTTTGTTTATAACCAGAGACATCTCATTGCAGATATTCCATATTGCTGCAGCACAGTGTCCAGCCCAGTACAGGGACTTAAAGAGGTAATTCGTGAAGCCAGAAAGGTCCCTGGGGACTTTTAGGGGCATTGAGAAGTTGAGTTTGGTTGAATATTTAGCCACACAGAAGAAACGAGGCATTCTATGTACATAGATGGGATGGAAACAAAGGAGCAGCCAGGAAGAGCATCCATGTTTGTTTAATAAACATCAGTGAGGTGCACGAGACCTTGCAGATATTAACAACGTAATGCTCATAACAATCCTGTGAGTAGTTTGTATGTATTATCCTCATCCTAGATATTAAAAACAAAGGCCCAGAGAGAGGTTTGATAAACTGTGGAAATTACATAACTAACCAGGTAGGATATGATTCCAATATGTCTGCCTCCAAAGTTCTGGCTTATAACCACTTAGAGGTGGTTCCGCATCTCACTTCCAGTGGATGGTAAATCATAGACATTAATCTAATCTTTTGTTTAAATAGTTTCTAAAATAATAAAGAATTACATCTTAGTAATTAATACAATCACTTGGAAGGAGATGCAAAACATAAAATGATTAAAAGGAAAAGGGAAATTTGCAAAGAGGACAAAATGAAGCAACATATAAAATTAAGTTCCTGGAAAAATCAGTGGTAGTTTCACATATGAGAATTCAAAACATGTTCTTCAATTTTATTCAGGTATTGCTATTATCTTGTTCCTTTATTCCCCACCTATTTTTTAAGACTTTCTTTTCTTCAGAGTATTTTTAGGTTCACTGCAAAACTGAAAGGAAGCTACAGAGATTTCCCATATAGCTGCTGCCCCCACACAACCACAGCCTCCTTCATTCTCAACATCCCCCACCGCAGTGGTACATTATTACAACTGATGGACCTGTACTGACACATCACAATCACCTAAAATCCAGTTTCTATTAGGGCTCACCCTTGGTGCTATACATTCTGCTTTGGACAAGTGAATATTGACATGTATCTATCATAATAGTATCATACAGAGTATTTGCGCTGCCCCCAAAATATTCTGTGCTCTGCCTATTTATCGCTCCTGCATCCTTACCCCTGGTAATCGATGAACATTTTAGTCTCCATAGATTTGTCTTTTCATGGCTTGACAGAGCATTTCTTTTTAGTGCTGAATAATATTCCACTGCCCGGATGTACCGCGGTTTATCAATTCTCATAAGTGAAGTACATCTTAGTTGCTTCCAAATTTTTTGCAATTGTGATTTAAGCAACTATAACCATCCATGCACTGGATCATATAATAAGAGAATGTCTACGTTTGCAAGTAATGGCCAAACTGTCTTCCAAAGTGGCAGTACCATTTTGCATTCCCGCCAGCAATGAAGGAGCGTTCCTGTTGCCCCACATCCTCCTGGGCATTTGGTGCTGTCAGTGTTCTGGGTTTTGGCCATTCTAATAGGTGTGTAGTGGTATCTTGTTGTTTTAATGAGCATTTCTGGGTGACATATGGTGTGGAGCATCCTTTCTCATGCTTATTTTCCATATGCATATCTTCTCTGATGAGGTATCCATTAAAGTCTTTGGTCCATTTTTAAATGGATTGGGGTTTTTGTGTTTTGTTTTGTTTTCTCATTGTGGAGTTTTAAGAATTTCTTTGTATATTTTGGATAACAATCCTTTACCAGATGTGTCTTTTGCAAATATTTTCTCTTAGTCTATGGCTTGTTTTTCTCCATTTGACATTGCTTTTGCAGAGAAGTTTGTGTGTGTGTTTTAATAAAGTCCAACTTATCAATTATTTCTTTCATGGATCATGTCTTTAGCGTTGTATCCAAAAAGTCATCACCATACTCAAAGTCATTTAGGTTTTCTCCTGTTACCTTAGGAGTTTAACAGTTTTGTGTTTTACCTTTAGGTCTCTAATCTATCTTGGGTTAAATTTTGAGAGCATGATGGCCTCACAAACTGTGCAGGGTTGAAGTTATAAACATTTTAAGTACAAGCAGATTGATGTTGCAAATAAATATGCAATTATAAAATACATCAGTGAATGTACAGCCTTCTCAGAAATTAGTTATGACACAAGCAATAGCTACAGCTGGAGAAGAGACCGGCAAACCAGTGCCAGCCATTATAAATAAAGGCAGGGAGGCCCTAACTGGTTTGGCTCAGTGGATAGAGAGTCGGACTGCAGACTGAAGGGTCTTAGGTTCGATTCAGGTCAAGGGATTGTACCTTGGTTGTGGGCACATCCCCAGTAGGGGGTGTCCAGGAGGTATCTGATCGATGTTTCTCTCTCATCGATGTTTCTAACTCTCTATCCCTCTCCCTTCCTCTCTGAAAAAAAAAAAAAATCAATAAAATGTATTTAAAAAATAAATAAATAAAGGCAGGGAGACTACAGTATGACAAAAACCAAGATGTGAGATGAAAGAGAGATAAGAGTCAGTCCTGGCACAAAGTCAGAGTCAAAGTAGAAAACACAAAATCTGGAATCCATAGTAAAAATCCAAGCTCACAGAGCAAACAATGATGGAGCCATGATGGTGTTATATTTTTTTTCACTCTGGTTATATATCTGTATCTTATTTTCCTGAAAAATCTCTAAGTTTTTGAGAGTACATAGAATACTAAACAGTAAAATCTGATACATATAGACACATATATAATAAACTCATGAATATAAGCACAGTAATAAAGAACTTTATAAGCTTCTAACTCTAAGAACAACAACAGATGTGTGCATGGCAGGGAGTAGGAAGGGTGACAGTGGGACCATAGAATGGAAGAAAGGATATTGAGGTAAGAGAAAAGCCAGAATCATACCTGTACTAGATCTCATGTAGGAAAACTAAATAAAAATTCCTAAGACTATGCAAAACTCCCAAAAATTTCCCACAAGAAAAAGTAACTATTTTTACTCATATACAGTATTTTATGAAGATAAATGCTCTTTATTTGGTTTTATATATTTTATGCCAAAAAGTTTTAATGCAAACCTTAAATATTGAGACTACTTATGCTAAAATGCATTGAGTGAAATGGTATATCTCTTTTATGACACAAAATTATCACTCAAGAAGTACCTTGAAAAATGTCTAAGGCTCTAATTCTGAAGCTCTTTCATATTAACAGTAAAATTGTGGAATACTATCATGATGCAAACTCTAAATCATAAAAGATGAAGAAGCAAGAATACAAGGATGCACCAATAAAATGGGTGACAGGACAGTAAGTACTCAAATGATAGATGACAGAACTGAGGACAGGACAATGGTAAGACATGACCCCCTGCCCTGAAGAACTGACAATAGGGAAAGATCCAGGGGTAATAAGCATAATGAAATGTTACAGGCATCCTCATAACAGCATGCATGGGTAAAGCTGAGGTCCAAAAGAATAAAGGGATGTGAGATGACAAGATAAATAGATAAAGAACATGACACCTGAGCTGAGTTTTGAAGGAGGAAATGTTTGGCTTAGAGGACATTCCAGGCCACAGAGGCATCCGGAGCAGAAGAATAATGCCATGACCTCTGAGGGAAACTTAAATGGTCTCTACGATTGAGTCATGGATATGACAGTGAGTGGTGGTTCCCACGTATCTTCCCAAGACCTAAAAATAACTACAAAAGGAGCTATGGAACTTTTTACGTTCAGTGTTTTCAAGAGTAAGACTTTAAAATGTAAATTCATTAATTATATTAATTTAGAAAATTTTAAAAGCAGATATCTTGTATCAGCAGAGGTTATAAGGCAGGGTAAGACTCAAAATCACAGTAAAGACCAGACTATATGTTTTTCTTTCCAGAAACAAGTCAACTGAAAAAAAAAGACAAGGAAGATTAGAGAAGAAAATTTCAACATCCTACAGTATAGAAACTGTGGTAGACTGGCACTATTAACTTTGAGGAACATGGTGAAATTTGAACCAAACTTCTTTTACAGGAAAAGCGTCCTGGGAAATTAGCGACAACTCTCTTCTTAGAGAAGGTGGTGAAATGATAAAGGGAGGAGTAAATTCTGCGGGAGCGGGAAGGAACATAAACAATATTGCATAAGAAATTACCCCAAATTTTTTAGTTTAAAACAAAAAAAGCATTTATTATCTCACAGCTTTTGTTGATCAAGAATTTGGGAGTAGTTTAGCTAAGTATTTGTGGCTCATTGTTTCTCATGAGACTACAGTTAAGAAAGACTTTGGCCAGGGTTGCTATCATTTTAATGAATGATAGAATGGGTATCTGTGTCCAAGAAGGGGGTGGGTGGGTGGGGAGTGATGAACCCAGGAACTTATGTGCACATATACATAGCCCATGGACACAAACAATAGTGTGGTGAAGGCCTGAGAGGGGTGGGTGCAGAGTGGAGTGGGGTGGTCAATGGGGGGGAAAAAAACACAAAGGGGACATCTGTAATACTTTCAACAATAAAGATAATTTTTTTTTTTTAAGAAAAAGAAGACTCACTCACACGGCTGTTGGCAGAAAGCCCAGGTCCTTGCTGCTGTGGAGGAAGCCTTCAGTCACTTGCTACATGGATCTCTCCATAGGACTACTTGGGCAGTCTTACAACATGGCCTCTGGCTTATACCCAGATGAGAGAGAAAGCCAAAAACCACAATGTCTTTCATGACTTAGCCACAGAAATCACACTATGATTGATAACAACCTTATTCCATTTACTAGAGGCCCTGTGCACGAATTTGTGCATGGGTGGGGTCAGCCAGCCCTACCCCTAATCAGGGCCAATCGGGCAGGGCTGGCCAGGGAGAGGGGCCCTGGGTGGTTGGTGGGCCAGCCCCACCCCCTGGTCAAACTCCAGTTGAACTCCCAATCCAGGGGGGCAATTTGCATATTATCCTTTTATTATATTAGAATAATAAATTAGGATTAGAAACAAGTCACTAAATCCAGGGGAAATAGGCTCCACGTTTTAAAAGTTTGTCAAAGAATTTGTGGACATATTTTAAACCACCACATGTAGCCTCCAGTGTTAGTATAGGCAGTGGTCAGCAAACTGCGGCTCTCGAGCCATATGTGGCTCTTTGGCCCCTTGAGTGTGGCTCTTCCACAAAATACCAACTTCTGCGCATGGGCCACGAAGTTTCAATCATACTGTACATGCGCACCTGCACATGGTATTTTGTGGAAGAGCCACACTCAAGGGGCCAAAGAGCCACATGTGGCTCGCAAGCCACAGTTTGCCAACCACTGGTATAGGGGATAGAGGTGGCAGGAGTTCATGGGGAAAAACCAGGTAGTGTCCATTTTAGAGCTACATTTTGAATCTTAAATCACAGTCTTCAGGAGTCTGTAGTAACAAGCATTTGGAAGCAGAAGCTCACAGCCCTGAATTAGTTTCACAATAATAAAAAAAACTTATCACAGCCCAGCCAGTGTGGCTCAGTGGTTGAGCATTGGCCCAGGAAACAAGAGGGCACATGCCCGATTGTCGACTTGATTCCCAGTAGGAGTCATGCAAGAAACAGCCAATCCATGATGTTTCTCTCTCATCAATGTTTCTATCTCTCTATCCTTCCCCTTTCCTCTCTCTCTAAAAATCAACAAAAACATTTTTAAAAAAGCTTATCACAGTAAGGAATGTAGGAGGACATGTATTCTGAAGGTTTCTGGCACAGTACATGGTGGGAGAGAGAAGGCAGATGGAATAATAAATCGATTGCACAGGAATGCAACAACAGTCATAGAAGGTAGGAAACTGTACTAGCAGCTCACGGAACATGAAGTCCACGGGCCCTGGGGTTTTTCTCCCAGGGGATTTCTTTCTAAAGTGGATAAGCCTGTGGTAGTAGAGAAGTGGTAGAAAGACAATTTATAATTCAAATATTTCTTCCTGCTCTAGCAGCATAATCCTCCGTAGCTAGCTGAGCTCAGATGCATTGGCACTATTGCAACAAATAATATAGAGAAAGTGAACCACATTTCTCAAGTTTAATTGCCCAAGAATCCAACTATTTCCATAACCCTCCTCTGACAGCTAAGTGACTAAAAGGAAGCCCACATAATCCAGTTTTTCAGTCAATTTACAGCAGTGTGCCAAGGCAGATAAGAAGAACCAAGAATCGCCCTAGCTGATTTGGCCCAGTGGATAGAGTGTCAGTCTGCGGACCGAAGGGTCCCAGGTTCGATTCCAGTCAAGGGCACACACTTGGATTGTAGGCTTGATCCCCAATAGGGGGTGTGCAGAAGGCAGTCAATCAATGATTCTCTCTCATCATTGATGTTTCTATCTCTCCCTCTCCCTTCCTCTCTGAAATCAATAAAAATATGTTTAAAAAAAAAAAAGAAGAACCATGAACCTATTCATTATTTTAGGACTAACACAAGAGTGAGAGGTAGAGGCCACATACAACTATGAGTAAGGAGTGGGAAGGGGAGTTGAATAAAGAAGCTATGCAAAAATTCTGGCACAGAATAGGAGGAAGATATATAAAGTACATATTTTAACACACACACACACACACACACACACACACACACACACACACAAAAGTAGATGGCCCAGAGGCTGAAAACTGTAAGCAATCAACTATGAGTTTGCAAAGTGGCATTGGGAGTAATATGTAAATTCAAAGCATCTAGCACTTTCTTTTCAAGGGGCTTCCACTTGAGTTCCATAGGCAGGAGTCAATGACAGGAAATGTCTGCTTCCTCTCTGCTTCTGTGATATCCTGGCGGGGTTGAGGGCTTTTATGACAACCCTTTCTGGTAGCATGGCCCCTTTCCACTGCTCCAGCTCTCAGCAGATTCTAGTAACGCATCTGTCCTCTGATCCTAGAGGCGTGATGTCTTCCTGAGGCTGTGAGTCCCGAAGCACCTTAGCAACTCCAGCGATTCCTTTAATCTGGCACACACCTTTATAAACTGGAAAGTTTTTTGTTTTGTTTTTTGTTTGGTTGTTTTTGTTTTCAAAATTCCCAGCACTCAGTGCTGTTACCTGCTGGGTACCTGACTAATACAAAGAGCTTTTTGTTTTTGGTGTGTTTTTTTTTTTTCTTTTTTCCAATTTGCTTGTTTTAAGTAGTTTTAGTTCTCTCTGTTTTTTCCATTTTTCCCTATCAACTTTTAGCCTCTGACTTTGCCTACATTGTTTTTGACTGACCAAATTCAGGACGTTTCTATTTATACCTTCATTGATATTTTTATACTATCAGTTTTTATACTGAATAAATTTGGCCTAAATTATTGGATTAGTGACATTTAAATAATCCTATTTAATACTGATTAAGTTATTTGTTATCCCGTTCATTCTTTTGGAACTCTTTTTGGTGCTGAAAGTAATGTGACAACTAGGAAGCATAAAAACTAGAGTGGATATAGTATAAAAATAGTTCTCCAAATGTATAGCCACTTATAACCACACTCTTAAAGAGCCCCACTACTCAAACTATCCAGTAATGGAAAGTATCACTGCTTTCTCATTCTGTACCCACCAAATTGGCCTCATACATTTTCTATTTCATCAAAACTAAAAAATGTTAGTTAAAAAATTTTTAAAAAGTGACTAACAGCTAGAGAGGAACAAAATAAAGCTGTAAAATATTGAATTAAACATCATACAGCTAGACAATAGAGCTTTTCTGCCAATGGGTGTGTATGGCTTTAACATGCATATAAAATGTTATGTTCTCCTTTGGAAAAAAGATTCTATGTTAGCTACAGGGTATTTTCTTATAAAGGTCTGTTATTCTCGCCATCCCTATTTTCCAGTTGCAAATAGCTCTTTTAAAATGCATTTTCAATGTACCCTATCTTTAAATAAGTAACACTAGGACTTTTCAAAGCATCGATCAGCAGTAAACTTCAGACTCATGGAACAAACTCAGTCTGACTCATGTGGGATTTATATTTCATTCATTTCAATAAATGTGATTATATATAGAAACTTAAGCCTGTTATACTAAAATTTAAGAGGCTTTATTCCCAGAAAGAGAATGAAACAGATGTTTTTAAAAAATGTTTGGTATTCTTTGAATACTCACCAACATATTCAATGTATTAAAATAGGTGGAGGAGGAAAGGTTATAGGGTTTGAGATGGACAAAATTAGGATCTTCATAGAAAGTAAAACTTCAGAAGTTGTGGTCAAAAATTGCTTCAGTCATAAAATATTCCAGTTTGCAATGCATGTGGCTGCCATTCCTCCGCCCTCTTTCTCTTCTGCATGGACTTGGGACCACAATTTTTCTCAATCCAGGCTAGCAGCAACGTTTTTAGAGAACTTCTAGCAAAACCAATTCCATGGCCTCATGCCAAGAATTTTGATTCCAGTAGTCTAGGATGACGCCCCTAGCAATCTGTATTTTTAAACTGCACCCAGGGAAATCTAATGCCCAACAAGGTCTGCAATCACTCCTGTAACTCGTCAATAGTAATATTAGGACATGAACAGAATCCAAATCCTAAATATTGTGAAATTGAACAAATTACTGAACCTTCATGGTTCGGATCATTTATTTATGTATTGGGGGAAACCTTTTTGCTTTCATGGCAACTGAGAGACAAATATAAAACCAGTGCCTGGCACACACGAGGCATGCACATATGGAATCCTTTCTCTTGCTACAGCATGTCTACGGTTCTCTAATATTTTTGGTCTGATTGCTGATAGACAATATGACTCTGTTTTTCTATTGCACATCCATTCTTCCTTCTTGCCTGAAAAGACCTTTAATATCAATTGCTTGAATTATAGGTCCCTTGCTGGCCCTATTGTTGACCTTATAGAATCAAACTCCAAAAAAACATCTAAGTCTCCTGTATTTTCTTTAATGTGGCACCTGATTCTGACACTTGCCTTTGCCTGAGGCATCTGACTCTAATCCATTTCTTCTAGCTCAGGGGTGGGCAAACTTTTTGACTTGAGGGCCACAATGGGTTCTTAAACTGGACCGGAGGGCCGGAACAAAAGCATAGATGGAGTGTTTGTGTGAACTAATATAAATTCAAAGTAAACATCATTACATAAAAGGGTACGGTCTTTTTTTTTTTAGTTTTATTCATTTAAAACGGGCCGGATCCGGCCCGCGGGCCGTAGCTTGCGCATGGCTGTTCTAGCTCATGTACTGTTAGAATTCCACTATGTTAGAGCTAAATAAGACTTTATTTTACAACTTGAAAACTAAATCCCAGACAGTTTTAGTGACTTGTCCAAAGTCACACAGTTAATATAGACTAGAAACCAAATCTTCATATTTCCAATATTGCATTCGTGAGCTACTTAGCTTAAAATGAGTCCCAGAAAACAAAGTGACAGATTAGAATTTAGCTCTGACTGTAATCAAAATATATACAAACTTTTGGAATTTTTTCTTACATAATAGTTACCAATTTAAAATTTCTAGGCTTAAAATGCAAATAAGACAAATATGTATCCTTGCAGAGTCATTTTTCTTGTAATTTTTGAGATGACTTTCATCAGTTCCCTGCTCTTATCTATTTTCCAGATATGATAAATGAAGAGGCAGAATGTAGTGACAAAGTAGAGAAAGACATTGGTATAGATAGATACATACACACACACACACACACACACACACACACACACACACACACATATAAGCACATAAATGATAAAATTTTGAGGAATGGTAAGTTTTCATTTTTATTGGGACAGCTACTTTCTTATTGTAGCCCATTTTGACTTTATCTGTCCACAGTTACCTATTTAGATTATCTGTCTTACTTCCATATTCACTAGTATTCAAGAATAAAAACTTAGTTTAATGTGATTTATAACATATAATTAGAAAATTAATCTGATACTACTACCAGAAAAAAAGTCAAATATTTGAATTTTACATATTCAAATATTTGAGTGTAAAGACTATCAACTCTATATTGAATATATAGCTACAATTTTAGCTCTTAAAAGGCATGTCATAGAGTGATGACTCATTAAGTATGTTTTTAAATGAACATAGTGAATAGCACTAAAGATATTCACTTCATTACTTTTTAGTATGCATACCATAAATAAATATGTCTTCACTGTAGTCATCTTCCCTAAATTTTCCTCACTATACAAGAAATGATCTGTATTTGGCAAGTTGCTTGTATACATGTATAATTATTAAACACTTAAAAAGTAGTTATCTTGCCCAGCTGGTGTGTCTCAGTGGTTGAACCTCGACCCATGCACCAAGAGGTCCCCAGTTCGATACCCAGTCAGGGCACATGCCTGAGGTGCGGGCTCCATCCCCAGTGAGGGGTGTGCAAAAGGCAACCAACTGATGTCACTCTCTCATCGATGTTTCTCTTCTCCCTTCCTCTCTCTCTAAAAAAGCAATAAGAAACATATTTTCTTAAAAAGTAGCTATCTTTAGTAGATTAATCATCACCCAGCAAATGAGCTTGCACCACTGATTTCCAGTGAGCCAACAAACAAGAACCTGTCTAGGAGTCCACCTCATCATTCTCGGAACCAAGTAGTGCATCCCTGGACTTAAATTAGATAAAACTTGGCCCACTTCTATCTCATTAACCTGGTTTCACAACACCTGCTTTCTTGCTAAAGCATCAGGGATGTTACTTAGAATTAATGGGAACCACTGTTCCTCCTTCTCTCAGTACTGCCAGAATGTTCTGAATTACGGAGAGTTGTATTGACTTTTGCTTTAATTTTCTCCAATATACCTTAGTAACTCTGGATTTTTGGCAAACAACTATAGTAAAAGCAACAATTTGGGAATGAATGGAGGCCCCAGATTAACAAATGGATGAAAGAAACAAGCATAATTGAAGAACTGAAATAAGTTGAATATTTACACCTTGTGTTGGACAGTATTGGAAAGTAAAGTTTCTGTTCTGTTGCAAGAAGGTTGTAAAGAACTTTTAATTGAAAAAAAACTGGGGGGAAGAATTGTCCTTTAACCCAAGATTACTCGATCCTACTTTACAGTATAAAAACTTGTTTTACATATAAAATTTTTATAATTGCAGTTTTGTTTATTAGCTTTAAACGGTCTTACTTGTCTAGGTAAAAAGATGACAGCAGGAGGAAAACAAAAAGAATGCTGAGCATTCTCTATAAATGACTAGATCCTTACCTCCTGCCCATTCCCCAGTAAGTAGAAAAAAGAGAAAAGGCTCTAAAATATTTTTATATGAATCAATTCAAAGGATTAGAATTAAAATCAAAATATACGTAAGTAGAGAAAAAGGTATTACTTATATTTGTATAGTAATAATTAAAGTTGATATTGACTCAGGATATAAAATAAACTTTGGCTCTGGCCTCATGGCTCAGTTGGTTGGAGCATAGTCCTGAATACCAAAAGGTTTCAGGTATGATTCCCCATCAGAGCACATACCTAGGTTGTGGGTTTAACCCCCAGTGGGGGTATGTACAGGAGACAACCAATCTATGCTTCTCTCTCACATAATGTCTCTCTCTCTCTTTCTCTTTTTCTCTCTCTCTCTCTCTCTCTCTCTCTCTCTCTCTCTTTCTCTCTCAAAATCAACAAACACATATCCTTCAGTGAGGATTAAAAAAAATACTTCCCCTTTAAAAAAATAAAATAAACTCTGACTTATTATCCAAGAAGGACAAGCAATGTTTTGTAAAACAGTTGGTTGTGAGTAGTGCAAAGACCAGATAATTAAAAATCAAGCTAAGTACAATGAGATTTGGGGACATTTTATATAGACTTAAGCATCAGACAAGAGAGACAAAATAGAGAGGAATCACTTAGGAAAACAAAAGTTAATTACTGATGTGATTGATATGCTTTCTTAAATAGGTTATTGTCTTTATGTATAATAGAAACTAATTAGAGAGTTATATAAGTTTCTAATTAAGACTTTATGTAGCTAAGGAACATGACTTTTTTAAATGTAAATTGCAGACAAGCCAGAGTTCTGAGTGGCAAGCTCATCAGTGCATGCATCCACCCCATCCAATGGTCAATCTAACCACATCCACAATGGAAGCAAAACAATTTCACAACTGTGACTGAAGAGGCTGAAAATCACAGGTGAGGATCTAAGCTTTAAAAAGGAGCTTGGAGAAAAATTATACATTATATGAATTTCAAACACTTTAAAGTCAGAGATTACCAAGTTCAAATTCAAGCCCTAACATTTACAGTTACTAAATGTTAGAGCTTGGGTGACTGCTCTAAACTACATAATTCTAAAATATTAAGTGGAAATTACAGCAAGATCCTTGTGAGATGGAAGAGTGTCATGGGTATTCCATTAATAAAGCTATAAATTTTAAAACGTGTTTTTATTGATATTTTTAGAGGGAGAGAGAGAAACATTGATTGGCTGCCTCCCACATGCACCCTGACCAGAGATCAAGCCTTCAACCCGTTCACGTGCCCTGACCAGGAATTGAACTGGATACCTTTCAGTACATGGGATGATGCTCAACCAACTGAGCCACATTGTCCAGGGCAAAGCTATAAATTTTAAATACTTTATTATGATAGTAAGTCTCACTAAAGAAAATGTATAGATAAAAATATTAAAATACATCAATAACTTCAATAAAAAATAACCATTGCTAACTTTCTGGTATCCACTTGCTAGATGCATATAAATACTACTAGAAACCCAGTTCATGAAATTTGTGCACTGGGCGGGTTGTCCCTCAGGCCAGCCTGATTCCTCTCACAATCTGGGACTGCTGGCTCCCAACTTCTTGCCTGCTTTCCTGCCTGATTACCCCTAACTGCTTCTGCCTGCCAGCCTGATAACTCCCTAACCACTCTCCTGCCAGCCTGATAGACGCCTAACTGCTCCCCTGCAGGCCTGGTCCCCCAACTGCCCTCCCCTGCTGGCCTGATCCCCCAACTGCCCTCCCCTGCAGGACTGGTCCCCCCCAACTGCCTTCCCCTGCCGACCATCTTGTGGTGGCCATCTTGTGATGACATGGGCATGGTCATCTTATGACCACATCTTATGACCATCTTGTGTGAGGGTGTGACGGTCAATTTGCATATTGCCTCTTTATTATATAAGATTTTAAATTTCATGATTTTTTTTAATAGTTCAGAAAGTTTTTCAAACATTTAGTTTAATATATCAGTATTTCTTTTGTACACTTTATCTTCTATTATTCTCCTTTTAAAGAACTTAATCACCTTAAAGTTATAAACATTCACTTAAGTTCTTATTTTCTTTTTTTTGATAAATTAAAATTTTAATGCTGAACCATTTTTATAACTGTATTTTCTCTTGAAGCATTGTATCACACTGCAGGTTACAACAACTTTGAGATAAAAGGCAACTGGTAAACTGTCCAAAACAAGGTTCCAATAACACTTATTACTGATTTACCCTACCCCAACATATCCCAAATAAAGTGTTTGATAAAAAATATGAAGTAGATCCACCTGCTTTGTGAACATGCTTCCTCCTCAGGGTTCATACCACCCCCAATGGGGCAAAACTGTTTGATATTAAAATTGTACATTACCCTCCAAAGGGCTATAGTACATAAGTAGATAGAGTATCAAATATTATCAAAATTTCAGGAAGTTGGAATGAATTTGAAAAATACATATACGTTTTAAGTATTTTCTGATTATGGTAATAATGCTTACTAAAGAAAATGTGTAGATAAAAAGACTCCTTGCAGACTATAATAAAAACATTGTTTAGAAATACTGATCTAGAAACTACCTCAATGTATAAAATGAGATGTAAAAAATTTAGACTTTCATAAATGTTTATAGCCTGGTGGCCTAATATCATTTACTGAACAAAATATCTTCCCTCACTAATTTGAAGTGACACTGTTATGCCCTAAATCCCTAAATTCTATCCATTCCTTAGTCTGTTGCTCAGCTTCCTTTCTATTCCGCCTAAGCTTCCACATGTATTAATTTCTAATAGGGCTTACAGTGTGTATTTTACATGTTATAAAACTTAATGTACACACCTTAAGAAGAAATAAGATATTGCACATGGTTTTCTATGTACAATTAGTTTTAAGATAAGCACTTTCAGGTTATGCTGATCTTTAACAAACCTACACAATATTTAAGGCAAAATGTTTGGAAAATTCTGAGAAAGGATCCATTTTTATGCCACAGCAAAACACCACATCTGCCTTCCATTATTCAATAAAAGCTCTCCTTTTTCCTAGCACTGTGACATATATTTCAGGACTTATCTTGCCAGGGACATAGTTACATACCACTAAGGATACGGTCTAGACATTTCAAGTACTTCTAAAATTCTTGGGTTTGTTTTTTGTCCCCCATAAAATGTAATTCTTATCTCAATTTTTATAGATTTCTTTTTTTAAAATATATTTTTATTGATTTTTTACAGAGAGGAAGGGAGAGAGATAGAGAGTCAGAAACATCGATGAGAGAGAAACATCGATCAGCCGCCTCCTGCACATCCCCCACCGGGGATGTGCCCGCAACCCAGGTATATGCCCTTGACCGGAATCGAACCTGGGACCTTTCAGTCCGCAGGCCGACGCTCTATCCACAGAGCCAAACCGGTTTCGGCTATAGATTTCTTGAGACAAGATTAGTATAGGAGCCCCTACAGAAAGCAATAACTCAAAATCACTTCGGTAGCTTGAGTTCTAGAAATCACATGGGCAGGTTACCTTAGGAACCGTAACAAGAATTGTCTCCTACATTGAAAGCAACTGCTGATCTGTTGGAGTATTGCATACATTTGTTCAGCTTCCCAAACTTTAATGAGCACAGGAATCCCTTGAGAAAGTATGTTAAAATACAGATTCTGACTCAGAAGTTCTAGATGAGGCATGATATCCTGCATTTGGAATCAGGTCCCAAACCATGGCCATGCTGCTGTTCACAGACCACACTTTGAAAAGCAAGGAGTCAGGTGACACCTGTAATCCCATTTTAAATTAGCAACATGGATGACCCAGAAATATAGGGAGGGTAAAGAGTATCTAAACAAAAGATGAAAACATTTGCTTTTAAAACACATCACCACACACACACACACACACACACACACACAAATACATCCACTCTCACACACTCCAGCTTGAACTATTCTGACCAAAATAAGAAATTTCCAAGCTTTCTTTAAATGACTTTAATTCTAATAATCTGTTTTTTTAAAAAGTCTGTAAAGATGGACTAGTGTGCGTAAGGGACAGGGCTGGCCCTGAGATAGATCCTAACAGAGGGTCTGAAACAAAAGAGTGTTGTCAGGAGCAAGTGAAGACAGAGTAATCATAGTCCCAAATGTCATTCTCTAATACTTCTGCCTCTCACTCCCAATTACTGCTAAATGCTTTCAAGATTTATTGTGCTAGCTAAGAATTGGAAGAAAAATATTTCAATTAATTTTGTAATATAATCTCTCAAAACTGTTTACCTTGAAGAATACTCACTTAATGTTTTGGTTGATAAATTAGATTTCAAAATTAAAAACCTCTTAAATCCTTAACAAATTTGTATTAAAATGTAATAATGTCATATAGATGTATTGTGTGCTTTCCCTCTCACTAAAGCAGAGTTTTATGTAAATTTTTCATTTTACCTCTGCTAATATTAGTCTGCTATGAGTATATTTCATTTCTTAAAAATGCATCTATGGCCTATATATGCATTATACTAGCAAACTTCCATGTGCTTCCTGAACATGCACATAATTGGCCCTATGGCTACTCAATTACCTCCCTGGGAAATGGCTCAGAAACTTGTATTTTTAATAAGTGATCCAAGTCACTCTCATTCATACTAAAACATTCATTTATTTTACTCTTTCATTATTTTGTATTTTAGATATATTTTGCTAACTAATTCTGAACTGACATTAACACATTTTTTTCTTGAGTCTGTATGAAGTTGAATGGAGACTCTCCAGAAGATATGTCCACATAAAACATGGATGAGTAAATATCTTTTAAAAATAAATTATCTTGAGATGAGATCGGCCTGGATTATCAGGTGGGCTCTAAATCCATTACAAATGCCCCTATAATAAGAGAGAAGACAAGCACAAAGAAGAAGGAAATCCAAAGATGGAGGCAGAGAATGGAATAACAGATTTACAGGCCAAGGAACACAGGGAATTGCCAAATGCCACCAGAAGCTGAGATAGAGACAGAGAACAGATTTGCTCTCAGAACCTGCAGCAGGAACTAACCCTACACAAACCCTGACTGTGGACTACTGGCTTCCGGAGCTGTGAGAAAAGAGACTGCTATTGTTTGAAGCCACCCAGTTTTTGGTAATTTGTTACAGAAATTCTAGGAAACAAATAGAGTCCTACAGAATATATAGATTATCTGCCACTATGATAAAAATAATAATAGGTAATATGTGTTTATTTGTATGCAAGGCACAATTCCTAGGACAAACAATCCAGACTGTAAGTAGATGTTTGGCTAATCTTAACATTCAGTCTCTTCCATCTTAACACTTCCTGGATCATGTCAGTAACCACTCCCTCCTCAAGCCACTTTCCTACTTATTTGTTTCCTCTTCTTCTGGGATAATAAGTGGAATGAATGTTCTTTGATGTCTAAGAACTTCATGAGCCAGCCCAAGGATCGGAAGTAGAAGTGAGCCAGCTTCCAAACACATGGGATGAGTTGAGAAGTCATCTGCAAAGCTGTATTCTAATGTCAGGACTACAAAACACTGTTGCATAAAGTCTATTTTAAATGTCATATAGAGAATGTTTGATTCCCAAATTGAATATTCCTGAAAATTTTACTTATAGTTTGAGAAAAGCATTTTTTATTACAACCTCAAAAGTTATCTTTGAAAAGATTCAGTGAGATATATATGGGTATAGATATACATATACATAATGTACACTTTAAATAGAATCTCAGAGCAGAATTAATATCATAGCTTTTTAAAGGTTGATTAAAATATACACAAAATTTAGAAATCACCCAGCTGGCATGGCTCAGTGGTTGAGCATCAACCTGTGAACCAGGAGATCTTGGTTCAATTCCGGTCAGGGCATATGTCTGGACTGCAGGATCGATTCCCAGCTGGGGGCATGCAGGAGGCAGCCGATCAATGATTCTCTCTCATCATTGATGTTTCTAGCTCTCTCTCCCTCTCCCTTCCTCTCTGAAATCAATAAAAATATATTTTTAAAAATCTAGGAATCTTATTCTTGTGATACTTAGGGTATACGGTGGGGCCTTGACTTACGAGTTTCCCGACTTATGAGTATTTTGAGATACGAGCCATCTCTCGGCCAATTTTTTGCTTTGAGTTGCAAGCTAAAAGTCGGGTTAAGAGCCAGCTTCAGATACCTCACCGCTAGTTGGCGCAGTGAACGTCACGGTGAACGCCACAACATCAGCCCAGCATCACATGTCTCACTTGTTCACTTTTTGATTTGACATACGAGTAATTTGAGTTACGAGCTCCGTCACGGAATGAATTAAACTCGTAAGTCAAGGCCCCACTGTATTTCTATTTCTCTACAATGAATAACCAGTCAACAAATGAAACTGTAATATTTATCCTATGTCTGTGTGTGTAACATGCTAGTGAAGTTATAACCAGGAATAAGACAGAAGAAGTCCAGAGAACATGGACTCTGCATTTAGACTGATCAGAGATTGAATCCACAGCTAACCCCTCCAGGTCTGCTTCAGCTTCCCTTAGCCATGAGTGAAAGTACAGGAATAGCTGCCATTGAGTGTGTACTATTATGTTAGAAAATAACATATCAATTCATTAAATTAATCCTTACAAAGTTAGGTTTTATATAATTCACATTTTTTTCAGTTCAGAACTTAAGAATCAGGCTATATAAATTTCCCAAGGACACATAGTTAGTCAGAGGTAATTACAGAATTGAAACTCAAGGACGTTTGCATTCGAAGCTTGGCATTTGTAACCATTACCCTAATGCTTCCTTTATTTACTGTTATTAAAGTTAGGCGGTTAATTATTGCTTATGTTTGTAAAAATCTTTTCCTGACATATCAACCAAATCAACTGTTCACACTTTAGAAAGTAGCTCCAAGGGCAAGTTTAGGACCATTGTCTCTAATGACTTCAGAACATAAATGGTAAATACCATCAGTTTTCAGAAAAACTAACATTGTGAGATGTAATGGGAAGCCTGCCAGGGTGACTTCTTGGGAAGGTTTTCCTCTCTGATGAAAGAAATGCTCAGGAAGAAACTGCACATCCTGCCTTAGTTGTGGTTGAAAGAGAAGAAAACTCCAGTAGCTGCAGCAGCAATATTGTGACCACGTGGGAGCCAGCCAGAGGCAGAAAACCCACAGGCTCAGGCATGCAGGGCAGAAAGATGAAAAGCAATAAGTTCTTTGATGATTTGGGCACCACTTTACTTTAAACTTGTAATAAGGAAACCATGTATCTCTGTTGTTTATGCCACTAACGTCAGTTAATAACTCTACTACCACTTGGACCACAGAGCAACCTGAATGATAAAAGCAACAACTCCAAACTTTCTCTAACAACTGTATATTACTTCAGCAGTGTAACTCCAATTTTTCATTAAAATAGAAATATTGAAAAGTCAAAACTGACCATAACCCCAAAAAAATCAGCCTTTAGCTTACTTCTTTTAATGATTTCATTTTATTTTTAAAATTTAATTATTCAAATTTTCTTTGTGTTACAGTATAATTTAAAGGCAGCCTATTGGGAAAGCTAGTAAATCACTGAAAGACCAAATAAAAATCAGTATTATCCCTGATAACTTTTAAATGGCAAAAGCCCATATTTGATACTTGGAAAGAAATTCAAATATATCGTTAATCTCCATTATGCCAAAATCTCAGGGATACCTATAAGCAAACTCGCTATTCCATTAAGATAGCAGAGATTAAAAAATAGTCTGCAAGCAATTTATTCTGAAATACGCTCTTCTGAGTTACATGCTCCTCAGATTGCTCTGCAAATATGTTAAAATTCATTCATGGCTGACAATTATTTTCTTAGATTGCTAAATCTTTATCTACATTATTCCTATCTGTCTGTATCCCAGGGATGCTACTTGAAATGGTAGAAAGTATAAGCCTCCTAAAGAATATAGTATTAATCTTCAACACAGAATTAAAGAGACAACAGCTGTTTGCGCCCAGATGTAATCAGACTCTGCTAGGGTGCCCCAAGGGGCTGAGTGGGTCAATATGTTAGCATTCCTGTTACCTCTTTATGACATACCTGATCCACCAGTTAAGGAATCCTGGTACAGAACGCATTTGACATTCACTTAACACAGAATACTGTGGTTTAAATAGGGGATCTTCTGCTAAGAATAGAAGATGATGGTAAGCAGGGGCAGGGAGGGAGGGGAGGAGAGTGGCGGGCTGGGGTGAGAAGAATCCATTCAAAAGCAGAGTGCACTGAAAGCTAGTCCCTTGTTTTAGGACACTGTCTTGGTGTTGGCAAGAAATAAATTTGAGCAAGGCATTTAGGTATTGTCATTTAGATGCTTTTGAAATTCAGACTGATGGACACTTTTCCAGATTGTGTAATGGGGTACCAAACACAAGGCAGTTCTGTGGGGGCCCTCAAGCGGAGCGGACCTGAGCCCAGGGGGAGACCAGAGGCAAGCGCTCACTCCCCACTCTAGTTACAGAGGCATTGAGCACTAGTCCCCATAACAGCATCCAACTGACACTCTAGTGCAGTGGTTCCCAACCTTCCTAATGCAGCGACCCTTTATACACTTCCTCATGTTGTGGTGACCCCCAACCATAAAATTATTTCCATTGCTACTGCATAACTGTAATTTTGCTACTGTTATGAATCGCAATGTAAATATCTGATATGCAGGATGTATTTTCATTGTTACAAACTGAACATAATTACAGCATAGTGATTAATCACAAAATCAATATGTAATTATATATGTGTTTTCCGATGGTCTTAGGCGACCCCTGTGAAAGGGTCGTTCAACCCCCAAAGGGTCGCAATCCACAAGTTGAGAACCGCTGCTCTAGTGAGACCCGCCTGAGAGGAGGCAAGTAGAAATGCTGAGGAGGGAACTGGTCTGAGGGAAGGGGATAGCCTGCTGAGGGCAGGAAGGCAAAGATCTTTGCTGGTGCTGTCAAGAGAAATAAAAATTACACAGTTTGGTGTTCCTCTGGTGATATATGTGCCAGAATGTGTGTATACATATATTTCTCATTATGTCAATTTCCTATAATTATGTATGTGTCACGACTGAAGAAACATATAGCAATTAAGTTGTTCCATTTGTATTAGAGTGCTGCTTAAATTTTTGTGAAGCTGCTAATAGTTTCATTTAATTACATATGCAATGTTGATTACAGATATCAGCACTGAAAGATGTCTGAAATATGGGATATATGTCAGCATCAAAAATACTTATGGAAATCTAAAACCATTTTCATTCTGATGTGCATTAGTGTCTGGTGCAGATGTCTTTCTAAAGTTGCCACTACAAAGAATGGAAAACCCTAATTCATGGTATTTTTTTCCCCGTTTAGACATTAATTAGCAGGCAGTCTATCTTTGCACATGCATGTATTTGTACATGTGAACCAGTATATTCAGTGACCACAGATTGATTTGTAGCTTCTTAAATACAGCCTCTCTGATGAAATACCATATAGTAACTTGCCAGTGTCTGTTATTTAAAAATAATTAATTGCAGTTTTTAGCACAGACTAGAATTAGAAACAAGGATTTGACAGAACTTGACAACAGAATTATTGTTAGATATTACTCTCTAGTAACAGTGAACATTAAACCTAAGCATAATTTATTATAGTAAATTATATTTTAAACTAAAAGGTAGTATAGAGAACTACTTTAAATGGAGTAATAATGTCTTAGTTTTTTTCCTCTTTGATAAATAATAATATGCATTTCCTCACAAAATTTTCTAATATGTGGCATCATTTTTTGTTGTTAATACTCACCCAAGAATCTTTTCTCCATTGATTTTTTTAGAGAGAGCGGAAGGAAGGAGGATAGGGAGAGAGAGAGAGAGAGAGAGAGAGAGAGAGAGAGAGAGAGAGAGAGAGAAACATCGATGTGAGAGAGACATTGATTGGTTGCCTCCCACACACGCCTGACTGGGGCCAGGGATTGAACCTGCAATCCAGGCACATGCCCGTGACCGGAATCTAACCTGTAACCCTTTGGTGCATGGACCAATGCTCTATCCATGGAGCAACACCGGCCAGGGCTGTGGTCTTCATTTATTTAATTAAAGAGAATTTAGAGACAAGTTTGATTCTAGGGCCAGAGATCTCACCCACAGTGTATCCACAGAAGTCTTTCAAGTATCTGTGTTATTTCCAGGAATGTAACTGCTTACCTTTCCAGTAATCTTACTCACTTAAGAACTAGTTAGAAATGTAAGAAGTAACAATCAGTCATAGGACATATTAAGTTACAAAATACATTTTGCTTATGATTTTTTTAATGTTTGGTGAAGACTTTCCCCATATAATTATGAAGGGGATTATGCATACATTATTGTATGACTCTTCACGTATAGACATTCTTTTCCATGTTTTAATCCATATTTCAGGTATTTTGGGCTGGCTCTAATCTCTTTTACCCTTATTACTTGCAATGTGAATTCTCTATTATTTACTTTGCTATTATTATTTTTCCCTTTGATAACACATTTGGTTTTAGGGGCCACACACTAACATTTTAAATCAAATTGGTAAATATGCATTGAGTTACTATGTGCAAGACAATTCTGAAGGTTCTTAATGAGTACAAAGTAGATAGTATTAAACATTAAATTTGCATATGTTACTGGTGGTTTCACAAGCTAACACATTAAGTCTGAACTCTATAGTAAGTATACATATCAATGAATTTGGTCATATTTACTGTTATATTCTGCCTTCTGCCCCATACGGCCTAGTGCCTTTTTTCACATCCAAGCTTACTCATGTTCTAAAAATATGCAAGCCCTAGCCAGTTTGGCTCAGTGGATAGAGCACCAGCCTGTGGACTAAAGGGTCCCAGGTTCGATTCCAGCCAAGGGCACATGCCCAGGTTGCAGTCTCAATCCCCGCCAATAGGGGCCATGCAGGAGGCAGCCAATCAATGATTCTCTCTCATCACTGATGTTTCTCTCTCCCTTCCTCTCTGAAATCAATAAAAAAAATATTAAAAAAATATTTAAAACTATGCAAGAGCAAAGTCTTGTGGCATTCTTTTGTATGTAAACTGTGTACCTGTCCCCTGACCATTCTGAGATTTCCCCTTTGCAGTGAACCTAGAAATAACCAGGATTGTTGTGGTAAGTCTTAAAAAGAATGAATACCTACTTTTAAAGCATTTTCCCCAGGTGAGGTTATCAGAAAATTTACAAGCAAGGATAAGGTAGTCACTTCAGACATCAGAGGGCAAAGTACTTTGTGGTAAGGGAGGCTCAGAGTAATTTGAGGTCCAAGACAGTCATTTTTGATGGGTCCAGCTATATGCTCCCATTCTAAGTACAGGACTCTATTCTTTCCCAATTAATGCCCTATTTTTCAAATAAGAAATGTGAGAAAACTGTGAATTAATTGATATTAACATTCTATACAGCTCAATTTTACATTTAAGTTTAGCAAGATTAGCCTAGTGGCTCCAATAAATAAAAGAATATTTAGGTATGTCATGGAAGTTCTTTGGTTCTCAGACCATGACTTCAACAGAGAGTTCAAGGCCCTCAGCTCATCATTTTTTTTTTCTGTAAGCACTCCAGGGTTCTCATTATAATCCATTCCACATCATATTTCTTATAGACACCTCACTGCCATAATATTCAAATGTTAAAGCCATGTGAGCTTCCAAGGCACTTGCTTTAGTTGGCTTTTCATCACAATCAACCGTCGGTGATAACTTGATTAATTATTATATGACTGCATGCAATAGAAACTGGCATCCCATTTCCCATTGGCAAAGAGCTCGGCACTGTGGTCCCATCTTAGGGTATGACTGAACCAAATCGAAATTCCAGTCTCCTACACCAATCCAATAGCAATTCTATATCAGTCAGAAGACAGAAACCACATAGCAATTTTACCAGAAAAAATTCAATATAAAGAATTAACAAGAGATCTCTATAAAGGGGTACAGAGAAATCTAAAGGATATAGGAATAGCAGATACAGGGGGAAAAAATCCCATTCCCCCACTCCTCCCAGGACTCACAACAGACATCATTACAAAGGACACAGTTATGACACAGTCATGGCCTTCCGGCTGATGGGAGTCTGCTTGAAGTGCTAGAAGCTAGGGCTAGCAAGAAGAAAACCACTTTCAGTGGGGCCAGCAGCTCACTGAGGCCTGCAGAACCCTCTGGGTGATGCAGAGAGACTGTTCTCAAGGTTTCCAGAGAAACTCTTCAGGAAGCTTCTTGCAAAGGTGTTGCCACTGAAACCCTCTGGGGGTGAATGTCAGTGGATCTCCTGTAAGCTAACCAAGCAACATCGGAGCAAGCACATAGAATCACCCTGGAACTAAGAACAAAAGTGCCTTCCTCCTGCAGTGTCCTTCCAGAACCTTCTACCAGCAATGGTTAACATCATGCCAGCAAGCAAAGGAGGAATGTTCACATGGTCTGGATCCAGTTTCGAGAGCGAGGCAGTGATGAGGGGATTTGGAATGAAAGGCAATAAATGTATAACTGGCCCAGTGTGATTAACTTATGCATATTTAAAGTAGTGAGAACTGAAAACAACATAATCCCCTTTCCCTGTAATAACAGTACTGGGACCAGGTGTAGTTTCCTGTCTCTAAGTTAACCAATACTTGGGCCAAACAAAAAGAATTGACTTGTGTGCTCCAGGAATTACCTGCTCCTGGACAGTAAGACTGTGAGCAGCCAAACATGCTACTTACCAGGAGTTAACAGCTTGCTCATTAAGATCTCTTTCAACGGTGGCCGGGCCGAGGGCCCACGGCATGCATGGCCTCCCGGCCACAGGGCTTGTTCTGACCACACGCAGATTTCCATTCTCAGAAAGCCTTACTTTTCAACAAGATTTTTGTAGCAGGGAAGTTTTGTGAATTTGTTTGCCGGAAGAAAATGTCAATAAAAGAGAAGCCACGTGATTTAAAAAAAAAAAAAAAAAGATCTGTTTCAACAGCCTTACCTTCAGTATCTACATCTCACAGTGATGGCTCTTAGCTAAAAACTGAAAATTCTACCCACATTCCTTCCTGCAAGCTCCATCATGAACCATCTAGTCCAGACCTAAAACCCTAATATGCTCCCCTTACTTCCCTTTTCTGAGACTCTATCAAAATAGTATTCTCCCTTATTGATTCAGCCTCCCCAATCCTAAATTTTTCTGGTGGTCTTTTAGGGAGTTGAGAGTCAACAATAGAATCCATAATCCTATTGGGAGAAGCTGTTGGACTTGTGCTTGGGGCTAATGTAAAAGCTGCTTAGCTAAAGGCAGAAACGCCTCTACATATCTGCTTGCCTTTCAGTGAAGAGCAAATGAAGAATCTGTTTAAATGAGAAGACTCTCATAGATACTGGTTACAAATAGTGTTTTTTCAGGATCTAAATGCAGCATTCGATAGAGGTTTGGAGTCAGGAAAATTCTGCCCTCTCTGCCTCAATGGCTGACAGCTATGAGGCCAACAAAAGACAAGAGCTCAGAGACTAGACATCTGCTCCCTCAGGATGGGAAGTCATCATCCCAGAGGCAACAGTGAGGCCTTTTATGCAGCTTCTCGGGAACCAGAGGCAGACACGAAGCAGATGGGGGCTGAATTATAGAACTGCACGCCAGGGTAATGGATGAAAGGGAGCGTAGGTAGTAATGGTAAATTAGTGTATATTAAAAAGGCAGAGAAATAAGCACATGAAAAAGATGTTCATCATCATTAGCCATTAAGAAGATGCAAATAAGAGAGACAATGAGATATCAGTATATACCTTTCAGAACAGCCTAAGTAAAAAGTAGAAATTGCAAGAAATGCTAGCAAGGACACAGAGAAAGTGAATCACTCATACATTGCTGATGGGAATGTAAAACGGTACAGCCACTCTGAAAAACAATTTGGTAGTTTCTTGTAAACTAAGCATGCAATTACCATAAGCCCCAGCAATTTTGCTCTTGAGTATTTATCTCGGTGTAATCAAAACTATATTCACCCAAAAATCTGTACACAAAAATTCACAGCAGCTTTATTCCTAATAATAAAAACTGGAAGTGACCCAGATGTTCTCCAATGACCGAATGACTACACAAACTCTGGTACATCCATGCCATAGCATGGTACCCAGCAACAGTAATGACTAAATTATTGATACACACACGACTTGGATAAATCTCAAAAGAATTATGCTGACTGAAAACCAGTCATTCCCAAAAGGATAAATACTATGTAATTCCATTTATACAGAAATCTTGAAATGAATAAAATTATAGAAATGGAGAACAGACTGTTGGTTGTCAGAAATCAAGGATGGTGGAAGACAACATGAGAGATCTCAGGATGATAAATGTATCTTGGCTTTAATCAATGTCAATATCCTGGTAGTGATGTTATTCTAGAGTTTTATCAAACGTCACCATTGGGGAAACTGGATAAATGGTTCTTAGGTTCCATCTCTATTGTTTCTTACAACGGCATATGAATCTACAATTTATCTCAAAATGAAAAGTTTGATTAGAAAAAATAATAAAAGCAGGGAACTACCAGCAAAAAGAAAGACAGCACCTCCCTGTCTTGGTCATCATTCCCTCAGACTTGCAGAAAGAACCTGTGTGGGCTAAAACTTTGTTATTTGTTGGTTTCTTGTTTGGAGGGTGGTGGTCTAAAAAGAAAAGAGAAGTAAAGAGGATTGTTATGGCTTTGGCTGTTGTAGGAAGTCTCTCTCTGCCCTCGGCGATTTCAGTATTGACTTGTTTTTCAAGGTCTTTAGTATTTGGATGTGGATTTGTTTTAAATTCTACACTGTGGAGAGCTAATATGAAATGGAATGCTCTGCCTCAGCACAGCAGGTCCCAACAAGCGGAAGTTATAAAAGGACCCTGAACCTGGGGTCACTCGAATGCACCAGAGCTTCACTGGACCTAAATGAAAACCCTTGCCTGACCAGAGAACAAACGGATTTGCTTTGAACAACGGGATTTGTTTTAACCAACTTTGTACAGATCTGTGAATTCATTTGTCCTACTTAGAGAACAAATTTTCATTACTGAACTAGTATGTCTACACTAAATTGTGCTTTTTACCACTTGAAATCCCCTAACGTAAATTATTTAGTGAATTTCTTCACTGAGGGATGTGTGTGTGTGTGTGTGTGTGTGTGTGTGTGTGTGTGTGTGTGTGTACGGACTTGCTCTTGCATGCTCGTCCTCACCTGACAGGTAAATAAATTCTCCTTAATTTCATTCATCTTTTTTATTTCTTGTGCAGTTTCCATGAGAGTGTTTTTTTTTATGACAACACATAATGATCACTAATTCATATCAGTAGATGGACATATTTACTTAATGAAAAAATGTCAAAATATTTCTCATTTTGAATCTTCCAAAGTATGTGTCTTATATAAAATAAAGCCATACAACATAAAGAATGCAAAAAATCATTAATCAAGTACATAGATAAACTAATACTATATGAGAAAACTTTCTCAAGCTTTTGAGAGCAATTTACCTCACACACAGGCGGAATAAGTAACAGAAGACTCATGTTTATTCCTAAGTGCATGCTGCATTGGGTTCTGCTCTATAAGCATTTACTAAGCACTATATTTAACAAGGGCTGTAGTATAGTTTGATATTAGGTAGCATGATTTTTCCAACTGTTCTTCTTTCTCAAGATTGCTATGGTTATTCAGGGTCTTTAGTGGTTCCATAATTTTCTGGAATATTTTCTCTAGTTCTGTGAAAAAAATACCTCATTGGTATCTTAATAGGAATTGCATTGAATCTATAGATTGCTTTGGGTAGTATGGACATTTAATATGTCAATTCTCTCTATCCATGAACACAGTATATGCTTCGACTTATTTGTATCTACTTCAATTTCTTTCTTCAGTATCTTGCAATTTTCTGAGTATATGTCTTTTACACCCTGGGTTAAATTTATTCCCAAGTATTTTTGTTTTTAGTACAATTGTAAATGAGACTGTTTTCCTAGTTTCTGTTTCTGATAGTTCCTTATTGGTGTAGGAAAATGAAACTGATTTTTGGATATTTATGTTGTATCCCACTACTTTACTGAATTCATTTATAGGTTCTAGTGGTTTTTGGTGGAATCTTTTGGGTTTTCTATACATAGTATGATGTCATCTGCAAATAATTACAGTTTTACTTTATCCTTTCCAATTTGATTGCCTTTTATTTCTTCTTGTCTGATTGCTATGGCTATGGTTTCCAGTACTATGTTGAATAACAGTAATGAAAGGAGACATCCGTGTCTTTTTCTTGATCTTAAGAGAATGTCGTATATGGCCTTTATTACATTGAGGTATGTTCCATCCATTACCACTTTGATGAGAGTTTTTAATCATAAATGGGTGCTGGGATTTATCAAGAGCTTTTTCTGCATCTATTGATATGACAATGTGATTTTTATCCTTCATTTTGTTTATGTGATATCATACTACAAGGTCATAGAAACCAAAAACAGCATGGTTCTGGCATAAAAACAGACATATCTCCTTTGGCAAGGGAAACAAAAGAAAAATTAACAAATGGGACTACATCAAACTAAAAAAGCTTCTGCACAGCAAAAGAAACCACCAACAAAATGAAAAGACAACCCATTAAATGGGAGAACATACTCATCAATGATACATCTGAAAAGGGGTTAATATAAATTTATAAAGAACTTATAAAATTCATCACCAAAATAACAAACAACCCAATTTTAAAAATGGAGAAGTGAATAGACACTTCTCCAAAGAGGACATAGAGATGGCCAATAGACATATGGAAAGAAGCTCAACATCACTAATTATCAGAGATGCAAATTAAAACCACACTGAGATATCACCTCACAGCAGTCAAATGGCTATCTTAATAAATCAACAAACAAGTCTTGCTGAGGATGTAGAGAAAAGGGAACACTCATACACTGTTGGTAGGACGACAGACTGGTGCAGTCACTGTGAAAAGCAGTATGGACTTACCTCAACAAATTAAAATGAACTGCCTTATGACCCAGCAATCCTACTTTAGAGAATATATCTGAAGAAACCCAAAACACTAATTTGAAAGAATATATGCACCCCTACATTCTTTGCAGAGCTATTTGTAATAGCTGTTTGATGGTAAAAAGGAAGGGAATCTTGCCTTTTGTGACAGCATGATGGACCTAGGGATTATTATGCTAAGTGAAATAAGCCAGCCAGAAAGACAAATACCATATGATTTCACTTATAGGTGGACTTTAATAAGCAAAATAAACTAACAAAATAGAAACAGATTCATAGATATAAAGAACACAATGACAGCTGTAAGAGGGGTGGGGTATTGGGGAGCTGGGTGAAATGGGTGAAAGGATTAAGCAAAATGTTAAAAAATTGAAAAAAAAAAAACAGGGCTGAGGGTAGTGATAAATATTATACACTGTTCTTACCTGTGAGGGGTTTACATTTTAGTTAAACTTTGGTAAAATTACCTAAGTAGTATGCTATTTCTGCTTTCTAAAAAATCAGGTCATACACCTGTCTTTATACTATTTATAGAAATGAGATACAGATAATGATGGCTGAATTACACTAAATCTTTAATTTGCATCATAATCTTCTGAGAGTAAAAGGGAAGATGAAAGGAAAACGCTATGTACTTCAAAATCATTTTCCAGACGGACCCAGATTATCACATAGCCCTCATATATATCATCCAAATCAATTATATGCACTCTTCAAGGCACACATAGGATACCATATTTTATCAAATCACAGACTGTAGTACCCATCATTAAAAGGGGAAATCTTGCCAGTAATACTATGATGTACCATTAAATTTAATCTACTACATCAATTTTAAGATGTATTCTGATTTCAGAGATGGTAAAATATTTTTTTATCCTCACCCAAGGATATGTTTGTTGATCTTAGAGAGAGAGGTGGGAGAGAGAGAGAGAGAGAGAGAGAGAGAGAGAGAGAGAGAGAGAGAGAAATATCAATGTGAGAGAGAAAGTTCGATCAATTGCCTCCTGTAAGCACTCTGATTGGGGCTCAAAGCCACAACCTAGGTAGGTGCCCTAATTGGAATCAAATCTACAATCTTCTTGTGTACGGGAAGACGCTTCCAACCAACTGAGTGAGGCAGCCACGGCTAATAAAATATTTTTAAGTGTTCATATTAGAGAGGGAAATCAGAGATATCTGTAATATTATCAACAATAAATGAATAAATGCATAAATACATAATAAATAAATAAAATGTGCTTATTAGAAATTATGAACTACAATATTCCTTACATGTTAGATAGAAATCTAAAGATCTGCTTATCCACAGATCTATGTCCATCACCTATACAACTGTGCCATAAACTAAGTTTTTCAAACACTATTCAATTTAGAAAGAAAACAGGAACTGAAGGGCATGGGCAAAGCCTCACTTATTCAATGAAGCAACCAAAAACCTTCCTCCAGAGTCCTCTCCTCTCTAACATGAGAATACTGATTATTAAAAATAACAGCAAAATAATATATGCAATGTGGGAAGCCACCGCTTGCCAATACTATCATGAGAGTGCACCAAGGAACACGGAAGGCCGATGGACCCTAAGCATTAGCAGGGCTGACACTAAGCACTGATTGTCCGCGTTGAGATAGTGGTGGCTCAGAGCAGTTGCCTGACCTGATAGCCTCCAAGTAAATGTTTACTGGATCTAACTGATCTTTACTGACCTTAGAGATTGTTTGTCTGCTACCTGTTTGCCGTGCTTTACTGAAGGCAAGATGTATATCTAAAACTGAATAAAAAGCTGATAAGCCCAGGTCTCAGTGTGTCTCTTTAAGAAAGAGGTTCCACCTGGCCCCCACCCCTTAATAATTCAAATTTGTATCTAGTATTTTCATTTGTGCTTCAGCCCCTCCTTCAGATCCTGAACCCAGCCGTGCAGGTTGCGGCAATGTAATGATTGTAATCCTACATAATAAAAGATGAATATGCAAATTGACCATAACTCTGCTACACCCACAAGCCACACCCACCAGCCAATCAGAGTGACTATGCAAATTAACCCAACCAAGATGGCGGTGGCGGCCACAGAGCTGGACTGAGCAGGAGGCTTGGGTTGCCCCCGGCAATGGAGGAAGCCAAGCTTCCCACCTGCCCTGGCCGGACCTGGGCTCCACTCAAGACTACAAAGTTTCAATTATAGAAGATAAATAAATCCCAGATACCTGCTTCCAGACAGCCTGGCCTCTGCTCATGGAGGTGCTGAAAAAATAAAAAAGAAAGAAAAGAAGGAGGGGCTGGGAGCATGGGTCACCAGGTGGCTGCGCCAGCCTGCAAACAGCCATCAGCCCCTCACCCAGGCTGGCCAGGCACCCCAGTGGGACTCCCCACCCTGAAGGGAATGTGGCCAGCCTGAAAACGGCCCTCAGCCCCTTACCCAGGCACCCCAGTGGGGACCCCCAACCTGAAGGGACTGTGGCCAGCCTGAAAACAGCCCTCAGCCCCTCACCCGGGCTGGCCAAGTGAGCGGTTAGGATCCAGCAGTCCTGAATTGCGAGAGGGATGTCCCACTGCCGGTTTAGGCCTTATTCCTGTAAACCGGCAGTAGGACATCCTTTGAGAGGTCCCAGATTGGAGAGGGTGCAGGCCGGGCTGAGGAACACCCCCACCCCTCTGTGCATGAATTTCATGCACCGGGCCACTAGTCCTAATATATATAAAAACCCTGGGTTCATCATGACCGCACAGAGGACCAGTCCATCCCCCGGCCCTCAGGCTCCATTGATCAGGGGATGGCTAACAGGGAACGGGAGTGAGTGAATGGCGCTCACTCCCCTCACTCCGGTTCCCTGTTAGCCATCCCCTGATCAATGGAACTGGAGTGAGTGGTGCAAGGACTGGCGAGCAGCTGGAAGGCAGGCTTCTTGGTCCCTCCTTACGGCCCTCAGACTCCAATCAATCAGTGGCAGATGCAGGGCAGAACTGGGGATACAATCTCCAGAGGACAGACCAGGCACCAATGGACCAGCACCACTGGCACGATCCTGATAGCGCTGCCGGCCTCCTGGAACTCTGCCTCAGGCACTGCAGCCGCTTCCCCTCCCTAGACACTCCACAAGGAAGAAAGGCTACCACCAGCAGCGCCATCTAGCACTGTTACTGCTCTACAGCGCCAGCGGTTACCGCTCTCCCTGTGCTTCCTCCCGGTTGCCTGCCCCGCTCCAGATGAAGTGTGCGCACTGCACACAGAAGGAGATGTGAGTAGATAGCACACAGGCAATTAATTTCAAAAGATTTTGGACCAATCGTTTCCCTCATTGGCCTGTTGGTTTGTTCCTAAGTATTTCCTCAACAACCTCACAAAAGGAGCAGATACTAATAGGAATAGCCCATTAAGGCTAATTAAAGCCATTAAAATTAATTTTGTTTGGAGATTTATTGGGAAATTTGGGACTCCCATTGAGACCATTGATGCATGCCGGGGAGCCACCCAGTGGAGCCCCTGAAACGACTGCTGCTGGGGGCTGCGACACAGTGGCTGCCCCCTGCCCTCCGCCCTGCAGGCCTGGCACCAGCTCTGAGGGGCTCTAGCGCTCTCACTGCTCAGCTCATCATCACAGCTGCACCTCCAACCCCTTCAGGTTGTGAGAGGAGAATAAGAGGGTGTGAACCATGAAGGCCAAACTGGGAGACGTTTTCATAAGAAGGTGGATCCAGCCGTCATTTTATGATGTGGTTTGTGAACCATTGAATGTCCCCCCTTAAAATATATCTTCAGGGCGTACCCAGTGCCCGGGAGCCCATTGCTATAAGCATTCTGTGCATTTCAGGGTCTCCTGAGGGTGTATGTCCCCTTGAAGGTGAACCTCAAGCTTTAGGGAGGCCTCAGACCATTGTTTGAACTTACAGCTCTCACAATGTGTGAAGGCAGGAAAACCGGCCGTTTAATTTGCATCCTGTCCCCAGGTGTTACAGGGTGACAGGCAAAGCTAAATGGTGGAAATGAGATGGCGCCTCAGCTGACTGAGGCAGGAGAGTGTCCTCACTCCCTGGGCCTCTGTGATCGCGGGAGTCCTCGCACAGGCCGAGGGAGGCAGGAGGAGGACCTGAGGCAGTGTGAGGGCTCCGCTGCTATTGCTGAAGGAAGAGGCTGGATGCGGAGCCAGTGGTTCTCCGAGCCCCTGGGCAGAGCCGCGCCTGCCACACCCAGTGCTGCCGCTGTGTCCCCACCGACAGAACTGCAAGTCCATCAACTGCACTGCTGTCAGCCCATGTGTGTGGTCCTTCCTTACAGGAGGATGGAAACTGGCCCCCAGGGGGATGGGGTCAGAGGCTCTGTGGGCAGTAAGCGAGCAAATGGAGAGTAAGTGGAGGGAGGGTGAGGCCAGCACTTCAGAAAGTGAGGTGCACTCAGGAATACACGGGGGACACTGAGCGGTGCAGGAACACAGGAGCTGGGCAGGCAGACAGCAGTGCTGCACGAGAGGGGAGGTGGTGGCAGAGGGCAGCGGGGGCAGTAAAACCCCCGTGGACTCAGCCAGCAGCAGGCCTTGGTCTCACAGGTCCTGTGGTCAGAGTGGGGCAGCTTAGCAGACCCTCTGCTCCAGAAGGCTGCGGTGAGCCGGGAGCCTTCTGGCCCACACTCATCCGGACGCTGGCAGAACCCGTCCTGGGGACATCTGACTAGAGGCCCAGCTGCGTGCTGGTTGTGGGCAGAGACCCCCTGAGAACCCAGAGGCCACCCCAGCACTTGCCACGGCTTCTCCAGTCCCCAAGGAGGCCTCCCCCCGCGGCTGCCACCAGTGAGCAGGACAGGCCCCAGGGAGCCGTGAGAGCCACATCCCAGCTCCCTGGCTGGGCTGTTAGGAGCAGCCACGGCCTCTCCCACACTCGAGAGGAAACGTTCACAGAAGGCAGGATACCAGGGCCACTGGGGTCTGCCCACCACGGACACCAGTCACCCTGGACCCCGTCACAGTGTTGCCTGGGTCCTAAATGTTGGGAAACGTCTGACTCCTGCCAACTGTTTGTCCGAGGAGACGCCGGGTCCATTCTCCATGGTGCCCAGGGGCAGTTGTCAGATCTCCCAGGAGGCCTTGCAGAGGCCGTCTTGCTTGGGGGCCTAGAAACTCAGATCTTTTTGTCCAAGTCTAGCATGTCAGACACAGATTCCACTGTAAGAAATGCACAAATGAACAAAACAAAACAATTCTGAGAGTCAGATAAGCCAGTGAGGTGTCTGTCGGCAGTGTCTCCTCGGAGGGGCCGCCAGGGGTCATTGGTAGCAACTGCATCACCTGGAAACCCACAGAAAGACTGCTCAGGGCTAGAGAAGCACTGGAGATATGCGTGGAGTTAGTGCATGACAATATAGTCCCTGATTTATTTAATAGAGGAGACATCTTAGGCCTTACCACACAGCCTCTGCTATGATATATTTACATCATCCTATATCAGTGATGGCGAACCTTTTGAGCTCGGCATGTCAGCATTTTGAAAAACCCTAACTTAACTCTGGTGCCCTGTCACATATAGAATTTTTTTGATATTTGCAACCATAGTAAAACAAAGACTTATATTTTCGATATTTATTTTATATATTTAAATGCCACTTAACAAAGAAAAATCAACCAAAAAAATGAGTTCGCATGTCACCTCTGACATGCGTGTCATAGGTTCGCCATCACTGGCCTATATAATAAAGTCTAATATGCTAAGTGTCCAGTGGTCCAGTCAGCCAATCAACCAATCAAAGCATAATATGCTAATGATATGGTAAGGCTGCTCAACTGCTTACTATGACATGCACTGACCACCAGGGGGCAGATGCTTCAACCAGTAGGTTAGCTTGCTACTGGAGTCCGGTCGATTGGGACTGAGCAAGATGGGCCGGACACACCCTGCAGCCCTCTCACGGTCCCTCCCCAGCTGGCCAATCTCCGTCATCCCTCCCCAGCCCTGATCGTGCACTGGTGGGGTCTCTTAGCCTGGCCTGTGCCCTCTCGCAATCCAGAACTCGTTGGGGGATGTTGGAAAGCTGGTTTTGGTGCGACAGAGGAATGACCGGTCACTATGACACACACTGACCACCAGGGGGCAGACACTCAATGCAGGAGCTGTCCCGTGGTGGTCAGTGTGCTCTCACAGGGGAAGCACTGTTCAGCCAGAAGCTGGTCTCACGGCTGGTGAGCACAGCGGCAATAGTGGGAGCCTCTCCTGCCTCCGTGACAACACTAACGATGTCCGACTGATGGCTTTGGCCCGCTCCCAGTCGGGGGGGAGCGGGCCTTAGCCATCAGTTGGACATCCCCTGAGGGCTCCTGGATTGCGAGAGGGAGCAGACCCGGCTGAGGGCCCCCCCCCCCCGTGCATGAATTTCGTGCATCAGGCCTCTAGTAGAACAATAATAAAACAGTTCAGTTTTTGTACTAAAATAAAATTAGATTCTTAAATTTTCTTCACTCCCCAGTGTTACTTTTTAAAAAATATTTGCCTTGATATTTTAGGCTACAACGTTTATCAGCATGTAAATAGATACTTAATATCTATCAAAGGGTGTTCAAATATAAACTATTTTATGTTAAACAGCATGTCTTAATGTAAACAGCTTCCTACCAAGATATACATAAATTAATCACCTAAAATAAATACTATGCCTTGACCATGTTTTTTTATAAATGATGTTTCTCATTATACCATTAAAAAAGAACCAAATATATTTTCATCATATCATTCAAATCAAATTCAAAATTTAACTTTTTCATGTTGCATAATTATCAGAAAATACATGCAGTTAGCTCTTACTCTACCATACATAAGTCTAGAATTCTCAGGGTTACTCTTTGCTTACCCACTTAATTATACTACATTTTTCTTTAATCTCCCTTCAAAAAATTAGCATACCTATGATTCAATTATCATTTCAATTCCTAACATACCATGGAGTATTTTCACATATTTTGTCTTCAGAAGCCATATGCTGTCTAACGTTTGTCGTTCTATTTTATGGATGCTCTGTGAAACTTTGTCTTGTCTACCTTACTCTGGAAGAAATTAAACACAGATTGGCATAGTGTCTCCCTGTTCTTTTAATGATTTCTATAAAAGTATAATAGATAATTAAGCAATAAATATATTATAATAACAAGAACAACTTTCAACTCTGAGCAACTGTCCATTTTACTATGATTTCCCAGACTAAGGATTTTACTCTCTATTCACTGAACCACAGAACTTAAGAGACCAAAAGCACTTAAGAATCAATCCATTTATTTATAGATTATTTTCACCCATCAATAGTAACTATTTCCTGATGACTTACCATGTACTGAGCACTCTATAAAATGCTCAGCTTAAGGAACGTCATTCAGTCCTCACAATAATCCAGGATATAATTACTGGAACCATTTCACAAATGAGAAACCTAGATATCAGAGAAGTTAAGAAATTGGTCTAAGGCCACCCCACCCCCTAATGGCAGAACTACCATTATATCACTGATGTTTCCATTCACACCAGAGTGTGTACTTCTTTCAGTATACTTTCTGTCAACAAGATCATCAACAACAAATGCTTAAATGTATCCTAAAACCTTGTACCAATATTGATTGGAGTCTCTTCCTTTCTTCCCTTTTATTCCTTTACAGTTTCTTCTGAATAAAAGTAACAATATCATTACTTTTCCTTAATATAAAACAATAAAAATTTTATTCACAGTCTACCATCAATCATTAAAACATGTTCTTCTTGAAGATATTGGACTAAATTCAATATCAATAAGTTATATTCTTTGAATTCTTTAAATCCCTTTACCTAATCAGGTTGTCTATTTTCCCAATGATCTGATGACATCTGAAAAGATGTAACTTTGGTTTTATTAAGCTTTGCCTAATTAATTTCATCTCATATTTCAATGATGTAGTGATGTATTAGTCCACCAAGTAATACCAATAGAAATTTCTAATTGCATATACCAGTTAGAAAGCAAAAATGGTAAACATTAAATTAAATGAAAATAAAGCCTTCAAAGATGGTGTGTAGTTGTGTGTTGCTTCCATACATTTTTTATGTCTAACTTCTTACTTTGTTAAGAGGTTAAGAATCCCTTCATACCTGGGATTCCAATGAATCTTCTCTCCCAGTCCCTTTAGATCTCCACCTATATTCTCTCCTAAATAATATCATGGATTCTAATGGTTTCAGATTTAAAATTTATATGTACACTCTCTGCACTATCTATCTCTATTCCAGGATATGATCCTGAGTTTCAAACCAATGGTAAATATCTCTCCTACCTCTACTCCTCTCCCAAACTTATTCCTCCTCCAGTGTGTTCTCTCTTAGAAAATTCACCCAGTTGCTTATGGTAGAAACCTGAGATTCACTCTTTCACTGCCTTTTCTCTCATCCCACACATCCAAAATTTATCTATCTACCTCCTTATTATTATCACTGAACTTTTTCATCTGCTTTCCATTCTTACAGTCCTCACTTTAGTCAAAGCCATAATCATGACTGTCATGACTACTAGAATAGCTTGCAAATTTGGTTTAGTAAAAAATCTGAATCCACTCTCTCCACTCCAATTCTTTCTTAATTCTAAGGAGAATGATCTTTTTAAATGCAAAGTGGATCATTTCATTAAGATCTTTCAGTGGTTTTCAATCACCTTTATGTCAAAGTCTAGAATTCTAAATATTGCTTACAAGGTCCTTCTTGATCCACTTTGTTCAGTTTCAATTTTTTATTGAGTTGTAATTGACATATAACATTAGTTTCAGGTGTACAACATAATGATTCAATGTTTGTATATACTGCAAGATGAATACCAAAATAAATGTAGTCGCCATACAAAGTTAAAAATATTTTTTTCTTGTAATGAGAGCTTTTAAGATTTAATTTCTTGGCAACTTTTAATTAGAAACTACAATATTATTCACCCTAGTCATCACACTGTACATTACATCCCCATGACTTATCCTATATAATAAAAGCCTAATATGTAAATAGACCGAATGGCTAAACAACCGGTTGCTATGACATGCACTGGCCATCAGGGGGCAGATGCTCAATGCAGGAGCTGCCCCCAGCCCATAGGCCCCAGGCCAGCCAAGGCAGGTGCCAGTGGGGGGCCCCCTGATCACCATGCTGGTCATCTTGCAGAGGGAGGCAACCAGCAGCAGTGGTGGGGCAATCAGGGGGGTGGAGGGGGAGACTGACTGGCAAGTGGGTGGCACCATCCCCCTGATTGCTCCACTGGTGGTCATCCAGCAGAGGGAGGTGACCAGCGGCAGTGGCAGGGGGGAGGGGCCGGTGAGCAGGTGTCACCAGGCCGGCCAAGGAGGGTGCTAGTGGGGTCACAGATCACCCTACCGATTACCCCACAGATTGACCCTGATCATCAGCCAGGCCTAGGGACCCTACCCATGCACGAATTTCATGCACCGGGCCTCTAGTTTATTATATAAATGAAAATGTGTACCTCTTAACCCTCTTCACCCATTTCACCCACACCTCAACACCTCTCCCCTCTGTTCTCTAGAGTTTTGTTTTGTTTGTTCGTTGGTTTGCTTTTTAGATTCCACACATAATTGAAATCATATGGTATTTGTCTTTCAAAGTCTGTCTGACTTATTTCACCTAACAAATATCCTCAAGTTCCACCCATGTTGCCACATTTATCTATCAGTGGACACTTAGGTTGTTTCTTCCATATCTTGGCTTTCCTATATAATAAAAGCCTAATATGCTAAGTGTCCAGTTGACTGGTCAGCCGTTCAACCAATCAAAGCATAATATGCTAATGATATGCTAAAGCCACTCAAACACTCACCATGACATGCACTGGCCACCAGGGGGCAGACAGTTGACCAGTAACCAGTCACTATAACATACACTGACCATCAGGGGGCAGATGCTCTGACCAGTAGGTTAGCTTGCTCCTGGGGTCCCGCCAATCTGGGCTGAGTGAGATGGGCCAGACACGCCCTAGAGCCTTCCTGTAGTCCCTCCCTGGCTGGCCAACCTCCCACATCCCTCCCTGGCCCCAATCATGCACTGGTCGGGTCTCTTGGCCTGGACTGTGCCCTCTCGCAATCCTGGACCCCTTCAGGGATGTCGGAGAGCCAGCTTCAGCCCAATCCCACAGACCAGGCCAAGGGACCCCACTGGTGCACGAATTCATGCACCAGGCCTCTAGTTGTAAATAATGCTGCAATGAACACTGGCATGGACATATTTTCATTTTCTTCAGCTAAATACACAGTTAGGGTTTTCATTTTCTTCAGATAAAGAAGTGAAATTGTTGGATCATGATAGTTCTATTTTTAATTTTTCAAGGAACCTCCATACTGTTTGCTATGTATGCTGTTTGTGTTTTAGAAATACTTTCATTTCCTTTCAATTAAAGAAGCAAGAGTCACACAGATCCAGATAAATTGCCTGACTTTTACTTGATTAATTGAAAGGAAAAAAATATTTCTAAAATAAAAACATCTTTATATTCATTACAAAGAATGACATCTTTAAATGCCTCTGACCTATTTGCAAAAGAAATAGTCTTGCATTGAAAAGAAAACACTTACAAAAAAAAATATAATTAAGCAGTATGACTAAAGGCAGCATATATTTTATTAAAATATTTAGTCTTATCAAAATTGCTGATTGTAAAATTACTAAGTTTCTTAACAGAAATTGAGTTAGGGGCTGCCTTAGTATTTGCAACAGCCTTTTTTGCATGATACCTAATATTAATTTCAACCTAGTTTTCTGTTTACTGAATAATGCACAATTATATTGGTTACTGACACTCAATTAGACATAAACTTGACTTAGAGCCATGTGAGGGCATCAAAATTTCAGTTTCTATATTGCTTTACATGATATATATTTTTATGTTGTACCATTTATTTACATAGTGCTTTCAAAACTAAACACATAGCTGCTATTTTCTTCTACTATAAATTTGTAGCTGGAAAAGTATAATATATTAATTTTAATTTTACTGAGATCATGACACTATCCTAAATAATCTGCAAGAAAAATGTTTGCATTATTCATTGAAAAAACAGATTCCATTTTTCATTTCTATGGCCATTTTAATATGTCCTGTTAGGTTACATAAATCTATGCTAAATCAATGGGTTTCAGAGGATAATAATCTGGAGTAATATTATCCAAATACTAGCAATCAAGTCAAAATCAAAGAATGCTATGTAAAGGAGTTTGGGGTTTACTAACCAGAATATTATCTGAATATTAGTAATTAAATAAAGAGGATAAATATATCTAAGAATATGATCCATATTATTTTACAATAAGAAACAAATAAAAATTTTGCTATATATCAATACGTTAGTATAACCACTGAATTGATTAAAGCATTGATTCTAAAATGATTTCAAATTAAGCTAATTACTGATACAAAGAAGAATCGCTTTGTTTCTTCAATTATAAGAAGAAGAAAAAAGCTTCAAAATCATATTCTACATTCAGAAAGACAAGAAACAGGGAAGGGAATAAGAAAATATAAACCAACAGTTTAAAAATTGTGATAAAGAAAAGAGATTTATATAAATATGCTTTTTTAAAAATAATGTACATAAATTGAATTCCTCCCTTCCAAATGTATCCGTAAATCCACAGACTGAAATTAATTTTAATGCTATCTTCAAGTTACTGGTCAAGATGGCTGTGTAGGTAAATGCAGTACTCAGAACCTCCCACAACCACATCAAAATTACCACTAAATTACAGGACAACTATCATTCATAACTGCCTGAAATATGGCTGAACAGAAGTCCTACAACTAAGAATACAAAGCAGTCCCATCAAGACTAGCAGGAGAGGCGAAGATGCAGAACAGGTTGGTTCCACAGCTACGTGTGGTAGTTAAAAATCTGGAGGGAGCCTCGGCCAGCGTTGGTCAGTGATTAGAGAGTTGTCCCACGCATTGAAGAGTTGCAGGTTCAATTCCCAATCAGGGCACATACTCAGGTTGTGTGTTTGATTCTGGGTGGGGGCATGTACAAGAGGCAATATAAGTCAGTCAGAGAAAGAAAAGTATCACATGATCTCACTTATATGCGGAATCTAAAGAACAAAACAAACAAAATACATCCAGAGACATGGAAGCATGCAACAGACTGATGAATCTCAGAGGGAAGGGGGGTGGAGGGAGATTAACCAAAGATCTTATATCCTTACCAGAGGCCCAATGCACGAAATTTGTTCAAGAGTTGGCCTTCCTTCCCCCGGCTGCCAGCATCGGCTTCCCTCTGGCACCCGGGACCTGGGTTTCCCTCACAGCCCCAGCTTTGTCCCAAAGGTCATGTGGAAGGGCGTCTAGTCTAATTAGCATATTATGCTTTTATTATTATAGATATGCATAATCCATGGCACAGACAATAATGTGGCGAAGACCTGGGGAGAGGGCAGGAGTATGGGAGAGGGGGCCAATGGGGGGGAAAGGGAACATCTGTAATACTTTCAACAATAAAGATAAAATTTTTAAAAAAGAAAACCACACACAAAAAAAAAAAAAAAAAGAAAGAAAGAAAGAAAGAAAGAAAATGAAGGCAAAACAGCTTCCTAGACCAAAAAGGCTAAAGGGATTCGGTACCACCAAATCAGCATTGCAAGAAATGTTAAAGGGACTGCTTTAAGAAGAAATAGAGAGAGGAACATAGGTATAAAGAAAAAATGGCAAAAGTAAGTACCTATCAACAACAACCTTAAATGTAAATGGGTTAAATGCTCCAATCAAAAGACATAGGGTGTCCTGGCCAGTGTGGTTCGGTGGTTGAGCATTGACCTAAAAATCAGGAGGTCACAGTTTGATTCCCAGTGAGAGCACATGCCTATGTTGTGGGCTCAATTCCCAGTAGGGGGTGTGCAGGAGGCAGCCAATCAATGATTCTCTCTTATCATTGATGTATCTGTCTCTTTCTCCATCTCCCTTCCTCTCTGAAGTAAATATTACATATATACTTTTTTTGAAAGACATAGGGTGGCGGAATGGATAAGAAAACATAAGTCATATCTATGCTGTCTATAAGAGACCCACCTCAGAACAAAAGAGACACACAGGTTGAAATAAGCCTCTTTTTGTGATTTCACATTTTCTTTGTTCTGTGTGGGGTGGAAGAGGTATGGATTGTTTGTTTCAATACTATCAGAGAAATTGTCTTGAACTCTGATGCATAAAAGTGGACAAAGACAGCATTGAAAAAGGAGAATAAAATCTAATCTCATTCAAGATTATAGCTGAAAATATTTTCAGCAATATATAGGAAAAAGGTGCCACAATGAAATGAAGTTTAATCCTAAAAAATTAAGATGGGTTTAATATTAACTTAATAATATTAACACAGCTTATTAGAGGTCAAGAAGGGGAAAACCACAATATTTTGTAATATTTAGTACCTGTTCATGATAAAATCTCATGGTAAACTAGTATGAATGAATAAAGAATACCTATCTCAAGCTTTCAGTATTTACTAAAAAAGAGTACAAGGCTAGAATCTTGTTGGTTTAAAATCAGAAATAAGAGAATCGTGTTTGTTATTATATTACTTTTTATTATTCATATAAAAGTTCTACTCAGTATATTAACTCAAACAAAAAGTGGCAAAGATAAAAATATGTAAAAACTAATAAATAACTAAGAAAATAAATGTGCAGTTAATTTGTAAGCTTATTGTTACCATCTGCGTTTATGTACATGTGTTTACCTAGGGTTTCTATGAATAAGGGAGAGAAGGGCATGCCCACTTTTGGGTTTTCAACTGTAATAACAGAAAATTATTTTCTGTTCTTCCAAAGTTAATTTACACTTAAATCATATATAGAATCATGAAGTATTATAACATTGGCAGGACACTATATAATCTATAATGGCCTTTCAGGATGAAAGCTGCTATGTCTTCTCAGCAGGGCAGACTATTCTTTTCCACACAAAAACAATTGTATTATTGTGCTTTCATTCTCATTCTCAGAGGGGAGCAGCTGAAAGGAGATGCTGTTTCTTTTTTTCATTAAAAAGAATAAAGCACAGAATATTTCATCTGAAATATCCCCCACCCCCATTTTCATTAACTCTACTATTCAAGATGTCGACTCTTTGATTCAGTTGGAAGAAGTATGTTTTAGAGGACTCTAAATCTGTTATTTCAGAATCACATACATGATTCAAGTCCCTAATTACCTCTAAATTCACATCTACTGCACTGAGCAGGTGTTCGGAAAAAGATATATGGTAATTACTCAAGTACGTTCATAGACCCGTTTAAGTTTGCTTCCTAGGGGAGGTCTTTGCTGGCCATGTTAGATACCCTTTCATAACACGCTCAGAGCCCCTCTCAACGGTCTGCAGCATTCTTCACCACCATTTCCTACCTGCCTTCCCCAGGACTGTTCCACAAGGTCAAAGGCTGAGATTCTTTTGTTTCCTGAAAAGCCTGAAATCTTAGTTCACAATGGGAACTAAGGGCACTTTTAATTACAGATTATTATGGGAGTTTTATTCAAGAATATAAGCTGATCAATCGAGGGAATAAAAATAGAGCTCATTCTGGTAACAATTCAGCCCTCCAACTAATTTTCTCTGGCCCAATGAATATAAGGCTTCCTTGAAAATCATTGGAAATAAATCGGAAAGAACAGGAAGACCTTGGGAAGCACAGTGTTTTGAAAAAGTCGCCTGGCTAAATCTAGCCTCACTGTCAGCCCTTGGCTAGCTCTTCCCTGCAGTCGCCATATCCACTCCTGCTTTGAATCTGCCCACATAGGTCTCTTCTTACCTCCCAAGCCTCAAGTCATAGTTCAAAAATCCTCATATTTCCAATATATCCAGGCTATCCATCTAACTGTAGATTTTCAAAACCTCTTGTCTTTGAGAATCTATAAGTTATTCTGACCACCTACACTCTTAAATTACTCTCTCCATTAATAATTTATTAATCTTATATATGTTTTCTACTCTTCTCCATCTTTTAATCAGGGGCACCATTTTATTATTTCTCTTTTCTTACCTACTAACTTCACCAGAGCCTAAAATGACTCACTCATAAGACATTCAAAACAAAAAGCAGAAAACTGATGTAAATGAATAAACCAAGCTCCAGGGGAAGTACAGCTTTCCCCCCTTTTCCACAGGAGATGCATTCCAAGACCACCATGGGTGCCTGAAACCAGGGCCGCACTGAACCCTATATATGCTGTTCCCTTTCCTATACATACACCCCCTTTTACTTAAAGAAAGCCCTTTCTGGCTTCTCTTTGCCATATCCAAAATGCCAGCATCACTACTCTCGCACATTATTAAGTAGGGTAACCTGTACACAAGCACTGTGATATTGAGACTGCTATAGCTCTGACAACCAAGAGGGCTACTGACTAGTGGATGGGGAGCGTACGTACACAGTGTGGATACCAGGACAAAGGGATGCCTCACCTCCCGGGCAGGATGCAGCAGGACACGCCAAGATTTCATCACTATACTCAGAATAGCATGAAATGTAAAACGTATGAATTGGTTATTTCCGGAATTTTTTGTTTAATATTTTCAGACCACAGTTAACCACAAGTAACTGAAACTGCAGAAACACGAAACTATGGATAAAGGGGGCCTACTGTCAAGACTTTCAAAATTTCTGATCACCAGAAACTTTACTGACAAAAAATTAAGTATGTACTGGAACAATTAGCAACAGAGTTCATTTATTTTGGACTTTAAGTCTCTTTGGTACTTGTCTCCATTCAGAATCATTTGGTTGGTTGATCTGGAAGCATCTTCCTGCATTTGGATTATACAAATGCTTAATTGTTACTCTTCCAAGGCCATTTGCAATTTCATTGTCCTCAGACAGAGCTTTAACAGTAGCATGTATAAAATGAATATTCAGGGATTTTTGTCAAAATTATATTAAACTCTTCACTCAAGTATCAATTTCCCTAATCTGTCCCTCTATTTTTCCCCAGTACGGAGTTAATTGAGTTTCTTACAACCACTTGCCTAATTCCCATGCCCAATCATTAAATGCTCAATAACTGCTTGAATAGATTTGAAAACCTCAATTAGCTGTAACCCCACAAAAATGTTCTTGTGACAAAATCCTGTCACTGCAAGTAACACATTAAGTCTTCTTTGTGAAAAAAAAAGTCTTTCTAAGAGAATCATGGAGAGCCGGAAAGGAACAAAGTGTGTTCCGGCCACCATCCCTAATCTGAAAGCACGAGGAAACATCAAGTTGAATGGCAAAGTATAGAGAAACTAAGTAAAAGGAAGAGTCTGACCCGAAGTATGTACCCTCTAAAGTTTAAGCACACATACCGGCTCCTATTCAGAGTGCACTTGGCACAGTTTCTAGTGAAGCTGCTACTTCTGTATAACGAGCAAGGAGAAAGAGAAATACATAAACACGGCTAAGCTTTGAATAAGGACCGAGTACAGACATCTGTTTTCTAACACGTTACAAGTGTACCTAATAATGACACATCTCCCTTGGTTTTCTTCCTCAGAGTGAGGGATGTGTTCCTAAAAGAGCCTCTGGTAACAGCTTTCAATATTTACACCAAGTACCTTGCCTTTGTGATTTTTTTTTTAAATAGCCACTTTCCCCAGTAGCTCAGGGAAAGAAACTAGGTCAGCACTGAATTGTCGTAGGGGGATAGAATCCTATGATCTTTACTTCATTCAAAATGACTTCTAAAAAGTCATTTCAAAGTTTTAGAATCACTCGGATAACCACAGCTATTCAAAAAATATCAAGCTTTCTTGGAGTCAAAACAGGGGAGCACTGTTTGTAAATCATTTCTGTGCAAACTTCAGTACCACAAAGCGAGACTTAAAATACAATGTGCTACAATTACATGTAAGCTCTAAATCAATTCATCGTGACTCAAAGAGGTGACAGGAGCCTCAGACCGCTCTCCCAGTGGCATTCTTCAAAGCTGGAGCCAGCAGTCACTGAGGGACCCAAGAGAAATGTTCTCAAATATCTCCCTAAGTGTGGACAATTTGGGGAATTTGATATTAGCAGCGAGAGCCGGAGACTGTTATCTTTGCTGCAAAGTTTACTTTTTACTTAAGAAAATCAATCAAACTATTCAAAGCCTAGCTCCTTTACTGACTCACATCCTGTGGGGACCAGAATAACCATGGTCCGGTGTGGTTTGCAATAAATTTAATGCACTGGATTTCACAAATGCCAACAGGCACCCAGGCTATTGTTACATAGGACAATGAGTTATACAACAGTATGGTGGGTCTTGCTATGGGAGTGGTGATAAAGGAGAAATCAGAGAGAAAATTTAGGAATCTTATAGACTTTTTTCTTTTTTTAAATGAGGAAGCATATCAATCATCAGCTACTATGCCAGGCCAAAATTTTACATTACCGGTCCTACACTAGAAGTCAAATGAGTTCTGAGTGAAAAGGAAAGACCTAAGTTGTAGCATTTGTTGATCATGGAATAAATATCCCCACCCTGGTTGACTTCAACCTGTCAAGATGCATCAATCTGCTCCCAAAATTCCTGTTCGCCTCTAGCCAGCCAGCTCCAGCAAACCTCTGGCCAAGGACATCTAAAGGTGACGGCATATTGGAATGGACAGTAACAACAATTTGAACATCAGATTTTCCACAGAAGACCAAAGAAAGAAAGAAAAAATTTTAACACAAAGGAAAACTACCCTCTATATCTTACAGATCTTCAAACACTATCTTCTATCATCTACCTACCTACCTACCAATTATCTATAAAGTTGACAATACTACAGTTATTATTGTTTTTATTTAAAACTAGCACTTTCTGCATGATTACTTTTTTGGGGCACAATGGCAAACTTTACCCTACTTCTCCTTTTACAACCCTGTGAAGCATGGACTTTTACTATTCCATTTTACAAATAAAAACACTGAAACAGGCCCAGCTGGGTGGCTCAGTTGGTTGGAGCATTGTCCCATACACCACAAAGGTTGTGGGTTTGATTCCTGGTCAGGGCACATACCTAGGTTTTGGGTTCAATCCCAGTCAGTTTGCATACAGGATTGATGTGCCCCTCTTCTCTCTCTCTCTCTCTCTCTCTCTCTCTCTCTCTCTCTCTCTCTCTCTCCCTTTCACCCTCCCTCCTTTCTTCTCTAAAATCAATAAACATATCCTAAAGTGAGGATTAAAATATTTTTTCTAAATTCACTGAAACATAGAGACATGAATTTTCTCAAAGCACAAAGATAAAAATTTAAGCTGGGCCTTAAATCTGTATCCCTCCAAAATCTTGTGATTTTAATGATTTTATTTCCTCCTTTACTTTCCATTCAGGATAAATTTAATAAAACATTTTTTAAAAAAATCAAACAATATATACATCTTTATATGTCACTTTTTAAGTAACTTAGGTAAATATAAAAGTAATTTTAATTAACATGAAACTTGATGTTTAAGAAGTCAGGAATAAAATAAATAAATGGGCAAATAGCTAAGCTGCCTGACAAGTCATGCATTGATAAGCAAAACAAAATGTCTCATTCAAAAAAAACTAAAAGGGAGTTTCACTCTATGTACAATTGCATTGACATTTCATACCTAAAGTATAAGGATCATAAATCAGTTTTGATTCGTTATTCTGAAAACTCTCACATCCAGCAGAGAACAGTGCCTATGAAAATGACAAGTGTCATAGCCCCTGACATTGAGACTTGTGCTCACTTGACAAATTCTCAGTTCCCTTTAGAAGGAAAAACTCCTTGTCAATCACACAAAGCCAAGATAAAGGCAAAATTTAAATCTAGGTTTCCTGGCTCTAAATCTTCAAATCTAGCTTCCTCTAACCAGTTTCTGAGACAATATTACTACATGTTTCCTTATCTTCGTAGAAATTAGTGTTGCCTTCTCTGTATTTCAACAGACCAAATACTCATGCTGTCTCACAATCACGCAAGACTGACTATCTCTTTTCTCACCACTCTCCTTCCCTGAAAGTAAAAAGTTTTTTAAACAGAGGGCAAATCAAACACATCTTTCTATTCCCAGTGCCTAGCATAGTGTATCCCATGAGTGTTTATAAAATGTTGATAAAACCAATGACTAGTTTAGATATAGTTTTAAAAGATGAACTAGTATATCTTACATACACATAAAAATTTGCTCTCCCTGTGCTCTCCCTATGACCTCACCTCTCCTTCAAATGAGTTAATGAGATATTACTTTGAACCTCTCTACCAAATTTTTAGTAGGGCCATACCTTTTGATATCAACTGAAGAGAAAATTTTCCACCTTATCTCCTATTTTATCATTACCATGCATTCAACCCCCAATCTATCTTCTCAGATAAATACTGCCCCTGCAGCAGGCCCCAATACTTGCTGTATAAATTCAATTGTTTGCATCTTTAGGGACAGAGGACAAATGTTTAGTATCTCCCTTTTCCTGGCCCCCCAGATCATGTAGGTCTTGTGTAATAAATATTGTAAGCCACATATTAATATTCTGCCAGGGATGACCAACAGCCCCTGAAGGACAGATGAACAGATTACTCCAACACAGTTTCACTGTGAAAGAGAAGGCTAAGGGACAGCCTGACTGAAGGAGCCAGGCAGCCTCAATTGCCTGCCTTGTTAGCCTTTTATTATAACAGCATTTTGAGATAAAGTTTATCTTTTAGATACAATCAGTAGGGTGAGTAATTTTGGGAGGACATATGTATTTGTAATGTCCTTTAAGTAATGATACCCAAAAGATTAAGCATAAGGATTCCAGTAAACACCCGGGGGTCTGCTATGCACAGACTTGTTTGGAAAGGTCAAGGAATAATTAAGGGCGCCACCTTTGACACTCCCCTAAGTCTCCCTAAGTTGGAATTCCGATAAACAGGGCAGGCAGCCTTCCACACACCTCTCTTTTCTCAGAATGTCCTCCTTACAAACTTTCCAACCAAGTTTCAAGTTTCATGTTTCCCCACAATATTCTTTACTTTCCCCTCCCTCAATTGCTGATTGAAGGCCCAATTTTATGATAACTTCCAAGTGCAACATTACTGTTAGAGAAGTACTAACAATAGTTGTAGTGAAGTGAAAAAAGGGTCCAGAGCTCTACTTATATTAAATCAAAAGTAGCTCATACATTGAGACAACACCAATGGAATAACAGAACTTCTGGGTACAAGATACACTCTTGCTGCTCTCCCCTCTACCCATGCCACTAACCTTACTCTTTTTTTCCATATCTCAGTAAAAATTCCACAGATAATTTTCAGAAAGAGGTAGTGTATAAAAAGTAAATAATAACATTATTCCTCCAGTTTACAGTTTTGTAATAACCACAGTTTCAAGAAATATGGCAGAAATCAAGCAGTTTCAGAAATGTGAGTTTTGCTGGTACTAACATTCAATAAGCTTCAAAAGTTACATATACTAGTAATCTAAATAATAGTATACACAGCAATGAATTGCAATACAAATTAACCAATAACTTTTAAAATTCATTAAGACATTAACATATTAACATTCTTTACGTTATTTATTGATTTCACAATTATCTTTGCTAAATCCTTCAAGCTGCTCTAGAATTTTCATGACAGAATATTAATATTTCTGAGGGAAAAGTATAATCTTTCTAAATCTATGGATTTTTTATTTCCAAGAAAAAGATATATAGTTGCTTTGGATTCAGAAATAAGCTGTACATATACACAGAAAAGGAAAGAAGGATGCAAAATCAAGAGATCAAGAGGACATTAATTATGCACATAAGTATTAATAAATATTAATAAACTAGAGGCCCGATGCACAAAGATTCATGCAAGAATGGGCCTTCCTTCCCCTGGCTGCCGGCACCACCTTCTCTCAGGACAGAGCCACCTTTCCACCTTCCACGCTGCCTAGAGGCCCAGAGTGGCTGGGGAAGTGTGGAATGCCTACATCGTCACCATGGCAATGACACAAGCATCCCGCCCCGCCCCCAGTGCCTGTGTATGCAAATTAACCCACCATCTTTGTTGTGTTAATTTGCATACTCACTCCTGATTGGCTGGTGGGCATTGAGAAGGTATAGTCAATTTGCATCTTTCTCTTTTATTAGTGTAGATATTTGTGACATTCAATGTACTAAGATACAGGAACTTCAATATCTATATTTGCATTCCTGACTTTGGCAGCAATAGTAAAATGACATCTTTTCCTCAGTAAGACAAGTTGTTGTTTTTTAAGTTATGTGGTAGACCTCCACGCAATTTCAATTGTTTTGACATTTTGTAAGAAAATGGGAATGAGTATGTAACTAAACAAATAGGCATTTATATATTTCACTCTTACTAATTATAAAATGCCATGATCACCAAATGCCTCCAGGAAAGAATGAATACCTATTCTCTCCTCTGTAAGCTGAGAGTATCCTCAGTGGCAGTGGCAGCAGTCAATTCCAGGCTGCCCCAGTGAGAGCCAAAGGGCTATGGGGCTTGAAAAACCGCCTTAGAGCATGACCAGACTGGTGTGGCTCGGTGGTTGAGCATTGAGATATGAACCAGGAGGTTTAAGTTCAATTCCTGGGCAGGGTGCATGCCCAGGTTGAAGGCTCAATTCCATCTGTGGTGCATGCAGGAGACAGCAGATCAATAATTCTCTCTCATCATTGATGTTTCTATCTCTCTCTTCCCTCCTTCCTCTCTGAAATGCATATATATATTGGTTGGCGTTTGTAGGCAAATTAGCTATAATTTCACATTGAAGTTGCTAGAGGGCCAGACCATTATAAATAGGGAAGCAGGTTGTTTACCACGACAGTAGAAGTGATTTTTTTCTGAAGATGTGGGTAAACAATGCGATTTAACAGCCTTTGAACGTGGAATATATATATACACTGAGTGGCCAGATTATTATGACCACCTGACGTTTGTAGGCAAATTAGCCGTACACTGCATCATATGGGATATGGAAATCAAAGGCCTGTTTGAACACCTTTGCTGTCTGCAGTTACCAAGATAAAACATCTCCAATTTGCACAGGAACACAAGGATTGGACAGTCGGTCATGTGGTCCGATGAGTCACGTTTCCAGTTATATCATACAGATGGCAGAGTGAGAATTTGGTGGAAACAGCATGAAAGCATGCACCCCACATGTATGAGTACAACCCTTCAAGCTGGTGGGGGCAGTGTTATGGTTTGGGGCATGTTTTCCTGGCATGATCTGGGCCCTTTAATTCGTGTGGAACAATGCCTGAATAGCACAACATACGTAAGTATCATTGCTGATCAAGTTCATCCTATCATGTTGATGATGTATCCCAATGGAGATGGCTTCTTCCAACAAGACAATGTGCCATGCCACGGTGCTCGTATTGTGCAGGAGTGCTTTCAAGAACATAAGGGAGACTTTACCTTTCTTAGGTGGCCCCCACAATCACCAGATCTCAATCCAATTGAGCATTTGTGGGATGAATTTAAAAGAGCCATCAGGCCCTAACCAGTTTGGCTCAGTGGATAGAGCGTCAGCCTTTGGACTGAAGGGTCCCAGGTTCGATTCCGGTCAAGGGCATTTACCTTGGTTGTAGGCACATCCCCAGTAGGCGGTGTGCAGGAGGCAGCTGATGGATGTTTCTCTCTGATCGATGTTTCTAACTCTCTATCCCTCTCCCTTCCTCTCTGTAAAAAATCAATAAAAATATTTAAAAAAAGAAAAGAGCCATCAGGCAGCTGGTTCCACAACCATCAAATCTCACAGAACTGGACAGTGCTATTCATCAGGCACGGTGTCAGATTCCTCGCATCACCTTTCAACATCTCGTGGAGTCAATGCCAAGAAGAATCGCCACAGTATTGAAGGCAAAAGGTGGCCCAACGAAGTACTGATGGGGTGGTCATAAGAATCTGGCCACTCACGTTCAAAGATATCCCACATTCACTGTTAAATCGCATTGTTTACCCATATCTTCAAAAAAATCACTTCTATTGCCATGGTAAACAACCTGCTTCTCTATTTATAATGGTCTGGCCCTCTAGCAACTTCAGCGCAAAATTATAGCTAATTTGCCTACAAACGTCAGGTGGTCATAATAATCTGGACATGTAATATATATATATATATATATATATATATATATATATATATATACATATATATAGATATATAGATATATAGATATACAGATATAGATAGATAGATAGATAGATAGATAGATAGATAGATAGATAGATAGATATAATTTTTTTTTTAAGAACTGCCTTCCACCTGGTTTACCCCAGGATCAAGCCAAGTGCAAAGATACCCAAATAACCTAAAGAAAATCAGCCTAGTCACTGAGGACAATAGTCACCATGTGAACAGAATATAATTAATGGCATTTCTCCTTGAAAAATAAGGTAGTAAATATATTCTAGAAATCCAACTGGACAGGGGGCAGTCAGAATTTATTTTTATTAAAAATAGGCCTAGGATGATCTGAATTTACTTCCTAGTTAAGTATCTTCATTTGCTGAAATGAAAATCTGATGTCTTAATATTTCAACCACAATACATCCATCAAACAATCACACCATGCTGAATTAAGTGGTAACATAAAGAAGCACACTATGCCAAAATATTTCTTTAAAGTGAGAATTTCAACTGTGGAGCATCAGACACAAGATGTTAAGCCGAGATTCCAAAGCTGTGGGGTTCCATCATGGCTCTAAGGCTAACACAGTGTGAACCTTCCGGGCCTCAGTTTTCTCACTGCACAATGCTCACTGCAAAGTACTGAGAATGTGAATATGAATGTTAAAGGACCTGAGATATTATTCATTCCTTTAACAGCTCATTTTACTGATTTTTTTTAATAATCAGAGATTGTCCCTATTTGTAGCTTTTCTCCTGATTTTTGTTTACATCAACAAGGTCATATGTCCTTAACAAAAGAATGCACAGCCATAAAGGAAATCTATATTTGATTTTGTTTTGAAACCATAAGGTCTTTAAAGTTAAATGTCATTGTTGTAGACAAGTATATCAATGGCACTCTATGCTGACAAGAAGTAATGTAGAGAAGAAGGAAGGAAGGGAAAGAAACAATATTTCTATCATCCCTATGATGGCTCATATTTAACTAAGCTATCTGTGTAACAGGCACTGGCAATATTCTTTGGCATATGTTTATATTTCTCTCACATTCCACAGTTTCTTCAGCTTCAATTCCTAGAATAATCTTGAATATTACAGAGCTTAAATGAAAAGCAGAGGAACCCACTAAGATTTGCATTGTGTTAAGTCTATGTTTTACATTAAATTTTCTGAATTGGTTTCAGTTCTTATGGAACACTGCCAGCCCGACAATTCAAGAAACCAAGCCGTGTCTGTTTATGCACATGAAGGAAAATAAAGAGAAACAGCAGAGTAGATGCCAAATGTAAACAAGTGGTTTGGCCATGTTCCAGGTGGCAAAAGGTAATTCGATCATCATTGCAATTCAGCTTGGGAGCTTATTTGAAATCTCCGCAAGAACACAAATTAAAGAGTTACAGTTTATTACATATAAGTGCAACTGCTAGCATTTGAAATTAGATTATGAAAACTAATTTAAATGCCCAAATCCCCAAATAATCATTAAATTGTAATGATATGTGGTTATAACTTTTAAAGTTACCCAGAACCACCAATCATTTCTACAGAAAATCACTAATTTGTTGCATATCTATTAAACTACCCTAAAGTAGCAAGCAATGACTGGTTTACCTTATTGCCGTTTAAAAATAAGCAATCCGCCTTACATTAGTCAGAATTCTCCAGACAAACAGAATCAATAGGCTCTATACGGAGAAAGATTTATTTTTTAAAATTGCCTCACGCCACTGTGGGGGCTAACACTCCAAAATCTGCAGGGCAGACCTGCAGGCTAGAAATCCAGGGAAAGAGTTCATACTGCAGACATAAGTCCGAAGGCAGCATTCCCACTTCCTCAGGGGACCTCAGTCTTTCTAAGGCCTTCAACAGATTGCATGCGCTGCACTCACATTGTCTCAAATTCCACTGATTTCAATGTTAATCACATCTAAAAACTACCTACACAGCAACATCTAGACTGGTGTTTAACCAAACATCTGGGCATGAGAGATTAGCCAAATTGACACAAAATCAACCATCACACACGTGTAATATGTCGATTTAAAATATTTATTAATGCAGGCAAACAGCCTAATGTATATAGGAATCATTTACATGATGATGGGCCTTTTCATTTTTCAAGAATTTATTTAACATATTAAAAATCAATTTCTATTTCACTCTACAACACGTTGTGAGTGTAAAGATTTCTGTAAGCTGAGAGCCCTTTTTGTAAAGCAGTGTTCTTTTCAATGATTCCACTGTTTCCAGTTGACCTGGATTGTATGATCAAACCTCCATGGAGCTGCTACCCATCCCCAGCCAGACAATGTATCTTGTGTGTCTTTCATGAACAATTTCTATTATTGTGCTTCCAGACTCCTAGATTTCCCTAATCTTACTTCCTTCACTAAATTTTGATAAATTCTTGCCCTACATGGTTTGGCTCAGTGAATAGAGCATCAGCCTGTGGACTGAAGGGTCCTGGGTTCGATTCCAGTCAAGGGCATAGTACCTCAGTTGTAGGCTGGATCCCTGGTGTGTGCGGGAGGCAACCAATTCATGTGTCTCTCTCACATCAATGTTTCTCTCAGATCAATGTTTCTCTCTGTCTCTCCCCCTTCCTTCCACTCTCTCTAAAAATCAATGGAAAATATACCCTTGGGTGAGGATTAACAAAACAAGAACAAATTTTGATAAATTCTCTATTTCATTAATTTTTTATAAGTTCTCTTGAAATTAATTTTTCTTTTCAATGTAATGTACTCTGGAGTTCTATTCAAAACCGGTTTGCAATAACAAAGCAATTATCTTCCTGTGAAAATCATTCAGGCTTTAGCTACCCAGGTAAACACCAACTGCCCCATCTAAAAACCCTGATTCTCATCCTAGCTTTAATGATTATGTAATTCCCATATCATAAAAATGTAACTGGTTCATTTAAGGTAAAATGTGCAAATGAAAAAAGGAAGAGAGGGTCATGATTCAGCTTTGTCTTTACTTCCCAATGGTACAGGGATACGGAGCAGATAGAAATATAGGGTACAATGATTGGACAATAACTCATCTGCCACAAGACACTATTACATAGGATATTTGAAAATAAGTCACTAAAATACTTTCAACAGGTCAGTCCTTTCCAGAAAAAATAAAGTAAAATATTTCATTTTAACTACTTCACTGAAAAGGTTATGAAAGTTAATGAACTCCTTTCAAAAGATCCTCTATTGCAAACTAAATCTCCAGGATATGAGTGCTAATAAAATTTTGTGAGAGCTGACACAGTGTGACGAGTATCAAGACGAAAGTCAGATGGTTTGAGCACTATTTGCAGATCTGCAATTCGCTCATTGGCCTAAGAATGCCACTGTCAGAGAATCTGAAACTCTCCACCGATTAAAACGAGATATGAAGTGTTGCCTGAATCAGTGTGTAGCCCTAAGTAGCAAGTGTCCATTATTTTAGTTTTTCTTTGAAAAATGAACTTTTAAAAAATTACGTTTAAAAATGTTATATATTTTTAACTCACTTTACTGAAGTATGATGATATACAAAAAGCTGTAGATAACGAATATACACAACTCGATGAGTTTGGAGATAAGTTTATATCCAGAAAATCAACATCTCTATCAGTGCCATGTGCTTACCCATCACCTCCAAAAGTTTCTTCCTGCAACCTGTGATATTTTTTTTCCTTTAGTGATACGAGTGCTTAACATATGATATGGCCTCTTAGCAAAATTTTAAGTATATAATACTTAATTGTAGGCCCTAGGTTGCACAGTATATCTCTAAAACTTATTTATTTTGCATAAGTAAATGTTTGTACCCTTTGAGCAACACCTCCGCATTTCTCCATCCACCACCCCACCCTCCCCCCCGCCCCCATCCCTGGCAACCATGATTTGACTCTCTTCTTCTATGTATTTGACTATGTTACATTCCACATATAAGTGAAATCATGCACTATTTGTCTTTCTGTATCTGGATTATTTCACTTAACATAATGCCCTCCACTGTTCATCTATGTTGTCACAAACGGCAGGATTTTTAAGGCTGAATGATATTCTTGTGTGTGTGTGTGTGTGTGTGTGTGTGTGTGTGTGTGTGTGTGTACAGATAGATGATAGATAGACATATGTACGTGTATTTTACATTGTGTGTGAATTTCTGGGAATGCTAGACATGAGAAGTCTGCATCCATTCACCAGCTCTTTTCCAGAGATTTCCACCTTGTCTTCATGAAAAAATTTGGGAACAAGAGAAAAATTACCCACTGTGGATACATAAAGTAAGCAACAAAACTGAAACTAGAGCTGGCCCAAATGTTAGAATCATTAGACAGGGATTTAAAAATAACTATGACTAAAATATCAAAGGATCTACAGAAAAAGGTAGACAAGAGTCATGAAGAAATAGAGAATTTTAGCAGAGAAATAGAAACTTTTCTAAAAAGTCAAAAGGAAATCTTAAAGATCCTGTATTACAAACTAAATACACACACATAGTAGGAAGATGAGGATTTGCATGATGGGCTTCAGCAGAGAGGATGTATGATGGGGGAAAAATTAGTGAATCTCAAAACTGATCAAGACTAATCAAGAAAAAGGAGAAAATAGACAAATCACAATTACCAAAAGTAAAAGAAATAGCATTACTAGAGGTTCTATAGACCTGAAAAGGATAATAAAGGAATATTATAAACAAGTTTATGTGAAAATTCAGTAACTTAGATAAAATCAAAATTCCTGGAAAAGGGCAAACTATCAAAGTTTACAGAGAAATAAATATAACATATCCATTAAAAAACTGAAATAGCTACAAACACGCACAGTGTATGTCTATATAGTATTACTGTCAAATTCTATCAAACGTATTCTATCAAATATAATCTATCAAAAACTTAAGAAAGCCCAGCTGGTGTGGCTCAGTGGTTGAGCATTGACCTATGAACCAGGAGGTCACAGTTTGATTCAGGGCACATGCCCAGGTTGTGGGCTCAATCCCCAGTATGGGGCATGCAGGATGCAGCTGATCAATAATTCTCGCTCACTCCAGCTGGTTTGGCTCAGTGGATAGAGCGTTGGTCTGTGGACTCAAGGGTCCCAGGTTCAATTCCAGTCAAGGGCACATGTGTGGGTTGCAGACTTGATTCCCAGTAGAGGGTGTGCAGGAGGCAGCCAATCAGTGATTCTCTATCATCATTGATGTTTCTATCTCTCTTTCCCTCTCCCTTCCTCTCTGACATTAATAAAAATATATTAATAATAATAATAATTCTGTCTCATCATTAATGTTTCTCTCTCTTTCCTTTCCTCTCTGAAATCAATATATATTTTTAAAAACTTAAGAAAATATAACTATCATACACAAAATACTATAAATTACAGCATGAGTAATAACTGTAATATCTTTACCACTTAGTATGTGCTCGTCACTGTTCTAAGTGCTCTCCAGATATTAATTATTCATCTTCACAAGAACTCTTTTAGTTAAGTATTATTATTATCTCTGAAACTCTGGCAATAGCAGTGTCGCTAGTAAGTGTTGGGTCTGGACTTGAATCCAGGCAGCTTGGCTCCAGTGACCTTCTCTTTTCCACTTTATTATCCTGAATTCTAAATAAATGAGAGAGCAAAAAATGGGAATGGGTGTGAATGAATGGGTGAGTGTGTGGTCTGTGCACACGTTTCATATATTTAAAAAATAACATCATAATAGAAAGGAGAAAGGAAATACTTCTGAGGCAAGAGGTTAACTACAAACTCAAATATAACCTAAATGGATAAAAGTGTGTGTGTTTTTTAAAATAAACATAAATAACCTAGAAAAGATCATACTGAAATGGCTTACCTCTCAGTAAAGAAAACCTTCTTTGAATGAAAGCAGTATATTCTAAGAAATCTCAAAAGAACAAAATAGTATCTAGTTAGATAATACATTACATAATATATAGTATCCTATATAATAAAAGACTAATATGCAAATTGTCCCCTTGACCAGGAGTTCAACCAGGAGTTCGACTGCTCACTATGTCATGCGCTGATCACCAGGAGGCAGCACAGAACATGATGGGTGTCAGCGACACAGTGCTGGCAGTGGGCGGCAGTAGAGGCACTGCTGGCCCTGATGGGCCCCAATGACAGCGGGACCTCAGCAGGATGGTGGAGCAGGTGAGCAGGTGGCGCCAGGCCAAGACAGGTGCCAGCGGGGCCCAATCGCCCTGCCAATTGCCCCACAGATGGTGACCAGCGGTGGCAGCGGGGGGCGGGGTAAACGACCAGCTTCCAGGTGCTTTGGGAGCCAGGCCGGGGGGGGGGGGGGAGGATACTCAGGCAGAGGGGGACGTGTAGGGACTGGGGGCCCAGGTGCTGACCAGGGTCCAGAGGTCAGCTGGGACCTGCCCTTCCACGCCAGATGCTCAACCTTCTATCACCAGCCAGGCCTAGGGAACACAACTGTGCACAAATTTCATGCACCAGGCCTCTAGTATAATATAATGTATGTTATCCTATCTAATAATAGACAAACATGGTAATTGATCGTACCTTCGCTACGCCTCCCATTGGCTAATTAGCATGATATGCAAATTAACCACCAACAAAGATGCCGGCTAATTTGCATACTGCAGGCAGGGCAAGACAGCACCATCCCTCCTGCCCTGCCGCCATCCAGGCCTGCTATCTGCAGCCCGGGGCGGCGGGCGGCCGTTTTTGACCCGACCCGGGGCAGCCAGGTGGTGCAGCAGCGATCGGCTGGCCCGCCCGGGCGTCCCATGTGCAACCCGACCTGGGGCAGCGCCCCAACCCCCGGATTGGCCCTGCCTTGTGCGCGACCCGGGGAGGCGGGGCAGGCACCAAGGGATCGGGCCTGTCATCTGCCACCTGGGGAGTGGGCCTAAGCCAGCAGGTGGTTATCTCCCAAGGGGTCCCAGACTGTGAGAAGGCACAAGTGGGGCTGAGGGACACCCCCCCACCTCCCCTCCCCTGCCAGTGCACAAATTTTTGTGCAATAGGCCTCTAGTCTAATATATAAAGGATTAAGATAAATCTTTTAATCCTTAACACCCCAATAGAAATAAATGGCATGGAATGAACTAATAATTTATAAAAGAAATATTATGTATCGACCGAAAGGCAGAACAACCGGAACAACCGGAGTGACCAGTCACTATGATGCACACTGCGGCAGCCAACCAGCCTTATGGGGGCCCAACCAGCCCCCTCACACACACTCCCATGCCTCCTCCCCCCCAGCCCTGCCCCCGATCGCCCCCCCCACCTCTCTCTCCCCTTGTGAGGTGCCCAAGAGCTGCCCTGAGGTATGGAGCCCCAGAGGGGAAGGGCTCTGTTCCTGGCTGTGCTCCTCCAGACCTCGAGAGCACCAAATTACAAACACGGCTGCCATGAGGGGCGCCTGGCTGGGAAGTGAGAGGAACACACAGCAAAGAGTGCGAGAACTGAGGAAAAGCCTGCCTGGAAGAACCCACACTAGGGGCAGCCACGCCCCCCACCCCCAACTCCAGCCCAGCCCCACAGACTGTCTGACAGATGCTACTGTGAGATGGGTGCCAGGAGGGCTCCCTGGGCATGCAAGGGGGGCACACTGCGACCCCTGCACTCCACTGCTGCCCCGCACTAACCTGTGCCCACTGCCACCCAACTGCCCGCCCACACTTCAGCCACCGCCTCCTCACGCTCATCCTGCTGCCACAGCCACTGAAGCCTTCTCCGTCCCATTCTCACCCCGCCCTGCCTCCACCTGTTTACAATGATTGAGAAGAACAGAACAGGCTGGCCCAGCACTCAAGTGCATTCCCTCCTCCTGCCACAGCCAGCTTCCGGGGTCCTCCACTCTGCATTGACAGATAAAGCCGACCTGGGCAAACGCCTGGTGCCCTCATGCGAGGGACCCTGGGGGGCGCAGTTCTGGGAAACCCAGAGCCCAGGCTACAGGAGGGCCCTTTGTGGAGGAAGCACACTACAACTCTCAGAAATCAGTGCACCTCCTGTGGCCCTGAAACTCACAGAGGAGGAGACTGAGGGAGCACTCAAAAGAAGCACCATGCTGGTGCTCTAGAGGCACCTGCACAGTTCCTGGTTTTGGGGGACCAGGTGGGACATACGCAAACTGCAGGCCCCTCCCCACAGCCTGCCCTGCCTCTGATCACCTCCCCAACCCAGATCGGGGGCAGGACCAGCCAGCCAACCACCTGCGGCCTCTCCCCATGGCTGGCCCTGCCCCCAATTGGCCCTCCCTACTCTGATCAGGGGTGGGGTTGGCCCCGCCTCTGATCAGCCCCCCCCCCATTCAGGGCAGGGCTTGCTGACCTCCCACAGCCCCTCCCCCCTGCTGTCCCAGACCCATGGTCCCCATCAGGTGGGCCGGCAGACCACACCAATGCACAAATTCGTACACTAGGCCTCTAGTTAGTTAATAAAAACTATTGGAAAAGTTAATATGCTTCAATTAGAAATAAATGCAATAGAAATTTTTACAATAAAATTAACAAAAACTATAAAAAAGATGTATCCATTACTTGAGGGGATACAGGAAAATGGAATCTGTGGAATAATCTTGATGGAATATATGTTTAAATGCAACCTTTCTGGGAAACAATTTGGCAATGTCTAAGATCTTTATAAATGTTTAGAATTTTTTCAGAAAGAAAAACTAAGATATGGGTAAAAATTGTACGTCTCTTGATGTTTATCACATTTCACACTCCAAGAGTTTGCCAGACACAATGACTACAAGTGAAGATTATGCAACCAGACATCCTGGTTTTAAATTCAAATTCTGCAACCTCCCAGCTGCAAGAGTTGAGGTAAATCCCAAGCATCCCTGTGTTTCCATTTGCACACCTGTATAATCGGGACAATAACAGCACCCACTTATGGGGCTGTTTTGCAGATTAGGCAAGATAATATCTCTAAAGACATAGAGCAACTCCTAGCAGAAAATAATCACAATATAGATGATAGCTATAATTACTGTTTATAATCCGTCATTGAAAAGAACAAAAGTTTATAATAAAAAATGTACGTATGTAATCTTCCGTAACTCTCCAATATTTCTCCAAAGAGTATTTAATAAGTAACAATAAAAAAATCATTATCATTATATATAATATACTTTATAAATAAAAGAGTATGAAGCAGAGGAAAATGATAAACGGTAAACACTTCAAATATTATTAAAACTATGTAGGAACGGTGATGTTATAAGTAATAACAATGAACAGACACTTGGCTTACTTAGATAATGGCATTTATCACCAGTGGGATCAGAAATATTGCAGCCAAATCATAAATTTCTTTTATATCTAATGAGTTAATCTTGTATATTTAAGCCTCTTTGGGTATAGCTGGTATTAGTACAAGAAATTCTAATAAATTATACTTCTATAATAATAAAAGCATAATATGCTAATTAGACCAGACATCCTTCTTTCTGGACAAAGCCTCAGCGGGCGGGGGGGCCAAGGCAGAGGCCCCTGGTGCTGGCCGGGGCCAAGGCCCTTGCATGAATTTTGTACATCGGGCCTCTAGTTAATTATTAAGTAAATATTACTTGGCTATATGCCCAATATAAGACAAGTACATGAATATATTAAAATAGATCATTACCACATTTTAAGTAGTCCTATATAATTGAATATGACTTTATTTATTTATTTATTTATTTATTTATTTTAAATGTATTTTATTGATTTTTTACAGAGAGGAAGGGAGAGAGATAGAGAGTTAGAAACATCGATGGGAGAGAAACATCGATCAGCCGCCTCCTGCACATCTCCCACTGGGGATGTGCCCGCAGCCCAGGTACATGCCCTTGACCGGAATCGAACCTGGGACCCCTCAGTCCGCAGGCCGATGCTCTATCCACTGAGCCAAACCGGTTTTGGCTGAATATGACTTTAAATTAAAATGTTACTTTAGGAAAGAGGGTAAAGAAATCTAAGTGGGAAACATCTTAACATAAAGCTCTTTTGAGCATATGTTGTTATATTAATGTAATTCTCATGAAACATGAAAAACAAGGTCTCAAAATGAAATATTGCTTTACTGGCATTCTAAAATGAGGTTATTAATTACATTTACTTTTCATTAATATATATTGTAGTATACATAATTTCTTAAGCAATGGAATTTTCATAAAAATGCCTATAAAATATGGATATCTCTTGAATTCTTAAAATATGAATATGTTTAAGCTGTATTTTTATCACTTTAAATTAAAGACTTAATTGAAGCAACTTGACAAAATACATCAGGGTAGTCATCATTTTGAACTCAAAATTATTTGCATGTGAGGTTCAGTGAGGCAGTAGTTTGACATGAGATGGAAATTTTAACAGCATTGAGAATTGCATGGTTTTGGGTTTACCATTAATATGAAATATTTTAAGAAGTTCTCCTTATTGTACTTTCATTTATTTGAGCATTAAAAAAAAATACTGTCTTAGACTTGTAGGGAATACGTATGATAACTCGTACAACCTCCTACTTCTAGGGATCACTTCAACAACTTAGACTTTGAAACAATCCTCAAGGATCAGAAATCTCTTACAGCATTTTACCATACAACATACAATGCTTTTCAATTTGATTAATTACTATGATTTGGATCACAGTATGGAGTTTTGGGATTTGGGGTCAGAGCAGGGATAACCCTAGCTTGGGTGTTTTCTAACCTTATAATGCTCTCTTTGGGCAAATTACTTAAGTCTTCCAGATCCGCAGGCAATCCTTATGGTTAAAATGGGCTTAATTATGGAATAGCTGTGATTGTGTAAATTGTATATTTACAGATATTTTTTTCATTTAAATCCTTAACACTTTACAATTTGTACATCTCTTTTACAGTGAGATATGAAGTAACAAATTAAATACATTTTTCTAATCAGTTGTCTGAAGCTTATTTGGTGACTAAGCCATCTTTCTGAAAACTCATTTAAAATCCCACCTTGTCCAAATCTGCATAGCACATCTCTTACGTTGCCTCACACAGGGTAGGCACTCAATAGGCGGAAGTTCTTGTGCTTCTAAAGTTTAAATTTGCTTTCCTATAAATTCCATTGTCCTTATTTTGCCTGCAGTCATACTAACAAAACCTAAGTATCAATCTAAACATCCTCAATTGTTTCAATCAGTCTTCACATGGCATAGTTTTCCAAAATAAGCCGCCACGGCTGCCCTCTTTTTTATAAGCTCTAATTGTTAATTTCATCTTAACAAGGGTGACTTCTTGGATGAACCATTTTCTACCAGACATGTGTTCTTGATTGTAGATAGTTGGGAAATAATATCCTCCCTTGTTCTCAACACTTCAGTTCTATAAATGCAATCTAATTTTATGTTAGCATTTTTCACATTTTATTCATACTATGTTAAACTAATAATGCATTTTGTCGTTAGCTAAAGCCATAATTTTTATGCACTGTTTTTAAGCCCAATATTCCCCTTTGAAAATATGAAGTGTCTTGATCATCTAATAATAATATTTTAAAATGCCAATAATCTGATAATAAGAAAGGGTCACTTATACTTTATCTTACATTTTCACTCATTCAAATTCAAAACATTTTCTAAGAAATTTGTTTTCATTAAATATATCTTGTTTAAGCCCTAGCTGGTTTGGCTCAGTGGATAGAGCCTTGGCCTGTGGACCAGAGGGTCCAGGGTTTGATACTGATCAAGGGCATGTACCTTGGTTGCAGGCTCCTCCCCGACCCAGGCCCAGTCAGAGCTCATGCAGGAGACAACCAATTGATGTGTGTGTTTCTCTCACATCAATGTTTCTCTCTGTCTTTCCCTCTCTCTTTCACTTTCCCTAAAAATAAATAAATAAACATATATACTGAGTGGTCAGATTATTATGACCACCTGACGTTTGTAGGCAAATTAGCTATAATTTCGCACTGAAGTTGCTAGAGGGCCAGACCATTATAAATAGGGAAGCAGGTTGTTTACCACGACAGAAAGTGATTTTTTTTCTGAAGATATGGGTAAACAATGTGACTTACCAGCCTTTGAACGTGGGAGATATATATATATATATATATATATATATATATATATATATATATATATATAGTTTTAGAGTTATAGAGTAAGTTTTAAGACTAAAAAGTATTTTAAATATTTTTTATTGATTTTAGAGAGGAAGAGAGAGAGAGAGAGAGAGAGAGAGAGAGAGAGAGAGAAAGAAATATCATTGGTTGCCTCCTGTATGCCCCCTACTAGGGATTGAGCCTGCAATCCGGGCATGTGCCCTGACCAGGAATCTGAACCAGTGACCTTTTAGTGCACCAGACTATGTCCAACCAACAGAGCCACACCAGCCAGGGCTGACTAAAAAGTATTTTAAAGACAGTGATAGTCCTTTTCAATTAAGTACACCTTCAGTGTTTTCAGTATTCATATTACTTTAAACATCTTTACATAAGCCAGGAAAGAAAAGTTTCAGAAAAGCATATAAAATATAATTTCATTTTGACATATAGGTTTTTATTCACAAGTTTACACATCTTTGAAATTGAGCAGATGCATAGTTGGTATATATATAGACACACACACACACACACACACACACACACATATGTAAAAATGTATACATCCAAATGCTAACCAATGTTTAGCTTGTGACTGGGGGGTAGAAAATTAAGGGGACAAATGGACTTGAATTTTTTATGCAATTATTTTATAATTTTTAATATAGTGGACATGTTGTTTTTATAATAAAATTTAAACTCTTGGATAATAGTTATAATAGGCAAATATCAGTTAATTTAATAAACAGGAAAAACTCAGAAGATCATGTTTTATGATCTAAGTTACTAATAGAAATCATATATAGAAGATAATCATTATATTTTAAAATTTATAATGACATATGTGCTTTTATTTTAAATATGCTTACAAATATTTTATTCAAATCATTTGCCTTTCTCAAACACTCTGGTTTAAAAGTGTTTTCTACTTCATCATATGGAAGTATTTTTTACTTATCTCTTCGTTAACTACTTTTCTTCTGTATTACCCACAAACTCAAAAAGCTTATTGGCATATTGCTCTTTCAGGCTTTCAGAATTTTATGCAATTTTGTGGTATCTCGCAGTACCCTGTTAATAGGATGAGCAAGAGACAATCAAGATAAAATTGGGAAAACAGACTATACTGCAATAGAACAGGAAATTCATTACTAAAATCCATAGAAGCAAGAGAGCAAGATTAATGGCCTTAAGCATTAAATAAGGAGGGTAAAACTGAAAAGATAACAAAAGCATTGGTATGTTTTTCATTTTCTCCTCAATTTTAAATATTTCTATTTTGTTTGGAATTATTTTGGGGAGTCTCTATTTAAATTAATAAAATAATCACTCATCTTTAAAGAGTAACAAGTTTAATCCTAAGGGGTGGGGGTGGGGGAGTAATGTAGTGAGAGAATGTAGAATTGGGAATCAGAAGATCTTGACTTAAATATGCTACTTAAAAGCTTGGTATTATCTGAGATTTAATCAAAATACTGTATTTGAGAAGGTAAGAGTGTCTGAGATATTTTTTTAAAGGAGAGGAGTTTTCCAGTTAAAATGGAGTCCCAAATCCATACATTTACAAATTTCCCCTACCAAACTCCATATAAATAACAGTGAGGGAAACAAAAATGTGTAAAGGGCAAAAAAATAAGAAAAGAAAGAACAATAGAAAAGATTGGTTAACAAAATGTTGGACAATGGAAATGGCAAGAAGTCATGGTAACTGACTTTAAACATGTTTGACTAGTAAGTTTATTTTAGTTTAATGTTGTGAAACTTGAAAAAAAAAAGTTGACTTTTACTTCTGGACTGATACGGCATAGCACAGAGCTAGAACACAGTGAGCTAAAAGTCCAAAAGCTAGAGGAGGACATGGGAATGTAAGGCCCCCACTACCAGCCTTTGGGGAAAGGGCTTGAACTTCCAGAAATAGTAAAATTGGGTTCAAGTATATTGTATTTAAATATCATAATGACAAGAGTGTTTATCCAATATAATCCTATATATTCTTAGGTCTGCTTCTATATGTTTTTATATATTGTTCTTTACATGGGAATCTTCCCCAATACCTCCCTCATGTGTGTCTAATTGCTCACAAGTGAAAAGGAGGGTTCACCAGCAGAAAGAATCAGATGGCCAGACTGGCTATCAAGGCTCTTCTTACTCTGACTGGCCAAAGAGACTTCTCTATTTCTATACACCTTGTCATTTACTGCTCAAATATTGATTGGGTAAATTCTATGTGCCAGGAACCATCCTAATTTCTAAGGCCATAATAGTGAATAAAACTAAGTCTCTATCTTTAAGAACTTGCATTCTAATGGCAAGAGACAGACAATAAACAAGTTAAAATGTGTGTTCATAAGAAAAAGAGAGGTATATGCCCAGCCAGTGTGCCTCAGTGGTTTGGCGTCGACCTATGAACCGGGAGGTCATGGTTTGATTCACAGTCAGGGCACTTGCCCAGGCTCAATGTCCAGTGTGGAGCCAATTAATGATTCTCTCTCATCATTAATGTATCTATCTCTTATCGCTCTCTCTCCTTCTCTGAAATTAATACAAATATATTTTTAAAAGAAAAAGAGAGATATAAATGGTGATAAGGATAGAGTGGGGATCTATTTGATACAGGGTAGAGAAAAACTGGTCTTATAAACCTGCATGTGAGCAAAGAACTAAAATGAAATGAGGACATGATCCAGAGGCTGTCTATGGGGAGAGTTTCCTGGAAGAGAAAACGTTAAGCACAAACGAAACACAAAAATGAGACCAGAAGACAAAACCAGGAAGTGACTGCTGTCATGGAGCTTACTTCCTACAGAGAGAGACAGACAAGAAACAAACACAATGTGTTTTAGACAGTGGTAATTTTTACACAGAAAATGAATATAGCCCAAGTAACAGAAAGTGACTCCATGTGTCTATTTTAGATTCAGGTATTGGGAATGACCAGCCTATAGGGTTGAGAGTAGGGTGGCTGCCGTAATAGAGCTGCCTTTAAAAAGTGGCAGGAAAGTAACTGCCAGACAAGCCCCAGGGAGGAAAAAGGAAAACAAACAAAGAGGGCTAAAGGGGAAATAAACTCATTCCAATGCCACTGGAATCTACATGGCTCAGCAAATGTGAGGCAGGAATTATTAAAAAAAAAAAAAAAAAAAAAAAAGCAAAGCAACCATGAACCATCTGCAAAAAGAAGTGACAGGAAAACAGCTAAAGCCAAAGTGGTACAGAAATCTTAATCTTCAAGACATATTGGACAAGCAAGATACAGCAAAAGTGACTTAGAGGAAGTGTTTAGAGAGATTGTAGGCAAAAAATCATGGTTTTTCTCTTTCTCATATCCAAGTTTTATCCTTGACTTTCTTGTCCTTTCACTTTTCTTACCCTCTGTTGTTTCAATGTTCACTTCCTTGATCAGGACTCAGATTTTCATTCCCCAAAACCCATCTCCACTCAGAAAAGGGGAGGGAGGAACGGAAGCAGGGAGGGGGGAAAGCAGGAAGGGAGAGGCAGAAATAGCGATTTGTTGTTCACTTATTTAAGCATTCATTAGCTGCTTCTTGTATGTGCCCATCAAATTTCACCAAAACTGAATTCAATGTACCTAAAAATCTCTTCCTATTCTTGCCTAACAACAAGTGTCCAATTATCTTAGGTAGAATCCCAAAGCCACCTTTCACTGTTTTTCCCTCCCTTGCAGACCACAACTTAATAATGTCCATGCCCAGCCAACTTGACTTCCAAAAAAATCATCTTTGGCCCCACTTCTCTTAAATTTTTGGAATGTCCTGAGTCCACTCCTTGACATCAATCCCCTGAATTACTGAAGTAGTTTCCTAATTGACTCCCCTATTATTACAGTCACTTGTCCTCCACTCTCCTAGGAGTTATCTTTTAAAAACACAAGTATGACTATTTTACTACCATATTTAAAAATATGATGCTCTCCCAGATTCCTCAACCTACATTTCTGCCCTTCCTGTCATCTTCCCATGCCCCCAGCTGCCCTGCCTCAGTTCACATTCTAGTCATGGTGGAGCCCTTGACTTCCACTTTGATAGAAATCATTAGATCATGGCTCATTAAACCTCTAAACCTCTGCGTACCCAGTTCCCTCTGGCCACAGGCAAGTTGCTCTTTTTTCTCCTTTATTGGTTCAGTCAGTCAGTCAGTCAGATAGGCAACCTAAACTTCCTGAGGGCAAAAGGAGAAAGAAAGTAAAACAATAAGAAAATAATTTCATAACAATAAGCATGATAAAATAAACACAAAAGGGACTTTACATAGGTATCTCTAAAAGCTAAGACCTCACCCAGCCAACTTGGCTCAGTGGTTGAGCATAACCTATGAACCAGGAGATTACAGTTCAATTCCTGATCAGGGCACATGCCCAGATTGCAGGCTCGATCCACAATGGGGATTGAGCCTGCAATAAATAAAAGTCAAGACCTCAACAATGACCAAGAAGTAGCAATATAAACCTGAGGGGCTGCTATGAGGAAGCAGTAAGCAGAGGAAACAGCCCTAAGATGAAAAAGAGCCTAGAGACCATAGTGAGGAGTTTGAATTAGAAGTCATTGAAGAATATTGGGCAGGTGGATAAACCTTCACATTAAAATGAAAACTGGGGGAAAGGGCAGACATAACTTATTCCCATTTTTACTTTAAATCAACTTAATCAATCTCTTTATAAATATGGACATCCATATCATCAACGATGATCCCCAAACTGTTGCCCTGCCTTCCTTATAGAGCAACACTTCCAGTGCTTTACCTTCAACTCCTCAACACTGTGCCTCAATATATGGTACTTCATAAAGAATGGTATTGAGTTTTTAAATTTATTTATTGACTTCTATTAGAGAGAGAAAGGGAGAGAAGGAAGGAAAGAAGGGGAGAGGGACTGGGAGGATGGGAAGGAGAGAAGGAGGGAAGGGAAGGGAGGGGGTGAGGGAGAGAGAGGGAGAGAGGGAGAGAGGGAGAGGGGGAGAGGGAGAGGGAGAGGGAGAGGGAGAGAGAGAGGGAGAGGGAGAGGGAGAGGGAGAGGGAGAGGGAGAGGGAGAGGGAGAGGGAGAGGGAGAGGGAGAGGGAGAGGGAGAGGGAGAGGGAGAAGGAGAGAGAGAGAGGGAGAGGGAGAGGGAGGGGGAGAGGGAAACATGGATTGTTGTTCCACTTATTTAAATATTCATTGGTTGCTTCTTGTATGTGCCCCAACAGGGGATCGAACCAGCAACCCTGGCTTATAGGGACTCACTAACCAACTGAGCTACCCAGTGAGGGCCAGAATGATATTGATTTTTATGGACTAATTTGTGCAGATTAATTTGTATATGGTTAGGAGAATGAGTATACACTGTAATTATAAAATCAAGCTAAATGCAGTAAACATATGATTTTGGAGCATGAAGGGGAGAAGGATATTTAAAACAACAAAAAATTACTGTGTCAGCCATCCCGTCTAAAGGAATTAGAACAAGGAGAGAAATAATGAGTCATTATTCAGAGATCATTACAGGAAATAACAAAGTTGGCAGGGCAGGCTAATTTGATGACTTTTTTTCTTTACAGTATAGACTTTGCTAGATTTTAAAAAATCAGAAGCATAAACGAGATCCGGCTTCAGGAAGATACCTGACACATAATAATCTATGGAAAGATTTTAAATCAAGTTTGTTTGGACAGAAATATGATTAAAATGACTCAAAGCTAAAGCTATGTATGATACTGTAAAGTATAATTATAAATGGCCACACATTTTTCTTAGTAGTTATACAAGCATTGTTTCATAAAGACCATTAATGGTTTTAAATATCTTTAAATAAAACAACCTAGATGATAGAAAAAAAGTATATGAATTGTTTATTCACATATCTATAAAAAGGAAGAAAATAAGCAGAGAAACAATAGGCATGTGAGGAAAAATTGGTTAATGAGGATATTTAGAATCCGAAGATGCAACTTCAAGTCAAGAACATGCCACTTACTAAGAATTCCTAAAATGTAAATGCTGATGTAGTTTGAAATTTTAGTTTCAATTTTTTATTTGTATTCCTCTGCAGATTCAATTTCGTTTTAAGAATTTGTACCTAATACTAACACTGCATTTCCCAATCATATTATTATTCCCCATCTAGATTTAGCTATAGAAGATCACAAGGTTCATTATTTGTTTTAATCCTCAGTTGAGGATACTTTTCCACTGATTTTTGAGAGAGTGGAAGGGAGAGAGAGAGAAACACAGAAAGAAACATCTATGTGAGAGAAATGCATCGATTGGTTGCCTCCTGCATGAGCTCCGACCAGGGCCCAGGCCCAGGAGGAGCCTACAACCAAGGTAAATGCCCTTGATTGGAATCAAACCCAAGACCCTTAGGTCTGCAGGTTGACACTCTATCCACTGAGCCAAACCAGCTAGGGCAAGATTCATTCTTTTTATTATTATTATTATTTAATTTTAATGCTTTATTGTTTAAAGTATTACACATGTCTTCTTTTACTATTGACCTCTTCCCAGCCTCTCCCATCCCCCAGCACATGCTCTCACCCCTCTACTGTCTGTGTCCATTGTTTATGCTTATATGCATGCATACAAGTCCTTTGGTTATCTCTTACCCTCCCACCCACCCTCCCCTGCCTGAGGTTGGATGGTCTGTTCGATGCTTCTATGTCTCTGGATCTATTTTTGTTCATCAGTTTATGTTGTTCACTATATTCCACAAATGAGTGAGATCCTGTGATATTTATCTTTTTATGACTGGCTTATTTCGCTTAGCATAACGCTCTCCAGGTCCATCCATGCTGTTGCAATTGGTAAGAGTTCTTTCTTTTTTACAGAAGCTTAGCATTTCATTATGTAGATGTACCATGGTTTTTTAATCCATTCATCTGCTGATGGGCCCCTTGGCTATTTCCAAATCCTAGCTTTGGTAAATGGTGCTGCTATGAACATAGGGGTACATATATACTTTCTGATTGGAGTTTCTGATTAGAAGATTCAGGCAGCAAAATATCAGACATATGTCATAGCAATATCTTTACCGATACAGCTCCTAGGACAATTGGAACTAAGAAGAAAATAAACAAATGGGACTACATCAAAATAAAAGCTTCTGCATGGCAAAAGAAACCATCAACAAAACAACAAGAGGGCCCACCGCATGGGAGAACATATTTGCCAATGTTATCACTGATAAGGGTTTAATCTCCAAAATTTATAGGGAACTCATACAACTTAACAAAGAGAAGATAAACAATCCAATCAAAAAATGAGAAAGGACCTAAATAGACACTTTTTGAAAGTGAATATACAGAAGCCAAGAGACATGTGAAAACATGCTTAAAATCACTAATCATCCAAGAGATGCAAATCAAAACAACAATGAGATACCATCTCACACCTGTCAGAATGGCTATCATCAATGAATCAACAAAGGACAAATGCTGGCGAGGATGTGGAGAAAAAGAAACCCTCATGCATTGCTGGTGGGAATGCAGACTGGTGCAGCCACTGTGGAGAACAGTATGGAGTTTCCTCAAAAAATTAAACATGGCACTCCCATTTGACCAAGATTCATTCTTTACCAGTGTTTCTTTGTTTCCCTATCCTGGAAGGAAGTGTTGAGGACACAATTTCAAGTAGAAAAGTGAGAGGAGACATTACAAGAAAATGCAAAGCTTTGCAAGCCATCTTGGGGAATAGTTTTCCAGGCAGAGGAAAAAATGAATGTCAAAGCCCATTAGATTCCTAATGTGCTGGAAGAAAAGCAAGGAGGCTACTGTTGCTGAAACAGCATGAGATCATAGGAGAGAGGTTCCAGATGACATCAGAGAGATGTGTGGATTGAGAGGAGCCTTTTAAACCATAGCAGGGCTCTTTTACTGCAAATGAAATGGGAGCCATTGGAGGAATTTGAGCAGAGGAATAACATTATCTCACACTTTAAAAGCCTCCTCCCATCCCACCCTGGCTGCTGTGTGGAGAACAGACTATAGCAGTGGTCGGCAAACTCATTAGTCAACAGAGCCAAATATCAACAGTACAACAATTAAAATTTCTTTTGAGATCCAAATTTTTTAAACTTAAACTATATAGGTAGGTACATTGTTATTAACTTAATTAGGGTATTCCTAAGGCTTAGGAAGAGCCACACTCAAGGGGCCAAAGAGCCGCATGTGGCTCGCGAGCTGCAGTTTGCCGACCACGGGACTATAAGAATCAAGGACGGAAACGGGAGAATTTACTTTTTTAAAAAAATAAATAACAGAACCAGTCTGGTATTAGTGGAAGGGGTAAAATGTAATCAGATTACAGATATATTTGGACTGGAGCCAATAATATATGTTCAGATTGGGTAAAGGTATGAGAGAAAGGTCAGAATCAAGCATGACTCTAGAAGAGAAATTCCATTAATTAAATAGAAAAGATTTTCAGTGAAGCCACTTTGGGAAGTAAGACCAGGAGGTCAGTTTGGAGTATGGGATCTCTATTAGAAATTCAAGTGGAAATGTCAAGTTGGATATATTAGTCAGCAGTTCAGAACAGAGGTGCAGGATGAAGATAGCCATTTTGATCTTTGAAGTCCTAAGACTTGGTGAGATCATTTTAAAAAGTGAGAACAGACGAAAAGAAGAGGATAATTAAGAATTAAACTTTGGTGCAACTTGAAGATTACATTGGAGGAGGTGAGGAGGAACCAGCAAAAGAGAGTAAGCAAAGGCAATCAGTCAGTAAGACAAGAGAAAGAAACTAGAAAATGTGTATCCTGGGAATCAAGTGAAAGAAATATTTTTCAAAGAGAAGGAAGTGATCAACCTGTCACATGCTGCTGACAAGTCACTTAAGATGAAGACAGAAAATTGGATTTAACAATTGGTTTAACAATGTGGAGATCATTGGGGATGTTGACAAGAAATGTTTCTTTGAAAGTCTATTACAATAGATTCAAAAGACAGCAGGGAGAGAGAAACTGTAGACAGCAAATGTAGACGGGCCTTTAGCAGCAAAAGATAAAAACAATCCCTTCAAAATATATTTTGTGTTGACTGAAACAAATTATGTCAATGGGACTGAATAAAGAGGAAAAAAAAAATATTGGTGCAAAAAAACAAAGCAAAAGTAGAGAATGCAAGAGAATTATTATAATGATTGGCAGTAAATCTGCTTGAAAAGGAGGGCCATGAGTATATGAGGGCGGAGAGCAACAGTGAAAAGGGGGTAGAGATCAATGCCATCAAAGGTCTCTAAGTAGTTCTCAGGAGAAGCAACTAGGAATATAGGTGGTGATCACAGGAAAGTGCTATGCTTGAAACTGAAATGTTGAAGTTGTTACAGGTATCTGTAATGATAAGGACTACGGTATGTCCATGGAGCAAAAGGTTGAAAGAACACAAGAGGACAAGATCATTAGAAGAAAGGACAATAAATAGCCAAAAAGTTAGCATATTAGAAGGATCACCTTGTTGTTATTTAAATCACCAAAAATCATGATCACCAAGAAATAATATTTAGAGAGAACAACAATGAGCCAAAGGTTTTAATTTTCAAAGAATGAAAAAAAAAAAAACACATTATCCATCAAGGAACCTTCCAAACTAGTGAGACAGAAGTAAATATAAAAAGTACTAAAACAGAGATCTGAACCAAGCCTCATGGGATGATAGAGGAGGAATTGTTAGGTACTCAACAGACATCGAATGAGTGAATGAATGAATGAATGAATGAACGAATGAACTGTGGGTTTGGTGAGTATAGTGGGTTAAATAGTGGTTTCCCAAAAGATATGTCTTCCCAGAACCTATGAATGTGACCTTATTTGAGAAAAAAAAAAGGGGGGGGGGTTGAAGATATAATTAAGGGTGTTGAGATGAGAACACCTGGATTACTGAGATGGGCCCTAAATGCAATGACTTATAAGACATAGAGGCAAAGACAACACGGAGATATGAAAAGGAAGCAGAGGTTCTAGTTACCCAGTCACAAGGCAAAACACACCTGGAGCCAGCAGAAGCTGGAAGAGGCAAGAACCAAATCTCTCTAGACCCTCCAGGTGGCCCTGCTGACAACCTGATTTTGTACTTCTGGCCTCCACAACTGTGAGAAAATAGATTTTTGTTTCGTTAAGGTGCTTGGCATGTGGTAATTTGTGACAGAAATGAATACAATGAGGAAAAGTCTCACAGGGACATTTGAACTGAATCTTGAAAGAAGAATAGAAGTTTGAAAAGGCAAGAAGTTAAAGTGAGTAATGAAATAGTATTCCAGACAGTATAGGCAAGGACAAAGAGTAATAAAGGGACACGGCATGTTTTAGGAAAAAGGAAAAGTCTAGGGTAGCTGGACAATGTAAAATTAGGTTATATAACCTCGTATAGCAAAGAGGAAGCAAAAAAGTAAGTTTTTGACTGTGTTCCTAGATGATGCAACTTGTACATTTAATGATTTTTCTCTGAGCTGGACCTAGATAGATTGTAAAATAAGTTAAATATGCATCTATCTTTTCTTCAAACATATTTACTGCTATTGTGCTCAAGACCAAAGCCCTAATTTAAAATGCAAATTGGGTAATAACACCAACAGTCAATGAACATTTATTCATAATTAGTTTACTAAATCACTTAACAAACACCTATCCAGGCTAAATAAGTCTTGATAAGGGTTGGAAGTTAAATAAAAAACAAAACCCTCAGTGAAAGCTACCTAAATATCCTAGCACACCATCTGTCTATTATATTTAAAATACAAAATCATTACCTTTCCCCTAGAACTAAGTCTAAAATTTCTTATTTCTCAGTGGTACTTTTTTTTCTTCTCAGTGTCCAGGCCTGAAAATGTCAGATTTCTTCTCTCCACCATCAAGAAAAGTGCCTGAAAATTCAACCTGGTACACATCTTTCCAATTCACCCACTTTATCTATTTCCATCCATCACCCTAGCATAGCATCTTAAACTCCCTAACTCCAAAGTGCTCCCTCCAACTCTTCAAACTTGTGCAAAAAACAATGTTCTGATTTACACACACCATTTCTTACCATAATAATGATGATTATTATCCCCTATCAATAATCAGACAGTATTATTCAATTGGCATGTAACTAAACATACAAAGCCTGTGGTGCTTACACCACCTCAAACTTATGTGATGCCCCCTTCACTGTTAATCATTCATATATGCATGTGATACAAACGTCCAATGATACTTAAGAATGCACATCTCCTTCCCATCCCTGCTCTATCTTATCTGATTTCTCTACTAAGAGACCATTATATTGATAACAGTAATCTGGAACTACATCTGTTCTCCCAGAGCAGTTAGGTTGTGTTGAAATGTCCCACACACAAACACTTTTCTCATTTAAAAAAGGAAAGGAGGAGTGGTAGACTTGCTCCTTTAAACTATAGGATGTCATATATGATGGCAACTAAAACAATTTTTAAATGTTTCTAATGAACACGCACTCAAACTGAAAATATTTTTAAAAGAAAAAGAATTTGGTTAGGCCATGTCTACCAACTCACTTGCTCATCCATTTATTCATTAACATACCTCAGGCTTTATTTTGTGCCATTTATATCTCTCTTTCCTTTAAAAAACAACTCAAATGGTTCCAACTCCCCTGAGGGAACCACTTCACTCTTCTAATCTCCCATAGCAAGTGTCGTATTTTGGAATTATAAAGAAGTACCTTACGACATTGTCAGGGTATAAAGTGAAAATAAAAAATAATATAGTCTGAATAACCCTTTTAAGCCTCTATAATCACCCATAAATAAGAGAATCTCAGTTCTACATAAAACTCAACTCAAAAAGATGCTTTATACTGAGTAAATTATTATGATCATAAATCCTATAAGAAGAATATGGAGACTTTAAACTGGTCCATTTCTCTCCCCTTATGTACTCTCCATTCAAAATATTTAATGTTATATGTATTCTCTCTTGGTCTCCCTCCCTCCACTCAAAAACTTATAGGCCTAGACAGTGTTGCTCAGTGATTGAGGGTCAACCTATGTACCTGGAGTTCCCCATCAGGTCACATGCCCAGGTTGCCAGCTGGATCTCTATTGGGGTGTATGGTGGGAGGCAGCCAATCGATGGTTCTCTCTCAACATTGATGTTTCTGTCTCTCTCTCCCTCTCCCTTCCTCTCTGAAATCAATAAAAAAATACAACTTATAGAAATAAATGTGTACAATGTAATTTCTCTGAGCACACTATCTTTCATGTTGTTTTATAGACCTACCTCCTTTACTATAATGTAAATATCTCCCCAAAAAACTGAGTACTCAATGTTTGAATGTTATACATGGTAGTTACATGGCAAATAGTATCTAATGACATTATTAAGTAGGACTAGAGGCCCGGTGCACAAAAATTTGTGCACTCAGGGGGATCCCTCAGCCAGGCCTGTGCCCTCTCTCAGTCTGAGACCCCCTTGGGGAATGACCACCTACTGGCTCAGGGGGAATTGGGCCTAAGTTGGCAGTCAGACATCCCTCTGGGAGCCCTTGGGGGATGTCCACTTGTCAGCAGGGAGCAGGCCTAAGCTGCAGTCGGACATCCTTAGTGCTGCTGAGGAGGCGGGAGAGGCTCCCACCACTACCGCTGTACTGGCAGCCATCAGCCTGGCTTGTGGCTGAGCAGAGTTCCCCCTATGGGAGCACACTGACCACCAGGGGGCAGCTCCTACATTGAGAATCTGCCCCCTGGTGGTCAGTGTGTGTCATAGTGACCAGTCGTTCTGCTGTTAGGGTCAATTTGCATATTACCCTTTTATTGTATAGGATAGAGGCCTGGTGCATGGGTGGGGGCCTGCTGGTTTGCCCTGAAGGGTGTTCCAGATCAGGGTGGGGGTCCCGCTGGGGTGCCTGGCCAGCCTGGGTGAGGGGCTAAAGGCCGTTTTCAGACTGGTCATACCCCCTTCAAAGTGGGGGTCCCCATAAAAGTGCCTGGCCAGCCTGGGTGAGGGGCTGAAGGCTGTTTTCAGGCCAGTCACAGTTGCTTCAGGGTGGGGGTCCCTGCCGAGGTGCCTGGCCAGCCTGGGTGAGGGGCTGATGGCTGTTTGCAGGCTGGCCAAAGCCCCTTCAGTGTAGGGGTCCCCACTGGTGTGCCTGGCCAGCCTGGGTGAGGGGCTGAGAGCCGTTTCCAGGCTGGCCGAACCCCCTTTGGGCGTGGGGGGGGGGGTCCTGCTGGGGTGCCTGGCCAGCCTGAGTGAGGGGCTTATGGCTGTTTTCAGGCAGGCCACAGCCCTCAGCCACCCAAACTCCCAGTGGAGGCTGGCTGGAAGCAGGCATCTGGGATTTATTTAGCTTCTATAATTGAAACTTTGTTGCCTTGAGTGGAGTTCCATAGCCGGCCATGTCAGGCGGGAAGCTCGCCGGTGCAACCAAGCCTCCTGCTTGCTCCAGCTCCGTGACTGCTGGCCGCCATCTTGGTTGGGTTAATTTGCATGTAGTCACTCTGATTGGCTGGTGGGCGTGGCTTGGGGCATAGCAAAGGTGTGGTCAGTTAGCATCTTTGTCTTTTATTAGTGTAGATAATATTAACATACTAGAGGCCCAGTGCACAAAATTTGTATACTGGGGAGGGGAAATTCCCTCAGCCCAGCCTGCACCCTCTCGCAATCCAGGACCTCTCAGAGGATTTCTGACTACTGGTTGAGGCCCAATCACCTAAACCAGCAGTCAGACATCCCTCTCACAATCCGGGACCGCTCGCCCCTAACTGCTCACCTGCCTGCTCGCCCCTAACTGCTCACCTGCCTGCGTGCCTGCTCCCCCCAACCACTCGTGTGCCTGTCTGCCTGGTCACTTGTAATCACTTGTCTGCCTGCCTGCTCAGTGCGCATCATAGCGAACGGTCATTCCAGTCGTGTTCCAGTCATTCCACCATAACGATTGCTTAGGCTTTTATAGATATAGACTAGAAGCCCAGTGCATGAAAATTGTGCACAGGGGGTGGGGTCCCTCAGCCCAGCCTGTGCCCTCTCGCAGTCTGGGACTCCTCCCTCTCGCAGTCCAGGAGCTCTTGCTCCTTACTGCCTGCCTGCTCGCTGCTCCTTACCACTTGGCTCACTGCTCCTTAGTGCTGCTGCAGAGGCAGGAGAGGCTTCCACTCGCCAGCTATGAGCCCAGCTTCTAGCTGAGTGGTGCTCCCCTGTCAGAGCGCATTGACCCCAGGGGACAGCTCCTGCGTTGAGCATCTGGCCCCTGGTGGACAGTGTGCATCATAGCAATTAGTCATTCTGTCATAACAGTCACTTAGGCTTTTATTATATAGATGAAATCTGTGCACATTAAAAGGGAATTAATTAGAGGAAATATTTTAATATTGCTATTTGCCCTTTCTCTATAATAGAAGTGTCAGAGATAAAATTAGTAAAATATATCTGAAAATCTCCCTCCTGTCAGAGTCTGAGGTGCACCGTGGGACCCAGAGTCAAGTCCCCACCTACCCATATGCTCCTTGAAATCACGCGAGACCCAGACCTGGCTGGCCCCACCCCCATCAAGCCCCACAGGCCAGGGGGCGCAGCCTTAGGTCCCCCGTCAAGCCCCACCAGGCTGGGGCGCAGCCTCAGGTCCCCCGGCCTGGTGTCAGTGCAGAGGGCATGGCCTCAGGTCCCCCAGCCCCGGCGCAAGGGTGCAAGGGTGCAAGGGCACGAGAGCATGATGACCATTTGCATATTAGTTCTTTATTATATAGGATAGGATTGGGTGATGCAGTGAGAACAAAATTAAGAATAAAAAATGGGGCCAGAGGAATATTAAACACAAGCTTTACCTGAAACAATTCAAATTTTTTGATGTATGGAAAATAATCAAAGATAACAGATTTCCCAATGATATGGTTAAAGTTTAAACTCACCTCAAAAATAAGCAGTCCCATGTAAGACCCAGTCCTTAATAAGGATATCAAGCCTGAATCAAAGCTGAATTTGGATATTTTAATTTTTCAGTTACACCTTATACAATATTTAATTCCTAAGTTCCCATATCAGTCACATATTTTGTTCTGTAGGAAGATAGCCTTGACAGAGAGTCATTCCAAGCAGCATGTTAGAGAATCCATGAACTATTCTGCAACTCAACCCAACCTTCACCTGTTTCTCTGTTTAGTACAATGAACAGTCATCTTTGCTTTATACCTCCAGAATAAACTCTCTGAGTTAAACAAAAAATGATGCCCCAGTCCAAGTCACTCACCATCTTTCTCCTACTTATCCTATAGAATAGAAGTAATATGAAAATTGACCATCACACCCTCACACACGATGGCCGCCCCATGTGGTCAAAAGATGGCTGCCACAAGATGGCCGACAGGGGAGGGCAGTTAGGGGCGACCAGACCAGCAGGGGAGGGCAGTTAGAGGTGATCGGGCCAGCAGGGGTCAGAGGGCAGTTGGGAGGGACCAGGCCTTCAGGGAATGGCAGTTAGGGGAGACCAGGTAGACAGGGGAGGGCAGATAGGGGAGACCAGGTCAGCAGGGGAGGGCAATAGGGGCAATTGGGCTGGCATGGGAGCAGTTAGGTGTCAATTAGTCTGGCAGGGGAGTGGTTAGGGGGTGATCAGGCTGGCAGGCAGAAGTAGTTAGGGGCAATCAGGCAGGCAGGCAGGCAAGTGGTTGGGAGCCAGCAGTCCCGGATTGTGAGAGGGATGTCCAACTGCCGGTTTAGGCCCTGCAGGGATTGGGCCTAAACCAGCAGTCAGACATCCCCCAAGGGGTCCCAGATTGGAGAGGGTGCAGGCTGGGCTGAGGGACACACACCCCCAGTGCACAAATTTTGTGCACCAGGCCTCTAGTAACTAAATAATAGACATGACATTTGTTCTACTTAGCGTTTATTTTAAAGCCACATTTGGGTTTGTTTGTTTGCTTGCTTGTCTTCACTTTCCTCAAAGATAACTTTAACTGAGCAGGTTCATGCTGGCTTTGTCTTGGCTCGTTTCAAAGCCAAGATCAGGAAATAGCAAGTCTTAATAATTTTCTCATTATTTCTTAGTTTTTCCCCATCCCTACTCCTGGCAAACTGATATTGAAATTAGCCTAACAAATAACCAACTTTGCAGTTGACTAAATAGCATTATTTGAGGGTTACTAGAAAGGTCCCTAGGAAAAAAAAAAAAAAACAATGTTTTAACACCATTAGAACTATTTTGCTACATTAAGTTTTATTCAAATGTACTTAAAAGGTTCAGTGAGGGGAAAAAGAAGGTCAATGTCTATTTGAAAAACAGTTTGGCTTGAATAGAAAGGCAAATAATAAATTGCAGGGTTCTGTTAAAAAAGTGATTCATTGGTAAAGACCAATTCATCATGAAGGAACTGGATAGGGGTGGGAATTGGAATGAGCCCAGTGGTTAGTCTAACAAGAAGAGGAACAAAGAAGTACTAGTACTAGAAACTTGATTACCCAGGTAATTACAGACAGATAAGAAACTGGATATTACAGGATCTTAACTAGAATAAACAGAGAATGGGTTGCTATTACTGTTAGGAGTTCATTTGTTTTTAATCTTTTCTGTTCTGACATGGGTGAAGTTGAAAAAATCAATACATAAAAGGAGGGAGAAATTTGTAAATGTTTAGAACCAAACACACCAAATTATTTGGGATAATTTCAAATTTGAACTGAAGATTGTACAGTGATCCAGGGCAGTGCTTCTCCAACTTTAATGTGCATATGGATCGCCTGGTGATCTGAGTGAAATGAGGACTGTGTTTCCATTGATCAGAGATAGCGCTTGAGATTCTGCCTTTCTAACACGCGCTCAGGTGATGCCCAGGTGGCTGATCTGTAGACCACACTTTGATAAGGAAAAGAAAAAGTATAGCAAAGTACATTGATTATAGTGAAACACTCTGAAGAGACTTTGTGGAGGATAGGAAAAGTAGAAATAATGTCACTATTTCCACAAAATATCTAGCAATATAGCAAGTATTCAGTACATGTTTATTCAATCAGGGGTCTCTCAATTAGAGGATACCCTCTTCCATTTTTGGAATTGCTCCTCATCCTTAAAGACATCTGCACTATTTTAAGCTAAACTTCCTTAATTTTCTAATAAAATATGTGAAAGGAAGGAGAAAAATGCCTCTTCTTTGCCACAGTTACTACACCTACTCTCCCAAATCAAAACAGAAATATATATTAATATAAACATAGACATATGCAAATAGGTATATACACATTATAACTGTCTTCAAAGTAACTGTAGTTCTTAGATTTTTGTCCAAATTTAGTTAAGCTTTCTCAGAATTTAGTGGCCTAATGAAAATGTTATTGTAAAGTGCTTCACATTAATTTTAAGTGACTAGGACAGAGCTTGTTGGCTCATCGTATGTGTTCATTAAATATTTCTTGGCATATATAAAACTTAAAATTTATTTTTATCTTAAGTAATCAAAGCAATAGTCTTATTAGGTAGGCAGAATATTTTTCTGCTTTTTTTTCTTTTTGTAAAAAGAAATTAAGGTACAGAGAGGTTGAGAATCCTTCCAGAGTCACAGAGCTATTAAGATATTTGCCATGCCCTGATACTTTGCACTTGATTCTATTGCTTTTCTTTTTTCATCATACCATTTCTCAATATGGCACAATGCTCTCTTCAACACATCAAAAGCTAACCTAATAATCAAGTGAGCTATCATAGAATGAATGCCCAAAACAGTGTCAAAACATTTTAGCAAAGAGAGCTCACTTAAGGAAAAAAATGCATTCTACAAATTTAATTTATTATAATAGAAAATAAATTGCCACTTTTTAAGGTAAAACTTAGCTTTAATTTGACAATGCTGCCTCAAAAATTATTATGAAGGTAATATTAAAGATGAATAATAAATTTGGGAAAAGTATGAGGTATATAATTTAACAGTAATTTGTAACATTCTCCACTACCTCCTTCAAATTAGGATAGTTAATTAAAACAAGTTAAGTTAAAAGGATCCACGTTTTAACAGTGTTTGACCAGATATTACCTCTAGGTCAGAAATGTTAGTAGATAAGCTTAATGTAAACTCCATCCCAGTGGAAATAATAGGCACCCAGAATGACCAAGCTCAGGTAGAAGCATTTAATTACCAGAATAAAGTGGGGATGAGTATTACAATAGCAGTAGGGCTGGAGCAGTCCTTGAGGGTACATGGAACAGTCTGACATACAGAGATCCCTAAATGTGATTAATTAATCAAGATCTATCCATAAATAAAATTATTAGACATCCCCTAAGGTCTTGATTAGCCATTCTAAGATAAAACAATTCTAGAGTTAATTTACAAAGGCCTTCCATAAACCAGTAGCCTAGAGAATAGAACTTTGAGCCTAACTACCAGGTCATGGACCCAGAGCCTCTGCATGAAGAGTAGACAAAATATATTTGAGTAAGAACTCAGTTTTATCTTCACAGGATTGTACTATAAACTCTTTTAAGCCTAACCAAAAATGACTAACTAGGCCATACCTTGCAAAAAGAGGAATGCCCAAACTTCAAGGTTATACTGAATAGTAAATCAAGGTTAAACTAATTCCTGTGTTATTTCAAGGTTAAACTAATTCCTGTATTATTTGAATAGCCCCCTATTGGGGATCGAGCCCGCAACCTAGGCATGTGCCCTGACCAGGAATCAAACCAGCAACCTCCTAGTTCATAAGTTGACGCTCAACCACTGAGCCACACCAGCTGGGCGTCTGTGTTATTTGGATCACTATGCTCCAACTCAGGAATTAAACTGTGGTAAAATACTAATAAACAAAATTACTATTATGATTAAAATAAACAATCAGAGGGTAACTTCAATTCAGATACAATAAATCCTAGATGTGGTCTTCTAATTGAAGTAAATTCATAGGGCTCCCAATAGTTATCTGGCAAAAAAATTTCTCCATCCTCATAAAAAGCACATGACTTACCTGAAAGAGCGATATTTCTCTGACCTTCCCCTAGAGCACCACACAGATCTATTACATCCATGATACATGCTGGTAAGACCTAAAGAGCTGGACGGAGCTTGGCAGAATGGAGATAAACCCTGGGAAACAAGGAGTCTCCCACTTCAGTAAAGTCCCTGTGGTCACATCATCTATGACAGTGCTTCTTCTATGTCAATGTACATACAAATCACTGAGCATATTATTAAAATACATATTCTAATTCAGTAAATCTGAGATACCTGCATTTCTAACAAGTTCCTAAATTACACTTTGAGAAGCTAGCTAACATTTTGGAATATTGCCTCTAAAATGAATTACTCCTGCTAAGAACTCATAGTGTCAGATGAGATCTTGCATTTTGAATATTCTGCTCTTAGCCTTTTACTATATCCTTTAAAAAGCTGTCAAATCTGAATCAGGTGCAAAGCCAAAGAAGGGTCTCAAGCTGGCCCAGGTACCAGTGCAGATGGTTCTTCCATTCAGGCTTGGATGCTGTATGGAGTTTATGGCAAGCTCTGATGGAAGAATCTAGAAGAGGCACTCGGAGTTTAAGATTAAGGTCCAGTGTCCCTAAGCAGGTATCATCTTTTGGTGTGACACTTGTCTCCAATGTTGGATGGGACATTAGATAACCCTCAACCCAGGCTACCATCATAAACGAGGTGCTATTAGGTCAACTTAGCTGTAAAGTCAGAGTTACTCAGAAGCTTCACAAAATTAAGTAGAGGTGGTTTATGTGATCAGATCTGAGAGTGCCCTCAAAGGTATAAGTTGCAAGAGGTTATTCACATCACCAGGAACATGACTACAGCCACACCTGTGAGTCTCCCTCATCCCAAACCCAAGGTACCAAAAAAGTTCTCCAATACAAACTGGGTTTAGAGTAATATGCTAGAACAACCGAAAATTGTACTGCTTTAAGATTACAGCAACTCTCAGGGAAGATACTGAAGAACAATGCAGAAGGCAATACTTAATTTGTGCAAAAATTTGAGTAGTCACTTAAGATCATCCACTTTGCCAGGGAGGAGCACTGGGTTGGAGTCAGGATTGATATAAGGTATCTGCACAATGACAAATGCTTTGCTAGAAGTATTACAAAGAGATGTGGAGACCAGAGCTTTAAAATAATCATGCCCCACAGCCCACATGAATGTTCACTAGAAGACATTCTCTGCAAAAAAAAAAAGGTTAATAGTGACCAGATGGCAGCATTAGGAATTGAGATTATGTTTCACATTGCAAAGAGATCTGGACATTTGCGTAATGAGCTTATGAAGAAAAAGCAATGGCTGTTAAGCATAAACATGATCTATTCTTCATTAAGGCACATTTACCCGGGTACAAGCAACCTCACAACTTGGGGTTCTATTCATCTGGAGGTTTTAAGAAAAAAAAAAAGGGAGAATAACTCCAAGGTGAAAAATAAAAAGATTATGGTTCCAAGTGAGACTGCCATTTGGGAATGGACTGGCCATTTGGGAATTCTCAGTCACTAAGAAACAAGTAGAATAAGAAATAACATTGTTGGTTAAAATCTGGTACTGGACATCCAGGAAGAATGAGGCTGTCTGAACACTCTAATAACTAGAAGGGGCCCTAGCTGGTTTGGCTCAGTGGATAGAACGTCAGCCCGCAAAATGAAGGGTCCTGGGTTCGATTCCAGTCAAGGACACTTGCCTGGGCTCAATCCCCAGTAGGGGGCATGCAGGAGGCAGACAATGAATAATTCTCTCTCATCATTGATGTTTCTCTCTCTCTCTCTCTCTCTCTCTCTCTCTCTCTCTCTCTCCCCACCCCCCTTCCTCTCAGAAATCAGAAGGGGGAAAAAAAGAACTAGGAGTCTAGGTATAACTTTCGTGAACAATGCTTATACTATCACAACTCTACACAGATAAAACAAAGGCTTAGACACTTTAGAAATAAAGTTATGGCTAAAGACCCCTTTTCTCCCCCAACTAATGAAGTTGCCAACCAGATTCAATATAAATTGAAATTGTTCATAAAGTAAGTCAACTTTTACTCTGTAACTCTAGCCAGCTATGACTCTGGCCCCTCATAGAATCAAGGACTATATCCTTTTCTTACAAATTCTTGCATCTTATTCCAGTATCATAATTTTATAATTTCTTATTCTCATCCTTTTTTATGTAGAAATATGTATGGGTATACTATATATATATATATATATATATATATATATATATACATATATATATATACATACATATAACATATATATGTGTATAGAGTACATGTATTTATATTTAAAAATATATATATATATTCACAAAATACATGGAGGATATATGTGTGTGCATATATATGTACCAGAGGCCCAGCACGCACAATTTAGTAGCTTCCGCTTGCCTCAGCTGGTCACCCAGCCCACTGTCGCTCGTAGCTCTCTGCTGCTCACAGCTCTCTGCCCCACCCTCCGCCGCTCATAGCTCTCCGTCCCTAGTGGCTTGCACCCTGCCCAGCCCGCCACGAGAGCTGCTGGTGGTTTGGTCATGAGGGCGTCATGGCCACACGCCTTTTATTAGTATAGATATCCTATGTAATAAAAGAGAAACATGGTAATTAGCGTACGACCGCTACCCTTCCCATTGGCTAATCAGGGCGATATGCAAATTAACTGCCAGCCAAGATGGCGGCCGGCAGCCAGGCAGCTGGAAGCTAACATGAGGCTTGCTTGCTTCAGTGACGGAGGACTCCAACATTCCCCGCCTGCCGCTGCCGGCCTCTGAGCTTGCAGTTTAAGAAACATTGTAACAAATATAGAAGCTAAACAAAACCCCAGAAACCAGTTTTCAGCCGGCCGGGATCTCAGAGCTGGAGTTGATACAGTGTCTCGATTATAGAACCTAAACAAACCAGATACCTGCTTTCAGCAGCTGAGGCCTCAGAGCTGGAGCCAGAGCTAAAGCTGGCCCAGAATAAAAAAAAAAAAAAGGAGCGGTTGGGAGCTTCAGTCACCCACCAGCCTGAAAACAGCCCTCAGCCCCTCACCCAGACTGGCCAGGCACCCCAGTGGGGACCCCCACCCTGAAGGGTGTGTGACCAGCTGCAAACAACCATCATCCCCTCACCCAGGCTGGCCAGGCACCCAAGCGGGACCCCCACCCCTGATCCAGGACACCCTTCAGAGCAAACCAGCTGGCCCCTAACCATGCACCAGGCCAATATCCTATATAGTAAAAAGGTAATATGCCTCCCAGCACCGGGATCAGTGGAGCTGCGAGGCCTCCCGGCACTGGGATCAGCGTGACAGGGGGCAGCGCCCAAACCCCCTGATTGCCCTGTGGCTCTGTGTGTGACAGGGGGCGGGGCCACAACCTCCCTATCGGCCCTGCTCTGTTCGTGACAGGGGAAGGTGTCCCAACCCCCTGATCAGCCCTGCTCTGTGCCTGATAGGGGGGAGCTCCCCAACCCCCTGATCGCCCTGCAGCTCTGTGTGTGACAGGGTGCAGCGCCCCAACCCTCCCCCCGCCTCCACGGGCCCTGCTCTGTGTGTGACGGGGTAGAGCCATAACCTCCCCATCGGCCCTGCCCTGAGTGTGACAGTGGCGGTGCCCCAACCCCCTGATTGGCCCTGCTCTGTGGGTATTAGAGGGCGGCGCCCCAACCCCCTAATCCGCCCTGCTCTGTGCATGACAAGGGGGAGCTCCCCAACCCCCTGATGGGCCCTGCTCTGTGCGTGACAGGGGGCAGCGCCCCAACCCCCTGATTGGCCCTGCTCTGTGCGTTACAGGGTATGGAGCCCCAACCCCCATGATGGGCCCTGCTCTGTGAGTGACAGGTGGTGGCACCGCAACCTCCCCATCAACCCTGCCTTGAGTGTGACAGGGGGAGGTGCCCCAACCCCCCAATTGGCCCTACCCTGAGCGGGATTGAGGGTGGCATTGCAACCTCCCGATCCGCCCTGCTCTGTGCATGACAGAGGGCGGCGCCCCAACTCCCCAATCGGCCCTGCTCTGAGCCCGACCAGGGGCTGCACCTAGGGATTGGGCCTGCCCTCTGCCACCCGGGAGCAGGCCTAAGCCAGCAGGTCGTTATCTCCCGAGGGGTTCCAGACTGCGAGAGGGCACAGGCCGGGCTGAGGGACCCCTCCTCCCCCCCGAGTGCACAAATTTTTGTGCACTGGGCCTCTAGTATAATGTATAATTTACTTCTGTGTCTTCTTTCATTTTCTCTTACTATTATTTATGGACATTCAACAAAGGATCATAATGTAACTAGTAAAGACATAAAAGTCACCAAGAGATCCTGGACTCAGAGAGCATTAGTGCCATGACCCTGGCTCTCCTTGCACTAGCTGAAGTGACCCTGGATCGTCTCCAAGGGGGAAGGACCGATGTAAGCACATATGCCTTGGTTAGCCAAAGGTTAGACAGCACTAGGCACAAAAGGTGTGATGGTCCAATTCCCCTAGTGGCTATGTGTGTGTATATTCATCTCAGTCACTGGCTACAACTGAGTAACCTAACGGGACGGACACTGGACACAAACTGACCCAACATGATTCTCTCACCCAGAACTTAAAATTTAACAGCAAAAAAAAAGAGACAGAGAGTGCTTGGTGCTGTCATGTTTAGGACCAGGTTCTAGAGAAAATTTCCCCAAACTTTGGCTAAGGGCATCCTTATTCTTTGCTTTGTTAAGGTTCAGTTCAACATTTTCTTTAAATTGAGATTACACCAAAAATTTTTCCAACATATCCATTCTTTAGCTTAAACACAAAAGAGATACAGATGCTTACAATCAACAAAAAATATAGCTCTAAAAACCATAATATTAGACTGTAATATGTATCCTAAAAATACCTAGCAGAAACTCCAAAAATTTAAAAATTAGCAACACTAAAGGCTATTTGATGTCTACAAAGTTTTTTCCAAGTTATCCCTCAATTCTGAAATATCCTGTTTCCATCCTCAGCCCACCTTTTTCAGAAAGAGCCTAACAGAATATCTACTTAATATGTCTTTATAGACATCTAACTGCAATATTTACTGAGGTTCTAGTAAATTATTTAAAAAGTTTTACAAAAGAGCCTTTTAGGAGTAAGTAATGAATAGTCAAGCTGGATTTGGCAACAGATTATACAAAGTGGTTTTCCTACTCATTCACGTAATGGCAGCTCAGCTATGTCTGACCACACATCACTCTTTATAAAAAGGCATGTGCATGTGGTGAAGGACTTAACACTGAGGGAAACCCACAGCAGGGAAATTTAGAAAATTAATTGATGAGTGTTCTATTTCTCTCTCCATTCTGTAAAACTGATCATCTACTTTAGGAGATATGTCCTGTCTATAGTACAGCTAGTTGTGTGCATAAATGAAAATATGCTTATAGTTTACACAATATACATTTCATAGCAAAAGCCTGAAATAAGTCAAATGTGTAAAACCTGCCCAGATGAAGTACTTTTTGTTGAAAAGTTTCTAATTACTGTTTCTGTTTAGAACATATTTAGGTCTGACAAGTACATACCCAATGCATACAAAGAGATTCCAATTTCATGGAAGAATCTATTAGGACTACAGTCTCCATATAAAGTAGGTAAAGCATACAACCTATATTCATTTCTAATTCTGAAAATGTATGTAGTGCAAAGAATTTATCTTTTCTTTTCTTTTTTTTTTTTTTGGTCACACATAATTTCAGCAGGTTTTTACCTTTAAATTTTACGCTCTACTGAGAATGTAAGAGCCATAGAAAAAATGAACTCTTTTTCTACTTTCTCTCATTTTAAGTCTATTATAAATTTATTGTCAATTAGTATTGGCAGATACGCTGAATTTAGAAAATGAAGCTATACTCTATTTAATTCAGCAATTTTGTTGAATCTCCTGTTATTCCTAAGAACTTGCATTGGGAATTTTCTCATTTCCTATTACAAAATCAACAACTGCATTTAAACTGCATGACTCAAATATGTATGTAGTTAGCCATAATAAAACTTTTTTTTTTAATTTAATTTTTTTTTGAGATTTATTTATTTATTTATTTATTTATTTATTTTTCAGTTTTATTTTTATTTATTTTTTTTATTTAAATCTTTATTGTTCAGATTATTACATTTGTTCCTCTTTTTTTTTCCCCCCCATAACTCCCCTCATCCCAGTTCCCACCCCACCCTCCACCCTCACTCCCCACCCACTGTCCTCATCCATAGGTGCACGATTTTTGTCCAGTCTCTTCCCGCATCTCCCACACCCCTTTCCCCCCCAGGAATAGTCAGTCCATTCCCTTTCTATGTCCCTGATTCTATTATAATCACCAGTTCATTCTGTTCATCAGATTATTTATTCACTTGATTCTTAGATTCACTTGTTGATAGATGCATATTTGTTGTTCATAATTTGTATCTTTACCTTTTTCTTCCTCTTCCTCTTCTTAAAGGATACCTTTCAGCATTTCATATAATCCTGGTTTGGTGGTGATGAACCCCTTTAGCTTTTCCTTATCTGTGAAGCTCTTTATCTGACCTTCAATTCTGAATGATAGCTTTGCTGGATAAAGTAATCTTGGTTGTAGGTTCTTGGTATTCATCACTTTGAATATTTCTTGCCACTCCCTTCTGGCCTGCAAAGTTTCTGTTGAGAAATCAGCTGACAGTCGTATGGGTATTCCCTTGTAGGTAACTGAGTTTCTTTCTCTTGCTGTTTTTAAGATTCTCTCTTTATCTTTTGCTCTTGGCATTTTAATTATGATGTGTCTTGGTGTGGTCCTCTTTGGATTCCTTTTGTTTGGGGTTCTCCGCGCTTCTTGGACCTGTAAGTCCATTTCTTTCACCAGGTGGGGGAAGTTTTCTGTCATTATTTCTTCAAATAGGTTTTCAATATCTTGGTCTCTCTCATCTTCTGGCACCCCTATAATTCTGATGTTGGTATGCTTGAAGCTGTCCCAGAGGCTCCTTACACTATCCTCGCATTTTTGGATTCTTTTTTCATTTTGCTTTTCCGGTTGGGTGTTTTTTGCTTCCTCGCATTTCAAATCATTGACTTGATTCTTGCGCTCCTCTGGTCTGCTGTCGGGAGTCTGTATAATATTCGTTATTTCAGTCCGTGTATGCTTAATTTCTAGTTGGTTCCCCAATATAACATCGAGGGTCTCATTAGTTTTCTTGTAGATCTCATTAAGTATATTGGCGGCTTCTAAAAAGTTCTTGAGAGACCTTAAAAGTGTGGTTCTGAACTCTATATCTTCCATTGACAATTTTGTCCTGTTTCTTTGTCTCCGCATTTTGTTATGCTTCCTTGGTGCACCCCCTCATGGTCTTTGTTCGCAGTCTTATATTTAAACCTTGTTGTAGCTAATACCAGGGAGGGTTTGACCTCCAGGCCAAGTGGCTATGAGAATCAGCTGTGTCAGCAGTGAGAGAACTTCTGTCCTCTAGGGAGGTGCTAATCTAGCCTTTGCCTGAGGCTATCCGGCAAATGCCTGTGTGCAGGGCTTGGGCGGGGCGGGTCGCACAGGATCAACAGGGTGGGCCGGAGAGAGCAGTCATGGCGGCTCTCAGTCCTGTCCCCAGGGGCTCTGCCTCTCTGAGTCCCAGCACCCGCTGCAAAGCTCAGAGAGAAAGCTGCACTCGCTCTGACAGAAGCCAGACAGTCCCGCTTCTCCCGTTTGAGTCTGGGTCCCTAGAGACTCGCCCGTATCTGGAGCTCAGAGTCTGCGACTCCCTCCCGATTGAAAACGCCAACTGCGCCCTCCGCCGCCAGCCCGCTCCGCGCACTCCGCACCTCAGAACTTGACTTCAGCACTGCGCCTCCTCTGAGTGTCCGTATGCGTTTCTCTTTCCTCCTAGTTGTAGGACTTCCACTCAGCCAGCGGTCCTGTGGTTCTGGGTGATGTCCCTTCCGTTTTCTGGTTTCACTTTTGAAGTAGTTGTTCAAAGCAGCAAACTCCGGCGTTAACCTATGCCGCCATCTTGGTTCCGTAATAAAACTTTTAAGTAGACTATAGTGTTAGTGAAGTTCTAAGCTTTACCAGCCTTCCATCTCGTTTTCTATTATTTATTACAGATCCTGTTTCTCTTTACTTTTACCCTCAGAAGCCTAAACACTTCATAATTGCTGTCGAAGGATTCTGAAGGCACCCCCTCCCCAGAAACACAGTGTACAATTAGATCTCTACTCAACTATATTATTTCATTCTCCACAACCATGTACCTCTTCCCCCCATTCTAAAACTCACTCCTTTAATGAAAGTTTAGATGCTCTCATGGAATAAGATTCAGTTTTTAGATATAAATGACTAAGAGTACTAAAACCTCAAAAATGTCTTTTTAACAAATGAAAATTATTGATTAAAGTGAAGGATAAATGACATGACCAAAATCACATTGTTAGTGAATAAATCTAGTGACCTACACTCAATACTCCTGATTCATAGCTGATTTCTATATTATTGTTTCTCTCATCATTATACATCAATTGCATTAAAAGAAAAAGGAAATAATTTAATAAAAATATATTTCTATGAGCATTCAAAATCTAAGTGCTTACAGTTAAGAAACTTTTTAAAAATATTTTTATTGATTTTTTACAGAGAGTAAGGGAGAGGGATAGAGAGGTAGAAACATTGATGAGAGAGAAACATAGATCATCTGCCTCCTGCACACCCCCTACTGGGGATCGAGCCTGCAACTAAGGTACATGCCCTCAACTGGAATCGAACCTAGGACATTTCCGTTCATGGCCCCATGCTCTATCCACTGAGCAAAAATGGTCAGGGTAACAAAATTTTTAAGTAACGTTTTCAAAATACAAGTATGTTAACAATTAAGAAGTAATAGATATGGTAAATAAAAATTTGGATGATTAAAACTACAATACCTAACTGGTAATGTATAAAATGGCCTAAGTTATATCTTAAAAAATAATAATTACATTTCATTATCTATATATTTTTTAGCATTAGGAAAAAAAATAAGATAACCAGGGGCAAAAATGACTCAGAGGGAAGAGAAGAAAGTGAAATGAAATAGGTGGGAAATTGTTCATGTTAATAACATATTTAAGTGATTCTTTGGAGATACAAATTAAATTTGTGAATGCACACACTAGGCAAGCCCTTCAAAAGGATACCCTTCTTATCATTTTAATGGATTGATTCCCTGCTTCAAAGAAAAGAGTAATGCTACATTTCACATATAAAGATTAACTTTTTCTCCTCAAGTTTCTGTGACTTTTTAAAATATGGATAAGTTTAACAGTGAAATGAAATGAAAAAAAAAAACCTCTCAAAACAGACAATTTTCATATTAAAAGTTCCTTTCACATTGAATTATGTCACCTAAATATGAATACTTTTTTTCCTCCAAATCCGCTCAGGAAATTTTTCCATATGAAAGAACCATGAATAACATGGAGAGTCTTTTTGTGCATCAAAAGACCATCCTCTTTCCCATTTTAGTTTTAAAGCAAACTTCTTAAAAGGCTGGCTTTTTCTCCAGGCTTCTATTTTGTTACCACAACCCACTGTTACTGAACTGCTAACTGTAACCACCAGTCCCTCTGAAATGACTTTTGCCCTGGTTACTAAAGACCTAAATGCCAGATATAAAGGAATGTGGGCATCGCATTTGGCCTCAGTCATCTTAGTGTCCCACTCCATTCCTCTGAGATCTTGCTCTGCTTCCTGGACACTGCTCTGGCTGGACACTCGCCAAGCCCCCAGTACGCCTCATTTCCACACCAGGAATCCATCCGCAGCCCTTTTCTTTGTCCAACCTTTGCATTCTTCCTGGCCAATTTCACCGTGAAAGATAAATCTATCTTTTGGCTATTCCCAAATCTGTATCTCCACCAAAATCTCTCCTGAACACTGGACTCCCCTTTCAATGGACACCTCAGTACCCCCTCAAGTAGATGACCAGAAGCATGTCACGTATACCACATGGAACACAGAACTTATGCTCTCCCCTAAACTGCTGGCCCATTTTCTTAAATGCTCTTTTCTATGACCTGCTAAAGCCAGAACCCCAAGTAGCCACTTGGACTCTTCCCTTCCCCTCAACAATCCCGCAAATTCGTGACTCCAAGCCCTGACAGTGTGACCTCTGACCTCACTCTCAGGTCAATCCCTCCCGCCACTGCTTTAGTTCAGGGCCTCATCATTTGTGGCCTAAATTGTTCCAGTGTCCTTACTTTTTTAATGAAATGCATCTCTTATTACAAAAGCAATATATTTTTACTGCAGAGAAGTTCAAGCTAAAGATAATAGAAAGGAAAATTAAAACCATAATCTTTATCCAAAGATAAATATTCTTACTACTTCAATATATATCCTTCCACAAAATGTTCTTGCTTCTGTAGCACATTTTCCTGTCATCTATAATCCCCCTCCTAATCCATCCTTCACAGAAGGACAGTGATGTTAAAAACTCAAATATGACTCTGTAATTTCCCTGTTTAAAAACCCTGTGTGTGTCCAACACTGCCTTCAGGATTCAAGTTCAGAATCCACAGCACAGTACAAGTCACTGTTGCTTGGCCTCTGACTTCATTTCCACCACATTCTTTGCTTCAGCCATCTCTGCTTTCTTACATTCTTTGTATATATGACTTCATACACTGTGGCCTCTGCTTAGTGAGACCCATCCTGTCTTCTTTCTGCGTAATTAGCATTTGTCCTATTAGTAGTTCAGCTAATCCTGCAACTGTTTGCCTCAATTAGTGTGAGCAGAGTGATCCTGCTGTGTTCTCACCATTCTCTCATAATTCCTTGAGCATACCTTTTATAGACCTTATGGTCTACACATTGTTATTGCCTTTTCTGGCCCCACTGTTAAAGGAAAACCCAATTCAAAGGCATCTTCTTTATTAGCCTTTAGCAATATGGTCAAACCCATGTATTTTGGAATTAGGTCTGGATTTTAATCCCAAATCTGTTATTTACCTCATTGTAGCTATAGGTCAAGTAGTCTTTCTGAGCCTAAATGTCTCCATCTGTAAAATGAAGTGATCCCCGATTTCAAAAAATTCCAGTACAAGAGAAGTCAGTGGTTCTCCATGGAGGGTGATTTTGCTTCCCAGGGGACATAAGGCAATGTCTGGGGACAGTTTGGGCTGTATTGGCTGAGAGGGGGAAGGTGTTATTGGTATCTAGTGAGTAAAGGCCCAGGATGCTGCTAAACATCCTACAATGCACAGGACAACCTCCCACAACAAACAGACATGGACTCCAAATGTCAGTAGTGCCATGGTTGAAAAAGCCCTAGGGCAATGCAGGCATGCCTTTAGCATACTGCACACCAATTCCAGTGCTTGATAAGTGATAGAGATTATTACCAGTAAGAGATTCATATATTCCAAGTTCTGAAAAATTTTGAGTTGTGTTTTTTCACTTTTTACATTTTACATGTGGTAGATTAGCTCACTCTTCAGCAAGCATTCGCTCCCTGCAGAAATATACGCTCTCATCCATTGAACTGCTTTGAACAATAGAATACAGACATAAGTGACAGTGGGCCAGCTGTGAGTTGCATCTTTAACAGGCACCACAAGTTCCAACTTTCTCTCTACACTCCTGCCAACAACCATAAGAAGAGTTTTCTCCTAAGTAGTTACTTTCATTTCATCTGAGCCCCAAAATGAGCACACAGGAAACAAATCTAAGCACATCCCTGAGAGCCAAAGCCTGGACTACACCTTCGTGGACCCAACCCAGAGTTCAGAACCAAGCCAAGAAGAACCAAGCCTAGATCAGCCAAACGCTAACTGATCTGCAGACCTGTGAGCAACAAGTAAATGCTAAGGCCCTATACCACTCAGATTTTGTGGTTGCTTGTTATACAGCGATTATTCACTGATTAAACCACATCCTTTTGTACCTTTATTCTTACATAATTTCTCCCACACTAAAAATAAATACATAAATTAATTAGTTGATTGGATTAAACATAAAAGAAAACAACACCAAGACATTTTTCTTAGCAGAATAGGATCTCTCTTAGAGAAACACATGATAATCATATTAACATCGCCTAATAAATGCTTTGTTTTTCATTTTATGTTTCATTTTATGTTCAAGTTTATATAGTTTCATATATACCAGTATATGAAAGTGTCCAAAGTGACCACAATGTGGCTATTAAGAAAATATTTACAAATAGCACAGGAGAGGGATGGAATAAGAAACAAAGTAACAGTTGGAATATAGTTTTTGGCATAAAATTATGCCAAAAGAATATTGTAAAAGAAAAAGTACATTAAAATCAACTTCTCTGAAGGGGAATAATAAGTAACTCTACTCACAATATTTTAAGTTATAGTTGAACTCTTTACAACATTTAATATCTGTTTGCTCTATGTCCTATTTCTTTGGAACTTGATTTCTTGTTGTTTATATGCTATGAATTAAGGACATTAAACAAAGGATCTACATATTACCTTTTTATGGCCTTGGATGGTACAAACTTTAATCACAGTGTCATCCATGCTAAGTGTTTAATAGCAAAATAACACCTTGTCAATCACATATGTCTTTAGTTCCTACTACCACTGTTATTAAAATGTTCATAATTAATTAAAAAATGATAACTATAATTGTGAAAGTCCCTAAAAATTGTGGTCCCATTAACATAACAATGTTTAGCAATCATTTTTTCCCTTTCTTTTTAGCAAAAGATTGTTAGAAATCATCATCCTAAATTGTTATAGACAAACTTTGCCTGTAAGTTGGAGGCTAGCACATTTTGTTACATTACTTACATTATTTACATGAACATAATCATACGTATCAGACTCTCAACAGTAGATGTAGAGAGAGACTGAGAAATTGATAGATTTTGGCTCAACTATTAAAGGAAGAATTACTCATATAACCACATGCAAAAGTCTATATCTCCTTCTTTAAATAAGTAAAGAAAGAAGGTGAAAAAAAACTGACTATTACTCTTCTTTAGGTAGATATTGATAAACCAAGTTAATATTTTAGTTAATAACCTGTAAATACAAGAAAGTGATTGGAGTTCAGGGACATGAAGATTTGGGGCACATATTCTTCTAAAATCTTCTAGTATATATTGACCAAGGCCTCTTGCCAAGAAGAAGGTGGATTTATAAAGTACAAATATGTAAACTATTTTTATCACAAATGAATTATTATATAAATTTTTCTGTTGAGCAAACTGATTTATTTTAACTAAAAAATCATAACGGCATCAGCACAATAGTACATAAACAAAGCTTACAACATCCCTTTTCCCCTACAGTCCACCCTAAGACTCTCAACTTCCAACTTCCCCAAATGCATTTCAATTTTAATGGAAACAACACAATTTTTAGAATGAGGGAGAAAAAACTACAATATTCTTTCATGAAGAGGGAAGATTCAGTTAACGAGCAATAATTAATCATAACGACTTGCTTCAAACTACCTTCTTGTCGAGAATTATGCAGACTCTATAAAATTGATAGCCTAGAGTGCTCTAGAAAAAAAAGAAAACTATTTCTCCATGGTATCCTTGCTCAACTAACATCACTAAAAGATGAAGCATCTTAGCCTGAAAGGAGAGAAATAGCTGTCATAAACAGGTTCCTTACTGTTCCTGGAGTATAAATAAAATTTTGAACTGCCTGTTTAAGCTTCTTTTCTTTGCTAGTAATATTCTGGTTTGCAGCTTTGTTGATGGATGCCAAACTCTCAATATCACCTGCGAAGGAGATAAAACTCAAATTTACAGTGAGTTATATGACTGTGTCATGACTAAGAAGATTTGGTACAACAATTTCACAGCAGCCAGAAAAAAATATATTCGTGCTTAATATCAAATATATGAAAATAAAAAGAAATATAACAACCAAATTACAATTAAAATGAAAAAAGTGAACCTAGGAAACATTCTACAACCAGCCCTGGTCAAGTTTCTTTTTTAAAGCGAATCACTCCACTTCTGGTCCATATGTCTATTACAGTGCTGACCCCTCTCTACTGTGATTATTCATTATCTTCCTTACTAGAATATGACAGTCATGGAGGAAAGACCTATGTCTGTGTTCCTGAACTTTTAGCACCTTGCAGTCTCAGGTCCAGAATAAATATTAAACAGATGTTCCCTCAATTAAATTCAACAGTGAAATTATATCCTTCATTCTCCCAACTCTTCACTTTTATGTGATCAATGGCCAAGGCCCAAGGTCAGCCTGCAGATATATTTTTCTAATCTGCTAAAAAAAACAGTAAATCTCAGATTATTCTCCTTATTAAGGAGTAATTTTCAAAACAACAAAGTATGTTTAAAAATATTACCTGATTCTAGAGAAGGCCACTTAAATCTTTAATTATTTTAAATATTATCTTTCATACATTAAAGGTGATGGGAGAAAAAAATCTGGAAATGAAAAGAACAACTACAAGAAAATTCTACGCTTAATAGACAAAAATATTTGAGATAATAGTGGGGAGAGGGATAGAAAAGAAGTATGAGTAATATAATAGGTAAATGAACAACTTTCCCACCAGATAATTTTTATAAGGATAAGTTTCGTTATCATTTGACATGTATGTACTCTGTGGTAATAATTTCTGTATGCATATTTTTTAATATATTTTACCTAGTGTTTAGTGGATTGTAGTTTAAAAAATTCAAATGACAAATAATCAGTATTAAGTAAATGATGGTGTAATAGTGGTATTAAGAGTAGTCATTCTATTATTAATAAGTAATATTATTAATCTTACAAACTTTTAGTAATTCCGTATTCCTAAAATCAGTACTTTATCAATATTTTCAGATACCAGTTCATTTAACAAGACAAAATATTTATGTATATATAAATAGGCACAGTATGGCTCAGTTGGTTGAGCATCCTCTCATGCATTGAGAAGTTGCTGGTTCAATACCCAGTCAACTTGGTCGGGGCACATGCCCAGGTTACAGGTTCAATTCCCAGTGGAGGACAGGTATGCCAGGGTAAGCCATGGATGTTCTCTCTCATCAATGTTTCTCCTTCTCCTTCTCCCTTCCTCTCTCTCTCTCTGGTCAATAAAAACATTTTAAAAACACACAAAAAACAAAAACAAAAAACCCACATGATGACGATGACGAGGAATAAAATAAAACATGGAATTCCTCAACTAAGATTTTTCCTCTCTCCATAAGCCAAGCTACTGGAAATGTTCTTAGTAACATTAGCCTACACAGATATGGCACATACATAAAATCATATAGATACCTAACTGAATACTTACTATATATCAGTCACTCTTGCAAAGCCCTGTACATGTGTTGCCTCATTTAGTCCTCATAATATTTTTTGGGGGGTTAAAATAGTTTTAATTCCCTTTACAGATGAAGAAACTGAGACACAAAGACATTTGGTAAATTATCTAAGGTCATAAAATAAGAGAGCTAAAAGATAACCTGGACTGACTCTTTTAAAAAAAGCACAGTAACCGAGCATCTATCATAGATTAGACACTCTGCTGAGGAAAGTGACAGAAACATGCCTTAGTCCATTTTGGCTGCTATAGGAGTACGTGAGACTGGGCAGTTAAAAACAGGAGAAACATAGTACTTCATACAGTTCTGGAGTCTGGAAAGTCCTAGATCAAGGACCTGGCAATATGGCATTTGGTGAGGACTGCTTCTTACTTCCTAGGTGGCCATGTTCATGCTGCATTCTCACATGGTGAGAGGGTGAGGGAGCTCTCTGTGATTTCGTTCATAGGGCACCCATCCCATTCATCAGAGCTCCATCCTTACGATCTCACCTCCCAAACACTCTGCCCCTAAACCATCACACTGGAGATCAGGTTTCAACATACGAATTGGGGAGGGAGAACACAAAAATGCAGTCTATGGGAACATGGTTATAAAAGTAAGGCATAACTCCTGTTCTTCAGAAGGTAACAATACTGAATGAACAGAGAACTCTGGGAACAGGACCTGCTAGTGGAAAAAAAGATGTGAAATGAGTAAGAACTAATTGTGAATAGCTATAACAGAGATTATGGTGGACATCTAAAGCTATGAATATTATAAAGCATTTTAAGCAGAAGAAACAGCGAAGTACTAAAGAATTTTAAATTAGAGAATGGCCCATGAATATTAGAATTTAAAATCGTAATCTGTGAAGTTACTTTGGATCAGCAGAGTTAGTCCAGTCAAGAGACTGTTGTAGTGAAAAAGAAAAAGTGTCAAGAGGAACAGGAAGGAAATAGTAAATTTGAGAAGAACTTTGTCTTTAGTTGACATGTGGAAGGGAAACAAAAGATATGAGTCACTCACGGCTTTGAAGTTCTGAGCCTAGGACTCTGTGATACCAGGCACAGAAATGGGAGGTGGAGATGAAAAGTTGTTTTTGAGAAAAGGATGAGACATTTACATTCAATCATAACATTGAATGTGTTAGCATGATATCCAGGTAGAAATAAATATAGCAGATAGCTGAGAGATAGGAACGATATTAAGAATAAAATATGCAAAGAAACAAAAATAGGAAGAGGAATGATGAAGAGATGAAGACATGATCTGAGAGTCAGGATGAGGGTCAACACAAGGTATCAGACCCCAGGTGACGACAGGACAGTTTGGAAGCTGGAGATGAGACCTTCAAGTCAGGAATGGAATGAAATGCAAATGGAATGAAAAACCACTATTTATTTTTCCCTAAAAGTACCCTTCATCAGACTGTTGGGCAGCATGAGAAAATGAAATGCCATGCTACATCTGACATCTTCTCTTAACTTGTAGACATGTCCTGAAAACATATACCCTAGTAAGGCTGCAACACAGTTCAATAAGGCAGAGTGAACTAAATTAATGTTCCTAAGCTTTACATCAAAGGTCCATTAATCTGTTTCACAGTAAGGATTAAATGCATGAGAACACTATATTTAAAACTGAAATTATAATAAATACTCAGGGAAACGATATCTCCAAACGAAAAAACAGCAGGTGGTTCATGGTCACCCAGAAAAGTAACATTAAAAATAAAGCAGAAATGTTAACTATAAAACCAGGTCCTGCCCCCAAGCGGGTGATGGCTATTAGAATCTTCTGCAAAACACCCAAAAGAAGGATCAGTAAAGAAGAAATGTCCAAGCATAACATCTCACAAAACACTCCATTACTAGCAACTTTAATAAAAAGGTAATCTATTAAATATCACAATACTTCTACAGTTCTTGCTTTTGTTGTTTTTGTTTGTGTGTTTGTTTGCTTGTTTGTTGGTTTTATGTAAGGTCGTAGTCATTTGTGCCTCATAGGAGTGATCAAAATTGGATTAGCAGATTTCTACAGTATGTTGATGATCACTTACAATAAAATCAGAATGAGAAAGGGAAATTGTCTGAGAGGACCATTGAGCCAGGTAATAGATTCAGTCTAATATATCCACACAGCAGGAACCAAATTAAAATGTAGATGGAATTCTAATATAGTCCAATTGGAAAGACTTGCTCCAGTTTCTTACACAAGCTTGTTTGTTGTTTGCAAAAAGCTAATCCTGAAGACACAAAATTGGTTATATTAATTATTTTAGACACTACTACGTGTATAAACATGTAAGTTAAAATAGCATCAAGGTCATAGTGTTTGAGATAAAAAGAGCAAAACAGACAGCAGTTAGAACCATTCTCTTACCTAACTCAAGAGCAGGTCATAAAATAATATTTGCAAAATTCAGAATAATGCAGATGATTTCGGTAGATCACAAATCTTGTACGTAAATTCAATATGCCTTCCAATGGCATCTAAATTTTTCCTGAGAACAAAGCAGCATGAAATCTATTACTTTCCATCTTCCTTCTCCTGTCCAATTCTTCTCCTCATTTCCTTTCCCAGCTGAGCTGTGGTATCACTATCAGCCTAGCCCCATCTGTGAAGAAAAGGAGATGTCAGTAGTACTGAGCACTTTCCTATAACTTCTAAGGGTCTGGTTGGAGAGAGATGGAGGGGTCTTATAGACAGGCCTTAGAGAAAGCTGCGTGAAGAAAATCACTGTGCTGCTTTAGTGAAAAACAAGAGAAAGGGAAAGAAGAAATGAGAGGAAAAAAGAGCATATTCCTGGATAAGACACTAAAAGAAACATTTACAATGACAATCAACCTAGTATAGTTTACACCATTCTGATCTCTGCAACGTAATAAAACAAGTGAAAAATTTAACATAAAGGCAGGCTTCGAAACCTAAGATATTTCTTTGGGGGGAAGATGAATCTGAATTCTTAAATAACTAAGATGTACAAAACCCTATGCAGTAAACTACAAGGGTGTCAAACTGTTATTTAAATTTCTGAATAGAAAAGAAAAACCATACGATAACCTCTGAAATTTGAGTGAAATTTTTCACATGGAAAATTTGCTATTTGAAATAACTTTATAAAACTGACAATGATTCTAACCATGAAAAAAAAATGTAAATATTGGATTATGGATATCTTGTTGGCTAAATTTTCTAATTAAAATGTAATAAAATTAGAAATAAATAGAGGTGCACGGCACCCGCCAGTGGGGGTGCCTCAACTTCCGCGGGCGTTTAAATAGCCTCTCTCCCCTCCCACCGAGATTCAGGAAGATGGCGGCGGTATAGGCAGACGCGTCCCAGGTCGTGTCCCTGAGCAAATGGAGTGAGCAGCTGAAACTAGTAACATCCACCCCGAATTGGCGAAATTCCTCAGCTGGCGAGACGGTTTACATCCGGGAAGAGCAGAACTCCCCTGGAAAGCAGATCCAAGCAACAGCAACCTCCTGAGCACCACACCCTCTGCTGAGGAACAGCAGCTGTACGTGAAACCTCGCCCCACCAGCCAGAAGAGCCACCACAGCTGTGAACAGCACCCACCAGAGGAGTTGCTGCCAACTGAAGAGCAGCTGCTACCGCAACCGCCCGAAGAGGAACCGCAGACCAAGGAGTCACTGCCACCAAGGGAGCAGCCACTGAACGACTCAACGTCTAGATATGTCAGTGAGATCAAACATGGGTAGACAAAGAAACCCCCAAAGGAAAGAGAAGGAGGACTCTCCAGAAAAGCAGCTAAGTAATACAGAGGCATGCAACATGACAGAAAAAGAATTCAGAATAAGGGTCCTAGAGTGCATAAACCGGATGGAGGAAAAAATCGACAACCTCAGCAAGAAGCAAGAAGAAACAGATGAAAAAATCGATAACATATGGAAGAAGCTAGAAGAAACAGATGAAAAAATCGATAACATATGGAAGAAGCTAGAAGAAACAGATGAAAAAATCAACAACTTAAGTAAGACCCAAGAAGATATGAAGAGCGATATAGCTGCAATGAAAAACTCCATTGAAAGTATCAACAGTAGACTAGGAGAAGCGGAGGACCGAATTAGTGATTTAGAAGACAAGGAAGCAAAACACACCCAAAATGTACTGCAATTGGAGAAAAAAATGAAAAGACAGGAGGAGAGCCTAAGGGAGCTTTGGGACAACATGAAACGAAACAACATACGAATAATAGGGGTACCAGAACAACAGAAGGATGAACAAGGATTAGAAAACCTATTAGAAGAAATAATATCAGAAAACTTCCCTGAGGTGGGGAAGAAAAAAGTCACACAAGCCCAGAGAGTCCCAAACAAGGTGAACCCAAAAAGACCCACACCAAGACACATCATAATTACCATGGCAAATGTTCAGGACAAAGAGAGAATCTTACAGGCTGCAAGAGAGAGACGGAAAGTTACATACAAGGGATCTCCCATTAGATTGTCAAATGATTTCTCAACAGAAACACATCAGGCCAGAAAAGAATGGACGGAAATTTACAAAGTGATGCAAAGCAAAGGACTGAATCCAAGAATACTCTATCCAGCAAGGCTATCATTCAAACTTGAAGGGGAAATAAGAAGCTTCACAGACAAAAAAAGGCTAAGGGAGTTTATCACCACCAAGCCAGCAATGCAAGGAATGCTAAAGGGACTGGTATAAAAATAAGAAATTAAAAGCTCAGAAAGAAAACAGCCACACAAAAACAGAAATGCCTACAAACAAGTACCTTTCAATAATAACTTTAAACGTAAACGGACTAAATGCTCCAAACAAAAGACATCGAGTGGCTGAATGGATAAAAAAACATGACCCATACATCTGCTGTCTACAAGAAACCCACCTCATTAGAAGGGACTCACACAGACTGAAAGTGAAAGGATGGAAAAATATCTTTCAGGCAAATGGAAAGGAAAAGAAAGCTGGGGTAGCAATACTTATATCGGACAAAATAGACCTCAAAGTGAAGGCCATAACAAGAGATAAGGAAGGCCACTTCATAATACTAAAGGGATCAATACAACAAGAAGATATAATCCTGGTAAACATATATGCACCCAATGCAGGAGCACCCAAATTCATAAAAAAACTCCTGGAAGATATCAAAGGAGACATCGACAACAATACAATCATAGTAGGGGACTTTAATACACCACTGACAGCACTGGATAAGTCCTCTAGACAAATAATCAGCAAAGATACAGCAATCCTAAATGACTCACTAGATCAGATGGACTTAATAGACATCTTCAGAACACTTCACCCGAAAGCCAGGGAATATACATTCTACTCAAATGCTCATAGGACATATTCAAAAATAGACCATATATTGGGTCACAAGCAAAGTATCCCCAAATTCAAGAAAATTGAAATCATAAAAAGCGTCTTCGCAGACCACGATGGCATAATATTAGAAATAAACTACAATAAAAACAACCCAAAATACTCAAACACCTGGAAGCTGAATAGCATGCTATTAAATATTGATTGGGTTACCAATGAAATCAAAGAAGAAATTCGAAACATCCTGGAAACTAATGACAATGAAAACACAACAATCCAAAACCTATGGGACACAATGAAAGCAGTCCTGAGAGGGAAGTTTATAGCTCTACAGGCCTATCTCAAAAAACAAGAAAAAATGGTAGTAAATCATCTAACTCTACAACTCAAAGAATTAGAAAGAGAGCAACAAGAAAACCCCAGAGTGAGCAGAAGGAAGGAGATAATAAGGATTAGAGCAGAAATAAATGACATAGAGACCAAAAAAACAATACAGAAAATCAATGAAACCAAGAGCTGGTTCTTTGAAAGGATAAACAAGATTGACAAACCTCTAGCCAGACTCACCAAGAAGCAAAGAGAGAGGACCCAAATAAACAAAATCAGAAACGATAGAGGCGAAATAACAACAGACCCCACAGAAATACAAATGATTGTTAAAAAATACTATGGACAGCTCTACTCCAACAAACTAGACAACCTGGAGGAAATGGACAAATTCCTAGAAAAATACAACATTCCAAAACTCAATCAGGAAGAATCTAAAAATCTCAACAGGCCAATAACTATGGAAGAAATTGAAGCAGTCATCAAAAAGCTTCCAGCAAACAAAAGCCCAGGACCAGACGGCTTCACAGGGGAGTTTTACCAAACATTCAAGGAAGAACTAAAACCTATCCTCCTCAGACTACTACAAAAAATTCAAGAGAAAGGAACACTTCCAAGCTCATTCTATGAAGCCAGCATCACCCTAATACCAAAACCAGGTAAAGACAACACAATGAAAGAGAATTACAGGCCAATATCCCTCATGAACATAGATGCCAAAATCCTCAACAAAATCTTAACAAATCGGATCCAGCAGTACATCAGAAAGATCATACACCATGACCAAGTAGGATTTATCCCAGGGATGCAAGGATGGTACAATATCCGCAAATCAATAAACGTGATACATCACATAAACAAATTGAAAGAAAAAAACCACATGGTCATATCAATTGATGCAGAAAAAGCATTTGACAAAATTCAACACCCATTTTTGATAAAAGCTCTCAGCAAGGTGGGAGTAGAAGGATCATACCTCAACATAATAAAAGCCATATATGACAGGCCCACAGCCAACATCATACTCAATGGACAAAAACTAACACCATTTCCCCTAAGAACAGGAACAAGACAGGGATGCCCCCTCTCACCACTCCTGTTCAACATAGTACTGGAAGTGTTAGCCATTGCAATTCGGCAAGAAGAAGAAATAAAAGGCATCCAAATTGGAAAAGAGGAAGTAAAACTGTCCTTATTTGCAGACGACATGATATTATACATACAAAACCCTAGAGACTCCATCAAAAAGCTACTGGACTTAATACATGAATTTGGCAATGTAGCAGGATACAAAATTAACCCCAAGAAATCCGAGGCATTTCTATACACCAATAGTGAACTTTCAGAAAGAGAGATTATAAAAACAATCCCGTTTACCATCGCACCAAAAAAATTAAGCTACCTAGGAATAAACTTAACTAAAGAGGTAAAAGACCTCTACTCAGAAAACTACAGGACGTTGAAAAAAGATATAGAGGAAGACATAAACAGATGGAAGAACATACCGTGTTCATGGATTGGTAGAATCAACATCATTAAAATGTCCATACTACCCAAAGCAATCTATAAATTCAACGCACTTCCCATTAAAATACCAACGGCATACTTCAGAGATCTAGAACGAACTCTCCAAAAATTCATCTGGAATAAAAAAAGACCTCGAATAGCTGCAGCAATCCTGAAAAAGACCAAAGTAGGTGGGATCTCAATACCAGATATCAAGATGTATTACAAAGCCACTGTTCTCAAAACTGCCTGGTACTGGCACAAGAATAGGCATATAGATCAATGGAATAGAATAGAGAGCCCAGAAATCGGCCCGAACCAATATGCTCAATTAATATTTGACAAAGGAGGCAAGAACATACAATGGAGCCAAGATAGTCTCTTCAATAAATGGTGCTGGGAAAATTGGACAGATATATGCAAGAAAATGAAACTAGACCACCAACTTACACCATACACAAAAATAAACTCAAAATGGATAAAGGACTTAAATGTACGACAGGAAACCATAAAAATTCTAGAAGAATCCAAAGGCAACAAAATCTCAGACATATGCCGAAGCAATTTCTTCACTGATACAGCTCCTAGGGCACTTGAAACTAAAGAGAAAATGAACAAATGGGACTACATCAAAATAAAAAGCTTCTGCACAGCAAAAGAAACCATCAACAAAACAACGAGAAAACCCACTGTGTGGGAAAACATATTTGCCAATGTCATATCCGATAAGGGCCTAATCTCCAAAATTTATAGGGAACTCATACAACTTAACAAAAGGAAGATAAACAATCCAATCAAAAAATGGGCAAAGGACCTAAATAGACACCTTTCAAAAGAGGACATTCAGAAAGCCAAGAGACATATGAAAACATGCTCAAAGTCACTAATCATCCGAGAGATGCAAATCAAAACAACAATGAGGTACCATCTCACACCTGTCAGACTGGCTATCATCAACAAATCAACAAACGACAAGTGCTGGAGAGGATGTGGAGAAAAAGGAACACTTGTGCACTGCTGGTGGGAATGCAGACTGGTGCAGCCACTATGGAAGACAGTATGGAGTTTCCTTAAAAAACTGAAAATGGAACTCCCATTTGACCCTGTGATCCCACTTCTAGGAATATATCCCAAGAAACCAGAAACACCAATCAGAAAGGATATATGCACCCCTATGTTCATAGCAGCACAATTCACCATAGCTAAGATCTGGAAACAGCCTAAGTGCCCATCAGTAGATGAATGGATTAGAAAACTGTGGTACATCTACACGATGGAATACTATGCTGCTCTAAAAAGGAAGGAACTCTTACCATTTGCAACGTCATGGATGGAACTGGAGAGCATTATGCTAAGTGAAATAAGCCAGTCAATGAAGGAAAAATACCACATGATCTCACTCATTCATGGATAATAGAGACCATTATAAACTTTTGAACAATAATAGATACAGAGGCAGAGCTCCCTCAAACAGATTGTCAAACTGCAGCAGGAAGGCCGGGGAGGGTTGCGGGGCAGGAGGTAGGGGGGTAAGAGATCAACTAAAGGACTTGTATGCATGCATAGAAGCATAACCAGTGGACATAAGACATGGGGGGATAGGGGAGGCTAGGGGACTGTCTAGGGCGGGGGGATAAAATGGACACATATGTAATACCCTTTGTAATACTTTAAGCAATAAAAAAAAAAAAAAAAGAAAAGAAATAAATAAGGAGAATCTGACCAGGCATATCTTAAGATTTTTGAAATATATTTGTATTAGTTTTCTGGGGCTGTAGTAACAAAGCACCACAAACTAGGTGACTCACACAACAGAACTATATTGTCTCACAGTCTGGGGATGAGAGGCCCTAAGAGCATGATGTCAACAGGGTTGGTTCCTTCTGTGGGCTGTGAACAAGAACCTGTTTGATGTGTCTTCCCTAGTTTCTGAGAGGCTCAGGCCTTCCTTGGCTTGTAGTTAGTGTTCTCCCGTGCATATGTCTGTCTCTTTGTCCAAATTTCCCTTTTTTGTAAAGACATCAGTCATCTAGGATTATGGCCCAAACTAATGATTGCATTTGAACTTGAATACGTCTGTAAAGACTATTTCCAAATAAAGTCACTTTGAAGTTAGGATTCCACCATATCTTTGTGGTGGTGGGCGGGGCAGGGGGGTAGGAGATATAATTCAAGCCATATCAACATTCTCTAGGGTAGATTGCATTTTCCTATAAAATAATGGTCTGGCCTCCTTGTGGGAGCGTTGGCAAGCACCACAGGACTTGACTTGGCAGATGATATGTGAGTGGAAGTAATGTGTGCCTTTTCTAGGAAGACATATAGGCAGCTGAGACCTCTTCTGTACCCTCTGCCACCGGAGCACCACCATCTCCCATAGGGCTGCCCTTTCAGCCTAGGCAGGAAGAACCGTCACCTACATTGAAAGGACATGCAACCTCTTTCTGGATGTGAGCCAGATATTTGGGGGTCATTAGAACTACAATAAACCTAGTCAAGCCTACCCAAAAATGATCTACATAACCTCAAAAGAGAAAATCAAAAATAAAATTTCAGACTCTCTAAAACAAAATAAAAAGATTTCATACTAAAATCTTTATGCTATATATATAGTAAAGCTACAATCACAGAAAAATGTATCCCCTAAAATACTTTCATTATCAAATAAGAAAATTTAAAATGTTCAAAGTATTAATAACTATCTTAAGAAATCAAAAACTTATGAAAGAAATTTTCAAAAGGTAGCAAGAGAGAATTTTAAAAGATTAAGATAGACTTCATTGAAAACAAAAGGATAAAGTATAAGTAAATCTAAAAGAATGCTCTTGAAAAATAGCATAAACATGGACAAAACACTGACTATGACAATGATAATAAGTCAAAGAGAGGAAACTAGAGAAAAGAACAGGAGGAAGGAGAACATGAAAAAGGAAGGAAAACTTAAGAAAAAAGAGTAAGAACAGAGAGAAGCAAAATTAAGAATGAGAAAAAGGAACACATTCCTGGGAAATTAAAATAACTAAAAGGGATTTCACATCTTCAGGCTTACTTCCCAAAGCTCCCCACCTTCCCTGTGTCCCTGTGCGAGTAACTCATGGGCCCTTGAACTCTCCACACTCCGTCTCTAGGACAGAAATTTCCTGACTCTTGTTCTTCAGCTAACATCACCATTTTCAGAACTTTTTACCCCCAACCTCCTTCACCAGCAATCCACATCAAATGTCTTCTCTATGAGATCTTAACTCCATCAGAGCACACTGAGCGGTAATCATGTGTCCGTTTCCCACAAAAGATTTTTAGCTTCTTGAAAGCAGATATAATGAAAGGGTTTTGGAGACAGGAGAGTCAGTTTTAGTGTAAGGGGGTCCATGGGAGAGGGATGCATACATGATGGGCAGAGACAGCCCCAAGCTGCCAGATTGTTTACAAGCATGTTACAAGATAAGGGGAAGAAGAAGAGAGGGCACGGGGTGAGCTTTGAAACTTTAAAACTGATACCACACAGGGAAAAGGGGGAAAGTGGCCAATTAGGAAAGAACGGGGGACATAATATAAGGAAGGGTCCAATTAGAAAGTGGAATGAACAAAGAAACTACATTTATAAACCCATAGACAAAGAGACTCATGGGACCAGTTTTTTCTCATTTTAGAGAAAGAGCAAGGCTCTCCATTTTGGGGACCCCTCCCCAGGGGGAGTTTGTATACACTTGCAATAAACTTCCATACTTTTGCTTAAAATCTTTTAGTCTGAGAATTTTATTCTTCAGACTTCATAGGACAAGAACCCGCAATTAGAGAGTCCGAGCTTGCCATTTGGGGTATCAATAATTTTCAGTCCTATCTCTAAATGAAAAACAGGCAGTCCTTGTTTTGCACTGTTCTTGGCTAACGAGATCAATGGAGCTCTGTAAAGCAAGAACCCAGTTCAGATATGCATGATTTTCAGCTGACAAAAAGCTGTGCAAATTGGGGACTTCCAGAATATAGTACAGTGCCCAGCATTTGATATATATTAAATAAATATTAACAAAGGAGTGGAGGAGTTCTCTATAGTAGCTTACCCACATCATAGAGCTGAATAAAACTTTCAAAGAACTATATTAAAAACTAAGGTAGAAATAAGAAAAATGAAGACACTGTAAATCAGTCCATGAAAGTATTCTCTCTCAAGACTCAATGTTGATCCTAGCCTCCTTCTTTCTAGTTCCACTCCATAGTCATTCAGTTATCCAGTCTTCTAAAATTTTTCTTCGAAATATTCTTAGATCTCTTTCTCCTCTACTCTCTATCATCACTGTCAAAACTCACTCCTTTGTCTTTTCTCTCCCTCAGACTACTAAATAGCCTAACTGAACATCCTACAATCAGAAGAAATCACCTAGCATCATAAATCAAAATATTTGACAAATGTATAAGGAAAAAAAAAAAACCCTCAGGTTTTTTTTTAACTTTTAATATATTTTAATTCTTAAAAACATATGGAACAAAAAGGCATTGAAATGTGCCTGTATTAAAAATAAAATCAAGAAGGAAACTGAATAAATTAAACACTGGGTCTCAAACAATAGTCATGATTTAAATTTTATTTGGTTAACTCAACTTGTGGGAAGAATCCTTTGATGAAACTACTATTTTTATTTGAAAAAAATTGTACTCTACTAGAATGCACTGAAATTGAAAATGTCTATGATATGTAGGATTTAGATTTGGTGAAATACTCAAAAGAATCACAGAGATGACTTATTTAATAGTTTTTGCCTAAGAGAAACAATTAAAGAGAGATTCTCTAAATGAAAGCAGAAAAGGCAGAACCTGTGAAAATCTTTTGGCTGAAATATTTAGACACTGCAATACAAAAATATTAGAAGGATATTTTGCTTATTGATATCCAATTCCTCAGCACAATCTGTTGCAAAGAATATCCTTCCTAAATTGAATGGCATTTACACCTATCTGTTGGACATAGTTGGGTAGGTCTACTTTGGGATTCTCTAATCTATGTATCTATTCCTCTGTCTATATTGTAACCCATCCCATCATTCTTTTTACCTTGATTTTGTAAATGATGACCTGTAAATTCACATGTAGCTATGGATAAACAACCTGTTTGTTTAAAGGATTCTAGGAACTAATTATGTGTTTAATATACTAATGTGTTCAATGTAAACTCTTTCATTAGTATGTGTTCCAGTAAAATATATAACATTGTTTGGTACATGTATTTTTAAGATGCCTACATGGTATTGTGCTGAATACCTCATTTTCTTTCTACCTGTCTTCACTCTACTTTATGTTTTTAAAGGCTATCCAAGGCACTTCATATGCATTCAGTTGATTATTCCTAATGATACATATGATTCCATATGCGTTATCTGCAATTTTTCCTTACCTGTCCCTCCATTACAGATACCAGACTGTCTCAACTTCCGACTATTACAACAAGCACTACAATTAACATGCTTGTTCATGACCCTGAATGGCTGGTCTCTATAAAAATTTTCCAATATAAATAACCAGTAGAAGGATCAGAAGGAGAGAGAAACACATTTTTAACCACGTTCTGTCAAATTGCTTTCCAGAAGAGCAGCACCAGTGTAGACCACCAATTGTTAAATATAGTCTTAATTTGCATTCAAAATATATGATCTCATTAAAATAACAAATACACTAAATATATTTAGTAAGCGTTGCCAAATATATAATTTAATTTAAACCTTCTTTGAAGGTTTGTAATAAAAACAAATTAAGCAGTTGGCCTAGATTACCTAAAGTATTGCCCTGGGACCACAGCTAAAAAGCAAGCGCATTAAGCCCAGATTTTAAAAATCAGAACATGAGTGAAACATTTATTGCTCCTTCTTGAACCAACGGACATTTTTGCCACACCCCTCTGACTCTTCACAAATCATACCTTCCAGAGACTGCAAATGCCCATTGATCTCCAGATTGTCTTTCCTCTCAAAACACATTGCAGACAAGTAATATTTCACATTTTCAAAAGTTAGGGCATGCAACTATCAGATAATTTTATGAATCATAATTTTATGAATCCATAATTAGTAACATTGCCTGGCCAGTGTGGCTCAGTGGTTAAGTGTTGACCCATGAACCAGGAGGTCACAGTTCATTTTCCACTCAGGGCACATGCCCAGGTTATGGCCTCTATCCCCAGTAGAGGGCATGCAGGAGGCAGCCAATCAATGATTCTCTCTCATCATTGAAGTTCCTCTCCCTCTCCCTCCTACTCTCTCAAAAAAATAAAAACATTTTTAAAATAATAATAATTAGCAATATTTAGACCAAAACAAAATAATCTTAATGAACAGTAGGTTCCAAAATAGTTCAATTAAATCTCAGATGAAACTTTTTGCCATATTCTACCAACCAGAAAGCCTTTCACATTGCTCTGAAGGCTGTGCATTTATTCCACACTGTTGTAAATGGACCAACTTGAAGTTAGTGGCTCTATTTAATAACTCATAAATGCATAATCTAAAGGCTTGGCTTTGTTATGATACCAACAGAAACTGCAAATATCCCTGAATATGATAAGAATGAATCAGTGATATCAAAAATTAAAAGTCTTTCCTATGTGAATATATTCTCATCTGGAGGACACTGAATAATTTCCCATAGACTCTGTCCCTGTGCAACATTCTGTTGGTCAAATCTCAGATTTTTGTGTTCATGTTAGTTCCTACTACAGTGAGAGTAAAAGCATAACAATCTAATACCATTTAATAAAATTAGAAATTTCATTTGATTACCAGTTGGATAATAAAAAACCCTGCTTTAAAATGTACAAATTAATATTATTCACCAAATAATTTTTCTCAATGGCTTGTCTTTAACAAATTAGAGAGCATGTTTGGATGTAACCCTAAGCACTTGCAACATGAATCTGGCAACCCTACCAGGAGCAATAATCCAAGGAAGCATCTAGGAGCTTAGATCCTGACCACTACCGCACATCTGACAATGTGACAATTGACTTTACACAATTCCCCATAATCCTATCTAATAAAAGAGTAATATGCAAAATGACCATCACTCCAACACACAAGATGGCTGCCCCCATGTGGTCAAAGATAGCTGCCCCAATGTGGACACAAGATGGCCACCACAAGATGGCTGGCAGGGGAGGGGAGTTGGGGGGGACCGGGCCAGCAGGGGAGGACAGTTGAGGGCAACCAGGCCTGAAGGTGAGGGCAGTTGTGGGCGATCAGGCCAGCAAGGGAGGGCAGTTAGGAGTGACCGGGCCAGCAGGGGAGGACAGTTGGGGGTTACCAGGCCGGCAAGGGGAGGGCAGTTAGGGGTGACCAGGCCGGCAAGGGAGGGCAGTTAGGGGTGACCAGGACTGCAGGGGAGGGCAGTTAGGGATGAACAGGCTGGCAAGGGAGGGCAGTTAGGGGTGACCAGGCCTGCGGTGGGGGGCAGTTAGGGGCAATCGGGCTGGCAGGGGAGCAGTTAGGTGTCGATCAGGCTGGCAGGGGAGTGGTTAGGGGCAATCAGGCAGGCAGGCAGGCAAGCAGTTGGCAGGCAGCAGCAGTCCTGGATTGTGAGAGGGATGTCCGACTGCCCATTTAGGCCCAATCCCACCAGGATCAGTCAGACATCCCTCGAGGGGTTGCAGATTGGAGAGGGTGCAGGCTCACACACACACACATGCACGAATTTTGTGCACCGGGTCTCTAGTACATTTATAAAAACACCATCAGACAATTTCTACCCTGAAATGTTTTGCTGCCAATCAAATATTAGGAAAAAATATACACCATGAATAAAGGAGGAAAAATAATAGCTAGCATATACTGAGTGCTTATCATGTACCAACCACCATGCTAGTTACTTTATTATCTCAATCAATTATCACTAATTGTAGCCAAGGAGAAGGTACTATTATTATTTCATTCTACCAGCAAGGAAAATGAGGCCCAGCTAGCAAACTTTGAGATGGGATTCAAACTCAGATCCTGACTCTCAGACCCTTGTTCTTAAACTCTTAAGTGTATTTCCTATCCAATCAGAACAATCAAAAAGGGTTTTACCACAACAAAGGCCAGTGTTTGTTCTATTATGGGGTATCTTCCTCTTGTTTCTACTTACAGAAAAAAAATGAATAGGTTTCCTAAGTTAACATTCAAGTCAAGTCTATACCCTGAGGAGATGTAGTCAGACAAATAGTACAAGAGAGCAATATCCTTTAAGGTGTAAAAGTTCAATTATCTTTGTTTACATAAAAGTTAGCCCACAGGCAGAATTACCCTGGAACAAAAGAAGGGCAGCATAGCTATCCAACAATTACCCTTTATTTACTATTATGACTCTCTGGATCTTGAGATGCCATTTCAAGCCCTTTACCTTCTGCATAACAGCTATACATATATCCCATTTATTGCTAGATATATTTTATGTTAAAAGCATGGAGATGTGCATGGATAATTTTCCATTATGAACAGCTACACTGAGGAATGATTATAAAATTAAAGTCCTCTATTTGTCTGAGGAAACAGAAGTATCTTATTTCCCATTATATCTTACCACTTTACCAATTAAATATTATGGCCAATGACTTAATATTTTCATCTTAAACTGCTCCTCTCCCAAGGCTATAGGGAAAAAAACATTTAACTATTAATAGCATTTCTTCATTTTAAATAAACAAAATATTATATCATTTAAAAATTTTTAAGTTGACAATAATGCCAATGACACATACTGCAAGTATTTCTAAGTAGATTAAGAGATGATATAATAAAAGATATGCAAATGATTAATAACTATTGATATTGTTTTGTAAACAGAACTTAGTTCATTTTTTATTCATATAAAAATAGCAAATGTGTTATTGGTATTACAAAATTACCACCAAGACTTCAAAATTGAGTCACATGAGCCTTAAATCATCAAAGAACCTTATATGCTACCTGGATTGTTGACTAATAAAGAATTTAATTTTTGCCCTAACCAGTTTGGCTCAGTGGATAGAGCATTGGCCTGTGGAATGAAAAGTCCCAGGTTCGATTCCAGTCAAGAGCATGTACTTTGGTTGCGGGCACATCCCCGCACTGTGTGCAGAAGGCAGCTGATCGATGTTTCTCTCTCATCAATGTTTCTAACTCTCTTTCCTTCTCCCTTCTCTGTAAAAAAAATCAATAAAATATATTTTTTAAAAAGAATTTAATTTTAAATTTTATGCAACAACATTATATAGTTTATAAACAAAGCTTCAAATAAATTTCTCATATACAAAGTCATGATTTTGACCATAATTACTATTATGCAACTTTATTCAACATTATCTCATTACATGCTTTCTCCTATCAGTGCTCCAAGTGTCTTTACAAATTTCATGCAAGTTGATTTTATTTATTTACTAGAGGCCTGGTGCATGAAATTTGTGCACAGGGGGTTAGGAGGGCAGTCCCTTAGCCTGGCCTGCACCCTCTCCAATCCAGGACCCCTCAGGGGATGTCCAACTGCCAGTTTAGGATCGGGCCTAAACCAGCAGTTGGACATTCCTCTCATAATCCGGGACCACTAGCTCTAACCAGTCACCTGCCTGCCTGCCTGATAACCTTTAACCCCTCTGCCTGCCTGCCTGATTGCCCCTAACCCCTCTGCCTGACTGCATGATCACCCCTAACTGCTCTCCCCTGCTGGCCTGATCGCCCCTAACTTCTGTCCTCTGCCGGCCTGATCACCCCTAACTGCTCTTCCCTGCCAGCCTGATCACCCCTAACCACCTCTGCCTTGGCCCCTGCCACCGTGGCTTTGTCCAGAAGGATGACTGGAAGACGTCTGGTCTATCTGGTCTAATTAGCATATTACCCTTTTATTAGTATAGAAGATGTGTTATTTATCTATAATACCCTTTATTTTTAAATTATGCTAAAATTTGATGTTTCATTGTGTACAATCATAAGTTATTCCATCAAAATTAATTTTATTTTCATATTTACATATATGCTATTATAGCAACAACATCTCTAACACTTTACAGAGCCAAATCCTAGGAAGGAGTTGGAAATCCCCTGGCTCTTCCAGACCACTAATCTTCAAGCCCTGTGCTGAAGATCACCTCCTCCAATACATTTGTGGCACAGATTGTAGGGAAGGTTTCACAATGTATGCTTACCTCCAAACTCATCAAGTTGCATACATCAAATATGTAAAGCTTTTTGTATGTCAATCATACCCCAATAACGTGGTTTAAATATACATTTTATATATATATATAAAAACTTCCATCAGATAGTTAATAAATGCCCCTGTCACACCCACCAACTTTCCTCTTTCATTGAGAACTTTAGAAACAGGTGACAGTTTGTCTCACTCCAACTCTACCAACAGATTCTGAGATTGCATAATCCATGTAGAAACCAATCCTACAGCCCCAGCATCTTTAACTCACCTGCACTACAGCCAGACACCCAACCTCAGACACACCTTTGGTATATTTTACCACAATCTACCACCTCTTGGCCTCAATTCTTTCCTACTATGCCCAGAGCCCACTGATGATTGTAATACAGGGGTTGGCAAAAATAGGTTAGCAGTTATGAGTACAAAAGAACAGAGCTTACTTGTGTATTATTATTTATGCATTATTACATTATTTTCCATATGAACAACTGTAAATCTACTTTTGTCCCACCCTGTTTGTTCACACAAAAACAACTGTAAAAGAAATGACTTGTCAGAAGACCTGGTAGTGCATCAGGATATACTTCAACAAAATTTGTTAATGAAATTTATAATCGAAACAGAAAAATCATTTAAATGAAATACATTTCTGACTAACTTTAATGGCCTATTACTGCTTTCAGTATTACTTGTTTTAGTTTCAGGTACACAGCATAGTGGTTAGAACATCATATACTTTACAAAGTTATCTTCCTGACATTTCAAATACCCACCTGGCACTATACATAGTTATTACATTATTATTGACTACATTCTCTATGCTGTACTTTAAATCCCTGTGACTATTTTGTACCTGCCAATTTGTATTTCTCAATCTCTTCACCTGTTTCAACCCCCAACCCCCCTCCCTCTGTCAATCATCAGTCTGTTGATTATTGCTTTCAGAAGTAAATATTTCTAAGATAAGCCCAGTTCTATAAGTAGCTGATAATTATTTATTTTCATGGATTACAAATGTTATCAACATTAACATTTGAAAATATACCATGGACTTAATTTAAATAATACTAGAAAAAAAGATTATATACCTTATCTACATTTTATAAAATATCACTGTACTTTGTATGTATAGGGTATCCCAAAAATGTATACACAGCCTTTGAATAATTATAAAGGCAGTGTTTATTAAAATACATTTCATTTTCAAAGTTGAGCTATCAGCTGTTAAAGTGTGTATACATTTGGGGGCGGGGGGGTCACCTTGTATAATGGGCTTGGGAAATTCATTGCTCCCAAATATCTAATGGATATTAGGCTGATCAAAAATTACTCAATTTAAAGAGCAGAATGTTGGTAACAGGCATTGGGTGGGGGGGGGGGGGGTGAATGGGGATATGTTAGTCAAAGGGTACAAACTTCCAGTTAGAAGGTAAGTACAGCATGGTGGTTAATGATGCTGTATTATATGGCTGACAGTTGCTAAGACAGTAGATCTTAAATGCTCTAACCACAAAAACAAATGGTAATTTTGTGACATGATGGTGATTATATTGTTAAAGAAGAGGAGAGGGGCTCGTCTCCCCCCCCCCCCCCCCCCCCGTTGCTCATGGGGTTGGGCTTCTTGTGATATCCCGAGAAAAGGAATTTTCTGAGACTCGCATGGGGGGATGAGATATGATAGAAAGCTTTATTTCTGTGGAATTATACCCCTGGGTTTCCAAAGTCCCATTTCCTTTAGTTCAATCATAGAAAAAGTGTAGCTGGGGTTTCATCAGAGCTAAAATCAGAGCCAGTGTCCAGTCCAGCATCAGGCTAGCTTTCCATGTTGGAGCCAGGTCCAGTCCACCAAGAGGCTAGCTTAGCTTGTGTTTCCTACTGCAGTCCATTATTAGTCCATTGCATTTGGGTCTGAATGCTTATGGGCCACACGGGCAAATGCAAGAGAACCAAGAGAGCGCACCCAAGCAACAAGAGTCCCAAGTGCCCAAGAGAAGGAGCTTCTTTGCTTAGGGGATTATGCATTCCCAAATGTTCACGCTCTTACAGTAAGCAGGCCTATCCTGGACAACAATCTCTGTCCCCAGGTGTGACTGACAGACAAGTGCCTTTCCTCTGTCACCCCAGCTTCACTGGGCATGCATCGATCTTCTCTTTGTTGAATCCCTTCCCCAACGTTTTGCATGGAATAAGCCAGAGTTCCCTGGGGAGTATGAAATTGGAGCTTCCTAGTGAAGCTGTCCAATGACATGCCTATAATATCTGGCCTTTCCTTTGTTTCTTTCCTGTTATGAATAACTAACTAATGTACACCTTAAAAATACACAATGTTATCATAATGTTATATGTCTATGATAGCTCAATAAAACTGACAAAAAGATGTTAAAAATAAAATAAATTTTCATATTAAAATAAATAAGGGTACTCAGGTTAAATTCACTCTCAGAGCCACATGATTGTTATTTAACACATCCATGCTCACATAATAAATGTAAAAACTAGAAGACGTATTATCTCACTATCTAGGGAGGAAAGAAGTATTACACAAGAAGTGGGAGAGATAAGGACCAGAAAGAACAATGTGAGGATGTTAGCTTTAGGGGGTGATGGTGGAGTGAGAGCTGGAATATACTTGCAAACACAGAAATAAATGCTCAACTTAAAATTATTCTGATTTTTCAGACCTGATCTTCCTTTATAACCAACATCTCATAAAATGTATTTTATACATACATCTTAGGTTAATATGTGTTCATATACGTGTATTCCATGGAGGTGGCAATTTAGTTTTATTTTTCATTTTAATTAAAGCAATAAGAGAAAAAGCAAATGAAAAAAGCAGGGATGCAGAGGCAGGCGTAACCATGTGACTGCAAGCCCTAGGAATGTGCAAAAAACTTGTGAAAAGCTTGGATTTTTGCAAAATATGGGAGGGAATTTGAATATTTTAGCTAAAACTTTAAGATGTGGCAATAGAAAAATATTTTAAATGCATACAAAGCACAACATGGTGAATATTCTCTAAGTCAGTGATTTTCAACCTTTTTTTATCTCATGGCATCCGTAAACTAATTAGTAAAATTCTGTGGCACACCAAAAAATGTACTGTTTCCATTTCTGATTTTTAAAAATAGTTATAATTTTGATTCATTCATACTAGATGACTACTGTGTTGGTTGTTGTTTTTCTTATTTGACTATCTAAGGGAAAAGAGGTCAGTGCCCCTGACTAAATAGTCAGGTATTGCATGTTTTAAAAATTCATAGGCACAGGTGAGAATGGCTGCTCAATGTGTGTATATAGTTCACAGGACATATATAAAGGAAAATGAAGAACACACAAAGTAAAGAACAGTTAGTGAAAAGACATTCAGACTCCCTAATAACAGGGAACCACATATTTTGAAAATAAGGTATCATTTCATATCAGCAAATCTTTTAAAATTCTGACAATACTGTTGGGAAAGATGTGGGAAAACGACAGAGCATACCAACTGTGTGTGGGAGTTTAAATTGGCTCAGTGCCTTAGAAGAGCTATTCAGCAAAATCTAGGAAAGTTGACAATATTCATAGCCTATAAGCCACTATTTCACTTCTATGTCTAAATCCTAGAGAAGCATGTGCCTATGGAGACATGAACAAGAATGTTCACTGCAGCGCTGAAAGTACAAAAATAAATTGGAAATTTATAAAAAGGAGAATGAACAAATATTGCATATCTATAAAGAGAAATTTTATAAATACTTTTACATGGACGAATAAGAGATAGAGGGAAAGATAAATCTCAAAAACATAGCTAGTTTTAACCTCCCACATCCCGTCCTTTACTCAAAGCAAAGGTAGCTTTTGAGAGTCATTCCTTTTGATACCTTATGCAAATGCAAGATTAAACTAATATAAAGATAACCATATGATAAAAATCAGATGATTAGATTCAATGAACTAACAAGCAAAATAGAGACAGCTGACAGGTATGGGGCTGGATAGGGGGGTAGAAGGGATTAAGCAAAAAAAATGAAAAGAGAAAGAACTATCTGAGGAAATGTCAACTCTTCTTCTAGTTAATAAATGCACAGTTCTCACATTGAAAAGATTGAACTGAAGTTGTGTTTAATATAAAATCAAGAAAAATTATTTAGCCTACTGCCAATGGGTTACTATGCTTCTAGGTAAGCTTGCCGTGACAATATGTGGTATTATCATAAGTTATCATCAGTCAGAATTAAAACAACTAAAAGTTTACTACTTACAATTTTAAAAAGAAATTTTACAAAGTAAACCCAGTGTTCGAATTATACTTAATATTTTCCACTGTAGATAATGCTTCATTCAAAGCAAGCTTTGTTTCTAGCTGAAAAGTAATTTAAGCTCTTGAAACTTTAATCTATAATATAGGGAAATCACTCATTTTCATAATTAATAGAAGCCTGCTGATATAGAATCAAAAGAAACATTTTTTTTTAATCCTCACCCAAGGATATTTTTTCCATTTATTTTTTTTTTTTTTTAGAGAGAATGGAAGGGCAGGGGAGAGACAGAGAGAAACATCTATATGAGAGAGACACATTGATTGGTCACCGGCCACACATGACCCAATCTGGCTTAGAACTGAGCCTGCGACCGAGGTATGTGCCCTTGACTGGAATCAAACCTATGATCCTTCAGTCCACAGGCCAATGCTCTAACCACTGGGAAAAACCAGCTAGGGCCAAAAGAAACAAGTTTTAACATTTCAGAGATAAAGAACAGTTGGATAAAGACCAATTGCATTGATAGCTGTCAACACACTAACCCATGCCTAAAACTGAATGGGAAAATAATTGTAATCACATTCGTAAGGAATGCCACTGACAGAAACACTATAATACACCCCTTTCTAGTTCATAAAATCAATAAATCAATGTTGGCATACTAGAAGTCTGAAGGAGCCAATGGGAATAAAATAGATCTGAATTTTGGACACTGTACAATCAAGCACCTGACAGTGCTGGCACACAGTAGGTGTTTCACAGATATACTAGTATTAATTGCATCAATAGAGAAATAAAGAAAAGAAAAAAAGCATGAAAGCAGCGAGGGAGGAAATCTGTCATTTTATTTCAGAACCATCTTCCTGCTAAGTCCCATTCATTTCTTCATTTATTCATACTGTTCATTTTTTAAATATATATTATTATTGATTTTGGAGATAAAGGGAGAGGGAGAGAAAGATAGAAACATCAATGATGAGAGAGAACCATTAATTGGCTGCCTACTACAGGATCCCCGAGCCCGCAACCCAGGCATGTGCCCTGACTGGAAATCGAACCAGGACCTCCTGGTTCATAGGTCAGTGCTTAACCACTGAGCGATGCTAGCCGGGCTGATGCAGTTCATTTAATTACATCTACTGAGTATCTGCTCTAGGTGCTAGAGAAAAGAGAAAATAAACAAGTCTCCTCAACACTGCCAGCCTAAGGCTACCAGTTCTCTTACCTATGGATTTTTGACCAGATAAGTCTCAGTGTTGGGAATAGCATTATTCCTTTATCCTTCCACATAATGCTCTTTCAGGGAATAATTTTAAATATTATCCACCTCTGTAAACCAAATAAGAATAATGTATTCCATGCTAAATATAAATATAAGTCAGTTTACTTACCCATATCTTAATATAGTCAAATATTCACTATATCCTTGTGCCTTTGACTATGTGTACAAACACACATACTTTAAACTAGGTTTACAGCAGCTGTACACTTTGCAGTAGCTAATATCTGTTAGTGTGAAGGAGGACAATCCATTAATTATATTCTCATCCTTAATTCACCTGCTTTTAAAAGATATTTAATTTTGAACACATTCCTATGTTTCATTAAAAATAGGAATACATTTTTGTTAAATTCCTAAATCTAGTATTTCAACCCAAGAGGACAAGCTTGTCAATCTTTCGGGTACTTACAATCAAAAAAATGAAAAGTTAATTAGCTAAGAGAATGAAATCATTAATAAAGATGTTAAATCCTTCCTGTGCTAAATATTATTTATCACTCAGACTTTTGTAATAATGTATATTTTTAATTTTTATAGAAAACTTGAAACTGCCAGAATAAAACCTTAGTATCTACCACATAGTTTAAAAATATTTGAGCTACTTGAAGATGAAGAAATAGGAAAAGGTATATCTCAAAAGAAATATATAATTTCTTAACCTTATCTTACCAGTTTAAAAAAAATGCTTCCAATAGTATTCTCCCAAGTGGTCCTTCATTTTATTTTTGAAAGTGATGCTGAAAATTTATAGTGTTAAATTTTAAAAACTAAACTATTATCTTATTGAAATGGAGATTTAAAAACTTGAAAGCTGGATGAGAGCTGCTTTTTCACAGCAGGTTACATATTCTCTGTCAACTTCAGTATTTCTTCATAAGTCACACCATACTTTAGTGTAGAAATAAATAAAACCTTTGCCAGGAATATTTTCAAAATATTTTTAAAGCAGTCAATCCCAACTCATAGTAAAACAGATGAAGAGCAACAAACGTTCACGTTTAGCAGGCTGTTCTGCTTTAATCATGAGCAGTCAGCCCCTGAGAATGAAGAACACTTCTCTGCACTGTGACAAAGTCCCTCTGCAAACAGCACCACTTTCTCATGAACAGCAGCAGACACAGGGGTATCAGCTTGTGCCTGTTATCTTACAGAACCCTGCATGCTGCATGAATGACTACCCTTATGATTGAGTAAATTCCCAAGTCATAATTGTGGGTCCTTCCAAAACAAATTTTTGTTTTGTTGTTCTGTTTAAGGAAATATGACTTTAAAAAAACACACCACACCAACAAATTTCTTAAAAGAAAAAAATGGAAGAGTTGTCACAGCAGGCTGATGCCAACCCCACTGGTATATATCATCCAGTGCTGAATCCCAAATTGAATGTGAACTGTACACAGGATAACTTTGTTTCCTCGCCCACCAGTTGCCAGTACTGTTTCCTCTCTCCCCTAAAAAATCCCTTCATCTCACAAAAATATGGGGCTCACTAAATCTATAGACCCAAGTGATTATCCCCATCAGCAAAATCTAAAGGGTTGCTTCAAAAATGTATTTCCATGGGCATCCATAAGATCCATGACAGAAGAGACCATACTGGATCCCAGCCCTAAGTCTTTCATAACCCAGAATATGACTAAAAAAACCAGTTTATTGCTGAAGTAGAAGACATAAATGAAATACTTAAAAATCAAAATATCCAAAATGTAGCAAATCTACTTAAATCGTTTGAGAAGTGAACTGATTTCCCCATTAAATTTTTCTCAGTTAGACTTGTTTCCCAATAAAATGTGATTGGATTCTTTAATCTTAGAAAAGTAATGACTTTGAATTGTTTCCAGATATTTGATTGCACAGAAAATAGATGGAAGGCATTTTACTTATTGATAAAGTAGCCCCTGCTCAGTTATCAAAGAGTAAATGTGATTTCTAAAATCACTTTTAGCATATATATATTTAAACTTGTTTGTATGAAAATAAGCCTAAAATTATTATTCTGTTCATTAAATTAAAAACAGATATTCTTCTTGTAAGAGAATTTGTTCCAGTAAAATTAGACTTTAGGCAAATTTTTTCTAAGTTTGTCTTGCCTTCTCATAATTCTCAAATAAAACTCATCATTCCACAAAGGGAGAAAACAATATTTGATTATAACAAATCACATTTAAGAAAGTCCCTCCCATTTTCATTTTTATGATTAATATTTAAATAAATACCAAAACTCAACCTCTTGAATCCAGCACATACAAATTCTTAAAGAGAAAAACAATTAAATTTACATAAAATTATCTGCCACTCTAGTAGATAGAGACAACCCCATATATTTCTACTATTTAGGTAGTTATCACCAAACTTACAGCAATATCAACAAAATCTTTCAGCAGCTTAAACCCATCTTAAAAGTGTAAATAAGTAATCAGGGCTTGTGTTTTTCCCAATCTTTTGAACTCAATTTTCTCTATCTTAATCAATTTATCCAAGAATATGTAAAAAGTTTGCTACAGTATCTTTCAAGACAGAAGAAATATTCCACCAATATTGAATTAATGCCTAAGTGTTAGCAGCTGTTGGCACTTTCTTTCACCTAGATAGTTAACACTGTTATCCAAAAAAAATTAGGTTTGCTTTGTAGTGATTCTCTTCAGTCATATAGTCTTACTTGAGGGATTTAGGTTGCATATTAAAAGAGAAGAAATCATAATTAAGCTCCCTGTTCAAAAATCTTTAAAGACGCTCTCAAACCCAAGTTAATGATTTTTTTAATTCTTTAAAATTTATTTTTCAATTACAGTTGACACACATTATATTAGTTTCAGGTGTACAACCAGTGATTAAACATTTAATACCTTATGAAGTGAACACCTGATAAGTCTAGTACCCAATGTACACTATAGACAATTATTACATTACTAGAGGACTGGTTCATGGGGGTCCCTTGGCCTGACCTGCTGGGGTCGGGTCGAAACCAGCTCTCCAACACACCCCAAGGGGTCCCAGATTGTGAGAGGGCGCAGGCCAGGCCGAGGGACCCCACCAGCATACGATCAGGGCTGGGGAGGGACAGGCCAACTGGGGGGGGGGACCATGGGAGGGCTCCAGGGAATGTCCAGCCCATCTGGTCCAGTCCCGATCGGCCGGACCCCAGCAGCAAGCTAACCTACCGGTCACAGCATCTGCCCCCTAGTAGTCAATGCATGTCATAGTAACTGGTCTAACAGTCTGAGGGACAATTAGCATATTAGGCATATATATAAATATATATATATATATATATATATATATATATATATATATATATATATATTCTACTCCCTATGCTTTACTTACATCTCATGACCATTTTAATAACTGACAATTTGTACTTCTTGATCCCTTTCACCTTTTCACATATTACCCAACCCCCTTACCATCTGGCGACCATTAACTTGTTCTCTGTATCTATGACTTTATTTTTGTTTTTCTTTTTCATTTATTTTGTTCATTATATGCCACATATAAGTAAATCATATGGTATTTATCTTTCTCTGACTGACTTACTTCACTTAGCATAATACTCTCTAGGTCCATCTATGCTGTACCAAATAGTAAGATTTCATTCTATTTTATGGCTAGTATTCATCTTCTTTATCCAATTGTCTATTGATGGGCACTTGGGTAGCTTCCATATCTTGACTATCTATAATAATAAAAGCATAATATGCTAATTAGACTGGACGTCTTCTGGACGAAGCCAGGGCTGCGAAGGCCGAGGCAAGCCACCACAGCTGCGAGGGCTGAGCCCCTGGCACGAATTTCATGCATCAGGCCTCTAGTTGTAAATAATGCTGTAATGAACACAGGGATGCATATATCTTTCCTAATTAGCATTTAAGATTTCTTCAGATAACTACCCAGAACTGGAATTGCTGAATCCTTAGGTAGTTCTATTTTTAAGTTTTTGAGGAACCTCCATACTATTTTCGATAGCTTTCTTTTAAGATCAGGAACAAGACAAGGATGTCCACTTTCACCACTTTTATTCAACAAAGTATGAAAAGGACTAGCCACCAAAATCAGACAAGAAAAAGAAATAAAAGGCATCCAAATTGGAAAGGAAGTACTAAGCTGTCATTATTTGCAGATGACAATAATATATAGAGAGAACCCTAAAGATTACACCAAAACTTTATTAGAACTGATAAATGAATTCAGAAAAGTAGCAGGATATAAAATTAATACTCAGAAATCAGTTGCATTTTTATATACCAATAACCAACTATTATAAAGAGAAATAAAGAAATCAATCCCATTTATAATTGCATCAAAAAGAATAAAATAACTAGGAATAAATTTAACCAATGAGGTAAAAAACCTGTACTTGAAGAAGTGTAAAAAATGAAGAAAGAAATTAAAGACACAAATAAATTGAAACATATACCATGCTCACAGACAAAAAGAATTAACATCATTAAAATGCCCATGCTACTCAAATCAATCTACAGATTCAGTGTAATCCCTATCAAAATACCAAAGGCTTTTGTTCATCAGTTTACGTTGTTCATTATAATCCACAAATGAGTGAGAGAATGTGATATTTATATTTTTCTGACTGACTTATTTCACTTAGCATAATGCAGATGTAGAGACAGAGAAGCATCGATCAGATGCTCAAAACTCAGAGGGAAAGCGGGATAGGATGGGGGTGCGGGGGAAAGATCAACCGAAGGACTTGTATGCATGCATATAAGCACAAGTGATGGATGTGGACAACAGGGGGTGAGGGTGAGGGCAGGATTGGAGGGATGAGGGGACATTGGGGGGATAAGGACACATTTGTAATATCTTATTCAATAAAGGGGGGAAAAAGAAAAAAATACCAAAGGCTTTTTTCACAGAACTAAATCAAGTTGATGTTTTAAGTTTTTTTCCACATGAGTCCAGCTTACCTTTTCAAGCATGTGATCCACTATTCCCATCTACAACTCCTTGCTCTGGCTAAACTGGTCTATTTATCTCTAAAATGTATTTTTCCTTATTATATTTGCTATCATGTTCATGAGGAAAAAAATCACTACATAGCTATCTGTGTGTGTCTAGTTCAGCCAGTTCAAACCACAAATCTTTGCTTAAAAAGCATATCAATATGCTTTCCTCCAACAACTGTACATGATTAAATCCCATAACAGAAATAAGGTTATTTTCTAACATATCTACAAGAACCACTAAATTAATAATACCTTAAAATCTGACATTTTACAATTTCTACCAAAAAAATCATCAATTAATCATGAACTACATTTTAATTCAAATTTTATCTTGATTTATGTATTCATTTCATTTAATATATAGTATAATTTTAAAAATTAATCAGCTTTGTGATTTAGTTCTGTATATAAACATAGCACAAATTATTTAGATCTATATTAATACACTTATTAAAAAGAAATCCTAACAGAAGTTATATTTTGCATTGAACAAAAGCAATAAATTTATTTGAAAAACAGTGTAATATAAATATTTTCATTCCAATCAAATACTGAATAGCTAATGCTTTATAAGAGGAAAAATAAATTAAGCTATTTTATTACAGTAATAAGGAATTTTATAGAGGAGATGACTAAAATAAGGAAAAGGTCATCTATTTTGTAATGCGCCTTGTAATTTCATAACCCATTAATTTTATATATAAACATATTGTTTGAATTAAGGTTGAGTTCTGATCTTAGCTGAACATTAAACATCTAATTAATAGCTCCTATTTTACTATTTATCAGACTTGTTTGCACATTGATATATCATACTGGTGTTCTGAGAACCACATGAGGTTGCAAGGGGAACTATTAGACAAATATTTCTTCAAATCAGATTTTTAAAAACAATTACACACTTAAAGATAATGAGATTTATGTTATCAAATATTTCAATAAAATATAATTATGTCCATTCATATTGAAGTAAATCCATGGGTCAGAATATTGGGGACCTGGAAGACCCACTGAAGGGCATATATTTCCAAGGACCATTTCATTAACAAAACAGTTTTCCTAAGTCCAACTCAAAATATATATATTGATTTGGCCTTAGAAACAATTTTTGAAGGTTCAAAAAAGTTAAAACCTCATTTATGCCAAAATAATATACAAAGACAGAGAAGGAAACCCAGCTGAGTTTACTGATAAAATGACAACAGGCAGATTACATAACAAGGCTTGTCCTTAGTTTCCTAACTCGAGATAAATTTACCTTGAAAAACAGCTGCATTTCGAGATATTAGAAACTTTAATGTAGAGCTGGATGCTTGAAGCGCCTGCTGCATATCTTGGCGAGCTGCAATTTGATACCTTTCCTCCATCTTCCTGGTGCAACATGTAGGTTTTTTGGATACACAAACCTGAAGATCAGGTCCTGGAACACATATAAGGTTTTTCAGAATAATTATCTGTTCATTTAACAAACATTACATATTACATGTCAGGCATTAATGATCAGCACAGCACTGCACATGAAGTGTTTGTGTTTCTATGCGAGGAACTGATTTACCAGAGCACTTGCTATTAAAATATTTATCTATTGCTCATGAACCTAAACATGAAACAAAATATCCTCAACCATTAATTCTTTGCTCAAATATTTTATTAACTTTTTGATCAAATATTATGTCCACTCAATTAATTAATTATTAACAAATAGACTATATAATAGAAAACAAATATACTACTATGTAAGTACGTAGCTAAATAGAGAAAATTTATTTTTGCTTATTTTACCCAGCTAAAATTATTTGCACTGAAAATAGTATAGAGAAGTATATGGGCTAAAACAATTGTTTTTCTTGAGGAAATAAAATCAAATTTTGTACATCAGATAAAGGTAAAAATTCTTCACCTGATTTGTCATTTTCAACATCATGTTTGTGCTTCTTGTGAATAAGTGATTATCAGCAAACATGATATGAATCAAGACCTCCACATGGGCCCAAAACCAGCATCAAATATTCTACTCACACCTAGCTTGCTGGAGACAATTCCTACGACTTTGGGGGGTGAGCACACAATGCAATATACAGATGATGTATCATAGAATTGTACACTCAAAAACTATTTTATACTCTATGCATAGGCACTTTATTTTGTTGTTTGTTTGTTTGTTTGTTTTTAATCCTTTATTGTTTAAAGTATTACATATAGTATTACATATGTCTCCTTTTTCCCCATTGACCTCTCCAGGCCACGCCCACACTCCCCGCACATGTCCTCACCCCATGCCTGTGTCCACGGGTTATGCTCATATGCATGCATACAAGTCCTTTGGTTGATCTCTTACCACCCCTACACCGCGCCTTCCCTCTGATGTTTGACAGGTCTGTTCGATGCTTCTCTGGATCTATTTATGTTCATCAGTTTATGTTGTTTATTATATTCCACAAATGAGTGACATCATGTGATATTTATCTTTCTCCTATTTAAAACTACATAATTCTATTAACCAATGTCACCCCCAATAAATTCAAAATTTTAAAAAAGCACCTTTTAGTTTTCTAAGCATATTCAGAAACTGTCTGTGAAATTATTAAAGATATGTAATAGTTGTGGTTAAAAATTTGGCTAATATGATTAGCACCTCACATCCTGGATAGGGTCCCAGGGCAAGCACCTTTTTACATAGCGGGTATGCTAGAGAAGGAAGGAGAAGGTACGGATGTGTAGTGGCACCTAAAAAGGATAACCCTGATGAGGGCATCATGGGGAAGGTCCCAGGGCATTCCCAGGCTACCCAGGTTTTATAAAAAGCTTAGAACCATTGATTTTTACAAGGCCTAACATAATACAGTTACTCCTTTATTTTAGGGCAGGAAGAAGACTTGTAGCTCTTGATCTCTGGGGAGTTTCACAGTTCCCGTATTAGCCCGTTATTGACTAATTTTAGACCAGCAAATATATCTTATATATACTGGTCTAAAGACACACACAGATACATACACATAACAGCCACTTTTCAAACTATTCCTACTTTTTCACACAGAGTCGGCCTCAGAATCACATTTCCAAAAGTTAGTTCTGGGTAAGATCAAGATATCTGAAATCACTCCAGAGCACAGGGGCCATTACTACCACATTTTACACATGAGGAGATAGCCACCTAGAGAAGTTCTGAAAACTGCCCAATGTCACACACCTACATACTACAAAGTGGGGACCTGGTCTTTGCAGTGATCCCCAAACTATTCTTCACAATCACTCTACTGGGAGGAAAGCAATAGTCCTAAATCTATAAATGGTTCATCGATAGCCCTAACTGGCCATTTTTAATTCCTGTTTTGAAAGAAGTCATTCGTTTGGTAAATTGCAAGAAAATAAATTTCAGGTTAGGAACCATCAAAGGAGTTATATTACAAAAATAAAATAGGCTAAAATATCAAGTTATAGAGTTGCCATTGCTGTTTTTTTACAAAATTTAAGTGGTAGAAAGTACACTTAGAAAGATGCTACAAATCGCCCTGGCTGCTATCTTAAACACATTGCGGGAGGGAGACCTTCATGTCTCGGCAACTCTGAGTAACCATGGGTAGCAATTTAGACAACTTAGAACAAATGCATTCTTCAAGTTGATGAGAACCTGCGTGGATTAATCCAGACTTTCATTTATACACCTTGGAAACTGGAAATAAAATTAAACTCCAAAACAAATCAGGACTGTAAGTCAAAGATTAGTTATGTTTAATCAGCACAACATTTTCAACAGCATCAACTATGACATATGCTTAAGTAACTTGGAATTTGGGTTGCAGTGAATGGGGAAAAGAGTCTGCAAGGAACTAGCTCCCTTGCTTCCTGAATCAGTCCAAAAGACAGGTGAGATGAACTACACCTCCTCAGGGAAAGGATTCTATCTTACATTTTATTCTCAGCATAACCACAAAGGACATAAAAAGATGCTTGTTGACAAAGAGCCCAGGCTACCGTTCTCCTGTCGTAAAAAGAACAAGCATCATAAGAAAGCAAAGCCAGATGGAATCCAAACAGATACTACATGGTAACAAGACACGTTTTAAAAATATTTCAAAGCCTGACTTCAAAGAACATGGCCCGACTAAGGATGCTATGAAACAGCAAGAGTACACACAACCCAGGCTCAAAGGCAACAGTCGTGTTTCTCAGCAGCAGGCATGTTTCTGAACAGTAAAATCAAACTCCACAAGACTTAAAGCACTGAAAATAAATGAAATTAAGAATAAAACCGCAGGTTCCTTGCTGAGGGGGCTCCCAACCAGAATTGCGGGAGCTTCTTTTTTTTCATTTCTCACCAAGAAGCTGCAGTATTGGTTATTTTGCCTTCCTTTCTGTTAACCAGCATACGAAGCTGTCACGGCCATCTCTCTGTGCGTGTTGTCTAGAAAGGTTAAAACTGGAACATTGGGAGGCATTGTGGAAAGATGGTGGTAGTGGCGGCATAGTTTCCACCATCTCCAGATCTTCTTATAGAACTAGAAAATAAATCCAGAAGAGACAACTAAACTACATGCCGTAATACTCCCAGCGAGGCTCTGGGCAGGAGGGAGAAGAATAAAGCAGTGGGGGAGTGTCTGAAGAACCTGGAGACAGAAGAACCCGAAATAACCAACAGCAATTCACGGGGAAGCCCAGAAGGCTAGTTTGAGAATAGCAGCTGAAACCTGGAGTGTTTTCCACTCTTGATTATTAAATGTGTGCAAAGGATCATTGATGAAAAAGAATGAATGAGCAGAAGTAATCCAGACCCCTACGAAATCTCTAAACAGATCCAGCAGGCTCCTTTCCAGGGAAGAATCCCACACAGAAAAGACAATCCTGGAAGTGGAATCAAAATTCAACAGAGGCCAAAACCGGTTTGGCTCAGTGGATAGAGCGTCAGCCTGCGGACTGAAGGGTCCCAGGTTCGATTCCGGTCAAGGGCATGTACCTTGGTTGCGGGCACATCCCAGTAGGAGTGTGCAAGAGGCAGCTGATCGATGTTTCTCTCTCGTCGATGTTTCTAACTCTCTATCTCTCTCCCTTCCTCTCTGTAAAAAATCAATAAAATATATTTTAAAAAAAATTCAACAGAGGATGCATCTAAGAGACATAGATGGAAAAGGTCTAGAATAATGTGGGAGGGGAAATAAATTCAGAAAATTTCAGAAAACAAACAACCATACTTTTGAATGTTACACAAAAATAACGGAAGAGAAAACTATAAAGTTTTGAAGCCATTCTCGATTTAAATTTTCAGGAAAAAAAAGCTAACCTCATATAAAATGAACAACAATAAGAGGTCAAATTCCACATCAACTTATTATAATAAAAAAGAGAATAAAGAACAAAATAATATCCCCATAAAGAAAACATGTCAGAAAGACATTCCCCACCAAAAAAGATCAAAGATATAATTATACTATTTCAAAACAAGCGAAAAGATAATGACACGAAACATGAAAGAACAACATAAATCAAAATTAATAGAAAATCTAAGATATGGAACTCAAGAAATAATTAAAGATGAAAGAAAAAAATCTAAAATGAAGACTAAATGAGAAGAAACATAGGCGGCAATCACATGAAGGTTATGCATTAAAAAGTAGAAGATAGAAAATAAAAAATCATAAAAAATCAAAAGGAATGAAAGGATTTGAAAGATGGTGACAACAAATATTGTTAACAATGTAAGCCCTGAAGAGGAAAACAGGACAAAGAGAATCTGTATTTCATGTAAGCTAAAACAGTGGTGAGAGCAATATGAAATTCAAAACAAACAATTATGCAATATTCACTTTCTGATTTTCTAAGACTTATTTTCTAAGTCTAAACTGTATCCTTGAAAATTAGGATTTTTAAGTGTGGGAGAAAGGAGATACAGGCCTAATAAAGAAGAGGTTAAGTAAAACTCTGTGATTTTGAATTTGAAGTATCAATATGAAATTATGAAGAAATTTACCTTCAATAAATATATATTTCCTAGCTTCATGGAAAATACCTAGAACATGCCAAAACCGGTTTGGCTCAGTGGATAGAGCGTCGGCCTGCGGACTGAAGGGTCCCAGGTTCGATTCCGGTCAAGGGCATGTACCTGGGTTGCGGGCACATCCCCAGTAGGAGGTGTGCAGGAGGCAGCTGATCGATGTTTCTCTCTCATCGATGTTTCTAACTCTCTCTATCTCTCTCCCTTCCTCTCTGTAAAAAAATCAATAAAATATGTTTAAAAAAAAAAAAAGAAAATACCTAGAACAATGACTAACCAAGTGGCAAAGGGCATTCCACATGCCCAGATGATGGTCTTGAAATATCATTTCTCTCAAGAAGAAACCAGTGCTTCCTACAGAAATGACTCACTCTAGATAAGGGGAATGAATATATAAGATGACAGACCAGCTAAAACTTCTTGTACACCAGATAGCAGAGAAACTATCAAATAACTCCAGGATCATATCAAAAGCACTCAGGAGCTATGACAGTCTGCTGGGGCTGCCATTACAAAATCACAAACCAGTGGCTTAACCAAGAGAAATTTATTTTCTCACAGTTCTAGAGGCGGGAAGTCCAAGATCAAGATGCTGGCAAGTTTGAGATCACTCTCCTTGACGTGCATATGGCTGCCTTTTCTCATGTCCTCACCTGGCACTGTCTGGTGTCTTTCTTCTTATGAAGTCACCAGTAACATTGGATTGAAGCCCATTCTTATGGCCTCATTTCACCTTAATTACCTCCATAAAGGCCCTATCTCCCAAAATAGTCAGATTGGGAGTTAGGGCTTCAATTTAGGACTTTTGTAAGGGACACAATTTAGCCCATATCAGAAAGGTTTCTACTGGCAAACATGAGACAATCTGACCTTCAATAATAGTAATTGCAATGACTTGCAATCAATAAATATGCTTAAATCCAAGGGTTTTCTGTAGCTATGCCTTATTTTATAATTTTTAAAAAAGACTTTTAAAATAGGACTGCTGGTTGGTAATATGCATTCTCTTTTTGTTTCAAACATTTATTTCTCCCAGTCAACTTATAGGATTTTTACATTTGTAGCACATACCAGCTTTCTTGATGGTTGGCATAAGAAAGGGTCCTTGGTACCAAGACAATAAGATAAATTTTAGGTTTGCTAGATGCCTGTTAAATTCATAAAATACCAAATGCTCACGAGATATACCACTTTCTTTCATGATTTATTCCAGAACTTCAAGAGGGCTTGATACTAAATGAGGGGTCTGATAATACCCCTTTAATGGCTGCTTGAGTTCCCTGCCCTGTAGTGGGAGTAAACTTGGTATGTCCAAGAAACAAGAACTCCAGCTGCAACATGGCAGTGCCGTTCACACAGAGCAGCCACTAACTCTGCACAAAATAAAAAAATAGCTTGAAAGTCTAGAGAGTGAACAAAAGGAGAAAGTTCCTGAGAGGGAGTGAAGCCCTACTGGTGTGGCTCAGTTGGTTGGGCATTGTCCTGCGCACCAAAGGTGGCCAGTTTGATTCCTGGTCAGGGCACATGCCTGGGTTTTGGGCTCGATTGCTGATAGGGAGTGTGCAGGAGGCAGTGGATAGATGTCGCACTCCCACATCGACAGACATTTGTCTCTCCCCCTCCTTTCCTCTCTTTCTAAAAATCGATTTTTAAAAAATATGTAAATAAACAAAAGGGAGTCAATATTTGGAAGGAGAGAGAAGCATAGGATTATTTTCTCATCTGTGGCTTTTAGCCTGGGGACAGTCCTTGTATAAAGTGACTAAATTCCAATTTAAAAAAACTAACAGTCATTCAGGACTGAGGAACTAAAAGATATCAATCAGGCAATCACAGCTACTGGAAAGTGGTGGGGAAATACCAGGAAAGGGAGGGCCAGTGAGAGGGAACCCCAACTTCTGTGTGTAAGCTGCTCAAATCTCTGCTGACTCCTGAACCACATCTCACATGGCCAGAGCAGACTGTAAGCAGCCCAGCTACTGGCAAGCTCAGGATGAAAGAACCGAACTAAAACTGCAGTGGCTGCCCAAGAGACATAGTTGACAGTTTGAGTCCAATCAAGTTCATTTTCTCCAAAGTCAAACATATTAACACTCTTTGGAGGAATATAATAGAATCCAGAGTCACCATAACATAACATTTACAGCATCCAGGAGACAATCTAAAATTACTGAACATATGAAGAATCAGTATGTGACCCATTTTCAAGAGATAAGATAATAAAGTAAGACCAACTCCAGATGCCCCAGATGTTAGAATAAACACAGAAGAGCTCTAAAGCAGCAATTGCAACTATATTCAGTGAGGTAAAAGGAGCATGTGCTGAGAATAAATTGTAGGAAAAGGAATCTCAGGAGACAAAGAAACTATAAAAAAACAAAATGAAAATTGTGTAATTAAAAAATATAATATTTGAAAGAAAAATTTCAATGGATGGGCTTAGTAGTGAATAGAGATGACAGAGGGCAGATCAGAGAATGTAAAGGTAGATCAATAGAAAGTATCAAATCTGAAGAAGGGAGATAAAAAGATTGAAAATCCTATACATACTAGTACATGCCTACAATTTTATGTATGCATTCATGGAGCACTGAGCAAACAGTGCAAAATATAAAATAGATATGACCAGAGTTCCAAAAAGGAAAGACAGAGAGAGAGAGAGAGAGAGAGATTGATTAAACATTCCATGAAATAATGACTATAAATTTTCCAAATTTTATAAGAAACACAAATTACCAGATTTTAAAAGTTCACTGAACCCCAATCAAAATAAAAAGAAACAAAATCGTGCCTAAGAATATTATAATCAAACTACTAAAAAACAAAGGTTAGGAAGAAAAGGCAAGAAGCCCAGTATTTCCACCTTTTCCAAAAAGGATGGAAATACAGGAAATGAAGTCAGTTCACATAATGCCTTATAGATCACATTTAGGAGGGATTTTATTACAATTATAATAGGGAAGAAACTTCATTTGATTTGTTTCTTAAAAGTTCACTCTAATTGCTATTTTAAGAATAAGTATTTCTGTATTGCAAATGAGAATTAGGACTGCGATAAAAGATAAGAAGTGGTTAGATTAGATATATATTGAAGGTAGAAGGTAACTTGGAATAGATGTCTGTGATAGAATTTGGCAGGTGAGATTAAGGAATCAAAAATAACCCTTAGATTTTTGCCTGAGAAACTGGATGCCTAAGTGGTACCATTAATAGAAAAGGAGAACACATAAGAAGGATCAGGTTTAAGGAAAAAATAGAATTCAGATTTGGAAATGAGATGTCTATTAGAAATGCAACTGAAAATGTAGAAATACTATTTGAATATGAAAGACTTAGGTCTAGGAGAGATATCCAGAGTGAAGATATTAATTTGGGAGTTTTAAATACAAAATGGTATAAATACTGAGGGTTTCAATAAGACCATCTAAGGAAAGAGTTTCGTTTATAAAAGTTAGAGGGTTTCTCAACCTCAGCACTATTGACACTGGAAGCAAAATAATTCTTTTTGTGGGGAGCTGTCCTGTACAGGAATGTTTAGCAGTATTCCCGAACTCTACGCACTAGATCCCAGGAGCACCCTCCCCAGATGTGACAACCAAAATGTACCTAGACATTGCTAAGGATGCCCTTTGGGCATAATCACCTCTGAGTGAGAACCATTGGCCAAGATGAAAGTATAGCCATATGAATGGGAACAGAGAAGAATCCCCTTAAAGGAGCCTAAAAAAGAAGCAGTCAATGAACTAGAAGGACTAAAATGAGTTGGTGTGTGTGTGGGGGGGGGGGGGGGGCGGGGGAGAAAAGAGAAAATGAATATGGTGTCCTGAAAAAGTTATAAGACGTGAGAAATCAGCTGTACTGGGCAAAGTAGCAACATTTAAGAAGCCAGTACTTTTCAAAGATCTGTAATCATATGGGCTACCATTGGATTGTTTTCTTGACTCTAACTAAATAGTGACTACATGAGCAATTACATTGCATTTGGGATCCTATTAATTATGAGAAATAATTATAAGGTCAGTTCAACTCATTGAAAGTTGAGCTAAAACCTATTTAACAATTTTAATGCCCATTATTTTCTAACTTCTGCCAACCCTGAACAGAAGGGATGTCTAATAGCCCCTAATATTGCTCTGCATCCTGGTGCTTTCCGGAACATTTGCTTTTGTGTACTTAATTGATTCTATTTAATTTTTGTTTCTCTCCCAAGACTGCAAGTTTCCACAGGAAAAGGCCCACCACTGCCTTGTTCCCAATGCATTGAACGTAACTGGCACAGTGCCTCGAAGAAAAGATCTTCATTGAAGTATTAGTCTCTTTCCCTTTCTCCATACTTGCACATAAATATTTAGTCAGAGACTAAAGAAGGCACTTTCATGGCTTAAAATTAATGAGATAGTTTTAAATATAGATCCAGAATGAGCATATTGCTGAGGACATTAAAAACTGGTTCAATAAGCCATTTGAAATAGTATTTGAGATCACTGTACTTACATTTTTGCAAATATTCCTCATATCAGTGATCCATCATTTATTGATCCATCTTTTCTTTATGGAATACAGGCACTGTCCTATAGTTGCTCATTCAAATTTAAAAAAAAACAGGGTGTTTTTTTTCCAAAGAGTATTAAGTATTTCATGTATTATGATTTTTTCTGGTTGTGTACTCAAAAAAATAAGTAACATTTGGCAACCTACAGATTTAGACAAATAGGGTCAGCATAATACTCACTGGGAGAACTGTAAAGCTGCCCCTCATAAACCTATGTAAGTGGCAGCATTGATCCTTCAACAGACAATGTACTAGAGTTGTTTTTCCAGCAATGGTTGATTAACGTTCACACAAAATCATATACTTGAATACTTACTTTTATACCAATAGCAAGCATTGGTTTAATGGAAGTACATATTTTGTGTCAGTAAAGCAGGGGAAAGTTGTACTAATAGAAGGCTTTCTCAAACCTGAGGTCATGAATTTGGAGTCAACATTTTGTAACACATGAACCAGTTGAGGAGACAAAAGGCCTAAATATAAGTTAATACATATTTATTTTAAGAAATAGCAGTGATATAGACTTCTACTTGAGATGAAAAAATTAATTACAATCTCATCCCCTCAATTTAAAAGAAGACCCATATCATTCTATCACTTTTTAACCACCTCACCTAAAAATGCCATCTCACTAGCCAACAATCCACACTATTTCCCTAAGGAAGCCAGGCCCTTGCATCAGAGATTCTGAGCTACCTGGCACAGGAAATTAAGCACTACCTCTCCATCTAATTGTTTCCACTGATGTTGTATATGAGCTAAAGACCTTCCTGGTGGTGAGTCTAGGTGTGGGGAAGCAGAGGAAACTCTAAATCATGAAAATGACTTATGAGGCCACATTTACTTGGAATCAGTCCGCCCCTTCCCTCTGAGAACAGCTCTCTCAACCTCCATGAGAGAGGACCCTGCCAGCCACATTTGTGACCGCACATTTGATCAGAGTATATTGTGCGTGGCTATCCATAGGGTATATGCTTCTCACTACGCAGTTAATATATTCCTAAAGTGTAGGCCCCTTCTAATTATTTGTGAGTAAAACCCAGAACCATACAGATTGTGCCATCTGAGAATTTAGAATTGGGACACAGAAAAAGTCTACTTTATTTGCCATCAGAACTGCTTTATATATAAATTAGGAGTGAAGTGTCTATTGTTATTTCACCATAGAGTCAAACAGCAGAGCACACAGAGTAGACAAATGAAGGGAAAACTGTCAGAGCTCTCTGTAGTTCCTGTTTTAGTTTTTTTTTATACTTTGGCGTTTATGATTTACACGTAAAGACTTATAATACATTATATTTATATTAGACCAAGTTAGTTTGTGCTTCTTGCAACCAAAGTGCCTAAGCTGATACTCTCATCAAGGACATAGCAGGAAAGGATGACTTAATCAATAAGTTATATCGAAGACTCTCTATCAAGTCTAAGAAGTTTACTCTTAAACTCTGTTAGCATAGATGTGGGTGAGAGTGTTGTTTATAATAAAATTATCCCTAATATCCAATATGTCTCTAGTGCTGATTTTAGTCAATTTCTCTTTGGGTTGCTTCTATAAAATTTTCTCCTTTGAAACTGTGGATGACAATTCCACCTTCTGTTCCCTGTTTATTGCTATTATCCTCCTCTCTTGAAACCCAAATATTCCACATGGGTCTTCTCTATTGGTTAAAGACATCTCCCCGATGGCTTAAATTGTTTCTATCATTACACAATCTATTCTAGAAAGAACCACGGAAAACGTCTTGCTCACTATTTGTTCTTTTGCTCTAATAACTACTCTGAATCATGTAACTAATTATATTATTCTTTTTAGTGGCTAATAGGAAACACCAAGACAAACTTTTCATCCCACTATTATTTTCAGGCTATATGATCTCTGTACAGTGATTTAAACTAACACTGAAAGAGCTAGGGTACAAATACACACATAAAATAGAAATAGTAGCTAATTGAAAACAATTAAGACACAGAATAGCTTAACTCCTTCTGGCACAAATTATTGGCTCCTCTAGAAATTTTATAACTCACTCCCAAATAGTTACAAGGGGTCTACAGTATAAGAATATATTAACTATGCAGTCAGAAGCATATGTCATAAGAATAGCCACACACACCATGCAATATAATTAAGGTTATTTAAAAGTCCATGAATTCAAGGTCGGTATGTTCCTCTTTTCTTTCTGGCTGATTTCAGCTGGATGTACAACTTAAACAAATATATTGGAAGCACTTGAGTAGATTCATTTTGCAAGATAAGTTGAAGCGAGAAATCAAAATCATATTGATTCAACCTCTTGGACAATTTTCAAATTTACTTCTTTCCATCTGTACAACCACCACTCTAATCTTAACACCTAGAAAAGACATTTTAAATGGATACCATAGAGACAAGAAGAAGATCTTTTAAAAATGCAAACCCAATTATGGCACTTATGCTAAAAGATTTCCCATGGCTTTCTATGGCTCTTGGTATTGTTACTGGAGAAATCAAATTCCTCCCTCACTTGTAAGAGTGGGGTTCTTACAATATCTTTAGAAAAGAATTTTCTAAGATTTGCATGGGAGAATGAATGGTTTTTTATTGGTGTAGGGTTACATTTCTCATGTTCCAAAGTCCTATGGCCCTTAAACAAATCCTGAAAGAGGAGCAGCTGGGGTTCCAGTAGAGCCAAAAGTAGGACTAGTGTCCATGTTGCTGTCAGGTCCAGTTCAGCATCAAGATAATTAAAGTCCATGCTCTGGCCAGTGTGGCTCAGTTGGTTGAGCATCATCTCATGCATCAAAAGGTTGCTGATTTGCCAAACCGGTTTGGCTCAATGGATAGAGCGTCAGTCTGCAGACTGAAAGGTCCCAGGTTCGATTCCGGGCATGTACCTTGGTTGCGGGCACATCCCCAGTAGGAGGTGTGCAGGAGGCAGCTGGTTGATGTTTCTCTCTCATCAACGTTTCTAACTCTCTATCCCTCTCCCTTCCTCTCTGTAAAAAAAATCAATAAAATATATTTTTTTAAAAAAAAAAAAAAGGTGGAGAACCAAGATGGCGGCATAGGTTAACGCCGGAGTTTGCTGCTTTGAACAACTACTTCAAAAGTGAAACCAAAAAACAGAAGGGACATCACCCAGAACCACAGGAACACTGGCTGAGTGGAAGTCCTACAACTAGGAGGAAAGAGAAACGCATAGGGACACTCAGAGGAGGCGCAGTGCTGAAGTCAAATTCTGAGGTTCGGAGTGTGCGGAGCGGGCTGGCGGCGGAGGGCGCGGTTGGCGTTTTCAATCGGGAGGGAGTCGCAGAATCTGAGCTCCAGATCCTGGCGAGTCTTTAGGGACCCAGACTCAAACGGGAGAAGCGGGACTGTCTGGCTTCGGTCAGAGCGAGTGCAGCTTTCTCTCTGAGCTTTGCAGCGGGTGCTGGGACTCAGAGAGGCAGAGCCCCTGGGGACAGGACTGAGAGCCGCCATAACTGCTCTCTCCAGCCCACCCTGTTGATCCTGTTCGACCCGCCCCGCCCAAGCCCTGCACACAGGCATTTGCTGGATAGCCTCAGGCAAAGGCCAGATTAGCACCTCCCTAGAGGACAGAAGTTCTCTCACTGCTGACACAGCTGATTCTCATAGCCACTTGGCCTGGAGGTCAAACCCTCCCTGGAATTAGCTACAACAATCAAGATTTAACTATAAGACTGAGAACAAAGACCACTAGGGGGTGCACCAAGGAAGCATAACAAAATGCGGAGACAAAGAAACAGGACAAATTTGTCAATGGAAGATATAGAGTTCAGAACCACACTTTTAAGGTCTCTCAAAAACTGTTTAGAAGCCACCGATAAACTTAATGAGATCTACAAGAAAACTAATGAGACCCTCGATCTTATATTGGGGAACCAACTAGAAATTAAGCATACATGGACTGAAATAACGAATATTATACAGACTCCCGACAGCAGACCAGAGGAGCGCAAGAATCAAGTCAATGATTTGAAATTCGAGGAAGCAAAAAACACCCAACCGGAAAAGCAAAATGAAAAAAGAATCCAAAAATGCAAGGATAGTGTAAGGAGCCTCTGGGACAGCTTCAAGCGTACCAACATCAGAATTATAGGGTGCCAGAAGATGAGAGAGAGCAAGATATTGAAAACCTATTTGAAGAAATAATGACAGAAAACTTCCCCCACCTGGTGCAAGAAATGGACTTACAGGTCCAAGAAGCGCGGAGAACCCCAAACAAAAGGAATCCAAAGAGGACCACACCAAGACACATCATAATTAAAATGCCAAGAGCAAAAGATAAAGAGAGAATCTTAAAAACAGCAAGAGAAAGAAACTCAGTTACCTACAAGGGAATACCCATACGACTGTCAGCTGATTTCTCAACAGAAACTTTGCAGGCCAGAAGGGAGTGGCAAGAAATATTCAAAGTGATGAATACCAAGAACCTACAACCAAGATTACTTTATCCAGCAAAGCTATCATTCAGAATTGAAGGTCAGATAAAGAGCTTCACAGATAAGGAAAAGCTAAAGGAGTTCATCACCACCAAACCAGGATTATATGAAATGCTGAAAGGTATCCTTTAAGAAGAGGAAGAGGAAGAAAAAGGTAAAGATACAATTTATGAACAACAAATATGCATCTATCAACAAGTGAATCTAAGAATCAAGTGAATAAATAATCTGATGAACAGAATGAACTGTCGATTATAATAGAATCAGGGACATAGAAAGGGAATGGACTGACTATTCCTGGGGGGGAAAGGGGTGTGGGAGATGCGGGAAGAGACTGGACAAAAATCGTGCACCTATGGATGAGGACAGTGGGTGGGGAGTGAGGGCGGAGGGTGGGGCGGGAACTGGGAGGAGGGGAGTTATGGGGGGAAAAAAAAGAGGAACAAATGTAATAATCTGAACAATAAAGATTTAATTAAAAAAAAATAAAATAAAAAAAAAAAAGGAAAAAAAAAAAAAAAAAAAAAAAGGTCTCTGGTTTGATTCCCAGTCCAGGCACAAACCCAGGTTGGGTTGCTTGCGGGAGGCAATGAATCAATGTTTCTCTCTCTCAAACCAATAATAAAAACATATATATTAAAAAATAAATAAATAAGAATAAATGAAGTCCATTAGCCCATTGTGTGAAGCCCACATAGTGTGAGCCACATGGGCAAATGCAGAGGAGCATGGGAAATGCAGAGGAGCAACAGGAGTCAGGCATGAACAGCAAGGGAGAGAGCCAAGAGCCAAAAAAGAGAAAACTCCTTTTGTTCAGAAGTTTAAATATTGCAGTGGCCATGCCTATTCTGGCCAATCGCCTGTTTCCAGGTGTGACTGACAGACAAGCACCTTCTCAGGTCACTGAGACCTTACTGGGCATGCGTCTACACTGCCTTTGTCTAGTCTCTTCCCACATCAATCCGTGGGGAACAGACTTGGAAAGTGTTAAATTAGCAAAGCTGTATAAATGGCATGCCTATATTATCTAATCTTCCATTTACTCCTTCCCTGTTAAATAATAACCAGATTATTATAATAACATCATTATGAACTCCAAAATCCTTAACATAGCCAAAATAGCCTTATTAAATAATGGCTCCCTCACTCTTCTGTACAGTCCCATCACTTTCTTAACCTATAGACATGTTCATGAAGTGTGTAGCACGTGAAACATACACACATAAGAAGGACCAATTATACTCTGGCTTTCTTTCTTTTTCTCTGCAGCATTCAGCTTCTTGAAAGTGTGGTCTGAATTTATCGTTCCCACTTCATTCTCACCTCAGTCTTACTATCTCAATTTTGATCCCACCACTTCTTGGTAAATGGATACCTCTAGGAAACTGGTGAACTCTGAGTTATCAAATCCAAGAGACATGTATCCATTACTAATCACTCTTGACATCTTTGTGGAATTTGACAATATTTACACCCCATTTCTTGAAACTCTTCCCTTCCCTTAACTTCTAGGACACCACCGGACTCTTCTTCCTCCTAATCATTACTTGTGTTGCCCTAGGTTCTGCTTCTCAATTCTGTCTCTGTGTGATCTACTCCCAAGAGTTCACTTACATACCTAATGATCCCCAAATCTTTACTGATAACACTCTCAAGTAATAGTTAGACCCATATTCCCAACTATCTATTCTACATTCCACCATGATATAACAAAGTAGACTCAATATTGATATGCCCCATGTTACACTCTCCTCTCTACTTATACTCTACTAAAAACAAAGCAAAACAAACACTTTGGAATCATACTAGACTCTTCCTTTCCCCTCAAAGTTTCTAAGAATTCTACTTCCTAAGACTCTCCATCAGCTCCATCCACTTTTTCAAGAAGGGCTTCTCTAATTGATATTAAATGAAAGAAAAATGTCCCAGGGCAATGACAGAAGTGAGCTAAGTAAAAAACAAAACAAAACAAAACAACAACAACAACAAAAAAAACCCACCTCTTGCCCTATGCAAATTAATTTGTTTTCTTAATAATCAAATAAATAGATTCTCTCAAGTGTAGTACTTCTCATAGCTTTAATATGCTAATACATACTGTGACTTTTAAGAAACATGTTCAGAATGCAGCATTTCTCCCAAGCTGATAAGATCTTCTTTATCAAGAAGACCAGTTGAAGAGTTAATGGAAGTAATATGCAATAGAGCACAATTTGGGTTTTGCTAGTTATTCTTTTTGAGGTCAACTTAACCAGAGTTCTTAAAAATGGCATCATAAAAACTGATAAGTGTGTAAGCTTCTATATTGTGGCTGGGAATAGGCAAATGGGTTTTTATCCCCCCCCCACCCCCCCCCCCGCCCCTTCTCAAGGGACTATTCAGGAGATGCCGAGTATTCATTCCACCTGCGCTAAATTATAGAGTAATTTCCTGTTCTTTATTTTAATTAATAAATCAAATGAATTCATCAAATATTGATTAAACACCTGTTCTTCACAAGACACTCTGATAGTTATTAAAGATACCAAGAAGGATAAAAAGCAGTTTTGTCCCTCCAAGGCTTAGTCTAGGGGGAAACATATTTGTAAAAAATTTAATTAATGTGACAAAGTGTTATAAAAAAAACTATGTACTAAGTTCTGTGGGAGCTCAGAGGCAGAAATTATTTCCTTTTCTTGGAGAGACAATAGAGGGGGTCACAGGAGAGTTTCAGCAATGACGTTAATAATTTTTTAAGTAGGTCCTTCATGGTCTCCCTACTAAAAAATACAAGATAGAAAATATTCCTAGTTTGTAAATGAGAAGTTGAGTTTCTCATGATTAAATTCATCTAAGTTTACAAATGTAATAAGTAGCAAAAAGAAACTCAGATTGGCCAGACAAGATTGGAAGAAGAGAAGGAGGAATGATATCCCGAAGAGTGGCAACAATAGACAAGATGCATGAAAAACTATGGTTCATTAGGAAGGACAAAAGCATTGAGGTATGATCTACACAATGGAATACTACACTGCTGTAAAAAGGAAGGAACTCCTACCATTTGCAACAGCATGGATGGATGCTGGGGGCTAATTCCAGCAGGTCATAAAAGCAAGAAGTTCATCAAAAGGTTGGTGAACCTTGAGGCTTCAGGAGGGCTGAAGATACATATCATTGCCTGCTGCCAGGCAGCTAAGGGCATTCCCGCAAACTTGAAAATCTACATGTTATTACCTGCTGCTGGCCAAACAGCTGAACAGCCAAAAGCAGTTCCCCCAACCTGACACTTTACTGCTTACCAAACTTTACCTTTGATATGTGTGTTTGCTTTGCTTTAGGACAAAAATGTATAAATAAAAAGCCCTGAGTCCAGAGATCTTAGTTACTTAAGCTAAGCTCCATCTGGCTCCCCCATGTATTCCAAATATATATTTCATGTCTAGTCTCTTTATTAATTTACTCACAGCCCTTCTCCAGATTCCTGAACCCTTCTAGATGCTGAGAAACACTCCTGCAGATGGACCTGGAGAGCATTATGCTAAGCGAAATAAGTCAGTTGGAGAAAGATAACTATCACATGATCTCACTCATTTGTGAAATATAATGAACAACATAAACTGAGAACAAAAACAGATCCAGAGACAGTGAAGCATCGATCAGATCATCAAACCTCAGAGGGAAGGCAAGGGAGGGTGGGGGTAAGGGGGAGAGATCAACCAAAGGACTTGTATGCATGCATATAAGCCTAACCAATGGACACAGACACCAAGCGGGGAAGGGCATGAGCGGGGCGGGGTGGGGTGGAATAGGGGGGAAAGGACACACATGTAATACCTTAATCAATAAAGAAAATAAGCCAAAACCGGTTTGGCTCAGTGGATAGAGCCTCGGCCTGCGGACTGAAAGGTCCCAGGTTCGATTCCGGTCAAGGGCATGTACCTGGGTTGCGGGCACATCCCCAGCAGGAGATGTGCAGGAGGCAGCTGATCGATGTTTCTCTCTCATCGATGTTTCTAACTCTCTCTCTCTCTTCCTTCCTCTCTGTAAAAAATCAATAAAATATATTTTAAAAAAATAAAATAAAGAAAATAAAAAGCATTGAGGTATGACTTAAATGGAAAGCCAGGTCTGCATATGGTGTGGTCTAGGGGAAGTTGTTAGGGTGTTGTGCAGGGTCCAGGGGTTCTTCATACTTGCAAGTTAGCAAGCTAGCATATTATTGTTTCACTGATGCTAACAGAAGACAAGAGACTCACCTCACAGCAAGCAAGCATCATGAGTATGCACTGGTTACCCTGCTCTGCAGGATGTTCTAGATGAATGCCTGCACATGCAGTAGATTGCATTACAGGGGAGGAATACTGATCTTGTGAGGGATTGCCATTTTTATATCTAGTGGGAACAATTTGTTCTTTGTCCTAGGAGAAACTATCTCTCAATGTTGCTTGTTGCAAGCACAACACTGAGAAATGGCCCAAGTAAAGGGAAGTCAGGGCCTTGCATTCTTGGCATATGCAGGACACTCAGGGCCCAAGGCAGATGACCTCACTTAACAGGAAGGTGAGCTAGGAGAGAGCAGAAAGGTCATAGGAGACAAGACTGAAAAAGAAGGAAGGAATCAAATCACTGAGAAATTTAAATGCAATACACAGGAGTTTGAGCTTTGGGGGACCATGAAAGATGTTTTAAGATTTATGCTAAACCTCACTGGTTTTGTATGTATGACTTGAAATGATTCCTAGGACATCCTCCTTCTTTTGCCCCCAACTCATCTTTATAGTTAGTGAAAAAAAAAACTGCTGGACTCTATATGATAATCTCCTCCCAGAAATTTATAAATTTGCAACCAAGAGAGTTTGGTCCGTTTCTCCCTTTTCGGGGGCGAGGCTATATGGCTGTCATATTTTCTGCTATAAGAAGGAAGTTTTACTGTAACAAAAGAAAGCCTAAATCAGCAAAGAGCAGGAGATCTGCACACATTCTAGTCTCTATTTTCATTTCCTTAGCGCATCTGCACCCCTGCTCTTCCTTTGCCCTTCACTGTCCCTTAAGATATCTTGATATATTTCCAATGCATTCCTTTCATAATTAATGGGAATTGAACTTTGGCTTATGTCACTTGAATCTAAAAGTATGATCTAGTTTAGAAGAACAATATTTTCAGGTTTATCACTTAAAAACATCGTCACGTTTTTAGCAATATGGAAAACAGCTTCTAATTAAGACAAACTGGAAACAAGACCAATGGCCTATCACAATAGTCCAAGAGAGAAATTATGTTTCTATTTGCTCTTAAAGACATGCCATAATTAGGTACTTCTGATTCAGGGATAACTTTGGAAATAATTCCTGGCGCTGAAGATAGTTTAGAGCACTTCACTAGTTCCAGGGATAATATGTAAGGAACAATTTTACTTACAGTAGCTCAGTATCAAAAACTAGCTCTTCCAAATGAGGAAAAAAAGAGCATATAAAACTGAAGAAAAGGGGAAGAACATGAAGGATCTGATAAGACATGAAGGTCAATGGGATAAAGAGCAATGGGCCTCCCTGTTTCATTGTTGCTATTGAACTCAAGCCCAGGAGCCCTGAAGACATTATTATACCAAGAAACTAAGAGGCTCAGGCCTGGCAGCTCAGTTGGTTAGAGCATCATCCCGATACACCAAAGTTTCAGGTTCAATCCCTGGCCAGGGTACATATAAGAATCCACCAATGAATGCAATGTTTCTCTTTCCCTTTCTCTTTCTCTCTCCCCTCTCTCTCTCTAAAATCAATCAACAAAACATATTTTAAAAGGACAAAATGACAGAATTGTAAGGGCTTCATGGACACAGACAATAGTATGGTGAAGGTCTGCGCTGGGAGCGAGGCAGGCTAGATGGGGTCAATGAGGAAAAAAAGGAGACATATGTAATACTTTCAATAATAAAGATTTTTAAAAAGGAATTGTAAGGTCTTCATTTTGGTAGTCCTATAAGTGTGAATCACATACACTTAAAAGTTCACTTATCTCAGGGAAAACTAAAAATTCTAAATCATTAAAAAAAATCATACTTTTCAAGAATTCTAAAGACATAGAAATTTGTAAAGTATATTTTGCTTCTTAACTGCTATTTCCTCCTCCTAATTCTACTCCTCAAAGCTATCTACTGGCTATTTATCATTTTTTCTAAATATTTATTATTGAGAGTATTACGGATTCCCCCTTTTTTTCCCATTTCCCCCCTCCACTTGTTTCCTGCCCCACCCCAGGCCTTCACCACCCTATTGTCTCTATCCATAGGTAATGCATACATGCATATAAGACCTTTGGTTAATCTCTTCCAGCTCCCCTAACCCTCCTTCCTTCTGAGATTCATCAGTCTGGTCCATGTTTCCATGCCTCTGATTCTGTTATTCACCATTTTGTTTTGTCCATTAGATTCCTTGTTCCTTTATTTTGATTTTTGGATTCAATTATTGATATGTATTTATTGCCATTTTCTTCTTCCTTCCTTCCTTCTTCTTTCTTCTTCCTCTTCCTCTTTCTCTTCTTAAAGAATACCCTTCAAAATTTCATGTAATACTGTTTTGGTGGTGATGAACTCCTTTAGCTTTTTCTTGTTTGAGAAGCTTTTTATCTGACCTTCAGTTCTAAATGATAGCTTTGCTGGGTAGAGTAATCTTCGTTGTAGGTCCTTGCCATTCATTACTTTAAATATTTTTTGCCATTCCTTTCTAACCTGCAAAGTTTCTGTTGAGAAATCAGCTGACAGTCATAATTGTGCTCCCTTGTAGGTAACTAACTGCTTTTCTCTTGCTGCTTTTAAGATTCTTTCTTTGTCTTTAAACCTTGGCATTTTAATTATGATGTGTCTTGGTGTGGGATTCTTTGGGTTTCTCTTGTTGGGGACTCTCTGCACTTCCTGGACTTGTCTATGTCTTTCACCAGGTAGGGGAAGTTTCTGTCATTATTTCTTCAAATAGGTTTTCAATATCTTGCTTTTTCTCTTCTCTTTCTGATGCCCCATAATGTGAATGTTGGCACACTTGAAGTTGTCCCAGAAACTCCTTAACACTATCTTCATATTTTGGGGGCCATTTTTCTTTTTGCTCTTCTGGTTAGTTGTTTTTTGTTTCCTCATATTCCAAATCAATTCTTTAATTCTCAGAATCATCTACTCTATCATTGAATCCTTGTAAATTATTCTTTATTTCAATTAGTGTATGCTTAATTTCTGACTGGTCCTTTTTGATGTCTTTGAAATTCTCACTAAGATCCTTGAAAGTTTCACTAAATCCCTTGAAGCTCTCATTATGATCATTGAGCAATCTTATAAATATTGTTTTGAACTCTCTATCCAGTAGTTTGTTTGCTTCCATTTCATTTAGAGATTTCTTCTTTTCTTTCATTTGTGACATGTTTCTTTGCCTCCACATTTTGGTTGCAAAGTGTTTGTTTCTATATATTAGGTAGAGCTGCTGTGTCTCCTGGAATAGGTAGAGTGGCCTTGTGCAGCAGGTGTCCTGTAGGGCCCAGTGGCTCAGCCTCCCCAGTCACCTGAGCTGGGCACTCTAGGCCTGCCCCTGTGTGGAATGTGTGCAGTCTTGTTGTAGTTGAGCCTTGATTACTGTTGGCATCACTGTAAGGAGTTGACCTCCAGGCCAATTGGCTGTGAGGACCAAAAGCTACTACACTGGAAGAGCTGCTATGCAGGAGATACCCCTATGAAGCAAGACTTGCTTCAGTGGGGCTTTGTTGTTATCCGAGTCTGCCCCTTGAGTGTGTCACTTGCTTGTGGATGTATAAAGTTGTAATCTAGTATGTTCTAAAGCTGTCCACCGTGTGCACTGGCTCTGAGGTCTCCTAGTAGGTGCAAAGTCAGCCACTGCCGAGGGCCACCTTCAGGAGCTACAGAGCTATCTGCAGATGGCTGCTACTTATATTGGGCTTGAAAGTGCCAGGGCTAGGCTAAGCTGTGAAGCAAGACAGGCTGCTGCTAGTGCCAGGTCTTGGGCCTCTTATTGATAGGCATGGGACATGCTGATGCCAGCTGCTGCTTGTATGAGAGATTTTAGGAAAGTCTGAAGCCTGAGCCAAGACAGGCCATTCATATGGAAAAGCCGCTACAAACAGCTTAAGTGGTACAGGAAATCATCAGGATGGAGTGCACAGTGTGAGCCACGCTGATAGAAATTCAGATATGGCTGCCAGTCAGCTCTGCAACAGGAGATGTCCAAGCACAGGAACAATGACCCCTATGAGCACCCATATCTGGGAGAAAGCCACCCCCAAGTTCCTGCCCTAATGCCAAACAATCCAGTTCCTCCCTGTATGTCCCTGGTTTCCCCAATGCTGCCTCTCAGCACTGGAGCCCAGAGGGAGCAGGACAGAGTATGTTCCTGAGCCAGCCCTTTAAGAGGAACTGCCTGGGTCTCCAGCAGCCTCTGTGTCACTCTGTTACAGTCTCTGCTGATTTTTCTACAGCCAGAAGTTACAGGGACTTTTCTTCTCAGCACTGGAACCCTGGGCTTGGGGATTGGTGTGGGGCTGGGAACCCTTGCTTCTCACAGGAGGCCTCCACAGTGGAGATATCCCTCCTGGTTTAAAAAAAAAAAAAAAAAAAAAGCACACATAGTTGTCAGACCAGCTCGTTCAGTGCCTCCACCCTTCCTACTAGTCTCAATGCAATTTCTTCTTTACTTCTCTAAGTAAAGAAGTCTCTAGTTGTAGAACTTCCATTTAGACAGATTTCATACAGTTCTGATGGTTGTCCTGTATTTTAGTTGTAATTTTGATGTGGTTGTGGGAGGTGGCAAATCCCAGCATTTACCTATGCCACCATCTTGGTTTTCCCAGCTGGCTACCCACTATTAATTGGATTTTGTGTACTTTGTTTTGGGGTATGTTTATACATAAATTAATACTCAAGAAGGTTCCTTTCTAGTCAGCCCATAGTTTGCTTTTTCCTCTCAACATACAGTAAGTCACATGTTCTTTAGTGATATAGATTTACCTCTCTTAGTTTAAACACACAATTATCCATAATTTATCATTTAATATACATTTACATAGCTACAAATTTTCTGTGCAATGAATATGTATATATGCTTAAATCTACCCAATTACTTTGTTTAAATATATTCCCATAAATTGGAATTGCTAGGCAAAGGGTGCACACAATTTAAATTAATCCTGTTATAACTGCAGAATTCCCACTGAATGTAGAGAAAATCTTCATCAGTCTTTTCTTTTACTATGTTTAAATGAGCACTCTATTTCCTACCATCACAGGAACATTAAATATCAGTACTTTTAATGTTTCACAATGTGATATTCCTATGAAATTGTTTTTCCCTTGTTAATGTTAAGCTCAATCATCCTCACATATCCTTATTAGTCATTTATATGATGTAAATTTCCTCTTTATGCTCTTCTTTCATTTCCCTTAGAATATTAGTGTCTTCGCTATCAATTTATAACAGCTCATTTGTGATTAAGAATGCTAACATTTTGGTTGTTGTTCATTACAGATAAAATGCCATAGGGTATGTTTTCCCCATTTATTTCACTATTACGTTTACTTTGTTTATTTATTATACAGAAGTTACGTATTCAAATAATCATGTTCTTTTTTTAAAAGAAAGGCAATGGAAAATCATTAAAGGATTTAACACAAGAAATAAAGATAAGATCTGAGTTCTACTGGGAACTCATTTGGGAGTTAATTGGCAAATAGACTGGCAAGGAAAGGACCAAGAGTAGATGCAGGCTGATTTAGTAATCCAGCCATGAAAATGCACTAGATTAAAGCATGGTGGTGGTGATGGTAGTGGGTAGGGAAATTATAGGGACATTTGTGAAACAGAATCTAAAGAATTTGTTGATTGGTTGAATTCGTGGAGTGGGTGTGGATAAAACAACTGTGCTACTATGGCATATTATCGATTTAGTCATATTTCCGGCTGGAACTTAAAGAGTTACCTACCACCATTGTTCTTCATAAAGAAGATGGGAGGGGAAAGGGACGGAGAGAAACAATTATCAAAACATGATCACAAGGCAACCAAAGGTGAATAGAGAAATCATCATTGATTGGAATTTCTAAAAATATTTATGAATGAACTCTAGAACAGATTTATGTTTCTATACATTGTAATTACAAATCAAATTATCCCTAAAATCTGTGGACTTAAATATTTAAATTATATAAAGTTTTGTCACATAGGACTCTGGAAGGAAATAAATTGCTACTTTCAAATGGCAGGGTATAGGAAAACTAGAAGGAATACTGTAGTACGCCCTACTACTGCTTAGGGGTCAGGAGGAGAAAGTAGTGGCCAGAATCCAGAGAGAATTGTGAAGTCACTTGCAGGATCTGTGCACTTAGATTAAGGTAACATACATAAGCAGCCTGCAGTGGCTTCACCAGGTGAGATGGGAACCACCACACTCCACTTGCCCAATCTCCTCTCCAGCCATTGCTCTCCCTCAACTGCTAAAGGCAAGAATGCCCATTGACATGGCCTAAGAACAGAGCTCAGTGGAGAGTCTCTCTGAAGGGGCAAATAGAGACTTGCCAGCACATTCCACCTTTGTGCCCTTCATCTGGGAGAAAAGTTCTTACCCTCAATACCAGCAACACACAAAACCTGTCAGTGCAATGACATGCAAGAACGTGATAGAACACACTAGAGAATTAACTCCATCGCAGAGCCTCCCCCTGCTCATATTTACTCAGCATATTTCCAGGCAAAGTACCTTCTGCTTACCCTTAACTGAGTTAATTTAAATAACAGTATTTTGCAAAAGACTGGCCTTTAGTTTTAAACTACATTATATGAACAAACTTTATTTTACCAAGGAATTAAACTATAAACAATAAATTATTTATTAACTAAAGAATTAAAACAGTTTCCAAGGGTAAAGGATTAGTACTTTGAGGGTGAGTTATGGGAGAAAAATATTTAACAGTTTATTACTTTATTAGATTAAAAAAGAATTTCTTCTATATTATGTTTAAAGGTATTTTTTTATTAGAAAGAAAGAAGAAGGGAGAGGGAGAGGGAGAAACATCAGTGTGAGCGCAATACATCGATTAGCCTCCTCCTGCGTACCTCCTATAGGGAATAGACGCTGCAACCCAGGCATGGGTCCTGACCAGGAATCCATCTGGCAGCCTTTTTGGTGCACAGGATGATGCCCAACCCACTGACCCACACCAGCCAGGGGTCTTCTATGATTTCTTTGCTCCCTGACTGAGCCTAAATTTTTTTAATATATCTGAGACCATTTGTGATAGATTTATATAAAATTAATGTTGTAACTTTTGTAGAAAATATTACTGTTTACAAATCTCTATCACCATACCATGTGATCCTCAAAAACCACTGAAAGGAAAAAGGAACAAGTCTATAACACTGTCTATATTTTTCTATGTCTAAAAGAAAAATATTTTCTGAGAGAGTGAGCTGTTTGCTAAAGGTCACATGGCTAATAAGTGATGGAGTCAAGACTAAGCTATTTCAAAACTATAAGTTCATTATTATTCACTAAAATGTGTGACCATAATATGAGACAAATTATAAGTTGAAATATCTGCTTTACCCATTTTTTATCCCATGATATTTCAATGCTTTGTCATACCTACTATTTTTTCTTATTTTATAAGTAAGATATTTCCTACAAATTTATTAGCCTAAAGCTTACTTGTGCCTCTGAACTTATAAAAGTAAAATTTAGTTTTGTTTTGTAACTAAAGCTTTGAACTTATATGTATAGACAAACACATATCTATATGTCTTCGCCTGACAAATAGTACCCTGAAGAACTCATGGATTCCTCAGCTTTATGACAGTTTCAATGTTATTCTTACTTCCTTTACCTTTTAAGTTTATCAAAAAACCTTTTTTAAAAATTACTCTTTTTTTCAAAGTAAAATGTATCCCAACTCTGGTGAGAATATACTGTTCATCTCTTCATTTTATTGACCTACTTCAGTTTTGGCTCATTAAACATAGACATTTTCAATGATCAAAAGAAAATGAATCAAATGTAACTTAGCATAACCTTACTAAATAAGAGAATTGTTCAAAAAGCAAATAAATCTGAACTGGTAATTTAATATTGACAATCTTCTATTTAAAGAAAATATATGTAGAGAGAACAAGGACATCCAGGAATAATTTTTACATTCCTTTGGTCTATGAAGGCTTTTTATCCAACACCCTTCTCAGTTCTTAGCTCTCTCAAAATCAATATTGAAGGAATTATGAACTAATGTCCCTTCAAACTGTAAAGCAAGGAAAAGCAAAGGACTATGAGCTCTGATATCTGTAAAGATCAGTAAATTATATTGCCATATGGAATTATAAAACCTAAATAAATTTAGTTATAGCACAGGAGAGGAAAACTAGTAATTCAAACCCATTATCCTAATAAGAGTAATAAACAATTTAAATTATGAAATAAGAAATAGTAACTATTGAATATGACTGTATTTGAAACATATGTAAGTTAATACCTGAACCATATCAAAATATACATGTCTCATAGGAACTGACATAGGTAATCCTTCTACTTAGGTAAAATTTCCTAATACCTCTATAAGCTATCCCAAATAAATAACCAACCACACTTCATACAGAAAAAAAAGATGTGGGTTTTTTTTCTAAGATATTATTGAAGAGAGGTCCTAAACACTTGGTATTTCTAAAATTGGAATTGTTGGAAATAATTTAGAGGCAGATTATACCTGCTTTCAAATATCATGTTTTACAATTTGGCAGCAATTATTTGTTTGCTTATTATGAAAGGTTGTAGTCTTGCTACTTGGTCCATATGGAGTCTGGATCAGTATCCTTTAATAAACAATATTCCCAGCTGAGGAATAATTCTACATATAAGTGATGTGTTGCATTGCTCCAAACAAGGGCAGGTGATGGGAAAAAATAAATCATTTTCGAGGTCCTTACTACTAATTTCCTCATGGAAAAAAACACTTTGCAAAAAAAAAATATTCACATAAAACACAAACCAACCAATTCAGAGCCAAATGTAAATTATATTTGGTCACCCTTATTTTTCTCCATTCTCCCAATAATATTCCCAGCACCATTTAGTGATGAGACTGTCTTTATTCCATTGTATGCTCTTGTCTCCTTTGTCAAATATTAAGTGAGTGTAATGGCTTAGGTTGACTTCTGTGTTCTCTGTTCTGTTCCATTAATCTATATGCCTGTTCTTGTGCCAGTACCAGGCTGTTTTGATTATAATGGCTTTATAGAATAATTTGACATCTGGTATTATGAAAAAATGCTCAAAGTCACTAATCATCAGAGAGATGCAAATCAAAATGACAATGGAGTATGACCTCACACCTGCCACAATGGCTACCATCAACAAATCAATAAATAACAAGTGCTGGTGAGAATGTGGAGAAAAGGAACCCTAGTACACTGCATGGGAATGCAGACTGGTACAGCCACCATGGAAAACAGTATGGAGCTGCCTCAAAAAATTAAATATATGCCCTAACTGGTTTGGCTCAGTGGATAGAGCGTCAGCCTGCGGACTCAAGGGTCCCAGGTTTGATTCTGGTCAAGGGCATGTACCTTGGTTGAGGGCACATCCCCAGTGGGGTGTGTGCAGGAGGCAGCTGATAGATGTTTCTCTCTCATCGATGTTTTTAACTATCTATCCCTCTCCCTTCCTCTCTGTAAAAAAATCAATAAAATATATTTTTTAAAAAAGTTAAATATGGAACTTCCAATTTGACCCATTGATCCCACTCCTAGGAATATATCCTAAGAATCCCAAAACACCAATCAGAAAGAATATATGCACCTCTGTATTTATAGAAGCACTATTTACAATAGCTAAGATCTGCAAACAGTTCAAGTGCCCATCAGTAGACAAGTGGATAAGAAAGATGTGGCATATTTACACAATGGAATATTATGCAGCTGTATAAAAGAAGAATCTCTTACCCTTTGAGACAGCATGGAGGGATCTGGAGAGTGTTATGCTAAGCAAAATAAGCCAGTCAGAGAAAGATAAGTATCACATGATCTCACACATATGTAGAATCTGATGAACAAAATAAACTGATGAACAACATAGAATGATGGAACAGACTGACAAATCTCAGAGGGAAGGGGGGGAGGGGCAGGAAGAAGTTAACCAAATAACTTATATGCATATCTGCATAACCCATGGACACAGACAATAATGTGGCGAAGGCCTGGGGGAGGGGTGTAGAGAGGGTCAATGGGGAAAAGGGGGACATCTGTAATACTTTCAACAATAAAGAATTTTTTTAACTGTGCCAATAAATCTGGTATTTTAAATGTTGAATGATCTTTCTTTCCTTGCAGAACAGAGTTCAGGAAACTTTTTTTCCAGACCTTCGTTTGGCAATTAATTAATTTAGTCCATTTCAAACATATTAGATAATATAGATAAAAATTCCTTTAAATTTAAACTTAAAAAGGGTTGGGTCACTTTATTGAATGTGTGGTAGAGTTACATAAGAAAACATTAACTCCATAAAAACAATTTACTGAGCCCAGAACAAAATATATTTTTAAAAACTTCAACTTCTACATTTCTCATTCTTTTAAGATTAAGCATAGAAAACATAATTAAACACAAGAAACTGAGCCTATTAGGTAACTGTAAATAGTCTGATTTATAAGATTAAATCTACAAATCAAAATTTATGTATTAATGTTGTCCTAATCACAGAGCAAAAAGATACATCATAGATCCTGCTCTCAAATAGCCTAAAGTCTAGTAGAGGGAAAGAGATATTTTTAAAATTGGTATTGCTGCTTTGAGTCCCTACCTTATATTAGAACAGTGATGGCGAACCTATTACACGCGTGTCAGAGGTGACACGTGAACTCATTTTTTGGTTGATTTTTCTTTGTTAAATGGCATTTAAATATATAAAATAAATACCAAAAATATAAATCTTGGTTTTACTACGGATGCAAATATCAAAAAATTTCTATATGTGACAAGGCACCAGAGTGAAGTTAGGGTTTTTCAAAATGCTAACACGCCGAGCTCAAAAGGTTCGCCATCACTGTATTAGAAATAACTAAGTAATGACTGTGTGTGATGAGTTCCAGGTTTTGCAGGCTGATGAAGAAAAACACAGTGCCTCAAGATGGCAGTCACGGAGAGCTTTATTTGGACAGTACTTTGACAGGAGATAGCAGAAGCAGGACTACTACCCAGAAGAGGAAAAGGGCAAGGGAACCCCCAGAGGAGAGGGGAGCTGGAGAGGGGGCTCACGTGTCTTGGTGATATCAACTCAGCAGCAAAATGGGAAGTCTCTGAATCAGAGAGCTTCGAAGCACAGCCCCAGAGTTCGTTTCACCTCTAACTAGCAGAAGTTGGGTGCGGTTTTGTGGGGTGCAATGCAAGCAAGCTCTAAATGACTACAAATGTGCTTACTTGAGCATATTTAAAGCAATGGGGTGTGTAAACATTTAAGTATGGCACTGGTGGTCTTTGGGCTATTGACTCCAACCTGCTGTGAACAAGTTAAATGCATAGGGGCCAAGCTCTAATCCATTTACATAACACCATAAAACATTTAAAAGTGTCATTGTACTTAGATAGCAGAATTGTGCAGGTTCAATACCCACGGATTGATGTCAACAAATATTTCAACTTTTATTCCATGTCAGACACTGTGCTGGACACCAGATATTCTACAGTGAACCAGGTACACAACAGGACAGGCTACCTAATTTGCAAGGCCCAATGCAAAAGGAAAATGCAGGACCCTTCGTTCAAACTTCAAGATGGCAACAGAAGAATATTAAACCAAGCAGGAGGTTCTTCTGAGTGGGGGACCCTGTGTGACTGCACAGGTTACATGCTTGTGAAACTGCCCCAGTAGACATGTTCTCTATTCTCATCATGCACACAATCTAGTGATGAACAATCAACAGTAAAAAGAAAGAAAATATGTCACCTTGATAACTGGGAAACACAGTTCAGTGAACCTCAAGAAAGGCCTCTTAGAAGAGCTGACATTTAAGCTAAGTCCTAATGTATGCAAACCAGCCAGCTATATAATGTGTGTGCATGTGTGTGTGCGCACGTGTGTGTGTGTGTGTGTGTGTGTGTGTGTGTGTGTGTGTGTGAAGGAGCCACAGGTTGGACAGCTTATGACAGTGGTTCTCAATTAGTTTGATTTTGCCTCCCATGGGACATTTGGCAATATCTGACATTTTGGTTGTCACAACTGGGGAAAGGAGGATATTGCTACTGGTATCTAGTGGATGAAGGTCATGGAAGCTTCTAAACATCCTACGATGCACAGGACAGCTCTCCACCCACCCACCACCAAGCCCCGCACAACAAAGAATTATTCAGCCCATATGTTAATGGTGCTGATATTGAAAAATCTTAATGTAAAATGAATGTATGTCATGGGCAAAGCCGAAAGCGGTGTAAGAGTTTAGCACATTAACCTTTCATGTCCTTAGCCCTATGACGTCACGGTAGTAAATATTGGAAACCCATATTCCAACAACAAGGGAGAATTCAACTTATGGTGCAGTGAGTCAGTGAAATACTATACTATCACTAAAAAATACATGCCTAGAAGGATGTTTAATGTCATGGGAAATACTGATAGGTTCATAATTAGTTACAAAGAATAATAAAGTGGTTCTATATACCTTTTCAGAATATGTATGTGCTTAGCAGAGCATTAATAAGAGTATTGAAAGATGAATGCAAAGGGTTATCGGTGGTTATTTCTGGGTGGTAGTTATTTTATTTTATGCTTTTCAGTGCTTTAAATTTTCAGGAGAATGTGTATTCTTTCATAAAACCACGAAAGCACAAAATCCCATTTTCTTTCTCTAAAAGTACATTATACATTCCACTTACAAAACAGCCATATGTGAACCTGATATGGCTAATCAAAAACTGTCCTATTTAGTGTGATTCATAGAATGACTAATCATTTTAGAATGATTTCAGCCGTATCATTAGTGAAATCTGAAATACCTAAGGCTGTAAAGGAGAAGAACTGAGGTCACAATTGGTGCTGCCATCTCTTCAAGTTGAAGGTCAGGCTTTTATAAAAGAAAGACAGATGTGGGAAATGGCTACGTTCCATGAAATTGTTATTGTGACTTAACCGAGTAGATCAGGTGCCATATTCACAATCTATTCCAGCAAAGCATATGACTGAAGTTTCTCATGACTCCATTAAAACAAAGTGAATTTATAAATTGTGCCTGTTTAGGAGATGCATCTGGTTGTTGGAATGTTACTTTTGTCTTATACTAGTTAATAATAATAATAATAAATGTTATAGACATAGGAGGTGTTCATATCAAATGTGGAAAGCAAATTATATACACACATATAGAGAAAACAAAAATTCATATTTCAGAAAATCTAGACAAGCTGGAAATGGGGTTCACAGGGGAGTAGGAAAATCATGAAACGCTACTTATAAGTTCCCCAAATTGCACCCCTCCTGACACCAGTTACACAAATATACAATACACTGACAAAAAGGAACTTACTAGCAAATTATGGGATGGAGGGAGAACACACACAACATTTACATTTATTAATAAACAATGAAAGAATAGGGTATGATTATGGACAGCCATACTCCATGGCCCAAAAGTAGAACATTATACTCACTTTAAGTTTTACTCCCCATCATTAAGTTTTACTAAAAGGCCTGGATAAAAAACGAAACACATGATTCTCTTAGACATCAAAGCTCACACTGGATTGTCTAGAGGAGAAAGTGACAAACTTCCCTGACACCAGAAGGAGGCCTTAATGTTTACAATTCAACACAGACATCATGCACAGACTCAGAAAACAATGATCAGACAAAGCCCCTTGAGATCTGTGGTGCAGCAGGAGAGCCACAAGGAGACTCTACAAACCCCCCAAATGACTAAACGACCCACTATATCCACCAACAAGAGTGACTACTGCTTTTCATTCATGATAACTATTCACACCTTAATCTTCCTAACACATAAATTACAAAGATGCCCAGTTCCTGAACTGTCCTACTTATTAAACCCTCCTTGTGATCAGCTGGCACAGCCCAATTCCCATAAACGCCCCTCTCAATCACCTTACCAAGACACCCACAGTTCCTGAGGTGTGCAATCCTCCTTGCTGCAGAAAGCAAAATGAACCTAATTTATTTAACAATAGGTTTGTTCCTGGCGATTCTTGGCTGATGGATTCCAACAGAGGCAATCCCGACAATGATCTTCCCAAATGTCAGACCATGGGTCCCTTTTATGGCTTTGAAAATTCAATCACCATAATTATGCTTTTCCATCAACCAAAGGGGTTAGTTCTTGAGAAACAAGAATTTGAGATTACTGTCAAAGAGTGACTATGGCCACCAGCCACCTCATTGTGTGACTCCCTAAGCCACTCTATTCATACTACTTCACCTCCCTGAATACAGACAGCAGAATGGTGGTGATGCAGAGGAGGCAGTAGCTTTGGGTGCTGCCACTAGCAGCGGTGTAGCCTCATTTCCTTCTTAGAGTTTCTATTAGTTCACAAAAAGAAACAAAATAGTCACCATAACCTAATAAATGCCATTTCAGATAGAATCATATTTCCCAACTTTAAAAACAATCATTTGTGAATTAAAAAAAAACAAAACACTAGGATGTTATAAATACATCTTCTGATACATAGAGATCTAAAACTAAAATTTCACCCTTAAAGGCCAAGTCCAGTTAAAATCAAGACACTAAATAAAAACTCTAATGACAGCAATGCATTTTTGAGCACTTACTATATGCCTGGATTTGTGCTATTTTACATACATCCATTATTTCATATCACCTATGCAGCAACCCTTTCCGAACTATTAATGTTCCCATTTTACAGATGAGGAAACAGAGGTTCAAAGAAGATGACTAATTAACCCAGGTCACCGAGCTTCTGGTGGCAAAACCAAGTTTTGAAATCCAAATATCTATAATTCCAAACTCCACAGTTAGCAGACAGATTGTTTCTCTTGAGTGTAAAAATGAAATGACACTGTCCATGAAGAGATTATAAGATTGATTACAATGAAAGCAGTTAAAAAATTAAAATGCTAGAGCTCTGCTTAAAGTGTCCTATAGTATCATGATTTCATTCTGCCACATCAACTTTATTTTTATTATCTCATTTATGGCCAAAAGCTACCAAGAAAAAGTTGTCTTTCACAAACTACTCTTTGTATCAACGAACATGCACATTTTAAAAACCAGTTGGTATATAAACTAACTGCATGTAGTCTTGGACTTTTTATAAGCCTCTCCTTTCTGAATTATCTTCTTTTTAAAAGGAAATAATACATGTGTGAACAATGCATGTGTGAAGAGAATTTCAATGGGAAAGCATTATCCCTCTTCCCCAATAAATAACATAAAAATAAAAGGACCTTTAAAAGACACTTTCTCTAACAGTACTTTTCTGAATAAAATAAACAAGAGCAACGGGCACCTTGACTACTACTTAGGAAATAAAATCAGAACACAGGGAAATCTGTAATTCTAATCACATTTACACCTTCTCTCCTTTTTTACATTTCTCATCCAAACATCCTTAGGAGCTCAATAGGCCTAAAAGAATTGGAGCAGAGTAGAGAACAAAGGTGAGGGGAATCTGAGAAACAGCTGAAATGGCCCTTCTCACCACCTTAATAATTTCAAATTGGTAAAGTAGTTTACAGAAGATTAAAAGTCACAAATGTGGGAAGAAACTGTAGTGAAAGACAAGTACCATAAGATTTCAGTCAATGTAGAATTTAACAAACAAACTGAATTGCCAAGCAAAATAGAGACAGCCTCATGGATAGAGAGCAGGTGGGAGGGGTGAATTGGGGGTGGTGGAGGGATTGAGCCAAAAAGAAGAAAAAAGAGAGAGAGAACTCATGGACATGAACAACAGTGTGGTGACTGCGGTGGGGAGGTGGAAGAGGGCATAGAGAGGATAGATGGTGATGGAAAAATTTAAATTAAAATAAAAAGTTGTTCTACCAGCTTATATTATTTTTTAAAAGCATTTTGGCTAGATAGCTCAGAAATGAACGTTTTGTGAACAAGAAATGCAAGAAAGCACTTAAAAATAAACTTTTAAGGAAAACAAATACGAAATGTAAATGTATTTGCTTTTGTCGATGAAAGCCTGTGTGCTAAATAAATACATTTGTTACAGAGAATGTTAATATTTGTGCTTTAATGTGGAAATGACTACTTGTATATTAACTATGCTCTCTCTTGAGATTGAGGATAATTTTAGAAAACAAGATAGCCAACTACTATCCTTAATCAAGCTAAATGTTGAAGAACATATAAAATTAAGAAAAGCATTTAGGTCACATGTCATATGTGCGGTTTACTCAATTTGGAAATTAATTTTTTTTTTTTTACTGGGAAGAAGAGAAATATCAATCTTAAAAGAAACAGCTCAATATTTCATTTGCCTATTAAAATAAAATTTGAACAACAATACAGAGACAAGAAAAGTACAGAATTATATCAAATTCATATGTGAATGCCTTTTACTGGGCGATTCTAATTCAGAATAATTCTCTTGTATGACTTTTTCTTATTGCAAATATCAAAGGAAGTTAGCACTTCTTCCCACCAGCACCACTCGAGTGCCTCAGAGTGCAACCCTGCACAGCCCCCTTAGGAGGTGCTACTATAATTCCTCCATCATCATAAGCCACAGATCAATAAAGGTACTCGCAATGGGCAAACAATCCGGAATGTCTCAGAAAAAGAAGGTGATTGCTATCCTGGCGTGTGTGTGTATGTGTGTGTGTGTGTGTGTGTGTGTGTGTGTGATGTGTATCAAACCCAAATAAATACAACCATTTCCTTCTCTGCAGGGCAGAGCTTCAGTTTCTCCTTACATACTGGTAAAAGGCCATGATATGCTGTAAAGTTCCTCTTCAGATGAGATGAAACACACACAAGGTCCTAGAAATGTAACACCTTCTAGTCCATGCGTTGCATCCAGTGGGAACCAGATATGAAAGTTGGGTGAAATCAAGGCCTTACTAGGGAGCTGTCAACATTCACTGAACATATCAGCCAAAATTATGGTAAATGGGAGGCAAAATCTAATAATACAGGTAAGGATTTCACAGCTCAATGCCCTCTCTGCGTCCTCCTCCCCAACACACACCCCCAGGTAAGTAAGGTTTTATTAGCTATCGATAAGTGAGGTTTACTTTTTAATGAAAAGAATGCACTGAAATAAGAAAGCAGATTTAAAGGGGGTCCTATTGCACAGAAGAATTGCCCTAAACTGAGAATTTCAACTATGTTGTTTCAAATAGCACAGAAAAAGCACCTAGTACGGAACAGATAGTCACATAAATATTGGTGTTTGCTTAAAAAACTGGTCACATAAACTAACATGGATTCGGCGTTCCCAAATGCCTAGGCTGTCCTTGTAGGATGACTCCAGAACTGAGTTCATAGCCAGCAAAGCAATCAAGCAGAATACCTACTCCGTGGCGCTCACAGCAAGTCTCCTCATCCTAAAAACTCACGCAGAGAACGGATTTTAGACTCAAGCATCCTGCACAAGTTCTTTGTTAACCAATACTGTACGCTCATAGTACTCGTCTGTGTTGGCTTCATAGTCAAGCTACATTGTTCCAGGAAGATCTCAGCTCCAGACACCTGCTATTGCGTTTGACAATTAAGACCTATTCTTCCAAGCCTACCCTAACCTGGAGATTCCGCGCCAGCGGAAGGGAATTTGTGCGGTAGGGGCAGGGAGCAGAGGGCAATGGAGCACATAAAAGGCGCATACAGGGAGCAGAATCTACACTGGCTACGCTTGCTGTACTCTCTCCCCTTCAATCTTTGGTGCATCTCATCCCTGCTCAGTGGCTCCCCAATACATTCAGTTTGTTCGCCTGTTGCCATCACACCTTTCAGGAGTTGAAACTACCAGGTGATTCCGAGAGACAATACTGGCCAGTTCGGTTCCGGGCAGAGGGTTTGGTGCCGGGGCTCGGACGCCAGTGCGGGTGGGTGTACCGGGTCCCAGTGCTAATTACAGAGGAGGTGGGCTGTCCCGTCAGTGCCCCGCTCTCCAGCGAAGAAGAGTAACGCAGGTTTGCCTTTTTCGTATCAAACTTGGAGCGACCAACCCAACTCCTTCCACCCAAATAGAAAGCACATACGGGGCCCCCGGCGGGGCACTGGTGAAATTCCCACCCGGAACAGCTGTCTGCTTTACTGGCCTGTTCCCACTCATCAGCCGAGACTGAGGGAAGCAAATGCCCAAAGCACGCCTTGGCCGCCGACTATTCCCATGGTCCAGGAGACCCGGACCTGCGCGGCGGCGCTCGGGATGGTCACCCCGAGCTTCCCCCAGAGGCCTCACCGGATTCACCTTGAGCGGCCAAAGGGCCTGAACGGTCATCTTCCCACCAAGGGCCACCCCAGGAGGCTGGGCGCAGTGCCTGCCGGCGCTCGGGACGCCCCGGCCCGCGCCCAGGCGCACTGCGCGGCGCCGGCCAGCGTCGCCTTACCTGGCCTCGGCGAATCTGGCAGCCCCTTGACCGCTCCCACCAGGCGCCACTGGAAAAGTTTCCGAACTTCCTCGCAGCTCTGCCCGCCGTCGCTGCGGGCAAATACAGCAAGAGCCAGAAGGAGGAGACAGCAGCAGCCCACGCGCCAGGTCGGTCTGCCCATCATCGGTGTCCTCATCACCCCTTTCCCACCGTGGATCCCACTCCCCCGCGCGCCCGGCGCTGAACGCTCTAGAAAAAGGCTCTGAAAAGGCTTTGCAAAGGCTCGGAGGTCCAGGCTCCCTAGAGGTGCCGTCCGGCGGCTTGCGTTCCGGGACCGCTCGGGACACGCGCTGCACCTGCGAGCACTTGGCTTTCTCCGGAGGAGCCCGGGGCGGAGACACCAGAGTTCTCAGGCAGAGCGCCGCCGCGTCTCCCGCTCCGGCGGGGCCGAGCTGGCGCTGCGCGGGCGCGAAATGGAACTGGAGCCGCACGGGGCTCGCGGGCATCCGGATCTGGCACCGCTGCGGTCGCCACCGGCTCCGCTGGAAACCGCCAACCTGGGACGCGCCAGCCCGCGGCGCCCCGCGGCCAGGCCCCGCCCTCGGCACCCCGCCCCGAGCCGCGCGAGCCCTGCTGCTCTAATGCGGGGATCCACGCAGCAGAGGCTGGAGAGCGACGCTGCCTGGAGCAAAGAAACAAATAGATGAAATCCAACCCGGTCCCCGCTCTGCCAGCCAATCGCGGGGACAGTCTGAGAAAAGAAAGAGCGAATGTATGAAGAGGCTCAGAGAACACAAGACAGGAGAAGCACCACCTAGAGCGAAGATGAAATATTTCCCTATAAATCTCGGTCCTCTGTACATAGGACTTTGTATTCAAATTGCATGAAAAGGTATCTCGGCATCATATAAAAAGCAAGAACGGTTTACAGTTAAATATCCCAATTGAGAGGCTTAATAGCACTTACAGGTTTTAAGAGCGTACTTGAGCAGTTACTTTTTTAATCGCTTTCTGGTCTGCTTTGAAACATTTTTCTGTAACATTACGATTTTCTGAATTTAGAAGTCATAAAAATTACATTCAAATCTTATCACATTCTTATCACAGTAAAGTCGTTTATTCATTTAACATCATATTTTTATATATGTTTTCATTTATCTCAGAGAGGAAGGGAGAGGGAGAGAGAGTTAGAAACATCAATGATGAGTATCATTGGTTGGCTGCCTCCTGCACGCCCCCTACTGGGGATCCAGCCCGCAACCCGGGCATGTGCCCTGAAGAGGAATCAACCATGATCTCCTAGTTCATAGGTCGTGCTCAACCACTGAGCCACACCAGCTGGGCCAGCATCATACTTTGTATTTCAATATTAAGGGCACACTTCTCGAATTTCTTTAGCACACTTCTCAAAGATTTACTAAGGTAAGAGTGGTCAGGAGACTTTCTCACAAGGAAGATAGAAAAATAAAGACTGTAAGTAATTTTTCAATGACAAAGGAATTTTCTCAATTTACGAAAGGAATGCATTAGACACCATAAGCAAAGGGCCAGATACATTTTCTTTTCTTTTTTTAACCCTTCTTCTTTTTGATTGCGGTAACATTGGTTAATAACACATGTGTTTCAGATATACAGCATTATAATTTGGTATCTGTATGCACTGTAGCATGCTCACTACCAAAAGTCTAGTTTGCATCCTTAACCATACATTGGACCTCCTTTACACATTTTGCCCACCCTTCCCCTCTGGTAACCAGCAATCTGTTGTTTATATTTATGAATTTGTTTTTATTTTTGCTCATTTGGGTTTTTTGTTGTTGTTTTATATTCTATATGAGAGAAGTCATGTGGTTTTTGTCCATTTCACTTAACATAATACCTTCAAGGTCCATCCATGTTTTCACAAATGGTAACTTTTACCTTTTTGATAGCTAAGTAGTATTCCATTTGTGGTATATATGTGTGTGTGTGTGTGTGTGTGTGTGTGTGTGTATTCGTTGGATAAATACTCAGAAGAGGAATTGCTATATCATATGCATTTTCTAAATGTGATTGCCTCAATACTAAGCCTGTGAGTGATAAGAATGTCTGCATCTATAGGTACCTAAAGACAGAAGTCCTCCAGTAAAACAAAACTCCTTAAAAGCATCAGGCAGAGGGGTACTATAAATGCCTTAACCACTCAAAGGGAATTTAATCTCAAATTTGAACCCTTGCCAAGAGGTAGAGATGAATAATTTTAAGTCTTAGTTAAGTGTCATGGGACTTTTAATGACCATTTGATATCAAGGCAGTACTTTCAGCAGTAGATTGCTTGCTTTAAAGCCATTCCAGGGCAATGGCTGAGATACTTCAGTGAAATAGCACTCATTTGGCTTTTGACATCAATTCCATAAATACTAGATTTTTTTTGAGAAGCTCTCTTAATAAATGAGAAGTGAAAAAAATAGCTGCTTTTAAATTCAAGCAAGGCTTTATATATGTATGGGGCGGGGGGAGATTCCCCATGAATTTCTTCTTCTCTAGACACCAAGTGTGGAAAGAATGCTTGAAAGTCAGCTATATTTAGGAGAAGAAAAGACAGCCGTGAGGAAGTCACAGTGCTTAGGTGCCAGACAATAGTCTGAGTGCTGCTCATGGATACTAATTCATTCATTTAATCTTTATAACAACCCTATAAATTAGATGCTATTATCATTTCACAAATGAGCAAACAGGCACAGAGAGGTGAAGTGACTTGCCCAAGGCCAACAGAGCTGTTAGGTAGTGGAACCAGGAATTAAACCCGCGCATTAGAATCCAGAACTCATACTATTAACTACAGGCTCTCCTGGGTCACTCCGTGGCACACCAAGGAACCTACTGAGTTACATCCAGTAACACCAAAGGCTATTTATTAACTTATCAGATTTTTATTATTAAATATACACAATTTTATGTATAGAATTTTATTCTACTATAATCCTGTCTACGTTACTATAAGGCTAATATATCTCCAGATTTCTCTAAAGCTTCTTTTTTCTTACCAAGATCTCTTTTTGATAGATTTGATCATTATAGAGTATTAGCATTGAAAGAATTTTTAGAGATGACCTGGACCAATTTATTAACTTGGAATCTCTAAAACAACTTGTCTTACAAGGGTAAAAAATCACAGACACAACAGAGAATTATTGATGGCTCAGTAAATCTAATCAACTAACAAAGACTGATTGCACACATACTATTTTTTTTAAACCCAATATGCTAGACATAATAGGGATTACAGAGACATGTAAGCAAGTTCTCTTCCCAGCGTTTTTACAATTCATTTCAACAGAACAATTAGGTGGTAAGTTGTATAGAGAAATGGAGTAAGATCTAATGAGAAAATATATTTCACCCATATAAAATGTCTCCAATTATAAAAAAATAAATATTGTGTTGCTGCATCTTATCTTCTACCGCTACCACAGTGGATGCCCCAACAGTGGCTTCAAAGGGCTTCTTTTCCTATCAGTGTCCCTCTAATGCACAGTTATGTGCTGACTATGCTGTAAAGCTTCAAGACAAGTTTCCGTCTTCCAAACAGAATACAATACCACAGTGTCTTTTATATGAACATTCTAGAGCAATAGCAAAGTGCCTTTTATATGAACTAATAACTATAACTATTCTTTTGTTCAATTTATACATGTAAATATTACAGATGAAGCTTGGGGGAAATTTCCATAATTTGATAGTGATGGTACCTCATTTTTCAAAGGTCATACAATATACATGTACTGAATGCCTTTTATGTAATAGGCACTGTGTTTTTGCTTTCAAAATATCAATAGCCTTCCATAGGAAAGATCTCTAAATGGTCTTTATGTAAAATACACCTTAGTAATCTTTTTTTTAAAATATTATTTTATTGATTTCAGAGAGGGAAAGAGATAGAAACATCAATGATGAGAGAGAATCATTCATCTGCTGCCTCCTGCATGCCCCCAGAGGGGGTCAACCCCAAAACCCGGGCATGTGCTCTGACTGAGAATCAAACCGTGACCTCCTAGTTCGTAGGTCAACACTCAACCACTGAGCCACACCAGCCAGGCTTAATAATCTTCTAAGTGCAATACTTCTAAGTAACTGTTTACAGTGTAACAACTCAAGACCTTGTAAAGAGAAATAAAGAATCACAAGTATGGTTAGGATGATATGAACGATATCATGTTGCCCTTAACCATGACTACTAGTTTAGGATAAGACTGGCACTGGTTAGATTACCTTCAGAAGCTGGTTGAGGTAACTTCTGTACTCAAACAATAAGAATAGCTAATATTAAGTAGTTACAGGTATTATCTCATTTAACATCTCAACCACCCCATGAGACTGTTCTACTAATAATGAAGAATCAGACTTAGAGAGATTTAAAGTAACTTTCCAAAAGCCACAGATTTGATAAATACCCAATTTTTAGCCAGGCATGCCATCTCCCGCGCTCCTTCAGCCACTACGCTCTCCTGCTCTGACAAACCAAACACCTGCCCTGTGGCCCCTTGACCCAACCTATCCTATATGGGAGAAGGCCTGGTCCTCAGTGCTATTCCTTGTGGGCAGTCAGCTGGACCTCATCTTCACAGTGGTCCAGAGACCTGCGGGGTCCTAACCCTGGCCCAATAGCACTTCCCTCCGCAGTTGGACCAGGTACCATTTGCTTCGCCCTCTGCCCCCCACTAATCTTTTAATCATGACAACTGCATTGTAAGGACTAAAAGCCAATGTGCTGTCTTGATATCGCTGAGCCTCTTGAGGGCTCAAAGGCCTAGCCTTGGTTCTGCTCTTGCCAGATATGCATCCCCCTCTCACCAGCAGGAAAGGCTCCTCTATCAACCAGACCAGCTCCATCCTACCTTATCTTCAGCCTAATTTTCCCTCCCAGCAGCCTGTGAAATTATCAAACAAGTCGATCGCATTCTTCCATGGAACCAAGGGTCACCTAACCCTCTTGTCACTACAAAGCCTGCCTTCCACAGCCCTTGCTGGTTCACTTTGCTCCCAAATGCAACCCTCGTTTAGCTCTTCATGACATGTCGTGTCTTCCTCCCCTGGATTGTGAGCATATGTAACTAAGAAACTGCTCTCCAGTGTCATGGGTTTAGCCATCTCATATTAATGAGGGTGAGTAGGAGGCTGTTAGAACAAGAGTAGCCTCAATGCAGGTGCTTCCACTTAGCTATTTAAAAAAATAAATAAATTTTACTTTCGCCTTGCTGACTTTCTATCTCTCCCAAGTGCAGGCTTTATCCCCGTAGCTGCGCTATTAAAGGGCGTCAAATTGGAGGTCAGCCCCAGATGACCTTAGTAATGAATTTCTGCCACCAAGTAACCAGAAGGAAATTGAGGGATCCTCCCAGATGTCTCTTTGGGTCAAGAGAACAAAGGCTGAGAAAAGGCTGCCTGCAGGAGAGCACTCATAGGACATACGACATTCCATAAAATGCTTAAAACCAGACACCAAGTTGAAAGTTAAATGAAAGTCATTGGGAAAGTGACCAGCAAACACATTTTCAAGCAAATGCTTTCTAAAAATATATATCTACTATAATTGGATAATCTATATTTCCAATTCAAAAATCCTCATTGGCTAATCACCAATACGCATTTATCAATGATTTTGAAATATATTCAATGTACTTATGTCATCTCATAGTAATCATGCTTTAAGGCAAAGACAATGTAACTAGTTCACAAAAAGCATTAGATAAATAAACTGTGTGAAAATTTCAAAAGTATTTCATACTTTATTTACTTTTATAGGTTTTATATTTGCAACTTCTAATAAAGACATTTTATTTCAGAGAATTTACTGAGAAATAAGAATATTAGTTGCTTTCTGAATGAGAATGAAAACATTAAAAAAGACACCAAGAAAACTCAATGAGTTTATGAAACTAAATTTCTTCAAATAATTTCGTTCTAGTTCATAGCTAAGAATTTGAAAATAGTGTCCTCAGAGTTGTGATATACATCACATATGTAAATTACCATACATTATAATAGAAAGGAATACAGTACAAATTTCTCTCATTTCCAAATGTACAGTTTGTACTAACTAATTATGACCCCAACTATTTTTGGTTTCCAAATGGAGCAAAATTCACATCCAAAATTCAATTCCACCATGAATTATATTATAACTATATTTTAAGAAAGACAACTGCATGAACAAATAAATTCAGTTGTTATCTGTATGAAATATATAATATTCCTTCATAAACAACTAGAGGCCCGGTGCACGAAATTCATGCATGGGGTGGGGGGTAGGGAGGGGTGTCCCTCAGCCCGGCCTGCGCCCTCTTGCAATCCAGGACCCCTCAGGTAGGGTCCCTAGGCCTGGCCGGCGATCAGGACCAATCAGGGCTTTCCTTCCCTCTGCTGCCAGCAGCTGCCCCCGCCCCCGCCGCTGCCACTGCTTGCCATCTGTGCGGCCCTGCTCCCCCCCCCCCACCACCACCCACTAGTCGCTTCTCTCTGCAGGCAACAGGCGTGGGGTCCGATCGCTTGGCTGGCCTGGGCCTCCCTCTGTAGGGCGAACAATTGCAGGGCTCCACAATTGATCACCACACAGAGGGTGGCCAGGGCCTCCCTCTTCAGGGCAATCATGGGGCGATGGTGGGCCCCCCGACCAATCACAACACACTTGCCTTGGCTGGCCTGGCTCCAGTATGTGTCATAGTGTGGCCGTCCGGAAGGTCATCCTGATGATCGTTCTGCTGTTCGGTTGTTTGGCCAATTTGCATATTACGCTTTTATTACAGACGTTTTCAAAAAATGAAAATAAGTTTTAAAACATCTCTTTTTTTTCCTTTTTTGTGTGCTTTTTATTTATTTTATTTTACTTTTTCCATCACCATTTATCTCTTCTATGCCTTCTTCCACCTCTACCCCCCACCCCCACAATCACCACACTGTTGTCCTTACTGTGTTTCATGTGAGAACTAGGGAGCTACAAAAGTTTAACTACCAGACTATAAGCCTGTGAGTTCAAGTAAGCCTGTCATATCCACCTCTACTCTCTAAGCAGTAAGTGACTACTTGCTGTGGACATCCCATGACTTTACTGAATAAATTCAGCCCCCATAAGTTGACATCCTCATGTTTCTTGTATTAGCTTTATCAGAATTGTTTATTTTTAAGCACCATTCAACCCTTGAAATGCAACTTAATAACTAGATTTTTAAATTACTTGCAAAGTGCAACAGTATCAATAAACACCTTTAAAACCAAATTATAACTTCCCAATTAAAATTATGTATAAATCATTGTATTGACGTAGCGTTTTACTTTCAAAAAATCTCTTATTTCTGTTTCACTTCTTTTCATTTACTTTTCCATGAAAAAGATGTGAAGTGGATGTTTTAAATGTTTAATGTTACTTCCAAATTAATTATTTAATCAAGAGTTAAAGGATTAATTTTCCTAATTGTTTTTCTGCAACTTCTGACATTACAATATCTTAAATATTATTATCTTCGGGTTAGATTAATTTTAATACTACGATTAAGATATTCTCCAGAATGATTATTAATTATTTGTGTCGTCTTGGACAAGTTGTTAAACCACTCTGACACTTCATTATGTAAAATGAGAGAAAAGGATAACTATGTTACGTTATCAATAAGGTTAACAGAGATAATATATGTGAAGTGTTTTGTATAATTCTTGGTTCATATAAACACTCAACAAATAGACATTGTTATTCTTCTCTATTGGAAAAAATAACTGTCATTAGTTCCTGATCTATTAGTTAAATTCTAGATGTAATTAGGATAATAAATCTGCTCCTCTGAATCCAACAACTATTCAAAACTAAAATCTTTTGGCCTCCTGATATTAATAGTATGGTTTCTTCATGTTAATTAGCATTTATGCAACTATCAAATTATTCTTTTCAGTAATGGAAAAAATAAGCATTATCTCAAGTCAACGTATGGACAGGAGAGTCTAAGTTGCCCAAGGTCATGAGCCAAAAGTCATTATTAAAAGGAAAGAGTCTTTCCTCTCTGAACATAATGAGCACTTAGAGCAAGAACTGGAGACTAATTATCATCAGCTTTTTAAGATGCAAAGTGTAGACACTCTACTAATGATAAAGCCTCATCATTGATAATTATCTTTGATTAACAAGTAGGAAGTCTTCCTGAGGCTTTCACTGCTGTGTACTATTGTCATAATTGATCTTTAATTATTCCATCTAAAGATCCCTTTATCATATGTTTAATCTTTGCTATTTATAAATAAGGTTCATGTACAAGCCTTATTAAATATCCGCAGATGTGATATTACTTTATGAATGTCTGCAATTTAATTAGCATTCAGCCTATTTGTTTATATTTGCATATGAAAAGGGACAAGCAGTTTGTGCTCTCAGGTTGAAAGGAGAACTCCTATGCTCTAACCACTTTTCACTTCTCTTGATCCAGATTTTGTGGGAAGAGAAAACAATCCTCTCTCTGGATGTGTCCCGGGAGATTTTACGTAATTGGCAACTGTGTGCTCTTGAAGGGGAATTTTATTCTGGTGTTTCCTATTTGGGGAAGAAAAAAAAACCTACAAATGATCTATTTCCTGTATACTGTATCATTTTAGTTTTTCTGACTCTCCCTTGCCTTCCCACATTCTCAAATGATTATATATCTGCTCTCCTGATGTTCATAAATCACATCAGTCCAAAACCTAGTGGCCAATTTTTGCAAATATCTATTGAACCTAAGGTTGCTAAACACTCTCTTTTTGAAATCTCTAACCTCTTCAGCTTCCCTGACAGTGCACTGTTCTCCTCCTAGCTCTCCAACATTTCTCTCTCTATTTTTTTGTCTGTTTCTCCCCCTTTCTTTTGTCTTCTAATGGTTTGTATTTTCCATGGCTTACACCTTAGGACTTGCTGTTCCTTTTCTACATATTCCCAGAAAGATGTACTAGATCTGCAAAATCATACCGACCCAGAACCTCAGAATTGGAAATAGAGACTTCACAGATGTATTTCATTAAGGCTCTCCAGATGAAATCATGCTGGGTGAGCACTACAGCCAATGACTGGTACCCTTATAAGAAAAGGAAAGGACACAGACAGAAAAGGATGATGTGAAGACGGAGGCAGAGATTGGAGTGATGCAACTAAACCCAAGGAATGCTGAGATTGCTGACAACCCCTTGAAACTGGAAGAGAGGCATGGGTGACTTCTCATTCAGAGCTTCCAGGCCTGCCGACAACAGGATTTCAGGCTTCTGGCCTCTTCAACTGTGAGAGAAGAAAAATTATGTTGTTTGAAGCCACAGAGTTGTGGCTATTGTGGTGATTGGTTATGACAGTCCTAGGAAATGAATATCTATTGGTTCTCATAACTTCACTTCTGGCATCTATTCAGCGGCCTTTCCTTCTAGGTCTGCTCTCTCATCTTCCTCCTCTGCTTTTAAAGTTGGGCTTCCTACCATTATCTAAGCTCTATTTTTACCAAAGGGACCTTATCATCTTCTCCCCAGTTCACACTCTCCCTCTTCCATTGATTTCAACAAACACAAGACCCTGAGGTTTGTACTTTTTATTAATAAAACCATCCTTGCTAACTCGGAATATTTTATTTTTATTTATTGTTGTCACTTTACAGTTGCCCCCCATCCCCCTTCACACTCTTTACTCACCTTTACCCAGCCCCCAGCCCCATCCTTCTGGCCATAACCACACTCTTGTCTATGTCCATGAGCTATTTATATGTGTAATTTTTTTTGGGGGGTGGGGAGGAGGTATAGTAAGCATTTTATTATTATTCTTACTTAGTATATTATTTTGATTATTTTGATCTAAGTAATTTTTAATGCAGATTTTGGGAAACATTGAACTTTCTACATAATTGCAGATAATAGTCAATCAAAATGTTTTATTAAAATTCAACTGGCACACAAAAAAATTTTGAGATGTCTCTAATCAAATAGGGCATCAAATACTTTCAATATATAAGTCTTTGTTAGTATTTTCTTGGTATCATGCGGTAAACTCTTTGTTCATAACAAATCTCTTAATTTTTCAGTTTCCCCACCATTAAAATGGAATGACAAAAAGACTTTTAAACCTTAGAATAAAGCAATACCAAGGATTACTATTAACTGCCCATTTTGTAAATGATGAGATGCTGAAGAACTATTTTTTATATGCTGTGATTAAAAGATGCACCACAAAAACACCTTTTTAAAAAAAATTAAATTCTTTATTGTTTAAAGTATTACATATGTCTCCTTTTTCCCCCATTGACCTCTCCCCGGCCACACCCACCTCCCCAGCACATGCCCTCACCCCCCTACTGTCTGTGTCCATTAGTTATACTCAAATGCATGCATACAAGTCCTTGGGTTGATCTCTCCCCCACCTTCCACCCTCCCCTGCCTTCCCTCTGAGGTTTGATGATCTGTTCGATGCTTCACTGTCTCTGGATCTATTTTGTTCATCAGTTTATCTTGTTCATTATATTTCAAAAATTAGTGATATTTATCTTTCTCCAATTGGCTTATTTCACTTAGCATAATGCTCTACAGGTCCATCCATGCTATTGCAAATGGTAAGAGTTCTTCCTTTTTTATAGCAGCACTAGAGGCCCGGTGCACAAAATCATGTGGGGGGGAGGGGGGGAGGCGGTTCTTCAGCCCGGCCTGCACCCTCTCCAATCTGGGACCCCTCAGGAGATGTCCAGCTGCCAGTTTAGGTCCAATCCCAACGGGCAGTCGGACATCCCTCTCGCAATCCGGGACCGCTGGCTCCTAACTGTTCACCTGCCAGCCTGGCTGATCACCCCTAACCACCTCTGCCTGCCTGGTTGCCCCCTAACTGCTCTCCCCTGCTGGCCTGGTCACCCCCTAACTGCTCTCCCCTGCCAGCCTGATCGCCCCTAGCCACCTCTGCCTCGGCCCCCACTACCATAGCTTTGTCCAGAAGGACGTCCAGAAGGACGTCTGGAAGATGTCTGGTCTAATTAGCATATTACCCTTTTATTAGTATAGATAGTATTCCATTATGTAGATGTACCATAGTTTTTTAATCCACTCATCTGCTAAGGGGCACTTAGTCTGTTTCCAAATCTTAGCTATTGTAAATTCTGCTGTTATGAACATAGGGGTGCATATATCCTTTATGATTGGTGTTTCTGATTTCTTGGGACATATTCTAGAAGTGGGATTGCTGGGTCAAATGGCAGTTCCATTTTTAATTTTTATGTATATACATAATCTCTTCACCTTCTTTCACCCTTCCCCTGCCCCTCCATTTTCCTCCTCTCTGACCTCTGTCAATCTGTTCCATGTACCCATGCCTCTGGTTCTATTTTGTTCATCAGTTTATTTTGTTCATTAGATTCCACATATAAGTCAGATCATATGGTATTTATCTTTCTCTGTCTTCCTTATTTCGCTTAGCATAATACTCTCCAGGGGCATCCATACTATTGCACAACGTAAGAGTTACTTCTTTTTTATAGCTGTGTATTATTCCATTATGTAAATGTACCACAGCATTTTTATCCACTCATCTACTTCTGGGCATTTGGGCTGTTTCCAGATCTTGGCTATTGTAAATAATGCTGCTATGAATATTCTTTCTGATTGGTGTTTCAGATTCTTAGGATATATTACCAGTAGTTGGAAGGCTAGGTCAAAAGGTAGTTCTATTTTTAGTTTTTTGAGGAAACTCCATACTGTTTTTCCTAGTGGCTGCACCAGTCTGCATTCCGACTAACAGTGAACAAGGGTTCCCTTTTCTCCACATCCTCACCAGCACTTGATGGTAGCCATTCTGACAGGTATAAGGTGATATCTCTTTGTGGTTTTAAATTGCATCTCTCTGATGATTAATGATGTTGAGCATTTTTTCATATGTCTTTTGGCCATCTGTATGTCCTCTTTGGAGAAGTGTCTATTCAAGTTGTTTGCCCATTTTTTAAATTAGATTGTTTGTCTGACTGGTGTTGAGTTGTATAATTTCTTTATATATTTTGGAAATTAACCCCTTATCATATATCTCATTGGCAAATATGTTCTCCCATACAGTGGGTTCCTTTTTTTGTGGTTTTCTTTGCTATGCAGAAGCTTTTTAGTTTGACATAATCTCATTTGTTTATTTTTTTCCTTTGTTTTCCTTGCCCTGGGATACATATTGACAAAAATATTGTTACAACAGATGTCTGAGATTTTACTGCCTATGTTTTCTTTCTAAGATTTTTCTTTCTAGGATTTTTATGGTTTCGTGACTTTAAGTCTTTTATCCATCTGGGGTTTATTATTGTGTATGGTGTAAGATGGTAGTTTAGTTTCTTTGTTTTGCATGCACTTGTCCAATTTTCCCAGCACTGTTTACTGAAGAGACTGTCTTCACTCCATTGTATACTCTTGCTTCCTTTGTCAAATATTAATTGACCATAGAGACGAGGGTTGATTTCTGGCCCCTCTATTCTGTCCTACTGATCTATACTAGTATGCTTGTTTTTATGTCAGTACCAGGCTGTTTTGATTACAATGGCTTTGTATATAGCTTCATATCTGGTATTGTGGTATCTGTAACTTTGTCTGTTTTTCTCAAGATTGCTGAATATATTTGGGGTCTTTTTATTATTCCATATAAAATTTTAGAATATTTGTTCTAGATATGTGAAATATGTCATGTTATTTTAATAGAGATTGCATTGAATCCATAGATTGCTTTGAGTAATATGGACAATTTAATGATAATTCTTTCAATCCATAAACACAGTAAATGCTCCCACTTGTTTGTATCTTCCTCAACTTCTTTTTTGATATCCTATAGATTTCTATGTACAGGTCTTGTACCTTCTTGGTTAAATTTATTCCTAGGTACCTTATTTTTTTGCTGTTGCTATAGTAAATGGGATTGTTTTCTTAGTTTCTCTTTTAACTTAGAATGTTTTGTATTCTGTCCCTCCTCTGATGTTTCCATGTCATATAAATTATGAGATGTCAATTTAACCACCTATCTCTCATATTCATCTTTTTCATTCCAACTGCCCTACCCTTTCTCACTAAATTGCCATGTGATGACATTAATTCTCAGAGAGGATTCCTCATCTGCAGTCTCTTCATGATCTAAATCATCCTCTATCCTGAACCCACCCAGGTCCATCAGTTTATATCAGAACTGTACTCTATTTTAAAAATTATGAATAGTTGGCAAAACAGACTTTAGTATCTATCCCCATATTTCTTCAAGTATAGTTCAGGAAATACCTGCATCATATTATCCTGGAGTATTAGAATGCAGATACCTGTGCCTTGTTAAAAAAAAAAAAAAAAAAAAATGGCCTCTTGGTTTGGGATCCAGAGTCATTCTTGTAAAACTCTTATGCAAGTTCAATATTTAGACTTAGTGAACACCTTTTACTTCACTCTAAATCCACTCTCCTTCCTACATGAACCCTCTGTTTCTTCCAGAAGGAGAGAAGTTCATCATTTTCCCTCTTCCAATATACCTTGTTCATTTATACTCATAAGTGTCAGGTAAACATAGAATTACTTCCTTCTTCCTCTCTCTTTCATTAAAAGCTCAATCAGGTTTCTAATTCATCAGCTCATATTATTCTTTTCCATTTCTGGATTCCTGTAGCATATAATTGTGCCAATGATTATTTGCTGATCAATTGTATATCATTATCTAAGTCACCATATGTTTTGTTTCCCTACTTCAGATTCCCCACAGGATCTAGGAACTCAGTAAATGTATGCTGAACCAATGCCTGAAAGAAAGACTAAGAGTAGCATCTTGAAAAACTAAACAATTATTTATTACAGGAGATTTAGATGTATACTCCCTCATTAGAAAGTAAACTAATATGAGTGAATGCTTATCTTCTTACTTATTCCATTGGAGTACAACTATGAAGGCTGAAAGATGATAATTTAATAATGATAACATGTCTGATATTTGCTCTTCAGAAATATGAGTGTAGATAGCTAGACTTACCCTATCAATTTTCTCATATTGTTGACTGGCCTAATAGGCATGGAATTAGTCTTAACACAACAAAAATTGGCTAGTCATCTGGAAAAAATAATTATTATGTTTATAAAAGTATAATTTTAGGCCCTGGCCAGGTAGATCAGTTGGCAAGAGCATTGTCCTGGTATGCCAAGGTTTGGGGTTCAATTTCCAGTCAGGGCATATATAAGAATCTACCAATGTATGCATAAATAAGTGGAATAAACGTCAATCTTTCTCTCTCTCTCTCTCTCTCTCTCTCTCTCTCTCTCTCCCTCCCCCACCCCCTCCTCTCTCTCTCAAATCAATAAAATTTTTTAAAAAGTATAATTTTAAAACTATATCAATAGTCATTACTCATTTTCAAATATAAATCAGTCCATTCACTCTGACAAATATTTATTGAGCATAGCATATACTATGAAAATCAAAATATTTATTGCTCAGTCCATGGCTTACTAACCATGGAAACTCAGCATAGAATTACAACTATTACTCTTTATGAAGAGGAAGACATAAGTATGCTGCAGAGAAATATATACACTATGCAGATTCTATCAGCTGCTTTATCATCTTAATCCAATTAAATATAAATGATCGCATACGATACTTTAAGAAGTTTTCTCTACAATCATAAAATAAAGTGGTTTTATTTATTTTTATTAATTTTAGAGAGAAGAAGGAAGAGGGATAGAGAGATGGAAGCATCGATGAGAGAGAAACATTGATAGACTGCCTCCTGAACACCCACTACTAGGGCTAGAGTCTGCAACCCAGGTACGTGCCCTCACTGAGAATGGAACTGTAACCTCCTGGTTCATAGGTCAATCCTCAACCATGGAGCCACACTGGCCAGGCAATAACATGTGTTTTTAAATTATACCTCGACTTTCATTAATTAGCTTATGCTTCTCAGAAAAAGAAACAAGTCTGCATTACAAATTTCAGAACTGAAAACACATTTCCTGTATTTAAAAATTTATTATTCTCACTTCTCAGATGTTACATAGAAAAAAAAAGACTGCAGAAACACTCATACTAGATCTCCAGTATCATTCCTGTCCAGATATTTAACACAGTGAATGTTCCATCAAAATCCAAAAAAAAAATTACCTAAAACACTCATTCAGACCAAACCCCACTGACTTTTTTTTTTTTTTATCAACATTCAGTATGCCCTGATTCATTACATGAATTCATTAAAACATCAAAGCACCTACATGCCAGGCTCCCTTCCAACTACAAACTAGGAAAGCAGAGCTGAATCCCATGCAGTTCCTGCCCTCAAAAAAAATTTACAGTTCAGAACAATTGACAAGCACATAAACAAATAAGGACCAAAAAAGTTTGGATCCCCGTATCAGAGCAAACAAAGGAAGGCTACAATGGCACAAGGCTCAGAAAGCAAGTTTTTTTTCTTGCGTAGTTGCTTAAGACATGTCCTTCTGAATATTTCAAAATGCAATTTAATCAAATAGGAAAGTTTAAACAAAGTACAAATATCTCCTTCATGGTAAGTTATTGTATCCAAGAGGGAATGTTAAAATCACAGGGTGTGGAAAGGAGAGACTCATGTTCATTCCATTCACTCCACTTATCACATCATCGAAGTGATGGAATATAATGTAGTCAATAAAAAGAATACTTTAAAAGTTTCAAGTAACTTGAGGAATGATGGAGAGGGAAACTAATATTTAAAATGTATATAAAATATGATTGCAGCTGTGATTAAAAAATGCATAAAAAGGGGATGATAAAAACATACTAACTGGTTATTTCTAGCTAATTTCTCTTTTTCTTAGTTTCAAGTATTTTCCAAATTTATAGTTGTAATCTGAAAATAAGCATTTTGTACAAATAAAATTGCACATTATCCTAAAAAATAAGAAATCTACATTCCCCAACATTAGATAAAGGAAAGGAAATGTACTAAAAGATTAATGGAAGAAAGGAAGAGTGCTGAAAGGAAGGCTTGCATTTGCCTAACATTCCCATCACAATAGATATTAATGGGAGCTATGACTGCTCATTTTGCAGCTCAATAGATTTTTATTAAAAATGAATCTTCAGAGAACCAAGATGGCGGCATAGGTTAACGCCGGAGTTTGCTGCCTTGAACAACTACTTCAAAAGTGAAACTAAAAAACGGAACAGACATCACCCAGAACCACAGGAACGCTGGCTGAGTGGAAGTCCTACAACTAGGAGGAAAGAGAAACGCATACCGACACTCAGAGGAGGCGCAGTGCTGAAGTCAAATTCTGAGGTGCAGAGTGTGCGGAGCGGGCTGGCGGCGGAGGGTGCGGTTGTTGTTTTCAATCGGGAGGGAGTCGCAGACTCTGAGCTCCAGATCTGGGTGAGTCTTTAGGGACCCAGACTCAAACGGGAGAAACGGGACTGTCTGGCTTCGGTCAGAGCAAGTGCAGCTTTCTCTCCGAGGTTTGCAGTGGGTGCTGGGACTCAGAGAGGCAGAGCCCCTGGGGACAGGACTGAGAGCCGCCATAACTGCTCTCTCCAGCCCACCCTGTTGATCCTGTGCGACCCGCCCCGCCCAAGCCCTGCACAGAGCCATTTGCCGATAGCCTCAGGCAAAGGCCAGATTAGCACCTCCCTAGAGGACAGAAGTTCTCTCACTGCAGACACAGCTGATTCTTACAGCCACTTGGCCTGGAGGTCAAACCCTCCCTGGTATTAGCTACAACAGTCAAGGTTTAACTATAAGACTGCGAACAAAGACCACTAGGGGGTGCACCAAGGAAGCATAACAAAATGCGGAGACAAAGAAACAGGACAAAATTGTCAATGGAAGATATAGAGTTCAGAACCACACTTTTAAGCTCTCTCAAGAACTGTTTAGAAGCCGCCGATAAACTTAATGAGATCTACAAGAAAACTAATGAGACCCTCGATGTTATATTGGGGAACCAACTAGAAATTAAGCATACACGGACTGAAATAACGAATATTATACAGACTCCCGACAGCAGACCAGAGGAGCGCAAGAATCAAGTCAATGATTTGAAATGCGAGGAAGCAAAAAACACCCAACCGGAAAAGCAAAATGAAAAAAGAATCCAAAAATGCGAGGATAGTGTAAGGAGCCTCTGGGACAGCTTCAAGCGTACCAACATCAGAATTATAGAGGTGCCAGAAGATGAGAGAGACCAAGATATTGAAAACCTATTTGAAGAAATAATGACAGAAAACTTCCCCCACCTGGTGAAAGAAATGGACTTACAGGTCCAAGAAGCGCGGAGAACCCCAAACAAAAGGAATCCAAAGAGGACCACACCAAGACACATCATAATTAAAATGCCAAGAGCAAAAGACAAAGAGAGACTCTTAAGAGCAGCAAGAGAAAGAAACTCAGTTACCTATAAGGGAATACGCATACGACTGTCAGCTGATTTCTCAACAGAAACTTTGCAGGCCAGAAGGGAGTGGCAAGAAATATTCAAAGTGATGAATACCAAGAACCTACAACCAAGATTCCTTTATCCAGCAAAGCTATCATTCAGAATTGAAGGTCAGATAAAGAGCTTCACAGATAAGGAAAAGCTAAAGGAGTTCATCACCACCAAACCAGGATTATATGAAATGCTGAAAGGTATCCTTTAAGAAGAGGAAGAGGAAGAAAAAGGTAAAGATACAAATTATGAACAACAAATATGCATCTATCAACAAGTGAATCTAAGAATCAAGTGAATAAATAATCTGATGAACAGAATGAACCGGTGATTATAATAGAATCAGGGACATAGAAAGGGAATGAACTGACCATTCTTGGGGGGGAAAGGGGTGTGGGAGATGCGGAAAGAGACTGGACAAAAATCGTGCACCTATGGATGAGGACAGTGGGTGGGGAGTGAGGGCGGAGGGTGGGGCGGGAACTGGGAGGAGGGGAGTTATGGGGGGGGGGAAAAGAGGAACAAATGTAATAATCTGAACAATAAAGATTTAATTAAAAAAATAAATAAATAAATAAATAAATAAATTTTAAAAAAAATGAATCTTTATATCCAAATTAATTCATGTACCTTAATGCAATTTTAGGAGTCTAAGTCAATGGGGCATTAGTTAAGTGGAAGCACACCAGGTCATATTATTAAAAACTAGGGGCCCGGTGCACGAAATTCGTGCACTGGGGGGGGGGGAGTGTCCCTCAGCCCAGCCTGCCCCCTCTCACATACTGGGAGCCCTCAGGCGTTGACCCTCATCACCCTCCGATCGCCTGATCGGCCCCTTGCCCAGGCCTGACGCCTCCGCCAGAGGCGTCAGGCTTGGACAGGGGACCTCCATCTCCCCCCGATCACTGGCTCTGGCCCCCGCCCAGGCCTGAGGCCTCTGACCCAGGCTTCAGGCCTGGGCGAGGGGACCATCATATCCCCCCAATCCCCTGCTCCGCCCCCCACCCAGGCCTGATGCCTCGGCCAGAGGAGTTGACCCTCATCACCCTCCGATCACCAATCACTGGATCGGCCCCTTGGCCAGGCCTGAGGCCTCCGGCAGAGGTGTCAGGCCTGGGCAGGGGACCCCCAGCTCCCCGCGGTTGCAGGCTCCGCCCCTGCCCAGGCCTAACGCCTCTGGCCTAGGCGTCCGGCCCGGGCAGCGGGGACCCGCAGCTGCAGTGGCCCCGCGATCATGGGCTCCGCTTTAGGTCCAGGCAAGGGACTCCTAGCTCCCGGGACTGCCAGCTTCGACCATGCCCAGCTCCCATCGCTGGCTCCACCCCTACTTCCTGCTATCACTGGCCAGGGCGGCAAAGGCACCTGATTCTCCGATCATGGCTGGGGGGCAGGGCAAAGGCGGCCCCCCAGCTCTTAGCTCCCCCCTGGGTTTCCGATCACTGTCAGTGGCAGGGGGCTTCTTCCTGCTTTCCCTTTCGCCTCCCTGCATTGTGCCTACATATGCAAATTAACCGCCATCTTGTTGGCAGTTAACTGCCAATCTTAGTTGGCAGTTAATTTGCATATAGCCCTGATTAGCCAATGAAAAGGGTAGCGTCGTACGCCAATTACCATTTTTCTCTTTTATTAGTGTAGATGTGCTGAACTCCCGTCTCTACCCTTCTTCCCTGTGACTTCCACTGTGTCCCATGCCCCTTACTCCTGTCCTCATGGGCTCACACTCCTCTTCCCTCCCATAACTTACCTGATTGGGAGTCAGAGAGGTGGCCGAGAAGAGGCAAAACCAAGTCACTCTGAGCAGCCAATGGTGGAAATATAAACAGTAAATCTCAACAAAGGGCCAAAGGGACTAAAGGATAAGTAGTACTGACATTTTTTCACTTTGAATGCTACTTTGAATAATGCTACACGTAAAATGTTGTCCCTGTTAATTTATCATTACTTGACCTGAGAAACCCATGTTTCTTTGCAATATTTTTTGTGTGAAGTGTCTTAGAAAGAAAATCATTTTTAATCACATTACTTTTAAAAAGCAAGATAAGGTGAGAGAATCATCAGCCCCTGGATCTAATAAAAATTTCCCTTCATCTTTAATATTCTGTTACCTTGAACCTGTCACCAAGCCTTCAGAGCTTCTGGTTTCTCTAGAGGGACTAATCTAAATAGTCTGTTATCTCTGTTATTTGAAATTCTATATGTATTAAATGTTACTGGGTTTAAATAAGTGGTCTTGAAAAACAATAAGCAAAAAAAAAAAAATTGAATGGTCCAAATGAATTAAGATATATTCTCACTACTTAGGTAATTTGAAAAAATTTACACATAATTAATTTTTTTCATTTTCATATTTTACAAGTATATAAAGACAGCACTAAAATATATATAAATCAAAACAGACAATCTTAGTAATAACATAGAAAATAAACCTTGCTCTGCCATAGAATGGCAGTAGGTAATTTTGCCTCACGATTTGGCTAATTCAGGAATTGAAATGATTCCACAGGATGCAAAAGTCGAAGTTATTTTATTATATTTATTGCCATTACTAATACTAGCAATAGCATTTTTTTACTACTTACTATATGCCAGAGTCTGTGGTAAGTGTTTAACACTCATTTTTAAAATTTAATCCACATTGTAGCCTTCAGTACAATCATAATCCCTGTTACCAGATGAAAGAAATCAAGGCTCAGAGAAGGTAAGTGCAGGAACTTGGTAAGGTCACAAAGCCAGTGAGCGGCAGAACCAGATCTGGAACACAAGTCTGTCTGATCTGCCTGTGCTCATAACCATTGCCCTGCCACTGTCACTCTGCTCACTAAATGCCTCACCACTGTCCATCACGTAGTCTACCATTCCAAGTCCTTCTTGAGCTGAGCCACAGCCTACCTCTTCAGAGTTGTTTTCCACTGTTCCCTTATATATGTACTTCATTGAATTCATTGAAGCAAAACTCAATCATTTTTTTTCTTCCTGTCTTTCTGCCATTGATTAAGCTATTTGTTTCTAGACCTTCATTCTCAGTCCTTAAACATGTCTCAAATTATACCCATTGTTCATGAAACCAGTTTGCCTTATATGGAAGTAATGATTCCCCTCCTCGACTTTCATATTACTTCATTTGTTCCTCTTATATAGCATTTATTACTTCGTTATTGGGTATTATAATTCATATCTTGATTTATCATCTCCACTAGAATGAAATCCTTGTGTAGAGAATCAATGAAGAGTTCATTTTTGTCTCCTCAAGGCATTTAGCATAAGAGGGAATATGGGTGGTTTAGAATAATATTAGTATTTGTTCTCAGATAATTAGAAAGTTTCAAAGTGAATGTTTAGTTTGAAGGCCCATTAACAGGCATTGGATCAAAAAATGGGCAAAGGACCTAAATAGACACCTTTCAAAAGAGGACATTCAGAAAGCCAAGAGACATATGAAAACATGCTCAAAGTCACTAATCATCCGAGAGATGCAAATCAAAACAACAATGAGGTACCATCTCACACCTGTCAGACTGGCTATCATCAACAAATCAACAAACGACAAGTGCTGGAGAGGATGTGGAGAAAAAGGAACACTTGTGCACTGCTGGTGGGAATGCAGACTGGTGCAGCCACTATGGAAGACAGTATGGAGTTTCCTTAAAAAACTGAAAATGGAACTCCCATTTGACCCTGTGATCCCACTTCTAGGAATATATCCCAAGAAACCAGAAACACCAATCAGAAAGGATATATGCACCCCTATGTTCATAGCAGCACAATTCACCATAGCTAAGATCTGGAAACAGCCTAAGTGCCCATCAGTAGATGAATGGATTAGAAAACTGTGGTACATCTACACGATGGAATACTATGCTGCTCTAAAAGGGAAGGAACTCTTACCATTTGCAACGTCATGGATGGAACTGGAGAGCATTATGCTAAGTGAAATAAGCCAGTCAATGAAGGAAAAATACCACATGATCTCACTCATTCATGGATAATAGAGACCATTATAAACTTTTGAACAATAATAGATACAGAGGCAGAGCTGCCTCAAACAGATTGTCAAACTGCAGCAGGAAGGCTGGGGAGGGTTGGGGGGCAGGAGGTAGAGGGGTAAGAGATCAACTAAAGGACTTGTATGCATGCATATAAGCATAACCAGTGGACATAAGACATTGGGGGATAGGGGAGGCTAGGGGACTGTCTAGGGCGGGGGGATAAAATGGACACATATGTAATACCCTTTGTAATACTTTAAGCAATAAATTAAAAAAAAAAATAACAGGCATTGGAAACTTGAGCTATTCCAATTAAGTAATCATTTAAGAGGGAAACACACATATACTTATACAATACACACACATTAAAGAAATTAAGTAAAATAGAAGTAGAACTATGAAAAGCTGAGATTAGTTTCTTTTTGTTTCTTTTGGTGAATTTTCACTGAAGCATGGAGAATGGAGAAAGTCAACTTGGGCCATCAAACTCTAGGACTTCCTTTTTTTTTTTTTTTTTAAGTCCTCACCGGAGGATATTTTTTTCATTGATTTTTAGGGAGAGTGAAAGGGAGGGAGGAGGGGGAGGAGGGGGAGGAGAGAGAAAGAGAGAGAAACATCAACATGAGAAAGACACACGGATTGTTGCCTCTGATGTACGCCCGATGGGCCAGAAATCAAACCTACAACCAAGGTACGTGCCCTTGACTGGGAATCCAACCTGAGACCCTTCAGTTTGCAGGCCAACATGCTAACCACTGAGCAAACTGGCCAGGGCAGGCTACCTTTTATTCCATTTCTGAACTTCACAATTATTGATACCTTGAATAAAATATTATAACCAATAATTTTTTGTTTTATAAAAAATAATTTAGCTGAAGCCATTTTGGCTCAGTGGATAGAGCGTCAGCCTGAGGACTGAAAGGTCCCAGGTTCGATTCCGGTCAAGGGCATGTACCTTGGTTGCGGGGACATCCCCATTAGGAGGTGTGCAGGAGGCAGCTGATCGATGTTTCTCTCTCATCGATGTTTCTAACTCTCTATCTCTCTCCCTTCCTCTCTGTAAAAAATCAATAAAATATATTTTAAAAAATAATAATAATAATTTAATATTTTTACTCTTATTTACCTTTCTGGTTAATCTGTAAGACTCAAAATTAAAAGTGTAGCAGTATCTGCACAGAAAAACCTAAATATTTAGTTAAAACTTTTCCTAACTACAAGATTTTAATTAGAAGCAGAAAACATGAATCAAATAAACTTTGAATGTACTTATGGAATTTGTCTGCCCTCCCACGCTATGGAGCTCTGTTAGAGGGAGCTCCATAGCCAATTATTTATGCATCATAGCAAAATGTTGGCCATCGAACACTGCTTTGGCTTTGTTTTCTGCTTACAATGTATCTGTTCATCCTAAACTGTCTGCTTCACTTCCTAGAAAACTCCTCAAGAACTGAATCCATCAGCCTTCTTCTCTCTCAATAATAATGCTCTCATCATCAAGAAAACCATCTTGTCTAAGTGCCTCAGTTTGACTATCTTTCATCACAATATTTCAGACTGACTCACTATCATCTTACCATATTCTATCACTGATATTTCTTTCTATTTTAGCATCTACATGTAGTCAACCATTATATCATCAATTCTCTATTCAGACATTTTCTGGGATTTGCTCTTCATCATTCTTACTACCTTCAGCCTAATCCAAGCTTCAACTTCCCACAGTCCATCCATTCTGCAGACACCTCTGTGAGCTACAGCATGAAAGTTGATCCCTTCAAAGACCATGGTAATTAAATACGAAAGAGATTGAAACATATATAAATAGGAAATAAAGTTAGTTAAAAGATATCAGGTGTCTATACGTTGTAAGCACACAATAAATATTTATTGAATGTAGAGGTACAATCTACTCATAAACATTTTAATGGTAGAGAATTAAAACATTAATGTAGAATATTCTTACTGTATAATTTCATATTTAGTTTTTCTCATAATGTCCTTCATAATATGTTTTTAGTTCCTGACTTATTCCAGAATTTTATTATCCAGAAATAAATCTAACAGCTGTGGCCACAAGTGGTAAATGCTTATCAATTGAAAAAAATCCAAAATACTAATCATTATACAAATATTTTTCTAGTAGTAGTTGCTTTTGGAATTGTTCCCAACTTACTGGTTTTTGTTTCCAACTTATTGGTTTTTGTTTCCTTTTTCTCCCTAAATCATTATTCCTGAATTAGACTCTAGCAGATGGTACAGATGACTTATTTTTCCAGATGGTCTAGATTTTTTGAGGTAAAACCTCAATTTACAATAAAGAAAGTAATAAACATCCTTGACTAGCTTGAAAAGCGTGTTCAATTTCTATGTATATAAGTAGCAAGTAAGTTTATTCACCAAGAACAAATTTACTGTTCTCAAACTTTTTAAGTGCTTCATTTTCTCTAAGCGATTCCAGTATAACAACCATAATACCTAGCACACCATAACTTCCCAGTAGATATGTTGTGCAGATGTACAGACCAATTATACTTTAAAAGCTGAAATTTTTTTGCCTTCCTTAGCCACAGAACAGATCCTACATAATAAAAAATAAAACAGTACAGGAGAGAACTTGTACTGTTAAAAGATCTCAGGGGCCCATACAGTAAATACTTGTTGAATGTAGAGATACAGTCTACTCATAAACATTTCAATAGATGGAGAATTTAAATTTTTATATTACATATTAAAGTGATAATATTTTAGGTATATTGTGTTAAATAAAATATATTAATATTAATTTCACCTACTTTTTATTCTTTTTTTTAATGTGGCTACTAGAAATCATGTATTTGTTCAAAACCCTACTTTTCAAAATGCTGTCCAGAGCCCTGCACCTCAGTCACTGTGCTTTCTCAGCACTTTCTCTGTGGACATTCAGAAGGCCCTATTCTGTACTCTGAGGAAGACTAACCTAGACTGTATTTTATTGTGATTTGTATAAATAAGATGCATCTTTCAACAAAATTCCTCATTCTATACTAAAAAATATGAAGGCTGTGTGAAGTTATGTTATTTTGCTAAATACCAGTATTAGAGAATTGGTAAGAGAAGACACTGGTGCTTTTTGCAAGATCTAAACAATGAACTAAGACATACACGAGTTGATTTTTTGTGCGTGTATTAGATACCTAGGACTAACATAACATGTTTAATCTTCACCACAACTCACAAGCCAGGTATTATAACTTTCTGTATTTTTAAGATGTCAACTGAAGCACATAAATTATACTAGTATACAATAATTGGTCCAAGATCACATGACCAAGAAGCAGTAGAGCCAGGACTCAAACCCAGCTAGTTTGACTCCAGAGACCATACTTTTTATGTAGATGATAATAGCAGCTTGTAAAGGGTGACAACAATTGAGTCTGAGTAGACTTTGTAAATGCCAGATCAGAGAATATTGTGAGCTAAATTCTGGAAATGTGGAAGGGGAGAATTAGAAATGGAAATCATGCATGGGGAAAATTTTACAATCTTTTAAAATATTAAGGGACCAATGACTTTAGAGTAATTCAAAAATCTTTTAGTAATGAAAATCTCTAGACATGCCAATAACACAAACTCATATACTGCTAGCCAAGCCACATGTTTCACATCAAAATTGTGAGCCAAGTCTCCTGGATGTTTTTTTGTAAGAAAATAGCTCCAACCTTAGGATCAAAATGAGTGCAAAAAATAAGACTTCCTTTACAGAATTTCATTTCCAAAAATTAATTTCCATCTAATATTCATAGATTGAATCTAATCTTGGTAGTTGCTCCTAGCTACTGTTGACCTGAACTCACCAATATGGTAGCCATTAGCCACGTGCAGCTATTGACCAATTGAAAGATGGCTAGTCCAAAGTGAGATATGTTGTAGAGCTAAAATACACATTGGATGTTGAAGGAGGTAAAAGCATGTAAAATACCTCCTTAGGATTTTTTATATTAGTTACATATTAAAATGATAATATTTTAGGTATATTGGGTTAAATAAAATATTTTATTAATATTAATTTCTCCTACTTCTTTTTATTCTTTTTTTAATGTGGCTACAGAAAAATTTTAAATTATATATGTGGCTTACATTATATTTCTAGTGGAATACTCTGGATCCTTTAAGAGCACTTAATGTATGCACTAATATGTATTCACTATATTTATATGTTAATATTAACACTTTTCTTCTAAATGCATATCGGATATAACTTGTAGTTTCTGATTAAATGTACCATATCACTCAAATGCATTTTTGTTTTCAAATTCTGCATTTAACAGTTAAAAGAGAGCTCTCTTATTTTGCTGCCATGCTTCCAAGACAGTTGCAAAGCATTGGAGCCACCAACTGTTCAAAAGTGGCAATACCTGGCTAATTTGATCCTTCATAAAACAAGAAATAAACCTCCATAAGAAACACAATTCTATGAAGAAAAAAATGTTGGAAATAATATATAGGCTATATGTATGCTTCCTACTTTAAACCAATGTGGTTTGTCCATCCAGGAAAAATATATTTGCTCACATTTCAGTAATTTATATTTGGAAAATAGATGGAAATATTTCATGAGAAAAAAATTCTGATAAATATATAGAAATTTGTATACAGACTAAAAGATCTTAAATTACCATTAAGGAGTCACATATAGTTATGCTGTTTGAAAATTTTAATTGGCAAAAATCAGAAAATAACAATAAATAAATAATTATATATTTTCAAAAATGTTTATAAGTGTGATAAGTTTTATATGATTTTTAAAAATGTATCAATAACGTCCTTGCTGGGTAGCTCAGTTGGTTAGAGTGTCGTTTCTCGATACACCAAGGTTGGGGGTTTGATCCCTGGTCAGTGCACATACAAGAATCAACCAATGAATGCATAAATAAGTGGAACAACAAATCAATGTTGCTTTCTCTCCCTCTCTTTCTCCCTCTCTCTAAAATCAATAAATAAAATGTTTTAAAAATATATCAATAGCTATGAGATATGGCTCTGCAGAGTTCTTTTTCATTCTGTAGTATTGCTAATGACAGGCTATTATCGATTCCCCAAATGCTGGTGGGTGCTTCATTCAGGACCAGGTGGCCGCCCCATATGACATCTGAGGCCTTGTACCCTCTTGGCTCCCACCAGAGACCCACAGTCCCCTGGCTGATTTGATGAAAAAAAATGTCAGGCTTGCTTGGCCTGATGATTAAGGAAGTTCAAATCTCCTATCTTAGAATGGATAATAAAGGCAAAACAAACAATATAGCAAACTTAAACCTTTAAATGCTCAGCCTTAGAGCATGCATCCACCCAAAGAATTCAGACCACCGGTTTGTTTTTCTCAGGTATTTGACAAGCCCAGTGAGACTATCACCACAGCTCTGAGAGAACTTCAACAAAGGACAGGGTGTGGCTCTTATCTGATGGTTGTGGCCAAAGAGAACCCTGAAATTCTCCAGTATCATCCACATCTGAACTACTATAAAACATCAATCTTATTTGTTGCTCACAAAATGAACCTTAGAGATTTGGTGACCTGGCAAGCAAACATCCCAATTGCTGTACTTAGAGAACATCAGAATGGCACATGGCATATTAGTACTGAGGATAGCACTAGAGGAGGGTCACAAGAAGAGGGAGCCTGGTGTCACCAGCCATTTGTGTTTTCATGTCTTTATTTTGAGGTATGCATATCTTTAGGCAAACTAAGTAATTTTGTTTAAAGAGATTTTCTGTAATTTAAAGAATTTAAAGCATACTGTACAATGTTTTCCTGTGGACTCAATCAACCTTCTTAGAAATTTTACATTTTAGGTTTTCTAATTCTGACCTGAATTTTATGACTAATAAGTCTTCCCTCAGAATACTTCCTAGAATTATCAGTTTGTGGATAAAGATCCCTATTCAAATGTACTTAATATGTTTAAAACTTGATGCAATCACAAAATGTTATTCTGATTCATTCTTTTAAATGTGTTAATTTGAAACTGTCTCATTTTAAAATGTGTTGTTTATGGTATAGTTTTACATTAAGAATTATTCTTATAAAAATAACTTTAGTCTGGCCAGTGTGGTTCAGCAGTTGAACATTGACCCATGAACCAAGAGGTGACTGGTTCGATTCTGGCCAGAGCACATGCCTGGGTTGGGGGTTCAATCCCCAGGAGGGGGAGTGCAGGAGGCAGCTGATCAATGGTTCTCTCTCATCAATGTTTCTATCTCTCTGTCCCTCTCCCTTACTCTCTCTCTAAAAAGTCAATGAAGACAGATTTTAAAACATAACTTTAGATATTTATGGGTAGCTAACACTCTGCAAATTTTGTAACATATAACATATTACTATCAATACAATTTCAATTGGAAAAACAATAAACTAGAAAGTATATGTTACAGGTAGAATTGAGAACCAGGCTGGTTAGTGTTATAGAGAAGAAGTAGAGACATAATTTCTACCCTGAGAGAAATTATAGACTAGTGGAAGCAAGACTGACACATAGGACATGGGAGTGAAAATTACCAAATAAGCATGGGTATTAGACTTTGCATGCCTGTGGGCTCAGAGAAGTCTTGATGTAGCAGGGAAGGTTTCACTAAAGGAAAGAGACCTGTGAGGACTTTGAAGAATATAACTTGGACAAATAGAAGGGAAAGAAAGATTTTTAGAAAATGGGAACAAAATGAAAGAATATAGAAAAACAGCATTTGATTTGCCTGTGGGATAATGAAGACAAGAGTTTGACTAAATTGGAAGTTGAGAAAAAGCAATGATGATGATGATGATGATGATGATGATGATGATGATAACTGAGCATCCTTAAATGGAGTCGGGATCTGAACTCAAGCAATATGACTTTAGTGCCTATACACTTTCCACCACATTAAATATAACAAATAGGTTGAAATACACTAAATAAAAAATCAGTGTCCTAAAGAGGACGAGGAAGAAAAAATGTTACTATTTTTTGCCAAGACAAAAAAAAAGAATTGTTCATTAATTTGTGTACCAAATTTTCCTGAATATCTACCATATACAAGCTTCTGTGCTAGATACCAGAAAATACAAGTGAAGAAAATATGCTTTCTGTCCTCAAGGAATTCATATCCCAATTGGGGAGCCCGACAATAGGTACTGTTTCATTTTCTCTTTTGTCTATCAACAATTACTTTTTAAAAATTTATTGCTGACACTATTACAAGATGTCCCCTATTCCCCCCCCCCCTCTTTTTCTACCTCCACCCAGCCCCCAGCTCCCTCCCTCTGGCCATCACCAAACTATTGTTCTGAAAGAAAGAAAAAGAAAGAAGACTAACACTTCCTTAAGAAGCAAAGTCCTTTTTTTTTTTCTGTCTTTCTCCCTTTTTATCTCCCCTTCTTTCTTTTTTTTTTTCTTTTTTTCTTTCTTTCCTTCCTTCCTTCCTTCCTTCCTTCCTTCTCTTTTCTTCTTTCCTTCCCTTTCTTTCTTCCTTTCGTTCTTTCCTTTTTCCTCCCTCTCTCCCTCCCTCCCTCCCTCCTTTCTCTCTCCTCAGTACTTGTCTCAACTGGTACATTAAGTTGCAGGAAAGACATTGTATCAACAAAATGTTTAATAGCAATGCAAAAACAAATTTTCAATCATCTGTTCCTTGTAATGACCTGGTGTAAATTTGAGTACATGACACTTAAACAAAAATTAGAGCAATTCTGAAGAGATATTGATATTAGAAGGATAAATATGACCCTCAGGAGTTTGCTAATTATTATTCATCAGTCATGTCCTTCATAAATGCTTATGCTGCTAGGAGAATACCAGTTTTCTAAAAATAGTATGCTCTAGTATATAAATAACATGAATAAACTAATATAATGATTAAGAAGGAATTAAAGATACTATTGAGAAATCAATCTTTCAGAAACAATAGTACAGACATTTACTATTGTAGGTGAAACTGTTGGTTGAACACTAACTCATAAACTCAGAAGCATGGATTGTATTCAAGAATAATATTTGTTCTGGAAGTTTGACAATGTTTTTCTTTAAAAATTATTTATTTGTTTCTGATCACAAGATACAGGGAAGGTGCCAGAGCAATAATGCCTGTGACTCCTTGGCTGTTCGTTGCATTCTGTGCATCTGTAAACACCCTTGTACAACACCAGGCTCATCCTGCCCCCAAGTGTTCTCTCACATCCTAACAGCTGCAGAGTATAGTGCCTGATTATGTGGGAAGTTTAAACTTGCGTTTGGTAGTTCAACAATTTAATATCAGTTAAGTAAAGTTAGCACCCATTCCAAAAGGATAGAGCATATATTTGCCATTTTGGTGTCTCAGAAAGAGATTTGCCATATCTCGAACAAATTGAACATCCTCTTATATTTACATGAATATAACAAATTCCTGCTGATAGAGGCTATAAGAAAAAAAATCACATTATCTTTCAAAGTATCTGATTTAAAACTATTGTTATCTTATGACCAGCTTGGGGGGGGGGGAGTGGGGAGGCAAGGGGAAAGTAGAAGAGGGTGAAGGAGGGATAAATGGTGATAAATGGTGATGGAAGGAGACTTGATTTGGGGTAGTAAACACACAATACAATATCCAGGTGATGTATTGTAGAATTGTAAAAAAACCTATGTAATTTTATTAACCAATGCCACCCTAATAAATTCAGTAAAAAATAACTAAATTGTTAAAAAATATCACTGAAGTGGTTTAATTCAATTCAGTCAAATCACTTTGTCTGTGTGTACTTAAGCATCACCAAAACAAATAATAATAACTATATTTATTTGAATAAACTTAAGTTTAAATTAATGTTAGTATTTATTTTCCCCTTCAAGTTACAGTAGGATGAAACAATTAAATGTGAATACAGGCAGTTCCTCATTTCTGTTCATGGTGTTCACACAGATATCATCAAAAAAGGAATTACCACCCCAGCATGGTTCCAGTGGCTGAGCATCGACCTATGAACCCAGAGGTCATGGATCAATTCCTGGTCAGGGCACATGCCCCAGTTGTGGGCTCAATCCCCATTGTGGGATGTGCAGGAGGCAGCTGATCAATGACTCTCTCTAATCATGGATGTTTCTATCTCTCTCCCTCTCCCTTCCTCTCTGTAATCAATAAAAAACATTTTTAAAAAAAGGAATTACTGCCGAAACCGGTTTGGCTCAGTGGATGGAGCATCGGCCTGCGGACTGAAGGGTCCCGGGTTCGATTCTGGTCGGGGGCATGTACCTGGGTTGCGGGCACATCCCCAGTAGGAGGTGTGCAGGAGGCGGCTGATCGATGTTTCTCTCCCATCGATGTTTCTAACTCTCTATCTCTCTCTCCCTTCCTCTCTGTAAAAAAATCAATAAAATATATTTAAAAAAAAAAAAAAAAGGAATTACCAATTTGGTACGAGTATCTTCAAGTTTTGCCCAAAGAATTCCAACTGGAAGAAATGTCCTGCTACTCCAAGCACAGATGAGCACGTGTGTAGCTGGAACTCATCTGGCTTTGTGGCTGAGTGAAGAAAGAAATACCAAATGTCCCTAGGATGCAGATCACAGCTTTCTACGTTGGAATGTTTGCTATTAGTAATTGACAACTAAAATAGGGCTTTGAATTGCTACCTCTCAAGAGATTTTGTCATAATAAGAAATGTAATATATATTACTAACTTTCCAAATGACAAGCCTTCACATACTTAAATGAATCTTTTGCAGATTTTTTACTATTAGGTGAATATAACCAACACAAATCTCACATCAGTTTGACAGGGAAGAGGTGATTCATGGATTAGGTCATTTGACAGATATTCTCAGCCATGTGAATGAGGTAAATTCTTTTTTTTTTATAATTTCTTTTATTTTCAAATAATATTTTATATTTTAATTATAGCTAACATGTAATATTATATTTGTTTCATATGTACAACATAGTGATTAAACATTTATAAAACTTACTAAGTGGTCATCATGATAAGTCTAGTACACAATTGATACCACATATAGTTATTACAATACTAGAGGCCCAGTGCATAAAATTTGTGCATGCTGAGGGATCCCTCAGCCTGGTCTGCACCCTCTCTCAGCCTGGGAGCCCAAAGAGGATGTCCGACTGATGGCTTAGCGGGTGGGCCTAAGTGGGCCTAAACATGCCTAAGCTGTCAGTTGGCTATCCTTAGTGCTGCCACAGAGGCGGGAGAGACTCCTGCCACCACCAGCAGTGAGCCTAGCTCAGGGCTTCTGGCTGAGTGGCGCTCCCCCCGTGGGAGCACACTGACCACCAGGGGACAGCTCCTGCATTGAGCATCTGCACCTTGTTGGTCAGTACGCATCATAGCGACTGGTCGTTCCAATGTTCAGTTGATTTGAATATTAGCATTTTATTATATAGGACTAGAGGCCCAGGGCATGAAATTTGTGCACGGCGGGGGAGGGAGGGTGTTCCCTTCAGCCCAGCCTGCACCCTCTCCAATCTGGGACCCCTCAGGGGATGTCCAACTGCCGGTTTAGGCCTGATCCCCAGGACCATCCTAAACCAGCAGTCAGACATCCCTCTCACAATCCGGGACCACTGGTTCCTAACTCTCACCTGCCTGCCTGCCTGATTGCCCCTAACTGCTCCCCCCCCCCCCCCAGCCAGCCTGGTCACCTCCAACTGCCCCACGCTGCTGACCTGGTCGCCCCCAACTGCCCCACGCTGCTGACCTGGTCGCCCCCAACTGCCCCCACTGCTGGCCTGGTCGCCCCATGCAGCCTGCTGTTCAGTCATTTGGTCATTCCTCACTAACCCCCCTGCCAGCCTGGTCACCCCACACAGCCTGTTCGGTCGTCCATTCGGTTGTTTTGGTTGTGACGGTCCCTGGCTCTTTCTATATATGGATTATTGGCAATATTCGTTATGCTATACTTTACATCCCCATGACTCTTTTGTAACAACCAATTTGTACTTCTTAATCCCTTCTTTGATTGGAAGCCTTGACATGACATTATAGATACTGATGAAAACCCACTTATCTTCAAGCACAATTTGCCACTCCGGAAAGGGATACTAAAAGCAGACAACCTGGTGGGTGGTCCAGTGTTGAAGATAATTCTTCAGATTATGGATGAAAATGACAGTCATGAGAAATTTCACTCCAGACAGAAATGTGCAGACATAGATAAGTACTGTAAACCACACCTGAAGATGTTTTCTACACAGTCATACGTAGCATCAAGGATTACCAATTTGCCAAAAAGAAATGAGTCAAAAACCAACCCACTGGGTCAAGTGTGCATTCAAGCCAAGCAGTGGCTTTCTCCTTAAATTTACTTTTACTTTTTTTTTTTACCTTCTGCCAAATTTATTTTAAAAGTGAGAATTCTATATATGAAAAATAAATATTAGGGAAATATGTGCTGGGGTCCCGCCCCAGCAGGTCCAGGGGTCCCCAATAGGTGTGGACGGAGTCGGCGAAGAAGGAACGACACAGAAACAGCGTTCAGTTGATCAGCAGCCTAGCCAGGATCTCTAGCCAAGTTCTGGTCAGGATCTCCAGCGAAGTTCTGGTTAGGATCTCCAGCCAGGTTCTGTGTCCATGTTCCCTTGCTAGGTTCTCCAGCCAGGTTCTGTCCAGGTTCTCCAGCCAGGTTCAGTCACCAGGTTCTAGTCAGGTTCTCTTGCCATGTTCTATCCAGGTTCTGTAGCCAGGTTCTGTCTCTAGGTTCTGTCTCTAGGTTCTGTTTTCAGTTTCTGTCCAGGATCTTTTGCCATGTTCTGTCTCTAGGTTCTGTCTCTAGGTTCTGTTTCCAGTTTCTGTCCAGGATCTTTTGCCATGTTCTCTCCAGCGAAGTTCTTCTGTCTCTAGGTTCTGTGTAGGTTCTGTGTCTAGGTTCTGTGTTACTTTTACTTTTTGAGAAAGATACTACTGTTTTGTCATGCATGCGAAGAAAATCAGGTTGAAGGCCTGGGGTTGGGGTGGGAAGAGGTCAATGGATGGAAAAGGGGGACATACTGTAATACTTTCAACAATAAATATTTAAAATAATAAATTTTTTTAAAAAGTGATAGTTGGCCCTAGCCAGTTTGGCTTAATGGATAGAACATCCGCCTGTGGACCAAAGGATCCCGGGTTTGATTCCAAATACAAGGGCACATGCCTCAGTTGTGGCTCCTCCCTGCCCCAGGCCCTGGGGCTCATGCAGGAGGCAACCAGTCCATGTGTTTCTCTCACATCAATGTTTCTCTCTGAATTTCCTACTCTCCTACTCTCCCTAAAAATCAATGGAAAAATATCCTTGGATAAGGATTACAAAAGGGGGGGTGGGGAGTACTTGATTAGCAAAAAAAGAAAATCATATTCCAAAATAATTGAGATAATTGTGTTAATGTGGAAAGTTCTCGGAATTCATTAAATTACAAAGTATCCAAAACCCATAATAACTAAGAAGCTTCATTTTCTAGACATGCTACTGTCAATTAGGTATATACTTGGTTCTCCTCAAATATGCTACCTATATAGGTAAAACATGTTTTTGTTGCAAACGACAACTAAAACCAGCTTAAGTAAAAACTGAAAATTAGTTAGCTTATAGAAGTGAAATTTTTCATGGTAAAGCTAGAGCCGGGACTAAACTGATACAGTGAGTATCTCTCTCTCTCTCTCAATCTCTCCTCTCTCTCTCTCTCTCTCTCTCTCTCTCTCTCTCTCCTCTCTCTCTCTCTCTCGCTCTCTCTCTCTCTCTCTCTCTCTCTCTCTCTCTCTCTCTCTCATTCTTTCTCCTCATTGTCAAAATAATAGCCACCCACAGTTTAGTAATCCCAACAGAAAGACACAGCTCTTCCCTATAGTTATCCAAAGTAAAACCTAACGGACTCTTGGGTCAAATGCTTATCCTGCTACCACCCATCATTCTCACTGAACTGAGTCAGGTGTCCACTTTTATGACTAAAGATAGATAGAATGACCTCCATTTAATGCACTCCCCATAAGGAAATGGAATTCTCTTACCAGTAATAGGGTATAAAAAAGTGGAGTTCTATCCATTGTCTATCTTAGAAAAATACACCCTTTACCCCATAGATTTAAACTGGGAATGTTGAATATAACACAAGAATTGTGATTACAGAGACAATTAAGTTATGTCTCTTACCTTGGCTTCAAAATTTACTCAGTTAGGGTAATCTTTCCTTACCTTGAAAGATAATTGGACAGGCCCATGATTTTTGTGGTTACTCATTCGCAGAAAATAAAGTTCTTCAGTTACTGTTAGTGGTAAATACTGTTTCAATTTAAAAATTAGGTACCCCAATACAAAACATTAAACAGAATTTTAAACTTGATTTAGCATCAAATATTCTTTTATCCTGAGCTTGGACCTGCTCTCTTTAAAGGGATGCCATGGGGAAGGATACTTGGGAGGTAGCATGGGGACAAGGTGTGTTTCCCTCTGTTCTCTGCTCCCACCTGTTCTCTCTCCAAATATTCCTTAACACACTCTCTCTCTCCCACAGTGCTCTTCATCCAGGAAGACAATGACTCTCTCTTCCAGATGGTCTTCTACCATTGTCCACACCCTTAAGCCTATATGTGTTCATCTTCATTTTCTTCCCCTCAGAGATTTTCCGGCCCATATTGGATAAGACCCATGACATTGTACACATCTGTGCATGTTTTTTGACATAACGTAACCCAGCCTCTCCTGACCAACACACATGCCAACCATACTTTCCAATAAAATCTCTTAACCAAACTCCTCTTTATCACACCCTGACTTATTTTTATATTCCTTAAGGAAGAGGGCTTTAGAGTTGGTTCCTTCCTAAATCTGCTTATGTAAGCTTCATGCAGGCAGAAAATTTTAACGGCAATGTCCACTGCTCTGTCTCAATACTGAGAATTACAAGGGGTACATAATAGGCACTTCGTGTTGGATAAATTGATATGAAGTCAGAATCTGCCATGTAGGTAATCTGAAATCAATCACTGGTGCCTGTCAAAATGGAGACAGGAAAGATCCTGTTCTAACATCATTTTAGACATGCACAGACAATTCCCACATTTCCTCTGCCTGATATAGTAAATACAATTACCCCACTCACAACTGAAAATGCACTTACACTTCCTCAGAGGCAGAGAACACAAAATCAGATCCAGCTACTACGTAAAGTAGTATGCACCAGATCTCTGGAGAAGCATATTTTTCTTAGTCCAGTATGATTTGTCATATATGGCAACATTTGACTAAATTGTAAGTTTAATCATCCTATGTTCTGGTTGTCTGTTACTGAGCCACAAACCACTCCAAAACTTAATGGCTTAAAACAATGACATTTGTTTTGTTCATGAGTCTGCAGATTGGGAAGGGCTTGGTGGGGACATATCTCTGCTTCTCTTGGAGTTAGTTGAAAGGGTTTGAAAGCTGATGGCTGGCATCATCTGAAGACTCAGCTACTTACATTCGGTTGATAGTGACTCTCAGCTGAGATAGTGGCTGAGATACCACATGTGGGTTTTTCTTTCTCTCTCTTTTTTAATGATTTTATTGATTTTAGAGCGAGAGGAAGGGAGAGAAACATCCACGTGAGAAACATCGATTGGCTGCCTCCCACTGGGGATTGAGCATGCAACCCTGGCATGTGCTCCAACCAGGAATCAAACCAGAGACCTTTTGGTGGTGCATGGGATGGTGCTCAATCAATGAAGCCACCCAGCCAAGGCCACACATGGATTTTTCATATGGGTACTGAGCCTTCTCAAAGCATGGTGTTTGGGGTCCAAAGATGAGTGTCCCAAGAGGACCTGGCAGAGGCTGTATAATTTTTATCATACAGCCTCAAAAATCAGCCACTTTTCTCACGGTCACAGATATGACGGATTTAAAGAGAGATAACACAGCCACCTTACACATTTCAATGGAGATATGTCAACATCACACCATAATAAGAGTATTAAGTATGGGCTACATTTTATTGTGATCACCTTTGGAAAACACACTCTTCTACATTTCAAAATAACAAATATGAAGACAGGCAGAATGCTCACATTTGGAAAAAGAACAAAAGTGAGACAACAAATAATACTTCTACGCTTTATACCATATCTCGTGGCCAGCAACAGCCAAGGCCCAGGGGTCCTCAAACTTTTTAAACAGCGGGCCAGTTCACTGTCCCTCAGACCTTTGGAGGGCCGGACTATAGTTTAAAAAAAAAACTATGAACAAATTCCTATGCACACAGCGGCAGCAAAAACACCCGGTGGGCCGGATAAATGTTTTTGGAGGGCCGCATGGCCCGCGGGCCGTAGTTTGAGGACCCCTAGAAGGCCTACATTCCTAGTTATTTTCTTGAGGCTGTGTATGCTACAGCTATTGGTTGTGTTCCCCACAGCCTTGCCTGAGAGGGCCTCAGGGAATAAATCTCTGTCTTTAACGGCTCTTTTTTGTTAGTGGTGGTTCTGAAGCTCTGAGAAAACACAATTCATCACAGAATTTTCAGGATCCCGACTTCTCTGGAATTATCTGAAATTACTTGCTGATCAATTACTTTTTACTTAGTTCTACCAATTAGAGTGCCAGTCATGGTCTGCTTGCCTTCAAATATACTCATTACCTTTTGCTCTTCTCAAACTCCAAGGGCCATTTCTCATGCTCTGGTGTGACCTACCTTTTATTAGAAGGAAGAAACCAGATAATTTCTCCCTCTACCTTGGTTGGGACTTCCAGCTGCATTTCCTTCCCATCCTCTGGGTTTGTAGAACACCTCATCCTCCCTTTGTGCTTCTGGTGTAAGCAGATGGTAACTCCTGTTTTTGCTCTTCTCTGGGTTGACCCATTTGACTTCTCTAAGTAATTCCACTATTAAATGTCCTTTGCTGCAAGTACTTAAAAGTACCTCAGTATTATTTATCTGTTATCTGTCTCAGTTACAGCAGCTGTGTCTACAAATTATTTTTCTACAAATTTTTACAAATCAAATTAAATCTATGGAGTCTTCTGTGTCCATCTAAACTGTGACTTTGTCCATTTTAAAGTTGATTAAATTGATCACTTTCAGAGAAGAGAAATATTCTATTGAACATTTATTATAGGCTATATATTTGCTAAATCATTCAACTCTCACAACTCAATAAAGTTGGAGGATCATCCTGCCTATATAGTGAAAAAACAGAGACTCAGATAAGTTAAGTAGCTTATCCAGTAACTCTTATCATTTTTTTTTTCACTACACTACACTACACTCACTATTTTGTATTATTAGTCTTTATTCTAATTGGAAATTAGCCATTTGGTATTTAGTTATACATTTTAGTATTAGTAAGTTCCTCCAAATCAGACTTATTTGATTTGTGTTTCATAAGTACCTTTTCACCTGTACTTTGATAAATCAAAAGTTTTTGGCTGAAAATTAGTTACTACAAGAATCCAATTAACAAAAAAGAAGAGGGTAGGTACCATATTAAGTGTTCTTACCACATACACAAAAAACAAAAAAAACAAAACAAAACCGGTAAACCTTAATGTTTCCAGTGGGAAAATTCCACTATAAAATAATGAATGATTTAATGCTAAAAAATGTATGTTTATAAATAGTATGAAAAAATGCACGTTTTAATGCTAAAAGAAAAATCTTACTGTATAAGTCAGTGATGGCGAACCTATGACACACGTGTCAGAGGTGACACGTGAACTCATTTTTTTGGTTGATTTTTTTTTTGTTAAATGGCATTTAAATATATAAAATAAATATCAAAAATATAAGTCTTTGTTTTACTATGGTTGCAAATATCAAAAAATTTCTATATGTGACAACGGCACCAGAGTTAAGTTAGGGTTTTTCAAAATGCTGACACGCCAAGCTCAAAAGGTTCGCCATCACTGGTATAAGTATATACATGACTACAACTGTTTAAAATAAATCTAAAAATTTACATACATTATAAAACATCTTAGAAGAAGGAAAAAATAGAAGAATTCAATTAGTAACCAGACATGGAGGGGAGATAGGCATTTCAGGATAGGTAGACGCAACCATAGCACCAATAATTATATTAATTGTGCACTATTTGCATACTAATCTCACACAGCTTAAAAATTACATTTAACTTGTAGAAAGTACATCATAAAAAATGGCATTTGTATTGAAATAAACCTGTTACTTGCTTCCATAGCAGGTCTGATATTAGTTAGGAAAAAACAACAAATTTAATAAATACAATGTCCTCATTATTATAATAATATTGTCAGCTACTAGTGTCACAGTAGTGTTTCAGCATAAAGTGATGGTTTAGTTAAAACTGCATTTGTAATGAGAATGATGAAAAGCATCTAAGCTTATTTGATGAATAGCATCTAAGCTTGAAATATGTTTGTAAGGCCAGGAATACACATCTTTTATGTATATTTTATTACATGTAAACTAATTTGGGGACAATTTTAGTTTTTCTGAGTTTCTTTTCAGGAAAAAAAAATTTTAAAGGCTTGGGTGTGAAGATAGAAGACAAAAAAGTCTGTAAAGCTAAAAGTGAAAGTGACAAAAGCCTCTATGTAGGCAGGATTCTAAGATGTCCCCCAATATTCCCTGTCCCCGGTGTACACACCCTGCATAATCCCCAGGACTGAATTTAATGTTTTACTCCTATTAGGTGATGCTATATGATACCATTAACCTTGAGATGGGGAGATCAACTTGCAGGACCTGACCCAATCATAGGAGCCCTTCGAAACCAGAGAATTTTCTCTGGCTGCTCAGAGAAGAGGAAGTTGAAGAGATTCATAGGGTAGTTCTACACTGCTGAGATAGGGACCTTGTGGTAAAGAATTGGAAGAAGCCTCTAGGTGTTTAGAACTGCTTCCAACTGACAGCCAGCAAGGAAACAGGGGTGTCACTTCCTATGACAGCAAAGAGATGAATTCTCCCAATGACAAGAATGAGCTAGGAAAAGGACATTAACTTCCCATGAGAAGGCTAACACCCTGACTTTAGCCTGAGCAGAACCCAGCACACTGTGCCTAGATTTCTGACCACAGAGCTGTGAGCTAATAAACGAATGATAAACTGTTAAATTTGTGGTAATCTGTTACACAGCAACAGAAAAGAAGCACACCTCCAAAGGTGGCCTGAGCAGACAGACCCCTTTCAGCACACTGGGAACATCGAGGGACTTTTGTGCATAGGCTTGCTCCATGGCCATGCCAGCACTGTCCACTATATTCTAGACAGCTAGAGAGGGTTTATGGAGTACTGAGGTTTCATTACTCAGCTTTAGTCTGTGAAAAGCATGCACATTGTCCCAGCTTACCAAGCACATTCCACCTGGGCAAAACTCCAAGAATTAAATGGGGTTGAAGCTGGACTGCATCCAGCATTTTGGTCCATAACCACTTTGTAAGCAGATGGTAATCCAAGACATTGGATGAGAGAAGAGTCCTATCATAAATACTTTGTCTCCAAATCCAAATCCACTGCTCTTCAGAAAGAAGTGCCATAGTCAATAAAAAATAGTGTATTATATTTGTAGAATGATCTGGCTTTCTTATTTTATTTATTATCTAAGAAACATAACTTGGCCCTGACCAGTTTGGCTCAGTGGATAGAGCGTTGGACTGCAGACTCAAAGGTCCCAGGTTCAATTCCGGTCAAGGGCATGTACCTTGGTTGCGGGCACATCCCCAGTAGGAGATGTGCAGGAGGCAGCTGATCAATGTTTCTCTCTCATCTCATTGATGTTTCTAACTCTCTATCCCTCTCCCCTCCTCCCTGTAAAAAATCAATAAAATATATTTTTTAAAAAAAGAAAAAAGAAACATAACTTGAATTATTGAGTTCTTGTTTGCAAATTGGCAATTTATAGATATGCACAAATATATACACAAAAACCTAAAATATTGCTTAATGTTAGGCGGACCACTATTTTCTTAACTCAAAGATAATTGTAATGCATATTATTCAATTGTTTTGGGCAAATGAAATGTTCCTAGAAAGTTGGACATAAAAAAATTGGTATTAATAACATAATTGCTACTGAACATACTGAATTTGAGAGATACAATTTATTGGCAGCCCCTAACATTTGCCTTTATCTCTTTACTATGGTAAATGTGAAATTGGAGTAACTTATTTAGATAGTGCAGTTAAACTTATTATTTTTATAATCCTCACTCAAGGATATGTTTATTGATTTGAGAAATATTGATGTGCGAGAGAAACATAGATCGATTGCCTCCTATACGCACCCCAACAAAGGATTGAACTCGCAACCTTTTGGTGCAACCAACTGAGTCACACAGCCAGGACTGAAGTTAACCTTATTAATAACAGCATATTGTCCTAAGTCACACTTCTGTATAAAATGTGCTATAAGATTTATTGGTTTGCTCAAGAGCTTAATATTTTAAAGTGATGAAAAAAATACATACCTATTATTACCACTAATCCTGGCTGGTAGGGCATGAACACACTTTTGCTACAATGAGATTTTTAAGTATAGCACATTTTTATATTTTATTTAATCACTGATTACTAGAAGAATTTTATATGCTGAAATACTAAATCAATCATTAATCACAGTGTGTTTGCAGGCCATGTGAGATGACTTTAGCACATCAAGAAATATTTTCAACTGAAGTAGTTTAAAAATATTATGTGTTAATCAAAATGCTGGTTTAAAGAAATTAAACATATTTAAATAAAAATGCTATGGAACTATATTTTCAAAGGCACCAATTTATGGTCAGCAATTAAATACATTTACTTTAGAAACTAAAGGCATTTATTTTTAATTACTTGAATATTTTTACTAAATGATTCACAAACAACTTTCTCCTGTATAAAGGTTCTATATCCAAACTTCTGTGAATGTTGTGATGTTTAAAATTCATTCAGAATAAACTATTTTTTAATTAAATTATGAATATATGTATGTATGAAACTACTTATTATAGTTTGTTTTAAAATAAGTATGTTGGTATTCACTCAATAAGAGTTGGCCCTCAAAAAACAATCACTTTTTTAAAAATATATCCTTATGGATTTTAGAGAGGGGGGAAGGAAGGAGAGAGATAGAAATACCAATGATAGGAATCACTGATCAGCTGCCTGCTGCATGCCCCCTACTGGGGATCGAGCCCACAACCTGGGCGCTCTTGACGGGAATCGAACCTGGGACCACCTAGTCTGCAGGCCGACGCTCTATCCACTGAGCCAATCCAGCTAAGGAAAAAAAAAAATCACTTTTACAATGATTGCTTTTGTGTGTATGTTTTAAACATTTTGCATATATAGATACTTTAAAACATATTTTAGTATATTTATATGTTAAAGAATTTTCATGTATCTATATATACACTTAGTTGTTATAGAGTACATAATAACTAAAAAAAAAATCTACACTTTTGGCAGTATTTGTGATTTCATAAAAGAAAATACAGATATTTTTGTTAATCACTTAATGTTTACTATAGAACAGAACTAAGTCACTTAGTGCTTCTGAAGATGAGCAGAAATATGATTTTGTTACTAAATATTCTGCCGCCCTCCAAAATAAATAGCATTCTTTTGTCCCACCCTTAGGGCCTCCATATTATCTGAATCCTCCCCAGCATCAGCAAAGAAAATGGATAATGTTTTACATTGTGGTTTGCCTCACTTAGTGTTAGTTACCACAGCGATTGCCTCTGTCTCTTCCTCACTGTGTGATGGACACCAAAATCAATCTTAGGTTGGAGAAACAGATACTTCTTACTTAGGTACACCCTGGAATGTGTTATAATTACATACTCAAGGGAACTTATATGGAACACAATTTTACATTTACATTATGGGCTCTGCCTGCAGGCAGTGACAGTAAAGAGTAATGAGATGAGGCCAAAAATTTCTGCAAACTCTTCTCAGGAAAATATAGGAGGGGTAGACTCAAGGGAAAGAAATGCTGTAAAAGTAGAAGAAAAATAATATAGTCAATGTGAAAGGAATATGAGAGAGAAAGTTGTGTTAATTAGGGAGCAGCCTAAACTATTGTAAGAAAGAGACCAAGAATAAATTAGCTCACAAAAACAAAGAATTTTATTTTTCTCATATATCAGTGCAGAGTGAACAGGCAATCCAAGGCAAGCAGCGGACTGAGCTTAACAAGGGCATTCAGGAACCCAGATTGTCTACATGGGACTTTGAAGAGCCCTTGAGTTTCCCTTCGACTATTCAAAACTGGCTGTCCAGCATACTGTCTTCATTCAAGACTAAGCAAAAGAGAGACAAAGAGCATACACCTAAGCATATTAAGAGCAAAACTGGGATGTTACATATACCAGCCTTATAGATCTGCAAAGGAGACTGGAAGAAATATAGTCTCTGGCTGGACAAGTACTTGCCCAAACTTGAGTTTTATTATTAAAAGGAACATTGGAAAGGAGATTGAAAAACAGAAGTCTCTGCCTTTGGCTTCTAGCTACCAAGTAACCACATGGACCAATCTTCCTATATAACAGACACAGGCCCTTCCCAAGAATGGGAACTTAAAGTTCATCCAGTTATTGTTCCCAATTCAAAATATAGGATATCTGAGTAATGTTTATTTCTTTCTGTGTGACCTGGAGGTGGCTTTTCAAGGACTAGCAACTTATTATCTAATAGACAAGGTAGTTATACTCCCATACTTCTCAATACAAAATGGTTAAAGAGGACAAAGAGGTGCAATAAAAACTACCATTCTGAAAATAAAGAATGGGAAACATAGCAATCACTATGCTCTAGTTAGCAGGAATTGAGAAAATTTCCTTCCCAACAAAGTAAAAAGTAAAGTGAACTACTCCACAGCCACTGTTCTTACCAGCTGAGAGATTCCTTCTTCTTCATTATCTCTTATAATATTATCTTTTTTTTCTGGATAAATGCTTTTTTATTTTTCTTTTCCTTTATTCTTCTTTTTCCAGTTTTTTTTTATTTCAAGAAAAACTATTTTAAATATAATAATGTTACATGCAATAAACCTTAATATTTCAAGAAAAACAATCTTAAATATAATGTTACATGCAAAAAACATTACTATCTCAAGAAAAACGATTTTAAATGTTACATGCAACAAACACCAATTATTCAAGAAAAATGATCTTACATATTATATTACATGCAATAAACATTAATATTTCAAGAATAAAAGAATTTTAAGTATAATAATACTAGAGGCCTGGTGCACGACATTCATGCACTGGTTGCAGGGTGCGGGGGGAGGGGGGGGACCCCTCAGCCCGGCCTGCATGCTCTCGCAGTCTGGGACCCCTTGAGGGATATCCGCCTGCCAGCTTAGGCCCACTCCCCACAGGTGGCAATTGGACATCCCCTGAGGGGTCCTTAGAGCCGCCTTGGAGGCGGGAGAGCCTCCCGCCACCGTTGCTGTGCTCACCAGCCGTGAGTCCGGCTTCTGGCTGAGCGGTGCTCCCCCTGTGGGAGTGCACTGACCACCAGGGGGCAGCTCCTGTGTTGAGCATCTGCTCCCTGATGGTCTGTGAGCATCATAGTGACTGGTTGTTCCACCATTTGGTCGATTTGCATATTAGGATTTTATCATATAGGATTACCAAAACTGTACTAACATAGTATGATATCACAAAAGTTGTAGGAAATATTAAAAATCTGCAATTAGCAGGATTACTTCTATTATGTTCTATAATATTTTTCCCCCTCTGGCTCTATTTTTGTTCATCAGTTTATGTTTTTTATTATATTCCACAAATGAGTGAGATCATATATTTATCTTTCTCTGACTGGCTTATTTTGCTTAGCATGATGCTTTTAAAGTCTATTTTGTCAAATATGATTATTGGTACTCCAGCTTTTTTTTCTTTTCAATTTGCATGGAAAATTTTTTCCATCCCTTCACTTTCATCCTGTGTGTGTCTTTTGTTTTGAGGTGGGTCTCTTGTAGACAGCATATAATTGGGTCATGTTTTTGTATCCATTCAGATACTCTACACCTTTTGATTGGAGCATTTAATCCATTTACATTTAGGGTTATTATTGAGAGGTACTTATTTATAGCCATTTTAATTCTGTATTGCTAGGTTTCTCTCTCTGTTTCTTCTTCTCAGCAATCCCTTTAGTAGCATTTCTTGTAATGCTGGCTTGGTGGTGATGAACTCCTTTAGCCTTTTTTTTTTTTTTTTTTTTTGGTCAGGAGGCTATTTGACCGTCTATTTTGAATGATAGCTTTGGTGGATATAGTAATCTTGGTCTCAGATCTTTGCTTTCCATTACCTTGAGTACTTCATGCCATTCCCTTCTGGCCTGTAGAGTTTCTGATGAGAAATCAGGTGTCAGCCTTATGGGAATTCCGTTGTAGGTAATAGTTTTATTTTCTCTTGCTGCCTTCAAGATTCTCTGTGTTTAATTTTTGGCATTTTAATTATGATGCGTCTGGGTGTAGGTCTGTTTGGGTTCTTCTTGTTTGGGGTTCTCTGTGCCTCCTGAACTTGTGTGACTTTTTCCTTTACCAGGTAAGGGAAGTTTTCTACCATTATTTCTTCAAACACCTTCTCTATTCCTTTCTCCCTTTCTGCCTCTTCTGGCACACCTACTATTCTAATACTGTTATGTTTCACATTGTCCCACAGCTCCCTTAAGCTGTCCTCCTCTTTTGTTTTTTCTTTTTGGTTCTCTAATTGAGTGATATTTTCAACTCTGCCTTTTAATTCACTGATTCGATCCTCAGCTTCCCCTAATCTGCTGTGTATTCCTTTCAATGTGTTCTTTATTTGGGACCCTTTACCTCAAAACTGTTCTTTTTTCACAGTTACTATATCTTTTTCCATACTGTTGAGAATTTTTAATATCAGTACTCTAAACTCTGTTTCAGATAAATTTCTTATCTCTGGTTCATTTATCTCTTCTTCTGGAGAATTTACTAGTTCTTTCATTTGGGGGTTGTCTCTTTGTTTCCTCATTTTGGTAGTCTGTCTGGGTTTGTGATTGTTTTAGGTAGATCCTCTATACCTCTCAATCTCTAGTGCAGGATAGTGTTAAAGGCTGTTTTTGACTAATTGGATCAGGCAAAGACTCAAAGCCTCCAGAGACTGCCTGTCTACAGTAGGTCCTCAGGTTACATCGGAGTTCTGTTCCTACAGCACGATGTAACACGATTTCCCTGTAAGTCGGAACCCACCTACATAAGGACCTACATCACTCACATGGAGCACATACACAGCAGTAATGAAGTGAAACAGTAAATAAAACATTAAAAGAAAAATAACAATTCCTGACCTTTACTTGTGGTAAATAAATAATAAAAAACATAAAGCACATGTGTACATATGTCAAAAGGACGGAACTTTTTTATTTTATAAATGGGAGATGCAATGTAACCACAAAACGATGTATGTTGACAAGGACTGCCTGTGATAGGATTCTGACTTAAATTGTCCCCAGGCAATCAGCCTCAGGTGTGGGGAGAGGTTTTTCAATAGGGTGGGGCAGTTGCTTCTGCCTGGAGGCTAATTGTTCCTTTTAATCTCTTAAATGGCCTCAGGGCAAGGTGTTTTCCAATAGGGTGTGTTGACTGTCTTCCCCCCAGGCAAGGCAGATGTCTATGTGAGAAAGATGTCCTCCACTGTGTAAGGGAATGACTCACACCAGGAAACTTGGGGTGTCTGCCTTCCGAGCTCTATCCCCCAAGTCCCCCATCCTGGGTTCTGCTCTCACAGCTCCAGTCCACTTAACCCTCTCTCTGCCTGAGCACAAAGTGGGTGGCTCCACAGGGAATGTTTGTGCATTGGCCTTTTTTTTTTTTTTAATTGATTTTTTACAGAGAGGGAGAGGAAGAGTTAGAAACATCGATGAGAGAAACATCAATCAGCTGCCTCCTGCACACCCCCTACTGAGGATGTGCCCGAAATCAAGGTACATGCCCTTGACCGGAATCGAACCTGGGACCCTTCAGTCCACAGGCAGACACTCTATCCACTGAGCCAAACTGGTTAGGGCTGTGCATTGGCCCTTTAAGAGGGTGCCTGAACTTTCAGCTGCCACTCCCTGGCAGACAGCACTCCTCTGCTTTCCACAGCTAGATGTTATGTGGGTACCCTCCTCAGTTTGGTGCTCTCTGTTGGGGAGCCCAGCTTCTGGATTAGATGCCAGAGTTCTCAGAGGCACCCCCCACAGCTGAGATATCTCCCAGGACTTCATTTGCTGTCTGTGGGTGCCCGGCCAGCCCTTTCATGCCTCTGCCCCTCCTACCAGTTTCTATGTGGTCTCCACCTTCGGTCCTTGGGTAGCAGGGTTCTCTCCTGTGAGTTTTCCGTTGATTATTCAGAAAGCCGTTCTGTATTTCAGTTGTAATTCCAGCTTGTTCCTGGGAGCATGACTTTGCAGCATCCTCGTACTATACCATCATTTTTAATCTTGCTACAAGCAGTACTCTTTTTTCTTTATTCTTAATAGACTATATTTTTGTTGTTCTATAATATTATCTTGTATCAGTGTAGGTCCAAACAGGAGAGAGATACCACAAGGCAATCTGAACAAGGAAAGTTAAAGAATCACTAACTAAACAGAGATTTGGAAAAATGAGGAATTAGCTAGTAAGAAGGGAACACTAAATAATATAGGACTAGCAGATATAAGGAGCAACCACTACTAGCCCTTGGGCTGATAGAGGCGCAAGGAAGAAGCCCCCAAGAACTGAGTTCCAGACCTTGTTAAGAGAAGGCAGCATGGCTCACTGAATAGCAGAGAAGTCACTATGGGGTTGACTCAGAACTAGCTTCAGTAACAGGACTATAACTTATTCCAATAAATCTCTCATAATACGTGCTTGCCAAGATTGTGGCCAGCCATAACCTTAAGGGAACTCCGTGATGGACTGGGATTAATGCAGGACATAAGCAGATCTGAGAGGTGCAAAAGGTGCACTCTGGTGAACATTTTTCACGCACCATTTAAAATCTTGATCACGCCCTGATCGATTTGGCTCAGTGGATAGAACGTCAGCCTGCGGACTGAAGGGTCCCGGGTTCAATTCCAGTCAAGGGCATGTACCTTGGTTGCTGGCACATCCCCAGTGGGGGGTGTGCAGGAGGCGGCTGGTCGATGTTTCTCTCTCATCGATGTTTCTAACTCTCTATCCCTCTCCCTTCCCCTCAATCAATAAAATATATTTAAAATCAATAAAATCAATAAAAATCAATAAAATATATTTAAAAAAATAAATAAAAAATAAAATAAAATCTTGATCACACCTTTACTCCAGCTTTTTCTGAGGCAAGATCTACGCAGACTGACTAGAGCAGCGGTTCTCAACCTGTGGGTCACGACCCCTTTGGGGGGTTGAACGACCCTTTCATAGGGGTCGCCTAAAACCATCGGAAAACACATATATAATTACATATTGTTTTTGTGATTAATCACTATGCTTCAATTATGTTCAATTTCTAACAATGGAAATACATCCTGCATATCAGATATTTACATTACGATTCATAACAGTAGCAAAATTACAGTTATGAAGTAGCAACGAAAATAATTTTATGGTTGGGGGTCACCACAACATGAGGAACTGTATTAAAGGGCTGCGGCATTAGGAAGGTTGAGAACCACTGGACTAGAGCATGCAGACAATGCCTCACCCTGGGTCTATGCAGTGTCTCTCACTTTCTGTCCAAAGGAATCCAGCAGACAAGTAGATTTGTGCTATCCAGAGAGTGGGGTGATTAATACCCAGAGAGAAATAAACATTTTAGTCAGTAGGTGATGAGAACCAATAAGAAAAATGACTCCCCCTTTTCTCCCCTAGGCAGAGTTTTGGAATGCACTTGATAAGCCTCCTCAAAGGATTTCATGGGATGGAACACCAGGCAATTTTAGTAGTGGCCAACTTGGTAACTTCTTCTGTTTCACTTCTCTCTTCCTCATTCCTGCCGCTGAGATCAATTCTAAAACTACTTCAAGGTAGGCCTCTAATATCAGGGCAATCCCATTTCGGGTCTAGGCCTCTTCTCTAAGTGGTCACCAAAAGGTCATCTAGGGACCCAGATTCCTTTCACCCTGTTGATCGCAACCCCTGGAGTTTACTCTCTTCTTTGCATAGTCAAAGCAGACACAGCACCAGTTCTATATTTCATCCCTAAGGATGGGAAAAAGAGATAGAGGAAGGTCAGTCCATTGTTTTAAAAAAAGCGATGTGGAAGTTGCACATATCTCTTGTTTACTAGCAATGTTTATTAGCAAGAATTTAGTCATACTGCAAAGGAGCCAGTTTCTAGCTGGGCAGCTATGTGCTCAGGTAAAACATTGCTCATCCTGTTTCTAGGTAAGGGATGGGAAATAAATTGGGGTGAAATAAGCAGTATCTGCCACAAAAACAAGAAAATGTAGTAAAGTAGGTTAGGAATTTTCTAAAAATGTTCCAAAAATACCATGTAAAAAATCCATGGGTATTGGGTCTTGTAAGTAAGCCCCAATACTGCACATGCCTGACACCAATTCTGCTATTTCTCTCAACCAGCACACACTATATTTGCCACTTGTTTTTCATTTTTCTTGAATTATCTACGCCTATATTTTACCTGTTCATTTCTTAGAGAACTTTGTAATTTTTTATGGTTTATGATTGCTTTTTATACTAAGAATAGTAATTCTGTTTCCCATATCCGTTTCAAACATTTTCCTTGGTGTAGTGTATATATTTTAATTTTGGTTCCGGCATTTTCTTAATTATATATTTGGGGGTTCTAATATATAATGATGCCTGTTGCAGGCCTATTTATTTTGTTCCATTGATTTATCTTGATTATTGTCAGTGTTTCAACTTCATAAACCATTTAGTGCTTAGTATATTTCCCAAGTTTAACTTTTTCCCATCTCACCAGTTTGTTCTTCCAGATGGATACTACAATTATTTATTTAAATAAATGAGTAAGGGTAAGCAGTTGTAAAAGGAACTCTCTTGCTGTGGGGGCCAAGGTTCCAAGTAAAAAGAAGCTTTTGTTTTTTAGCAGTATCCATTTTTATCCTATCAGTGACCAGTCATGGTCTCTTCTCACATTATTGTCAGCTTAGAAGTTAGAGTTCTTGTTGGCCAGACTGTTTCTGAATCCCATCTCATTCCTTCTGTAACAACCACCTCTACTTTTCTAATCCACCTTCTATACCAAATGATTCTAGACCAAACTCTTCCCATAAATGCTTTCTTAATATCCTGTCCTCAATGCCTGCTACACATTTCAGCCACAAATTCTGGGTGGACAGAGGTTTTTTCCACACTGGTCTCTGTATATCTGGCATGTCCATCACTGTTGGGTTCTCTTGTTCATGACCTTAGGCCTGATTTTCACGATTCTTTCAGGTATACAGGAATCCTTCTGACACCCCATTCCTCCTTCAATGTACAGAAACTACTCTACCTCTCTGGTGTGCCACAGAGAGTGGCAAGAAATTGGGGGTCTTTCTCATGCCTGACACCTGAGTGAGGTGATAAAGCTGGCCATTGAATTCCCAATATAACTGAGATTTCTATTAATGTCTGTGCCCAACCGCCACAAAAGACAGGAAAGAGCCATGATGTTTCTGTACCCTTCTCACCGCCAACCCTAGTTGTCCACATTCCAGAAATCTTTCCTGGTCTTGAAAGACAAGAAGCTTTTCTTTAACATCATTACACAAGATTTTAAACTCACTGTTCATTGGGCATGGATTCATGAGATTAAAATGTCTTTGAAAGACATTTATGTAACTCTCAAACTGAGATGGCATCCAGACAGATTAGACAGCATAAAAACCCCAGGCACTCTTAAGTTGAGATGACTAGGAAACATGAAATATTGTTATGATTATGGTACAAGAAACAGGCAGTTAATTCGGGTGGTACTAAGTTAATGAATCCAGTAGAAAATAATTTTGGTCTTCACCATCTGTTTCAAAATATACTGTTGTTTTAAAAGATACTTTTGCCTTTGAGTTTTCCATATGAATATAAAACATCCAATTAAAACTAAAAATGTATTCTAATTACCTTAATAGGTAGGTCCACAAATACTTAAAATATACAGAGTTAATATTTACTAGATGAAATCCTTAGCCATGTGCATACCATTGATGATTGATAAACACATAGAGGAAGAAATGGAGGATAAAAAAAGAGGGAAGAATGGAAAATGAATAGGGGGAGAGAGAAAAGGGAAAGAGGAAGAAGGAAAAAAAAAGGAAGGGAGAAAGGAAGAAAAATAACGTAGAAATATAACACCAATAAATACTGGAACAAGTAAAAACTCCTAAAAACGTAGAGAGAGTAAAGGTCTGCTGTCATTAAGTAAATTTTCTAAAAATCAGTTTATTCACTCTATCCTGTATCGTCATCTCAGTGATCAATTTGCTAGGCAATTGCTTAACTCCACTTCAGTTTACTTTTGCAAACAAAGTCTTTGGGTCAACATAAAAAACTCAAACAGTTTCAAAAGTGAAATATTTTGAAAGCATTTTGTTTGCTAATACAAATATACTTTATGGTTAACTATTTAATAGAGATTGACTTCCTCCAACTTGGCCCAATTATGTGATGAGTTTAAGACAAAACAGCACCAGCAGCACTTAGATTATTAAAACATGGTTAAAGTGTAAAAATCAATCATTAACCTCAAAACCTTCTTCAGCATCTTAGTAGCATGTTCTCCGTTTTGCTAGCATTGTATTAAAAACTAGAGGCCTGGTGCATGAAATTCATGCACGGGGGCAGGGGAGGAGGGGTCCTCAGTCTGGCTTGCACCCTCTCAGTCTGGGGTCCTGCTGTGGCAGCTGTGCTCAACAGCTGAGAGACTGGCTTCTGGCTGAGCCGCGCTCCCCTGTGGGAGCACAACGACCACTATGGGGCAGCTCCTGCTTTGAGCATCTGCTCCCTGGTGGTCAGTGCACATCATAGTGACCAGTCATTCCACTTAACAATCGCTTAGGCTTTTATTATATAGATAAGTGGGCAAAAGTCATAGCTGTCATTCTCAGCTATTTAAAATAATGGCATCATATAATATGGTTACTTACTGCTGCATTGTAACCTCACTGAATTATTAAACTATTACTTTAATGTTTTCCTGGTAATTTTTTAAAGATTCATCAGTGCTTCCTTATTCTAGATCTTATCATTATCCAGAACTGGATATGCATAAGAAACCTGGAATTTAAAGTTGAATTACATCACTGTCTAAATATATTTGCTATTCCTTATTTTTTTATAAAGCAAATGAATGCAAAGTAATAACCCTGTATAAAAATGAAAATTACTTTTGGATGGCATCCTTTTTGAGATAGACCTCCTCCTATGATTAAAATATTACAGCATGCTTTAAACATCAGCAGGGTTGAGTAAGTCTTTAAAATGAATACTGTGTTTAGGGTCTTTGATATTTTAATATTCCTTCACCATTTTAAGAAAGCAAACCACTTCTATAGCAATGAAATGTCTCAAATTCTATAAAGCAAGAAAACCAGGAATGTATTCTGACAGTAATACCTATCAACTATGGCTGAATGGTTTCACTTGGTATTAAACTGCAAATTCCATTTTTAGCTGGAAAACCTGTAAAATATTAGATTCCTCATATTAAAGATCAACATACCATGACCAAATCAGGAAAAAACTTGATTACTGCATTTATGTATGCTAAATTAGATTAAAATCTGCCCTTCTAATTACCTGTGTAGTATGTGTGCCAAATGCACAGTGTATTAAACATTTTCCCTCTGAACTCCAGTGGCACTTACTTTCTAAGCTTTTCATTTAGTGTTAGTTACCATTTCATTTTACTAATTCTAATTTACCCATGTGAGACCTCTCAAAATCACCTGCAATGTCCTTGAGGACACACAGCCTTTAATATAGAGGGCTGTGTTTATATATTATCAAATGTTATGTCAGTTTATTAAGCAACTTACTTTTTCAGGGACTACAGAATCTGGTGAACAATGGCCCAAAGTTAACTAAGCAGGAAAACTGGCCGAGTTACTTCTGCCCAAGATCAGTTCTGAACCATTTTTACCACAGTATGACCCACTAGTAAACCTCCCAGAACCCACAATCACTATCCCACTCCATCAGCCATCCATGTCTCCCTTACACATCACAGATGTGCAGGGTGGTTTTTCTTTTTTAATTGATTTCAAAGGAGAGGGAGATGGAAACATCAATGATGAGAATCATTTATCAGCTGCCTTCGGCACACTCCCCACTGGGGACTGAGCCACAACTGGGCATATGCCCTTGACCAGAATCAAACCCCAGGACCCTTCAGTCTGGGGGTGGACGCTCTACCCACTGAGCCAAACCAACTAGGACTACAGCAGGTTTTTACATGCACTACCCCTCACACCCTGTCTTTTCTATCCTTTCCATCAAAGCAAGCATAATCTTCAGCCTCAATCTCTGTACAAAATTTGGCATCAGATGAGAAATCCAAGTGTGGTGTGGAAACACCTCTGCAGTGGAGAAAATACACGTAAAATATTTAGTAATGATCTTAGATTCATTTAACAAATATTTAATGCCTATTGCACAGTTGTTTTGAGAAATACAAAAGTTTTGTTTTCAAGAAGCTGATCCATAATAGATCTTATTGCTGGGCCAGAGAGCACCAAAGGGCCAGGACTTATCTCTGAGCATGGCCAACCTACCCACTGCCTATATTTCCAATGGTTACAAATAACCAAGGCTTACAGGTTATGGAATCTGTTTTGAGTTATAATACAAACTACTTAAAATTTGTGCTAAATTTCCATTAAAATGCTTAGTTGTTTTCTCCTTCCTTTTTCTAGTGATTTCAAAGTTTAGTGTTTTAACTGCTAGTGGTTGCTTTGAAATAAAAACAAACTCTTTAGGTACTGTAAAAATGCAAAGGATAAATTGCTTATTTACCTTCTCTATCTGTATAGAGGCTCATTCCTGTTTGAGAATCCCATTTTTGACCCTGATGATTTCCTCATATTCTGCATCTTCACTTCTTAAAGTAGTTCTTTAATGCTTTATTGGCTAACATTTCACTTACCCATTCTTTTCTTTAAATAACCTACTAGTTCTTTAGTTTTTCTATAATAGGTTTATACTACGAGCCTTTCCAGAGAAAATGTTTAACTCAGAAAAAGAATTACAACTGGTTATTGTATTTATGAATAATTATTCTTAGAACCTCTATAAACTTGGCATTTAAGTAACGCAAGGGAAAGCTGAGTTTGTTCTATTTTGTCTCACTGAATTGTATTTTTAATTTTACTTAAGCTCAGTCTGAATAAAATCCCAAGTAGTTATGCGGGCCCAGAACATAATATTCCCAAGTGACACAATTCCAGAAGGTGTGACAGGCAGAATGGGCACCAAAATCTTTTCATTCTAATCCCTTTGAATATAAATTTATATGGTAAAGGGGAATTAAGGCAGCCAATGGAATTCAGGCTGCTAATCAGCTGACCTTAAAATGATTAGTCTGGGATATCTGGGTGGGCTCAATGAAATCACAAGATCCTTAAAAGTGGAAGAGGAAGGCAGGTCAGAGGGAGAGATGCTGGCAGAGCTCCGAGCATGATGGTGTGCAGACTAGACCTGCTGTTGCTGGATCTGAAAATGGAGAAAGGAACCATGAGTCAAAAATGCCAGTGTCTAGAATTTGGAAAATGCACTGGATTCTCCCCCCCTAGCTGCTAGAAACACAGCCCTGCTGACACCTTAATTTTAACCTAGTGTCACCTGAGTCATCTACAGAACTGTAAGATAATTTGTGCAGTGTTTTGAACAAAACAAATGATAAAGACCTAAGTAATATAGTCAGAGGCCTTTGAAGAAACATTTAAATGGAGACCTAAATCCAGGTGAACATCACAAGCCTGTGAATTCTTTCCACCCCTTTCCTCTTCTGAAATTATGCTGTTTGGGGCCAGCCAAGATGGATACCCCACAACCCTTAGTACTGTACTCTCAAGTATCTTTTCTTTATCCACTCCATCTACGTAGGTATTTTGTGTGCTTATGGGAATTAAAGCTTTGTCACTGCTAATGATAAGACATGGTGCGGAAGGATCAGCCTGAAAATGATCTTATCCTTTAGGCTAGTTCAGTTGGGCCTGGGACCTAAACTTATTCTGAAACTCTGAAGGTGGGGAATGGAGGATTTTGTGCTGGACAGAAACTGTGATAGCTATAATAGGTTATCTTGCTTAATAAGGTAAAAATGCTGAAAACAATGAAACCCCAAAGTTTCCCTCTTAAACTACACTAAGAAGCTCCTTATGTAGTTCTTTAAATTTCTCAACCAATTAGCCAAGTATCCCGTGGTAACTTAGAAGAGCAGTCTTCAAGTTGGAGTTCACATTTTCATGGGCCCACAAACCAGATAAACTTCACAAAGGCTATGAGGAAATAAACTGCTGTGCCAATTTCTGTTGTTGCCTAAAATTAATCTGAAAAGATTAATTTCTTATATTCCTCAAGCATTCTGGTTTTGCTGATGCTTTGTCCCAGAACACCAAAGACACAACTCAATTTATTCAAGGCACCATATACTAGTGAGGAATTTCTTATATTCCTTAAAACTTCTGCTGGGGTGAAGAGAAGTTTCAATACCCATTATTGTTTTGGTCAGTTTTGATATTTTAAGAATGCCAAATTGTCTGATAACCAAAAATTGGGGATTTGAGATTATGGAATAAACAGAAGCTGTGAGATAGGCTTACTTCACCCAGGCAACAAAAGCATCTAGTCACTGTACACCTTCCTCCAGTATTCCTTTTAAGAGTTTACTAACCTGGTGGTCTGAAAGCCAGCTACTCATCTGGATATTTAAAAGTGGAGTTCAACCTTACTTCCAACATATCACCATTAAACTGCCAGACAAATGGAATACGGGGCAAGTTTCCTAATTTCTTGACCCTTCAGTTTTCGTTTTTGTTGTATTACTGGATCCTGTGAATGCCTACTTCCTGCTTATCAACTCTTTCTACCAGATATTTGGTAATATACTTATACCGTAGAATCCCATTGATACTAGCAAATTAATGCTAACCACCACTGAGCCTGCCTCATCCAGCAATCATTCACCATGGGCATTTCCACTGTTTATGCAAAACCTATCAAACACATTTTTCATGGACTGGCTTGCTGTTTTTGGATGAATGGGCATAAATGAACCAAACAGCTCAAACCCCTGCCCTCTTTGAAGGTAGGGACAGCATTTAAAAATACAAAAATGCCAATTCAGGTTTAGGGATGAGCCTCACTCACATCCTGCAATTTCTAAGATCCCAGGTGATTCTACTAGTCCTCTATTAGGAAAATGACCCAGGGGAGAATAGAGTATGCAGCTAAGTAGAGCTCTTTTGACTTGACATTGGTACAAAGACTGAAAAGGAAACATGATTAAATCATGTGGTTATGTGGACAGAAACTTTTCCAAACAAATGTCAAGTCCATGAAAAGCCTGCAGAATAATAGTACAGTGGGAACAATGGTAGGTACAACACTTCAATAAAAGGTCATTGTATCAAGATGATTATTGAATACTCAAGGAAAGATGTCATTTTAAAAGAAGTCTATTGTTGTGACTAACCGCAATTAAGAGCACAGAGATAAGAAATGTTTAGAACATGGCACAAACTACATCCTATTTAGACAGAAATTTAGGTATCAGTGAAAAAAAAAACAAAACACACATGTAAGTATACAAGTTTCACAATTCTGAGACGGAGAACTAGAAAATCTCTTGGCCAGAATGACCCTGAAGACTATAAAGAGCCAACCCCCAAGGAAACCCCCGATTACACACTCAATGTATTAGGTGCCAAACGTTTACCAAAGTTATCTATGGAATACTGCCTAAAGTTGGGAGCGAAGAAAACCCCGTAGATTCAGCAGCAAATATAAGATTGGCTCTAGCTGAAAGGTGCCATGCCAAAGCACAAGTCAGCTATAAAACTTAAGAAATAGCCCTAGCTGGTTTGGCTCAGTGGATAGAGTGCCTGCAGGCTGAAGGGGCCAGGGTTCGATTCTGGTCAAGGGCACATGCAGGGGTTGTGGGCTCGATCCCCAGTAGGAGGCAGCCAATCAATGATTCTCTCATTATTGATGTTTCTCTCTATCCCTTCTCCCTTCCTCTCTGAAATAAAAATATATAAAAAAAACACTAATAAAGTATATGCAATGTCTGTTCTCTAGTCCTACTTAGTCTCTTACCTCCACATGAATTCTAATGTTGAATTCTAATGTTCTGCTTTTTCCTATGGCTCATTTTGTAAAATGTATGGCAGCAGTTACATTCTTAAATACAAATATCTACAGACCTCTCAAAATGCTTGCTGTAGCATCCAGCCCTACTCACACCCCAAAGATTCTAATGCATCTGAAAGTTCCAGGACTTTATATTTTGAAAAATATCCTGAATTGTAACACCTAATTGTAGTGAAGTACCTTACCTTGCAAGTGTACAATCATTCTAGAATCCCAGCAGGAGTCTTCACTGGACCTTGGCCGTTGCATTCTAACTTTGTGTTGAAGGATGTATCTGAACTTGATGTACTTACTGTCTAAAGCCAGTAAGTGGCTCAAAGGGCATACATACTTGCTTTGAATGTAGACAACTGTCATCTACTCTCACAAGTCCCAGCTCCCCCAATCTGTTGAACAGTGGTTTTCCTAGAGCAGTGATGGCGAACCTATGACACGTGAACTCATTTTTTTGGTTGATTTTTCTTTGTTAAATGGCATTTAAATATCCTATATAATAAAAGCCTAGTATGCTAAGTGTCTGGTTGGCTGTTCAACCAACCAAAGCATAATATGCTAATGATATGCTAAGGCCGATCAACTGCTTGCTATGATGTGCACTGACCACCAGGGGCAGACTTTCCGACTGGTAGGTTAGCTTGCTGCTGGGATCCCGACTTAGGGAGACAGGCCGGACACGCCCTGAAGCCCTATAGGCCCTCCCTGACTAGCCAACCTCCCATGTCTCTCCCCACCGTGGTCATGCACCAGTGGGGACCCTCAGCCTGGCCTGCGCCCGCTCACAAACCAGGACCCCTCGGGGAGAGCTGGTTTTTGCCCAATCCCACAGGCCCGGCCAAGGGACCCCACTGGTGCACAAATTTGTGCATCGGGCCTCTAGTATAAAATAAATATCAAAAATATAAGTCTTTGTTTTACTATGGTTGTAAATATCAAAAAATTTCTATATGTGACATGGCACCAGAGTTAAATTAGGGTTTTTCAAAATGCTGACACGCCAAGCTCAAAAGGTTCGCCATCAATGTTCTAGAGGATTACATCTCTATTAAATATACACTTGATCTTAGCCAATAGTCCAAGAGGCAATTTAAATACAGGAAAGTGATTCCTTTAAAGATTAACAGCCTTTCAAACCTTTAGCCTATGTAAATTGAAGTCAAATTGGTTTATGTTAGCAACTTCATAGTACATATACTTTATAAACATGTAAACAGGTCCATGCTCATTTTCTCTATGAAGTGTACATTCTCCCTAATTTCAGGCCAGATATAATCTTGCAGTCTGAATGGAGATATTGCACTGAACATTTGATTTGGTACCACTTGGTACCAAGGTAAGGCTTTTATTCACCTCTACGCCATGCTCAACACTTCTCATTAATGACCAAACCTGTATTTGCAATGTCATTTACTTTAGACTCAAAACTACACAGGACTGCAATTTTGATAGTTGTTTTACCATCAAAAGTACAACCTAGTATCTTATTTTTAAAATATTGACTATTTTTTTGAACACCCATAGATTTTTTGTATTCTGAGTTGCTCAGAACATATTCAATTTTAAATATAGTACAGCTCCACTAAGAAACATTCAAACCTTAGTTATCAACAAACGTTTGGGTATTTAATAAAAGCCAGTTAAAGACGTTTCATACTTTGGTTTCCTCTTAGCTTAAACGTCAACTTATCAATAAGTAAAAATAACTAAACTTATAATTTGTACTTGGAGCTCTTCAACATATTAGGAACCAAATCAATCTCCAAATTAAGCAAATTCAGGTGTGATTTAAACATCAGATTATAAAAACTACGTAGAAATTAACCTTTCTAAACAGACTGACATGAATTTAAATTCAGAGCCCATTTACCAGTTTTATATTCTTCTTGCAAAGAAATTTTGCTGATTTTACTTCCTCAATGGTGAAATTAGGATACAAATACAGATGCCATAGACACTAAATTATTAATACAGGTAAATCACTTTGGTGTTTGTTGCTGCTTCCTGTATTACCTCAATAGGGATGTTTCATTTACTGTAACAAAAAAGAAAAACTGTCACAACTAAGAAAAACTTTAAAATTTTTATTTCATTATGTTCATTCTGGACAATTTCTCAACAAGCAGTTTTAAAATACATAACTTTATTATTTACATTAAATGCACTAAACAATTCAAAGAGCATGACTAAATTGCAAATACATAAAATAGGCATCTCAATGCTGTGTCTCTGTGGTTCAAATAGGAAAAACTAAGCCTTTTAAAACAAATTTTCTATGGTCTTAAAATTGATGGGATACATCCATCTTATCCTTTAAAACTCACAAAGAATATTACATTTTACTAACGTTATCACTAAGACTACAAAGTGTATTAATTTATCAAAACAGCCAAGTACATTAATTCACATTTCGAGAGTGAAGACTCAAGTAGGTATTGTATGTGTATTTCCAGACATACACCAAAAATTAGCCTGTATAGAGCTATCCTTACCTTTACTGCTCAGCCCAGACTCCTAACTTATCTTAATGCTAGACAAACCACACCAGGATTGTCAGTTACTAACAAGTTATTTCATTAAGTACATAAGCTTTAACATGACAAAGAATTGTTCTCCAGGCAGCTGCAGGTTGCATTTTGTTAGGAATCATTCTGTAGGACTCTTCCAAGTGTAGGGAAAAACCCACATCTGGCTTGCTCTTCTTAAGACATGTTTGCCTGTAAAATAAAGATCTCAAAGAAATTTTTAGTAAAATCACTATCTCACAAAGGATAATTTGTAAAACCGTAAGTGCTTTCCTTTTAAACATAAATTATAAGTTTGTACGTGCATATGTAACATGCGAAATACTAGGAAGAAGTTTGTATTTTTTTCTGAGTTTTAATGCTCTCAAACCTGAAGCAATGGGTCAGTACCTTAAGTCTTAAGCAATTTAAAGGTTAAAACAGTAAAAGGCCACTCTCCCCAGGTCAATGAGAAATTTTCAGCTACAACCAACTTGTTCACTTATTTGTATCAAAAAATGGCTAAATTAATGTCAACCTTTATATTTGCAGTCTTCTGTTAGTGTCTAAGAAAGTGTTCAGCCCACTGAAAACCCCAAAAGAAATTATACTGTTAACTTGTTTAGTAGATATTAAGTCTTGATTAAAAGTCCTGTTAAGTTCTGAACACAAGTACTAGAGGTGAAATGTCTAGGGAGAAAGAGTTAACCATTTTAAGATTTTGTTATTAAAGTTTGAGTTACATTTTAGCATATTAGAGAAATCATCACTGTTCCACTTTAAACCACAATGCTAGAGGTATTTCCCCCAAAGCTTTAAAATACAATTATATGGTTTGGTACATGTAAACATCACTTTTTCTCCTTATAACCACAGCATAGTACGCTATGCTAACATTATGTAACTTTACAAAATATTTAAAGAAATGTTTGTCAGAAAATAACCCCAAGCAGAATAATTTCCAGTTGGTTTTTTTTCATAACACAAAGGTTTAAGAACACTCAGGGACAATTAGATTTGTTTTATAAATCACTGCATTGTTCTTACTATTTTCTCATTCTGAAAATTTATACCTTTTAATCAGCTCCAGAACTGTGAAACTCTTACCTTTCTATTCAGGGATCCATAATTAAACTCCTTTAATTTCAAGAGGCTTAAATTTTCTTATTAGACTTACTATATTTTTTAAATGTTTTATAAACTTATCAGGTGGTATAATAATGTTATAGAAATTTGTTTCCTATTACTAAAATTTAGCACAGGCACAATTTTAACAACCCATCTTCAAATTTGATCATTCCTAAGTTAACCCACATTTTTCTACACATAAGAAACATAAACTAAAGACAAGACACATTAAAAAAAGGGCAGAAATGTTGGATAAAATACTGTAACTGCCACTTCTTAGGTTCTACTCCAGTGACGTAAGTTACATTAGCCTAGAATTGTTGCAAAATGATTTTCAAATTTCCACCCAACTTCTACACTCTTGGTGTTAGAGACATGTACGCATACACATACTTGTGACTCCATCTGGCATCAGTTTGTCTTGTTTTCTTATTTTTAACTTCCAGAAAGCAGAGTCTAAGGATCACTAAAAGTTTTTACATCATTAAAAATTACCAGAGAACTAGTACATAACCAGTTAACAGTTTTATCATGAACTGGTAACATTGGTAAAATATTTGTTTACTAGAAAAAAGACAGTCTCCCTCACAAATCTAAATTCCATGCTTAAACAACTTTCTTTATACACTGCTTTAAACAGAATGAAATTTTTACCAAATTTAAAAACTTAAGTAGTGTACAAATATCATAATTTATTAAATTTTAAAATAAAACATTAAGAAAGCAAAGAGGCATATCCTAATTTTACAAATTATTGTGCATTTATCAAAGTAAATAGCCTTTATACAGACAGTCATTATGGAATGCTTGATAACCAAATAATCAGACAAAAAATATTATAAACATAGTAAAATCTGACATGCAATCCTAGTAGTGAAATGTTTTAGTACAAAAAGATGAAATCTGATTGAAGAAACAAAGTTACATATATAAACTTCACACTGACAAATTAAAATTGCACTTTTAGTACTTTTTATCTCTGGAACATTTAAAAGTGGAAGGTGAATCTTCAGTAATATTTAATTTTCAAAATCTTCTGGTCACAATCCCCACCAAACTCAACAGGCCGGGACAAGTGCAATACCATATAGAAACACAGCATTGCAACTGATCCCAACCTGTGTAGAAAGGGGTTTGATTTTCCCTTACTTTTCTACAGACTTTTCACTACCACAGTCAGTTTTGCATGGATTTGCACAGCAGAATATCACACAGCTGGATGCAAACCTGCAAAACTAACCATAGAACAGTGTTCAGTAACTGGACAGTTTGACTGGGCGACAGGCCGAGGCTGGAGTTCTACAGCTAGCAGTACTTTAAGTGCTCATAATGCAGTAGATAACTAAACACTACCTGCACTATAAGCACTTTAGTGCTACAGAAGCTGTCACATCAGACACACCAGGCGGATTCTACATCGATACAATAAAAGTACACAAAATTAGTAAAAATTACTTGAAGGAAATAGCAGGCCACCATCAGTTTTGCATAGATTTGCACAACTACATTCTTCTTGTAGTGCAACTATGCAAAACTAACAGAGGACTGCAAACAAAAAGCATTAAAACACCTATATACTTGCTTGGCTTGGCTTGGATGAAAACATAACTTCTTATGCCAGAAGGAGCACTTAGGGCAGTAGATGCTAATCTACTTCACTATCTGCACTAGATGCACCTTAGAACAAAAAGCACTCAACACCAGCAGGCCCTGCGCTTTAAAGCCCACCAATGGCTCCCCGAGGCAGCTGTCACCATAATGCTACAAGTGCCTTCACTGCAGTAGATGCACATATCACTACCTGCACTGTAAGCACTTTGACATTACTCTGACTGGTCACAATCTTCAGGTTTTACAAGGTGATGTTCTCTTTATTCCTGCTAAATTTTAAATAAATAATTAGAATAACACCTCAAACTCTTACAGGCTATGAAACATACAAAATTTAGCATAATCCTTAATGGGGAAGAGAAAACGAGTCCAATTACCTTAAACCCGTGAGTTCCATTCAGAAGCACATTTAGACTTTAAAAATAGAGAACTCTTTTTTTTTCACAAGACAATCATAATTAATCATCATTCTAATACCGTAAAAGAAAGTGGTGGCTCTTCCTTTACCTTCCATTCCCAAAGGCATACTTACAAAATCAAAATCAGATTGCAAATAAATGAGAATATAATTTGACTCATGTACCTTTTAGAGGAAATCTTCACATCCACGTGGAAAAACATCTTTTCTTCTGCTTCCAATTAGCAATTATTTGGTAAACTAATTCATAAAATTACTGTTCAGACTATACTTCAAGTTTATCAACTGGTCGATCTTATATATTCCACTTAATTTTTAAATCTTGGGAACACTACAGATTAGATTTTATCATCCAACTTAAAGCAGTTTTAAAATTACATTTGTAAACTGTGCATCAGTTTCCAAAGATTTATAAAGATATCTGGATTGTACTTTTTACTAACTTAAAAATTAGCTGACCCAGAGTTAATTATCTAGAAAATGTAAATGGACAAACTACCCATTTCACCCCTTGAAAAACCCAATTACATCTTAATTATTCAAATTAAAGTCAAGAGAAAGTTATTTTAAAGAAAAGTTAAAGAAAATTAGAATACACTCACCCACTTGCGAAAACTTCGTTTTCAGCAACTATCCTTAGGATAAGCTCTTGGCGAAGTTAGGTCCACGTGTATGAATGACTGGGATGGAGGGAAAAGGGAAAAAACACAAATTTACTACCACTATCCAGATCCCTATTTAAATGTGTTCTTGTCCAACCCCTTTATAAAGTCAATTACAGTCATCAAAAAACCCAAGATAGCCAAGCAACACTAGTGGAGTTTAAAAGACCAACAATGTATGGGTGAAAATTCGTAAGAAAATAAAGTTGAAAAACCCACAAGTATTAGATCCACATCTAATTTTAAAAGACCCTGAAAGACTCCAGCACGATCCACAGCAATCTTAACCTCTATCGCTCAGCTCCGACGAGGGAAACGCAGCGCAGGGACTATTCTTCCCCACCCCTCCCCCATTCTAGACCTCGTGGCCGCAGCCGGGATAAAGAGTTGTCTCCCCCACGCCGTGGTCCGGGCGGCGCGAGGCCGATTCTCCCTCGTGGCGATACTGCCTCGACGAGCCCGCCCCTCTCCAGCTCCCGTCCGCGGCTCCGTTCACGAACGGAAAAGGCGGCACGGGCACCGGGGGCTGCAAAGTGCCCGCCACGCTCCTGGAGCTCAGGCCGGCGGCACATGTCGCACAAGGGGGCGCGCGGCCGCGGTTCCCCGCGCGGCCGCCAGGGGGCGGCGGGTCAGAGCCGAGTCCTGCCGGACGCGGCCCCCCCCCGCCCCCCCCAAACCGTTTCCCGGCGGCAGCCTCGCGGCGACCGGCGGCGCCGAGGCCCGAACGCGGCGAGGACCCGGGCGCGCCGCCCCTCCTTTGTGTCCCCCCAGCCACCTCCCCCCCCCCCCAGCCCGGCCCAGAGGGGCGGAGGCTCCGCGACTGCGGTGCCCGTCGCACGCGGCCCGAGGCCTAAGCCGGGAACAATCGGCGGCGGCGCGCAGTCGCCGCCATGTCCCCCCGCCCTCGCCCCGCGCGCAGCCCGCCCCGCAGGAACATGGCGGCGCGGCCGCGGCTCCCGCCGAGCCGGCCCGGCCCTCCGCCGCCGCCGCGCTCCCGGGCCCGCGGGCGAGCGAAGGCGGCTCCGAGCCGTCACCGAGGCCGGCGCGGGCCTGCTCCCAGGCCGCGGCCAGGGGAGCGGCGAGTCCCGCCCGGGGGCTGCCCACGCGGGGTAACAAAGCCCACGCGGCGTGGGGGTGGCGCCAGGCCGCGCGGCCCGCAGCTCCCGCGCCCTCGGCCCACCCTCGCGCGCACAAAGTTTGGGGGCCCGCGGCTCCCGCCCACGTCGCGCCGCCCGCCGGCGCGCAGGTACCTCGTGGGCGCGCCCCCTCCCGGCCCGCGGCCTGCCCTGCCCCATGTGCGCCGCCGCTTTGTTCTGGAGGCGCTTTAACTCTCGCCCCCGGGAGAAACTTTCCTCTCCCGGGCGCCCCGCGCCCCGCGCGCACCCCGAGCCCCGGAGGGGGCGCGAGCCCGGCGGGGCCCGGCCCCGAGGGGCCATTGTGTGCGCCGCGCGCCCCCCGCCCGCCGGAGCGGCCCGGGGAGGGTCTCCGCGGGTCCCGGGCGCGGCCGCCGCCACCTCCACCCTCCTCCCCTCCCGGCCCGGCCGTGCCCCTCCGCCCGCCGCGTGCAGCCCGGGGCAGCGGGTCGCGGCTGCCACACGCCGGGGCGGCCAACGGCCCGAGACCCGCCCGGCCACGCCGCCGCCGCCACGCTGCCCCGGGCCCGCCGCCCCACCCGTCCGCCCGCCCTCCCTCCGGACCGGGCTGCACACAACAGGTTTCACTCACTCGGCGGACGGGCGGGAGGACTCACCGGGAGAAGTCGCCGCCACCATCTTCGCCTCGCCCGCCGTGGGCTCCGGCGCCCGCCTCCCCACCCGCCCCCGCTTGACTACGACCCCGAGGCCCCGGGCCCGGGGGGTGCGGCCGGCCCGGCCCGCGAAGGGGCTCGGCGAGGGGCGCGAGGCTCGGCCGCGCGGCGGAGGCCGTCCCCACCCCCCCGGCCTCGCCCGAGGGCGCGAAGTGGCGCGAAGGCGCGGGTCGGGCGGCGGCGGCAGCACCTCGAAGGACCATGTGGGTGAATGAAGGGCGGCGGCTCCCGCCTCAACGTAAATACGGACAAGCCCCACTCCCTCATTAGCATAAAAAACAAAGTACTTCCGACCTCCCCGCCCGCCCGCCAATCACCGCAGGCCCCGCCCACGGCAGCTCGGGCCAGGCGGTCGGGAGAGCGGGAGCCGAGAGCCGCTCGCGGCGCCGCGCAGCCTTCCTCCGGCCGCGCTCCCCCCGCCGCCCGCCCCCCGCCGCCGCCGCGCGGAGCGCCCGGCCGGACACCTCGCGCCACGCCCCCGCCACGCCCTCCGGGAGCCGGCCTTGCGCGCGAGCAGATCCCCGCGCGCCGGAGCCGCCCTGCTCCCTCCGGGGAGCGCACGCTGCCCGCGGCTCCCCGAGAGCCCCCTTCTCCCGGGAACTCGGCGCGTGTGCGGGGTGACTCCTTATCTACTACTTTCCTGGCTCCGGACGGGTCTTGGTGGTCACTGGGGGTCTGCTTCGTGCCACCCGGAGCCAAAGAGAAGTAACGCCCAGTGACTTACGCTCCCAGGGAAGAGGGATCCTCAGTGCAAAGATCGTTCTGTAGGCAGAGACAAACGCATCACCCCCGAGAGTGATGGATGCCCAAGTGGTTGAAATGTGTTTCCGCCGCCCGGCAGTGTGCAAACCAAAACGCATGCCCGATCGGAGCGGAGGTTTCGCAGCTGCAGTACCTGATCCGCCCCCGACCCCGCGGCATTCAGCAGGCGCTGCTGGCGCTCCCGGAGCCGGAGCCGAGCTCGGCAGGACCTCGTGAAACAGCCACAAAGCCCCTGAAAGGAGCCCACTCGCTCCGGGGCACCTCCTTCTGCACATGGTGGTGTAGGAAATTCCAGCATGCTCAGAAACATCATTGTTAAAAGAAGTGAGCACTCATAACACGACCAATACAGTCATTTTAAATTGGTTTTAAATAATTCAGCACTTAGGAAAAAGCACACACGATTCGGTGATTTTACAAGTCAACTGTAAAAAAACACGTCACCAGATGTCTATAATGTCCAAATGTTAGTTTTGGACATTCACACATTGCTGTTTACTATCTTTCTAATTCATGTGACCATGCCTTGCAAAAATTCAATTTTCAAACTAGTGATGTAAAAAGTGGGTTAACTTTTGTTTTTGCTAATCTTTTATGTTAAGAATCTGTTTTCCGGTATTTCTGTTTTACAAATAAAAAATAGATGGCCAAATCTGAAATTTTACAGTTTTTCATCTTTCTATATTAGTCATTTATTAGTCTTTTAAAGAGGAAAACTGATTTCAAATTTTATCAAAATCTGATTTACATTATTTTTGGTCAGCATTGATTGATATGTCAATTCCTTTTTCTTTAAAACTTATCTTCTGCTTAAAATAAGACTGTCTGGGGAGAGAGGTGCTGTGAGAAAGTATTCATCACACTCTCTGAATCATGGGAAATCCCACCTATAAGCAGGTTTCTTAGCAGGAGAGAGTTATCTCATAGTTTCTTTCCAATTAAGGTCAGCACTGCAATACTCCTAGATTTAAAAAGCTGTTTTTAGACATCTAACAACATTTCTGTGAGTATCTAACATACCAGCAAGTATTTTCTGTGACTACAGTATGAGAGATTTAATTCTTAGCGTACACATTTTTTACGGTAATCAGGATTTTGGAAGATGTAAATTAATTAAAAAACCTGCTTACTTGGAAATCCCAGAAAGTTTCACAATTAGTAGATTGCATTTTATTTTTGAGGGGCGCACTCATACTTCCTTTCAAAATTAATAAATTATTGTCAGTAAAATTAGAATAATTGAAAACTTTTCAGTGAATTTGAAACTTGTAGCCAATTTATTTTTTTTAAAGTCCCTCCTAACTAACTAGAGAAACTCATACTCCTGAATTTCAGGGGCTACAGCTAGGTGTACTTTATAGCTAAACTGAAGATTTTGTGGTTATGATTTTGAAGATCGGAAAAATATCAGAACTGCTAACAAATGCCTTCTGCAACCAAGGAATGTAAAAATAAAACTATCTGAAACCCCAAAGTAGGCAGACACACAGCCTTCTCAAGTTAGCTAAAACACACAGTACTGTTTTACACAATCCAGGGCACTTTAGATGAAATGAGAAGCTCAGTTCAACATCAGGACAGTTTCATATAACTGACTGTTTACATGATATATATCAAGTAGTAGATAAATATCTGTATTTTTCACTTTTCACTCATATGCTTCAGAGCCTTATGGACATAGATGTTATGAATTGAGAACATATAAAAAGTTCTTGAGTTTATTAATTATATTTAGAATTTTACTTCCGACCTTTTGCTGTTTGACTATGTCAGTATTAACCAACTGACTTAATTGTATTTTGAAAGATAGACTCAGTTAAAATATTCTTGTTTTGTAGCATAATTATAGGATTTTAAGAAACTAATGAAGCAGTAATCATATTCACATTACAGATTTGAAAACAAGAATGATACAGAAATCTAAGACAAATCTGATGACCGGTGTTATTTTAAACCTATATTTACATATAAGTTTATATGTTTGCTATTGCAATGAAGTATATTTAATATCTTAGCAATGTGGCATTTTTAACACAGATTCCTATAGTTATTTATTATTTTCTCACAGTATTTAACTTATATCAGGAAGGGAAATAAAATTCAAAATCATTTTGACTTTGGAAAATTAACTGGTTATAAATGAAGAATATTTTGAACTTTTTAAGTAATGTAATCAATGACGCAAATTTAATGATGACACTTTGAATTTTTTACAAGGTATATTTGAAATGCCTGAAACTACAGAGTCTACTCTTTACCATATTAATTACGTTTTATATTTAGAATTTTAAAAGTGTTCAATCCAAATGAGCAGTCATCTATTAAGTGCCCACTATTCTGGCATTCCTTGAAGTAATAACAAGGAATAAGAGCTGGGATAATGAAAGGTTCAAGAACTACAGGATATTGCTGATTACCCTGAATCTTTCACAAATAAGCTGAAAGATTTTTGTCGTCAGATTTTATTTTATTTGTTCCAATACTCTAATAAAATAATTCCACTGATGTTTGGTTATTTTATTTTCCTATTTAACAATTTAGAATATCTACATTGTGTATATGTTGTTTGGTAATCATGCATGTCATAGCAATAGATTATTTGCTACAAATGGCATTCCAAGGTGCTATTAATGACAATAAATTTATAGTGAACACAAAGACCACAATCATTTGAACTCCTAGTCCCATTTATGGTTTTGAAATTAAGAAATAATAAATTATAGGGGGGAAAATGAATAAATGTGTGGTTATGAATAAATAAGTTGAAGAAAATGCTTTTTTGTTGTTTGTATTTTTTAATTTGTCACTGTGATACTCTGTAGAACCAGATGAAAGTAACTAAGAATTATTTAATTAAGAAAATTAGATAGACTAAGTACTACTTGTTGCAATAAAGAGACAGCCTTTGCACTTAAAGAAATTCAGAATGCAGTGACATTACTTAATATATGTAAAATTGTATGGCTTTTAGAAAACTAATACATTTCTAATTAAACATTTAAAGGTGATGTGTCAGTATAATATATTCTAATAAAGCATTTCACTAGTTTTTCACTTGTTTTTACTAGAAGGATGCAATATCAAAATTAGAAGTAGCTTATTTTTTAATTTTTTTTTTAAATTTAATTCAGTGATTCTCAAGCTGGCTATACTTTACAATTGCCCAAAGAGCCTTTAAAACATACAAATACCTGATCATTCCTTGCAGACATTCTAATTTAGTTGATCAGAAGTAGGACCTTAACATCGTTTTTTAAAAAATTCCCAAGTCATGCTTATGTTAAATCAGAACTGACAAGGTCTGATACTTATTTGTTGCACTAGAGCAGTGATTTTCAACCATTTCATCTCATGGCACATATAAATTAATTACTAAAATTCTGTGGCACACCAAAAAATATATTTTTTGCCAATCTGACAAAAAATAGGTATAATTTTGATTGGGTTACAAACAAATAATAGGAGTAATTACCTACACTTTTTTGCTCCAAAGTGACTTTTAAAATTATCAGGTTCCCATAAATTTGTATATTTCTGGTACCAAGAATTAACCAATCAGATGCAACTTTATTACGCAGCGTGACCAATGAGAGGCAACTCTATTATATGACCTATATATTTATGGTTCAAAATAGGGCATTCACACTGGATGGCTATTGTTGTGTGGCTGCTGTCACTTTTTTATTTGACAATCTAAGGCAGCGATTTTCAACTGGTGTACCACAGAATTTTAGTAATTAGTTTATGTGTATCATGAGATGAAAAAGGTTGAAAATCAATGATGTAAAGAAAAAGAGGTTAGTGCCCCTGACTAAATAGTCAGGTATTGCATGTTTTAAAATTCTTGCAGCACACTGGTTGAAAATCGCTGCATTACATAAAGTGTTTGGCCAATCAGCATCTTTAGCTGGTTAATCTTACTAGGTTAATAGGTGCTTGTGTCAGTGTTTATTCACATTGCAAATGTGCATTATTAATACACATAAACCATGAGAAACTTACCCAGGATATTCTAAATCCTTCACCAGAGTTATGGGCATAAAGATTAAAAGAGAAAAAGACAAACCTTCAGAAATAATTTTGAAAAACTTGTATGTTAACTGTAGTAATCTTGGCTTATAAGGCACTTTGGAAAGTTTCAAGTGCTGTTATATTTTTGCTATCTGGATTTGCAACTTAATTTAAGAAATCTACTTAACAATGGAAAAGTATTCCAGATGTAGGTTGTGGTATTTTAAAAAAATTCTCTGTGCCAGACATGTTTAGACATAAGTTAAAAAAATTTTTGCAATCATTTAGCAGAAAGTGGTATATAGAGATCATTAGTGTCATCTCATATTAAAAATAATAAAAATCAGACAAGAAGATGGCCCCAGGTAGGAGAAATGACCAGATACTAATGTTTTTATTTTTTAAAATATATTTTTATTGATTTCAGAGAGGAAGGGAGAGGGAGAGAGAGAGAGAAGCATCAATGATGAGAGAGAATCATGGTTACGGCTGCCTCCTGCACACCCCACACTGAGGACTGCGCCCACAAACCAGGCATGTGCCCTGAAGGGGAATTGAACTATGACCTCAACCATTGACCCACACTGTCCAGGCCAAATACTACTGTTTTTAAACAATATTATTTAATTTCCTAAACGCTTCTTAGGTTTTTATATTTTTGCTTTTAAATATAGGCTTTAACTTCAATTTATATTAGAGGAAACCAGTTGATTTAGCCTATTATCTAGATATATTTTGCTAGTTAATAGTCTAGAAACAACTTAAGCTATTGATTATATAATTACCTCTCTAAGGTTGGTTAAAATATAGATTTCACAATTGCAATATTACTTTACAAAACTACACTTGAACCTATATTCACCTTAACTTTCAGCCTCAATTCTTTCTACATATAAAAGTGATAAAATTTTTATTTTGTCAATTTTAATTGGTTTGTGAATTATGATTGTAAGTAAATACTTTTCTAAAGTCACTTAAAAGGTTGGATGACAATGTGTTCAGATTGAAGATTTGTGATAGTAAAATTGCTACACAGTAAAACCTCGATATAATGGACTAATTCAGACAAGGGGGTATCTCTTAAAGCTGAAAGTCGATTATTTAATAAAGTAGGTTTTCCAAATGCGTATGTTAAAAAAATGGACAAAGTAGTTAATTTACCTCTTTTTTTTACTTATGTAGACATATTTGTGTAACTAAAATTAAGTACATATGAAATGTTTAATTTCATGGAAAAGTTTTCTATATGTATTATTGCTTATGTATTCCCTGTAGTTTTGAGACTATAATAAGTATGTGATCTAAATCGAAATAAGCAAACATTTTTATGAAAATACACTTTAATTATATTTAACTAAACAAATAATGTTCTTAAAAAAAACAAAATTTCAGTTTTATAAAAACAAAAATTTTTCCCATTTAATTGTCTTCAAGTGATGATATAACCACACGACCGGTGTGGTGTGACATTAATGTTTGGTACCGAGGCACTTAGGTAATTCTGCTTTGGAAAACCATTAAGTTTTGTTTGAACTTTTGAAGTCTGATGTTTGTTTTTATAATTAACTCCCTAAAATGACAAAAATGGGTCTAAGAAAGCTGAGTTTTATTATCTGATGAATGGTCAATCACTGTTATTAGATCATGGAGATGCAATCTAATCACTGGTAATTTTATTTTGGGGCAAGTTGTTTCTTCTTTCTCATTATCTTCACCCCCATCCTCATCCTCCCAGGTCATCGCCTCATCTGCTACTTCACTTTCAGTCATAGCATGATACCCAGGGTCACCTTCATCTTCTAACCACTGTACAACATCTTCCTCAGCGACTTCTCCACCAATATTCTGTATTGCCCTACCATAATCAGTAACCTCTAGCTCTTCTAAATCCAAGTCTGCATCTTCATCATCAAGCAAATTCTTCCAACCATTTTTTAATGTTTGCACTTCCACTTCTTTCCATGCTACAGCAAAATTAAAAATTGCCAATTTTGAAACTGTAACTCTTTAAGTTTTGTAAGGTCTGCTGTCCTCTTGTATCTTCTTCATTATCTTCATCCCGCAATACAACCATTACTTCCCCAAAACCTTTTTGTGGCATATAATTTTGGTTGTCAGAATTACCCCCTGGTCCATGGGCTGGGTCAGTGATATTGTACTTTTTGGCAAAAACATACATCTAAATCTTCCATCTTCTGAACATAAAATATTTCAAATGTATGAGCAGGAGCATTGGCTAAAAGCAATACACATCTTGCATCTTCCAGTGGTATTCCAAGTTCTTCACCTTGAAATTTCCCAACTTCAGGTACAAATTCTTTAAAAAACAAAAAACAAACAGTCTTAGAAAATGTCCGAGTTGAACGATGCCTTCTTAGAGCTATAATACAAAATGGGCAAATGATTCATTATATTCTTTAAAACTCTAGGTTTATGAGTTTGCCAACAACTACAGATGTTGGTTTATGCAATCCATCGGCATTGGCACAAACCAGAATGGATATCCTGTCTTTGCTGATTTTTCTTCCAGGTGTCGATTTTTCGTATTTGGAAGCTTGTGTGTTTTCAGGCACAGAATGCCGGAACAAACCAGTTTCATCAGCATTGTAAGTCTGAGACTGTAATAGCTTCTCATTATTTATACATTCTATTAATTTTTGCCTAAATGATTCAATATCTTCTGTTGGAGCACTGGAAGCTTTGCTGTAAATTCATTTGTTCATAATTCTGTGTCTTTTGTAACAGTATCAAAGCTGTTCATCACTTGCTTTGAATGGTGTGCTCATATAATTTGCTAATTTAATTGCTGCAGATTTCCATTCAACTGCCCAAACTGGAACCCCACAAGAACTTTGTTGTGTGTGCCACCTCAACAATACTTCTTTACCTGAAGTGTCACGTGCCAATTTCATGTTTTCTTGGATTGGTGTTTGCACTTACATCACATATTAATGCAAAATTTTAAGTTTGTCTTTGTTTTTCATAAATGTCTAATACAATTTGTTTTTTTATGGCATATAGCTCATATATACAAGACACAGACACTCCTGTCTCCAACTTTTGTATGACTTCTAATTTTTGATTTACTATTAAATTAATTCTTTTCCATTTGTCCATATTTTAAGGTCAGGGTTACAAGGGTGTGTTTACCGTATATACATAATTTTGAATTTATACTCAATAGCTCTAGTAAATTCGTGCATTCACCTGTCATCATGAGTAAACAAATGCACATGGCTGGGTGTGGCTTAGGGCATGCCCACCATCAGCCCAAACACTTCAAAACTGCTTCAGAAAGTCAGGTTAGGTGACAAAAGAACCAATTACCCCCCAGGATGAGGTGTAATCACGTGGTAATTATTTGCTGAACATTATTTAGAAGTTGTAACTCTTGGATTTAAATATTTAGATTATAGTTGTAGGTACGTAATATTTATTTATATTGGTGGAATTACTAAAGTTTTTTTCCCAACATGTGGCCTATTTGCTAAAATTTGTCAGAAATAACTGAATTAATAACAACAACAACAAAATAACCTGTTAATTTAATTATAAGCAAATCTTGGTTAAAAGCATTTTAAAAATACCAGAGTGTTGCCGAAACCGGTTTGACTCAGTGGCTAGAGCGTTGGCCTGCGGACTGAAAGGTCCCAGGTTCGATTCCGGTCAAGGGCATGTACCTGGGTTGCGGGCACATCCCCAGTGGGAGATGTGCAGGAGGCAGCTGATCGATGTTTCTCTCTCATCGATGTTTCTAACTCTCTATCTCTCTCCCTTCCTCTCTGTAAAAAATTAATAAAATATATTAAAAAAAAATATATCAGAGTGTTAATTTTGACATCTGACATACAGACCAGAAATATTGTCCGTTAAATCCTAAATCCATTAAATTCAAGTCTGCAAAATGTAGGATTTACTGTATTTCAATAAGTATTTAACGAAGATAAACTGAGACAATTATAAAAACACACAAGTGTTATTTACATGAGACTTCCAATAAAGCAGATACATTTTTGGAAAATCTTGCACAGCAGCATACTCTTGCTCCCTTAACTGCCAGTTAATTAAGCGTTTCCCATATGCAGGCAGTACATCCTGTATAATAAAGAGGCAATATGCAAATTGACCTTCACTCCGTCATACCAGCCTAAGATGGCTGCACCCACAGTGGAGGTGGGGTTTCTGTAAGGAGCCATAACGAATGATCAGCAGGAACCTGAGGCTGCGTGGCACTGGGCTGGGGTAGGGGACCTGAGGCTGTGCCCCCTGCCTGGTGGGCCTTGATAGGGGACCTCAGGCCATGACCCCCCACCCGGGCGCCAGGCTGGGGGACCTGAGGTTGCACTTCCCACCCAGTGGGGCTTGATGGGGGACCTGAGGCTGCGCTCCTCACCAGTGGGGCTTGACAGGGGCCCTGAGACTGTGCCCCTCACCTGGCGGGGTTTGACAGGGGACCTGAGGCTGCGCCCCTTGCCCGGCACCAGAACAGGGGACCTGACGGGGGTGGGGCTGGTCAGGTCTGGATCTCACCCAATGGGGGTGGGGCCGGCCGGGTCTGGGTCTCGTGTGATTTCGAGGTGCACGTGGGTGGGTGGGGACTTGACTCTGGGTCCTGCAGTGTGCCCCAGACTGTGACAGGAGGGAGATTTTCATACACGTTTTACTAATTTTCTTTTATCTCTGACACTTCTATTATAGAGAAAGGGCAAATGGCAATATTAAAATATTTTCTCTAATTCCCTTTTAATGTGCATGAGTTTTGTGCACTGGGCCACTAGTTTTAATATATTAGCTTCTTTTGCACATACCAATGTTCAAAACAAGGAAGTACTCCACACAGTTTTAGCCAGGTAAAACCAAAACTGAGCTGGAACAAAATAAGACATTTCTATGTCTGAAATGATAAAAGTGTAAGGGCCAATTAAAAACACTATGGAGAGTGAGGCGGACTTTACACTACAGTTGTCCAAAGAGAAACCAGTATCCTCTGGGGCCTCAGAAATCATCCTTGAGAAAGTGAATGATTCCCTTTGCTTTCTGGGAATACGTGCATGATGGTATTGTGGTAGTAGGAAGACCAGTTATGTCTGACACATTGGTTTATAAGAATTTCCCAAAATTACATGGGCATCCATTCAAAAGAAAATGATATTACAGTTATCCATACATACTTATAAGTGCCCAATGTTAAAATTTGCTTGCAACATATTTAGAGCAAATTGTTCTCCTCTGGTTGAGAGGTCATGGTAGTTGTTCATTGGAAGCTGCAAGTGAAATTAACCCAAGAGAATGCTTAAATCCAAGTCAAGATAGGAAGCGACGAGGGAGGCTGAAGTTTATGAGCCATAAAAGTCCACACAGGATATCAAAATGAAGAGTGAGGCAGAGTTTGGAGGATGGGAATAGCCGAGGTAAGTGGGTGCTGAAAATATTCTATATTTTTTATCTAAGAGGTGGTTACATGGGAGTAAAAAAAAAAAAAAAAAATCTCAATCACTTCATATTTATAAGTATTTTAATTTTAGCATTTATTAGTATAAGTATATTACAATACACGTATAATTAGTGTACTTTATGCTCTTTGTTCTATGTATATTATCTTTCAATTTTGAAAAACAATACAGACAGCAATAACAACAACAAGGAGGTAGAAATCAGTGTAAGAACCCAAGGCAAACAGAAGAGCAGGGAATAGGAGGCACATAGAAGAAAGCTGTGGTTAAATACTTGCCTACTGTCTGGTGCTGGCTTTTGTGTGTTCTCTAAATGACTGATTATGCATGGATGAGCTACTTGCAATTGAAGAGTCATGGATGGGACAGACAAATCAGCCACAGGTAATATTTAAGAAACTACTAATGCCAAGCATTGGCCAGAAGAGCTGGCTCTTACGCTTATCAGATACTCAAGAAAAGAGTAACCTTTAAGATTAGCCAAGAGAATTCTCTTTTTCAATATTAAATGTCTTACATTATCTGGGTGGTTTCCTATCCCAATAGGTTGGCAGTATCCTGTGGAACTGTGGAAAGCGGGTGAGGATTATAAAAGAAGACAATGCAAAGCTCAGTAAAACTGGTACAACTGAAATGGTGACAAAATTCTGTCCCAACTGGGACTTTCTTAAATATTTCCTTCTCAGGGAGAATACTAACCACTGGCAGCCCTGCATCAGGAGAGAGCAGGTAAGTAAAGGTTAGACTGACAGAGCAATAAGAACCTAAGCATGGGCCACTTTTGACAGAGCAACCCTCTGTGTGTACTATCCGTTCTCTTGATCCTGGAGGCAGGATCGTCTCTAATGTCTGAATCTTTAAAGAAAAAATGAACTGCTGCCATTTAGCAATACATCATAGATATACTATCACTTTTGATATATTTTAGAGTACATTTAGCAATTTAACTAAACTCAATTTAGAGATTGAAAACACCCCATATATTTTTCATTTTTGTTTTGACTCCTTAGGAATATCCTGAGTTTTGTTACCTAAAATCTGCCACGCTAGGTAGAATAGTATTGCTAATCTTATGAGATTACTGGAAATTAGGGCTTAGTCAACATGAATGTCTTGAAGAAAAATTAAGTGATTTAAGTCTGAACATTTCCAAGGCACCATATCCTCTTTAAAAGAAATAATAAAAATGTGCCCTTAAAAAGAAAATCTTACTTTCTTCAGTTCCATTAGAGAATCAATGAAGAGCAAAGTTTCCATTCTGATTGCTAGAAGGAACAAAAGTCAATAATTATTTTCATATTGCCAATACTAGACAATAGAAAATTGAGAGTATGCTATAAACTACGCAATTCCTTTCCACTTCTCCTAACGTCTCAAAGGCATCTCAAAACATTCTCAGGTGGTCCTTAAAACATCTACCATTTCCACAGTTTTTAAGTAAATTAGGTACAACATATACCAATGTTTAATGAATGTAATTTAGAACAATAAAGATCAGTGTGGAAGTCCCAAATATAATCATGGACAATCTTCTGCCTCTCAGTTTCCTCATTTTTAAAATAAGAATATTAATATCTATCAGTTTGTTTTTAAAAATTAAATGAAATGATATATGTAAATGGTTGAAGGTCATGAATAATACACAAGAACTCAATAAATATTAGCTATTTTTATTGTTATTAACAGTAATTAAAGTTAAAATATATTATAAGATTATTTGCCAACATCAAGGTTCTTTTTATTGTTGAAAAGATAGTAAATTATATTGTTATACTCATTGAACCAAACTCTCAAAACCTTCTAATTTGTAAGAGTAAATTTTAATTGAAATTGTAGTAATTTTTATACCATAGAAGTGGCCATTTTACTATCAAAAAGTACCTCAAAAATCTTTCTATATACACTCTTCTACATACCCCCCCCAACCCCCCCACACACAGACCATACAGAATTGGATAGGTTGTGTGTTCATGAACAAGAGGAATAATAAATTTCAACCAGTCATGCAATTAGTACAAAGGGAAGGAAAAATTTACTTTCTTTCAATGTCTTTTCTTTCTGGTTTAAAATTTATGAAAATAAAAAAAATAACCTTTAAATTTCTCTAAATTGAACTTGACCGTTGCCTCCTTGGGAGCATGCTAGAACAAGTATTTTTCCTTTCCCTCTGGCTAGATTCAGTGTTCAACAATGAATAAAATGAATGAGTTAATTCATTTATTCAGTCCACAAGTAATCCTTGAGTAAGATACAGAAATGTATAACACAGAGGCTTGTGTTCAAGGAGAAATATCCATAGAATGCAGATGTGTGTAAGTATTGTATGGGAAAACAGACAGTACAATGCTTTGCAGTGAGCTGGACACAAGGTTTCTTGTATGTGCCTATATGTTTTTTTTAAATAACTATATAAAAAGTGGATCTTCACTGATATGCCTGTACCATTTCAACACTGTTTGTACACAGAACTGAGGTTGGGTGCCAGCATTTGCTGGATGGGTGAAGGGAAGGCAGGAGGAGGGCAAGGAATGCTGATTTTGCTCCTTATTTATTTAAGAGCAAGGGCTCATCCAACAATTTCTTAAGGCTCTTTTGTCAGGACCTTTCTCCTAACTCCCTTACTTCTACCTCAAGATTTGGAGTTAAGTGTTGTTTTCTCTTATTCTTTATAAAATGCATTTAAACTGCAAACCTCTCCAATTTTTTTTCTAGGTTTACTTTTTTTTTAACCCTTATCATCTTCAAGCATTCAATTTAATTTACTTTTTTATTATGTCTATTGCTTACTTTCTGCCTCATCCTGCTGGAATATAAGGTCTGTCAGGGCAGGCTTTTTATTTATTTATTTTTTAGTTCTTCACAACTCAAATGTTCTGGTTCTTTGATTTATCTTTTTCTTAATTCCAATTTTATTTTACTCAGTTATTTGCACTCCAGTCTCCTCAACACTCGTCACACTAGCCCCTGCCTCTGTCAAAATGGAAACAGATAAAGGCACATAGGAGAAAAACACCAACAGAGAACAAAAATTCTAAATGTTAATTAAATGTTCTTAAATTTAATTCATTTTAAGGGAAAGAAAAAGACTCCATTAGTCCTACGATTCTGGCCTCATTCTGAATTTATTATTACTCATAGTAGGGATAGAAAAATGGCAACTCCTCAGTTAATTGGCATAATTACATGCCGTGTGGTCTCATTCAGTGGTTCTCTGATTTTCCTAGGATTAATCTATTTATGCAATGAAACAATCAGAGAGAAGCCAGTCCTCACAGGATGCAGGACTCTGGATCAATGGAACTCTTTAACTTTCCTCTTTGTATTGGTAGACCCTCTAATTAAGTATTTTTAGGAATACTTTATAACACTTTTACCAACCAAAAGCCTTTAAATAGTCTTGCAAAATGAACTGTGTATATAATCAACTATTGTGGCAAATCTTACTTACAAATCATTAGTAATGCAGGCCATCAACCACAGTGTCAATACATTTTGAAAGAGCCTGTAGAAAAACGTCAATTTTATAATTCTCTTTAGTGGCTTACACTGAAGAAAACATATAATATTTCTCTAAGGCTTCAAAACTGTATAAACTATGAAAGTTCAGAAGCATACTTTGGTAAGCACCTAATCATTAGGGCTAACTCCTAATTCCTTGCATGGAAGACAGACCACAAAACCATCTCACCAAAAAAGTGGGGCAAATTCAGAATGACATTTAAAACTAGAAAAAAACAACAACACCCTTTATTTTATTTTGATACAGAAAGCCTATATATATATATATATATATATATATATATATATATATATATGGGACCTTTCTCCTAACTCCCCTACCATATATATGCATATGTTTGGCATGTTTGTTCAATTATAACTTTCTGATGGATAAGGACAAATGTTTTTCAAAATAAACCACGCTTGATAATATAAGGAGCTGTAATAAATTATTTTATTAAAAATATTGAACAATTAAAAAACAACTTTAAAGAACAATTCCACTTTAAAGAGGTAATAAGCAACTTGCAAAAGTGACATTGTCTTAGTCAGAACTTGTGGAGTTTTTTTTTTTTTTTCTTAGAAAAAAAGTGCAGCTCATACAATTTGAAAGCTGAAGGAAGAAAAGATCTCATCCCATTTTTTCAATAATTCTAAATGCTTGAGGATTACTGAAAAAATGGGATGAGATATTTATTAATGTTCATTAGCCTAGATTTTATCTCCAAAATAACAAATATTTAACTATAGTTGCTATAAGCTGGCATAGTCTGAGACTGAGGGTTTACTACCCCTGATTTATGCAGCTTGGGGGAAAGCTCATGGGGGAAGATAGAGTTTCAGGCAAACCGTATAGAACTGGAGAGTGTTACCATTTGGGGTTTTGTTTCCTCCATTAATGCCTCTAACTTTTGAGTAAAACATGGTGCCAGTGGCTTGTGGGTTAAAGTTGCCTAGGTGCCTTTTAATAAGGGCTTGACTCCAGCTCTTCTGTTAAGAATAACCTCTTTGGCTGGACCTAAAATGAGATCAGTACTCCTTAAGAAGTTATATATAGCCTGCTCCTTTTCCATTGGAAACATACTTTAACGAGTATACCAAAAATTCACACACACATTCACACACACACAGAGGCTGACTTTCTGGACCAAAATAAAATAAAGGTCTTTTTGAGTTTTAGATGCAGCTTGTGAGTTCTCCCTGCTTCTTTGGTAGAGATAGTTTCTTTGGTGCGAGGAATTAATAGTCAGCCCTAACGTTTGAAATGATTAGGTGGCTTCTCTGGTATTAAGTTTTAAAGAAGGCTAAAAAGTCCACTCACTGAAAATTCTCTCCCAATTCCTGAGTCTTCCACAGCACTTATTAAAATCCCCTACCCATGAATCACAGCTTTGGGGGTGAGATTATCTCTATCACAGTCCTATTAAAATTCTTACGTTATCTTAATAGGACAGCACGCTAACTCCTAAGCATATGTTAGATTTTCATATTATTAACTGCATTATATTCATGTTGATATACCTTAACTATTTATTAACTTACTATCCTAGAAAAATAGAGTCCGAAGTGCTGAAACAGGAAAAAGCTAAATTTTGATGTGGGAGAACTTTGAGAAGGAGAATTTTGAATGTCAAAAATTAAGGGCAATTATTTAGCTAGCAAGCATCTGAAAATACAGGGTGAGGCAATTGTAGGTTTACAATTGTGAATATGTGAAACATAGTTTATCCTTGTATTATTATTTATTAATTATTTTTCATACAAACAACTGTAAACCTACTTTTCCCCACCCTGTGTTTACTATGTGAAGGGTGAAAAAAATGAGTTTTTGAGAAATAGGGTGGGCAAAATGGATGAAACAAAGTTTGTCTATATTATAGTTTGCCTATGCTCAGCTTGAAAATTTGAGTAGGGAACAGGATAGACCTAACATTGCTGCCCAGATCTATAGTCTCTCTTTTTGTTAAGCCAAGATATTCCAGATATAGTTTTGCTTTAAAATTTTTCATTTGTGAAGAGTATAATTATTATAACTCTCTCTGTGTCATTTAATGATGTGGCAATGCTAAAATGTTAGCATTCTATTCATGATTAGCTTTTCTAGTAGTTAATGAACTTAAATGAGAATATAGTTAACACAGACATGTTTTCCTATATTCAATACATTAATCATAGCTCTCTCTTTCCGGTGCAAGACACACTGACTCGCGGCCACACAGAAAACGCACTAGAGCTCATAGGCTTCTTTCCAATAAGTTCTGTTTCTGGTCCCACCAGTCAGAGTTGAGCACTTGACAAACCAATATATGCTAGTTGTTATTGTAATCATGTAGTTTCATTAAATGTTACATAAAGTAATGTTTATGAAATAAGTGTTGGAAGGGAAAATTGTTATTTCTAGGAAACTAAGATGAATGCTTTAGAAAAAGTCCCTACAGACAGTAAGATTAAAAAAAAATACTGTTAACTGAAATGTGTGTGGAAAACTATAAAATATTATGAAGAAAATAAGCCAAAAGTCTATAAGACTCCCACTATTTGGCTAATATTTTACTATATCCACCCCCCTCCCCCAAAATCAATACAGGAACTTCGGGAGATATATTGGAATATGATTTATATTTGAAAGATATGATCTAATAAATAAAATTCTAATCAGTGAAACTATATTTAAGAAAAGTCCTTGGCCCTACATCAAGGAGATTTTGGAATAAAATGCACACTTATGTGTTTTATGCTAATGTATTTAAAGTATGTAATGTTAACACAATTAGAATTCAAGTTAACCATTTTGCATTTGTTTGTATATTAATTAATGCACACTACGGTAATAGGCAAAAGTAGGTTTACAGTTGTTTGTATGGAAAATAATACAATAATCCTATATAATAAAAAGCTAGTATGCTAATTAGTCTGGATGGCGGAACAACCTTCTGGACCAACCAGTGGGCGGGGTCGAGAGGACTGAGCCCCTTGCACAAATTTCATACATTGGGCCTCTAGTTAATAAATAATAAAATAATGCACTGTTTCACATACTCACAACTGTAAACCTAATTTTGCCACCCCGGTATTTATAGCAAGTTGCTACTTTACATGTCAACTTTTATGAATCCTAATTCCAAGCATGCAATATAAAAGTGATTACTTAGCATTTACCAAGTTTGTTTACAATATTTAATGCTTTAAAAAGAGTTGGGTTGACTTGGGTTTATAAAACAGTAAAAACTAATTCCTTATACCATTTCCTGAAGTTGAGCTCAGTTTGTAAGACCTCGTATATCCCAGGTGGAAGGGATGAAAATGGAATGTTCAGCAGGTATGAACTGTATGTGTTTAAACTATTTTTATGGACTGACTGTGTCCCCTCAAAATGTGTGTGTTAAAATCCTAACTCCACAATGTGATGGTACTAGGAGGTGGGGCCTTTGGGAGGAAATTAGGTCATAATGGTGGAGGTCTTAATAGTGGGATCAGTGCCCTTATACTATAGACCCCAGAAAACTCTAGCCCCTTCCACTAAGTGAACTGTGAGGACTAAATATTTGTTGCTTAAGCCACTCAGTCTATGGTCTTTTTGTTATAGCAGCCCCAACAGACCAAAACAACTGGATTACAGATAACATGATCTACAGCAGTGTCTCCCACACTGGGCTCTCAACAGATGATGCAAGGTTTACTAACCTATGATAAAAAAAAAGAAAAGAAAAATAAGGACAACGTAGTTATTTTTGGTTAGAGCTTTGGTTAGAGCCTCTACACACCTCTGCCCATCTAGTAAAGGATGTTATTATAGTGGCTATTGTTGAGATCCACATCTCCTTCTTGCTGGCGTCTGCATCTTGGCTCCATTAAGATCACAGAAAATCCTGATAGAGCTTACTAAGCAGTCTTGTCTCTGACAGGTATGAAAACTGGTCCTTCCCTTGACCTTCCTTTAGGAGAGCTTTTCCTTGGTGAGCTTTAGCTGGTGGATGAGGGCAATGATGCAAGCAAGTACCTCAGAGCAGCTTGGTTTACATATTTAGCAATAAAACAATTTAGGGCAACGTGGCTAAACATGTCAACTTTTATGAATCCTAATTCCAAGCATGCAATATAAAAGTGATTAAAAAGAGTTTCAGGGGAAACTAGAAGACGAGAGAGAAATATAATATTCTGTGGATGTATGCATTTGGCCACACCCTCTGGAATGGTTATTCTGGTGTTAAAGGGACAACCAGTAGCCTTTCTTCCTTATTTTTCCCACTAATGGGACACCAGGGACTATTGTAGTTTATCCGGCTCACTTTTAAAGTCTGTGGCCCCACATTCTTGCCTGCATATCTGACAGTCCCTCTGACCTGGCCTGTAATTGTCCATGGCCTCATGCCAAAGAAGAATGTGGAACCCAATTCCTGCAATAAGACTGGCATAAAAGAGCTTATTTCCTAAGGCCGCTGTGCACTTTCAATCCAAATATATGATCATACCATGTGCAGGAAATGAGTATATTACTTCACTCTTCCTACTGCTTATACCTGAGAGCTCACTCTCATGTCCCATTCATAAAGATGTATAGGGATTTATGCAAATATATTCATGTCATGTCAAGCTACCTTTGTTTGACTGATCCGGTGATTTCCTCCCCTTAACTTTAAAAAGTGTTGAATGGCATATAGTTCTGTTTTCATTTGAAATAAATTTCAAAATAATTGGGTTTTCAGGATTTCACAGCAGTCAGTGGGACAATTGGAATAATATTATATGGCATGTTCCCATACCATTTAGCAGCTTTAATTCTTACAGGGGGTTAAGCAAAATAGAGATTATCATTGTGTCACAAAAGTTGAAACCGAGACACGAGATGTGTCAAAACTTATTCAAGTTCTCAGCATGATCAAGTGGCAGAGACAAGAATCAAACCCAGAGTCTCTGGCTCCATTATGATGTATTAATTTTAATAAATTAGTTCACAAAGTCAACATGCACAAGAAATCTGAAAAAATAATAATTCATTATATGCCTTCCTAATATATCAGTGAGTTAGTATAGACAGATCTCTAGTCAACTTTCTCCTTGAACACACAGATTGCTGTTGAAATGTCCCAGAGACAAGACCTTTTTCTTTCAAAGTCCCAGGGGCATGCTGCCTTAATGTTCACTTTTCTGTATCTCAAATCAGAAGTTGCCATTATGGAGAACGGTGCTGTAACAAGACCCTACCAGCAATTTCCCATAAAACACCTTTCCTCTTAATCGCACATCCTCTGTAAGGCAGACTGAAGAAGATACCTCCGAAAATGACCTTGCCAAGCTTGTTTCCTCTTCATGATTAGCACACTGTGCATGTATTTTGGAGGAAGGAAAAGAGAGCTTTTCCTCTCCTTGGTGGGGCTTAGCTGGTGAAGGAGAGCAGTGACATAAGCAAGCATCCCAGGGAAGCTTGTCTGACAGCGGTTCTCAACCTGTGGGTCGCGACCCCTTTGGTGGTCGAACGACCCTTTCACAGGGGTCGCCTAAGATCATCCTGCATATCAGATATTTACATTACGATTCATAACAGTAGCAACATTACAGTTATGAGGTAGCAACGAAAATAATTTTGTGGTTGGGTCACAACATGAGGAACTGTATTTAAAGGGCCAGAAGGTTGAGAACCACTGATAGGGCAACCGGGCTCATTAACACTGGCCATCGTATTGATGCCGTTCCATGCCAAAGCTCACATTGAGAAGGGCAAAAATAAGAGACATAAGTATAACATCAAGAAGTTTTTTCATGCTTGGCTGGTGTGGCTCAGTGGTTGCGCACCGACCCATCAACCAGGAGGTCACTGGTTCAATTCCTGGTCAGGGTATATGCCAGGGTTGTGGGCTCAATCCCTACTAGGAGGCCGGCAGGAGGCAGCCCAGCAATGATTCTCTCTCATCATTGATGTTTCTTTTTCTCCCTCTCCCTTCCTCTCTGAAATCAATTAAAATTATATATTTTTTAAAAAGTTTTTTTCATAAAGTTAAAAATAAACATTTTTATTTCTATGGGATTTAAGTGCCCCTTTTGAAAAGATAATAATGATGGTGCTTAGGGATTGACATTTATTTTTATTAAAAAAATAAAATGAAATTCAAATTAAAAGCATAAGTAGATAGGGCTGTGAAATCCGGAAGCCTAGGATTGTGCATACCAGTAACCCCAAACCTTTTCCCCCTAAAATCTGATTTTACCTCAACACAAGTATGTATCCACTGAATGCTATGAAAATCTTAAACTCAATTATTTTGAAATGTATTTCAAATGAAAACAGAACTCTATGCTAGTCAACACGTTTAAAAGTTCAGGGGAGGAAATAACAGGATCAAACAAAGGTAGCCTATTGCACACACTTGATGGCAAGTGTGTTCCGGAGAAGTTTCCATTTTAAATTGGGGTTCAACTAGCCAGGGGCAGCCTGCTCCCAGCTGTCTGAGGAAGGCACAGAAACTCCAGGTTCTGCTGGAGATTGGCCTAGAGGTGGATTCATACCGACCATACAAAGCATTTCTATCCTTCTAGCTATAGTGAATACCATTGCATTGCAACCTCAAAAAAAAGGGGGGGGAGAGGGGTGATGAGCTTTGGAAACAGGTATATGAATACCCTCAGAGAACAGTATCCAGCAAGGTGTGTGAATGTGTGCTTGTAGGTACATGAGGTAGGTGGCAAAGGATGTGAAGGGGTGGAATAGTGAAAGGAAGCAACACACTTTTAGAAAAGCAGTCTGGGCTCAGGTGCGTCAGAAGCAATTGGAAGACTATTTCAACAACCCAAAGCAGGCCAGTGAGCAAAGGCCCAGCGGGGAGGGAGGGGCGGAGAGGGGTCGCAGAGGCCGCTGGTCCAAACCTTGAGCTGGAAATCTGGGCGGCTTGAGTGCAGTGTGTGTCCGGCTCTGCATGCTGCTGTGATAAGTCCAGGGTCTCCTGACTTCAGTCCCAAGGGAGGGGAGAGTGAAGCCACGCTTGCGGAGTCCCAGAGAAGAGGCTTGCAGGCTGGACAGTCAAGAGAATTCAAGTCCCAGACGCAGACGTCACTTCTGGGTGAAGGTGACTTAGAACAAAGTGATGGGCCTCGAGGTAGGTGCAGTCCCTCACCTCTTTAGCCTGGGCTGAACCCACACCCTAGGTGGTTGGGCCCAGGGGGCTTGGCCTCATGGCGCTCAAACCCTCTCCTTTAGACCTGATCCTGACCACTTATTAGATGGGGAGGAGGGTGGATGTGGGAATTATGGGGGCTGGAGCCAGCGGGAAGTGGGGCATGTCCCAGGCTTGTTTTTCTCGGATATAGATTTGTTCTTAAAATTTATTACAATTTTTTGTGGGGCGCGGTTACGGTGTTTTGGCCAGGTTCAAGCCTCGGACTAATGAAAGGACAGGGTCCTCTCATTGCCACGTGCAAGTCCCAGCTGGAGGGCAGGGCCCCCCCAGTACAATCATAGCCAATGGCTGTGGTTGTAAGCTTGAACCTATGGTCCAAACACAGGCCCCACGTGCTTTGTGCTGGAGTTCAGGTGCATGTAGTTGAGTAGGGTTGGAGCTCATGAGAATGCTGTAAACAACGTGATCACATCCCTACTTTGCCTCGTGGCATCTGCTATAAAATTAAGACATGGCTTGTGGGCGCTGTCGTTGTCTCCTCATCAGGGAGGCAGCGTTCCACCAAGACCCAGCTATTACTCTCTTGTCTGTCTTTTCCTTAATCCTTTCACCCCCCCATTCGGGATCACCCTTGGTCGTGCAGCCACAATTATTTTTTGCATTTTTATTGTTTAATTCTTTAACCAATCACAAAGTGACTTCTTTCCAGAGACAACACAGTGCTGGTGGGCACAGGTGCCTCGTCTGCAGCTCTGGCTCAGCTTTTAGATCCTAGCTCATCCCATGACTTGGAGAGGGTGTTTGTCTCCAAACTGGGGACCCCAGAGCCCTTCCCTTCCCACTTCCCCTAGGTTCCTTGGGCCCATTTTTCCTGTCTTTCCCAGTTGGTACCCCCAGAAGCAACACCTGGTGTCAAGTCTGCACCTTTGTTTGGGGGTCCACATATTTGGAAAAAAGAAAGCACCACCATTGCAGACTCTACAGGGCAATTGGGAAACTCAGAACTTAGATAGCTTCGGGCTACTATTTCATTTTTCAGAGAGCAGTCTAGCTAGTACCATGGGTTTTCACTTTTACAGCCTTTAATAGGGTGATGCCAATAGGTTTCTGACATTAATTTCCTTTCAGTAGCTAAACAAAGCCATCACTCTTATTGGGGACTCATTAGAAGTGGCGTGATTCTTCTTGTTACTTGTAATCAGTGTTTTCTGTATTGTTTTTTCTTTTTTTTTTTTTTTTTTTTTAAAACCACCGTACTAGTAGTTAGCAGTAGCATAGGAATCTTGGGGGATTCTGCACCTGTTAAACTGGTTCACAGATTGAAAACTTTCAGGTTTTAGGGCAGATTTTAAGCTCCCCCCCTCCCCCGACTGCATAATCAATTGATTTTACAGATTAAAATCTTCCAGATGGGAGCCTTCTCTCCACAGCATTTTCCAGAATGCCCATTTCCTGGCTCCAACCCTTTGCTGTTATTGCTGCTGTTGTCAATCTGATAGTGTGTTATCTTAACCAGCCTCCCTTACCTGGCCTGTCTTAACAGAGTTTCATTTCTTTCCTTGAATAGTATCCTGACCGATGCCAAAAAACACTGAATGTTTAAGACTGTCGGTTCCTTTCTGATAGGTAAGTTGGCTCATCTTTGCTTCCAGCAACTGAGTTGTGAGCTTATCAATAATCTGAGACTTTAAACCAGAAAGGGTGTCAGTTCCCAAACCTGTCGTCAGTTGCAGACATTATTTCAATAACATAATTTACTTAAGCATTACATAGATAGGTGCAAGATCAGTTTGAACGGAAAATAGTTATTTCTGGGGACTCTAAAGCACATGTTTAGAATGATCCCTGAAGGGCAAGTGATAAAATGACTGTTAACTTGGTTGTGGGAGATTGAGGCTGGGAGGAAAATAAATTGACAAACTCCCCAAAAGCTTGCTCTCAGCTAATGTACGTTTAGTAGTAACTTTTAGCCTGCCTTCAGTTATTGCTCCACATGAAGGAAACTGAACCTGAAAATTGTACACAATGCATTATGTGAGTGGCTTAGGCAAAAAAGGTGATGTAACATTCCAGTCAATGGGCTCATGCTCTGAGACAGGGATTGCCCGGTATATCAGAAGACTGGTGAAGGAAATGTGGGTATCTATGTATGTGATATAAACTCTAAGTATTTTAATGTAAGAGAAATAAATGTGCGTTTCCGTAACAGACTAAAGCATGGCGTTAATCTTTTTAAGGTTTTTAATTTTGGGTTTTCATTTGCTTTGTTCAGTGCTTTATTGGGAAAGTTGGAGCCTGGTACACCGTAGGTGCTCAATAGATAATTGCATAAGGCGTAAATGAATGTGATGATGGTGCGCTCCAGTTTGAGAGAGAAAAAAAGCAAATGTGTATATATTTAAAGTTGCTCTCCAAACCAGTTTAGGGGGTTAGAGTGGGGGATTGGAGGAGGTGAGGGAGCAGGCGGGGCGGGACAGCTTTTTTCAAATTCTCCCCTCATCACAATTCTGAACACTTATTCTCAATGAACCTTCCCTTCCTTGTCTTGGCTGAGATCCACTGTAATTCTGTTGAGGATTACTGCCCTAAACGCTCATTTATGTAGTTCATACAAATTTAGATTTAGTTCCATGCACGTTAGGATTGATACTCTCTTGGTTTACTTGGCACTTTAACACACATGGTTTTAAACGTTTGCTTGTTTATTAGTCGGGGGAAGACTAAAGTCAATAAGCTACTTTCAAACCAATCTGAAAGTTACTAGTAAGTTGCTTCAGTTATATGCCTAAACTCACTGTCTTTACTTTACTTTCTTTGTTTCTTTGTGGAATACGGTACACACGTACATTTCAAACACACACACACAAAACCAGAGTGCTGTTATGAAAAAACATCACCACCAAAATAACCCACAAATAACGGAGCACTGGTATACCCACCCACCACCCAGCTTGAGAAGCAAAATATCATAAGAACCTGAAAGTACCTGAGTGCATATTCTTCTATTTATGTCCCTTCCCCTCATTCCTAAAAGCAGTCCCTACCCTAAGTTTGGTGCTCATCCTACCTTGCTTTTCTTTTTTCTTAAATATTTTTATTGATTTCAGAGAGGAAGGAGGAGAGAGAGAGAGATAGAAAGATCCATGATGAGAGAGAATCATGGATTGGCTGCCTCCTGCAAGTTCCCCACTGGGGATCAACCTGGGCATGTGCCCTTGACTGGAATCGAACCTGGGACCTTTCAGTTCACAGGCTGATGCTCTATCCACTGACCCAAACCGGCCAGGGCCCTTGCTTTTCTTTGTAATTCTACTACACTTGGATATATTCCTAAGCAATATGTGTTTAATGTGCCTATTTTTGAAACTGAAACTAACAGAATCATATTGTATTCCTCTGTTGCTTAATTTTTATTTTATTTTATTATTACTAGAGGCTTGGTGCATGAATTCGTGCACAGTGATCGAGGCTTATTGGGGGGCCGGCTGGAGGAGGGGACCCCGGGAGGTTGACCGGCCGGCCCCCCATCAGGGCCAATCAGGGGGCTGGCCAGGTGTGTGTGGGGGAGGGGCTGCAGGAGGTTGGCCAGTGGGGGGAGGGGCCATGGGAGGTTGGCTGTGGGAGCACACTGACCACCAGGAGGCAGCTCCTCATTTAGCGTCTGCCCCCTGGTGGTCAGTGCACTTCATAGTGACTGGTTGACTGGTCGACTGGTCATTCCGGTCATTCCGATTGTTCGATTATAATGGTCACTTAGGCTTTTTTTTTTAATATAGTGTATTATTATTTTTTGAGAGAGAAAGGAAGGTAGAGGGAGAGAGCGATAGAAACATTGATAAGAGAGAAATATTATTTGGCTGCCTTTGTATGCCCCTTACTGGTGATTAAGCCTGAAGCCTGGGCATGTGCCCTGACCAGGAATCAAATCAGTGACTTTTTGGTGCATAGGTCAACACTCAATCACTGAGTCACACTGGCCAGGCTGTTGCTTAATTTTTTAATTTAATCTTAAAAATATCTTTCTCATTGATGCCCATAACTGTAGCTCATTGATTTTTCCATCCCATAAAATGTTCCAGTGTATCAGTAAGTATATCACAATTTATTTATTTTATCTACTGTCATGGGACTTTTGAATTATTTTCAGGGTTGTTATTTATTTATTTGTTTGTTTGTTTTTTTGCTATTGTGAACAATATAGCTATGAACTTGGACATGCCTTTCAATGTGCAGAAGGAGGAATTTCTCCAGACTGTAGGATTATACAGAGATATGGTCATACAGTATGCATATATTCAACACTACCAAGTAAAGTATAATTATTTTCCCACTTTGGTTTTAGCATTTACACCCCTACCATTTGTGTATAGATGTAAATTCAACTTTTCACAACAAGACAGTCCTGTGTAGCTTTATCTATATCCTGAATTGCTGTGGAACAGCTGCAGTTGGAAGAAAGAAGGAGCTTGATATTAATTTCCTATAAGTCTTACATTCTCTGTGGGAAGAGGAGGTAGGTTGTACATAGGATTCTAATTAATGCTAATGTAAGTTATGTTGGATAAATAAGGGAAAATTAAGTAGTAGACCTGAAGAAGAAAGAATATTTTTCCATTGCTCTTATTTAGCTCTTTGAACTTTATGGCTTAGTGTGAAGGTATCCCAGAATATATGGCATAGTATACGTAGGATAACGCACCCTAAAGTAATTTTTTTCTTATTTTGTAAGAACTGTAATAGTACAAAAGTGATAGCTGACTATCGATTTTGGGGGAAATCTTTTTGTTAATTTTATTATAATTTTTCTTTGATGCTATGAGAATACCAATAATTTTATAATTAATAAGTTTCTTGAACTGGCAGTCCCTACAGTCTACAAATTACTCTAGTTGTTTTTTGGTTTACAAAATGAAAATATATTCAAATCTTACCTTTTTAAACAATAAACTACTTTTATTTCCTCACTATTTAAATTATGTTAATGAAATATTTTTAAAGGGTTTGGGACAAACTGTCTTATCTGTCAAATGTGAAAAAGACACTTATTAAAAAGAGTCTGATTTAGTTGTAAAATCAAATGTTTCTGATTTCAAGCTTCCAATATTTTAGGTATATAACATTTTGATCCTAGTTTGCTAACTAGCAAAAAATGGATGATTCCAAAAATATAGAACTTATAAGAAAATGATGAAAATATTTTATATGACCCAATTGAAATCAACAAAATGTATTCAGTTATAAATATATTATGGTTGTTCATTTCTGCCATACATAATTCAATGGTGCTATTGCTACAATGAAAATATTGCAAAAATTTAGTAAATAATATATAATTGGAAATTATTAGTTTTGAAGGGAGTATTTAACCAATTTAATCATTTTCTCCCAAATATTTCATATGTGTATATAAATCAAAATTCAACACGAATTTATTATTTTGCAAAGAATTTTGCAAAGAATAATGCTAACAATGAAGGAGAAATTAAGTTACTCTTCTTTACTGTTTATTAATTTATACATAAGCAACCAATAAATGTCAATTTAATAATTCAGTTTTGTTCTTTACTAATATTTTTAAAGGTATAAATAAAACATGCTGTGTTTGACAAGTATTTTTGAATCAGTAGTTTCTTAGTAGGACCCACCCAGGCTCACATTGGGACAATGAATCAAGAGGTAAGATCTCATTTAACAATTGTGCTTCAAAAGGGGAAAAATGGATTTATTACTAGTTTTCTTTTACCTGTACATTCTGTCCTTAGCTACAGCATGCACAGCTTGACTATTTTAAGTCATTGAACAGCTGCTATTTAGTGGTTTTAATAGTCAAGAAAAGGGTGAAGCATGTTGTGCGTATAAACTGAACCTAAATGTATTTCTTTTCTGAATACAGTTGGCTAAGAAAAAGCAGTTAAAAATTGTATTTTTCTTCATGATCCAAAGTAACAACTATTCAGATCTGCATCTCCATGTACTTCCTAATTCATCTTTCCTAATGACCCACAATATACATATTTTGAAATAATTATTTTAAATTCACAGCCTTTAAGATAATTAGTAGTTGGCACATATAAACAAAAGTGATAATTATTTTATCTACCAGGAGAGCATGCTAACTTAAAAAAAAATCATTATCTTTCTGTGTATGGGAATTATAATCCTTATGTTTTTTTCATTAAAAATGCTACCAAAATTGCTCAAGTAATGTTAATGAAAACAAATGATAGTTTTAAAGTTTTCCAGAATGATCAGAACTGATCTATTCAGAATTAATGAAAATTCTGAAGTCTAGATAGCTTAAAAGATTGAAAAAAATTTTTTTAGTTTCAAGATGTGGTTCACATCAACATTAGGACATGGTACTAAATACACCAGCTTTAAAATTTTAGATGCCTTAGAAAATCGTATATAATACAAATAGTTGAGAGACTGTTCTGAGTATTTATTGTCACTTTGTATCAAATGCTAATATTGGGCTTTACCTGAAAACAGAAAAGAAGTTAGGTAAAGCCCTACCTATTTAGTTTATTTCATATAAAAAATATTTTATTAATGTTCAACAAAATAAACATTTGCAATGGTCAATAGCTGAAATATTTAAAAATGCTAAAATATTACCCAACAATAGCAGATACACTTCCTTTATCTGAAAATCTATGTTGACTCACAGGTAGGAGCAGGGCAAAACCCTTGCTTGTCAGGCTGGGTTGAGAAGCACCTGCAAAATCCAGAGTGGAGGACGACTGGGCATCTCTCTTCTAACAGATCCAGCTGCGTTCTGGGATGACTCTTGGGAAGTTTTCATTTTCAAATATCTTTTGTTATTAGTGTGAATACGTGCAGTTATTTTCTCCCACTCAATGGCAACGACCTTTGTTCTATTAACTGTATGTTTTTTTTTTCTATTTAATAGTCTGTGGCAGAACCATTTTTGTTCCGTCGTTTATAATCTGTACCATTCATTCCTTGTAACACGGTCTGGCTCTCCCTGCTGTCACTGACATGGCATTTGCAGCTTTACAGAGGACGCACGGGAAATTGTTCTTCAAATGATTAAAAAAAGAATAAAATGCGTACTTAAAAAAAATCCGTGTTAAATGCTTCCCATATTTAGATTCCCAGATTCTTAGACAAGCTATTTTATTTTAAGTAATTTAGAAAACTGACATTGCCTATTCAAATTTGGTATTGTTGTAAGTATTCTGCACGTATGAGATTTAATGCAGATGTGAAAGAAGTTACACAGAAGAAAAGAAAGGGGAGCAACAGAAAAATATGCTTTTCATTCTTTTTCTTTATTGGCATAATCATGTTCATTCATATAATGAAAGACTCTGAAGACCATACTTTTAAAATGATTCCTACTGTGGTTCACTGGATAGTCAGAGACTGTAAATATAACTAGTTGGTGGTCTCAGCTTTTTTTCTAAAATGTCTCATCTCAAGTAGTGATTTTCAGTTTCACTAATGTGTCCTTAACTTGCCTAGCCTTCTGGTAGTAGTATTTGGTAATAATGCCTACATAGGGAACCAAAGAAAGGGAAAACATCGGATGTACATGACACCCAAACTGGACATAACAATTAAAATTAGATTGTACCGTAAATACCCAAAGACAGATTTAAAAAAACCCAACAACAACAGCAAAAAATCACAGTTTGATGGTGATTGTTTGTTTAGGAAAAAATGTCTAAATTGACTTGAAAAGCAAAGGGAAGTTATGTGTTACTCAAGCAAAATAGAGTATTCCTATTATCTGGATGTTAAGCAGACAGATTTGGTGGTTTTTTGTTTGTTTTGTTTTACCTTATTTCTCATATGTACAACCCTCGTGCACACATTAAATACGTTGAGTAAGGTGTAGTCATCAGATTAGAGATTTAAGTAAATTTGAAAGGCTATGGGATTGAGCCTGAGTTTAATTACATGACATTAACAATTATTTAAACAAGGAAAGAACTCATTGAGTCACGGAAAATAGCAGACATATTAATCCCTAGCAAACCTAATTAGATTTTGTGAGTTGTTGAATTTTACCTTTGTGAACTCTATTAATTCTTCCTAGGATGGATGCACATTTAAACAACTATTTTGAGAATAGGCAGGGGTTATTTTCGTAAGGTTTAAAGATACAGTTAGACCCGTGGTCGGCAAACCGCGGCTCGAGAGCCACATGCGGCTCTTTGGCGGCTTGAGTGTGGCCACGAAGTTTCAATCGCACTGTACATGCGCGCCCGCACGTGGTATTTTGTGGAAGAGTCACACTAAAGGGGCCGCAGTTTGCCGAACACTGAGTTAGACCTTTGAAAGTTTCCAAAATAGTCACCACCTGTGTGTGTGTGTGTGTGTGTGTGTGTGTGTGTGTGTGTGTGTGAGAGAGAGAGAGAGAGAGAGAGAGAGAGAGAGAGAGAGAGAGAGAGAATTGGGGGGTAATGAAAGAAGACGGGGATTATTTAGAATAACTGAAGAAGAGAGAAGTAGCTGCTGTTTTAGTGAATTACAAAGATGGCTAGACTTAGAGAGTATACTCTTGTTTACTGGCTTATTTGTAATTTGCAACATATCTGGCTAACGGGACCCTGAAACAGCGCTACTCTAATTTTCATTGTCAAAACCAGGTTAAATGCTACAGCACTAGACATACATTTCTAAGAATTTCAGATCAAATCCTCTGGTATTTATTAGCTCTGAGACTCTGGCAAGTCCGTTCATGCGTCTGTGCTACAATTTCTTCACTTGTAAATCGATAATAATACCAACGACTCAACAAATCTCACAGGATGATTGTGAGGTTCACAATGAGATCATGTATAGGATTTTAGAAAATTTTTAAATACCGTGCAAATGAAGGGATTTTTACCCCAACTACCTAGAACCCTGATTTCTAGGTGCAGTCTTCAAGACCATAGTCTCTTTCCACCTGTTTCTTTCCTTTTCATTCCCCTGCTGCTGCTGTGCCATACAGCTTCCCAACGCCAGTGCTTTTCTTAGTATCTAACTCAGGGTTTACAACAACTTTCTAGACCAAACACTTCCAAGATATCTTTAACTGACTGCGGTGCCAGTTGTGAATTTATTGCTTCTCAGCTCCAAAGGCAAACTTCACTACCTGTTCTGACAGTCCATACTGAACTCTTTTTTTAAAAAAAAAACATGTATTTTTTATTGATTTCAGAGAGGGAGAGAGAGATAGAAACATCAATGATGAGAGAGACTCATCAATGGGCTGCCTCCTGCATGGTCCACACCAGGGATCAAGCCCACAACCTGGGCATGTGCTCTGACAAGGAATTGAACCGTGACCTCCTGGTTCATATTTAAATGCTCAACAACTGAGCCTTCACACTAGCCACACAATACTGAACTCTTTTTTTCGTGGTTTCTTTAAAAATTTTTTTAATTTAAATTCTTTATTGTTTAAAGTATTACATAAGTCTTCTTTTTCCCTCATTGACCTCTCCCCAGCTGCCCCCATCCCCCAGCACATGCCCTCACCCCACCCCCCACTGTCTATGTCCATTGGCTATGCTTATATGCATACATACAAGTCCTTTGGTCAATCTCTTACCCCTCGCCCCCCTGAAGCATCTCTTCTTTCCAGTGTGCTTAATGTAAATTTAGTCAGCAGAGGGGGTGGGAGGGGCATTGCAGGAGGAAAGGTGTAACTTTGGTGGTTCCTGAGCTGTGGTTTCACCTTTCCTTACTCCTGCTGCCTGGCTAGTCAGTGGTATGGTGTGTGAAGCCATGCAGTGCAGCTCATACCAATCCTGCACCAGAGCTTATAGTTCCCTGGGAACCTTGTATCCAGGGCTTGGGTGTGGTGGCATCTTTCCGAAGCCCTCTCAATGTTGGCAGGACGCACTCCAGGCCTCTCTCCTGCCGCAGCATCCCCCCTCCCTTGGCACACTTCCCGCTAGCGGTAGCTCTCCTGTACTGCGAAGGCTTATTTCTTGCTCTTCTAGCGACTGTGGACCACCTCTGGCCCAGCAGTGCAGCCAACTTCTCTGCCCTCCAGTGGGCTCCCATTACACCTTTCCCAATTAGGTGTGACCCTTGGACTTAGAAGGGGGCCCTTCCTACAAGTTTGTCCTTTCTTAAGTACTTTCCCTCAACCTTACTTTTTTACATCTTTATAGCTATTCTAATTATTTATATTAAACTAGAGGTCCGGTGCACGAAATTCGTGCATGGGGCGGAGGGAAGACTCTCAGCCTGGCCTGCACCATCTCCAATCTGGGAACCCTTGGGGGATGTCTGACTGCCGGTTTAGGCCCAATCCCACTGGGCCTAAATCAGCAGTTGGACATACCTCTCTCAATCTGGGACTGCTGGCTCCTAACCGCTCACCTGCCTGCCTGCCTGATCTCCCTAACCATTCTGCCTGCCTGCCTGATCTCCCCTAACTACTGTCTGCTGCCAGCCTGGTCACCCCTAACTGCTCTCCCCTGCTGGCCTGGTCACCCCTAATGCTAACTGCTCTCCCCTGCTGGCTTGATCACCCCCTAACTGCTCCCCTGTCTGTCTGATTGCCCCTAACTGCTTCTGCCTTGGCCCCCACCACTGTGGCTTTGTCTGGAAGGATGTCTGGAAGACATTCAATCTAATTAGCATATTACCCTTTTATTAGTATGGATATCATTTGTTTACTGTGTGATTGTTGTCTCTTTTCTGGGCCCAGACTAAAACATTGGTTGATGAAGTATCACATAATCATATAAAAAATCTGCCCAGCCTGTGTGGCCCAGTGGTTGAGTGTCGACCCATGAACCAGGAGGTCACTGGTTCAATTTCCCCATCAGGCCCCATGTTTGGGTTGTGGGTTTGATTCATGGTAGGGGCCATTCAGGAAGCAGCCTGTCAATGATTCTCTCTCATCAGTTAGGGGCAATCAGGCCAGCAGGGGAGCAGTTAGGGGCGATCAGGCAGGCAGAGGTGGTTAGGGATGATCAGGCAGGCAGGCAGGCCAGCGGTTTCCAGCAGTCCCGGATTGCAAGAGGCAGTCAGACATCCCCTGAGGGTTCCCAGATTGGAGAGGTTGCAGGCTGGGCTGAGGGACCCTCCTACCCCCCATGCATGAATTTCATGCACTGGGCCTCTAGTATATATATATTTTTAAAAATCTGATAGTCACAACAGTATCCTTAGTTATAATTCCTATTTATATTATACTTTAACATATTCATAACTTAAATCAGTCATCTTTTGTGTGTCTACTAGCATTAGAAAAAGTTTAATATAATGGCACCGGTGATGTAAATAAAGTTAGTACTATGGATTTTGTATTTAATTGTATTCAAATTTCTACTTTGCTCTAATTTCCATAAGACTGACATTTATTAAATAATCCATAAGTCATAATTTGAAATGTTACTATCTCAGCTATTGAACTCTTAAAATATTGGGAAATTGATTCAATAATACAATTCAAGTGGTCAAATATTTTTCTATAAAATATTGCATAACAAGGAGGTGTTATTGTTGTTTTTTAATACCCAACAGTAATTGTTTATAATTTTGGCTATCTATCTTTGGTTGGAGGTAGGGTTGAATTCTATTGTACCAGTAAAACTCCTTTACATTGACCAGAAAATAATGAATTCTTCATGGGTAAAGCATTTGATGGACTATTGTGTAGGTAACAGGAAAATACTACATGTTTTCATATCTAAGGTGCCATCAGTGGTAAGACACATGATTTAATTATTTATTGAATGTACAAACAAAGGAAAAGGGCTGATGTTAATTGTAAGACACTGTGAAAAGTAAAACACATGCTGATTCTGAGGTGTTAAAATGTGAAAAAAAAAATGCCCCTTAGAATCAATGAAATAAGAAAGAACTCTAGGTAATTCTTAGGGATGAACAGTAGCCTTGGTATTGCAGTCCTGCCATATTATCAATATTTCAGTTGAAAGAAAAGTTATTCTCTTTGTATGATCATTATATTATACTTCTAAAATTAGAAGGTAGCTTGGTATGTTAGTTAATAGTCTATAGGGTTCAGACTGCTCAGGTACCATAGGACCAGGTCACATTTCAACACCCTCCCCTTATTTGTGACTTGGGTCTTGCAGAAACCCTGGGTGGGTTAGGCTACTGCTCTCAGACTGGCCTGCCACAATTTCCAGTGAGTACCTACGGCAATTTGCATGTTTATTATTCCTCGTTCTATCAAGCCCACTCTTTTCCCTTCACTCCCTGCCCCTCAGATGCTGATTCCATGTGGGTCTTGTAGATCAGGTCTTTAAGGTTTGAACCTATGTGTTCACATTGTTAGGTTTGTGAAGTTTTGTCGTAGGTGTTGTCCAAAGGTTGTTGGTTCTGCTATTTTCATTTGCCTGTCTGGTCTGGTTTTTTTTTTTTTTTTAATATATATTTTATTGATTTTTTACAGAGAAGAAGGGAGAGGGATAGAGAGTTAGAAACATTGATCAGCTGCCTCCCGCACACCCCATGTTGGGAATCTGCCCACAACCAAGGTACATGCCCTTGACCGGAATCAAACCTGGGACCCTTGAGTCCGCTGGCCGACGCTCTATCCACTAAGCCAAACCGGTTAGGGCGTGTCTGGTCTGTTTTTATGAATGAATTAAGGGAGATTCCAAAACGACATTATTACCACCAGTACCTTATCAGAATAAGTCTATGCACGATGGAATTTATGAAAAGATTGTACTTATATACAAAATATTGTGCTCATGTGCATAGCTCTCCTTTGCAAAACAAAAACAACTAGAACAACTGCTTTAAAAAATGTGTCCATAGTTTAAACAAGACCAACAGAAATGTATACTTGGACGATATTGTTCTACAAACCAATTAATCTCCATAGAGTCTCTTTTATGGAACATTTTTATTTTTATTGTATAACCATTGCTTTACATCGAAGGATGTTAAAATAAATAGCTGTATTTATTATAGTAATGTTCCTAATGGCATGCTTTTAATATTATTATGTCCTCTTAACAGGCATCCATAGGAAAAATTTCTCTCATTCTCAGTGTCAGGAACTGTCAGGTATCTTCATTATTTAGATAACACAGAAACAAGTAACTTATGAGTATTTTTAGGGTACAGATAATTAAAATACAAGGCTACTGCTTACTCTTAAAATTTGATTAAAGATGGAATTACTTTACTGTTGTGGTATTAATATGAAACTCCTGTGAACTGCCTGCTTAGATAGTACTGTTCAGCAATATTCTTTCTTTAGTCTTTTTCTTGTCCACTTGTGAGACTTTTCTGCCTGGTGCTGATAATAAGAACCTGGAAATGAAGCACTAGAACATGGATAGATAAGATTCTAGTTTCTTAAGTTGGTGAAATGTCTTTATGTTTTCAATTATAAAAATTCCTGGCACTTTATCATGTCAAACAATAGGACATACTTTTACTTTCATTTGTTGGATTATTCCCCAGAAATGGGAATACTTCTTTAAAATATTTCTTAACATCATTTATAGGACAATGTTTCTCTTAGATCTGTCTTTAAAATGTTTGGTCTCTTCTATTTCGAATAGAAATATTTTTCTTTTGATTTTTAACTTGAGTAAGTGGAAGTTACAATTTTCTTTTCTGATTACATCCTTTGAAAAACAAATATGTTGACTTTAAAGAAAATATATTCATTTAGGAATTTGATAAAGTAAAACAATTATGAGATGTTTTGATTTTATAACATACAAGCCTTAAGTCTAATACAGTCATGGGCCACTTAACCATGGGGACATGTTCATCATGTGTGAACATTACAGAGTTTATTTGCATGAGCCTGGTGGTACAGCCTTCTACACGCCTGGACTATAAGGTATAGCCTATTGCTCTTAGGCTGCCAGCTTCTGTAGCCTATTACTCTACAAAACAACAGGAGGTTAAATAAAGCACAAGATAAAGTGATGGAATCAAGAGACGCAGTAATCAAGAGATGCATTAGGCTGCTGCTAGTATAACACCGCATACAATTTTACAGCAAAAATTTGTTTTTGATAAGTGAAAGAGTACACGCTAATGATAAAAAGTGCAGTATAATAAATACATAAACCAGTATCATGGTCATTTATCATCATGTTCAGTATTATGCACACTAAGTCCTCATTTAACATCACAATAGGTTCTTGGAAACTGCAACTTTACGTGAAATGACACATAACAAAACTAATTTCTCCATAGGCTAATTGATGTCAACAAGAGTTAATTTCCTAGTGCATATTTCTGGTCACAAAAACATCACCAAGCTTCTAAATAAAGACCATAAACACTTCTAATTTTAAAGATAGAAATAAATCTGAGCTATCCATACCTTTAAGAACTATGAATAAAAATAAGAGAATTCTTTTCTAACCTACTTGTTCTAGTCCTGAGTGGTGGTGGGTGGAATCTGTCCCAGCAGCTCAGGGGCAAGGATATCCTTACAGGGTTCTCTCTCTCTCTCTCTCTCTCTCTCTCTCTCTCTCTCTCTCTCTCTCTCACACACACACACACACACACACACACTCAGACTGGGGTAATTTAGACATACCAGTACACCTACCGGCACATTTCTGGGATGAGGGAGGAAACCGGAGTTCCTGGAGAAAACCCACGAAGACGTGAGGAAAATGCAAACTCCCCACAGACAGTAGCCTGGGCTAGGAATCAATTTTTTTTCCCCTCATCAACCTTATAACAAAATAATGTTTTTAAGGACCTGCTGTATTGTACATAACTGTATGTACTAGACTTTTATATGATTGGCAGTACAGAATTGTTTACACCAAAATAGCCAGAAAAACGTGAGTAAATTTAGGGTGCTACTACAATCAGGTCCCTAGGAAGGTGTCTGAGGAGGGTGTGTCTTCTAGCTCTTGAGCAACTGGCTCCTCTTGGACTGCCCTAAGGGGTAGCAGCAGAGGGACAGACAGAGGAGGAGAGAAAGGAGGAGGAAGAGATGGAGGAGGAGGAGGAAGTAGTCCTGGAGGAGGATGAGAAGGAGGCTGGGGAGGGAGGGGGAAAGAGGGAGTCTCACATGAACGCCAGGTAGGACTCACCAGGCCACCTCACAGACACATTTCAGGGCTGCGCTATGATGTTAGGATGGCTAGGTCATCACTAGACTGCAGGAATTTGTCAGTTCCATTATAATCTTATGGGCCCACCATCGTGGCAGCGGTCTGTCATTGACTGAAATTTCTTAGGTTCAAAGTTTCCAGAAAGCAAACATTGGAAATGAGGCTAATTTTAGAAGTACACTGGTTATAATCGTACAAGTTTTCAGATTTGTGTGAGTCTTCTGAATGCCTCCCTAACTATATTGCTATTGTACTGTAGGGCAGTCATGACCCAGACTCTGGTTAAGAAGTTTAGGAAAGAGTTCCAGAGGCTGGACTGGACTTGGTGAGAGCTTGGAAGGGCTTCATGTCTATGGGGACTAATGATCAGGCAGAACAAGAATGCCGAAACAGGGGCAAAGGCAGGCCCTGGCCTATCAGACTTACTAGTAGGTCACCAGAGGGGAGCTGGACTAGGACCCATAATGGGGTCAAATAAATGTTCTCTGTCACAGATACACAATTATCCTCAGAACCTTGGGTTGGGGTGTGGTTAGAGGCAGACATCACAGGAACCCAGTTATGAGACAAAAGATGAACAACTTAGTAAATATGTGGAAGGAATAATTAACATAGTAGAAATAATGTGCCATTACCACATTTATACAAAATGAATTATTGAAGGAGAAACATGAAGTTGTGATAGAAAACACAGGTCCCATTAAAATGATAGTGATCCAAGAGTACAAGTAGGAAGGACAGTTTTTTTTTTTTTTCTTTCTTTCTTCCTTTCCTTCCATAATTTGTCAATTTCTCAGTGAAGTAGCCTCAGCTTTGACTCCTAACTTTGGCTCCAGGAGTTGGCCTGGTGACACATTTTGTTTAGTTCCTGGGAGGATAACAAAAGATCCTTCTTTATGAAAATTCAAACCATCCAACTTTGGGACTGTCCTAGTGTTCTCTCTGTGTGGGAATCTAGGCTGTGCCATTTGACTGATTTTTAGGGCACTAGGACTCCAATAAATCTCATATCTGGGATTAAGTATAGTATAAGATTACTCGCAAGAGTCAAGTGAACTTATTGTCAAATAGACTCATTGTGAGAGCAAATCTAAAATAATTTAGGGAGTCTCATAAAAGAAAAAAATTGGCAGTTCTGCAATTAACAAAATCTGTTAGCAACACTCTGAAGGAAGGGAACAAGTCCTACCGGACAGTAGCATTTTGTCTCTCTGAAGATAATACTATAACTAAAACTATACTTACTAATTACTGAAACTTACTTAAAAGGAAAAGGTGTGTATTCGCGTTCATGGAAATACAGTTAAATTCTCCTGGCATACTGTCTCTGAGCAAAAAGGGCATATCCTAGGAGGCTGGGCATTATAGGAAATAATAGGATAAGTGGGTTAACCCACCTCCTTACAAAAGAATTAATTATTAAGAATTTTCTCAAGTGATATCGCAGGTCTCCTGTAATTCAAATGAAACTATAAAAATACAAAGTATTTCTTTTCTCTCTGAAAATAATTTAGAATTACACTACAGAGAACCCAGAAATATATAAGGTGTCCCCCAAAATGTATACATACTTTAACAACTGATAGCTCAATTTTGAAAATGAAATGTATTTTAGTAAACACTGCCTTTATAATTATTCAAAGTGTGTGTATACATTTTTGGGGACACCATATAATAATCACATACTGCCTTCACTTTGCAGGCAGAGTAATGGCATGGCTTTACTGCTATCTTTCCTGTTGCAATTCAGTTTTATATTAAAACTAGTGTCCTGGTGCACAGATTTATGCACATTGAAAGGAAGTTAATTAGAAGGTGGCCAGCGGAGTGGGACTGGGAGAGACGGGCCTGGCACGCCCTGGAGCCAACCTCCTGCTATCCCTCCCTGGTTGTACCTGGGAAGGTGCCATGGCTCGAAGATCATCTGGGGAGTGAGCAGGGCCCCTCCAGCAGGTGGGATCCCTCAGCCTGGCCTGTGGGGATCAGGCCAATACCGGCTCTCCAACATCCCCTGAGGGGTCCCTGATTGCGAGAGGGTGGTTCTTGGGTGGCAGACCCTAGAATCGGGCTCCCTCCTCCCTGGTTCTGGGTGCATCACCTGAGAACCGCACCTGCCAAGTCACTGCAGCTTGGCAGTTCCTGCATTGAGTGTCTGCCCCCTGGTGGTCAGTGCACATCATAGCTACCAGTCAGATGGTCAAACGGTCGGATGGTTGCTTAGGCTTTTGTATATATAGACTAGAGGCCCGATGCATGAAAATTCGTGCAAGAGTAAGCCTTCCTTCCCCTGGCTGCCGGCACAAGCTTCCTTCTGGCACCCGCTTCCCTCTGGCACCCGGCACCGGGGCTCTGGCTTTTGTCCTCTGGCTGCCGGCAGGCACCCGATATCCAGGCTGCTTCTCTCTGGCCATCGGGAGGCACCGGGGACCCGAGCTGGCTTCCCTCTGACCCCAGTTTCATCAGGAAGGATGTCCAGTCTAATTAGCATATTACCCTTTTATTATTACAGTAAATGAGAAAAATAACTACTGCTTTATTCTTCTTAATGCACTCTTTAAAAACATAGTATCAGAATCCAAATTTTTAAATGTGTATTGTCTTTATAATTACATTAGAGGCCTGGTGCACAAAAATTTGTGCACGTGGGGGGGGTGTGGGGGGGTCGCTCAGCCCGGCCTGTGCCCTCTCGCATTCTGGGACCCCTCAGGAGATAACGACCTGCTGGCTTAGGCCTGCTCCTGGGTGGCAGAGGGCAGGCCCAATCCCTAGGTGCAGGCCCTGGTCAGGCTCAGAGCAAGGCTGATTGGGGAGTTGGGGCGCCGCACCCTGTCATGCACAGAGCAGGGCGGATCGGGAGGTTGTGATGCCACCCTCAGTCACGCTCAGGGTAGGGCTGATTGGGGGGGTTGGGGCACCACCCCCTGTCACACTCAAGGCAGGGTCGATAGGGAGGTTGCGGTGCCACCCCCTGTCACGCACAGAGCAGGGCCGATCAGGGGGTTGGGGCGCTGCCCCCTGTCACGCACAGAGCAGGGCGGATTAGGGGGTTGGGTTGCCACACCCTGTCACACTCCATGCAGGGCCGATAGGGAGGTTATGGCTCTACCCCGTCACACACAGAGCAGGGCCCGTGGCCGGGGGGGGTGGTGGTGGGGGGTTGGGGCACCGCACCCTGTCACACACAGAGCAGGGCCGATCAGGGAGTTGGGATGCTGCCCCCTGTCACACACAGAGCCGCAGGGCAATCAGGGGGTTGGGGAGCTCCCCCCTATCAGGCACAGAGCAGGGCTGATCAGGGGGTTGGGGCACCTTCCCCTGTCACGAACAGAGCAGGGTGGATAGGGAGGTTGTGGTCCTGCCCCCTGTCACACACAGAGCCACAGGCCGATCAGGGGGTTTGGGCGCTGCCCCCTGTCACACACAGAGCCGCAGGGCGATCAGTGGGTTGGGGAGCTCCCCCCGTATCAGGCACAGAGCAGGGCTGATCAGGAGGTTGGGGCACCTTCCCCTGTCACACACAGAGCCGCAGGGTGATCAGGGGGTTTGGGCGCTGCCCCCAGTCGTGCTGATCCCGGGGCTGGGAGGCATATTACCCTTTTACTATATAGGATAGAGGCCTGGTGCATGGGTGGGGGCCGGCTGGTTTGCCCTGAAGGGTGTCCTGGATCAGGGTGGGGGTCCCCACTGGGATGTCTGGCCAGCCTGGATGAGGGAATGATGGCTGTTTGCAACTGGTCACACCCCCTTTAGGGTGGGGGTCCCCACTGGGGTGCCTGGCCAGTCTGGGTGAGGGGCTGAGGGCTGTTTTCCGGCTGGCAGGTGACTGAAGCTCCCAACCACTCCTTTTTTTCTTTTTCTTTTTTTTTTATTCTGGGCCAGCTTTAGCTCTGAGGTTTGGCTCCAGCTCTTAGGCCTCCACTGCTGAAAGCAGGTATCTGGTTTGTTTGGGTTCTATAATCGAAACACTGTTTCAACTCCAGCTCTGAGATCCCAGCTGGCTGAAAGCAGGTTTCTGGGGTTTTGTTTAGCTTCTATATTTGTAACAATGTTTCAAACTGCAAGCTCAGAGGCTGGCAGTGGCAGGCGGGGAACATTGGAGTCCTCCATCACTGAAGCAAGCAAGCCTCATGTTCGCTTCAAGCTGCCTGGCTACCGGCCGCCATCTTGGCTGGCAGTTAATTTGCATATCACCCTGATTAGCCAATGGGAAGGGTAGCAGAGGTATGGCTAATTACCATGTTTCTCTTTTATTAGATAGGATTAGAATATAGTTTCATCAGGACAGGGAAATTGTCTGTTTTGTAATTTAGTGTCTGAAATAGTGCAAGACACAGTAAGTAATGAATAAAGGAATCAATGGATGAGTGAATGAATGAATGTTCTAAGGAGTGTATTGGCTGTTTGTACTACAATCCATGAAGGAAAACACGTTGATACAGCACAGTGATTATAAAGGAGAAAAAGCTAAAAAAATTGTAGTCTTCCCCACTCCTCCTGCCCACCCCTGCCTCCCGCCCCCAAGCAAGGCTCATGTAGTATAAATAACAAATAGAATCCCAATTTTTTCATGCCTCTGACTTCCATTTTTGGCTTATAATTGGCTTAAATTTTAAAATGTGGAATGTCTATTAGTAGATGATATTACAAAGGCAATGTTTTTCAATTGATAGGGCATTAATATAAAGAGTTCTAAACAGAAATATGCCTTATATCCTGTAGTTTACAAGCTGAATGTTTTTCCCAATAGTTATGAAAACCCACTTTCCTTATGGGAAATTTCTACAAGCAGGGAATAAGTGCATCATATGAGGCTTGAAGAAATTTTCTTTGATTATATCATTTCCTATTTTTGGCCTAGATTATTTATTTAGTGAAATGAAGTTAATGAGGTAAAAACTTTTCTGTATCTATATGCATACATAACATATGTACATGTACACATATTTCTAATATTGAATAACTTAATCAAAAGAAAATGAAACAATTTTTAATCCAGACTCACCACTAAATATCTCATCTTCAAGAGGATGCAGCAAAAGCTCATATTTAATTTCATGTCTTAATGAGATATAGTAAAGTGAAACATATGGATATATACAGATATGCAAATGTGAAGTTTTAATTTCTTTTTGAGGTGTGTTTGAGCCCTTAGGGGAAATTAGGTCATGAAAATTTATTCCTTCATCAAAAGAATTATAATAATTTTCCATTCTGTCCAAGAATGAATTTTCCCTTTGGATTGATCTGCACCATGTAAAGAAATATCTTGAAATATCTAATGGTATCTATGTACCACTGAAAAGTGCCATCATGGTGTATGATTAAATAGCTCTTAAAATTTTTTCAGGGGGTCAGAAAAACTTCATGATATTTTTCCCTATTTGTATGCAATTTCCATTTATAGTGAAATTGAACTAGGCATTTCCTCTACATATAAGTCAGATCTCATTTAGTCAGAGAACTAATTCAACTTGGCAGGATTTTCGACCACTATTAAAAATACATTTGGAGACTACACCCATCACCCAGACATTAGTCTGTAATACTATGCCATACTATAAGGAAGCAGGGCTCCTTGGAGAAATGGTTGATTCTTAGAGGAGAAAAATATAAGGTGGGCCTGAAATAAAAATCTTGTTATGCCACAAGGTAAGGAAGAACTAAAGAAAAAAAATAAGAAAGAAAAGAAAATAAATACATGTGTTACAGGGCACAGGATCCAGCTTGAACAGGCTTCTACGGCCAAATATGGGAGAATCTGAGTACCTAAAATTAGGTCCAGTAATTATAAACTAGGGAAACAACCAGCAGAATGTATTCATGCACTCAGTCAGTAGATAAATAGATGAGTGAAGAATGAATGAATGAATGAATGAATGCATGCATGCTAGAGAAGGGAACCTCTTATAGTTGAATGCTTGTAAATGTGGAGGGAATGCTGAAGTTGGAAAATTAGCCTTTGCAATCATTGTGGTAAAAGTCTGATGAAGAAAGTATCATCAGTGGATCCTAACTCCAGGGGATCAGAATGTTTGCATGGTCTGAAAGGGTCTCCTCACAAACTATTTTTTAGATACATGAGAAAAATAATCATCACATAATGGAGGACTCAGAGGACACTTTTATTAATGACCAAAATTAATATCACCAATAAGTGGCAGATGGACACTGTATGTCACTCTGAAAGGACACAAAGCCACCAGTGCAGTGTTCTAACTGGAAATGGAGAGCCTGCGTCTAATCATGAGGACATATCAGATAACCTAAAATGAGAAACGAACTATTGGAAAAAAGGAGGACTCAATTTTTGAAAGTGTTAATGTTGTAAGCGACAAAGAAAGGCCAAGGAATTTTTCCATTTCTAGCCTTCCTAAAGAAGGCTAATGAGGCTTAGCAGCTAAATGCCATACCTGACTCTAATCTGGATCCTGTATTAAAGGATAAAATATTATAAAAGACATAATTTGGTCAATTGAAAAAATTAGAAGAATGATGGTTGACTACATAAAACTAATTTATCAATTTAATTGCTGAAGTTAGTATTTGTACTGTGATTTAAGTAAGATAATATTCCTGTTCAATGCAGGAAATATATACTGAGATATTAAGGAGAAAGCTTCACAAAGTATATCACCCTCAAATGTTTCAGGAAAAACACATACTCATACACATACACAATCTAATGATAAAGCAAATGGGATAAATTGTTAGCAGTAAGTGGAAAACCTGTGGATTTTTTTTTTTTTTTAATGGCTCTCACTTTTGCAACTTTTTGTAAGTTTGAAATTATATCCAAATAAAAAGTTTTAAAAATATCTTTATATCTTAAAACAGTTTTAAACTTAAACTCTGCTAAAATTATTTTAACAAAATAAAGCTTTAGACAAAAATGAAGTTTACTATATTAAATAATTCAAAATTTGAAAAGAAACAGTATGTAACATTCTTTTTATGAAGCATTACATTTTATTGGTTTTAAAATATTATTTTTAGATGAATATGTGTCATTTATATTTTTGTGTATTGTCTGAAAAACACTGATTTAAATATAGATGGAGCAACAGATCAATTCATAAAAGTAGATTCATTTAATATTCTCCTGAAGAACTAGTCATATTTTTAAAGGTTTTAAAAAGACACAGCTATAAAAACTTTATTTTTCCACTTTATTTACTTTAGTTTTTCACTATTTATTTCACTTTTTCAAATTACTTACTATTGGCTCTGATGAATATGCTACTAATAATAGCTCTTATCTTAACCAAACAGAGGGTTGATGGTTGCAAAGATAGTAAAACACAACCTTTTTCTCCCACAGACACAAGATTGCCTTATCTGTTGTAACAAATACCTCTTCTGTTAATTGATATTTAGTTAATAAATGAATGTTTCTGTTCCATGATTTACATAAAAATATTTCAAATGACTCAGCTAAATGACATGCTGTGCTGACTCAGGGATGAAAGTCTTGATGTCATTCTTTGCTTAGAGAATATGAAAAATGAAGGGCACTCTGAAATATTTCCATTTCATTTTCTACAAGACACCTAAAGTATTGTCAGTAGTGAGATTTTTGAAACATGTATCAACAGTGGCTAAGCCCTTTAAATTCCAAGTCATCCCACACCCCCAACATTAATGTTTTAAAGGACAGCCATCAGACTACATCATTGGTAGGCAAGTAATGGATTCATAGTGTTGCATTATTTATATACAGTTGTCATCACTCTGAAGACTGTTAATAAAAGCAAATAACACACATTTGCAATAACCAAAGTCCTTTTTATTTATGAAATTATATTATGAAGACTCTAACATTGCATATACACATAGTGAGTTTGTAAAGAAAATGTATTTGGATTCAATTAGATTATCACACAAAAGTTGGTAATAGTTGAGGTTATTTAATAATGAATTATTTGAAAATATCTTGAAATCAAATCTGCCACATATAGCTAAAATTTGAAGCTATCTAATCTAATAATAGACAAACAGGGTAATTGACCATACCTTCGCTACACCTCCCATCGGCTAATCAGTGAGATATGCAAATTAACCACCAACAAAGATGGTAGTTAATTTGCATATGCAGCTCCGCAGGAGCAGCGAAGGTGCTGAAGGCGGCTCCGGCTAGAGAGAAAGCCTGGGTGCCGGGTGCCGGAGGAAAACTGGTGCCGGCAGCCAGGGGAAGGGAAGGCCTATTGCACGAATCTTTTTGTGCAACAGGCCTCTAGTCCTATATAAGAAAAGGCTAATACACAAATAGACCAAACAGCAGAACAACCGGACAACTGATTGCTATGATGTGCTCTGACCACCAGGGTCGCATGTGGAACATGGTGGGCGTCCGCGGTGGCGGGATGATGGAGCAGGTGAACGGAGGGTGCCAGACCAAGGCGGGGTACTGGTTGCTGTCATTGGAGCGAGCCTCTGGTGGTTACTGAAAATTCTTTGCTCCCGTATGCCATGGTCCTGCCGGGTGCTCGCACCTGCTGCCAACGCCGGCCCTGCTTGCACCCACTGCTGGCGCCCTGGCCCCGATTGCTTGGGGCAGTCAGCATGTGCAAGCCTGGCAGCAGGAGCAGGGCTGCAGGCAGACAGGGGACCAGGGACCACAGGGGGAAGGGTGGGTGGGGGCACAGAGGATGGGCCGAGACCCACTCCTGTGCCCACCTCAGCCTCGCAGCCCACAGTTCCTTTCAAGGTGCACGAATTTTTGCACTGGGCCCCTAATTTCTATATAATCCAGACCATCAGATAATTCAATAAATAGCTCAAATATATCAATTTAGTTCTAAATAAGAAGTTTAATATTTATAAATATCCAGATAATTGGCAACATTTTCAGTTCATTCAGTACATTAGATTCTCAGAATTTATTCATCTTGTAATTGAAAGTTTGCACCCTTTGGTCAACATCTACTCATTTTCCTTTCCTTCCAGCCCCTGCCAACCACCACTGTACTCTATGTTTTTATGAACATGATTTTTTCTTTTTAGATTCCATGTGTAAATTATCCCATTTGTCTTTCTCTGTCTGGCTTATTTCACTTAGCCTAATGCTTTTCAGCTTCATCCATTTGTTGTCACAAATGGCAGGACTTTCTATAGATAAATATTTCATATATTTTAATATAGAATATAATATATCAATATATCAATATTATATATATTACATTTTTTATCCATTCATCTGTCAACAGACTTATGCTGTTTCCATGTCATGGCTATTGTGAATAATGCTGCAATGAACATGGGAATGGAAATGTCTCTTGATATATACCTATTTTTAATTAATTTATTTTTTGTTAATCTTCACTCAAGGATAACCTTCTTATGGTCCTTCAGAGAGAGTGGAAGGAAGGGGGAGAGACAGAGAGCGAGAAGCTTTAATGTGAGAGAGACATATCGACTGATTGCCTCTGGCACGGGCCTCCGACCAGGGCTAGGGATCAAGCCTGTAACTGAGGCACATGATCCTGACTAGAATCAAACCTGGGACTCTTTAGTCTAATGTCCAATGCTCTGTCCACTGAGAAAAACTGGGCAGGGCTCACTGAGATATTGATTTCATTTCTTTCAGTTATAAACCCTGAAGTGGGATTGCTGAATCACATGACAGTTTCACTTTTAATTTTTTGAAAAACTTCTGTACTGTGTTCTATAATGACTGTACCAATTTACATTTCTGCTAATGGCGTACCAGTGTTCCCTTTCTCCATATTCTCACCAACATTTGTCCTCTCGACTTTATAATAGCTATCCTCACAGGTGTGAGGTGATATCTATCTCATTTTAGCTTTGATTTGCATTTCCTTGATGATTAGTGGTCTTGATCATCTTTTCAAGCAGCCCTTGGCTATTCGTATATCTTCTTTAGAAAAATGACTATTTAGTCTCTCTGCTCATTTTAAAATCAGATTATTACCTTTTGCTACTGAGTTGTATGAGTTCCTTATAAATTTTAAATATTAATCCCTAACCTGATTAAACAGATTGCAAATATTTTCTCCTTTTCTGTAGTTGCCTTTCATTTTGTTGATTGTTTTGTTTTGTTTTTTTGCTGTGCTGAAGCTTTTTAATTTGATGTAGTCCTAGTTGTTCATTTTTATTTTTTATTTTGTTGCTTGTCCATTTGATGTCATATCCAGAAAATCCTTGCAAGACTAATGTAGCCCTAGCTGGTTTGGCTCAGTGGATGGAGCATCAGCCCACAGATTGAAGGATCCTGGGTTCGATTCTGGTCAGAGTGCATGTGGGAGGCAACCCATAGATGCGTCTCTCTCACATTGATGTTTCTTTCTCTGTATCTCTTGCCCTCCCTCCATTCTCTTTAAAAATCAATGGGAAAATATTCTTGGGTAAGGATTAACAATGAGAGAGAGAGAGAGAGAGAGAGAGAGAGAGAGAGAGAGAGAGAGAGAGAGAGGAGAGAGAGAGAGAACTAATGTAAGACTAATGTAAAGGAGTTTTTCCTGTTTTCTTCTATAAGTTTTATGATTCAGGACTTACATGATCTATTTCAAGTATTATAGTTTTATAGTGTAGTGTGAAATCAGGAAGTGTGGTGCCTACAATTTGTTCTTTTTCAGGATTGTTTAGGCAATTTGGATCAGTTTCCCCAGTGATCCTTTTTGTATAGTTATTTCCTTCCTCCCTCCCTCCCTTCCTCCCTTCCTTCCTTCCTTCCTTCCTTCCTTCCTTCCTTCCTTCCTTCCTTCCTTCCTTCCTTCCTTCATCTTCCTTCCTTCCTTCCTTCCTTCCTTCCTTCCTTCCTTCCTTCCTTCCTTCCTTCCTTCCTTCCTTCCTTTCTTTCTTTCTTTCTTTCTTTCTTTCTTTCTTTCTTTCTTTCTTTCTTCTTTCTTTCTCTTCACTGTGTTGCAGTAGGTTCAGTGATTGAACTCTTTTTTTTTTAATATATTTTATTGATTTTTTACTGAGAGGAAGGGAGAGGGATAGAGAGTTAGAGACATCGAAGAGAGAGAAACATCGATCAGCTGCCTCCTGCACACTCCCCACTGGGGATGTGTCCGCAACCAAGGTACATGCCCTTGACCAGAATCGAACCTGGGACTATTGAGTCCCCAGGGCGATGCTCTATCCACTGAGCCAAACTGGTTAGGGCAGTGATTGGACTCTTAAACCCTCCCAGGGCTATTTTTGTTTATGAATGATTCTTTACATTTTATTTTTTCTGGGAGGACAAAGGCTAATATATCCTATTCTGCCATTTTGCTGATGTTATTCTGGGTAATGTAATAAGGACTGAACATGCTAAGACTTCCAAAGGTAGGAAAATAGATGAATATTATATTTATTACAGTGTCTAGTTTATTATAATAATAGCTAGAGGCCCGGTGCATGAAAATTTGTGCACTCGGGGCGGGGGGGGGGGGGGGTTGGGGCGCTGCACCCTGTCACACACAGAGCAGGGCCGATCAGGGGGTTGGGGCACCACACCCTGTCACACACAGAGCCGCAGGGCGATCAGGGGTTTGGGAGCTCCCCACTATCAGGCACAGAGCAGGGCTGATCAGGGGGTTGGGGCACCTTCCCCTGTCACGAACAGAGCAGGGCGGATAGGGAGGTTGTGGCCCCGCCCCCTGTCACACACAGAGCCGCAGGGCAATCAAGGGGTTTGGGCGCTGCCCCCTGTCACGCTGATCCTGGTGCCAGGAGGCCTCGCTGCTCCACTGATCCTGGGGCTGGGAGGCATATTACCCTTTTACTATATAGGATAGAGGCCTAGTGCACTGGTGGGGGCCGGCTGGTTTGCCCTGAAGGGTGTCCTGGATCAGGGTGGGAGTCCCACTTGGGTGCCTGGCCAACCTGGGTGAGAGGCTGATGGCTGTCTGCAGCTGGTCACACTCACTTCAGGGTGGGGGTCCCCACTGGGGTGCCTGGCCAGTCTGGGTGAGGGGCTGAGGGCTGTTTTCAGGCTGGTGGGTGACTGAAGCTCCCAACCACTCCTTTTTTTCTTTTTTTTTATTCTGGGCCAGCTTTAGCTCTGAAGCTTGGCTCCAGCTCTGAGGCCTCAGCTGCTGAAAGCAGGTATCTGGCTTGTTTGGGTTCTATAATCGAAACACTGTTTCAACTCCAGCTCTGAGATCCCAGCTGGCTGAAAGCAGGTTTCTGGGGTTTTGTTTAGCTTTTAAATTTGTAACAATGTTTCAAATTGCAAGCTCAGAGGCTGGCAGTGGCAGGCAGGGAACCTGGCTTCCTCCATCACTGAAGCAAGCAAGCCTCATGTTCGCTTCAAGCTGCCTGGCTGCCGGCCGCCATCTTGGCTGGCAGTTAATTTGCATATCGCCCTGATTAGCCAATGGGAAGGGTAGCAGAGGTATGGCTAATTACCATGTTTCTCTTTTATTAGATAGGATAAATATGTATATATATATATATATATATATATATATATATATATATATATATACACACTGATGGATAGCTTTATATATGAAATATATCATATCTATAATAATAAAAGCATAATATGCTAATTAGACCTGACATCCTTCTGGTCATCCTTTTGGACAACCTTCCAGATGAAGCTGGGGCTGAGAGAGAAGCCCGGGTCCCAAGTGCCTGCCAGTGGCTAGAGGGAAGCCCGGGTCCCAGGTGCCAGAGGGAAGCTGGTGCCAGCAGCCAGGGGAAGGAAGGCCTACTCTTGCACAAATTTCATGCATCGGGCCTCTAGTATGTACATAATATCTATATATATATAAAAGGCTAAGTGACCAACCGTATGACCAACTGGCCGTTACATATGACCCACACTGGCAATTTAAAAATAAACATTGGCTCACGCATGTGCGATACATATAAAGCTCTCACTGAGTTTGTTTCAATCTCTCATTGTTGATCGTGAAATTGGTTGACACTTCAATTACAGAGAAAGGGAGAATAGTGATATTAAAATATTTTTTCTAACTAATTTCTTTTCAATGTGCATGAATCGGTGCACCAGGCCACCAGTATAATATGTGTATCATATATTAGCCTATCTAATAAAAGAGAAACATGGTAATTGGCGTACGACCGCTACCCTTCACATTGGCTAATCAGGGCAATATGCAAATTAACTGCCAGCCAAGATGGCGCCTGGCAGCCAGAAGCTTGAAACTGACATGAGCCTTGCTTGCTTCAGTGATGGAGGACTCCAACGTTCCCCGCCTGCCGCTGCAGGCCTCTGAGCTGCAACTATAAGCAACTATGTAACAAATATAGAAGCTAAACAAACTCCAGAAACCTGCTTTAGTCCCGGGCTTCAGCCAGCAGAATCGCAACATTGTAAGCAAAGGCCAGAAACCTACTTTCAGCAGCAGAGGCCTCAGAGCTGGAGCCAAGCCTCAAAGCTAAAGCTGTCCCAGAATAAAAAAAAAAAAGAAAAGAAAAAAAGGAGCGGTTGGGAGCTTCAGTCACCCTCAGCCTGAAAACAGCCCTCAGCCCCTCTCCCAGACTGGCCAGGCACCCCAGTGGGGACCCCCACCCTGAAGGATGTGTGACCAGCTGCAAACAGCCATCATCCCCTCACCCAGGCTGGCCAGGCACCCCAGTGGGACCCCAACCCTGATCCAGGACACCCTTCAGAACAAACCAGCCGGCACCCACCCGTGCACCAGGCCTCTACCCTATATAGTAAAAGGGTAATATGCCTCCCAGCACTGGGATCAGCAGAGCCGCGAGGTCTCCCGGCACCAGGATCAGTGTGACAGGGGGCAGCGCCCAAACCCCCTGATTGCCCTGCGGCTCTGTGTGTGACAGGGGGCGGGGCCACAACCTCCCTATCCACCTTGCTCTGTTCATGACAGGGGAAGGCACCCCAACCCCCTGATCGCCCTGTGGCTCTGTGTGTGACAGGGTGTGGCGCCCCAACCCCTTGATTGGCCCTGCCCTGAGTGTGACAGTGGCAGCGCCCCAACCCCCTGATCGGCCCTGCTCTGTGGGTGATAGAGGGCGGCGCCCCAACCCCCTGATGGGCCCTGCTCTGTGAGTGACAGGGGGCAGTGCCCCAACCCCCTGTTTGGCCCTGCTCTGTGCATGACAGGGGGTGGCACCACAACCTCCCCATCGACCCTGCCTTGAGTGTGACAGGGGATGGTGCCCCAACCCCCCAATCGGCCCTACCCTGAGCGTGACTGAGGGTGGCATCACAACCTCCCGATCGCCCTGCTCTTTGCATGACAGGGGGCGGCGCCCCAACTCCCCAATCAGCCCTGCTCTGAGCCCGACCAGGGGCTGCACCTAGGGATTGGGCCTGCCCTCTGCCACCCAGGAGCAGGCCTAAGCCAGCAGGGCGTTATCTCCCGAGGGGTCCCAGACTGCGAGAGGGCACAGGCCGGGCTGAGGGACCCCCCTCCCCGCCAAGTGCACAAATTTTTGTGCACTGGGCCTCTAGTATGTATATAATATATGTACAATATATACATATTTATTTTTGTTTTGTTTGTTTTTTGTCGTTAATCTGAGGTTATTTTCACCATTAATTTGAGACAACCAGGGACGGAGGAGTGGGAGTGAGAGAGACATCGATTGGTTGCCTCCGGCACACGCTGAACCCTGCAACCCATGTGCATATCCTTGACCAGGAATTGAACCTGAGACCTTTGGGTCTGGGGTGTCGACGTTCTAACCATTGAGCACACTTGCCAGGGCTCATTTAACAATTATTGCTAAAACACCTACTATGTGCCATCAAGAGTTAAAAAGCAACTCAACTGTAAGGAAAACATGAGGAAAAACCTCACAGGTAAATTTGGAGCACTTAAAGGAGCTTCTCTATGGATAATTTCTAGAGACCGTGACTTCTCGAAATGTTCTGTAACTGACATTTGCTAGATTGCTACTTGTCCCAAGCAAGCTGAAAAATGCCCTCTGCTGGAAGATGCAGTCCAGCCTCTTTCCATGGGTGCCCTGAAGGGAATAGGTTTGGCCCAGGGAGGACCCAGTGTAGGGGCTGGGAGGTCAGTGTGAAGAAAGCAGCAACTTTTTAGAGGAACCATTCATATTGGTTTTCCTTTGAAACTTTATCCCTAAATTGCATTTACAATTTGGAAATTTTTCTTAGTTCCAAATACTTTGTTTTCATTTTTTGGAGATAGAAAACCATGAGAAATTTCAAGCTGGAAGGAAGAATGTGAACCTTTGGCTCTTATTCCATGAACTTCTGTCAGTGCTTGAAGTTATGCATATTTTCACTTCTGCCACTTATAAACTACTTAGGCATTATTGTTTTCCTTACTGTCTCTTTTTTAATCATGCATTTATTCATCCCATGTTTAGAAAGCAAAATAATTTCAATAAGCACCGCTAATCCATTTTTTTTGTCCACCGATACGTTTGAGGAAAATCTGTAAGTACATAATTTTTTATTTTCTTATTTTTGACTTTGTTTTTGAAGTCTTTCTTGAGCACCGACTATGTGCTGCTTGGAATAAATGACAAAAAGAGAAATAAGCTAGTCTTTGTGTGTAAGAGCCCATTATTTGCATAGTGCTATAAAAATGTTATATGATTCTTAGGAAATTGAAAATCATAACTGCTTTTAATAGTTTACAATCAATGTTATTTAAGCAAAGCTATCATAGGTTAATGATAATTTACATTAACAAATACTAATAGTATAACTAGTGGTCAAACTTCAGAATCATACGGAGGACTAGTTACAACACAGGTTATGCCCTCATCCCCAGAGTTTCTGATTCAGTACATCTGGGGTGGAATAGAAGATTTTTGAGTCTGACAAGCTCCCAGATGCTATTGCTGCTGGTACCAGAAACATGGTTTGACTTCAATCAGGACTCCACAAACTAAAGGCATGGACTATATCCAGCCAGCACCTGGGTTATTTTTTGTAAATAAAGTTTTATTAGAGCACAGACACACCCATTTATGTTTCCTATGGCTGCTCTTGTACTACTGTGACAAAGTCACATAGTGACAGAAGAGACCTTCTGACCCACAAAGCCTAAAATATTGACTATCTGGCCTTTAAAGGGAAAAAATACTGACTCATGATTTAAATTATCATTGTGTTTTCATCTGGGATTCTTGTTTGAAACTACACCTGTGATTTTTAATTGAATACTCTCTTTATAATCACAAATCTAAAGCAAGAATTACCTACTTACAGCTTTTTGGGGGTACACACTATGCTGTTTTATGGATTTAATAAACTGGTTCCAGAAAGCATTCACTGAAAAATAAAATAGAAATTTCTTTTCACTCCTTCAGAGTGTAACTATGCCAGTAAGAAAAAGAAAATAAATACTACAGTTTAAAGGGTTAATTAGTTTGAAACCAGACCTAATGGTATTATTTGACATGTCAACTTAAAAATTCTAGACATTTAATATTAGCTGATAAGAGTTGGGAAGAAGATAGAGAGGATGGCAATTTTCTCTACCATTTTTTCCCCCTGAAATATATTGATACCTTTCACTTCTCTCAAAATAAGGGTGTTTAGCCCTGGCCAGCTGGTTCAGTTGGTTGGAGCATCATCCCAGGTTTCAACTCCCAGTCCTAGCATGTTCAGAAGGCAACAGATCAATATTTCTCTCTATTTTCCTTCCTCTTTCTAAAATCAATAAACATATTCTCCAGTGAAGATAAAAAAAAAATCAATGAAAACATATCCTCGGGTGAGGATTAATAAAATAAATAAATAAGGGTGCATAGAAAGTGCCTTTGAGATAGTATCAGAAATGAATTTAGTTCTTTATAAATTAATCAAAAACTTCAGAAATAACATAATCAGTATCTAAGGTTACAAATGATTCACACAAAAAAGGTAAGTGAATATTTTAATTTTTTTTCATGTCTTTCTCCAAATAAGCCTCTGTCGAAGATAGTTGGCTTTCTGCACTCTGCGGGCCTTTGATTTGGAACTGCATCACTTGAGCAGAGAGGCCGTGTGGAAACCTCCCTTTAAAAAACAATTATTTATGGCAGAGAGGAAGAAAGAGATAGAAACATCAATGATGAGAATCACTGATTGGCTACCTCCTGCACACCCCCAACTGGGAATGGAGCCTGCAACCTGGAACCGGAATTGAACCCGGGACCCAGTCCGCAGGCCGGCTCTCTATCCACTGAGCCAAACCAGCTGGGGCAGAGCCTCCCTTTTTGTCTGGTGCAGATTCAAGCAGAGATGGTAAAGTTCCCGACTCCACAGCTGATTGCCTTCCCCAATTGCAAGAAAGGTGGAGAAGGGAGTAGGAGTTGTTCCTAGAAACTTAATCCGGAGCAGAGTTTTCTAGACCCTAGTCACTTAAAAAACAACTTTAAAATAGAAACAGTATCAGTTTTGTGACTTCTTACTATATATTTTTTTTCTTATGTTTCAAAACAAAGAGGTTTTTCAATATATATTCCACTGGGACATGAATTAAATACAAACGTGAAAGCAATAAAATTACAAACAAAAAAAAGAAAAAAAGAAAAAGAAAAGGAAGACATCAAACTTTAAACCTCGGAGGATTGAAAGAGGCTTAGCATTGGCTCTTAAGCTCTCCGTAATAAGTTTGAACGTGAGGAGCAACAAATGTATCCACAGTAGAAAACATCGGAATTCCAAAGGAGCACAACATGTACCTGCCTATTGTTAAGTGTAACTTTTATTATTTGAGATGCAAAAAAGTCTAGACTTTATTATCCTGATGTGGACTGAATTGTGCTCCCTCAAAAGTCCTTTGTTGAAACTCTAGCCCCCAATGTAATTGCATTTGAAGACAGGGCCTTCAAGAAGATACTTAAGGTAAAATGAAGTCAGAAGGGTGGGACCTTAAATCCATAGGAGGGGGCTTAAGTTTAAAAGAAGACATACCAAAGATCTCTCATGTGAGGACACAGAGAGCGTGGTCATCTGAAAGCCAGGAAGATAGGTCTCACCAGAAACCAACCTTGTTGTACCTTGATCTTAGACTTCCAGCCTTTGGAATGGTGAGAAAATATATGTCAGTAGTTTAAAAGACTGTTATTTTGTTATGGCAGCCTGAGCGGACTAATATGTGTCTGTTGTGCAAACACACCTTAGCAGTAATCAAAGGCAACCATTGTTTTTTGCAAAGGTGTTCAAAAACAAATCATGAATATTTTAAAGAAAAGGCATCAGAATTTTTTAAAAATATATTTTATTGGTTTTTTACAGAGAGGAAGAGAGAGGGATAGAGTTAGAAACATCGATGAGAGAGAAACATCAATCAGCTGCCTCCTGCACACCCCGACTGGGGATGTGCCCGCAACCAAGGTACATGCCCTTGACTGGAATTGAACCGGGGACCTTTCAGTCCACAGGTCGATGCTCTATCCACTGAGCCAAACCGGTCGGGGCAGAATTTTTATATCGAAATATATATATATATGTATATATATATAATGTTAGAGGAGGAGAAGTAGACAAACATGAAAATAACAGCATGCCAAAGACATCCTCCTTGCCCTAAGGGATGGGAATTCAGTAGAGGAGACAGAGATATAGAGGAATAATTGCCATACAGTAGGATAGTATATCTAGTCTATCAGTTTTTTGTTGCTGCCATAACAAGTTACCACAAGCTAACAGGCTTAAAACAAAAGGTATCTAACAGTTTGATAGGTCAGAAGTCTAACATAGAATCACCTGGCTAGAACCAGGCCTTGGGAACCGCATTCCTTACTGGAGGCTGGAGGGAGGAATTTGCTTCCAAGCTGACTCTGGTTTGGAGGAATATTCAGTTCTAAGAGAGTCGGGCAAGATCCTTTTCTCATTGCTGAATGGCAGTAGGGGCCATTCTTAGCGTTTAGAGCAGTGGTTCTCAACCTTGGCTGCACATTAGAATCACCTGGGAATCTTTTTAAAATCCTGATTTCTGGGCCTCATCCTCTGGAAATTCTGTTTCTTTGTTACTAATGTTGTGGCCCCACGCCATAACAAAGAAACAGAATTTCTGGAGGATGAGGCCCAGAAATCAGGATTTTAAAAAGATTCCCAGGTGATTCTAATGTGCAGCCAAGGTTGAGAACCACTGGTGTAGAGACTGCCTGTGTTCACTGTCCCATGGCCCCCTTCATCATGAAAGGCAGAAAAGTCAGATCCAGTCCTTCTCACACGTCGAATCTGTCTGACTTCCTTTCCTGTTTCATCTCTCTTGCCTGACCCTTTTACCTTTTTCTCTGGCTTTTAAGATCTTGTGATTATGTTGGGCCAGCCCTATCTTAAGGTTAGCTGATTAGGAATCTTAATTCCACCTGCAGAGTCCCTTCACGGCAGAACCTAGATTAGAGTTTGGATAGCCTGTTGATGAGCATCTTGGGGGGAGGGTGAACATCTCTAGAATTCTGCCTCCACAGATAGTATCTGTGGACATGTTACTTGGAGGTTACATTCAGAACTCTGCACCAGGTTGTCCAAGAGTTGCACTCAACCACTAATATTGTCATTGCGATGCCTGACACACCAATCTTTTTGCCACCACTGAGGTGGCTATTTTCAGCACCATGACTCCTATCACAGGAGGTTATTTAGAGAAAGATCATTTTAGCTTTACTCTTTTCTTTAGCAGCTTCCTTGTCCTGGGACTCAAGCAGGAGTCCTTGGGCATTTGGCCAGAGAGCAATCTGATATAAAAATACTGTGCATAATGTTTTCCCTGTGACGACAATCCTTTATCCTTGAAACCATCTTCTGCACATCTGTTTTCTCCCCTGAGAATGTGTTCTTCTCCAGAAGGCCTCTTGTTCTCATGTCAATAGTCTCCTGCCATTCCTACCTTTTCGTATAGATAGGTTTGCTGAGATATGTCCGAGTATTAGGACAAACAGAAATCCAGTTAATAGTGAAATCCTTGATAGACCATGCAGCCAAGATGTACACTGCAATCTCCATTTTCCTCAGATTGTGTGTATAATTTGTTTGGACTCCCCATTACATGGTCTGTGAGAATTCAAAGCCCTCCCAATGGTTTGCACAATTTCCCCTCCAGCACACTTCCTCTTGGTCCTGCCTCTCCCTTTCCCTATATTCCTATGCTTATCAGTTAGGGCTTGCTTTCAGCAGTGTGTGACAGAAACCCAGCAGCAATGGCTCCATCAAATAGGGGATAATTGTCCTCAGTCTGGCTCTATCATGTCTTCATTGCCTCTGGTCTTTTCTTCTTTCTGCTCCTCCACCCCCAGTGGATGGCTTTTCTCCCTCTGGTTGCAAGATGGCTGCGTCACCTTCAGTGTCCCAACTGCACTTGCAATAGGAAAAAGGAAAAGGGGGAGTTGAAGAGCCACCTACCTACCAAACCCCAAATCGCCAGCAGTCCTCCATGTGTTCTCCATTGGTGTGAATTGTTACCAGTCACACTTAACCCTGAATAAAAGAATGTTCTGTTAATGAAGAAGAAGAGCGTATGGTTACTCACTGAACATCAGCCGTGGCTGCCACAACGAGCTTCTTCTCCCTTCTAATTTAAACCAACTTGCGCAAACTGGCCTGCCATTCGTCAGTTCCCACCAAAGATCACGCCACACCAACATTTCAAGAGTTTAATACTCTTAAGGAAGAACTGAGGTATCTTCCAGGATGGAGTTGTTTATCAAATGTCTTGCTGGCTCCATAGACTACTCTCTGTTACTGCTCATTTCCCATGACCTGGGCCATTCTCTCTTATACAGAATTCCTAAGATAAGTGCCGATGCCAGACATTAATACAGTAATTTTTCACTCTGCTACATACGTGGTGCATTGATGTAAAGAAATAGATTTTTTACAAAAAGGAAACATTCATGCCTTACATTTACCTTGTCAAATAATATTGTTTCCCACATTCCCATCACTGCAATCTTCAGGAAGTCAATATCACCATCCGAACTGAGGAAAACTGTTGTCATGCTATAGTTTAAAACTAGTCGTGTGGACTTCAATAGATTTCTAAAATCCAGCAGGGTGGTATCAGCTTGATAGTACAGAGTATAAAGCTATTACATGAGAAGTTAGTAGACTGGTTCTCTCCCCTCTCCCCCTCCCCCGTAACAATAAAAACAAACTTTAAGGTCCAAAAATGTTCTGAATTGTGAAGGTAAAAAATACTTGTAATCATCCATTGTTTTGCCAGAAAAGGAAATATGAGAAAAGGAAGAAGGAGATGGGAGGAGGGAGTTATAGAGAAGCAGGCAGGTAAGAAGAGGCAGAGAAGAAAGGAAAGAAAGAATGAGGAGGAGGGGGAGAACATGCAACCTAATCTGGCAGACAATTATAACCGAATAGTAGGTAAGACCAAAGGGAGAATGTAATTACCTCACACTCTTCTTTTGGATGTAGGTAGGCAGTTCTGTCTTGTTTGTAAAGCCGCAGCAAAAGGTCAGTCCCCTGGGAGACTTAGATACACTCACTTTCACTTTTCTGCCACATTACAGGATGTTCCTTTAACATAAAGGCACTAGTTCATATTAGAGAATTTGTTCCTCTGTCATTGTGCTGGGGTTATCCTTAGCCACCCTTCCAAGAGGTGCTTTAGGAAACACCACCTCTCCAGGGGAGCTTTCAAACCTTTGCCCACCCAGTCCAGTCCGTCACAAATTCATGTTTCAGTTATGTGCTTTTTCTATGTGTTCTTATACTTCCTATGTTTTTTTTCTTCCAGATGTAACTTTATATAAGTGTAATTATTCATTTTATAAGGTATTAGGTCAATAGTTTATTGGGTATATATTATGAAAATATGCACTGTGATGGATTATAGGGTCAAAGATGAATGAGAGAGAGAGTTGCTTTCAAGGAATGAATAGTCTACCAGGGCAGATAAATAAAAGGAAAAGATAAATGCTATAAGATATGCAGGCAATTCTATGGGAGCAAAGAGGAGAGTTATCTAAATAAAACTAAAGGAGTTAGAGATGGTTTTCCAGAGAAGGCTCCTAAGATAAGACCTGAAGAATAAGAATCATCTAGCAAAAGAGAAGGTACAAGCAGAGGGTACATCATAGGCAAAGATATATGGCACAGGTTGGGCTGTGAGAAGTCAATGTGGCTGCAGGGGAGGGCTATCCTGGCAATGGTGGGCAAAGGATGTTTGTTCATGATGGTTGTGTGTCTCAAGTTCAAGTTTCTACTGAGACCTATAGAAGCCATGAGAGGTTTTAAGTAGGGGTTTGACAAGATCATTCACACATGGATGCCACAAAAATGCATTTGTTTTTCCTTTGAAATATTGATTTAAACATGATACTGAATTAAAATCATATATTTTCTGTTCTGTCTTGTCTATTAGACTATGAATTTCTTAGAAGGCAGGGACAATGTTTTCTTTGTATCTCTTCACTTAACAAAGCTTTCACACACAGTAGGTAGGCATAAATGTCTTTTGAATAAATGAATAAAAATATGAATAGGGGAAGTTGGATGAAAAGAAAAGTGAACTAGTTAAATATATTCGGAAATGTTGTTAAACTACAAACAGAATGGGAAAGGCTGATACTTCAATGTCTCTAAAAGCAAAACTGATGCTTCCCAATCCTGAAGATACTGTGGCTTGAGGCATGGAGCTATTTTTCAATGTCTTAAATCTTGAAGGTAAAAATACTTTTACAGTATGATGAATAGAAATTGTTAACAAATTTTGGCAAGTAACAAGATGAATTGTTAAAAAGTATTTTCTTCCTAATGCTATTATAAAATGCAAATACTACTATTATCATTAAACTGTATGATAGTTTAATCATTAAACTATAATATTAATAACACAATATCCTCCTATTCAATTCTATTTCATTTTATCTTAATCTGTTTTTTATTGACATATAATTGACATATTCTATTCTGTTAGTTTCAGATGTACATCAGAGTGATTCATCATGACTTATTTATTTTGTATACTTGCCCTCCTCCCCCCCCCCCCCCCGCCCAATTCCTTCCCCACCTCTGGTAATCAACACTTTGTTTCCTTATCTAGGAGTTTGTTTCTGTTTTGTTTTAATTATTTGTTTGCTTTGTTTTTCAGATTCCACATTTCAATTTAATTGAAATTCTATAGCATTTGTCTTTCTCTGACTTATTTCACTTAGCATAATACCCACTAGGTTCAAGATTTTATTCCTTTTTTGGCAGAATAATATTTTATGGTATATATCGATGTATATATATCTATATATAGAAAAGACTAAGCAATTATCCAACTGTTTCACCATCCAACCAGTAGCTATGATGCACAATGACCACCAGAGGGCAGATGCTCAATGCAGGAGCTACCAAGCTATGTTGACTTGGCAGCTATGGATCTCCGGTGACACACCCAGAACTAGAGAGGAGGGAGCCCGATTCTGGGGTGCATCACCCCCGAGAACCACCCTCTTGCAATCCGGGATCCCTCAGGGGATGTCAGAGAGCTGGCCTGATCCCCGCAGGCCAGGCCAAGGGACCCCACTGGTGCACAAATCTGTGCAGCGGGCCTCTAGTATATATATGTAAATAATGCAATGAATAAATAAATAAATAAATAAATAAATAAATAAATATGAATTAGTGTTTGCTTTCTTCAAATAAATACCCAGAATTTGTATTGCTAAATTATACAATAGTCCTATTTTTAATTTTTTGAGAAAAACATGATTTTCAATAAGGAAAAAAAATCTTTGGTTAGGGCAGGGACATTTTTTTGAGGTAAGTATTTATACCTAAATTGTATGTAACATTTAGGTTTCTAGATTTTACACCAGATATACTACCCATCCTGTTCCACTTTTAGGATTGTGTAAAGGAGCAAGTAATAACCAGCTTCCATATTTGTAATCTACACTAATAAAAGACAAACATGCAAATTGAACATACCTTCTCTATGCCTTAAGCCACGCCCACCAGCCAATCAGAGTGACTATATGCAAAATAACCCAACCAAGATGGAGGCCAGCAGCCACGGAGCTGGAGCGAGCAGGAGGCTCAGTTGCCCCAGTGGTGGAGGAAGCCAAGCTTCCCGCCTGCCACAGCCTGGCTCTGAGCTCCACTCAAGGCTACAAAGTTTCAATTATAGAAGGTAAATAAATCCCAGAATATAAAAAAAGAAAAGTAAAAAAGGAGAGGCTGGGAGCTTCCATTGCCTGGGGGACTTGGCCAGCCTGAAAATGACCCTCAGCCCCTCACCCAGACTGGTCAGGCACCCCAGTGGGGACCCCCCACCCTAAAGGGGGTTTGGCCAGCCTGCAAGCAGCCATCAGCCCCTCACCCAGGCTGGCCAGGCACCCCAGTGGGGACCCCCACCCTGAAGGGGGTGTGACCAGCCTGCAAACAACCATCAGCCCCTCACCCAGGCTGGCCAGGCACCCCAGCGGGACCCCCACCCTGATCCGGGACACCCTTCAGGGCAAACCAGCTGGCCCCAATCCATGCACCAGGCCTCTATCCTATCCTATATAATAAAAGGGTAATATGCAAACTGACCCTAACAGCAGAAAGACTGGGAATGACACACATTGACCACCAGGGGGCAGATGCTCAATGCAGGAGCTGCCCCCTAGTGGTCAGTGTGATCCCACAGGGGAGCTCTGCTCAGCCACAAGCCAGGCTGATGGCTGCCAGTACAGCAGTGGTGGTGGGAGCCTCTCCCGCCTCCTCAGCAGCGCTAAGGATGTCAGACTGCAGCTTAGGCCTGCTCCCTGCTGGCAAGTGGACATCCCCTGAGGGCTCCCGGGCTGCCAGAGGGATGTCTGATTGCCAGCTTAGGCCCAATTCCCCGGGGAGTGGGCCTAAGCCAGCAGGTGGTCTTCCCCTGAGGGGTCCCTGACTGCGAGAGGGCACAGGCCGGGCTGAGGGTCCCCCCCCCCCCCACGAGTGCACAAATTTTTGTGCACCAGGCCTCTAGTCTATATATATAGAAGCCTAAGCAACCATTCCACTGTTCAACTGGTAGCTATGATGGGCACTGCCCACCAGGGGGAAGACGCTCAATGCACAGGCATGGAAACATGCAACAGACTGATGAATCTCAGAGGGAAGGGGGGGAGGCGAGAGGGCAGGAAGAGATTAACCAAAGATCTTATATGCATACCAGAAGCGCAGTGCACAGATTCGTGTACCAGTGGGGTCCCTCAGCCTTGCCTGTGGGGATAGAGCTGAAACTGGCAGTCTGACATCCCCCAAGGGATCCTGGATTGCTAGAGGGCACAGGCCAGGCCGAGGGACCCCACCAGTACACCAATCCTTGCACCGGGCCTCTAGTTTTATTTGTATTTCAGGAAGGGTAAATACATGCAAAAATAGTAAGTGGAAAAAAAATAGTAAGTGGAAAATGGCTATAATCTCTTTTAATTAACCATGACAGTGAGAATTCTAGTTATTTAAGACCAAAAATCTCTAACTAAGATTGAACCACATATTTGTTGTGCTAGAATCTTAAACTACTGGCCTAATTCTTAGGGAAAGAACAGCTTCAAGGTAACTAGTCTTGCAAACTCGCATTTATAAAATACAACAAATTTTATATAAGGTTATAATCTTTATTACAAGGACCTTCAAATGCTTTATGGGCAGATTAATCCTCATAACCTCCATTTGGGATATGGCAAGTATTGTCTTCATCTTATGGAGTGACAAATGGAGTCATCTAAAGGTCTTGGCTTGTCTCCAGTTAACAAACTGGAACCTGAAAGGGAAGAAAAAAAGCACCTTAAATCTGCTGCCTTTTCAGTCACTAAAGCTTGGCAGCCATCTAGACGGTAAATTATAACATTTATTCCCTCCTGAAATTTATTCATGGAAGATGTTTCCCTATTGGTAGATTTCAAAATGTATGCTGCTTAGGAAAGAAACATGTTTTTCTCTTCCTGGGATTTTCCCTAGTTGAATTTGAAAATGCTAATGGTAAAAAACAAAAACACAAAATCCCACCAACTTTGCTGTCTCATTTAAAAAAAAAATTAAATGAGTGTATCACTTAACAAAGTTTGTATTTTAAAAGCCTGCTCTTCATGCTTCAAGTTATTATTTTTGTTTAAAAAATTAACTACTTTTATTAAAATGTCTATTAAATATATCATGCATTCATATAAAACTATAAATATGACATACATATGGTAAAAAGATATATGTATGCTGCAAAAAAATAGTAAAACCAACAACTCTATATCCACAACCCAGCTTAAGAAATACATTGCCAATAACTCTGAAGCTCTCTTTCTTCATCCCCAGGGTTAACCACTGAATGATGTGTTTATCATTTCTTTGATTTTCTTTATAGCCTTACTGCATCTGAATGTATTGCCTAAACAACAACAAAAAATATTGTTGAATTTTGTCTGTTTTTGAACTTCATATAAATGGAATTATACCATATGTATTCTTTTGTGATTTACTTATGTCATTTTAGCTCTAGTACTTAATTTCATTATGTATATACTATAAATTGTTTTTCCATTATATTGTCAATTGACATTTCTATTATTTCTACTTTCTTGCCATCACAGACAATGTTGCTATGGAAATTTCTGGAAGTAATTCTTATCTTAGCTTGAGTTCCCCCTAAATCTGCTTCTTGTATTAGATAGTTTATTTAGAAAGTCATCTGAGAACCAAGAATAAGGAACCAGGAATGTAAAACAGAGAAGGAGAGGATGTTGTCTGTAATGGATTGAATGTTTATGTAACCCCCAAATCTGTATGTTGAAGCCCTGACCCTAGTGTGACTGAATTTGGAAATAGGGCATTTAAGGAAGGTTAAATGAGGTCTAAGGGTGTGTCCTTATAAGAAAAGGCACCAGAGATCTCTTCTCTCTCCCTGCCTTGGGAGGATCATCAAGCAGATGGCCCTCTAGAAGCCAGGAAGAGAACTCTCACCAGAAACTGAATCTGCCAGCATATTGATATGGGACTTCCAGCCTCCAGAACTATGAGAAAATATATTCCTATTGTTTAAGCCACCCACTCTGGCATTTTGTTATGACAGTTTGAGCAGACTAAGGCATTGCACATCACAGTGAGCGAAGGCAGAAAGGCGCTCTGGCTGGAGCGAAGGCTGTGCCGGCAGCCAGGGGAAGGAAGGCCCATTCTTGCACGAATCTTCATGCATCGGGCCTCCAGTGTTTGTATAAAGTAAGGGTCAAACTTCATTCTTTCACATGTCTATATCCAGAACCCTTTGTTGAAAACACTATTCTTTTTCCACTGAGTTGTTGTGGCTCCCTTGTTGTAAATCAATTGACCGCAAGTATGAGGATTTACTTAGGGACTCTCATTTTATTTCATTGATCTATATGTCAGTTCCACATTGCCTGAGTCTTTACCTTTGTTCTTCCTTTTCAAGATTGTTTTGGCTATTCTTGATCCCTTGCATTTTAGGATCGGCTTTTCAATTTCTGCAAGGAAGCTAGTTGGGATTTTGATAGGGGTTGCACTAAATCCATGGTCGGCAAACTGCGGCTTGCTAGCCACATGCGACTCTGGCCCCTTGAGTGTGGCTCTTCCTAAGCCTTAGGAGTACCCTAATTAAGTTAATAACAATGTACCTACCTATATAGTTTAAGTTTAAAAAATTTGGCTCTCAAAAGAAATTTCAATCGTTGTACTGTTGATATTTGGCTCTGTTGACTAATGAGTTTGCTGACCACTGCACTAAATCTTTAGATCAATTTGAAGGAGTATTGCCATGTTAACAATGTTAAGCTTTCCAATCCTTGAATATGGTATAACTTTCCATTTACCTAGGTCTTCTTTCTACAGTGTTAGTTGTTTTCACTATATAAGTCTTACACTTCTTTTCTTAAATTTATTCCTAAATAGTGAATTCTTTATATGCTATCAAAATTTCACTTTCAGATTGTTCATTCCTAGTGTACAGAAATAAAATTGATATTTGTATATTGATCTTATACCTACAACCTTACTAAACTTGCTTATTAGTACTAATAATTTATAATGGATTCCTTAAAATTTTATATGTGCAAAATCATGTCATCTGTGAATATAGTTTTATTTCTTACTTTCCTGTTTGGATGCTCTTTGTTTCTTTTTCTTGCCTAATTGTACTGACTAGAAACTTTTGTACAATACTGAATAGAATTGACAAAAACAGATATACTTGTCCTGATTTCAATGAGAAAGCTTTCAGTCTTTCACCATTAAGTATGTTGGTGACTGTGGGTTTCTTGACAATGCTCTATATGAGATTGAGGACATTCTGTTCCTCTCTTAGTTGGTGAGCATTTTTAATCAGGAAAGGGATGTTGAATTTTTGCAAATGCTTTTGAAGCTTCTATTGAAATGATTATATGGCATTTGTCTTTAATCCTATTAATATGATGTATTACATTGATTGATTTTCATTGGTTGAACAATGTTGCACTCCTGTGTTATATTCCACCTGGTAATAGTGTACAATCCTTTTTATATGTCACTGGTTTGGTTTACTAGTATTTTGTAGAGAATGTTCCTGTGTACTTTCATAAGGAATATCAGCCAGTACTCTTTTTAAAAAATGAGATCTTCTTCTGGTTTTGGTATGAGGGCATGACTGAATTCTTAGAATGAGTTATAAAATGTTACTTTCTCTTCCAGCTTTTTGAATGAGTTTGTTAAAGATTGTTATTCATTCTTACTTAAACATTTAGTAGAATGTGAATTGTGAATAGATTTTGCCCACAGATGTTCTATCCATTATGGTACATTGGGTGTTGAAGTATGCATGTACTGTATTATTGTTGAATTACCTATATATCCCTTCAAATTTGTATGTCTTATGTCTTTTCTATTCCTTGTTTCTTCCATTATTACACTTTTTTGTGTTAAATAGATATTTTCTAACATACCCTTTTCATTCCTTTATTTCTTTCATATATAAAAATAAATACCTGTATTTATTTATATACAACCTCTCAGATTATAATTATCACCTTAATTTATAACAATTTAGATTAATACACATTTATTTTCAATACTATCCAAAAATTTAGTTCCATATACATACATTCACTCTTCCCTCCATTGTGCTATTATTTCCATTGAAATTACATCTCTATATAAGTCCATCAACTGTTTCATCATTATTGCTTTATATAGTTGTTTTTTAAAAATGTTAAGAGAAAAAATAGAAAAAAACAAAATACATTTATATTATCTTTTATATTTACCTTTATATTTACCTTTTTAAAAAATATATTTTTATTGATTTCAGAGAGGAAGGGAGAGGGAGAGAGAGATAGAAACATCAATGATGAGAGAAAATCATTGATCAGCTTCCTCCTGCACACCCCACACTGGGATCAAGCCCACAACCCGGGCATGTGCCCTTGAGTGGAACTGAACCTGGGACCCTTCATTCCACAGGCTGACACTCTATCCATTGAGCCAAACCGGCTAGGGCACCTATATATTTACTTTTGTCAGTGTTCTTTATTCATGTGAATTAGGGTTAGTCTAATGTTCTTTTATCTTATCCTGAAAGATCTTTTCACTTTTTTTGTAAGGATGGTCTGCTAGCAACAAATTCTCTTAGTTTTGTGTTATCTGGGATGGCCTTAATTTCTCCTTTGGATTTTAAAAGTTTGTTTTGCTGGATATAAAATTCTCATTTCATAGTCTTTTTCTTTCAGCATTTGGATATATAATCCAATTGCCTTGTGGCTTCATGATTTCTGATGAGAACTCAGACATTAATTTTATCAAGGATTCCTTGTACATGATGGGTTTCTTCTCTATTTCTGCTTTTAAGATTCTCTCTTGTCTTTTGACAATTTGATTATGATGTGTCTAGGTGTGGATCTCTGCGTTTATCCTACTTTAGTTTTTTGAGGTTCTTGTATTTGTAGGTTAACGTTTTTCAAGTTTGGGATGTTTTTTATCCATTGTTTCTTCAAATATTATTTCTGCCTCATCTCTAGTTTTCTGAGTCTCTGTTCCTTTTAAAAATGCTTTTAACTTTCTGTTCCTTGGACTAAACAATCTCAGTGGCCAATTTGCAAGTGTGCTTATTCTCTCTTTATTCAGTTTAAATCTGCTATTGAGACTACCTAGTAAATTTTTTTATTTCAAATAGTGTACTTGTTTACAATCTAATTTTCCCCACCAGAATGTGAATTCTTAAGAAGAAGGATGTGGTCAGATCATTTCTTTTTATCTCTAGCACTTGGTGTCTAGAACATAGTGGGTGATCTGTGAATACATTTGAATTAGTAAGTGAAGTATATTAAATAAATGTGAAAAAAGGTTCATATTCAAATATTAAGTACCATGCAAACACAGATAGACACAGTAGATTCTCTGGGAATTCCTATATCATTTAAAGAAACTGAAACTTTTTATTATATGGAATTAGCTTTAGAACAAATAAAAAGGTAACAAAGTTCTTAATTTTTTCTATAATAAATCTTATTCTATAAGACAGCATAGCATATTTATCAGAGTGAAAGCTTCTGAATGAGTCAGGCAAATTCCAGTTCTTGCTCTGCTGTTTACTAATTGTGTAACTTTGGTCAAGTGGTAACTTTTATTTTTTTATTTTATTTATTTTTTTTAAAATATATTTTATTGATTTTTTACAGAGAGGAAGGGAGAGAGATAGAGAGTTAGAAACATCGATGAGAGAGAAACATCGATCAGCTGCCTCCTGCACATCTCCTACTGGGGATATGCCTGCAACCCAGGTACATGCCCTTGACCGGAATCGAACCTGGGACCTTTCAGTCCGCAGACCGACGCTCTATCCACTGAGCCAACCCGGTTTTGGCTGGTCAAGTGGTAACTTTTAACTTAAATTTCCTCTCCTATAAAATAAGAAGTTATGCTATAAACATGAAATAGCATACAAATAGATGGAAAAGAATTGGCATAACTCTAGACATATAGGAAGCATACAATACATCATCTATACTAATAATAGAGGAATATGCAAATTGTCCAGGATGCCATCACAGTAACAGTAACAACCAAATAGCAGACTGCATGGGGTGAGCAGGTTGGCAGGAGGGGCAGTTAGGGGTGATCAGGCTGGCAAACAGAGGTGGTTAGGGGTGATCAGGCTGGCAAGCAGGTGAGTAGTTAGGAGCCAGCACTCTCAGATTGTGAGAGGAATGTCTGACTGCCAGTTTAGGCCTGATCCCGGGGATTGGGCCTAAACTGGCAGTTTTACATCCCCCAAGGGGTCCCGGATTGGAGAAGGTGCAGGCTGGGCTGAGGGGACCCCCCCCCCCCCCGTGCACAAATTTCATGCACTGGGCCTCTAGTATCATTAATAAAATGATTAGGATTCCACTAATAAGAAAACCATACATCAACCTCATCAATGTATATAGACATAAAATTCTTAAATAAAATGCTGTTTCATATAACTTAATAGATAAAAAATATTTCCTTATAACCAAATAATTTTTTCCCCAGAACTCAGGAATGTTTTAACATATGGGATTCTAATAATAGAACAAATTTATTTGCTTCTGTTCTTTTCTCTACATTTGGTTGGTATCATGTTGATAGCACTACCAGATTACTTCTCCTAAGATATTGTACACATTGCTTTGTTAATCTATAAGGTTCCCCCCTTCCCCATAGTATTTGCATAATCTGTAGAATCAAATGCTTAATTTTAATTCAAGCCCGCATCTATATTCTGGTTCTCAACATTTCCTTTATGTTTTTCTTCAGATATTTCCCCATGCTAACTTTGGACCTGAAATAATGTAGATCACCCTTCTTTTTCCAGCTGTCTTATGCTTTACTCTCTCTTTGCTTTTGTTCATGTTACACCAGACACCTCCACGATTCCTTTGGATCACTTCCCTAAATCTGTATACAGTCATACAACAATTACGTTTTTGCTGAATTTCCCTACTTTCACAGTTGATTGTCGATTTAATGCTGCTACTACCTGAAGGACCTTTCATGCCCTTTCTTTCACAGATTGCAGGCTTCTGCAGGAGAAAGGTCTAGCGGCGTCGGTAGACTCCATGTGCAATGCTTCAGGTTACTGAGAAAATATTTGCTGATTTTAGAGCCGTCTTTCTAAATCATACCTCGTAAAGGCTCAGACTGAGCGAGTGTTCTTTCCCAATCATAGAGAAGCCACTTGTCACTTGTTAGGGAACGTGATGTGCTCTAGTCACGTGCATCTGTTTCAAGTTACGCTCTAATATAAACCTAAAATTTCAAACTCTATGCTTGTTCAGAAGGTGAGTTTATCAAGGAGCCCATGTGTCTGTTCCACGGTATGATGGTTGCCATAGAAACGATCAGGGCTAAGTTATTAATTTGGTGATTTTAGGGTAAGGGGATGAAGAAGTTTAGAATGATATACTCTATGTAGTGTAAATATAAAACAGCAATTGTAAGAGAGAAAACTTAATGGGGGGGGATAATTGCGGAGTTTCTATTGTCTTTTCTCTTTATCTGGTGCAGGATATCTGGAGTGAGGAGAGTGCTGAAGAGATTCTGTTTTATTTGTTGTTGTTGTTGTTTATATATATATCTACCACCCTTTTCCAGGAGTAGCTGTTTTGTTTGTAGTATACAGGACTGAGAAAAAAAAATGAAATGAGGAAACATTGGCTATCTCCTTTCAGAAGGAGAAAACCAAATGCTTTTGTAGCTACTGTATGTTACCTGACAACAAAAAAAGTAGAAAAAACTGTTCTGCTCTTAGCAAGGATAGAACAGGAATCTTGTAAAGCATCAATAATAATTGAGAAAAAATAAAATGGATGGCTAGTGATCTCTTATGTTTCTTGTAAAATTTACTTCTTTAAAATTTTACTGCTTCATTCAGTAATGGCTATGTTTCTGATATTATAACAAATTATTTAATGTAGACATGTATCACTTTGACCCTCTCTCAGATACCTTATGTTACAGAAATGTAGATATCCGATCATAAAGATTTTAGAAGCTACCACTTTTCTTGTGACAGTATATTTGAAACAAAAGCAAAGGAACTATAAAGAAATAAACAGCTTCTTGAATATTGAACTTGTGAATCTATCTCTATTAAGTCATAATGTCAACATTCAGCAATCATGTCAAGAATTCTATCTTATATTTAATCAGAACCCTTATATTTCAACCTTTATTATGCAGTGTGTCAGTGAAGAATTCATCCTTTTGTCAGGATGGATTTACCATGCATAGATCCATTCCAAGGACCTAGGAGGGATTCTAGCATAGTTTGCACATACTCATATATTTTGTTATTTTAATTGCACTCAGTTAAAGTGCTATTACTTTGTGTTCACATGTACTATGTATTCATATATATATTCATATGTAATACATATGTAATAATGTAATAGAAATGCTCTGTACCTATTCTGTGACTACTGAGCACTTGAAATGTGGCTAAGGAATTGAAATATTAATTTTATTTTATTTTAATTGATTTGCGTTTACATCAACATTGCTGCACATTGCTAATAGCTCCCATATTGGACACCACCGTTTATGCTTTTAGTCAATTCTGAGATGACTCCTTCTGTCTTATCTGTATCTCTATGTAGTCACTGAATGTAGATTTTTATGTCTTTATGCATTGAAGTCCTAACTTATGACTAACATAACTATATTATTAAGAAGGTTCTGTTTTATTTTTAACTAGAGGCCAGATGCACAAAATTTGTGCAAGGGGCTCAGCCCTTGCCACCATGGCGGCTGCCTCTGCCTCGGCGTGGTGGCAGGCAGGGGTCTCAGCCTTGGCCCCTGCCACCACGGCTTTGTCTGGAAGGTTGTCTGGAAGGATACCCAGAAGGATGTCTGGTCTAATTAGCACATTACTCTTTTAGTACTATAGATAATATTTCAAATTAAGCATTATTATATTCTGATGATCATGTGGACATTTTTATAGTCAGGTTCTTGTTTATTGTGTTTATTGTTGGCAGGTGGTGGAAAGCTTAGAAAGATTTGTGAAAATGTCTCTTTCAAACATGCTTCTCAATATGATAAAACAATACATCTATGCTTTATTTTGGGGAAAAGATGCATAGAATGCACTCAATAATGCATTCTGTTTGCCTTAAAAACATTGTGCCTACTTGACAAAACTTTGACACATTCAACAGTGACTTTCTGCTATGTCAGAATTAATTTTATAGCTATAGCCAGATATTTCAAATGTTCTACAAGTTTAGAGTGATACCTAAGGCAGATGCAACCATGGCCTGGCCCCGGAAGGTGATTGTTTACACCCAAGAGCAATTCCTGGAATGTAACAGGAAGCCACACGTGACCACATAGCTGAGCTGGATATTTCTCCAGGCTTCCTGTTGGAGGAATGACTGTTTTTCATTGTCCTCCAGGCACAGAAGAAAATCATTCTGAAAACCATACAGAAGAAAATACTTATTTAACACAAATATGACTTCCCCATGTCTATGACTTATTATAGAATAATCTCTAGAAAACTATTACAACAGGAGTGGGAAAGCTAAACAAAACTTCAGAAAAATCAAGAGCAGTCTAGACATTGAGGCCCAGGATACTGCAAAATTACACAGAAATTCAATATTAGTATTGAAATGATTTCTCAATCTTTAGACCCACAAAAGTGTACATAAGCCTATAAATTTGATTCAGCACTTTTTTATTGTTACTTCCTCTCTATTTTCATGATATCCATATGTTTTTGTCTATTTTTCTCATGCCACTGGAGTGCAATGTTCATGCAGTTGTTTTTCTCTGTGTATACATAATGACAGATATAGGGATAAAACTGAAATAGGTCACCATCAAGATATTTTTTACTTTGTTTAATATGTCCTTAAGGCAAGTGAATGATGATATGCTTTTTCATTTTTTTCAATATTAGAATGAAACTAAGTACAAATGATGATATGTTTTTTCATCTTTTCAATTTTAGAATGAAACTAAATACATATATAGTGTACTATAACCCTGATAAACATATATGCACCCAATGCAGGAGCACCCAAATACATAAAAAAACTCCTGGAAGATATCAAGGGAGAGTCGACAACAATACAATCATAGTAGGGGACTTTAATACACCACTGGCATCACTGGATAAATCCTCTAGACAAAAAAACCAGCAAAGAAGCAGAAATCCTAAATGATTCACTAGATCAGATGGACTTAATTGACATCTTCAGAGCATTTCACCCCAAAGCCACAGAATATACGTTCTTCTCTAGTGCACGTGGGACATTTTCAAAAATAGACCACATATTGGGTCACAAGCAAAGTGTCCCCAAATTCAAGAAGATTGAAATCATATCAAGCATTTTCTCAGACCACAATGGCATTATATTAGAAATAAACTACAATAAAAACAATCCAAAACACTCAAACACTTGGAAGCTGAATAGCATGCCATTAAACAATGATTGGGTTACCAAATAGATCAAAGAAGAAATTTACTTAGAAACAAAACAACAACAACAAACAAACAAACAAAAAACACCACAAAGTAATAAAAGCCTTTTTGGAGGCCCAAAGTAAATTAATCTGATCTTTTGATTTTTAGATTCCTAACTTTTATGGCAGAATTAGCAGTTTCTGTGAAAATATAATCTCTTTCATCAAAGTTATATATGAATATAAAAAAAATCCTGGGAACAACCCAATGTTCATCAATAGGTAAATGTAGAAATAATTGTATTCATACAAATAAATATCATTTACATGAAAGGAATGCATGCCACAACATGGATGAATCTCACGGTGATTATGCTGAGTGAAAGAAGCCAGGAAAGAAAACATGTATTACTTATATAAATTTATATTTTTATTTGTAAATATAAATATATTGCTTACATAAATTTCTAGAAAACACATCCTACTCTATAGCGACAAGAATCAGATTAGTTGTTGCCTGGGCCTGGGGTAAAATAGGATATGGGAAGAGGTGTGTGAAGGAGGGACTACAAAAGACCAACAGCAAACTCTTGGTGGTCATGCCTATCTTAATTATCTTGTTTGTGGTGGTAGTTTCACAGCTGTATGTAACTTACCACATTGTGCAATTCAAACAAATGCAGTTTATTTTATGTCCGTTTTATCTCAACAGAACTGTTTAAAACGGATTTTAAAAGTTAAAAACTAGTACTCTAAAATTTTTGACTACTCAGAAAGAAAGACCTATATTCAATAATTTTTGCAGTCTCAGAAAGGAGACGAGGTAAGGTCCTAGTAAATGCTGAATAAAATACAAGAGATACCTCAAAGAAGCAAACAGTTTCCAGATGAGTGATGATGGAAACAAAGTGGGCGGGGGGAGTAAAAGTAACAGATAGTATGGCCGCCCTGTGTCTGTGAATGGCATCAATCTTAATTTATTCGTTAAAGCAAAATCCTTGGGCACCCTCCTGGACTTCTTCTCTCCCTGCTCTTTCATCCAATGAGCTGCAATTTATTTCCTGTCCTATACTAGATATATTCTAAATGCATCTTATTTTTGTCCTGTTTTCTCTGACTCATCACTTACTGCTTTGGTCAGATCTAAGGATGTTTCCAGTCTACAAGTACAGTCCTGTGCAGCTTAAGGATAGCGTTCTTAGGTGATTTTATCATGCGACATCATAGAGTGCAGTTACACAAACCTAGATGGTAGAACCTACTACCCTAATTGTTTGTGCTATACTTCTATATGATTTGCAGTGCGGTAGGTTTGTTTATACCTGCATCATCACAAAAATGTGAGTAAATGCAGGGTGCTACTATAACTGGGTTCCAAGGAAGATATCTGACTGGGTGGAGTGGGGGAGCTTTCTGGCTTTTTGACCACTGGCTCCTCTTAGGCTGCCCTTGGGAGGACTGACTGAGGGATAGGTGGAAGTACAGATGGGGGGGGGGGGGGGGAGGAAGAGGAGGAGGAGAAGGAAGAGAGGTAGGGGTGAGTTCCACAACAAAGTCAAATAGGACAGGACAGGCTACCTCGAAGACACATCTGTAGCCAGTGCTATGATGTTAGGATGGCTACCAGGTCACTAGGTGATGGGAACACTGTGTACATGCGTCCATCATTGTGAATCATCCTTAGGTGGTGCACGACTGTAGTTTCTAAGTAGTATTGAAACCCAGGGTCCTTATGACTTTGATGAAATTTAGCTTTAAATCCTAGCTCTAGAAATCATATCTCTCTTTCTATCTATACCCCTTAGAGACCTTGCCTTTTCCCAGGGTAATCAGCAACCCCCGAGGCAGCAGAAGACAGTAGCCTGGACCTGACTAATGATGAGGATCACAAGATCCAGACCTCTGGCAGGCTAAGGATAACATCTTGACTTAAGTTATGTTCCAGAGGCTGAGCCCTAAGGTGGAACCAGCCCACCCCCCCGCCCCCCACCCCCCAGCTACTTTCCTGTGAAACCAGATAGAGGGACACTGAAACCAACATCAGAACTGTCCTCAAGACCCAAAGAAATAACTGATTACTCTTAACTCACCTCTGATTGATCAGCTCCCAGCACAACCTCGAGCCCCTAACCTAGGGTGTCTTGTGACTTTGCCCTATATAATCTGTAATCTACACGCCATCGGGGGAGTTCAGGCTTTTGAGTGTTAGCTTCCCATTCTCCTGGGTGACGGCATTCATAATCAAATAGCCAATATTTCTCCACTGCAATCCTCAGTGTCTAGTTTTTGGCCCTGCTTGAGCCGGGCGGGTGACTGAAGTCTTTATGTTCTCTAAGTCTCTCTGTTTCCAGTCATCTTTCCTTCCAATTCATCCTCTATGTAACAAAGGGGAGCAGTTACCTGCAGGGGCCAGGAAAAGAAGCACCTCCCAAAAGCAAATGAGAGAGAGTTCCAGATGTAGGAGGCCAGGTGACAAGAGCTGTGGCCTTTGGTATCGGAATACAGCCATTCTGATCTATGGCTTGGAGGGAAACAGGGAATACTGACCTCATATTCTTCTTCTCCTGTCAGCCCCCTGCTCATGCCTCCTATTGGCTAAACCCAAACTGAGAGCCAGGGAGCCCATAAAGGTTGGCCTTCCAGGGCACAGAGCAGGGTGGAAGAGGGAAAGAATGGGTCTGGAGAGTCAAACCCAATATATTAGCACATTCTTCTGAATTATAAGATTGATTATATTATTCCCTTAAGAAAATAGCTTTATATGTGTTTTGGGGCTAGGGAAGACCTTTGCCCCTCATTTCAAAATTGAACGGTAATACTTCGTTCATATCACTAATATTTATTTGTAGGGAAATTATTTGCTGAATTAAATGAATGATAGCTCTAATTTATTACAAGCCCACGATGTGACAGGCACTCTCTTAAATCTAATCTAATAAAAGACAAACATGCAAATTGATCACACCTCCACCCACCAGCCAATCAGAGCGACTATATGCAAATTAACCCAATCAAGATGGCGGCCGGCTACCACAGAGCTGGAGCGAGCAAGAGGCTTAGTTGCCCCAGTGATGGAGGAAGCCAAGCTTCCCGCCTGCCGCAGCCGGCTCTGAGCTCCACTGAAGGCAATAAAGTTTCAATTATAGAAGGTAAATAAATCCCAGAATAAAAGAAAAAAAGAAGAGGCTGGGAGCTTCCTTTACCGGGGGGCTTGGCCAGCCTGAAAATGGCCCTCAGCCCCTCACCCAGACTGGCCAGGCACACCAGTGGGGACCCTCCTCCCTAAAATGAGTGTGGCCAGCCTGAAAACAGCCATCAGCCCCTCACCCAGGCTGGCCAAACCTCCATGGGGTGAGGGTCCCTGGGGGGGTGGGGCGGTTTGACCAGCCTGCAAGCAGCCATCAGCCCCTCACCCAGGCTGGCCAGGCACCCCAGTGGGGACCCCAACCCTGAAGGGGGTGTGACCAGCTGCAAACAGCCATCAGCCCCTCACCCAGGCTGGCCAGGCACTGCAGCGGGACCCCCACCCTGATCGAGGACACCCTTCAGGGCAAACAAACTGGTCCCCACCAGTACACCAGGCCTCTATTTTATATAATAAGAGAGTAATATGCAAACTGACCCTAACAGCAGAAAGACTGGGAATGACTGGTCACTATGACACAATGCAGGAGATGCCCCTGGTAGTCAGTGCACTCCCACAGGGGGAGCTCTGCTCAGCCACAAGCCAAGCTGCCAGCTTCCAGTAAAGTGGTGGTGGTGGGAGCTTCTCCCGCCTCCTCAGCAGCCCTAAGGATGTCTGACTGCAGCTTAGGCCTGCTCCCTGCTGGCAAGTGGACATCTCCAGAGGGCTCCCTGGCTGCCAGAGGGATGTCTGACAGCCAGGTTAGGCCCAATCCCCCGGGGAGTGGGCCTAAGCCAGCAGGTGGTCATCACCGAGGGTCCCAGACTGGGAGAGGGCACAAGCCGGGCTAAGGGCCCACCCCCACACCGAGTGCACAAATTTTTGTGCACCAGGCCTCTGGTATATATATAATGAGAATTCTCTCTCTCTCTCTCTCTCTCTCTCTCTCTCTCTCTCTCTCTCTCGATATATACATATATGCTAGAGGCCCGGTGCACAAAAATTTGTGCACTCGGGGGGAGGGGGGGTCCCTCAGCCTGGCCTGTGCCCTCTCCCAGTCTGGGACCCCTCGGGAGATAATGATTGCTGGCTTAGGCCTGCTCCTGGGTGGCAGAGGGCAGGCCCAATCCCTAGGTGCAGCCCCTGGTCGAGCTCAGAGCAGGGCTGAATGGGGAGTTGGGTGCCGCCCCTGTCATACACAGAGCAGGGCGGATTGGGAGGTTGCGATGCCACCCTCAGTCACGCTCAGGGTAGGGCTGATTGGGGGGTTGGGGCGCTGCCCCCTGTTACATTCAAGGCAGGGTCGATGGGGAGGTTGCGGCGCCACCCCCTGTCACGCACAGAGCAGAGCCCATCAGGGGTGTTGGGGCTCCGTACCCTGTCACACACAGAGCAGGGCTCATCAGGGGGTGGGGAGCTCCCCCCTGTCACGCACAGAGCAGGGCCAATCAGGGGGTTGAGGAGCTCCCCCCGTCACTCACAGAGTAGGGCCAATAGGGGAGTTGGGGCACCGCCTCCTGTCACACACAGAGCAGGGCGGATCAGGGTGTTGGGGCGCTGCACCCTGTCACACTCAGGGCATGGCCGATGGGGAGGTTATGGCTCTACCCCGTCACACACAGAGCAGGGCCTGTGTGTGTGGGGGGGAGTTGGGGTGCCGCACCCTGTCACACACAGAGCAGGGCCGATCAGGGGGTTGGGGAGAAACCCCCATCAGGCACAGAGCAGGGCTGATCAGGGGGTTGGGGCGCCTTCCCCTGTCACGAACAGAGCAGGGAGGATAGGGAGGTTGTGGCCCTGCCCCCTGTCACACACAGAGCCACAGGGCGATCAGGGGGTTTGGGCACTGCCCCCTGTCACGCTGATCCCGGTGCCGGGAGGCATATTATCCTTTTACTATATAGGATAGAGGCCTGGTGCACGGGTGGGGGGCCGGCTGGTTTGTCCTGAAGGGTGTCCTGGATCAGGGTGGGGGTCCCCACTGGGGTGCCTGGCCATCCTGGGTGAGAGGATGATGGCTGTTTGCAGCTGGTCACACACCCTTCAGGGTGGGGGTCCCCACTGGGGTGCCTGGCCATCCTGGGTGAGGGGATGATGGCTGTTTGCAGCTGGTCACACACCCTTCAGGGTGGGGGTCCCCACTGGGGTGCCTGGCCAGTCTGGGTGAGGGACTGAGGGCTGTTTTCAGGCTGGTGGGTGACTGAAGGTCTAAACCTCTCCTTTTTTTCTTTTTTTTTCTTTTATTCTGGGCCAACTTTAGCTCTGAGGCTTGGCTCCAGCCCTTAGGCCTCGGCTGCTGAAAGCAGGTATCTGGTTTGTTTGGGTTCTATAATCGAAACACTGTTTCAACTCCAGCACTGAGATCCCGGCAGGCTGAAAGCAGGTTTCTGGGGTTTTGTTTAGCTTCTATATTTGTAACAATGTTTCAAACTGCAAGCTCAGAGGCCGGCAGCGGCAGGCGGGGAACGTTGGAGTCCTCCGTCACTGAAGCAAGCAAGCCTCATGTTCGCTTCAAGCTGCCTGGCTGTCGGCCGCCATCTTGGCTGGCAGTTAATTTGCATATCACCCTGATTAGCCAATGGGAAGGGTAGTGGAGGTACGGCTAATCACCATGTTTCTCTTTTATTAGATAGGATATCTTTATATATATATTAGAGGCCCAATGCATGAAATTAGTGCAAAGTAGGCCTTCCTTCCCTCCCCCAGCTGCCAGCACTGGCTTCCCTCTGGCACCTGGGACCCGGGATAACCTCACAGCCCCAGCTTTGTCCAGAAAGTCGTCCAGAAGGATGTCTGGTCCAATTAGCATATTATGCTTTTATTATTATAGATTCTCATTTAATCCTCTCAGTACCACTGAGAAAAATATATTATTGTTATTATTTTACTAATAAGAAAGCTTATCTATTTATATATATTTTATTTTTTATTTTTACTTTTAATTTATTCTTTAAAAAATTCTTTATTGTTTAAAGTATTACATATGTCCCCTTTTTTCCTCCATTACCGCTTCCAGCTTGCCTCCACCACAGGGGTTCACCACCCTTTTGTCTGTGTCCAAGCTTATCTGTTTTCACAGTGGTATCACATTGTATACACAGAGTCAATAATCTTATATGAATTCACTACTGGTAGTGAGGAAGATAGGAAGTGGAATGACAGTTTAAGTAATATGAATGATTCTACCTATTAACACTAGTCCATTCTTAACACTAGTGAGAAATTGGATTTTACTTTGTATGATGTGCTCCTTAAACACACACCAGCTAATGTATCTGGTACTTAATGAAAGAAACACAGCAGAAAGAAAATAAGCAATTATGATTTATTAAGAGGTGGCTTGTTGTTTTCTAATGTGACTCAATTCTCAAGGGGCTTGCTAGGGAAATTTTTGTGTACCTCATTTCCATCCCATTCACTCATTTTACACCTAACCCTTTGAAAAGATGACTCTTCTCTTAAGAATTACAGTGTAGATGAAAACACAGGCTGGTTATAAAAGCCTATATGATTATAAAGTCCTTGCTTTTCAGTAGTATCGTATATAGCCTCACTCAATAAAAGATTAAAAGCTGCACACTTTTTTTTCTTGCTTCCTGCAGAATTGGGAGGTTGAGATTGTTTTTCCTTTCCTCCATTTGCTGTTATTTAATATTTCTGAGTGATTTCAATTTGAATGGCAATGGATATTTTATAGATCTTGCCATTGTTTTTTATTAGCATGTTCTTTATGAAAGGGTAAACTTTAAGTAGTATTCATATTTTAGTGTGTAGAAAATGTCAACTTTTCTATTGGATATAAAAATTTATTTCCATAACATAAAATATATGTCAGAAACATTTCTTAAATGTTTTCAAGACAAGTAGCAATTGTTTTCTCTTGCTGTTAATATTCTTTGTCAAAACATTGTGCAGAAATATTTAGTGCTCATAATCTAACATTGTTGGAAATTCAAATACATTAATCTTGTAACAGACACTACTATTTTTTAAAGATACTTTTCATGAATAATATACTCTAGCTTCAGTAATCATAGTTTGCTCTTTGAGTCCACTGATCTTCTTTAAATTTTTTCTTCTGATCTACTAGTGTAAAACACATAAATTTATATCATTACCACTTAGTTGAAGGTGTTATTTTCATATTAAATAGGAATTACATATAATTTTCTTATTTGTATCTTGAGGATGCCTCAAATGTACCCCGCAAATAATAGACATTCAGTAAATGTTGAATGAATGAATGAATTTTCTAGATGACAGGAATAAAGATTTATTCTGAATTTTCATTAGTTCCACTTATAATTGACCTAGAAAAAAACCATAATGTTGCATGGAGATGAAATACACTTCTAGTATATGGAGTTATGATCATTATAACTTATACTTAAAATAAAAGTATTAATTTTAAGCAGAAATAACAACAAAACAATCAATGGCAAAGAACACAGATTGGGCTGAATCAGTAGCAGTATTGTTGCATTTGTGCGTAATAGGTTTTTAACAGTTTTTGAGTTAGCATTTTAAAGTTATATTATTTGACATGAAAGTTGGGGTTTCTGAATTTTCTTAAAATCTGAAGACAAGCCAACATTGCCTTTATTCCTAAAGCAATAATAGTCTTAGCGCCCTTTAGATCTGGCCTTTGAGGCTTTCTAGTTCACCCGTTCCTGCATATCCATTCACAACCTGCTGGACTCATCATTTATACCAGTCACCTTGAGCCTGGGGGTGAAGGAAAAGAGTCCACACTGTATAGCTTAAGGGGGTCAGTTTTTATAGTCTCAAGTTCTGATAGTCTTTCCTAGAATGAGTCTGCCTGAGAACCTGCTGGAGTTCCCAATAACCCTTCTTCCACATGGGAAAGAAAGTCATGCCTTCTCCTCATCCCAAATCTAACCCTGGAGTCAGGTTCCGTGGTATAAAATCTAGGGGGCTTGAAACAAAATCCAAGCCTCACTAATGATTAACCAAAGCACTGCAGACTTCAGAAACTGCCTGTCCCTCCTGCCCTATGTATATTTGGGTTCCCAGCGAAGGCTGGCATTAGAAATGACTTCTATTTGTGAGGCTTCAAATTTGGATAACTTCTAGAACAGGGTGGTGAGAATAATGGCAATTTTTATTTTATTTATTTGTTTGTTAAATAATTATTTAAATGTATTGGACAAATATTGGCTTTTGCGGGAAATTCTCTTCAGTATGCAACAAAGGAGCATTTATAAGAAACACTGACCTCTTTTAAAAAAAATAGCTTTCTGTTTAGTTTGTTTTTTGGATATAAATGTAAAGTTACTTTAAAAAGTGTTGTAAATGTCAACATTAATGGTTAATATTTCAACATTAAGTGTTACTTATTTCATATTGCTACCTGGATTTGATTTTAGCAATATATACACAAAAATATGTAATCATTAAACAAAATTAATGCTTTTGTTCTGATTTTGATAGTTGATTCTTATTTTTAATTATTCTCCAAACCTGAACACCATAATTCAGTTTGTGCATACTCACATATTGACTAGTGTTACAATTTTAAAACTGCTCCTACATGAATAATAAGATAAGGTAATCACCTATAAAGTAGAACAAAATCCCCAATTTCTCTAAGGGCAGATTTGGAGTCTGAGTTGCTACTGCTCTTCATTCATTAATTTCTAGCCTAGTGATTATTTTTTTAATGAAATTATTTTCTTAACTAAGTATATAGTGTTCCACTTTCAAAAATACATATGGTGCCCTAGCTGGTTTGGCTCAGTGGATAGAGCATCAGCCTGCGGACTGAAGGGTCCTGGGTTCGATTCTGGTCAAGGGCACTTGCCTAGGCTGTGGGCTTGATCCCCATTAGGGGGCGTGCAGGAGGCAGCCAATCAATGATTCTCTCTCTCATCATTGATGTTTCTCTCTCTCTCCCTTTACCATCTTCTCTGAAATCAATAAAAATATATATTTTAAAAAATACATATGGTAACATATTAAAATGCTTAATTTTTACAACAATGTAAAAATTACAGAATAGAAAGTGAAAAAAATTAACTTAAGTAAGTATAGAATTATTTATACAAGTTCTTAATAACCAGTTCGTGTAAACTATTGACAACAATAAAAAAATTCAGTTGTTTAATGGATTTTTAAAAATTGTCTTTTTTAAAAACATAAACTATATTCTCACACTTACTTTACATGTTAATATACCTTGATTTGAAGCTATTCTGTTTGTCCTGAACATCAATGTATCCAGAGGAAACAGTGGCTTGCCTGTCAGAGTATGAATAATGCAATAATCTAGAATTGCCTACGTTTCAGTCAAAGATGGAAGCCATTGAATACTTAAGCAGAATTTATGATTTTGAGTTCAGACTGTTTCAGAAATATTTGCAAAAAAACTTTCTTAATGACCCAAAGGTCTTATGATTTCTGTGGGGATAATATCTAGCAAGCAAATCCTAAAATTTATCTCATATTTATTTAGCTTCATTCTCAACTATCACTTTTTTGAAAATTACCCTAAAATCAAACATAATCTGCCCTGCATCTCAATGAGTAACAACTCTTGGATGTGCAATCTCATCTCAAGCTCATCATCTTTCTCCCTCTCTGGACTTCTTTACTTTTCTCAAATGAACAAACTCTATTCTCTTAGTTATCCTGGCTTGAAAATTTTCCTATCTGACTTTTCTCCATCTCCTCCAAATCCAATAATAAGAAACTGACAATTATTTTTTCTTGTCATTGATACCTCATTTTAATTCCCACTGTTATTATCTTGGTCCCTGAACTCATTACTTCACAGCAAGACTATTTTAATAATTTCTTAGCTGATCTTTCTTGATCTTGTTTCTAGCTCCGCTAATATTTTTTTATAAACTACCGCTTTCTCTGCTCAGTTCATCTTTCCTACTCAAAATCCCTCAAGATTTTCCACAAGCAACAACATAAAATTAAAATTTCATAGTCTATCATTTAAGATCCTTCACTACTGACTCCAATCTATTTACCTTACCTCCTGGACTCACTCAATACTTTTGAGAGTTACTCTGTGCCAAGAACTGTGCTGTTAAGCTAACACATAAAGATGAGGGAGTGTGGTCTTTCCTTGGTCTTAACTAGCTCACGGTGCTTCTCAGTAAGAGGGCATTTGCCAGTAATGCTTTCCATGACTCCATCTATAATTCCACATGCTTTTTTTTTAAATTATTATTCAATGACTAGTTCACTTTTCATTTTCTTCATGAAATCTTCTTTAACTATACTAGTCCATTTTGGTTTCTTCCTCCTCTGAAATCTGATCTCATGGTATTTGTTTATGATAATCTAAATGAATTGTTTTCCCCTCTCCCCCAGCTTTATTGAGATAATTATCATATAACATTATGTAAGTTTAAGGTGTGATTTGATACATGTATATGTAGCAAAATGATTCAATAAAGTTGATAACAATAAGGTTAGTTAAGACATGCACCTCCTCACATAATTACAATTTGTGTGTGTGTGTGTGTGTGTGTGGTGAGAATATTTAAGATCTACTTTTTAGTAAATTTCAAGTAAATAATACATCAGTGTTAACTGTAGTCACCATGCTGAATATTAGTTCTTGAGAGCTTATTCATCTTATTACTAGAAGTTTGTCCTCTTTGATATCTCCTAATTTCCCCCAATCCTGAGTAGTGGCAACTGCCATTCTACTCTCTGTTTCTATGAGTTTGGCTTTTAAAATTCCAAATGCAAGGGAGATTAAATAGTATTTGTTTTTCTCTGTCTGACTTAGTTCACTTAAGTACATCCATCATGTCACAGATGGCAGGACTTCTTTCTCATGGCTGAATAATATCATATATACATGATAATGTACATCTATACTAATAAAAGGGTAATATGCTAATTAGACTGGGAGACCTTCCAGATGTTCTTCTGGACAAAGCCATGGTGGTGGGGCTGAGGTAGAGGCAGTTAGATGCCAAGAGGGGAAGGCAGTTGTGGGTGATCAGGCTGGTGGGGGGAAGGACCATTGGGGGTAAGCAGACCAGCAGGGGGGCCAATTGGGGGCAAGCAGACCATCAGTGGGGGGTCAGTTGGAAGTGATCAGGACAGCAGGGGGGGTCAGTTTGGAGTGAGCAGGCCATTAGGGGGACAGATGGGGATGAGCAAGCCAGTGGGGAGGGAAGGTAGGGGCCAGCAGGCCAGCAGGGGGGCAGTTGGGAGCAAGCAGGCAGGCAGGCAGAGTGGTTAGAGGCAATCAGGCAGGCAGGCAGGCAGGTGAGTGGTTAGGAGCCAGCAGTCCTGGATTGTGAGAGGGATGTCCGACTGCCAGTTTAGGCCCGATCCTGTAAACTGGCAGTAGGACATCCTTTGAGGGGTCCCAAATTGGAGAGGGTGCAAGCCAGGCTGAGGAACATACCCTCCCCCGTGCACGAATTTCGTGCACCAGGCAACTAGTATCATATATAATCTATATCCTATCTAATAAAAGAGAAACATGGTAATTAGTGTACGACCGCTACCCTTCCCATTGGCTAATCAGGGTGATATGCAAATTAACTGCCAGCCAAGATGGCGGCCGGCAGCCAGGCAGCTTGAAGTGAACATGAGGCTTGCTTGCTTCAGTGACGGAGGAAACCAACGTTCCCCGCCTGCCTTGCTGGCCTCTGAGCTTGCAGTTTGAAACATTGTTACAAATATAGAAGCTAAACAAAACCCCAGAAACCTGCTTTCAGCCTGCCGGGATCTCAGAGCTGGAGTTGAAACAGTGTTTCGATGATAGAACCCAAACAAACCAGATACCTGCTTTCAGCAGTGGAGGCCTAAGGGCTGGAGCCAAGCCTCAGAGCTAAAGCTGGCCCAGAATAAAAAAAGAAAAAAAGGAGCAGTTGGGAGCTTCAGTCACCCACCAGCCTGAAAACAGCCCTCAGCCCCTCACCCAGACTGGCCAGGCACCCCGATGGGGACCCCCAACCTGAAGGGTGTGTGACCAGCTGCAAACAGCCATCATCCCCTCACCCAGGATGGCCAAGCACCCCAGTGGGGACCCCCACCCTGATCCAGGACACCCTTCAGGGCAAACCAGCCGGCCCCCACCCATGCACCAGGCCTCTATCCTATATAGTAAAAGGGTAATATATGCCTCCCAGCACCGGGATCAGTGGAGCCGCGAGGCCTTCCGGCACCGGAATCAGCGTGACAGGGGCAGCGCCCAAACCCCCTGATCGCCCTGCAGCTCTGTGTGTGACAGGGGGCGGCGCCCCAACGCACCCCCCCCCCCATGGGCCCTGCTCTGTGTGTGACGGGGTAGAGCCATAACCTCCCCATCGGCCCTGCCCTGAGTGTGAGAGTGGCGGCCCCCAACCCCCTGATCGGCCCTGCTCTGTGGGTGATAGAGGCCCATGCCCCAACCCCCTGATCCATCCTGCTCTGTGAGTGACAGGGGGGAGCTCCCCAACCCCCTGATGGGCCCTGCTGTGTGCGTGACAGGGGGTGGCGCTGCAACCTCCCCATCGACCCTGCCTTGAGTGTGACAGGGGGCGGTGCCCCAACCCCCCAATCGGCCCTACCCTGAGCGTGACTGAGGGTGGTATCGCAACCTCCCGATCTGCCCTGCTCTGTGAATGACAGGGGGTGGCGCCCCAACTCCCCAATTGGCCCTACTCTGAGCCCGACCAGGGGCTGCACCTAGGGATTGGGCCTGCCCTCTGCCACCCGGGAGCAGGCCTAAGCCAGCAGGTCATTATCTCCCAAGGGGTCCCAGACTGTGAGAGGGCACAGCCCGGGCTGGGGGGGGGGGGGAGGCCCCCCCCCCCCCCCCCGCTGAGTGCACAAATTTTTGTGCACCGGGCCTCTAGTTTATATATAAAAGCCTAAGTGACTATAACTACTGGTCAACCAAACAACTGGTTGACCGGTCGTTATGACACGCACTGACCACCAGGGGGCAGATACTCAATTCAGGAGTTGTCCCCTGGTGGTCAGTGCACTCCCATAGCCAACCTCCCATGGCCAGCCAACCTCCTGTGGTCCCTCCCCCGCGGATGGATGGCCCCCGCATCGGTCCTGATTGCTGGCCAGGCAGAGGAACCCTACCCGTGCATGAATTCATATATAATAATACTAAAGGCCTGCACGAAAAGATTTGTGCAATAGGCCTTCCCTTCCCCTGGCTGCCGGCACCGGTTTTCTTCTGGCACCCAGGACCAGGCCTTTGCTCCAGCAGGAACTGCCTTCAAGCCTTCGTTGCCCCGCCCAGCTGCCCCGGGTTGGGTCTCACACAGGACGCCCGCTGTCCCGGGTCACAGATAGCAGGCCCAGATGGCAGCGGGGCAGGTGGGATGGCGCTGCCCCGCCCTGCCTGCAGTATGCAAATCAGCCGCCATTTGTTGGCGGTTAATTTGCATATCGTGCTGATTAGCCAATGGGAGGCGTAGCGAAGGTATGGTCAATTACCATGTTTGTCTATTATTAGATAGGATCAGATGCATATATGCCACATTTTCTTTATCCATTCCTCCACTGAGGGATGCAAAGGTTGTTTCCATATATTGGCTACTGTGAATAATGCTGCATTGAACATGGGGATGCATATATATCTTTAAGATAGTGATTTTATTTCCTTCAGATATATATCTAGACCAGCCGTGGGCAAACTACGGCCCATGGGCTGGATCCGGCCTGTTTGAAATGAATAAAACTATTGAAAAAAAAGACCGTACCCTTTTATGTAATGATGTTTACTTTGAATTTATATTAGTTCACACAAACATTCCATCCATGCTTTTGTTCTGGCCCTCTGGTCCAGTTTAAGAACCCATTGTGGCCCTCAAGTCAAAAAGTTTGCCTACCCCTGATCTAGACTATTGACCATTTGTTTATCTTCCCTAGAAAGAAATGTCCATTCAGGTCCTCTGCCCATATTTTAATAGATTATTTGTGTTTTGTTTTTTTTTTGAGGGGGGCTTTGCTGCTGAATTGCATGAGTTCCTTATATATTGTGGATATTAATTCTTTATCTGATATATGCTTTGCAAAAATTCTCCCATTTTATAGGCTGACTCTTCACTCTGTTGATTTTGTTATTGTAGTTATGCAGACGTGTTTTAGTTTGATGTAGACCCACTTGTTAATTTTTGCTTTTGTTACCTGTGCTTTCAGGTGTCATATTAAAAAAATGGAATGTGATATTGTGCCACATTATCTATTTCTGCAAAAATAATTTTAAAACAAACAAACAGAATTGAACTCTGGTTTCAGCTCTGACTCTGGTGGCATAGATGGGACTGTCATTCCCCAAGTTCTTGAGTGGGTTGGACTGGTCTCTGATTATTGCTGGAGGGGCTAGAGCTGACTATAGGGCCTTTTTAAGATTTCCTGAGGCACAGATGTGAGTGTTTCCCTCCTGGTCAATGTGCCATTGTGACTGCTCACAGGACTGCTCATGGATTGGGACTGGAGGGGCCCTTTCAGGATCTCTGAGAATGCAGACAGCTATGTCTTCTCCTGAGTTCCTGGGCTGACAGGCCTGATGGTGGACTGTGGCTGCGATGGGGTTGGATCATTCTTCAGGATCTTTGGGGGTGCAGTCTCCCACTGGAACCCTGGACCCTCAGGACTTCTGGCAGGCAGTGGCTGTGAGGGGGCTTGAAGAATAGGGCCTGTTCAGAATCTCCAGGGTGCAGACAGGAGTGTCTCCTGCAGGGTTTCTGTGCCAGCAAGACTGTTCACATCCTGGGGCTGGGATGAGAGTCCACTTATAGGCCTTTTCAGGACCTACAGCTTAAGGGCTCCCAGACCATGGCAGAGAGGGGCTGGAGCTGGTCCACTACCATAGGGTCCACAGCAGAACTGAGGTCCCTATGTGGGTGGGACTGCTTCCCTTGGTGTATGGTGCCGGTGATGGGACCCACGCTAATGGGGCTGTGGCTACACCCTCAGAAGTACAGAGCTGTTTCTGGTCTGTAGCCTTGACCAGAGAGTATCTCCTCAAGGGTCCCTGTGCCAGCAGGGCTAGTCACACACTATGGCTGGGAAGAATTGGAGCCCAGTTGCCTGGTCCTTTCAGAATCTTGACAGGGGCTCCCAGACTGGCCAAGAGGGGCTGGAGCCCTTCCATGGGCCACTTCAGGGTCTACAACTGGACTGAGGTCTGTGTGTCTGTTACACGATATAGGGGTGAACCTGACTCCTTCTGGGTCCCTTAGCCTGTGATGCTGATGACAGACCCAAGGCCCAATGGACTGGAGCCGAGCTCTCAGGCATGTAGAGCTATTTCCTTTTCTGTAGCCAGCACCAAGGTTGTGAGTCAGCCACCTGGTTATGAAATGCTTCTCAGAATGTCTCTCCTCAGGCTTGGACTGCACTGAGTTTCACAGTCTCCTACCTGGATTCCAGAGCTCCCACTTTTGTCCCTGGACATGTGCCAACTTGTTGCTGTTGAGGCAGGGATGCAGGTTAGGGGCGGCTTAATTGGCCATGTTGCTGATATCACTCCTCCATAGCCTGGATGACTTGCTCTTAACCAGAGGCAATCCCCCCCCTCCCCACACACACACCCCATGGGACATTTAGCAATGTATGGTGACATTTTTATTAGTCATAGCTGAGAGGTGGGTGATACTGGCATCTAATGGATAGAGCCAGTGATGCTAAACATCATAAAAAGTACTGAGCAGGCTCCACAACAAAGAATTATCTAGCCTCGAACATCAGTATTGCTGAGTTGAGAAACCCTGATCTGTGTAGTTGTTTATATCTGCATATTAACCTTTTCCCAATTATGCTGTTAGCTTATTGAAGTAAAAAACATTTTTTTTCACCTTTTTAAAAGCATAAGTATAATAAGTTGAATATTGCCCGCCCCCCCCCCCCCAACGTTATGTCAAATGTCTGGAACATGTGAATGTTGCTCTATTTGGAAAATGGGTCTTTGCAAATGAAATTAACGTCTGAAGATGAAGAGGTCATCCTGGTTTATTCAGATGAGCCCTAAGGGCACCCACAAGTATTCTTAGATACACAGAGGACACACAGACAGAAGTGGAGGAGGAAATGTGAATACAGAATCAGAGATCAGAGCGACCAGGCCACAGCCAACACACAGAGAAGGTGACAGGAAGGCAAAGGCAAAAATTGGAGTGACATGGCCACAAGCCAAGGAATCCGGGAAATGCTGACAGCCACCAGAGGCTTAGAGGAAAGGAAGGATTCTCCCCTAGGACATGCAGAGGGAGTGCAGCCTGCCAGCACCTTGATTTCAGATTTCTGGCCTTCAGAACTGTGAGCGAATACATTGCTGTTATTTTAAGCCATCAAGCATGTGGCAGTTTGCTATGGCAACTAAGACACATAGTAAGTACAAAGCCTTGCCCATAGTAGGTATTTAATAACTATTTCATATTTTTGTTAATCCTCACCTGAGGGTTTTTTCCTTTAATTTTTAGAGGGAGTGGAAGAGAGAGGGAAAGACAGAGAGAAACATCGATGCGAGAGAAACACAAAGATTGGTTGCCTGTTGCACGAGCCCCAACCAAAGCCCGCCCTGGGGAGAAGCCTGCAACCAAAGTACATGACCTTGATGGGAATCGAATCTGGGGCCCTTTGATCCATCCGCAGGCTGACACTCTATCCACTGAGGCAAACAGGCTAAGACATAAATATTTCATATTTATGATAAAACTGTCTTGCTTCTTTGCAGAAGTTTAATTATGCCTCCTTACAAAGTCTAATCAGATGCATGCTATAACCTCCATACAACTTTCCTCAATGCTACCGTATGTCACTGAACTACTAGACATATTGACTCATTATGAATAGAACACTACCCATAGCAGAGGTCACACTATGAGTATCAGTTGTCAATGTACGAGAAGTAAGTTTATTCAAGTCATTAATTTACTTAAAATATATTCCATATGGATGTACTCAACTGAACTTATTAGCTATAAAGTACAATGTTTACACATTTTATATAATTTAGAAACTAGCTGTGGTTAATGTAGCTTGCAGCAACATCAGCTTTAATCTCTAGATGGCACTATGTTATAAGGAATCAACCAGAGATCTGATAGTGCAATTTTCATATAATTGCTTCTGGAAATGAAAAACATTATCCTGCTAAAATCTCCCAAGAAATTATATGCAATGCAATGAAAGTTCTAATTTACTAAATATTGATAGCTTCTAACTTTTATTTTACTGTGTAATAAGGAAAGATAATGGAGAAACTGAGTTCCTAAAACATATTAGCCAACAGTAAAGAATATATCAGAAAAGTTTATTTTCATTCAAGTTTTTTTTTTATTTTTCTGTATGTATTTTGTTGGAAAATATATAAACAATAAATGAGACAGCTTAAGTTTCTCATATGAGAATATCCAGGTAACCTGAGATTTTATCTTTGATAGTTACAGGTGAAGATTAATAACCTACTCTTCATTTCAGCTTAAAATATAAACACGTTGATATATTTGTTCTTTATCCTCATTTTTGAAATTCTATCTTCAGCCTCAGGAGAGATGGGGCAAAGCTACTTATATCATCTTTTCCTTTATTCTCTTTTTTACATTCTGGACCTCTCTTTTGAAGAATATTATTTGACCTTGAGTACCAGTTACTTGTAGGGATTTTAAAAATTCTTCTGTATTTCTGAAAGCTTTATTAATTAGATTTCTTCTATTTGCATATGTGGTAAACTCATTTAGCCACTCAAATAATCTCTCATCTGCCAAGCTGGTGTGGCTCAGTGGTTGAGTGTGGACCTATGAACCAGGAAGTCACAGATCAATTCCCACTCAGGGCATATACCCAGATTATAGGCTCGATCCCCAGTGTGGGGCGTGCAGGTGGCAGCCTATCAATGATTCTCTCTCATCATTGATGTTTCTCTCTCTCCCTCTCCTTTCCTTTCTGAAATCAATTATATATATATATATATATACTAGAAGCCCAGTGCATGAAACTCTGCGTGAGCCGCCAGCCTCTGCCCCGCCCCGCCTCCGGGAGCTGCGAGTTGCCTGACTTTTTGCAGCGGTACCTCCAGTCTTCACTGAGGACATTGGGCAAGATGGAGGAGGAACACAGGGCGATCTTCCTAGTGAGAGACACTGCTTACCCCGGACCGCTTTTCTAGTTCCACATTGCGTCACAAAATCAGTTATTTTAAAATCTGATCTACTGCCTCAGTCCTACCCCCTTGGTTTGAATTTTCTGCTCCGGGAGCTGTGAGCCATCTTGCCCCGCCTTCGCCCCAACGCCAGGAGCCGGGAGCTGCCCTGTCCCACCACAGGGAGCAGCTGCTCACAGGCGGTGGGCGGGGGGGCGGGGGGGACTGAGAGGTGCTTAATGCACCTCATGGTGACTGGTCATTTGGTCGTTGTGGTCATTAGGGACACTGGCTTTTTATATACAGACAGTCCTCAGATTACATCGGACTCAATGTATGTTGTTTCATGGTTATATCACCATCTCCCATATATATATATATATATATATATATATATATATATATATATATATGTTCTGTCATTTTGTATGTACATATGTGCTTTATGTTTTTTTATTATTTATTTACCACAAGTAAAGATCAGGAATTGTTATCTTTCTTTTAATTTTTTTTTACTGTTTCACTTCATAACGGCTATTTATATGCTCTATGTGAGTGATGTAGGTGCTTATGTAGGTGGGTTCCGACTTATAGTGAAAATCGCATTACATTGCACTGTAGGAATGGATCTCTGATGTAACCTAAGGACCTACTGTGTATAGATATGAGGGGCCCAGTGCACTAATTCGTGCACATTGAAAGGAACTGTGGCCCGCAAGTCTGCAGTGGGCACAGAGGCAGGTCTCGGCCCATCCTCTGCGCCCCTGCCTGGCCCCTACCGCCATGGCCCCCAATCCCCTGTCTGCTGGCAGCCCCACTCCCACCACCACCACTCCTATGTGCTGATGGTGCCGGCCCTGCTTGCACCCGCTGATGGCGGGAAGCAATTGGGGCTGGCTCCAGCAGCAGGTGTGAGTGGGGCCGGTGCCATGGGCATGTGCAAGTGGTGGCTGTTGCCCTGATTGTCCCTCAGGAGCAGGAGGAGGTGGAGAAGCCCCGAGGAGCGATGATTGGGGTCGGCAGCTGCTGCTCACACCTGCTGACAGCGCCGAGCACCCGGCGTGGGCAGCAGGTGCAAGCGGTGGTCTGGTGCCAGCAGTGGTTGTGAGTGGGGCTGGTGCCGGCAGCAGGTGTGAGCGCCAGGAGGGACTGTGGTGCATGGGAGCAAAGCTTTTCAGTAACCACCAGAGGCTCACCCCAATGACAGCGACTGGCACCCTGCCTTGGTCTGGCACCCCCGTTTACCTGCTCCACCATCCAGCTGCTGCCGATGCCCACCATGTTCTACGCTCTGCACCTGCTGCTGACACCCACCACATTCTGTGCATGCCCCCTGGTGGTCAGTGCATGTCATAGTGACCAGTCAGTTGTTCTGCATTCGGTCTATTTGCATAATATATATATATATATATATATATATATATATATATACTCTTTTCTTTTTGTCTTCTTCACTTTCAAAGTATTTTGAACTACACATAAAGTACTTTTTTCATTTATTGTTTTGTATTTTAATGATTGTCCTACAGATATTATTTTCAGGGGAGAGGGAGGAATCCTGACTTATTTACCTTTATGAAAATGGTACATGCTTAGTAATGATGTGATCCAATTCAAAGAAAAACAAATAGCTTGTTTGTCAATTGTTTCTTTTCTTGAGCCTTTAAAAAAACACTGAATGCTATTGACCTGAAATAGAAAATGAGATTACCAAATAAAAACAGACATAATTTTCTTGATCAGATCAATGATTTGGGAACTAAATATGTTATTAAGTAAAATTTGGGGACATTCAAAACAAGTTTATTTGAAATTTTCCATTTTTTACAGACAAATGAAAAACCAGTCTCTATTACCACTCCTACCAATTTCACTTCTTAACTTCTACTCTTTCTTGAGATTTCAACTTATGTGCCAATTCCTTCAGGCACAATTCTTTTTTTTTTTTTTTTGTTAACCCTCACCCAAGGATATTTTTTCATGATTCTTAGAGAGAGTGGAAGGGAGGGTTAGGAACACAGAGAGAGAAACATTGATGTGAGTGAACACATCAATTGGTTGCCTCCCACACTTGCCCCGGCGGGCTGGGATGGAACCTTCAAAGGAGGTACATGCTCTTGACCAGATTCAAACCCAGGACCCTTCAGTCCAGGAGCTGATGCTCTATCTACTGAGCCAAATTGGCTAGGGCAAGGCACAATTCTTGATCTTTAGGGAGACTTCATTTTTTTGTGTCCTTAAAGCACACTGTATTTCCCATATTATAACACATTTGTTGGAATTTCATTGCTTATTTCTATATCTATGTCTTTTATCAATTTTTAAATTTTCATTTACCTTATATACCCAGCACCTGGGACAGGACCTGCTGCATCATGACCACATTGGAAACCCCTGTGAATGAAAGTTGAATGTAATTTAAGAATAAAAGGGAGCCCTAGCCAGTTTGGCTCAGCAGATAGAGCATCGGCCTGCAAACTGAAAGGTCCCAGGTTCGATTCTGGTCAGGGCACATGCCCGGGTTGTGGCTCGATCCCCAGTGGGGGACTTGCAGGAGGCAGCCGATCCACCATGATTCTCTCTCATCGTGGATGTTTCTATCTCTCTCTCCCTCTTCCTTCCTCTCTGAAATCAATAAAGATATTTTTTAAAAAAGAATAAGAGGGAAACTTTTACATCATTTACTTTACAAATATGTTGGGATACTTACTATGTGTCAAGCACTGTGCTAGACATCAGAGAGGGAGCAGTGGGCATAACAGACGAATTCCCCTGCCTTTATGGAGCTTCCATTTTTAGTGGGGTGAAGACAGGCAAGTAAAGAAACAAACACACAAGTAAACCAGTGAATATAACATAAAAGGTATGTAAAAAATAGCTAAAGGTATTAATAAACAAATAAGCATACAATATATCAAAATGAGACAGGTATCCATTTATGGGTACTTACCCGAGGAAACCCAAAACACTAATTCTAAAGAATATATGTACCCATGTTTATTGCAACATTATTTACAAATGGCTAAGATATGGAAGCAGCCCGAGAGCCCATCAATACATGGATGAATAAAAAAGCTGTGGTACATATATATAATGGAATATTATCTGGCAATACACAATAATGAAATCTTACCATTTGCCACAGAATGAATGGACCTGGAGGACACTATGCTCAGTGAATTAAATCAGTCAGAGAAAGACAAATGCCATATGATTTCACTTATATGTGGAATTTAAAGCACAAAATAAACAAACAAAATTGAAATGGACTTTTAGACACAGAGAGTGGACGGTGGTTACTAGAGGGAAGGGGGTTTAGAGACTGGGTGAAAGAGGTAATGAGTTTAAGAAGTTCAAATTGGCCATTGCAAAACAGCCACAGGGATGTGAAGTACAGCATAGGGAATATAGGTAATAATATTATGGTAGCTATGTATGGTCGTAGTGGGTAATATCGGGGGAACACTTTGTAAAGTATATGATGGTCTAATCACTATGCTGGACATCTGAAACCAATACAAAATACTATTGAAAGTTAAAAAAAAATGAGGCAGGTAAATGTGATAAAGAGTATTCAAGGTGGCTCCAGGAAGGCCTTTCTAAGGACTAAAATTGAGGTGAAATGGCGAGGGTATCTTGCTTATTTGTGGTAGAACATTTTCTTTGGAGGACAGTTAAGGCAAAGGGCATGAAGTGGATGCTTGCTTGGCATGTTCCAGGAATCCGAATGAGGCTGGAGCAAGTGAGCTAGAGAAATGAAATGTGGTTGGCGATGTGGCTAGAGAGGAAACCTGGCGTCAGATAATAAAGGACCTGGTAAACCTGATAAGGATGTCAGATTTTTTTTTTAGGATGGGAAGTCTTTGGACTGTGGTGGTGGAGTGGGAGGTAGCAGGAAGTGGTCAGATTTGGTTTGTATTTGAGTTAGAACTGTGAGAATTTGCTAAAGGAATACATATAGTGTGAAGGAAAAGGAAGCATTTAGGATGAGTGCAGGGTTTTTTATCAGAGCAACTGAAAAAATGGAGCTGACACTTACTGAAACAGATAAGAAGTGGAAATTTAAAAGCAGATGTGGGACAGGGAAGCCTTTGCTTTTCAGGTGGGAGGTAAAGCAGCATGTGTTTATGCTAATGGAATAATACCCTAGTGTGGGAACTATTAAAGTGCAGGAAGCAGGGGATATTCCAAAACTGTTCCTTGATTCTGTAAGAAGGGTTGTGATCCTAGACAAGTAAAGCAGTGGTCTTAGATAGTTCACCCCATGAGCAAGGAGGAAGGATAAGGGTAGAAAGTTACAGATGCAGAATGATTTGTAGGTTGGAAGCTGAGAACACTTGGAAGCTCTGTTTGGTCTGCTTTTAATTTTTCTGCGAAATAGAAATCAAGGTTATCTGTAGAGAGGATGAGTGTTTGAGGTTGGAGGAGAGAGGTAAAGGTGTGATTGGTAAGTTTTTAGCATGAGATGAAGAATGTATAATCTATGACATTATTCCAAAAATCTAAAAAAAATCAATAGCAGTATAGTCATTGTGATATGGTTATATTTTCAAATGAACAGACTCTAAAGCAAAAGCTAATAGTTTACCAAGCAAGTTGTCAAAGCTTGATATTTGATGTCAGTTGAAATAGCATGATTTGAATCTATATGTATAAAAAGCCAGTAACCAGAGTGCCATAATGACCGGAAGGACTAGTCTCTATGACGCCCACTGTGGCCAGTGTACCAGCCTGATTGGGGGGTGGGGCCGGTGGCCAACTTCCCATGGCTCCTCCCTCCAGCTGGCCCTGCCCCTGATAGGCAGGCCCTACCCCTAATCTACCTTCCCACCCCAATAGGGGGTGGGGCTGGACGGCCAACCTCCTGCAGCCCCTCCCCCTGACCGGCTTTGCCCCTGAAGGGCTCCCACCACCCCAATTGGTGCACAGCCCCTCTCCCCAGCTGTCTCCACTCCTGGTTGCCACCCCCTACCCTAATAGTGGGCGGGGCTGACCAGCCAACCTCCTGTAGCCCTGCCCCCGCCTGGCCCCACCCCATATCGGCCCCTCCACCCTGATTAGGGGCGGAGCCTGATGGCCAACTTCTTGTAGCCCCTCTCCCTAGCCAGCCCTGCCCCTAGTGGGCCCCCACCACCCTGATCAACTCACGGCCCCTCCCCCCAGCCACCTCCACCCCAGATTGTCCCCCCTACACCAATCGGGGGTGGGGTTGGCTGGCCAATCTCCCACGGTCCCTGCCTAAGCCACTGACCCCCGATTGGCCCCCCATACCCCATTTGGGGGAGGGACCAGTTGGCCCACTGCCCACAGCCCCTCCCCATAGCCAGTCCCACCCCCAATCGGCCCCCCGCCCCAATTGGGAGTGGGGCCTGCTGGCCAATCACCCGGGGCCCCTCCCCCCAGCCGGCCCAACCCTGATCAGGCCCGATTGGGGCAGGCTAACTGGCCAACCTCCCACCATCTCCTCCTCACGACAGGTGCGGCCCTGATCTGGTGACTGAGGCCGGGCTGGCTGGACCCCATCCATGCACAAATTTGTGAACTGGATATTGAGGTTAGTTTTGCCTTTTTTCCCACTTGTGTTCTTTTGAGAGAGTTGCTTTCACTTACTTAGCTGTAAAAGGGGTTATAATACATGCTTCCTTGGACTTTTGTGAGAAACAGCGTAAGTTAAAATAATAATGTAAGTTAAAATATTTTCAAAGTATTAACATGATATATCAATATAAGAGTTTATTATTTTATTGTTGTTAATGCAAAGAAAATATTGTGTGGGTCCAAACATATTGTACGTAATCAAATATTAAAAACAAAATGCCAAAGGTCAGCATTTATGTGGAAAGAATAAAAGTTGGTAATGAGATTTATAAGGATCTCAGCTCAATAGGAATGACATCTTAAGGACCTTAGGTTTAATTAATAACTTAAGTCCATGGTCATCTATTTTATCTTAGTATGACACCACCTCATTCAGCTTCGTGTTGTTTCCCATTTGCTTCTCTGGCCACTCCTTGTTGGAGATGGTGAGTTAAGCAACTTCTCTACGAAGTTTCACCTTTCACCTCCTTTTGAAGATCCTTGAGTCCTACCAGTATTGCTGATGATGATAACATTACGTGTCCCAACCTTAGTTTCTAGGTAGAAGTGAGCTGGCTTCCAGATGTATAGGTCTAATGAGCAGTACTTGTAAAAATTAAGAATCCTTTAATCCCAGATATAATATTCTAATTAAATGATAACAAATCTTTTGAACATCATTTACAGTAATATGTTGATCCCTAGATGATTTAAAAAAGAATGGATTTAATTTCTTTACAAAGTAATCATTCCATGTCATTCACAAAATTCAATAAATATTAGATGCTGAGAGAATAATTTTATAGCAGCTTGCTATCAGCAGTAAGGAAGTGTAAGCAGAATGTATTTAAAATCTATGAAACTCATTCTTTATGTTGGATAACGATTTTGTATCTGTACTTTTAAGCAACTGATTGATCAATGAATTGATAAATATATAATATTTGTGAGGTGCTAGTAGAAACTATGACCTACAGTAGCCACTAGCCTGGTGGCCTGAGTGTAGGTTCTAAAGTAAAAAAAACAACCAAAATTTGAATCCCAAATCCTCCACTTAGTAGCCATGTAGTTCTGAAAAAATTAGTTAATCTCTCAGTCTCATTTTTTAAGAAAGAAAAAGGCAACCATCTGTGAATCAGACCAATTGTACTAAAGCTTTACATGAATTATTTCACTTAACCTATATAACATGTACTAGAGGACCGGTGCACGAAATTCATGCATGGGCAGGGTCCCTAGGCCTGGCCAGCAATCAGGGCTGATCAGAATCTTCCAGCTACTGACTAGGGCCTCCCTTCCCTGGCTGTTGGCTGCTGCCCGGGGCCTTCCTTCATTCCACGCCACCCCCTGGTGGTCAGCGCATGTCATAGTGAGCGATTGGCCTCCCAGTCAAACTCCCACAGGGACAATTTGCATATTAGGCTTTTATATATGTAGATATGAGAGGCCCGGTGCACAAAAATTTGTGCACTCGGGGGGGCGGGTCCCTCAACCTGGCCTGTGCCCTCTTGCAGTCTGGGACCCCTCGGGGGATGACCACCTCCTGGCTGAGGCCTGCTCCTCGGGGGATTGGGTCTAAGCTGGCAATCAGACATCCCTCTGGCAGCCCTCGGGGGATGTCCACTTTCCAGCGGGGAGCAGACCTAAGGTGCAGTCTGACATCCTTAGCGCTGCTGAGGAAGCAGGAGAGGCTCCCACCAGCACCGCTGTACTGGCAGCCATCAGCCTGGCTTGTGGCTGAGCAGAGCTCCTCCATGTGGGAGCTCACTGACCACCAGAGGGCAGCTCCTGCATTGAGCATCTGCCCCCTGGTGGTCAGTGTGTGTCATAGTGACCAGTCATTCCCAGTCCTTCTGCTGTTAGGGTCAGCTTGCATATTACCCTTTTATTATATAGGATATGAGACAAGTATTATTTACCTTGTATCTTGCTCATGAGGAAACTAGATTGGGAGGGCTGTATGGATCTTGATTAAGATCACACATCAACCCTGGCCGAGTGGTTCAGTTTGGTTAGAGCATTGTCCCATACACCAAAAAAAGGTTGTGGGTTCAATTCCCGGTCAGGACACATACTGAGGTTGTGGATTCCATTCCTGGATCAATATTTCTTTCTCACATCCATATTTCTTTTCTCTCTCTCTCTTTTTCTCTCTCTCTAAAAATCAATAAAAACATATCCTCAGGTGAGGATTTAAAAACCCCCACAAGATCACACATCAAATCACTGGCAGAGGTAAAAATCTACTGGTAGAGCCCAAGCTCTTACATATTAAATTAAACTGTCTCATTCATTAATAAACATCATGGAAATATCAGACCTTGTATAAAAACATCAGAAAGTGTCTAAACAACATTGGTTCCCAGCCACCATTCTACACTCCTATTACATACCAGTGATGGACTGAATTCTAAATGGACTCCCAGTACTATGCCCTGTTCTGTATATTCCCTGGGATTGTGACTATGAGGATTTCGCTCTCATGATTGGCTTATGTTACACAGCACCGTGGACTTTATTTAAAAAAAAAGATTATCCAGGTGGGCCTAAGGCAGTTACATAAATCATTAAAAAATTTGGGTCTAGGAGCCAGAGACAAAGTCAGCGGTATTCAAAGTGGGAGAGAGATTTGACCCAAGAGATTCTCCATGTCTAGCTTTGAAGTTGAAAGAGCTGCATAGACTCTAGGAACAGAGAGAGGCATTGGGTGGCCTCTAGGAGTTGAGAGCAACCCTCAGCTGATAGACAGAAAGAAAATAGGGATCTCCTATAACAGTGATGGCGAACCTTTTGAGCTCGGCGTGTTAGCATTTTGAAAAACCCTAACTTAACTCTGGTGCTGTGTCACATATAGAATTTTTTTGATATTTGCAACCATAGTAAAACAAAGATTTATATTTTTGATATTTATTTTATATATTTAAATGCCATTTAACAAAGAAAATCAACCAAAAAAATGAGTTCGTGTGTCACCTCTGACACGCATGTCATAGGTTCGCCATCACTGCCCTATAACTTATAACCTATAACCATAAGGACTTGAATTCTTTTAGTATATGGAATGAGCTTGGAATTAGATTAGTCCCTGAGAGTTTGCAGATGAGAACTCAAGGTGGTCCAAAATCTGGATTTGAGCCTTGTGGGACCCTAAACAGAGAAAGCCATGCCTTGCCATGCTTTTAATCTACAGAAATGTGAGCTAACACATGGGTATTGTTTTAAGCTCTTGTGTTGGCGGTAGTTTGTCATGTAGCAAGACAAAACAAATACAATACCTCAGAGGTTGTTGTGATGGTCAAGTACCCAGTATGCCTACTTAATGATTAAACCATGATAACTTTCTTGGTAAGGCATTAATTTTAAGTCAGATTTTCTTAACTTGAGAATGGAGAAGTGATATAGAAGAAAAGATGCAAAAGAGTGAGTGGTATGGGAAGCTGAACTGGAAGAATGCCCAGGTGTGCTGAACACAGGAGGAGGTGTTGTGTTGGAAGCACCCAAGTGGATGTTGAGGGTCCTTAGCAAGTTCAGACTTTAGAACTGAATTTCTCAGAATGGCTTTAGGGCTTTTCATCTTTATTTCCAACATTACCTTTCCACCCTTAGTCTCTTTATTCCTCATCCAATCATCCACTTCAGTCAGACCCATTTCCCAACTGTCTTGCAAGTGTGGACTCACTTATTCCACTTTCTGGGTGCCATTCTTTTCCTCTTTGCCTGTCATATTTATGATATTTGTCACTCTACCTCACATAGGTTCCTTTTTTCTCTGAACTCTGTCAATATCCACTATTTGTATCACTCATTCAAACACAATGTTTACAAACCATCTTATATGGTCGTAGATGTCTCATGGGTGACTGTCTTAATTTTCCAAGATTATATATTCCCAGATGATAGCTATGGTTTCTCTTTCATTTATAGCTAACCTCATGCTTTCTACAGAATAAATAAATAAATAAATAAATAAATAAATAAATAAATAAATAAATAAATAAAAATATTTAATTAAATTAGTCTTAGTTTCTTCTGCACTGATCACATTTTAAATTAACTAACATTTATTGAGGGCTTGTTAGATTTTAGGTTGGGGGACAAAAGGTGAGGTAGGCTAACTCTGTCTTCAGAATTATCTCACATTCTAATAGGGAATTGGGGCACATGAATTACTCTAAAGTAATATTATAAATATATTATGCAGTGGATTTTGTAATTTACTTCTGCTTTCAATCCAATGATTAGAGGAGACGGGTTCTTATGGTTGCCTTTGATCTTGGCATGGTTTTTGTCAGATGAGGCTGTTGGTTCAAACAAGGATTTTATCATGATACATGCTACATTAGTTTCATGCTTTAGCCATTGAACACACTCAGATAACTAAAAAACATTGCAGCAAAGCCACATTTTAAAGAACTTTGCTATAGCATGGATCCAATTATTCTGGGTAAATAACCTGTCTGATTAGATGCCCTATTGTATATTCATTTGAAAAGTGCTCTGATCCAGAGCCAGTTAATTAAAAATCTATTTTCAACCTATTTTATTTATTTATTTATTTTTTGTTTCAGACAAATATGCTCTTTCCTTATTGTGAGCAATTTAAAGTTTAGAATATTGGTCCTTCAGAAGCATGTTGTAACCTAATTATTAAATTCTGTTGCTTTGACAATAGCTACAAATAAAAGCAAATATCTTCCACATAACACTTCCTAAAAAGGCAAAAAGAGGAAGAGTGAAAAGCCCAGTTGACAAATTGCCATCGGTCTGCACTAGGGCACGTTAGTACATCATTCAGTATCACTGAAATGTAAAGGAGCTTTGTTAGAATTTAAAAATTGAGGACTTGGATTCCTACCCAGTTGCAATAACACAGGGTAGCATTGTTAGTTCTGATTCAAGTGCAACTGATCAAAAGGTTATTGAATATTCCTTGTCTCTCTGCCAACCCTGAATGTCTTCTCCCTGACTGGAATATTTGGATCCTGCTGTTGTTCATTAAGGCTTATCTTATATTCCATTCACTATCATTATCTACCTTTCCCAGTAATTAGCTAATTATTTTCAAGATAATTAGTTTAACGAAAGTGTGCAATAAGAATCTAAGTGATATTGTCATGACCTCTACATGCAGACTAAATAAAAAAAAGAACACACAAAATAAACAACAAAGAACATTTACAATGTCATGTATGTTCAAAGGATATTCTTTTACTGAAATATCTCAAATAAGCAATGTCTCCTTTTGGGTTCCATTGCTCCTTGGGAGAATATAATGGTATGTTGGGTATTAGAGATGTGGACTAACTCTTTCAAGCCACAGGGGCAGGGCAGCTTTTTGGCCCCTACAGATATAATGCTTGTTGCTGTTTATCTTATTTATGAGTTTCTCAAATACAAATATATAAATACTAGAGGCCCAGTGCACGAAATTCATGCACTCAGGGGAGGTCCCTCAGCCCAGCCTTCACCCTCTTGCAGTCTGGGAGCCCTCAGGGGATGTCTGCCTGCCATCTTAGGCCACTCCTGCTGGGAGCGCAGTCAGACATCCTTAGCACTGCTGTGGAGGTGGGAGAGGCTCCCGCCACCGCCACTGCACTTGCCAGCCATGAGCCTGGCTTCTGGCTGAGAGGTGCTCCCACTCTGGGAGTGCACTGACCACTAGGGGGCAGCTCCTGAGTTGAGCTTCTGCCCCCTCGTGGTCAATGCGCATCATAGCGACAGGTCATTTCACTGTTTGGTCAATTTGCATATTACGCTTTTATATATATAGATCAGTGATGGCGGACCTTTTGAGCTCGGCATGTCAGCATTTTGAAAAACCCTAACTTAACTCTGGTGCCATGTCACATATAGAAATTTTTTGATACTTGCAACCATAGTAAAACAAAGATTTATATTTTTGATATTTATTTTATATATTTCAATGCCATTTAACAAAGAAAAATCAACCAAAAAATCATAGGTTCGCCATCACTGATATAGATGGAGAAATTTAGAAAAATTATGTGAAATAATGTTAGATTAGTAAAGTAAATTTATTCATGGAGGCAACAGAACCATACTCATAGTATTTCACCATTTTAGGAAAAGAGCACACAATTAAGTTGAACATACAGCTAAATGCTTATACATTATCTAGTGATTTATTTTCATTTGTGTGTTTATTTATAGCAATGTATGTACATATATATGTATGCATGTCTTTATCGAACATGGCACCTTTTTAAATGCAATGCAAGAAAAAATTGTATATTGGAGATCTTTCTATCTTTAAAGAGGTTACTATCTTCTTAATGACTGCCATGAGAATATGCCTCTCAGTCCTCCAACAGCAGTAACTGACCAAGGACCTCTGTTTCTGGCCTCTTCAGTCCATTGCTGCCATATTTTCACCAAGTTCTCTCTTTCTAGAGGTTATTTCCAGTTAATCGCTAGCGCGGTTGAGACACTGAGGCAGGTCTATTCCTGGGAGACTTGGGACTCCTGTGCCAGCTGCCTTTGGCTCGAGGACTCCTCCTGAATATTTCTGGACCTTCCTCTGACGGCACGACAATCTAGAATGCTTCTATCTGACCTTTCTTCCCATTCTCTTTCCTTCAGGCTCAGACTTGCTTGCTTTGGATGGTTTTCTCAGCCTTCGCCAGCATGCTCCCATTTTTTCCACAGGCATTTTTCCCAATAAAAATCTTTGCACGTTTAATCTTGTCTTGACATATTATTCCTGGAGAATTCAGCCTAACACCCTGATGATGAAATCCAGTATACTCAGGGAGAATCAAATTCAACGTTATCAGTAAGTACAAAATAAGAGGCAACAAACAATACATTTGAAAAGGTCACAAAAAATGACCAAGGACTTGACTCGGAGAGTAGAGGGAGACTGATACAGAAGTTAGGGTGCCTAATATGCTTTATTACAGTACGCACTCTAATTGAACGGAGTACGGAAGAACTAAAAATAGGGCTGAGCCTTTTATTGAAACCAGGTTGTAGCGAACCTTGAACACCCTAATAAAAATTTGGCCTGTTCCCCCCTCTGTATTTCTTCCTCTGAAAATGTGACAGCAGAGGGTCTTCAAAGAGTCGGGAATGCTGGCCACCATCTGTGCTTTCTCTTTCAGTCTCCAGGTATAGAGAGAGGGATGACTAATATGTGGTGGAGTTCAGCAGCCCAAGCCCAAGCAGGAGGAAAGCTAGGAAGAGAAACCTTAATACTATGTGGGATTTGGGATTCTAACACCTTGATAGTTTCCCGGTGAGCTAAAGCATTCCACATACATGTGCAGCAAATACTGCTTTTGAAACTTGAATTTTAGTTCTGTACCAAGAACAGTCTAGCTGTTGCTGATTTCTCCCTCCTCTTCCTCCTCCTCCTCCTCCTCCTCCTCCTCCTCCTCCTCCTCCTCCTCCTTGTTCTTCTTCTTTCTAGAAACTGGGTTACAATTAGCAGTGTATAGGCCAAATTTGAAAGGTTTTGTTTGGTAACCCAAGGCAGGTTTTGATTGGCAAAGATAGCACTTAAAAGAAACCAGAAATTTAACATCCAAATCTCAGTTATGACTGGATTTTTTATTTGCTTATCTTCACCAGAGGATTTTTTTCCATTGATTTCTAGAGAGATTGGAATGGAGGAAGGGAGGGGGAGGAAGGAAGGGAGGGAGAGAGAGAGAGAGAGAGAGAGAGAGAGAGAGAGAGAGAGAGAGAGAGATATGTGAGAGAAATACATCTTTTGGTTGCCTCCCATATTCGCCCTGACCAGGACCAAGGATGGAGACTGCAACCCAGGTACATGCCCTTGACCAGGAATCAAAACTGAGACACTTTCATACTCCGGCCAATGCTCTAACCACTGAGCACATCGGTCAGGGCTCTCTATGACTGTTTTTGATAATCACTAATCAGTTTATTTGGCTAGATTTTCATTCCTGTATGACTACAAAAGTGGAGTTGAGTAGCAACTACTCCATTTAGATAGAGCAAGAGTTCTTCCATGTCTTGTAGTTCCTATACCACTGTACAGTCTAACATCTGGTCCTTTCATCTGGTCCTAACTAGTGTTTGTAACCTTTTGGGTGTGTGACCCCCTCCTACATTGAAAACTTACTTTCTAGATCATACTGTGACAAGATCTAGAAAGTAAGATTTAAATGTAGGAGGGGCTCACACACTCAAAAGGCTGCATGGGCAGCGTGTTTTTACTTTTGGGCAATAGCTTTGTCTATGAATTAAAACAGCTGAAATGCATTGGATCCCAGGAAATTTCGCTGTGAGATTCTTCTTATCTGACCAAAACATCGGAGAGGTATGATTTTTCTACTAAGCACCAAGAAGATTAATTTGGCAGCAGTGACAACGGAACTTCCATGCAGTTAGCACTGAGCCCAATGGCTGAAGTCTTGCGTTGAGGAGTAGTCTTGTCCTGTCCAGGTGAGGAGGAAGATTAGGCCTTATTTGAGGATATTTATGAAAGAAATTACAATAGCCACACCTCCAAGCTTGTATTCTCTTTTTCTTATTCCCTACGTCCAAGCCATTAAAACATACTCCAAGTCTCACCTTTTCATTGCCCTTTAAAAGATTCCATCTTCACCTCTCCTCCTAGATTATTAGAATGATTACCAGCAACTTCATCTCTCTGTTCAGTCTACACACAAGAGCCATAATCAACTTTTAAAGCATAAAGCACATCACTCCTCCCCTTTAATCTTCTGACCAACAAAAGGCACAAACTCCTTATCTTTTCCAGTTAAGTTGTACACAATGTGGCCTTTACACTTTGATTTTATTCTTCTCATTCGTGTCTTTGCTGACTCAACATAGTATTAGCTTTTTTCCCATTTCAAACCCATTCTCATCTTACTGTATCTCTACTTACTCTATTATCTTTCTGGATTGTTCTTTCCTGTCATGTATCTAAACTGAATGTTTGTTGCTATCCAGATTTAAATGATGTCTTCTCAGAGACTGTGATTACCCAATATAAAATGGCCATGCTGTCACTCTATTTAACCTTCCCGTATTTTAATTCTCTCCATGGCGTTTATCACTTTTGTGGCTGTTTTGTTCGTTTTATGGCTCTTCTGGTAGAATACAAGCTTCTATGGAATAAAAGTTCTTTGCTTATGCAATTATTTTTATTTTATTTATTTATTTATTTATGTATTTATTTATTAGTTAATTGATCATTTTTTATGTTCCCTATCCATCAGCCCCTTCTAGTTTTCTATCCTTGGTTTTGGTGATAAAATTTTCTTGACTATCATTTTAGCAACTCTACGGCAAATAGCTCAGACCTCTTTTTCTTCTTTCCTTTTTTTTTTTTTTGTTTTTTCATCACACCATCCTGACAAGTCATCATTCCTGGATGAATCCAACTTCTACACTCTCTGTGCCATTATTCTGCCTGATAAGACTTGCTGGAGAAAATTACATAACTGAGAAGATTGGTACCATTATAAATGTACAGTCATCACTTTGCCTGGGCCCTCAACACTGCCTGGTAATCTTAATATATTTCCCAATAGACTCCTGCTCCTGCGTGCCACACAACTATCTCAAAGTTTCACCCTCCCATTCGCAGCAAATGAGCCTATCCTCAACCTCATTAAAAAAAAAAAAATCCAGAGAGAGGTTCTTCCTCAACTTTCCACCATCAAACCTAGAAAACTTCCTTTCTTCCTTCGCTCTGCCACTGGCAGAGGTGTTCCTTTCTTGCATAAGGCCATGCCCCCTATTGTTGTTGTGGAGAGTATCCTTTCCCCTATCAGGATCCTGTGCTATTTCTTTTTTTCTTTGTACTTACCTGATGCTTCTCTTCTTACTGGCTCTCCCTCACTCACGGTTCTTGCTAGGCTACTATCTTTCAGTTCCTGGCAACCTCTCTTTCTTTCTCTCTCTCTCACTTGGCATTTTCAGCATATTATTCACACTTCTCATTGATCCCACTCTCACCATATCATCTGGTTTATTAGTGTTCCTTTCAAATTTCAGTTCATATCTCAGTTCTTCCAAGTGGCCCTTTCTTTTCGCACACTATATTAGGGCCTCTATTTCTGCTTCCATCATATTCTGACTTTTCTTCTGCCTTATACCATCATAGTTATAATTATTTATTTAGTATCTGTATTCCTTGATCCACTGAAAGCTTCATGAGAGAAGTGACCACAAGTGTCGTGTAAACAACCCTATACTTTACCTACTACAGTGCCTGGCACAGCACTATTTAAAGAATGAATGGTTTCCTGTCTTACATTTAAGTCCTTTATCCATTTTGAGTTTATTTTTGTGTATGGTGTAAGTTGGTGGTCTACTTTCATTTTTTTTTTGCATGTATCTGTCCAATTTTCCCAACACCATTTAGTGAAGAGACTCTTGACTCCATTGTATGCTCTTGCCTCCTTTGTCAAATATTAATTGAGCGTAGTGGTTTGGGTCAATTTCTGGGGTCTCTATTCTATTCCATTGATCTATATGTCTGTTCTTGTGCCAGAACCAGGCAGTTTTGAGAACAGTGGCTTTGTAATACAGCTTGATATCTGGTATTGAGATCCCTCCTACCTTGTTCTTCTTTCTCAGGATTGCTGCAGCTATTCAGAGTCTTTTTTTGTTCCAGATGAATGTTTGGAAAGTTCATTCTAGGTCTGTCAAATATGCCATTGGTAATTTAATGGGGAGTACATTGAATTTATAGATTGCTTTGGGTAGTATGGACATTTTAATGATGTTGATTCTACCAATCCATGAAAACATCTGTTTATGTCTTCCTCGATTTCTTTTTTCAATGTCCTGTAGTTTTTTGCATATAGGTCCTTTACCTCTTTAGTTAAGCTTATTCCTAGGTATCTTAATTTTTTGGCCAATGATAAATGGGATTTTTTAAAAAAATCTCTCTTTCTGTAAGTTCACTATTGGTGTATAAAAAGGCCATAGATTTCTGGGAGTTAATTTTGTATCCTGCTACATTGCTGAATTCATTTATTAAGTCTAAACACGTAAGACGAGAAACCACAAAAATCTTAGAGGAATCCACAAGCAGCAAAATAGCAGACATATGTGATAGCAATATCTTCACCAATACAGCTCCTAGGGCAATGGAAACTAAAGAGAAAATAAACAAGTGGGACTACATCAAAATAAAAAGCTTCTGCACAGCAAAAGAAACCATCAACAAAACAACAAGACAGCCCACTGCATGGGAGAACATATTTTCCAATGTTATCTCTGATAATGGTGTAATCTCCAACATTTACAGGGAACTTATAGAACTTAACAAAAGAAAGATAAACAACCCAATCAAAAAATGGGCAATGGACCTAAATAGATACTTTTTGAAAGAAGACAAACAGAAGGCCAAGAGACATATGAAAACATGCTCAAACTCACTAATCATCTGAGAGATGCAAATCAAAATGACAATGAGGTACCATCTCACACCTGTCAGAATGGCTATCATCAATAAGTCAACAAATGACAAGTACTGGCGAGGATGTGGAGAAAAAGGAACCCTCGTGCACTGCTGGTGGGAATGCAGACTGGTACAGCCACTGTGGAGAACAATATGGCGTTTCCTCAGAAAACTAAAAATGGAACTTTCATTTGAACCAGTGATCCCACTTCTAGGAATATATTCCAAGAAACTATAAACACCAATCAGAAAACATATATGCACTCCTATGTTCATAGCAGCACAATTTACAATAGCTAAGATTTGGAAACAGCCTAAGTACCCATCAGCAGATGAGTGGATTAAAAACCTGTGGTGCATCTACACAATGGAATACTACACTGCTATTAAAATGAAGTAACTCCTACCATTTGAAACAGCATGGATGGACCTGGAGAGCATTATGCTAAGTGGAACAAGTCATTTGGAGAAAGATAAACATCACATGATCTCACTCATTTGTGGAATATAATGAACAACACAAACTGATGAACAAAAATAGATCCAGAGACAAAGAAGCATGGATCAGATCATCAAACCTCAGAGGAAAGGCAGGGGAGGGTGAGGGGAAGGGGAAGAGATCAATCAAAGGACTTGTATGTAAGCATAACCAATGGACACAGACACTAGGGGGGTGAGGGCATAAGAGGGGGGAGTGGGGGGGGCAATGGGGGGATAAGGACACATATGTAATACCTCAATCAATAAAGAAAATAAATAATTTAAAAAAACAGAAAAAAAAGAATGAATGGATGGATGGATGGATGGAGGAGAAGGAAGAGATAGAAGATGAGAAGGGGGTAAAAAAGAAAGGAAGATGAAGGAAGAAGGACATCCCAAAGAAAAGCATAACCTAAATCCTAGAGCTGCTTTGGCTAAGGCATTTATTTCATGGCTCCTTTTGCTAGAGTTGTCCCACAGCTCCCAATAGATGGAAGCCTCTTCCCATTATGATGGTGCTCCATACTCACTCACTGCATTATCTATGTGGGTAATAAGCACCTGATGATGCCCATCAAAAATAATGTGGCTTCACGTTGCTTCCAAACTATTGACCTTCTCCAGCTTGGTGTGTCTCATCCTCCATCTCCTCGAGTTATTATTGCTCAGTGACTCTGATGTTGATTTAGGCTTCCTTGATGTGGATTGGGAAGGGTCAGGGGGAATGTTTTGCTTTTCCTAGTGGTCATAATATACCCTTATGGTGAAGTTTTGGGTACATTTTGCTGGGATTGGAAAAATTAGAGTTTGAAGGTGGTAGTCTGGGATAATAGTTAGGAAGGTCTTGAAATTAAGAAAAAGGGGCTTAGGATCTAAATTATGTAAGAACTCTGACTTTATATTGTTAGATTATGTGTACACTATTGATTATTAACCTATAGTTTAAAAATAACTAACGAGAGAGGACTAATTCAAACAGGCATGCACTTATGTGTTTCCACTGAGTGACAGCTGAGAAATGAGTAAAATTTTAAAAAGCTAATTTGGACATATCAAATTGTGTTCATGAGTAACAACAGCATTGCTTTTAGTAAAGGTGAGCATATAAAAATATTAGCTTACTATTTAAATTAATAACTAGAATTAAAAATAAATAAAATTTAATCCCTTAAGAATTCAATTATAATATAATAGAAGTCTCTTAGATAAATGCCATGTGAATTTGATTTTCCTTTTATAATCTTCACTGTGTCAAATAAAGAATAGCAGATGACAAAAACAGATGGACTTGTGTTATCTGTTCTTGCTTAAAACCTTCTCTAACATTTTTTTTTTTTTTTGGCCATGTTCATAAGCATAGGATATGGTAGAACTAACTTACATCTGTTTAAAATCCTTAGTAACTTCTGTTAAAATTTATTTTAGTAAGTTATAATATGGCAAAGCCTTTTTATTATGTGCAATATTCTATCTACTTTAGAAATAAGGTTTGAGATTTATTTTAATACTTTTAGATAACTAAGTTCGAAAAATGAAATGTGCCTTAACTTGAGTTTCATATTGATGAGTGTTCCTAAGAAAAATCATTGTACATGATAGTTTCAGTTCATGGAGGAAATAGAAGAAATTTATGGAAAGAATCTTGCTCTAATTAATGATTTCTGTAGCTCTTTACAATTTTCAAAGCATCTTAAAACTATCATTTTCATTCTCTATCTATGCTTTACTATTTTGGTAAGTAGCACTGTCTTTAATTGAACAAAAGCAATCTACTTTGTCTCCAGTAGCTTTATTAACTCTGAGAAAAAAATGTAACCATGTCTACTCTTTACTTGGTAAGAGTTTGCCTGATTTTAGTTAAAGTAACCATGAGGAAACACCTTCAACAGTGTACCCATACCTATAAATTGACATGTGTCAGATGGTCTCAAGGAATTCTTCAATAATTGATCTTAATTAAAAGAATAGGATTTTATATATTTATTGATTAGGTTATTGAAAAAAATATTGAAACCTAATAAAATTTTCATCTAGCCCAGTTAACGTTTACAGAAAAGTATTTATCATCATGATGTATTTAATAAATATATTTAGTTGTATAACCAAACAGCAAAAAGAAATATGCTTTCTGAAATAATAATCATAACTTTCTGAGTATTTTCTGACATTTTTATTACATTAGAATAAATTAAATGATTTTTAGTTTATTTTAAAAAGCTGAATTTAGAAGCTGAAACTGTTCTTCTGGCCTGTTGACTCAGTTGGTTGGAGCATCGCCCGTACATAAAAAAGGTTTCTGGTTCAATTCCTGGTCAGAGCATATATCTAGCTTGCTGGTTTGATCCCCAGTTGGGTAGCATATAGGAAGAAACCAATTGATATTTCTCACATTGATGTTTCTCTCTCCCTCACTCTCTTTCTCTCTCTTCCTCTCTCTCTAAAATCACTAAATATATTTGTGGGTGAGAATAAATAAATAAATGCTAAAAATTGTAAGCCTCAGAGTAGCTTCTGTAGAGACAGTTACATACAGAAAAGTGTTAGTGAAATATACATTCACCTTTCAGGCAAGTGTATGTGAAAGGCTATCTTTTCCGTAGGAGTCATTAAGGACAATGCCTTGAATTATGTCTATGCCCTAAGATTATTGGGCCAGCCCACTGTTTCCAGGATGTTGTTCAGTTCTGGGGTTCCAGTGAGGTCCCTGAGAGTCTCCTCAGAGGCAGGGAGGGTGGTCAGAGCGGTTGTGCTAGGACTTCTTTTCCAAACTTTCCCATTCTACGGATCAACTGTGTTCTGATGTATTTAATTTATTGAAGTCTCTCCGAGGATTTTTAAATTTTGAAATAATGATTTTTGCTATTAAACACAATAATCACAATACAAAAATAAACAAAGTGATCATTTCTTTTTTTTTTAATTGCTTAAAGTATTACAAAGAGTATTACATATGTCTCCCTTTTTTCCCACTGCCCTTGATAATCCCCTGGCCTCCCCTACCCCCTCATTGTCTTATGTCCATTGGTTATGCTTATATGCATGCATACAAGTCCTTTGGTTGATCTCTTACCCACCCCCCTCGTGCCCTCCCACCCTCCCCGGCCTTCCTGCTGAAGTTTGACAATCTGTTTGAGGCAGCTCTGCCTCTGTATCTATTTTTGTTCATAAGTTTATAATGGTCTTTATTATCCAGAAATGAGTGAGATCATGTGGTATTTTTCCTTCATTGACTGGCTTATTTCACTTAGCATAATGCTCTCCAGTTCCATCCATGCCGTTGCAAATGGTAAGAGTTCCTTCTTTTTTACAGCAGCATAGTATTCCATCGTGTAGATGTACCACAGTTTTCTAATCCATTCATCTACTGATGGGCACTGAGGCTGTTTCCAGATCTTAGCTATGGTGAATTGTGCTGCTATGAACATAGGGGTGCATATATCCTTTCTGACTGGTGTTTCTGGTTTCTTGGGATATATTCCTAGAAGTGGGATCACAGGGTCAAATGGGAGTTCCATTTTCAGTTTTTTGAGGAAACTCCATACTGTCTTCCATAGTGGCTGCACCAGTCTGCATTCCCACCAGCAGTGCACAAGTGTTCCTTTTTCTCCACATCCTCTCCAGCACTTGTCGTTTGTTGATTTGTTGATGATAGCCAGTCTGACAGGTGTGAGATGGTACCTCATTGTTGTTTTGATTTGCATCTCTCGGATGATTAGTGACTTTGAGCATGTTTTCATATGTCTCTTGGCTTTCTGAATGTCCTCTTTTGAAAGGTGTCTATTTAGATCCTTTGCCCATTTTTTGATTGGATTGTTTATCTTCCTTTTGTTAAGTTGTATGAGTACCCTATAAATTTTGGAGATTAGGCCCTTATCAGATATGACATTGGCAAATATGTTTTCCCACGCAGTGGGTTTTCTTGTTTTGTTGATGGTTTCTTTTGCTGTGCAGAAACTTTTTATTTTGATGTAGTCCCATTTGTTTATTTTCTCTTTAGTTTCCAATGCCCTAGGAGCTGTATCAGTGAAGAAATTGCTTCGGCATATGTCTGAGATTTTGTTGCCTTTGGATTCTTCTAGTATTTGTATGGTTTCCTGTCGTATATTTAAGTCCTTTATCCATTTTGAGTTTATTTTTGTGTATGGTGTAAGTTGGTGGTCTAGTTTCATTTTCTTGCATGTATCTGTCCAATTTTCCCAACACCATTTATTGAAGAGACTATCTTGACTCCATTTTATGTTCTTGCCTCCTTTGTCAAATATTAATTGAGCGTATTGGTTGGGGCTGATTTCTGGGCTCTCTATTCTATTCCATTGATCTATATGCCTATTCTTGTGCCAGTACCAGGCAGTTTTGAGAACAGTGGCTTTGTAATACAGCTTGATATCTGGTATTGAGATCCCAACTACTTTGTTCTTTCTCAGGATCGCTGCAGCTATTCGGGGTCGTTTTTTATTCCAAATGAATTTTTGGAGAGTTCGTTCTAGGTCTGTGAAATATGCCATTGGTATTTTAATGGGAAGTGCGTTGAATTTATAGATTGCTTTGGGCATATGGATATTTTAATGATGTTGATTCTACCAATCCAAGAACATGGTATGTTCTTCCATCTCTTTATGTCTTCCTCTATCTCTTTTTTCAACGTCCTGTAGTTTTCTGAGTAGAGGTCTTTTACCTCTTTAGTTAAGTTTATTCCTAGGTAGCTTAATTTTTTTGGTGCGATGGTAAATGGGATTGTTTTTTAGTCTCTCTTTCTGCACATTCACTATTGGTGTATAGAAATGCCATAGATTTCTTGGCGTTAATTTTGTATCCTGCTACATTGCCAAATTCTTTTATTAAGTCTAATAGTTTATTGATGGAGTCTTTAGGGTTTTTTAAGTATAATATCATGTCATCTGCAAATAAGGACAGTTTTACTTCTTCTTTTCCAATTTGGATGCCTTTTATTTCTTCTTCTTGTCTAATTGCAATGGCTAATACTTCCAGTACTATGTCGAACAGGAGTGGTGAGAGTGGGCATCCCTGTCTTGTTCCTGTTCTTAGGGGAAATGGTGTTAGTTTTTGTCCATTGAGTATGATGTTGGCTGTGGGTTTGTCATATATGGCTTTTATTATGTTGAGGTATGATCCTTCAATTCCCACCTTGCTGAGAGTTTTTATCAAAAATGGGTGTTGAATTTTGTCAAATGTTTTTTCTGCATCAATTGATATGACTATGTGGTTTTTTTCTTTCAACTTGTTTATGTGATGTATCACGTTTATTGATTTGCGGATATTGTACCATCCTTGCATCCCTGGGATAAATCCTACTTGGTCATGGTCTATGATCTTTCTGATGTACTGCTGGATCCGATTTGCTAAGATTTTGTTGAGGATTTTGGCATCTATGTTCATGAGGGATATTGGCCTGTAATTCTCTTTCATTGTGTTGTCTTTACCTGGTTTTGGTATTAGGGTGATGCTGGTTTCATAGAATGAGGTTGGAAGTGTTCTTTCCTCTTGGATTTTTTGTAGTAGTCTGAGGAGGATAGGTTTTAGTTCTTCCTTGAATGTTTGGTAAAACTCCCCTGTGAAGCCATCTGGTCCTGGGCTTTTGTTTGCTGGAAGCTTTTTGATGACTGCTTCAATTTCTTCCATAGTTATTGGCCTATTGAGATTTTTAGATTCTTCTTGATTAAGTTTTGGAATGTTATATTTTTCTAGGAATATGTCCATTTCCTCCAGGTTGTCTAGTTTGTTGGAGTAGAGTTGTCCATAGTATTTTTTTAATAATCATTTGTATTTCTGTGGGATCTGTTGTTATTTCGCCTCTATCATTTCTGATTTTGTTGATTTGGGTCCTTTCTCTTTGCTTCTTGGTGAGTCTGGCTAGAGGTTTGTCAATCTTGTTTATCCTTTCAAAGAACCAGCTCTTTGTTTCATTGATTTTCTGTATTGTTTTTTTGGTCACTATGTCATTTATTTCTGCTTTAATCTTTATTATCTCCTTCCTTCTGCTCACTCTGGGCTTTTCTTGTTGCTCTCTTTCTAATTCTTTGAGCTGTAGATTTAGATGATTTACTACCATTTTTTTCTTGTTTGTTGAGATAGGCCTGTAGAGCTATAAACTTCCCTCTCAGGACTGCTTTCATTGTGTCCCAAAGGTTTTGGATTGCTGTGTTTTCATTGTCATTAGTTTCCAGGATGTTTTTAATTTCTTCTTTGATCTCATTGGTAACCCAATCAATATTTAATAACGTGCTATTCAGCTTCCAAGTGTTTGAGTATTTTGAGTTGTTTTTATTGTAGTTTATTTCTAATATTATGGCCTTGTGGTCTGAGAAGATGCTTGGTATGATTTCAATCTTCTTGTATTTGGGGAGACTTTGTTTGTGACTCAATATGTGGTCTATTTTTGAAGATGTCCCATGAGCACTTGAGAAGAACGTATATTTTGTGGCTTTGGGGTGAAGTGTTCTGAATATGTCAATTAAGTCCATCTGATCTAATGAGTCATTTAGGATCGCTGTTTCTTTGCTGAGTTTTTGTCCAGCGGATTTATCCAGTGATGTCAGTGGTGTATTAAAGTCCCTTACTATGATGGTATTGTTGTTGATCTCTCCCCTGATATCTTCTAGGAGTTTTCTTATGTATGTGGGTGCTCCTGCATTGGGTGCATATATGTTTATCAAGGATGTTAAAATGATGAATTGCATCCACAGCTATCAAATAAATCTGCCATGATATTTTGAGCACTCAGACAGTGGCTTCAATTTTAATTCTATCAAAGAATCACAGTATAGTCCAGTGATGGTAAACCTATGACACGCGTGTCAGAGGTGACAAGCGAACTCATTTTTTTGGTTGATTTTTCTTTGTTTAATGTCATTTAAATATATAAAATAAATACCAAAAATATAAGTCTTTGTTTTACTATGGTTGCAAATATCAAAAAATTATTTCTATATGTGACACGGCACCAGAGTTAAGTTAGGGTTTTTCAAAATGCTGACACGCAGAACTCAAAAGGTTCGCCATCACTGGTATAGTTCCATTATTTTTTCTAGGTTATTTTGGTGTAATATACTAGCCTTAGAATATTTGTAACATGCTCGTCCCTTAATTTTTAATGATCTTTGAAAATCCTCATTGTAGAATTCAACAATTTGCTAACAGAATTTGTTAATCGAAGCCTTTTCAGGATAATGCAAGATATATAAATTAGATATATAAATGCATTAAAATAATGTCAAGTCAATTTTACATGACCAGGGACAGGAGGGAAGGCTTTGCTAGCAGCTAATGTGATCCCGAAGTATATACCTGCTTGCCAATTATTATAAGCAACAGCTGAGGACGTTCAGAATTGGGTTGGAGAGAAAGTTCGTAAGTCAAATGAAAAATGATAATTTAAAATATAAGAAGTCAGGATTTCCCAACCATGAAAGGAAAAGATAGGTTGAGACATTAAAAGTAGTGCTTTCATGCGTATTAAATGTTTTCATTTTCTAGTAGCTGAGGCTAGAAGAAAGCCTGTGTTACTCACAGGCCTACTTACTTATATTTGCACCAATGTGTTTACTTCCAGCTCTTAATGATGGCGCTGCAGCCCTAGAATTCAATAACGCCATTAGATTAACAATGTCACCCAGAGAATACATTAATGTCAACCTCTATTGCTCTGCAGAGAGCCCTCCTCATTCTGAATTCCTGTGAAGCACCTTCCCTCTTTGCGGGGTGTACAGTTCTGAAATATTCAGTTCACAATGGCAAAAGATAAAGAACTTCGACACGATCCATTTTTTCAGGCCAAAGAGAAATAGAGCCGAATGTCTCTCAAGCTTGTGATAGGTGACCTTTGTTGTCTGACAGGAGAATGAAAAACCACCCATTTTTGTATTTGGCTTAATAAAGGTATGCGAGGAAGCAATGCTCAACAGCCAAAACTGATTGGTGATTTTCTTTCTAGATGACCCATTAAAAGTGGCTGAAGATAATGAATTCATCCATCACTTATGACTAAGTGTACTGTCCCCTGCATGCACTCAGGATAATAGCGTCTTAGAATGAAGGGTATTAAAATCATCAGATAAATCTAACATTCCTGGGCAAAGTCATTTCACAGTGATCACTCAGAGGTCATCATTATGCACATTCATACCAGTTTCCAACTGGTCGAGGCCCAAAATTGGAGAAGAAGAGGGCAGGATAAGAAGCAATTTCTTTCAAGTGACATCAGTATTTTTCAGCCACTGGGTTGCCCAGCCATTTTCGGAGGGTTGGGGGAGGAGGAAAGGAAAAAGAAAAGGGAGAGATAGTGATTGGATTGTTTCTCAGTTCCAGTTTGGTAGCCATTTTTTTTTCTGTTTTTCACAAAGTTGAATCTTTATATATTAGACTGATATTAAGCTGCATGAAGGTATGATCTGTACACAGAATAGGACTGAAATGGCTGAAGAGCAGGAGGATTTACACAGTCTCAGGAGAAGCTGTCTGGTGTAAGAGTGTGGACTTTCTATACTTCATTGTGGCCTCTGTTATTTACTGCCTGGATAAACTGTGCACAAGGTATTTAAGCATTTTTTTTTAGGTATTTAAGCATTTTATGCTTGGTTTTCTCAACTATAAAAGGAGATAATAATATTAGCTACCTAGAGAGTTTGAGGTGAAAAGTAAATATATTTATATACATAAAGTTTATTATAGTGCCTAGCACATAGTCATCAACAAAGGTTATTATTATTATTATTATTTAGCTGTTCTGACTAGGAATCTAGAAAAAAAGGGTACTGAATAAATGTGTTTTGTGTGATGACTTTTCTTGATTTTCTCTGTTTTTCAAATAATTGCTGCAAATACTTTATAAACCAGCTTGCATTTGTTTTAGAGCCCTCTATCAGATTTTGGAGTCCTCTTCATCAGAAATTATCCTTCTTCAACCCAACTACCACATACACTCACGAAACTTGGGATCTTCAAAGCATAACATTGGACTTCGCTTATAGTGGGGGGTGGGAAAGGGCAGGCCAGTGAGTCTAGAGTAGTCAGAAACCTCTGGGATATGAATCATCCTGTTTTATTCTTCCACTATGGGAGGCCATAAAAAGACAGGATCTGGAGTGTCACTCAGCTGAAACCTCTGATGATTATTCATTATGGGTGACTGCTATTATGGTAAAGGAACATGATGGGATGAAATGGATGTTGGAGAAGATATTACAACCAGTTTGCCTATGATACAGAAAATTTCTCTCTGTGGAGTAGATTTTGGGTAGGCTAGCTGCTTGCAACTATGGTTAGAGAATTTCAAGCAAATCAAGCAAACTGGCTCCTGTTGACTCTGAGAAGCCATCACAAAGTCTACAAAATAAGCTAAATTCCCCTAATTTTTTTCTTTTTCTCCTGGGACCCTTTAGGAGGATCCTCGTAAGATCTTTTTTGAAATTCCCACAGGGAATGTGCTCGTTTTTCTTATCATCAGATTTACAGACTTCAATTGATCACTGTGTACATTGTAGATTTGCTGATTAAAATTTTTGCTTATTTGTAGCTCATCTTTCTTAAGAAGTGTTTATTTAATGCCAACTGACTCTCTCTGGTTAGATCCTGGGATGACTAAATTAGACATAATCCTTGCCCTCAGGGATCTCATAGTCTAATGGGGGAGGAAGACCCTATGATATGACTATTTGGTCATGTAAGCATGAAAATTGCTATAGAAACTGAGAGCAGGAAGAAGCTAGTTGACCAAATAATGAGTTTTAATGAGCAATTTTTATAGCCTCGGCTTAAATTCATTCATTTAAATAAAGTTCGTTTAAAGAGGCAGATGGTTACAAAAATTAAAATATCCCTAGGCTGTTTCCCTGATTTAACATATCGTGATAGAACTGAATAAAAATGAGACTTCTTTAATGTTTTTTATATTATGGTACTAAAGGAGGTGATCCTAATTCAGCAAGGACTTATTACTTCTAGACATTCTTGGTCTCCATGTTTGCATTTTGATTCTATTAATTTTTATAAGACAGCCACAGCATTCTCAGCACAGTCACCAGTTATATAATTTCATTGACGTTCATTCTTAAAAAGCAACATTGGCACATCCAACAGGGATAAATAGTTTTGGTGGAACTGTAGATCAGAGGAAATCATTTTAATTCATTACTCACCATGCCCCTGAGCTATAATCCTATTGTATAGAAGACACAACTAAGAATAAACCCCTAATGTCATAAACTTGGATATAGAATTTAAGGTACTTAAGGCACTTACCTAAATTCTATATTTCACAAAGATTATTGTTCCTTCCCAAGGTATACTGAAATGTAAAAGATAGGGAAAGTATGCTATTAAGTGTCTTGACCTGATATCTAATTTAATTACATGCTTACAAGTCTTGTAGACCACTTCTACTAAATTATATGCGTTTGAATACTTTAAAAATAGTCTAATTTTAATTGCACAGCAACACATAAAAAGTCTAACAGAAGTTTGATTTCATTTAGTATCCGGATCTATTCCTCCTTTCCTCTAGATACTTGTAGACTATACCTCTTCCCATTATCATTACCACTTTTTCCTCCCAAACACCATCCCTGAAATGAGTTTGGTGTCTCCAACTTAAAAATTCATTATCACTTGTGTGGATAATCTTTTATTTTTCATTGTGATAAAGTGTGCCTTGTCAAGCTCATGCTAAAAGGGAACTGGTAGATAGCTAAATCTGAAGGAGTGACTTAGAGCTGGAGCTGATGTGTATTCTTCAATCAGTGCATCTGTGGAATTGCTGGGAAGGAGAGGGGGAAAGGTGAGGAGGCGGAGAGCTACTGCCTTCTTGGAGTTTAATGTCTATGAGAATGGTACACACTTAAGAAGCTGAGGGAGTGGGAAATGGGAAACTGTGCCCCAGGAACCATGAAAGATTACCAAAAGGGGAATCAAAATACCATCAGCATACTTAATTTGACTTTATAAATTTTTTCTAGAGCTTCTGGCATGTGCAGTTAAGCCACTCATTTCTACATATAAAGGACAGATGTGTATTTTTATTATTATTACTATTATATTACATGAATATTTATGATTATGTCATCCTAAAATATGTCGTAAAGCAGAAATAAGTGAAACTCATTTTATTATTTTATTGAGTTTAAGGTCACATCAATTTGTTTAATTTACATTTAGCCTTGAGGAATAAATTTGGATGATATGCTTCAGTGGTAATATTACTTTTAGTATTTTCTATCGAAAGATGAGAAAAAAGATCACTTTGGAAGGATGGGTTTGACTAAATATTTAGTTTTATTTATAAAGTCTACAATACACATTTGCAGCATCAAAATATAAATGAATAGAAAAGAATAGTTGTAACTTTCGATTTCTTAAATATAACCAACCTGGAGTAGGGACAGGAAGATAAAAAGTGGGTAACATTCACAGTAACGTTCCTCAATTCAAATCTTCAATTTTATAACTATACTTCTTTTGGATTGCATGCTTTATTTGTTATTCTTCTTATTTTGGAGATAGAAAGGAAAGCATGCATTATGTAAGGAAGTGTGACAAATTCTGAAACTCAAACTGAGAGTTGGTTAGAGAATAGCAGGGATCAGGAATTCTGCTGTCATAATGTGGAGCTAAATGGGTCTTTGTTCTGTTCCGCTCCCATTTCTCCATGATTCATACCTAATATCAACTTTGTGCATTCAACAATGATACATATCAAATGCAATGTGATATTCTCCACATGAGGTATCATCCCTTTACATTTTCAAATAAAATGACTCTCAGTCATTGCAAGAATGACTTCCTGCCTTTTCTTGGGATTCTTCTATCATAGCAATGCTAAGACACAAAAACACTTATTCAGCAAAAAGAGTTAGTTCTGATTATTGCTACAAATGAGCAGAAAAACAACAACAGGGAAACTGTCTCAGTCTTCCAAGCTCAAGGCTAAATAATCCTTTTTTGTAATTTAGATGTCACTGCCATATTTGATAAACCTTCCCATGCCTCTTACATGGCCGTGCAGTGAAAGCAGCATGGGTGTCTGGAACAGGGTGTGCAAGCACCGCAAGGAGCAGAACTGCTGGTGCAAGTTGAGATAGTGAGGTTTTCGGTTTCCCTGCACAACTGCATCTCCTCAAGTGAGGAAAGGGGCACAGAATTGACACTGAGCTTTCTCTCCTTGGACTTTGAACATTATTGTATCTTAAAAACCTGATTATTTAATATAACACAATATGATATGATATGGTATGATATGATATGAATCTTCAGGATATACTTAGTATGAGAAAATGAAATAAAAATATCAAGACTGCCATGGCCAGTTAGTGGCAATAGGGGAATTATTCCCATAGTGGGGGAAACATTTTTGTCTCCATCTCTCAGATGGCCTTATTTGCTGAGGTTAATTCATTTGTATTCCTTAGGTGATTGTTAGCTAATTTCTTCATAAGGATCACGAGGAGAAGGGGTATAATAATTGAAGGGGGAAGAGAAGAGTTTGAACATAAGCTTGGTCTGCTTTCTAGTTTTGTCCAAAATTGAGACAGATCCAAGGACTAGAGACGGATCCAGTGTTCCTTCCCATCTCCAGCTCTCTATTATTCACATTTTATGCACACTTCGTGCATCCAACCATCATACACCTCAGACACAATGCTGTATTTCCCAAGCCTTCTGTAAAGCTTGTTTTTGTCATGCTGAGAACTTTTGCTTTCTACGAAAGTGATTCTTTTAGTTAGCACCTTGAATATTCCTTTTTCTAAATTCTTGCTTTGAAATGAAGAACTGCTTTAAACACTACAAAAAAAAAAAAATCTACATAGAGAACAGGACTGGGAGAAAAACAGAACCTTGTAGCCATCTGCTGGTTTGGCTATCCTCATACAAATTGGAAAAGCTTCCATTTTTTCTTTTTTTTTAAGATTTAATTTTGAAATCATATAAATGTGTAAAGTAGTTTAAAAGCCCAATGTTAAGAAAACAATTTCTATCCCAAAGTTTATGAAATATGTCTCTAAAGTTATATGATTGATTTTACTTACCTTCTAGTATATACAAATCCAAATAAATGTTATCAAAATACAAATACATGAAGGCAAGCTTTATTGTTATTCTAATGATAGTATTATTTCCTACAACTTTTTAGATATATACTTTTTCATTTGGCTTCAGAACTGAATTAAGACTAAAAGTTACTCTCTTGCCTTTTTTTTTTTTTTAAACTTCTCATCAGAGTCGGAGCAATATACCTCCTGACTGTTTTCAAAATTCAAATCTGTTATTCACACAGATTTTGTCAACTTTGCATTTTTCAAGTTATTTTCTTTTAGTTTCAAAAGCAATTCATGATTTTAGGTTACACTGGCAGCAATAGAAAAATACCTAAAGCCTCCAATGGAAAGAAATATTATAAAGGACAACACTTATTTGTGTTTATGACATGGAGCGGGTTTGTTTTTAAAAAGTCACTTTACTTAATGTCACACTCCATATATCTGTTTTCAAAACCGGTGTGATTGATGGGGATTAACTTTGGATGTTAGAAGAACCGCCCTAACTGAGATTTTGTTTGTTTTCTTCTTTATTGTTGTGAGATTGTTTATCAGGTGCTTTGAACCACCTCCCTATTCTCCTGTAAAGATGCCAATTCCTGATGCCCAGCAGAAAAGCAGTTAGCAGATGTTAAGAGATTCTATCCTGAAAGAACAAGACTCATGTTTGACCTTTAACATCTATACAACTTTCTTGAAAATTAATTTCTTTTCTTAAAAATGTTTATTTCTTATTTTTTTAATTTATCAGGGTGACATTGGTTAATAAAATTATATAGCTTTCAGGTGTACAATTCCACAATCCATTATCTCTTTATTGTATTGTGTGTTCACCACCCCAAGTCAAGTTTCCTTCCATCATCATTTAACCATATATTCCCCCTTTACCCTTTTCTACTCCCCGCCCCACCCCCACCCCCATTTCCCTCTGGTAATCACATACTGTTGTCTGTGTCTATAAGTGGTTTTGGCTTTTTTTTTTCTTCTTCTTAATCCCTTCACCTTTTTCACCTAGCCTCCCCCCCCCCCCCCAAACAGCTGTCAGTCTGTTCTCTGTCTTTATGAGTCTGTTTCTATTTTTTTGTTCGTTTATTTTGTTCATTAGATTCTATGAATAAGTGAAATCATGTAGTACTTGTCTTTCTCTGACTGGCTTACCTCACTGAAAATGAATTTCTAGGTTTTTTTGTAAATGGATGATACACAACCCTTAGAACCATAGTAGTTAGGGATTTGAAATCTATAGTAAGAAGCTCTTAAACATTTGGAAACAAAATCAGAAGCAAACCCCCTTATTAAAATGGAAACTAATATTTAATATATAAAGAAAGTTAGCCAACTGCACAAATAACACACTGAAGTAAAAATAATACTATTAACTCAACACATGTAGGAAGACATTTGCATATGGTTTAATGATAAAGTTATATTGTTTTAATATTTCAGTACTATCAAGATCATCACAGTCATGGAATGCAGTGGTTCCAAATGCCAGTCAATAGATAGGCTGCATCAGAGTGACCGGAGTTTTAAAATTATTCTAATGTAAAAATGTTTATATAGTTTCTAGGACTTTGATTTACAACTACTGAATCAAAATTGGAAAGACCAAAGAATCTTTAAATTTAAAAAGTAGTCCAGGCGATTCTGATGCAATTTGACTATGGACTGCATTGTCTTAGATAAACTATAGAGTGGAATAGATTTTAGAGATGAACCACATACAATCCCCGCTTTATGGAGCCCTGTAAAAGGAGACAGGGGTTCAGATTGGGAGTTACCAAGGATACAAGCACCAAAGAGACAGGAACCTGAACAATTCTGGAGAATTCAGAACAGACTTTTGGAAGTGATGCTTAAGCTGAGTATATAGGATATTAGATTTGTACTTATAGTGTGTCTCCTATAGTCTCCTATAGTTCTCATAGATTTGCACATATAGCGTCTCACCAGGATAGACACTATATGTGCAAATTATAGGTCTTTGAAAGAATATGTGCTTGGGGAACTTCAGGTAATTCATAGGATGGGAGGGAAGAGCTGAGAAAATCGAAGAGGCAAAGGACAGATTTGAAGAGCAGCATCTGTCATACTAAGGAGCGTTTATTTTATTCTGCATGAAGTAGATGCCATTGAATGATTTCACACATAGAAGTGACACGATCAGGTTAGTGTTTTGCACATGCTGTTCAGTGTAGTGGGTGATTTGGGCCTGAGTGGGGCCAAAGCCAGAGCAGGTAGGAGGCTATTGCAATAAGCTCCGGTAAGAAATGAAGAGAGACTGTGGCTGCATCAGAAAAGAGGAGGGGACATCTTGGTCAAGTCACGAGCGCTCCTTAAGGATGCAAGAATTACTGTGAATAATTCTAAAACATTTCCACCAAGGCACCCCATCAACATAGGCAAGGAGTTGTAACCTTTAGGGTAATAGCAACTGAGCCCTAAACGTCCCAGAATAAGCCCCACATTTCTTTGAATTGTTACACGCCATCTTAAAAATAATGCTCAGCTTGCGTTCCACATAATGTATGCATTTACTTTTGTAAAATTTGACGTGATAAATAATACATTATGATGAAGATGACAAGGGCAGGAGGATCTTCCAGGAAGATTCATTATGTTTACTCTATGCCTTCATATATTTCCTGGTATATGTCATTGTCCATGGGTGTCCTCATATTCCACTTTGAAAAGCACAGAATTTGTCAAGCATTAAAGAGGCAGAATTAGAGAATGTGAGTACGAGAACTGGGAGGATGAAGAATTTAGTAGGATAATTCCCAAGTTTCTGACTTGGGCAATGTCACTAATACTGGCTGGGAATGGTATGCAAAGAGTTCCCTTTCTTTCTTTTTTTTTTAAATATATTTTTATTGATTTCAGAGAGGAAGCAGAGGGAAAGAGAGATAGAAACATCAATGATAGAGAGAATCATTGATTGGCTGCCTCCTGCACGCCCCACACTGGGGATCAAGCCTGCAACCCAGGCATGTATCCTGACCGGGAATTGAACCATGACCTCCTAGTTCATAGGTTGATGCTCAACCACTGAGCCACACCAGCTGGGCAAGGGGAGAAAGGGAGACAAGGAGAAACAGTTTTGCTGGAGAGGTGAGGGGATGATGGATTTCATTTTGGCATGTTGACATTGAGTTGCTTGTAGGACACCTGAAAGGAGGTAGAGATAGACCAGTCAGTCCTCTGGAGAGACACCTGATCCAGAAATACACAGACTTTAGTTGAAAGTGTATTAATGCCTTGAAATAATCTTTCCTGGTGCTAGGGGTGTATTTAATAATTGCTTGCTGAATAATTCTAATCTGTTAACCTCTCTAGTTTTCCAGTTTAGTACTTGAAAAATTAAGCAATCCTGCTCTGAGACAGTAGGGGTCAGTGGATGTGACCACAGGGCTAATTGGAAGGGAGAAGGTCTAGTCTCCTTGGTTGAGTCATGAGCAATCCTTAAGGACACTATCCTCTGCTTTGTGCTCGCTGTATTCAGTAAAAGGGAGCATATGAAAAACACAAGTGGTGACAGGGAACTAAATGACAGAAAAAGATAAGAAACAAAAGAAAATACAGGTGGAATGTAGTAAGAAATAAGCAAAATAAGCGACTTAAGAGAAAGTTCAAGTGAAATAAACACAAAAGTAGAATTAAAAAAATTAAGTTCATTAAATTACATAATAGATATAAAAGATAAACAGACTTAAGTAATATATTAAGTAATGCAAACAATATATTTTAATCAGAAAATTTTATTGTGACTTTCTTACTCTAAAAGATATTCATTTTCAAAGGAAACACTTGAAAAAATAGAAATAGGCAAAATAAGTCATTCATAATTTCATCTTCCAGGAGATAACATTGCTAACATTCTGATAAATATTCTTCCAGGTTTTTATTTTTCCTATACGTATGCTACCAACATGCTATATAGGGTGTACACCACAGAAGTCTATAATATATGTGCACATTTAGAATAAATATTTATATTACAAAATTATATATCTATAAACAAAGATTATAAATTACAGATATTCATGTACACATGTTAAATATAAACTTTTAAATTCTAACAGAGTAGATAATAAAACTAAATAAATTAAAAGTAATAATATAAAATAACTAAGGTAAGTTTAAGTTCCATAGCTAATGTCTTCAGGGTTGTTAGGGCTCTTAGATTTAGGATCCCTTAAAATATTCCCTGGGCCTCCCTTCTTAGAGTTATATTTCCCTGCAGGGAATCTTTAGCAGATGTCCTTTGAGCTGAGAGCAGAAGGGCAAAGGGCATGACCCTTGCCCTCTCTCTGGGTCCCTGTATTCTCCTCTGCAGCTGTTGGAGATGCTTATCAGCCTTCAAAGGCCGCCTGCAGGGAATCCCTGCTGGGTACCCACTGACACATAGAAGTATCCTTTCTTTGGGAAGTCTTTCTCCCACCAGAAGCCAATCTAACCAACACGTGTTTAGCCCAGGACAGTGTATAAAACCCTTTTATATGCACCATCTCATCTGATCTTCACAACAACCCGGTGAGGCAGATATTATTTCTTGACCTTTTTTGTTTTTTTTAGGGGATTAAGTCACTTGCTTAAGAACACAAACAGCTAGTAAGAGGTGTAACTAGAATTCAAACCTACATCTTTGACTCCAAATCCTGTGATCTTTGCTCTACATTTACAGAGCCACCCTTCTGAGTGAATGGATAAAACGGAGATTCTGAGTTTCTAAGGCTGATAACCATAACTGCACCAGTTATGCCTCCTCTACCTTGAGATTTCGAGTCTCTTTGGAGTATCTTATAAAAGGTCTGTGTGGATTTCAGTAAAAGCATCATAAATATTTATTGGAAAATAGACATATTTTTATACTTTGAGAGTCTTGACAAAATGTACCAGAGTTAATCTTTCTTAGAAGTTTGATTCAGATGTATGTTTTCTCTTCTAAATCTCAAAATCATATTCCTATGCCTTTAATTAATAAAACAACACATTAATAAGGCCTTACCAATACAGATATCAACTTACAAATTTCAATTGAAAAAAAGTAAGCTATTGAGATAAGGGCAAAATGTAGACACAAAAATGAGAAGACACAAAATATTGGGCATTAAAAGGCCTCTGAGTAGAAGGGGAAGAAGCTTCCAAGGTGAGCATGAGGAAATCTCATTTATAAGTAACTATGCCTAGTGTTTCCCCAATTGACACCTGCTATTTTTGCACTTTCTTTATGAAATACTTGGAGCTATTGAACATATGACAGATTAATTAGATCCTTCCACTTAGTCACTTGCCCTCTACTGCCCATTTACAAACCACTGTTTTCCCCAGTATATTAATGAATTTAGAAACAAGGCATCCAAATGAATGAATTTAAATGCAGAGATCAAATTATCTAGGCTAGTCATTTTTAAACCTGTAATGCAGCTGAACCCATTCTTTAAACAAATACATTGAGGCCCAATAAATAAGACAAAAGCAGAGCTGGTGTCATAAAGTTGGGGGGCTGGAGAGCAAATTGCCAGCTCCTCAGGCCCTCTCCTCCTTCATGGCAACCTTTAGACCTCTCTGTTGAGGGGATTTGACCCCTAGTATTGAAGTGGGGTGAATTCTCCAGTTTTATTGTCTATAATACAATAAAACAACAAGACATAGAATACAATCTATATGTGTCACCTATAAATTGCAGAACTAAAAAGCAGAACATGGGGCAGTAAGGGATCTGGGTGGTATATAAACTCAGTGCCATAAAATGGGAAGTGGGAAAACCAACCTGTGTCTAGTAACATTTCTCTCTATTTTTCTTTGAAAATTTTCATTGTGAACATAATTTCCTGAAAGAATAAATGTTCTGTCATTTTTAGAATTTAAAGAATGGGATGAATAACTTTTAAAATACTGTAAATTGCATTGTCTCTCTTTGATTTGTGGCTTAGCTCTACCATCCATCATGATGTTAGGAGATAGAAAGAGACTCTTCACCATCAATCTGTTCTCCTGCTCTTGTCAGTGCTTATGTCCTTAGGTAAACATAATCTCTTTCTATTATTTATTTTTTTGAAAAGGTTTGAATAAACTGAAATATAGAAGCTTTTATTTTATGCATATTTAGAATTAAAAGACTTTGGAACTTCTTATGGTCAAAGCTTGGCAAATCAGAAATAGAAAATATTATACCTATATAATAACCTTTAGATGTCTTTGCTTTCTACTGAACTATAAGATATTGTATGATTTTATATGTTTATAAATCACATGGTAAGATTATTTATGAGGCTTTGTGAAAACTATATAAATTTAAAGTGCTCTTTCTATTAAGAATACAGATATTTTTTTCACTGAGTAATATTTCATACTCAGAATTCTTCTGCCTATGTGTAATAGTTAGAAATCATGAAAAGTGTTTTAACTGAATTTGAATCTGGCATTGTTTTTTATTTCTCATTTTTAGATAATTTTAAAATTTACCCTTATATGGTATATAGTTTCTTTCTATATTCAACCACATTCTTTATTCACCTTATTTTCCTGATCTTGACCTTTTTAGGCATTCAACTTTTCCAGAACATGAATCCAATTAAACATCTCTTAAAATATTCATAGGTATACACCAAATATCTCTGCATCTTAGAGAATCTTATAAAATACTTAACTATTCTCTCTCCATAATTATCTCATTGAAAATCAGAAGTACTCTAAAGTGATTTTCATTCATACTGACTTAAAAGGCCTTTATACACACAAGAAAAGTTAGAGATATAGATATATAATATGAAATGTCTAGTTTTTAAATAGCACTGTCAGAATAACTTGTTTAGAGAACTTGTAGAATATGGAACACAAGAAAGAGAGTATGAATTGAAGAGCAAACAATTCCTGTGGACCACACAGACTTCTTTTAAGGAATTTATTGTATGAGAATATACAAAATGTTATGTTGACTACATAAGAGAGAATTCTATCTATCATCTATCTATCTATCATAATATATCTATCTATGTATCTATTTATTTTGAGTTTCATGTTTTTATATGCAAAGTTAGTTTGACCATGAAATTTTATTCTTTAATATATTCTTTTTATATTAGATGGTCTGTGTGAACTTGTTGCTAACCTTCTCCTTTTAGGTCCTCACAGTGGAGATGGTAATTCCTAAGATGTCTACATTAAGGGGGTTGTTAAAATAAACTTAAAATAGATATGAAAGTAAAAAAGAACATAGATTATGAGTTCATTTCATGAGACTGAATGAAACAAGATTGCTTTTTTCCGCATACAGGTGAGTGTTACATCAACGTGCACATTCTGAAATAATGGGACAACCCAAAATCCAACCTTTCTGAACCTTTCAAAATTCTGGCTTTCCAGAAGAACATTAAAGAGAGAAAGTAACTCAATATCATTGAGGGGAAAAAAGGAACAGATTCAAACTTGAACTTAAAAGTTCAGTTGAGAAAGTCTTAATATTGAAGTACAGTTCTCTTCTCAAGCTGGGCACACTGAGTAAGCCCCCTTCTTTTGCAACTTCTTGTTCTTATGGAAGAACAGGTGTAGATAATCATGTGGCCCTTTGTAATGCTTTTGTTTTGCATGTAATCACATGGTTATGGGGTTTTGTATGAGAATTTCTGTCTAAAGCTAACCTTTATTCCTGGTGTCATATATAGTTCCTTTTAAGACAATTATTACAATTACTTATGATTCCTTAATGTGAGGATTTGTAGAACAGTAACTGCCATCTCTTACTTTCTCAGCTTCCACTTATAATTTTTAATAGGCTTTATTTTTTACAGAAGTTTTAGGTTCATAGCAAATTTGAATTGAAAGTACAGAAAGTTCTCATGTACCCTGGTTCCCACATATGTACATTCCCTCCCACTACCAACATCCAGAACCAGAGTGGTACATTTGTTACAACTGATGAACCTATATTGACACACCATTATCACCTTAACTCTATCATTTACATTAGGGTTCACTCCTGGGGTTGTACATTTTATGGGTTTTGATGAGTGTGTAATGATGTAAATTTACTATTAAAAACTTAGAGCACTATCCTAAAATTTTTCTGTGCTCCACCTACTCTTCCTTCTCTTACCCCTAGCCCCTGACAACAACTGATCTTTCCACTATTTCCATAGTTTTTCTTTTTCCATACTGTATTTGGAATCATATAGGAGGTAGCCTTTTCAGAACTACTATACTTTTTAAAAATAGAAATTTATTTGTAAATCATGGAATTTATTTTTAGATTGATGGCTATTTTTAAGACTAAAAAAAAAAATAGTAACCACTATAAAAATATACATATTTTGTCAGGGGTTATGATGATTTTGTTCTTTGCTTGTGGATGTACCCAATTTCAGGGGTCATTTCCTGACCCTGAAGGGGGTAATTTATTGTCTTGACTCTGAATGTGTAGTTTCTCTGCTTCCTGTTTCTGTATTCTTTGACGAGAAAGCTGCTGAGAAAAGAGGCCAGTAAAGCCAAAATATTTGAAAAATTTATTTTTCTATGCGCATATGCTTTTATGTTAAAAAAGAGTATCCTGAATCCTACCAGGGTTATAACTCTTTAACATATTTCCTGCCTTATTGGAATTTAGAAGATTTGAAATTCTCATAATGGTTGCTTCAGGCTGAAATATTAATTACTTATTTAGGTAAGCCTTACTGTTCTAAACAACACTTTGAATACTTTATGAATATGACTATTCTGGCTGCTGTAAAATAAGGTGACAGGGTTTTGTTTTGTTTTGTTTTGTTTTGTTTTGTTTTGTTTTGAGAAGTAACTGTTATCAATGTTAGCTTGTGGTAATTTTTTCTCTCCTACATAGATGGTGTTAAAGTCTCAGAATGTGAAGTCTTAAAGTCACAAAATAAAAAATTTATTTTCCTTTGAGCTGCCAGCCAAGTTTCCATGTCACAATTTGTCAACAATCATTATAGTGAAAACTGTTTAAGAGAAGACCTAGAAAACTGTGGAAAGAAACAACATATGTGTGACTTTTGCTAGCTGTTAATTCCCAAGTGTTATATATAGATGCTTAAAGCAAAGCAGTGAAAACATTTAAAGAGAGGTGGGGTACTGAAGGGACAAGAGCATTAATTGTTTAGAGTCAAATTCAGTTCCATTGTAGTAATAAAAGTGCCTTAAACTTTGTTCCAAGTATTTATAATGGTGATAATTTTATGTATTGATGAAAATTTTGTTGCTTGGTCTTCTTTTTATCAACAGAATATCATTTGCGTTTGAGAATAATTTTAAGTGCTGTGTGAAATCAGGAAGTCACAAAATGAAGGGACATTATTACCTGAAGAGAAAGTGGTTTAGGAAGCTTGTCAATCACAGTCATGACTAAGGAACCACTTTGGTCACCACTTCCGATCCTTACTAGCCGTTATGTGGAGATGGGCAGATGGTGGCACCCACACTAGATGCCACACTAATAAAAATTGCTCAGGGTTGGAGAAAAGGGAGATGGATCAAAGATATGTGTCTATATAGTGTGTTTAATTTTTAAAAATCAACTTTAAGAATTACTTGTAAAATATGGTAATCAGTCAACCTTAAAATGCAGATGTTCTAAAATGAAAAATATACTTTATGAAGTTCACATAAAAATAAATAATGTTAAACTATATTAAAAAAAGAAAATGGATTTCTAATCTAAAATAAGTCACCTAGAGTTATATGATGACTAGATAAGTAGATTGACTGATACATATGGAAGGAATAGATAAAGCATTCAACACACACAAAAAAGTTATGTCTAGACATATTTTTATGTCTTATCAAAATATAGTCAAAAGGTTAGGCATGTGGAGGTGTGGTCTAACACAGCTCACCTTTTAAATGGTTGTTAAAAATTTGGGTGTTCCCCCCAAATCTCAAAGTATGAGATACCTTTACAAAGACCATTACTTACTACGGATCCTGGCACTTGTCCTGTTCTTTCTTTTAAATACAACAGGGTGAAAATTTGTTATCTTAATATTTGGCACTAGAATTCCTTACAGGGAGGTACTGTTTTTGTTTAAACAACATTCACTGGGGCAGGTGAGACCTGAGGATATTATTATTTGCATGAGTAAAGAAAAGAAGGCATTTTAGGGCTTCTGTGATCCAGATAGAGAGAAAGAAGGAATGGAGAAGGTGGTGGTAATGAAGTGAGGAGTCAGAGAAGCTAGAAACATTAGAGTCTGGGTACTACATGGGGTAAACCTGCTGGAGCAGATCTTAAAAGTTCTCATTTCAATAACAAAAATCATAACTGTGTGGCAATGAACGTTAACTAGACTTACTGCGGTGATCATTTTGAAACCAAAGGTCCTTAATTATGTTAATTACATTTAATTTTAAATCCACTTTCTAGAAATCATCTCTTTCTATATATGTGTACCCCTAAGATACCTACCCTTTCCCTTGGTTAACCAGCAACCCTCGAAGCAGAAGACAGTAGCCGGGGTCTGACTAATGATCACAAGGTCCAGACCTCTGGCAGGCTAAAGATAACATCTTGACCAAGTTATGTTTCAGTTCCTGAGCCCAAGGGTGGATAGACCCATTGGCTGCTTTCCCATGAGACTGGACAGAGGGATGCCAGACAAGAGCTCAGAGCTGTCCTCAAGACCTGAAAAAATTATTTATTACTCTTACCTCACCTCTAACCAATCATTTCCCAGTACTACTCAGAAATCCCTAACCAAGATGTCATGTTATTTCCTGCCCGGTGTGGCTCAGCGGTTGAGCGTCGACCTATGAAACAGGAGGTCACAGTTCAATTCCCGGTCAGGTCACATGCCTGGGTTGCAGGTTCCATCCCTAGTAGGGAGCATGCAGGACACAGCTGAGCAATGATTCTCTCTCATTATTGATATTTCTATCTCTCACTTTCTCTCCCTTCTTTTGTTTTGCACTCTGTAATCTGTAACTTACATACCATCAGAGAGTATAGGCTTTTGAACATTACCTTTCTGTCTCCTGGCTGGCACCATTCATAATAAAATAGCAAATATTTCTCTACTGCAATTCTCAGTGTCTAGTGTTAGGCTCTGCTAGTTTTGGGTGGACAAACTCTATCTGTTCTCTAATGATATCACAATATATGCAAATATAAAATCATTATATTGTACACCTGAAACTAAAATAATGTTATACATAATTATATTTCTTTAAAAGAAAAGCCATGAGACAAAGAGCATGAAAAAATTTCAAATGGAGTCAGAGATTGTATCAGAAGAGATAGTGAGAATTTAAGACATCTCTTACCTCCTTCATTCCCAGGAATCTGAATATATTTAAGGAAGGTTTTAAATTTTCACAATCCATGAAATGGGAGTTTGAATTAATCATTTAGATTTTAAGGAGCCAGGAGACCAGATGACATTGTGGTTACATAATAAAGTGTGATCTCTTCCACGATTGTGTATAAAGCTTCAAAAGGGGCCTCTTTGCCCATGTTTTCATTGGATTTCCTTTTTCATATTGATATGTAGAAATTCTTTATATATTATGCATACTAATCCTTAGTCAGTTTACATGCAGCAAATATTTCTACTTTCTGGCTCTTACTTTGTTGCTTTTATAGTATATTTTGATGAACAGGAGTTTGAAAGTTTAATAAAATTTATTTTTTATTTTAAATATAGTTTTATTGATTTCAGAAAGGAAGAGAAAGGGAGAGAGAGAGAGATGGAAACATCAATGATGAGAGATAGTCATTGATTGGCTGCCTCCTGCACCGCCCCCAACTGGGTCGAGCCCACAACCCAGGCATGTGCCCTGATGGGAAATCTAACCATGACCTTCTGGTTCATAGGTTTACGCTCAACCACTGAGCCATGCGTCTGGGCAAAAGTTTAATGGAATTTAATTTATCAGTATATTTCTTTATAGTTGAAGTTTTTAGAATCTTAAGAAATCCTTCTCAATCTGAAGTCATAAAGACATGCTCCCATAATATCTTCAAAAATGAACAAATTTTAGTCTTCAATCCATCTAAAATTGATTTCTGTTTATGATGTAAAGTATGAATACAATTTTATTTTAATTGATTAGGTCAGAACCTACCAACAGAGAAGAATCTACTTTCAAGTGTCCATAGGACATTTACAAAATAAACTTTATACAAGATCATAAATAGAACTTCAACATATTCAAAAAGTAGAAAATGTACCAGTCACATATTCTGAGCACAATAAATAAAGGTAAAAATTTACAACCAATATTTAAACATTATTTATATATATATAGATAGATAGATAGATAGATAGATAGATAGATGATAGATAGATAGATAGATATAGATAGATAGATAGATATAGATAGATAGATAGATAGATAGATAGATCTATCTATCTATAGATCTATCTATCTATATCTATCTATCTATCTATCTATCTATCTATCTATCTATATCTATCTATATCTATCTATCTATCATCTATACACTAGAGGCCCAGTGCACGAAATTTGTGCATGGGGGGAGGGTCCCTTAAGCCCAGCCTGCACCCTCTCCAATCCAGAACTCCTCAGGGGATGTCGGACTGCCGGTTTAGGCCCGATCCCTGGGCCTAAACGGGCAGTCAGACATCCCTCTCACAATCCTGGACCACTGGCTTCTAACCGCTCACCTGCCTACCTGCCTGATTGCCCCTCACTGCCCCTTGTAGGCATGGTTGCTTCTAACTGCCCCTGCTGCAAGCCTGATCACCCCTAACTGCCTCTGCCTGCCAGCCAGATTGCCCCTCACTGTCTCCCCCGCTGGCTTGGTTGCCCCCAACTTCCCCAACTTCCCCTCCTCCCGCCCTGCTGTCCTGGTCGCTCCACACAGCCTGTTTGGTCGTCCGTTTGGTTGTGATGGTTGCTTAGGCCTAAATTTTTCCAGAATGGAAATCAGAAATTTAAAATAATCTACTTAGGAAATATATTTAGACAGATGGTAGCCAAATCTATCATTTAAGCAAAGTCATAGCCACATGTTTCCATTATTGGGAGTTAATGAAAATAAATGACTAAAAGCTTAACACAAGAAGTCAAAAAGGAAGCATACATTTTTCCGAATGATAAGAAATAAAGAAGAATGAAAAAGTTAATGCAGAAACAGTAGATGAATAGAAATGATAAATTTAAAACTAAGTTTTATCAATTTTTGTGAATCTAATAAAGAAAGAGAAAATAAAAATGCACAGAATCAGGACTAACACAATACATATTAAGGGTGACTATATTAGTAAATACTTAAAAAACTATGTTAATATGTTAATATAAAAGTGGCCTTTCATGTTTTGGAAAAGCATAATCAAAATGAGCACGTCAATAAGAAGAAAAAGTGAAACTTAAATGCTAATAAATTATGAACATTAAATGTTATAGCACATGCCAAAGCATTGTTTTTAAATGTTATCACCATGACACATGGTAAGAAATACATTTTACATCATAAACCTTTACACAGACACAACTATATGTGCAACTGAAACACAAAAAGCAACCTATGGAATGGGGAAAAGTACTTGCAAACCATATATCTGATAAAGGGTTAATCTCTAAAATACATAACTCAATGATAATAATAAAAACTAATAACCTGATTACAAATGGCCTAAGTACTTGAGTAGATATTTCTCCAAAAAAAGGAAATGTGGGTAAAACCACAATGAGATATCATTGCACACCTGGCAGGATGGCTATCATAAAAACAAAACAAAACAAAGACAACAGTATTGGGGAGGATCTGGAGAACACTTTACACTGTTGGTGGGAATGCACAATTATGCAACTGCCGTGGAAAACAGTCCAGAGCTTCCTTAAAAAATAAAAAAATAGAACCACCATGTGTTTTAGCAATCCCACTTCTAGTACTTTTCCAAAAGAATTGAAACCTGGGTCACGAACAGATATTATTGCTCATTATGTTTATTGCAGAACTAGTCACAATAGCCACGATTTGGAAACAAACCTAAATGTCCATCAACAGACAGAGAGAAATAGATAAAGAAAATGTGGTATATGCAAACAATGGGATACTATTCAGACTTTAAAAAGAAGGTAATCCTGCAATATGCAACAATGTGGATGAACCTTGAGGACATTATGCTAAGTGAAATAAGCCAGTCACAGAAAGGCAAATACTGCACTGCATGATTCCACTCATAAGAGGTATTTAAAATCGTCACACTCTAAGTGGTCCACACATAATCTAACTATAAATTCATGGTCCCAGGTGTGTGGATCGAGGCTGCTCACCCACCCTGTTTGGCTACAGCCATAGCAGGATTAGGCTTGTCTGCATATGTGGAGTAAAAGCACCATCATAGACCTGTATGACTGGCTTCATACTGTTGTCACCTAGTATTTCGGGCAAACCAAAATGGTACATTATTGCTGGTCAACAGACCTTAGCTGGGTACTCCTCAGCAGCCTCGACATTAAGGACCACACAAACACACGCACTTCAAATACTTCCTTTTTCCCAGCTGGCCACCCACTTCATGTAAGTTCTGTAACCATAGAACCAGCTCAAAATGGTCCTATACTGAGTTGCTTTGCAGAGACAACAGATCAAAACCACAAGTTATGCATCTGAAGCATGTGCAGAGGAGAGAACTCTGACCACCAGCTGCATGCAGAACCAAAGTTTCACTGCCTCCCCATCCTCACAGAACCAAAGGACCAGAACATAACTAGAACTTGAACACCAGAACCCTTTCAGAAGCAAAGGGTCTGTTGCCCAAGGAGATCCTGTGTTGATGCTCCTTACCATAACTGGCCAAACTCCCATGTCCTCCAGTTAAAACTTGCTTTACCAGTGCTTGTGCATACCTGTTCCCCCCATGACCTTAAAACCAGCCCTGAAACCTAAATCAGGGAATTCAGGCTTTTGAGCATTAGATTTCCATTCTCCTGGGTGGTGCCATCTATATATATAAAAGCCAAGCGACTGAACGACAGAATGACAGAAATGACCAGAATGACCAGTTGCTATGATACGCACTGCAGCAGCCAACTGGCCTGATCGAGGCCCGATTGGGCCCCCCCCCCCCAAAGCTCCCTCAGTCCCTCCCTCAAGATGACCTCACCCCCAATCAGCTCCCCCACCCCAATTGGGGGTGGGGCCGGCTGGCCAACCTCCTTCGGCACCCCAAGCCAGCCCCACCTTCGACCAGCCCCACCCCCCTGCATCAGGGGTGGGGCTGGCCAACATCCCATGGCCTCTCCCCCCCACCGGCCCTGCCCCAATAGCCCCCATTGGGGTGGGCTGGCCAGACCATACCCATGCATGAATTCGTGCACTGGGCCTCTAGTTCATAATAAAAGTCAATCTTTCTCTACTGCAATCCTCTGTGTGTAATGTTCGGCTCTGCCACCCCAGGGTTGGACAAACTCTTTCTGTTCTGTAACAGTTCCTCTAGGAATATTGATAGTCAAATGTAAAAAATGCACAAAATCCAACTTTTAATGTTATATACAGAGAAAGATCTAATTGCTACTGATTTTTAAACCAATTAAAATTATAGTATAAAAAACTTGATGTCTACAGTATGCTGCTGATTTTACTCATATAATATTTTAAGAACAGATGAAGTAAAATATTCATCCCTAGGAGATATTTTGTACTAATTGTTGTAGTTTTGTTTTGTTGTTTTTTTGTTTTGAAACCTATAGAGTTTGGGTGACACTTCCCCCAAGTGAGAAAATATATATATTTTCTATTTTAAAATATATATATTTCTTCTATTTTAAAATAGAAGAACTGTGGCCCTGGCTAGGTGGCTCAGTTGGTTGGAGCATCATCCCATACACCAAAAGTTTGTGGGTTTGATCCCCAGTCAGGGCTCTTATGGGAGGCAACTGACCAATATTTCTCTCTCTCTTTTTCTTTCTTACATATATATATACATACATATATATACATACAATATATATACATATATACATACATATATATTATTGATTTCAGAGAGGAAGGGAGAAGGAGAGAGAGATAAAAACATCAATGATGAGAGAGATTCACTGATCGGCTGCCTCTTGTACACCCCACACTGGGAATGGATCTCGCAACCTGGGCATGTGCCCTTGACTGGGGTCAAACCTGGGACTCTTCAGTCCGCAGGCATCATGATGCTCTATCCAATGAGCCAAACCAGTTAGGGAATCTCTCTCTCTTTCTTTATCTCTCTCTAAAATCAATAAAACATTATGGGGTGAGGAAAAACAAAAGGAAAACTGTGGAAAAGTCAATCAGTTTTCCTGAATCTGTTTTCTTTATCTTTAAAATAAGGGTTGGATAAGGTGATCGATAAAATCTAAATCTATGAAATTCCATGATTCTAAATTCTGGAAATTAATTTTTATTTTTGTCCTTGCAGTTTAATAAAATTGAATAATAATATTTTTCCAGGATGTAGTTAATTAACTAGTGTACCAATTGCAGAGGTTCTTCATGGCACAAACCTGAATGTTATTATCACCAACATATTGTTCCAGTTCTAATTTACTGGGACTGAGAAATCATAACTATTTTACAAAGAAAAATCCTGTTTTCACTAGTTATTTCACTTAATACTTTATTCTAGAAATGTAAGATTTCCATCAGGTAGGTAGCATTAATATTTCAGGTATACATTTGCACCATGTGCTATGTCTGTCACTTTTAAACTGTGACTTTGAAGAGCTAACATTAAGACATTTATGATAGACACGTCACTTTAAAGGTGGAGGGGAAGATATCAATTTCCCCAGTCCTCTTGTTTTGTAAGTGAAGAAATTGGGACTGGTACAAACCAAAAGAACACAGGCTTCAAGTAGGTGCATTGTAGATCCAACTCCTGACATTGCTCTTACCAGCTCTTTAATTTAGGGTAAATTACTTAAACTCCCTGGAGTCCAATGTCCTACTCTAAAATAGAAACAATAAGATCTATCTTGTAGGATTGTAGAGAGTATTAAATGAGATGATGTGAGCGCATTGTGCATTTAGGTTATAATGAGTAGAAATTCATTCAGACCAACTTGGGTAACAATGCATGGGCTAGTTCAGGAGCCAGAGGTAGCCTGGTTCTCTGAACAACACACCCTGAGAATCCACAGAAATAAACCAGCTGGCTACAGGCAGGACCTGAGTTGTCTTCTAGAAGCAGAAATTCCTTTGCTTTTTTTCTAGTGTTGTACCGTTAGCATTCTCTCTGGTCTCTGTCCCTCTGTGTTTTCTTTTACTTCCTCTATTACTAAATCAACAGATTGTGTTCCCAAACTTATTGTTAAAATTCTCAAAAAGAGGAACTGATAGGTAATCATCACTTTCTCTTTTTTAATAAGTTTATTTATGAATTAGGTTACATACCCACTCCCACTGCACCAAGAGGAAATGAGAAGGATTTACAAGTTAGAGAAAACAGCTGCCTGCTCGACTACACAAACTTTGAATGAAAAGTTTCTGCCACTTTTGTGCTATACACATGACCTGAGAAAATTTTTCTCATCAGTAAATTAAAAAAAAAAAATTACGCACAATTCAATTGATCTAACCATTTTTTAGTGATTTAGTAAATTCTTTCAGAGTAATCTTTCTGATATTGCTGCCACAAAAATCCATATGTGCTTTTTATAGAATACTGATATAATTTTTTATTTTAATTCCACTCAATCTTAAAATCAGCATCTTTTTAAAAAATATATATCTTTTATTGATTTCAGAGAGGAAGAGAGGAGAGATAGAAACATCAATGATTAGAGATTGATCGGCTGCCTCCTGCAAGCCCCCTACTGGGGATCGAGCCTGCAACCCAGGTATGTGCCCTTGGCCGGAATCGAACCTGAGACCCTTCAGTCCGCAGGCTGACACTCTATCCACTGAGCCAAGCTGGTTAGGGCAAAATCAGCATCTTAAATGGTAAATTATTGAATTTAAAATTTTCAAATTACCAAATAATAGGAATTCAAGGGACCCTGTTTTATATTTTTATTCCATTTGTCTGCTATTTAGAAGTACTGCAGTTAAATAAGTTTATATCCCATTAAAAAATTAACAAAAGGAAGATAAACAACCCAATCAAAAAATGGGCAAAGGACCTAAATAGACAGTTTTCAAAAGAGGACATACAGGAGGCCAAGAGACATATGAAAACATGCTCAAGTCACTAATCATCCTAGAGTTGCAAATCAAAACAACATTGAGATACCATCTCACACTTGTCAGAATGGCTATCATCAACAAATCAACAAATGACAAATGCTGGAGAGGATGCAAAGAAAAAGGAACCCTCTTGCACTGCCAGTGGGAATGCAGACTGGTGCAGCCACTGTGGAAAACAGTATGGCGTTTCCTCAAAAAATTAAAAATGGAACTTCCATTTGACCCAGTAATCCCACTTGTAGGAATATATCCCAAGAAACCAGAAACACCAAACACCCCTATGTTCATAGCAGCACAATTCACCATAGCTAAGATTTGGAAATAGCCTAAGTACCCATCCGCAGATGAGTGGATTAGAAAATGGTGGTACATCTACACAATGGAATACTACGCTGTGGTAAAAAAGAAGGGATTCTTATCATTTGCAACAGCATGGATGGACCTGGAGAGCATTATGCTAAGCGAATAAGCCAGTCAGAGAAAGATAAATATAACATGATCTCACTCATTTGTGGAATATAAAGAACATCATAAACCGATGAACAAAAATAGATACAGAGGCAACAAAGCATTGAACAGAGACAAAGAAATATTAATCAGGTGCTCAAACCTCTGGGGGAAGTTAAGAGAGGGTGGGAGTAAGGGAGAGAGATCAACCAAAGGACTTGTATGCATGCCTATAAGCATAACCAATGGACGCAGACAACAGGGGGTGAGGTTGAGGGCGTGATTGGGGGCGTGGGGGGAGATGGGGGGATAAGAACACATATGTAATACCTTAACAATTAAAAAGTAAGATATAAGCATAAAAATAATATTAAATGTTCATTTCAGATGAGATCGGGCACATTCAGGGTGGATAGCCATCAAATGTTCATTTCAAAGAAGTTTATCAGACTTTTTAGTATAAATTTTCTGGAGTCCTAATTCTTTTGATTGTTGTCTCTGATAATCATTATCTATTTACCTACCTATCTATAATTGTAAATATATCTTCTGCATTGCACCTTTAGAGTACCTGTAAGAATGCAGTGACCTTAGTTCTCCTATACAGTTTGTTTTTGCTTCTATCAGATACCCAACGAGTATCAAATGCCCACGTTATTGTTGTTGTTAGTATCTTGACTTAGGAGTTCTTAGATAAACTGATAGAAGAATTTTGAAACAAAAACCCATCTAAGGTGCTGGACCACAGTTTTAGATTTCCAAGAGAAATTTATTGTCTTTTTTCTCCACCAAACCACCAAGTTTTTTTGTTATCGTGTTGAGTTGGTAAGTGCATTTTTTCAAGTCCACTTTCTGCTGAAAGTGAAACATTATGAGGTCCCAGATTTATGTAGGGGTTTCAGTTTTAACTTCCTACTTTGCATGGGCCCAGGGTTCTGTTTCTTGTCCCTCCTATATATTTAAATTCAAGTTGTAAGTGCATGAAAACTGTCCACATCAGCCACTCATAGGCAAGAATACCTGCCTGTCAGTATTTTCACTTACTCTATTAGTTCTCAACTCTTATGTTTCTGACTCCTGTGTAGTTCCCTTTCTTGGACTTTTAACTATGGAGTTAAGTGAATTTTATCCAGTATTTCTAGATATTTGATATAGATTATTTCTAGTCTATCATATTCCACCATCTTATCATAATATGTTATATAGTTATTAATGACTATTCTTTTAAATGCTCAAAAAAAACCCAACAACATCAAACAACAAATGAAGCTTTAACATTACCCTTTCTTAGGCAAAATGCCATTTTCTTCCTTGGCTTCTATCTGGAAGTGGATATAGGTGTAGTAATAATTCATTGACTTCTTAGTATGTACTCAGTGCTTCAACTACATTATTTATGGAACTCGCACACAAAAAACCTGAAAGGTTGAGTTTATATGCATTTTGTAGGTGAGGAATTGAGGCTCAAAGAGGCTAAATTCCCTAAGGTCACATTGTAGGCAAGTTGCATAGGCCGTATGTCAGTGAAGGTCTATTTGATGCATTACTCCTTGTTCTTAAACATTTATCAATATGGTCCACTGAAATAACTACTTTTAAGAGACACTACTTAATATATATTGTCTGACATGCTTGTTTTAAAAATATTTGACTTTAGAATATGCTACATATGTATACACACATCTTTATACTTGTTTATTTAAATGATGATATCTTCCCATTAATATTTGGCTGTAGAACGCACTTTATGATTTAAAAAATGTTCTCTCTTGTAATGTTTCCCAGTTATTAAAATTAATCAATGCCTATTTTTCACTAAGTACATTATAAATATGTTCTTTCATTTACTCATATGACAAGGCAATAGGCCATGATTTAATGACTCACAATTGTTTACAGGATAATGCCCATAATTTTCCAGCCTGTCACTCAAAATCTTCATGCATTAGTCTCACTCAGTTATCACTAACCTTCCCAAACATTGTTCTATGCTTTTGGAGTGAAAGAAGAGGTAGAAAGGGTCGCTAAGTGTGTCTCCTCTGATTTAAATTTAGTAATTGGATGGTTTAGGGCCAGTTGCTGAGATAGAAAATGCAGGAGGTAAGGACCAAGATTGAAGACAGAAAACAAAAACAAATTTAGTTTTGTACATAAGTGTTAGCTATGGGAAATGGTGATGTCTAGGAGGCAGTTTGGTTCTAGAGAAAAGGAGAGAGCTTTAAGGTCTATCTTTCAAATCACAGTGAAGTTCTTGGCCTCTAAATTGCTATTTTATAGTGTCCTGATTCTGTGCCTTGCTCAGTAGGTGCTCTCTGCCTCGCATTACAATCCGGGGAGTTATTTACATGTTAATTTTATGTATTTCAGAACACCCCATTTACCCATGTCTTAGCACTTATCACATTGTATACCATTGCTTGTTTGTACTGAAATGGCCTATTTAATTTTCTGCTCTTTCCACTGGACTATAAGTTCCTGGAGAACAGAGACAGCTGTCCTGTTCATTATTATAAATGGTACCTGGTGTTCAGTACATACTTGTGAAATAGATTAGTTAACTACTTCCTAATTATATTTCCAATTCAATATGGGATTACAAAAACACATCAGACAAGGAAAGAAGCCAGACAATTGTTATGAAACAATGAGTAGTAAAAAGTAAGGACATTCTCTATTGACTAATCTAGGAGGAATTATGCAAGTATAAGCCCTCATGAAATGTAATTCCTTGGCATTATTTCTTATTAGGTAGTCTGAGAATGAACTGGAGGTAAACTCACTCATTTCTGCTCTTATTATGCTTTAGTGCTCTACACATTCTAGTTTCTTGTTCATTTTTCACAAGGTTAAAAGGGTTATTTGGAATAGTACAGAGTGTTCCTCCATTGCTATGAAAGGAATGCATGTTGGTAACTCCCATTAGCATTTATCAAAGTTTACATGTACCTAACTCACTATAAACAAAATACTTCAGATTCACATTACTTCCAAACCTTGTTTATCATTAATAGCACCACTATTTAAATGATACAAAAATGTACATGCTTTAAAACTATATTAGTTATTGTGAAATGCCAAGAAAGGTAGTTTACGTAGCCTTCCACCTGCTCAATGCCTGTAAAATCATTTCTGCTGGAGAGACTGAATTGTTTTCCATTATATTAACATTGCATGAATAAAAATCCAAGCCTTCTAAATCACAGGTTTCATAAGGTGTTGATTGGCCTGGAGCAGGATAAATTTAGACAAATATTTATGGTGCCAAGAGTTGTGTATATAAATATTCTTCCTTGAAAATGTTTTCAGTATACTGTTAAACGGCCAAGGTGATATAACTTAATGGGTAAAGTAGTGAACAGAGAGCCAGGGGGTCACTGAGTTTGAATTTTTTCTTCATTCCCTCTTTAATATATGCTCCTGAACCAGTTGGACCCTTTCAAAGTCAAATTCCCACTTTCTGAAATGGGGAAAAATTAACCATACAGTTGTTGGGGCATGAGGGCAGGGTCCATGGTTATAGAAATTCTTTAAATATAGAATTATTATTAAAAGGCAGAAATTTATAGCAATGCTATTTATGTGGAAGTTGATTTGCATTTATTATAGTTACTAGAGACCCGGTGCACAAAAATTTGTGCACTCGGGGGGTTGGGGGGGGGGGAAGAGGGGGTCTCTCAGCCCGGCCTGTGCCCTCTTGCAGTCTGGGACTCCTTGGGAGATAACAACCTACTGGCTTAGGCCTGCTCCCAGGTGGCAGAGGGCAGGCCCAATCCCTAGGTGCAGCCCCTGGTTGGGCTCAGAGCAGGGCCGATTGGGGAGTTGGGGCGCTGCCTCCTGTCATGCACAGAGCAGGGTGGATTGGGAGGTTGCGATGCCACCCTCAATCACGCTCAGGGTAGGGCCGATTGGGGGGTTGGGGCACCGCCCCCTGTCACATTCAAGGCAGGGTCGATAGGGAGGTTGCGGCACCACCCCCTGTCACGCACAGAGCAGGACCGATCAGGGGGTTGGGGCGCTGCCCCCTGTCACGCACAGAGCAGGGCCCATCAGGGGGGTTGGGGCTCCATACCCTGTCACACACAGAGCAGGGCAGATCAGGGGGTTGGGGCGCTGCCACTGTCACACTCAGGGCAGGGCCGATGGGGGGGGGGGGTTTGGGGCGCTGCACCATGTCACACACAGAGCCGCAGGGCAATCAGGGAGTTGGGGAGCCCCCCCCCCGTCACGAACAGAGCAGGGTGGATAGGGAGGTTGTGGCCCCGCCCCCTGTCACACACAGAGCAGCAGGGCGATCAGGGGGTTTGGTTGCTGCCCCCTGTCACGCTGATCCCGGTGCTGGGAGTCATATTACCCTTTTACTATATAGGATAGAAGCCTGGTGCACGGGTGGGGGCCGGCTGGTTTGCCCTGAAGGGTGTCCTGGATCAGGGTGGGGGTCCCCACTGGGGTGCCTGGCCAGCCTGGGTGAGGGGATGATGGCTGTTTGCAGCTGGTCACACCCCCTTTAGGGTGGGGGTCCCCACTGGGGTGCCTGGCCAGCCTGGGTGAGGGGCTGAGGGCCATTCTCAGGCTGGCGGGTGACTGAAGCTCCCAACCTGTCCTTTTTTCCTTTTTTTTTTAATTCTGGGCCAGCTTTAGCTCTGAGGCTTGGCTTCAGCTATGAGACCTCTGCTGCTGAAAGCAGGTTTCTGGCCTTTGTTTACCTTCTGTATTTGAAACAATGTTGTGGTCCTGCTGGCTGAAGCCTGGGGTTTTGTTTAGCTTCTATATATTTTTTTTTAATATTTTTTTTATTGATTTTTTTTAGAGAGAGGAAGGGAGAGAGATAGAGAGCTAGAAACATCGATCCGCTGCTTCCTGCACATCTCCCACTGGGGATGTGCCCGCAACCCAGGTACATGCCCTTGACCGGAATCGAACCTGGGACCTTTCAGTCCGCAGGCCGACGCTCTATCCACTGAGCCAAACCAGTTTTGGCTAGCTTCTATATTTGTTACAATGTTGCTTAGAGTGCAGCTGAGAGGCCGGCAAGGCAGGTGGGGAAGCTTGGCTTCCTCCATCACTGAAGCAAGCAAGCCTCCCTGTTCGTGTCAGCTGCCTGGCTGCCGGCCGCCATCTTGGCTGGCAGTTAATTTGCATATCTCCCTGATTAGCCAATGGGAAGGGTAGCGGTCGTACGCTAATTACCATGTTTCTCTTTTATTAGATAGGATTCACAAGACACTTGCAAACTATTTGTAATAATACCAGTTACTGTCTATGGACTGCTTATTGTTATTCATACACTGTTGTAAGTGCTTTTATTCTCCATTTATATCTATATAATAAATGCCCAACGACCATTACCATGAAACAACCAGAACGACCGGTCACTATGATGCACACTGACCACCAGGAGGCAGACACTCAATGCAGGAGCTGACCCCTGGTAGTCAGTGCACTCCCATAGCTGGAGCACTGTTCAGCCAGAAGCCAGGCTCACAGCTGGCAAGTGCAGTGGCGGTGGCAGGAGCCTCTCCCTCCTCTGCAGCAGTGCTAAGGAGCTGCGAACTGAGCAGTAAGGAGCTAGCAGGCAGGTGTTTAGGAGCAAGGGGTCCCGGATTGTGAGAGGGTGCAGGCCGGGCTGAGGGACCCCCTGCCCTGCATGAATTCCATGCATCGGGCCTCTGGTATATATATAAAAGCCTAAATGATCGTTATGACTAAATGACCAAAACAACCGGAACAACTGGTCGACCAGTTGCTATGATTTGCAGAAGCTTAATGCAGGAGCTGCCCCATGGTGGTCAGTGAGCTCCCACAGCCAACCTCCCACAGCCGGCCAGTGGTGTCAGCTTCCGACATCTGTTCCTTCTGTGCCAGGCCAGGCGACCGTCGCCTCCTCTCCCAACCTTGCTGGGGCCTTCAGGCCCTGGGCTGGGACAGGGAACTGGAGGTGGGTGGCAGCAGATGTGCGATCTTTCCCAGGGTGGCCCAGCAGCCAACCTCCCATGCTCTGTCTTTCCCCCCCGGCTGGCAGGCCCTAGTAGGCCTGCAGTCCCTCCTCTTATCCCTCCCCCCAGCTGGCAGGCCCTGATCAGTCTGGCCCTGATTGGCCCTGATCTCCAGCCAGGCTTAGGGATCCCACCCATGCATGAATTCGTGCACCAGGCCTCTAGTTTACTTATAAAAAACCTTTGAAGTAGGTATGATTGTTCTCATATTAATTGGATTAATATTACAGGATGTGATGGGCCTAAGATCGCTCAGTGTGAAAATGGTAAAACCACATTAAAAAACCCTGAATGTGATTCTAAAGTCCAGGAACTGGGTTCTTACCCTCTAGGCCCCATTCTTCCATGCTTTGCAAATCAGGTGTTTGAAACTTAGAAAGGTCAAGCAGTTTGGTGAAGATCATCAGCTCCCATGCGGAGCTGGAATGAAAACCTGGTGTGTTTGACAAGGGAGCCCTAGCTATTACTATTATTGCCTCTCTAATATTAATGTGCTTGCTATCTTTTGCACCACCTTTCTCTATTGGCTTACTGGGATAATTGGAGTCAGTGTTCTGCTGAATGGCCTGACCTCTCTAATCTCAAAAAACCAATCTTGCTAATGAACTCTACTTTATTAGACATGAAGGTGGATTATGCATCAAAGGTGGAACTGATTGCATTTAAATCTTTTTGGAATTTCGTTCCTTATTGCTTCAATGAGGGTTTAGGATGGTAGAATCTCTAGGTTTTCAACTTTCATTATACTGTAACTTCTTTAAGTGTAGTAAAAATGATTTATCTCATCTAGGAAGGCTCTGGTGCCTAAGTTAATGTCTGGAGCTTTATAGATATGCAAAAAATATTTGTTAACTTCTAATGAAGTTGCATTAAGTTCTTTGATTTTAAGACTAATTCAGATGGATTTTCCACTTGATTTTTAATGCTTATTAAAATGGCAAGTATATTATTTCTTTTATAAGATTAAAGGAATTAAATATAATGGTGAAATGATTTACTTCAATTGTTTACTATATCTTTGTTTATGAGATGAAAAACATGAGAGGGAGGCCTGACTAATCTACAGATTCACTTAGAATCATCCTTTTTTTTCCAGAAGAAGCTGCCCAAACCAGTGAAGTCATCTTGCTAAGACTTTAAGAACATACAATGTGCCTTTCCCAGAAAGCATAACATAGTTAAACAATAAAGCTCCAGGTAGTTGCAGGCATAAGGTATGATGATCATGATACGAAGGTAATTTTAGAGAGCCCAAGGATTTCAGCATAAGTGGATTTATTCCTAATTCTGATTCTACTTGCACACTACTGCCTTATATATAGTCAAAGAGTGTTATGATTGCTTCTAATGTAATAGAGTTTACTCTAAGCATGCTTTTGTGTAGGTAGGGGAAATATGGAAAGAATCTTTAGAATCGATTTACGTGTTGCCAGGAATGTCCATTACAAGCAGCAGTTATATTTGAGTTTCTGTCCTTTATGCCACAATATGGGCACCTTCCAGTTGGCCCCATTGTGCCTGCAATAGGCAGAATAATGGCTATCTAAAGACGTCTATGCTCTAGTTCCCAGAGACTGTGAATGTGTTACTTTACACGGAGAAGGGACTTTGCAGATGTGATTAAAGGCAGATTATCCCGGATTATCTGTGTGGGTCCAATCTAATCACGTGCCTTAAAAGTGTAGAATCTTTCTTTGCTGTGGACAGAGATGAATGTGAGAAGGACTCAATTCACAGTTACTGCCTTTATTTTTTAATTAATGTAAAGTTTATATATAATATTATATTCGTCTCAGGTGTACAACCTAGCAAGTGGACATGTATAGACCTTCTGATGTGATCACAATAGTAACCATCTGTCACCATGCTAAGTTATTACCACATTATTGACTACATTCCCTGTGCTGCACACTAGATAGCTCACGGCTTATTTATTTTATAGCTGGAAATTTGCACCTCTTATCCCCCTTCTCCTTTTTCACTTACCCCCGGCCCCCTCCCCTTACTGCCTTTCTAAAAGGTCACAAGCCGAGGAATGCTGGCTCTCAAGCGACTAGACTCAGCAAGCAGAGACTCTCTCCGAGAGCCCCCGGTCCTCTTGCTTTTAGCCTGGTGAGACCTGTGTGGTATTGATGATCTATAGAACCGTAACACCGTACATTTGTGTTCTTTAAGCCGCTAAGTATGTGGTAATTTGTTACTGCAGCTATAAGAAACTAATATAGATTCACTGTGCGTGATCTTTTCTAAATTATTGCACTGAGATTTATCAAGAACTACATTCTGAGGAGTATTTATGATCTACTGGGTATCATGCTTAGCTGTGTGTATGTATATGTGTGTATGTATAAGCCTTATGCAATAATGAGCCTTAAAAAAAAAAGCCCAGCTATATTAGTGTTCCTATTTCACAGATGGGAAAAGTGGGGCTTGAAAAGTTTAAAGAACTTACATAGATTACATATCTAGTAAGTAACATAACTATTATTTGAGATCAGGCTAATCTGGAGTCAAAACCCACGCTGGGTCAACTATACGGTGCATGTGTGAAATGGGAAGGATACAGTTTTCTTTATCAGAAGAGTTCGAAAACAATGAAGATCATAGAAAAGCAGATCTTTAGTTATGTTAGATGTCAAATCATTTTCTCTGGAGCAGTGCCTGGTATATTATCAGCACTCAACTTACACTAATTAAATGGCTGAATGATCATTGTTGTTGAATAAAATTACTAGGTATAGGTATATATTATTACATTTATTATATTTCACGTATATGTTACATTATACTGTACATGTGTATGTATAGGAATCAGCATTTTTTCTTTGTAGAAATAGCATAGAGATGTTATTCTTTGTTACCAAAATCAAGGATTCCAGTAGATTTCTTCTGCATTTATGGCATTTGAAGTTATAATTGCCTATTATTTTCAAAGTAGGTCATTTGTGCTTTATTTTTATATTTAACATCAACAAGGAGAGTATATTTAATAAGGTAAAGAGATTAAAATGAAGGAAATCTATATACATTTTGGCATAAATGTTTTTTCTCATTGAAGTATTAAAAATTACTGAATAAGGCAAAGGGAATTATGTGGCCTTTGTTTTTCTATCAAAGTGTTTCATTTTATGTTTTAAATCGCCAGTAAAATAGTCTTGGCTGGTGTAGTTCAGCCAAGGTCATGGGTTCAATACCCAGTCTGGGTACATACCCAAGTTTTGGATTTGATCCCCAGTAGCAGTGCATATGGGAGGCAACCAATTAATGTATTTTTTTCTCTCTCTTTCTCCCTTCCACTCTTTCTAAAAATCAGTAAAAACATATCCTTGGGTGAAGATTAAAAAATGAAATAAAATAAATTGTCAGTAAATTTAGAAAGATAACAGCATCTAATTAAACTATGTTCTTTTCATTTGAAAAGTATTCATCAATATTTAAACTCAAAGTTATGAATAATAGTGCAACTTTATTTATTAGTTAAGCCTCATTCCATGTTATTCCATTTTTAAATGATTATTAAATGCCCTAAGGAAGAAGTAGATGTGAAACTTCAGTTTCATAAGTAAATTAGTTACAACTAAATTGGTCCAAACTTTACATGTAACCAGAATAGCATGTTTTTTTATTGTTTAAAGTATTATATATGTCTCCTTTTCTCCCAATTGACACCCTCCGTCACTCCCACTCCCAAGGGCAAGCCCCCACTGCCCCAGTGTCTGTGTCCATTGATTATGCTAATATGCATGCATACAAGTCCTTTGACTGATCTCTTACTGCCCCCCCTCTACCCTCCGTCCCTTGTCTTTGGAGGATCTATTTTTGTTTATCAGTTTATGTTGACAATTATATCCCACAGATTAGTGAGATCATGTGAAATTTATCTTTCTCCAACTGGCTTATTTCACTTAGAATAATGCTCTCCAGTTCCATCCATGCTGTTGCAAATGGTAAAATTACCTTCTTTTTTTATAGTGGCATAGTATTCCATTGTGTAGATGTACCACAGGTTTTTAATCCACTCATCTGCTGATGGGCACTTAGGCTGTTTCCAAATCTTAGCTATTGTAAATTGTGCTTCTATGAATATAGGGGTGCATATATCCTTTCTGATTGGTGTTTCTGGTTTCTTGGGATATAGTCCTAGAAGTGGGATCACTAGGTCAAATGGAAGTTCCATTTTTAACTTTTTGAGGAAACTCCATACTTCACAGTGGCTGCCACCAGTCTGCATTCTCACCAGCAGTGCATGAGTGTTCCTTTTTCTCCACATTCTCTCCAGCACTTGTTGTTAATGATAGCCATTCTGACAGGTGTGAGATGGTAACATTGTACTGTTCATTTCCTTCCAAATATTTTATATTAGTTCCAACAAAGACTCCCAAGTCTATTTTGTTAATTAGAAAAGTTGTTTTTTATCTTTTTATTAAAATGACAAAAGTTAAAATTTGGCAACAAAATAATCAGAGGAAATGGAGAATATCTTACATTTAGTAGAAATTTATTGAAGAGCTATGAGCAAGATACTCAACCAGGGACTAAAATATTTTTAAAATACTTCGTTTTGACATTAATAACATGCTAATTTATTTTAAATTTTGATCACTGTAATTAACATAACTATACACATACATGCATATAATATAAAAATAAATAAATAATTACATAGAACATATTGATGCCAGCATAATAAACAATTTAAATGCAAATAGTTCACATTGAAGACTTTAAGGATAATTCATTTGTGTTTTATACAACAGCAATCTAAACTGTAGCACATATCAAATATCCTGATTAGCTAATTCAAACATTTTGTAATGACAAAATAGTCAGAGCCTTGGGAATGGAGGTGTGTCATTTCAGGAGAGTGAAAAATAGAGGAGATTTTAGATGGCAACATGGGAAATTTAAGACGGAGATCAATCATGGAACCCAAGCAGATCCATGAAGTACTCAGAGGACAGCTATTACAGTGGAAATAGGGCTTGGAGCACAGAGTACGGGGGTTGAACTGCATATGGTTAAGCACTTCCACATACCGGTTGCCAGGAAGAAGTGGTTTAGAACAAGACAGGAAAACCAGAATTAGAGACCATAAAAAAGCGAATGCCAAGGCACCTAGTGGCAACATACATTTGCTTTTCTCTTCTGCTATCTCTGCTGTCTCTGAGGAACAATTGTTTCTCTGGATTTTCAGGGCGATCCCCCTCTGTGTGAGTACAATATTCTCACCTCCCACCTCCCACCTCTTCTGGGACGTTGCTTCCTAATTAGCTCTTCTGTTTTGCCATCTTTATCCTCACTCTTTTTACCTCCTTCCTTTTGATTATGATTAAGTCAATTCTATTCATGAAAACTCTTCTCTAAACCTTCCTGTTACTTTTAAAGGGGATCTAGTTCATTATTTTTATCGATCTTGTATATTTTTTTCATTCCCCATAAATATCCAGACACATTTAACTAAAAATACTTTATCATTTTCCGTACTCTTGCTTTGCATAAACATTAAAATAAAGTATTGTATAGCTTAATTATGCTTTGCCATTTACTTATCTCTGGTTTCTGTGAAGGAAAATTCTACCATTTTTAGCTCCTGGTCTTAAAATAACTCATTTTGAAATGCTGTAAAACCTTAATGAAGATCCAAATTCATATAAATTATTTAAGCTATAATTTCCTATACTAAACAGTCATTAGATTAACATACATCCTTAGATCTCATTCCAGCTGTACCAAATTAGCTTTTTTGAGTACTTTTAGCTTATGATTTTGAGCAATGCAGAAACTATTGCTTTTCTAAGATGTAGTCTAAGGTTGCAAACAGCAATTTGACTTTAAAATGCCATTTAGAGTGTTTCCTTCGGTTAGTATTCATGTAATTAAAACTCAGTCTTTCCCTAAGAATTATTGAAATTTAAAACATCGCCCGATTTTCTCATTTACAGATGAGGAAACTGAAACATAGAACATTTGGATGAAGTGATCCGAGTTTCAAAAAGAAGTCTGTATTTTGAGACGCTCTCTGTCTTCTTTCTTCTTTCCTTCAAGAAAGCAAGTGGGGCAGGACTGTATTTGTTTGGCTAGTAAAATGCCTAAGGAAAAAAGATCAAACAATTGAAATAATGGCATTTTAAAATGAAAATATTAATTTAAAATTACTTTTTAAATTAAAAAGTGTCTAATAACACATAAGTTACAGTATTTGTTTATCAGGGTATTCGGATTTTATTTTTCACCCTTTTTCTGAGTGTTTCCATCTCCAGAAGATGTAGCAACATGGATGAATCATCTTCATTTGCTCCAATAAATGCCTCTTCTTTTTCTCATATTTTCCCTCTCCAGCCTCTGGATTTGGGTTATCTGTCTTCTGTTTCTATCTCACATCTCTTAGAGATTCTTTCCACACACTTCACTCTGCTAGTTATTAACATTTCCTCTCTGACAATTCCTTATTTCTCTTCTCTTGAAAGGGTAACCCTGCTGCTGTTGTTACTTCTTTAGATTTCTCTTGGATCATTCCTTTGGCCAGATACCCAATTCCCAGTTTGCAGGGAACCTGTTGATGGCAATATTTCGTCCCTCTTTTTTTGAACTCATAATACTCAGAATGCTATTTGCATAATAATGATGATCAGTTTATTGTCTTTATAAATGACCCTTCATCTGGTGATCTTAATGCAATTTATGTGCATAGATTCATTAGCAGTTTCAATTTTCCCATTATGTGGTGAATCAGTTTGTTTTTCTTCTCCATGAGTGAAGGGGAAGTCAGTAGAGAAGACAGGATTTAGGACTATGGTTATACAGAAGCATGATGCGGAGACAATCTTTAATTGGACAGGCTTTGGGAAACAATATTATAAATCTATGTCAAAAGTTTAGTTGACTTCACTAATTTTGAGAAAATTATATTAAGTGGAGTAAATTACCAGAATTTTAATTTTAAGAAATTCTACTTTCAGTTTCCCTTCCTCTTCTGGCAGTTTTAGATTCAGACAAGGCATTTGTGAGTAGTAAATCACTCTCTTCTGGCCATTTCTTAAGGTGGGTTCAATTTAGTCTGGGAGTAGGAGATAGTGCCAGCAGTGAAAAAAAAATGTAGACAACCGCAGAGGAAGTTCAAGCGTGGGAGGAATAAAAGATTCACTTGTACCCAGTTTTGGTGGGACGCTGCAGATACAGCCATCCTTCTCTGTTTTCTTTCTTCCCCTTTACACTCTGTTACCCTTTCCTTCCTTCCATTTACCCATCCATCCATCCATCCATCCATCCATCCATTATCAAACATTTGATTTATCGCCAATCTTTTCTTGGGAATAGTTATATAAATAAATCACAACCATAAAGAGTAAATAGGTGTCGTTTAGTTCAGTGTAATGTGATTAATTAAACAATAGAAATAATACATGCTATGCATGCAGAGAAGCCACAGCTGACTATGTACAAGGAAATTGGGGAAGCCATCCCAGTGGATGGGATATTTGAGTTGGGTATTAAATACTAAGAAGGGGCTTATCAAGGTGAAAAGAGCTCTGGGGAAAAAAAAGACATTTCCAGGAGAGGGAATGGAGAATAATATGTGTATGGTACAACCAGTAGAAAAAGCATTCTAGAAGTTGGCAGTGAAAGATTAGAGAAATCGCTTGGCATGCCATTCTATGAGATGGTACTAGTTTCAACTTGGACATAATGAAACAGCTATGAGTTTCATTCAACATTTGCTATGAGTTTCCTATGTATTAGGATTCTTTTGTTTAAAAGGCATTAATCTCTGTAGTGCTCAAAACAGATACATAAGGTGAGGAAACAGACGAAGAACTTGTCCAAAACCATGGAGCCTGTGAATAGTCGTGTAGAATTTGATCACCCTCAGGGCCAGGATGCCATTCATCACATAACCGTGTGGACCTGTGCACAGTGACCCTGAACCATCCCCACCTGTGCCAGAGTTGCTCTTGGCAGAGTTATACATTATCACATCATTAAACTGAAGAAAGCCCTCATGTATCCTTGAAACAGGCAGAACTGAGGGGACAAGTATGTGGGGAGAACATCAGATTCTCAATGGGATATGTAACAAAAATAACTATGAAGGTTAGGGACCACTACACAAAATGATCAACTTTAATTATTGGATGGATATTTCTGTTTTGGGGAGAGGAAATAAGGGTAACTAAATAAGGTAATTTTCTCAAAACATGGACAAGGCTTACTTATATAATACCCCAATGTTCAATTTCAGTTTGTAGTAAATGATTCAGGGGAATAGACTTTTCCAAGTGACCTTTTCCTTGCTTTCTGTCTTTCATGGAATCTAGAGAGAATCGGGGCTTGCAACCCCCCACCCCCCTTATTCTTTCTTATATAGCCACAGTTTTGAAGCTGTTTTGAGGAATACAATACTGATGCTTTTTTTTTCCAGAGTGTGTACTTTCAATATTCCAACTTCAAAATGAGAAGAGCCTGAGATCTAAAAACATTAGCTTGCAAGTTTTGGGGCTTTTTTTTGCACTCTTCACATTAAGCTTGTGATTAAAGGCCCATTGGAGGGATGTGTTCAGTGTCTAAAGTGAATGCTTTAAATTTAATGATATAATCAAAATAATTTTTCCCCAGAAACTACTATTGTGCTTATTTGAGTGGATTCCAGTGCAGTTGTTTTTCCTTTTATATTATGCTTTGTGTATAAATATGAATGTGATGTTTTACTTCATGTACAATAAGTATCCAGCTAACAATCTACTTTGCCTATTATTTATCTCTGTCAGGATGAATGTCTGCCTTTTTCTCATTCTTGGTGCATAGCCATTATTCTAATAATGTTAGATCTGCATTTTAAAAATTCCACGTGGAGTTGCTGAAAATTGCTTAGAAGTGCTTCGTACCAGAAGGTTAAATCTCAAAGAATTTTGGTCTTGCATCTAGTAAGCTAAATTGCTCCCAGCACCATTATATTAATTAATGTCAGGTCAAGCTATTTCCTTTTCTTTGTGCTCAATTTCAAGTACCCCAGCAAGTGATTTTTGGCTGTGGCAACCACAAACAGATTTGAACGGTAGAGGTTTGAATAGACTCAAACCACTTGCTATTCTGAAAATAGGCACTTAGTTACACCTTAGACAGTATTGTATCACTTTTAACAGTAATTCATTCAACTCTTTTTTAAAAAAAATTGGTTTGAAATTGCTTAGATACCATCGTTGCCTCTTTTCCCTAGATACCTGTGTAAATGTTGTAGGAAGGAATTGGTCTATATTCAAAGACAGGCCTAACCTAGAATGATCTTCTGCCCTTTGCCAACTGTGACCATACCTTTTCTTATCAGCCTCAGCAGGGCAGCAGGGGAGTCAGAGCTGAAGACAAAGGGGAGTGTGCTACGTGGGTAAACCATGGCGAGTTCACCTAGGCATCCTCTGTTCTGGCCCTGATAGTATGCCCAGTGCACTGTTCAAGTTGTCCTTCCATATGCCACCTGGATCTGGGCAAAGCCATGTTGTAGGCCCACTCAGTGTGTGACAACTGACCTTGTGAAGCAGATTAACTGATAGTCTGCTGTGGTTTAGTCATACTAACCAAAGTAGCCTTACTTTTAGGAAGGAGGACGATCAAATGAGCTTGAAGCTATGAATTGAATTCTTCCAGGTATAAAAATACATGTGGCTATCCTATATAATAAAAGCGTAATATGCTAAGTGCCCCGACCCTTCAATCAACCATTCGACCAATCACTATGATGTGCACTGACCACCAGGGACAGATGCTCTGACTGGTAGGTTAGCTTGCTGCTGGTGTCCGGCTGTTTGGGACTGGGCAAGATGGGCCAAACATGCCCTGGAGCTGCCTTCCCACGGTCCCTCCCTGACCCTGATCCTGCACCGGTGGGGTGCCTTGGCCTGGCCTGTGCCCTCTCGCAATCCAGGACCCCTCGGGGGATGTCGGAGTGCTGGTTTCATCCTGATCCCCACAGGCCAGGCCGAGGGACCCCACTGGTGCACAAATCCATGCACTGGGCCTCTAGTTATAGCCATAATTAGCTAAGAATTGCTCAACCATGTCAACAGGAATGAGGATATAATTTTTGGAAGTCTTATTAAGAGACTATCATTAGCCAAAACCTTGGATGTTAAAAAATGCAATAGTATATAAAATATTTTAAATTTAAGTAAAGATCAAATAAACATGTGAAAACCATAGGAGCTTTTGAGGAAGAGACAAGAATCTTTAACCTACAAATATATAAATTACAATAAATAAATTTTCTTTTTTATCTTTTACACACTAGCTGAAATTTGTTAACCTAAGGTCACCCATTATATGTATACCCAGCAGTAATTTTCAGTCAGGTATTGGGGAATAACACAGGAGTGTTAAAAGGGGAAAAATCTATAACATTTACAGTAATACATACATGCGAATGTGAAAGCAGACTGTGCCTCTTTTTATGCATCCTGTACCTGATTTTGCCTTCACATTGTTGGCTTTCTTTAGCTTCTGCATTTTCTTTTGATATATTTCTAAAGAAATGTTTTATCCAATGGGGAAAAATGTTTTATTGATACACTTTTTGAGAAGGGGGAAAACCTGAAAAATCTAGAGATTTAAATAGAAACGTGAATAAATTTTGATTATATCAAGAGAGTTTTACTGTCACTGCTTTGCAATGCTTGGTCTTATACACTGTAGGAAGTTATAATAAATCAGTTTTTATAATGAGCCACCATACCCTGAAGCCAAAGGTGCCTGGGGCGGGACCGCAACGTCAGAGAGTCTAAGCCCCCTTTGCTTTCTAAAATCTATCGCAACATGATTGATGCAGTTAAAGGGTCCTAGTTGTTAATACAATTTGTGCTGCCGTTTCTGTTATTCATTTTGGAGGACAGCACTAGGACATATTCAGTCTAAACTAAATTTGGAGTTTTCCATTGGGCATTAGATGGCAGTATTAATCAAGACATTTAGAGCTGACTTATGTTGCAGCTATTCCTAAAGGTACTCATAATTCTCTTAAGAACGTTTCATGAAATAGTTATTTACCCTGAATTTTCTATTTCTGCAAAGGGAAAGTACAAAATGAACTGCAGGTCTGTTTTTTGTAATATTTCGTGTTTGATATTGACTTTAGCTTCAGGGACTTTGCTAAAAGACAAGTGACTTTATTTTCAGCTGGATATTTCTAAATTAGGTGTCCAAAATATTTATTTTGCAAATTTTAGTTTTTCTCTTCTTGTGACTGTAACTGCCTATATGTCAATGATTAAAATCTCAAAGTTAGAGAATAGCCAGTCGTGTTATTTGTCATGGTCATGTGCACTCTCACTTAAAAGGCGCCATTTGAAAGGGCGTGGAGGGCCACCTATAACTAGAATCCCTGCTCAGCCACGTATTAGCTGTGTCTTTGCTCAACCAATTGAGTCCTCTGGGCCTAAAATTCCTCACCTGTAAAATAGTACTAATACTAGTTTCTGTCTCACAGTCTTTCGGTTGAGGATTGAGTGAATTCTTCTATGTAAAATGCTTGGAACGGTATCTGGCCTATAGAAACCATTACACAGATGGTTTGCTGGTGAGGGGGTGGGAGATGCCACTGGGTCTGTATAATCATAATTGTCCCAAGAGTGTGTTTCTATAAAATCAGTCTGCTTTTTTTTTTTTTTTTTTTTTCCTGGCTCAAGTGCCTTGCAGCACACAAAATATTGGGAATGACATTTGTAAAAAGTGAGCTCTCTTGGCTGCTGTCGCCAGGCAGGTTGACGTTCAATGGAGCCCAACAGGCAGCATCATGGTTTACAGGACACACAATGGAGGGTTCTTTTCAGCACGGACCCAACTGGGAGGTGATTCTTCCTGCCGGAAATGTCATGGGATCAGGTTCCCCAGCCCTGCAGCCGAGCACAGCGCAGGCCACAGATCCGGCAGCACCCACAAGTGCCAGGCATGCCGCCCTCGGAGCGGAGCTGGAAGCTACAGGACACACATTCCCAGAGAGAAGCCCTTTGCGGGGACATGAGTAACCCTTGGCAGACATTCAGAGGGGCACTTGGAGGAGAGTCGGAAGATCATTTACCCTGGTCGACAAAGGCTTGGATGTTGAAATGTGAACTTCTGAGATATTGCAGATAACATCTGAGAATTCTCAGCGCCGGGGCTGGGAGGCATCCGACCCCCACGAAGGGCAGAATAAGGCCATTGTGAGGGTCTCCGAAGATGGCATCTCAGAGATCAGAAGGGAACTATAGATCAGATGCTTAGCGTCATACACAGCTAATGGTGTTCACCAGTTCTCAGGGAGGAGAAAGTATATTTTTCATGATATGCATGGTTTAAAAAAAATAGCTAACATTTTAAAATCTAGGTACATGCCAAGCACTTTATTCGCATGATTTCATTTAATCCACAGTAATGGAAAGGTACTCTTTCCTATTAGTTCCTCAGGAGAAAACTGAAGCTAGATGTTAAGTAACTTGCTCAAGGTAATTTACTGGCAGTGCATAAGTTAACTGATTAGTAAAACTGAGTATGTCTTGTGTTATGCCAATTCAGTCATTGTCTGTTAAGTGTAATTTTAAAGATATCTTTGGGTTGATACAGATGCAGTATGACTGAAAGGCTTTTATCTGATGATCTTAGTAAAAGTACTGGGTCCCAAGGTAGATAAACAAAATAAGTATTAGCCTTTATAGAATACTACCTTAAAGGACTGACTGTGGTTTGGGTGTGCTATGTGTATATATGTGTGTCTGTATACACACACACACACACACACACACACACACACACACACATATATATATATTTATAGTTATGTGAATGTCTCCATTGATGTATATGCCTCTTGCCTTCTTTATGTCTGTTATAGCATCTAATAAAATTAAATATAGGATAATTTTCATCATTCTAAGTTTGGGATTTCAGGAACTCTAGACATGACAATGTTTCCGTTATATTTTATTTATTTATTTTTAAAATATATTTTTATTGCTTTTAGAGAGGAAGGGAGAGGGAAGAGAGAGAGAGAGAGAGAGAGAGAGAGAGAGAGAGAGATCGATTAGTTGCCTCCCATATGCACCCCAACCGGGGACTGAACCTGAAACCTGGGTATGTGCCCTGATCTGGAACCGAACTGGTAACCTTTCAGTACACAGGACAATGCTCAACCAATTGAGCAACACCAGCCTGAGTCACATGACAATGCTTTATATCTTTTTATTTTCTAAAATATAACATTCACTTCAACATTTAAATTTGAACTTGCCTGTCCTTATTATTCCCATTCATCTATATTATCAAAAAGGAGCAACATCAGATTCTAATGTTAATATCTACTAGTAGAAATCAGGCTTTTCACTTAAACATTCCCAAATTAACCTTTCTAATAGAGTTAAAGACCTCATTTAGGAGGGATTTTTAATTTTTATTTTAAGTGATCTGAATGAAAGTATCATTTTAGGTCTCCTTGACATCCTCTTTTATCTTACATTCCATAAAATGTACCAATAGCATTTAATGAAGCTGCCAGTGGTGTTTTTCCCAGTATCTGACACTAAAGAAAAAAAAAAGGGACTCATCTGACACAATGTTTGGATATAATGTCTGAAACCACTGTTTACAAGGTCCATTGATGTTTACAGCTCTGCCACTTTCCTTCATGGTCTGCAAAGCATTTTAGTTCAGACTGAGTTATTCTTTCATAGCAACCAATTTTCTATAGTGTGGCTATTTCTTCAGTTTAGAACACTCCAAAGGGAGTTCTGATGTCTTCTTGTGAAGGACAAGTAATACATTAGTGTTGCTGGGCAGCAGAGCCCAGTAGACTGTGATTTATTTGTGGTGAAAGCAAAGATGTGCATCTTTAACAAGTGGTATCACAGGTGACAATATCCGGTTTCTGCTAAACAGTTTGAAAGCTTGTTCTATTTGATAATCTGTTTCCCATTAACAAATCTCGGTGTCTCTATTCCTGCTCATACTTCTTGCATGAATGTATACATACTAGGGGCCGAGTGCATGAATTTGTGCACCTTGAAACGAACTGTGGGCCACAAGGCTACAGTAGGCACAGGTGCAGGTCTTGGTCCATCCTCCACGCCCCCTCTGCCCCCCCTTCCCCCCCCTGCAGCCCCTGGCCCCCTGTCTGCTGGCAGCCCTGCTCCATGGTGCTGGCCCTGCTTGCATCGCTGAAGGTGCAGAGCGATTGAGGCCGGCATCAGCAGCGGGTGCAAGTGGGGCCAGCACCATCAGCGGGTGCGACCGGCGGCTGCTACTGCCCTAATCACCCCTCAGGAGCACGGGGAGGTGGAGAAGCCCTCAGGAACTATCAGAGCCTGCAGCCCCCGCTCACACCCACTAATGGTGCTGAGCAGTTGGGATCTGCACTGGGCAGCAGGTGTGAGCGGTGGCTCTGGCGCTGGCTGTGGGTGTGAGCGGGGCCAGTGCTGGTAGTGGGTGCGAGCAGGGCTGTTGCTGGCAGCGGGTACGAGAGGTGGCTTCTGGCCCTGATCTCCCCTCAGGAGCAGGGGGAGGTGGAGAAGCCCTGAGGGGTGATTGGGGCTGGCAGCCACCACTTGCACCCGCTGATGGCGCCGAGTGATGGGGCACTGGCAGTGGGTGAGAGCAGCAGCTCCAGTGCTGGCAGCAGATGTGAGCGGGGCCAGCACCAGCAACAGGTGCAAGCGCTGGGTGGGACTGTGGCACGTGGGAGCAAAGAATTTTCAGTAACAGCAGAGGCTCGTCCCCATGACAGTGACTGGTTCCCTGCCTTGCTCTGGCGCCCCCGCTCACCTGCTCCACCATCCCACTGTGGCTGATGCCCACCATGTTCGGCGCACGACCCCTTGTGGTCAGCGCACATAATAGCAACCAGTTGTTCGGTTGTTCAGTTGTTCTGGTTGTACCGTTTGTTCTGCTATTCAGTCTATTTGCATATTAGCCTTTTATTATATAAGATACTGGAAAATGTGATTTGGATGGAGATAGAACTTGGGCTAAAAGCATTACCTATGCAATTTATATAGAATGAGCCGAACACTTACTCATTAAAAAAACTTTCTGTATAAGATGTCAAGCAAGGCGAGGACTCGAGTGAGTTAAGAGATGTCCCTGGAGAGTCGGGCTTGCAGGATCTTGAGTCAATGCCTTCTTAAAGTTAGAGTCTCAGGCGTCTCTCTTACTTACCTGGTCCCTTCCCTAGAGTCAAGGACTGTGAAGGAGCTAAGATTTTGTCCTATTTGCAAGCTAACGTGTTAGCCTGCTACACTTTCCAGGATGCTGGCAGAAGACACAGACTCCTGGGTCAGAGACTAAGGGCTTTACTACTAATGGCCTATCAAGGAGCCTGAGTTTCGTGTTCGTTGTTAGCCCCTCTTGTCATCCAAGTCTGCTCTGTGATGTCGAGCAGCCCAGGAGGATGCTGTGTATTAAGTGAGTTTACAATACTGCTCAGAAATCTCAAACTTAAAGAGTATAGTGGACCATAATTAAGCCTGACTTTTGTCCCACACTAAGAGGTTTTCTTTATTATTCTGCACAGTAAAACCAAACAAAGCAAAACCCTGTCCTCTGCTTGAAGGGAAATTACATCTCTGTCTTTCAAAGGTGTTCACTATACAAAGACACAAAGATACTCTGGAACAAAAACTGGGAGTAGCTCTGCTCGTACCATACGTATTTAGCATGAGAGACCCAGAGAGAATTGTATCTGAACACAATGTTTTATGAAGATTAAATGAGGACGTGTGTCTAAAGCATTCAGTCCAGATTGGGGAATATAGGAGGAGCTCAATAAAGGATTGCTTTTTATTCCATCATTGCCCTAAAGCCAGAGGGTTAGTTGAAGGTAGGAACCACATTTTGTCGCTCTTACTATGTGGATGGAAGAATATTTTCAGATGATTTCTGACCAGTTTATTTCTGCATATGAATCCAATCAACATCAAATCTTTCTATCCACTGGCGACTACTGAGTTCATGTGAATCGTTATTTTCCACTTCAGGTTCAGGCCTACACAGATCTTGAATCAATCCTTACCAAGTAGGCCATGTTTTAATAGTCTTGGTCTGCCATACTGATGCATATCTATTAACCTGTATGGGTGGACGATAGATTTCTGGTCAACCTCTTTGCTCTCTGATCCACTCCCCATCCTTATCACACCCTGCTCTGTACAGTATGGGGTTGACTCCTTCCACCTGCATTTCTATACTTCCTTTGACAATCAGCTTCCACTTACATTTAGTCAATGGGACACAGAGGCAGGAAAAGGAAGGGGAGCCATGGGATTTCTCTCCCTCTAACACTCTTATTTTGGATAGATTTCTGACCATTGTTGCATCTACCCGGTGATGCCAGCTCTGCTGGTCAGTACCTCCTCCATGGTTCTGTATTTTGACGGGCAACCCTAGCTCTTATGCTCCAATAACATGATCTCTTTCTTCTGTTTCTCCAGTCCCACAGGGGACATCTGTAATACTTTTAACAATAAAGATTTTTTAAAAAGGATTTTTAAAAAGTTTAAAAATTTTTAAAAAGTTTTAAAAAGTTTTAAAAAAAATCACACCATAAAACAAAACCAAACAGAACAATTACATGCATAAGTGAGACTTCATGTGATAGCTGCCTCCAACTAGATTTACCTAGGTACTCTAGGTAATGCCAAATTTCTAGATCATAAAAATACCAAGGTTTCACTGTAGCAGATCATGTGGGTGTTGTTATATCTGCTATGACTTTAATGGCAAGTAAATTGACTGGATGGCAGGAAATGACCTTGAAACATGGCCATTAATTCCAATGAAATTAAGTTTGAGGAAACAAACATTTGTTTTTGAATCAATTACATGTTGTTGTTTTTCTTTCTATTTCTGAAAAAGGCTACCCTATCTCAAAATGATTATCTTTCCCCAAAATTACAATATGACATTTTGGAGAAAAAAAAAGCTTCTTATTAAAATATATAACACTATGCTGAAATACAATAATTTTACATTAATTCTGGATGAAAAGTCACACATTTTAAAACAGATTCAATGCTAAATGGAGAGCAACTTGTGAACATATCTGTTATTTAATATCTGTTATTTATTTTTTTTCCTTTTAACATAATTATTTTTAGCCTCACTACAGCCAAGTAGAATTAGTAATGGCTGTCAGCCAGGACCCATAAATAGCATCACTCAATAGAAATGGATGCTATAATTCTGGCTTTTAAAATTGAAATCTAAGCATACACATTTAGTTTTCTCACCTTTTGAGGAGTGGTGACTAGGAAGGTGACTCTTTTAGGTGAAGAAATAACACTAACAGTCACCAACAATAACTGCAGTGAAATGTTTATCCTGAGTGGCTAAAGATATACTCCCATTTTATGCAGGGTTACATGTTGTGTCAAAGGCAGACATTCTTTCCTTTAAAATTATATATATATGTATGAAACGTTTACTATTTTGAATGCCCCAGAACATTTATTTTATCAGCCTCCTCCCTATCTGACAGTTGGTACAGTTTCTCCAAATACCCAACCTAGCATATATGCAGAGAGTTGGCACTTATCATAGAGAACTATATATAGGTATTTTAAAAATAAAACACTTTTATGGAGTACATACACATTTAAGGACCTCCTGTATGCCTAGCACAGTACTTCAGGTGATAAATACGAAGATAAATATGGCTTCTATTCTCTGTCCTTAAGGAGCTTGGGGAAGCCAATCTATTACACACAAACAGCCTGTGTAGACAAAGAGCTGCTGCGTGGCGCCCTCCTTCTGGAAGCTTCTTGGTGTAAAGCAGCAGCAGATCAGCCCTTTTTCTTCTTCTGGCTTTTTACTTGCTCCCTTCCTTTCTCTGGATCGAGTGGGAGAAGCTGGGCTACACAGAAAAAAAACGCCTCTGGCCTGGAAAGGAAGGCGCACACCAGGGTGTGTGTGCGCGCATGTGTGTGTGTGTGTGTGTGTGTGTGTGTGTGTGTGTGTCCTGTTGGAAACTTGCTCAGTGCCCAGTGCTCAGCCCTAGCCTTTAAATTCTCAAAATGTCACTGGTCCACTCCTGGGAAAGATGCTTGGGGAGGGGGAGCAGACACTGAGGCCCAGGAGATGAGACCAGTGGACTCACACAGAAGGAACACAACTCTCCATATTCCACTTGATGTTGGGCTCCCTCTGTAACTGCTGTAGCAGATCTCTCTGGTAGCAGAAGCTGGCCTATGCAGAATTGGGACAGATTCCGTCTCATATTGGGAGATACTCTGAAGAGAAGGAGAGTCTGTCTTTTAGGCAGATCATCCAGAGAGAGGATAAAGGAGGGGGAAGGACATTCAAGCAGAGGTGATCTCATTAACAATGATGTTCTCACGTGGGCCTGATATGCAACCCCCTGCATCTCTACTGCTCCAGCCATTTTTCCCCTAATTATCCAAGAAACCTTTATAGAATTGTCATTTAGTGCTAGCACACATAAATATAGTTGGCTTTCCATATCCCCAGGTTTTGCATCCACAGTTGGAAATTCACAGATGAGGAGGGCTGACTGTATGCATTGTTCAATGCCATTTGTGAATTTTTGGTATCCATGGGGTTTCGGAACCAATGCCACACTTATACCAACTGAGGGACAACTGAGTTTGGGGGGAGTCAAAAGTTACACCCAGACTTTTTACTGGGCAGGGGTTTGTTGGCACCAATAATCTCAACCCCCTTCATTGTTCAAGGGTGACATGTATTCTCTTACTAGTAACCTCAATTAGGAAAAAAGGTAAAAATTAGGGGTATGGTTTTCTTTATTATTTCTTATGAGGCCCAGTTTTGGGTTGCTTATTATATTCTCTTTTATATTTCTTTAAAAAAGTGAAATAGAGAAATTTATTACTCATAGGTCTTGGAGGAGGTACACGGGTCCTTGAGGGGCTACAAGGGTGGTGGAGAGGGAGGGGAAGGCAGGGTGCAGGTAGAGCAAGCAGCAGAACCTGGAGCTCATCTTTATTAGGGTCCACAGGTGGAGCGCTTTGGGGTTCCTAGGCTAAGACATGATCAGCCCATTGAAACTAAAAAGAGTGGGGTTTGGGTAAGCGCCATGGGGTCACTGAGAGAGTCATATCAAGAATTTAGATTTTTGTTGTTGTTGTTTTTGGATACAAAGCCTTTTTTTTTTAATGCTCTTTTTTAAATGTCCACTTGCCTTCTGAGTATGGGAAACTACTAGTCCACCTTTGGCCCAGAACATGCCTTCCTCTGGAACACTGCAACCATGTTTACTGAAGACAGTGGGATGTAAAGCTTACTGAATGGTACTGTCTGTGACCTAGGTACCATTGATGTGAACAATTGATGTGCATCTTTCTTATTTGCATTTTTCATTGTAATGTATTAAATCAGGTTAGGTCTAATGTGTTCACACACCAGTGTAAATAAACACTGACAAATTGGCCATCCCCCATTGCACGTAGGTTTACATGTCCTTTCTGCCTTTGAAAGGAGATGGATGACTGTGTGTTCAGAAGCACATGGGTGTAGTATTGCTCTAAAGCATTTTGTTGTTTGATCATCCAAATTCCTTGCTTCGCATGATTCCTATCAATGTTGCAAAGAACAAGAGCCAATTCCTTACTTTGCCAATCCATAGTTGACTTTGCTGCTCCCTTCATATATGAGCGGTTAGAAGAGCTTCTTTTATAAGAACTTGGGATGATGGTAAAAATAGGCCAGGGGTCAACTGGAATGATAGCTTCCATTTCTTCAGAAACTATTAACACCAAACTAAAGAAATGGTTGGATTGACTACAACAAATTTGTGTATAGAGTGTTTCTGAATTCCTTTTCTTGGCTGCATTCCCCTGTCTGCCCCTGGGCAGCAGCAGGAAAGGGCAGAGTGATCTTCGGGGCATCAGCTATGTTGTGAAGTCTCAGGCCACTTCTATCTCTGCTGAAGCTCCTAGTATGCCAATTGGCACGTTAGATTAAGGGTAATACATCTCCTTTTGTTTAAGTGACTGGTGGTTGAGACGGATGGTTGCTTTCATATTTGATAAACCTATAATGGGGAAAAGCAAACCCACATGGTCTGGAGCTGAGCAATAGGGCCATAAAGTAAGATTTAGACCAAATTTGTTAGCAGCCAAGCCCATGCTGGATATAGATTTAAACTTCATTTTTATTCATTAGGAGTCCTGCGCTTACAGTTATTTTACAAGCAAAGATTTATAGCTGTTTAGGTATATAATGTTTTCATGCAGCTTTAGTGAAATTATGTTTGCTGCTGCATGGAATTCTTCCCAGCATTCTAAAATTAAAGCCATTCTTTGGTAATTTTCGCCTCCTCTCCTCCTCCCCCCCACTGGAGAGACATTCTAATATGTTTTTCTGTCATTTAATGAAGCCAATTGCAATTTAGGGCAGATTTATTCTAATTAACTCTGGTGTCATGGATTCCTTAAAGAATGAGCCCTTGGGTCTGACAGTAGGAAAATAAGATTTGATCTCTGTGCCTTTTTAGTAGCTGTGAAGCTCATGAAGCTGTTTGAAGTTTATTATTTCATTGAAAAGATTTTGCTTTTTCATCTATTGCCTTGTGTCTCTAGGGCCAAAAAAAAAAAAAAAAAAAATCTTTGACTAACTATGTGGATTTCTGGGGCAGGTAAGAAACTTCTTGATATTCTCTGTTTACTGGTAATGGAAAACCATATCTATGTTTTGGATGATGGGATTAAAGAACTTTTTTTAATATATAAATTTTTATTGATTTTGGAGAGGAAGGGAGAGGGAGAGAGAGACAGAAACATCAATGATGAGAGAGAATCACTGATTGGCTGCCTTTTACACACCCCCACTGAGGATCAAGTCTGAAACCCAGGCATGTGCCCCTTACCGGAATCAAACCTGGGACCTTTCAATCTGCAGGCCCATGCTCTATCCACTGAGTCAAACCAGCGAGGGCTAGAGAACATTTTTGCAGAAGGGGTTAGACCAGTGATGGCAAACCTATGACACGTGTGTCAGAGGTGACATGCGAACTCATTTTTTTGGTTGATTTTTCTTTGTTAAATGGCATTTAAATATATAAAATAAATATCAAAAATATAAGTCTTTGTTTTACTATGGTCGCAAATATCAAAAAATTTCTATATGTGACATGGCACCAAAGTGAGGGCTTTTCAAAATGCTGACACGCCGAGCTCAAAAGGTTCGCTATCCCTGGCTTAGACCAAGGCTATCTGATACTAACTGGAAACCAGATTGAGGATCATTGCCTCTGTTTTTGCCTAACAGAGTATTTTTATTGAAGGTTTAGCATGGCCAAATGAGTTTTTCAGGTAAACAACATATATATATATATATATAGTGAATGAATGGGGGAGTGTATATGTACTAGTATGCGTGTGTATTGGACTAGGCTGGCAGCGAGGAGCCTGAGCACCGCTCCTGGAGGAATTGTTCTAACACCACTCTCACTGTACCTTTCTTTCTCCTCTTCCAGCTTCTCATGGGCCATCCCATTTCTGTCTCTCAGGGTGTCCAGAATTTGAACACCTCCCACCTCTGTGTGCTTTTCCTTACAACCCCCTATCAAACTCTCTGTTCCATCAAGTAAGCTTCTGCTTTATTTCCTGTACACATCATGCTTATTTCTCTTCCCACCAGAAATCGGGCCTATATTAGGTTTACTTGACTAATGAATGAATAATTAAATGATTCCCGACCCAAGTGCTTGCTCAGGCTGATTCCTGAGAGGTCTGGGATGAAAGGAAAGGACATTCACACCCTCTCACTGTTTAGCTTTAAAGCCTCAGCGCTTATCTCCTGTCTCTCTTCCCTCTTGAAGTCTTCCTTGATAATGGTCCAACACTTTTCTTTCCCTTAATTAATCCTGAAGGTACCTATTATACATTTTGGTACTTAAGTTTATGTTTAATTTAGCACTTTACTGAACAGCTTTTTATATTGTTTGATTTTCTATTTCATAGTGGGTTTTAACTACAACAAAGAGTTTTGAGTGCTGGGACCCTGCCATTATCTTTTATATCCTCTAAGAAACTTAGCACACACTATGAAACACATAATACATGCTTAGGTAAGTGAAATGAATTATATTGATTAATCTCATTGAATGTGATCAAGTTGTGCTAATTCAATTCATCACCTGCCTGTCTCTATCATTACCACTAACCAATAAATCACATACACCACAGAACCAGTAGTCTATTGGAGGATTAATTTTAGGTGGTTTGTGATTCTTTGCAAAAGAATAGTAATTCATTGCAATTTCCACTCGACCCACTTACCAACCACGAGAAACCACCATAAACAGTTGCAAATGTTCTGCCCTCTCAATCCTGGGCAAGGCCCTGTTATTAAAAAGCTGCTCTGCATTTAATGACTGTTCTGCCATTGATGAACTGTGTAACCTTGAACAAGTTATTGGATTTCATCGTTGTAAAATGATAATAATCATGTCACCTTTCAAGGCCACTTTTGAGATTAGTAATAATGCCTATACTAGTTAACATTTATTGAGATTGCTATATTTCTGGCAGTGTGCTCTGTCTATAAGCTTTCTTCTTTAATTTCTACATCTTTGGCAAATACTAGATGCTCAGTAACAAGGTCTATTATATTTCATACCTTGGCTGAAATGCGCACTGAGTCAGACTAAAGATTTCCAAAGACTCATTTTTTCATTTCCCAGGGTTGGAGGAAGGTTTAATAAAGCCTGAAAGGCTACTATCAGGTACTTGTGTCCAAAAGCCAGTGTAATGGTTGCTCTGAATGGAGGCCAAATGCTGGATCTTGCCATCTCATCCCCATAATGGCCCTCGAGCCAGGGATGCTTGCTCTCACAACAAAGTCTGGCTTGGGAGAGAAGGGTGCCGCCCTGAACTGCTTGTGAGCTGATTCACACTATAGCCCAGTAGAAATGGCAAATCAATTTCATTAAGCACAAAAAGAGCTCGCTTATGTAAACGGAAGTGACACTTCAAGGATAGAGAAGAGTAAAATCTGAGAGTTATAGCAGGTCTTGTTCCGAGCTAAACACTGAACGATGGGGCTTAGCTTTCAACAGGAGGGATTTAGATTAAACTCGAGTAAGAGTTTCTTGATTGCAAAGGTTGTGAGCTATTGGAGCATAGAAACAACAGAACTAAAAAGAACTTACCTAGGGGTTTTATGTTTTTTTGCACAGATTTTAGGGCACGTCCAGGAGGCAGAGAAATGACATGGGGACCTCAATCAGGAACTTCCCAGAGTACTGATTTCTTTCTCTCTCCCTTTCTAAGCCAAGATTGTATTTTAACACATATGTCTTTTCTGCTTTCAACCAGTTACACATTAGACTTTGGGAGGGTTGAGCCTGGAGATGGATGATTTTGGAAAGTTCTGCAAATCATTCCATTGTGTAGATGGCGTTGGGAACAGATCCCAGAGGCTAGCAGAGACGGTCTGCAATCTTTTGATGGGATTCAATACCTACCTTAATGTTGTCCTGTTTACTGCCAACTTGTAGTTGCATCTTCCCTTATTTTTGTTTTATTTTTTATTTTAATCTTTACAGGAGTCTATGTCTTTTATGATTTTAGAAAGAGATGAAGGGAGAAGGAGAAAGAGAGAAACATCACATCTCAACCTGGTCTGGAACCTGCAACCTGGGTGTGTGCCGTGACCGGGAATTGAACCCATGATCTTTAGGCATCTGGGACAATGCTCCAACCAAATGAGCCACACCAGCTGCATCTCCCTTTTTGACCTGCAGGTTCCTGGCTGAGGTGAATGAAGGAAAGCTCTTTGCCCATTGGTCTTATGATAATTTTATAAAGTTCCTGAACGGAATGATTTTTTTTTTCCTGAATGGAATGATTTTCTTGTTTGTTTGTTTGTTTCTTTTTTTTTTTTTTTTTAACAGAGTTTATGATTGTCACATCTTCTATTAACTCCTTACTGAAACCATTCATGGGAAAATCAGGGCCAGTTGTAGAACTTTTCTATTATCAGAAGCTTCTGCCTACTCATAGTTCAGAACAGTCATTGAGATAATAATCAAAGGCATTTTTATGTGCCAGATTCATTAGCACCTTCATTATACAGATACAGACAGTGAGGCCCAGAGAAGTTAGTAACTTGTCGAAGGTCACACAATTATTGAGTGGTAGAGCTTGATTCAAAGCCAAGATGGTCTTGTCTCCAAACTCATGTTCATGAGGGTGGGATCCAGCTACCAGAGAACTAGAGATTGATTGCTAAGTGGTTAGCAATATAAAAACGGGCAGGTCTCTAATCTGAGCTATGAGAATAATGTATTTTTTTTGTATAAGTCGCTTTTTTTTCCTAAAATCGTTAGACTGAAAATCCAAGGGGCGTCTTATACACAGAAGTCAGTCAAGGAGGGAACTGGGTGAATGTGTAGCTGCCCGTACCTTGTCAAACAGGCTTCCTCCAATCACAAACCTTATTGTTACTGACATCAGCTGATGTCGTAATTGGAGGTGGAGGTGGAGAGTGTGCAGATGCAACAGGGACTGGAGTGTTCTGAGCCCATAAAGATGTCAAAAAATAAAAAGATAAATACTGGTAAGTGATTGTCTTACTCTGCAAAATTCAAACTGAAGGTAATCAGCTATGCAAAAGAGCATGGAAATAGAGCTGCAGAGAGACCATTTGGACGCCCTCTCACTGACTGTATGATCAGACAGTGGAGAAAACAGCAAGAACAACTCTTTAAGATGCCCCAAAACAAAGAAGGCCTTAAGAGGAAAACCAGCAAAATATATAAAATATTGATTTCTTAAATTTTGGGTTGAAAAAGTGGGGGGCATCTTATACGTGGGAAAATACATATCCCACCCCCCAATATGGAACTCAAGAATACAGAAAAGACAGAATTCTTCTTATTCACAAGGTAGCAGCCAGAGATCATGGCTCAATAGGAGATAACCAGAAAAGGGAAAGCAGCCAAGATGAGGGGATGCAGAAGGCTTACATCAGGATTTTCCTCAGCTTTGGAGGAAGAGGAATCAAAAGATCAAGAACTCGCAAGGCATTTGTGGCAGGCACCACAGTGAGGGCGAGTGGAGCTGCACAGTTTGAACGGTAAGAGTTGCTGATGTTGTATGAGCACTTGCTCTTCTTCCAGGCAACATAGTAAGCAAGTGATAGGCAGTTTTGGTTGGTTTTTTTTTTTTCATTTTGTCCTCAGAATAACTCTATGAGATGAATGGCATTTTAATTTCAATTTTAACTATCACCAATATGAAGCTGTAATAAATGTATCCACATTCAAAGATAGTAAATGTTATAACTGGAATTTAAATCCTGGACTTCACTCTCAGCCCCCCCTGCACCTCCCCCTCCATGGTTATTGTCTCCATGGTCTCCTACCCCCTCCACTTTTCATGAGGGGAAAATCCATCAGGAAAACAAAATTCTGTCTGTTTCCATTTATTAATCCAACTAAGTTAGCTTGATAACACTACCAAACAGTCTTTATGGAGATGTTTTTATGTGTCTTCTTTGGTGGGAGGGTAGAGAAGAGGCTTCTGTCTTTGAAGAAATCGCCCTCTGTGAGCTGTGGTAAGGGACAGCAATTTGTAGTCTCCCTCTCCCTCAAAGTGATCGTGTGACTCATGCTCAGCCAAGGAGATGTTCTTGTCTAGGACTTCGAATCTGCAGGGAAAAAATGACTGGTGAGAAATGTTGCACAGTGGGGATGGATGCATCGGAGGAGCTGAGTCCTGAGTGCCCACTGCGAGTGCTGTTAATCAGAGTGCACCCTAGTCAGGCTGTTCAGTGGTGGGAGTTAGGCTGCCTCCCCTTCCTTGTAGGCATCTAATTCTGAGACTCATTCTCCAGTTGCCCCCCGTGTCCCACAAATCAAGTCTTGAGATACTGCATATCCTTTAGTGATTTTTGTTTGTTTAAATTTGAGTTCATCTCTGTTGCTTGCCACCAGGAGCCCATACTGATACTGACTGTTACCCTTTAGAACAGGCCAATTATATGCAGAAACATACAGATACTTGATACACACAGGTTTTTTCCTTAATTGTTATCTTACATTTGAGTTCCCCGGAAAATCTTGGTCATATTATAGAAAAGGTTTTTCCCCCCCTTCTCTTTAATTCACTTAAATTTACCTCACTCTCAAACTTCTTTTTGATCTACTTTTCTGATTTATTCATTTGACTGCTTCTCCAGATTCCTTTCCCAGCCAGGTGGGCCACATATGGAGTCTTTAATACTTCCGTCAGCTTTCTCTCTCTGGGTGTTCTGCGCCTCGGCATCCCTAATCATAACCGTGATTGCCTTGCACTTTTACAAGGCATTTGCTATTTAATTTATTTAGCACACTGTTCAATTAATGACTTAGTCACAGTCAGCTGAAAGGTTCTGCACTACTCCAATTTGGAAATAAAAAAAGAAGTGTTGCCTTTTTAAAAAATCTCTTAATTGGTTTATATCAAAACAGAAAATGAGTATTTTAATTTTTTTCATCACTGTTGTATCTTCTATGACCTCGAGTTGTTATACTATTTTTTTCTTGTATCAGCACTTCTAAAGCTTCAGGGTATTCATGGACTATCTTTGGTTATTATGACCTTGACATAAAGAACTACATTAGCTCTCTTTGAATAAAGTAAACTAGCAAAGAGGAAAAAATATGCTAGTTAAAACCACAATTAACATAGCTGCCTTTGTCTCTAAGGAAGTGGCATAATTTTTCTCTGGAGACTTTTGTTTAAGAACATACTGACTTGTCTGACCTTGGAAGCTAATACTTAAGTGATTTTTAAGGGACAACAAAACAGAAGATTGGTAAATTGCTGCAAATAAAATGAAGAGCATTTGAATAGTGGGAGCTACCCAGAAGTGAGAGGACCAGATGAGGTTTTACAATATGATAGGAGGTTGTCCAAGTAGAAGGATAACGATTCTCTAGAGATGGAGATGGTTGAGGGACTTATGTGGATGGAATGTCCAATATTGAATTTTAAGTGGTTTATTCCAAATCTTCAGTAAAGAATTGTACACATCCCTTTGATTTAATGACTTTATGGGGTATGAATTGGTGGGGGTGTTGATTGCTACCCAAGAGGTCTCACATGGGATAAGGACATCAGCTGCAGAGAGGAAATAACTCAGTCATAGACATGAAACAGTTTCTCTTTCTCCAAATGGATCGGAGGAAGGAGCGCTCTGAAGGAGGATATATTGAGGTTATAATTGTTACTGCACAGCCAACATTTTGGGGAAATAAATTGACCAACTGGGAAAGCAGAGAAGGAGACACTAGAACAGCTATAGCAGAGAGAGGAACAGTTCAGTGGAAAAAGGCAGAAAGAAGCATGGGAGCGTCTCCTGTTCCCCGGCCTTTTGCGAAGCTGACACATGCTGAAATGTCTATCACTCCCCAGTAAGTATAGCTCTTAAATGAATAGCCAGGTGGCATTAATTCTGTTTAGCGCAGCCTAAAATCAGGTGAGCATGTTCAAGGTATTTTTCTCCAAGATGATTAGTCAATTGCAAATGTATAAATGAATATTCAAACATCTAACAGAAATGTAACTAAGCATTTTTAGGATGTATATTTCTTAATGGGAATGTTTATGCAATGGAAAGTATCTTCCTATAGATGATGATGGAGCGGATGTGGTTTGCTCCTTTACATTCATGTTTATGATTTCAAATATACAACATCCAGCAGTAGACAAAAATTCTTAATATAATAGGTCTGTTAATCTTTCTATGACCGAGAATAACTTTCTATGACTGAGAAACCCCAACTGGAATTTCTAATATCTAGACTAGAGAGCTATAATAGTTGGGAGGGAAGAGGCAAGGGCCTCTTAGAGAATTAGGATGGAAGGAGAATGAAGAGGAAGATAGAATAGAGAAGGAGAAAGATGCTGGGGGAAAAAAACAAAGTTGATGAGATTTACTTTTTAAAGCATTTGAAATAATATATTCTTTCCAATTTGCATCTTGGTTGGGATGAATTCTCACCTTCAGGAGGTACTGGAAATAAAACTTCTATTTGAAAAGTAAGAATGGCTATTTTATTCTAAGCTAACCCATTACATTATGCAGCAGCTGATCAATAATAATAAAAATCTATGCTGTAGTAATAGTATATAGCCACCACCACAGAAAGTCAACAGGTAGTTTACAGTTATATTGAAATAAATATTTTGGTTTAATGTTGCTGTACTTGAATACTGGAGGTTTATAAAGCAATTCAGAATAAAGCATTCCACACTCAGTTCAGGCTCAAACTTAGAATACAGAATTTTATCATATTTTTAAGAACATGTAGATTCTGGTAGGATAATGGTGGCTATTTAGATCTGAGTCTCCCTATACCTTCTCTGAAAAAGCCATACATATAAAAAATGAGAGCAAACAAACCATTTGTAATCCACATGTAAAGTTGGAGATGGTGTTATTACCAACTTAAATTACCTATATATATAAAACCCTAATATGCAAATAGACTGAATGGTGGAACAACCAAACAGCCGAACAAACAACCAGTTGCTATGATGTGCACTGACCACCAGGGGGCGGGCTCGGAACATGGTGGGTGTCAGCAGCAGGCGGAAGAGCATGGAACATGGTGGGCATCAGCCGCAGTGGGAGGGTGGAGCAGGTGAGCGGGGGCGCCAGACCAAGGTGGGGCACTGGTTTCTGTCATCGGTGCGAGCCTCTGGTGGTTACTGAAAATTCTTTGCTTCTGTGCACTATGATCCCACCAGCCCCGCTTGCACCCACTGCCAGCACTGGAGCTGCTGCTCGCACCTGCTGCTGGCGCCCAGTGCCGGCCCCAATTGCTCAGCGCTGTCAGCAGGTGTGAGCAGCGGCTGCTGGTCCTGATCGCCCCTCAGGGCTTCTCCACCTCCCCTTGCTCCCAGCAGAGGCCCCACTTGCACCCGCTGCTGGTGCTAGCCCCAATCGCTCCGTGCTGTCAGTGAGTGCAAGCGAGGCCGGTGCCATCAGAGTGTGGGAGCGGCTGCGGCGGGAGAGGGACTGCCAGCAGACAGGGAACCAGGGCCGAGATGGGAGGGGCTGAGCGGGCATGTGGAGGATGGGCTGAGACCCACCCAGGTGCCCACTGCAGCCTTGTGGTTCACGGTTCCTTTCAAGGTGCACGAATTTGTGCACTAGGCCCCTAGTATGTCAATAAAGAAATAAATAGTGCCTTGGCTGGTATAGCTCAGTTGGTTGAGCATCTTCCCATGCACCAAAAGGTCACTGGTTCGATTCCCGATCAAGGCACATGCCTAGGTTTTGGATTAAATCTTTCTCATGGGGTGTGTGAAAGAGGCAGCAGTTTGATGTCTCTCTCTCTCTCACTCTCTCTCCCCCATCCCTTCCTCTCTATCTAAAAATAATAAATAAAAACATATATTTAAAAAAAAGAAGTAAATGAATATTTGTTAATACTATAATAGCCAGTTCTGAAGCTCACAGTGGAGTGGATAGTCATATGAACACTAAGTGCCTGGCATGGATAAGTTCTCCCCCAGGAAGAGCTGCTTGAGTATCTCTCTGAAAGAAGGTAGTTAGATATTTCCAACAAAATATTTCCCCCCTAATATAGATTGCTGTGCTGATTGAGGACTTGGTGGAAAAAAACAAAAAACCTTTATGCAAAAAAATGATTAACAATCAAAAACATTTCTCTTGAGTGTGAATCCTGAGGGAAAAAGACACCTACTAAGAAGTGCTCTTGGTGGCTAACTGGACAAAAACAAACAAACAAACAAAAAAAGCAGAGACATTTCCACAAAGGGTCCTCTCACCAAACTGTACTTCCTGGGATACTCTTTCAACTAAAGCTTTCCCCCATCCCATAAGAGTTGTGCAGCTTCAACCTACCAGAATGACTCTATTCTGATCAATCAGAACAGTGCCTTTTGGACCAATCAAATGGGGAGGATTTGGAGCCCTTATTTGCATGAGGATGGACCAATCAGGGACTTCTGTCCATATAAGCTAGCTCCCCTCTGGTTTGGGGAGCAGATTTTCCCTTTCATCCCTCCACCCCGTCTCTGCCTCACCCCAAATTGGGTATTCCTATTGGAGTTGAATTGGCAGCAACAACCATTGGTTGACATTAGTTAGAACATTAAAAGCAAGCCAATATAGTGAAAGGAGAGAAATCTCATAGGATATAACCAAAGGGGACCAGATAAAAATCCTTGTGCAAGTTTGACATCACCAAACAATAAGGGAAGTGTGTGATCATCAGAGTATGGATCAGAAAGGACTTTAAAAATATTTTCCAGCTTTACTGAAATGTAATTGGCAGGTAAAAATCATATCTATTTGTATGCTGATTTAATGTACGTATACTTATGAAATGTATATTACCACAATCAAGTCAATTAACATATCCATCACCTCAAATAGTTACCATTTTGTGTGTGTTTGGTGAGAGCACTTAAGATCTACACTTCCAGCAAATTCCAACTATACAATACAATTTATTAACTATAGTCACCATGCTGTACATTAGATTCATAGAACTTACTGATATTATAACTGACAGTGTATATCCTTTGAGCAACATCTCCTCATTTCCCTCACTACCCAGCCCCTGGCAACCACTGTTCTTCTCTCTAGTTCTGTGAGTTCAACTTTTTTAGATTCTACATATAAGTGAGTTCCTACAGTATTTGTCTTTCCATGTCTGGCTTATTTCATAGCACAATATCCTCCAGGTTGTTGCAAATGTCAGGATTGCTCCCTTGTTATGGCTGAATAATATACCAACCTAGGAAGGACGTTTTATGGGACAGTAATAGGCGAGGGGCCAGTCTTGGTGCCCAGTCCACAATCCCTGCTGAGAGCCCAAGGAGAAGCAGCTGTAATGGAGGATCCTCATTGTAGTTGACATAAATATAACTTCTGTCACCTGCAAGACAAAATCTGCTTGTCAGTTTTCAGGTAAAAACAGCTATTTCCTTCCCCATTAGTGGTAGGCTCACTGATCTATAAAACTTCCTCTCAGTAATTCTCACAGATCTAAACAGAAACCATGGTGGTTTTTCTGCTTACGACTCTCCCTTCTCAGTCTAATAGGTCTTTTCTCTCTCTGGGTTGCAGCTGTGATTTCCTTCTAAGAAGCATTTCCAAAGCCTAACCCCATTCCCACTCCCACCCACACCCCACTACTCATCATCCAAAACTGTTTTAGTTGACTTTTTCTGTATCTGGTGTTGACTATACTTACCCTCCTCCTCACCTTTTACTTATAGTATTATTTCCTGTTTACTTATCTTCTCCTAGAATGTAAGCTCAACCTGTTCATTTTTATGAACTCAGTGTCTATCATTGTGATTGGTACATTGTGTGTGTTCAGTAAATATTTGCTAAGTGGATACTTTTGTTCTTCTCCACAAGAGAAGAAATTGAGTAAAGGGACTGAAACTTTCTGAGAGGTATACTAAACCCTGATACAGCTGTGCTCACTCTTTCATATGCTATGTGCACAGGAGTCAATGGAATAACCGTCTATACTGCTCTCTGGTGAGACATTCTACTTGTATTTTTCAGTGAATTTAGGCCATATAATCTAATCTAATAATAGACAAACAGGGTAATTGACCATACCTTTGCTACGCCTCCCATTGGCTAATCAGCAAGATATGCAAATTAACTGCCAACAAAGATGGCGGTTAATTTGCATACATAGGTGCAAAGCTGAGCAGCGAAGGCTCTGAAGGTGGCTCCAGCCAGAGCAGCGAAGGCCTGGGTGCCAGGTGCTGGAGGAAAACCGGTGCCGGCAGCCAGGAGAAGGGAAGGCCTATTGCACAAATCTTTTCGTGCAACAGGCCTCTAGTTCAATTATAAAGAAAAATAACTGGAATGACTCTCTGCAAATTTTACCCCATCGTACCTGGATTACACCAATTGATTTGAGTATCTCACTACTTTTTCAATATCTGACACCCAATATGGCATTTCCACTCCCAGTGTAGCCACCAGCATCATTTGGATTTTTGTAAACTCCTGCAGAAATAGATTTTAAATTATGAAGAGATAACTTGCTTCCTGTTACTTCATCCAATTTCTACCATACGCTGCAGCTACTTCAAACTTCCCCTAGCACATGTTGCTCTTCTAATCAAGAACCTACAGTGAGTGACTCTTCTCTGCATGCTCATCTTATTGACAGTGAATAAAATTATTCAAGTTACTTCTACATTTTTATTTTGGTTAATCCTCACCAGAGGATATTTCCATTGATTTATAGAGAGAGTGGAAAGGAGAGAGAGAGACAGAGAGAAACATTGATGTACGAGAGACACGTAGATTGGTTGCCTCCCACAAACTTCCTCCCCAGGGATCAAGCTTGCAACTGAGGTCCGTGCCCGTGACCGGAATCAAATCTGGTGCCCTTCAGTCCACAGGCCAACACTCTATCCACTGAGCAAAACTGGCTAGGGCAGTGGTTCTCAACCTTGGCTGCACATTAGAATCACCTGGGAATCTTTTTTTTTTTTTTTAATATATTTTATTGAATTTTTTTACAGAGAGGAAAGGAGAGGGATAGAAAGTTAGAAACATCGATGAGAGAGAATCATCGATCAGCTGCCTCCTGCACACTCCCCACTGGGGATGTGCCTGCAACCAAGGTACATGCCCTTGACTGGAATTGAACCTGGGACCCTTCAGTTTGCAGGCTGACGCTCTATCCACTGAGCCAAACCAGCCAGGGCTGGGAATCTTTTTAAAATCCTGATTTCTGGGCCTCATCCTCCAGAAATTCTGTTTCTTTGTTACTAATGTTGTGGCCCCACCCCATAACAAAGAAACAGAATTTCCAGAGGATGAGGCCCAGAAATCAGGATTTTAAGAGGATTCCCAGGTGATTCTAATGTGCAGCCAAGGTTGAGAACCACTGGGCTAGGGAATCTTTACATTTTTAACCTTCCTCTTCTTTTCTTAATAATTAATTTTATTGAGGTGAAATTCGCACAACATAAAATTAACCATTGTAAAGTGAACAATGGCAGTTGTACATTCATAATGTTGTGCAATCACCACTTTTCCCTCTAGTTCTAAAATATTTTCATCACTCCAAAAGGAAGCTCCATACCAATTAAGCGGTCACTCCCCCATCCACCACTCTCCATTGTCCCTGCCAACCATCCCATCTGCTTCCTAGCTCTATGGATTTAACTCTTCTGGATATTTCATATATATGGACTCATACCATATGTGACCTTTTGTACCTACCTTCTTTTACTTAGCGTAATGTTTTAGAGTTTCATCAGTGTATAGCATGTATCAGAATTTCATTCCTTTTCATGGCCAAGTAATATTGCATTGTACAAATATGCTATAGTTTGTTTATCTTTTCAAACATTGATGGACATTTGGATTCTTTTTGGCTACTGTGAAAAGTACTTCTAGTGCAATCATGAATATGTAGTTGTTTGAGTACCTATTTTCATATCTTTTGGGGATATAGCTAGGAGTAAATTTTTGGATCATATATAATTTCTATGCTTAACTTTTTGAGTAACTGCCAAAATATTTTCTGAAGTAGCTAAACATTTTACATTTCCACTAGTAATGCATAGGGTTGCCAATTTTTCCACTTCTTGCCAACACTTGTATTTTTTTTTTAAATTATAGGTGGGTGTGAAGTGGTATCTCATTGTAGTTTTAATTTAAGTTCATTCCCCTAATGGCTAATATGTTGAGCATCTTTTCATGTGCTTTGGAGAGACATCTATTTAAGTCCCTTGCCCATTCTTTAATTGTGTTGCTTGTCCTTGTGTTGTTGAATTCCAAGAGTTCTTTGTATTCCTATGTATCAGAACCTCACCAGACACATGATGAGGTTCCCATCAGAAAATTTCAAGAATTTTCTCTGTAAGTTGCTGTTGTACTTTCTTGATAATGTCCTTTGAAGCCCAAACGTTTTTAATTTTGCTGAAGCCCAATTTATCAACTCTTAATTTTATCGTCATGCTTTTGTTATGTCTAAGAACCCATTGGCAAATCCAATGTCATGAACATTTACTGCTGTTTTCTCCTGTGTTTTATAGTTTTATCTTTCTCTTTTTTTTTTTTTTTTTTAAATATATTTTATTGATTTTTTACAGAGAGGAAGGGAGAGAGATAGAGAGTTAGAAACATCGATGAGAGAGAAACATCGATCAGCTGCCTCCTGCACACCCCCCACTGGGGATGTGCCCGCAACCCAGGTACATGCCCTTGACCGGAATCGAACCTGGGACCTTTCAGTCCGCAGGCCGACGCTCTATCCACTGAGCCAAACCGGTTCCGGCTATCTTTCTCTTGTTTTTAAGTGTTTTATAGTTTTAGCTCCAAAAATTTGACATAATTTTTGTATATGGTGTGAGGTAGGAGTTTCTCCCTTTTAAAATATCATCTAATATTCAGGCAAACAGAAATACACTTATCCAGAATAAATTCCTGTTTTGAAGCCTTATTATTTCTTCTGCTTACATGACTTTTCTATCACCCCTACCTGAGCTTAAATTACCAATCATTCAAATACCAACTGCTCAAATACCAACTCTGTTTTTAGTCTTTCTTAAACCCCTGTATCTTTTCTCCACTTTCCAGTTTACCAAACTTAACAGAAATAATGTCTTTTTTCCTGAACTCCCATAACTTCTCTTATAGCACTAATTCATAATTCACTTATTTATTTATCCAAATAATTTTCCACACAGTTAGGCATTAAAAAATAATTACTAGGCCCTGGCAAGGTGGCTCAGTTGGTTGGAGCCTCGGCCCATACACCGAAAGGTTGCAGGTTCAATTTCCGGTCAGGGAACATACCTGGGTTGGTTCCCCAGTTGGGGTGTATACAGGAGGCAACTGATCAATGTTTCTTCCTCACATCAATGCTTCTCTCTCTTTCCCTTCCTCACTCTAAAAATTAATAAGAACATATCTTCAGGTGAGGATTAAAAAATTCCTGGGTACCTACTCTGCTAAATACTATCCTCTTTTCAAAGCCTGTTATACTAGTACTAGAGGCCCGGTGCACAAAAATTTGTGCACTTGGGGGGAAGGGGGGTCCCTCAGCCCGGCCTGTGCCCTCTCGCAGTCTGGGACCCCTCGGGAGATAACGCCCTGCTGGCTTAGGCCTGCTCCCGGGTGGCAGAGGGCAGGCCCAATCCCTAGGTGCAGCCCCTAGTCGGGCTCAGAGCAGGGCTGATTGGGGAGTTGGGGCGCCGCCCCTGTCATGCACAGAGCAGGGTAGACTGGGAGGTTGCGATGCCACCCTCAGTCATGCTCAGGGTAGGGCCGATTGGGGGGTTGGGGCACCGTCCCCTGTCACACTCAAGGCAGGGTCGATGGGCAGGTTGCGACGCCACCCCCTGTCAGGCACAGAGCAGGGCCAATCAGGGGGGTTGGGGCTCTGTACCCTGTCACGCACTGAGCAGGGTCGATCAGGGGGTTGAGGAGCTCCCCCCTGTCACACACAGAGTAGGGCCAATAGGGGAGTTGGGGCACTGCCCCCTGTCACACACAGAGCAGGGCGGATCGGGGGTTGGGGTGCTACACCCTGTCACACTCAGGGCAGGGCCGATGGGGAGGTTATGGCTCTACCCCATCACTCACAGAGTAGGGCCCATGATGGGGGGGTGTTGGGGCGCCGCACCCTGTCACACACAGAGCAGGGCTTATCAGGGAGTTGGGGCACCACAGCCTGTCACACACAGAGCCGCAGGGCGATCAGGGGGTTGGGGAGCTCCCCCCTATCAGGCACAGAGCAGGGCTAATCAGGGGGTTGGGGTGCCTTCCCCTGTCACGAACAGAGCAGGGCAGATAGGGAGGTTGTGGCCCTGCCCCCTGTCACACACAGAGCCACAGGGTGATCAGGGGGTTTGGGCGCTGCCCCCTGTCACGCTGATCCCGGTGCTGGGAGGCATCTTACCATTTTACTATATAGGATAGAGGCCTGGTGTATGGGTGGGGGCCGGCTGGTTTGCCCTGAAGGGTGTCCTGGATCAGGGTGGGGGTCCCCACTGGGGTGCCTGGCCAGCCTGGATGAGGGGATGATGGCTGTTTGCAGCTGGTCACACACCCTTCAGGGTGGGGGTCCCCACTGGGGTGCCTGGCCAGTCTGGGTGAGGGGCTGAGGGCTGTTTTCAGGCTGGTGGGTGACGGAAGCTCCCAACCACTCCTTTTTTTCTTTTTTTTATTCTGGACCAGCTTTAGCTCTGAGACTCCAGCTCTTAGGCCTCCGCTGCTGAAAGCAGGTTTCTGACCTTTGTTTACCTTCTGTATTTGAAACTATGTTGCGATCCTGCTGGTTGAAGCCCGGGACTAAAGCAGGTTTCTGGGGTTTTGTTTAGCTTCTATAGTTGTAACATAGTTGCTTAGAGTTGCAGCTCAGAGGCCGGCAGCGGCAGGCGGGGAACGTTGGAGTCCTTCGTCACTGAAGCAAGTAAGCCTCATGTTCACTTCCAGCTGCCTGGCTGCTGGCCACCATCTTGGCTGGCAGTTAATTTGCATATCGCCCTGATTAGCCAATGGGAAGGGTAGCGGTCATATGCTAATTACCATGTTTCTCTTTTATTAGATAGGATATTATGTATTTGTGAAGCATCTTTTTTCTTCTACTGGTGTGTAAGTTTTAAAACATAGGGATATCATCTCATTGATCTCTCCATCCCTCACTGGTCTCAGCTCTGCAAACTGAGTGAATTAATGAATGCACAAATGCAATCATTTCCTAAATATTCTACCATTGTTAATGTAAACAACTGTTTTTAAATCCTTGACCTCACAAATCTCCTGCTAATAGGAAGGACTGATTTCAGCTGAAGCTGGGGAAGTTTATAGCAGCACACTTTCCCCAAATTTATCAAGTTTACTGCACCATTTCCCCTTTGGCCCACTACTCATCCTTTCTTCCGTGAGGCGATTTACAGTTTCTCCAGGGTGGGAATTGTTGTAGCAAGATAACCATCAGCTACTTCCTGACAGCAAGACCAAAGAATACAGGATTACTTCAATTTACTTGCTTATAGATTTTATATAAATGATTTTGTCAGACTCATTTGAAGTTTTAGTAAAGCTATTTAATAAAATGCCAATATAAGAAGTGGTTCACGCATCTTTAGGTATTTCCCAAATATTCCTTACATAAAGATTAAAGGATATGATAGTTGTGTGTGTGTGTGTGTGTGTGTGTGTGTGTTTGAGAGAGAGAGAGAGAGAGAGAGAAGAGAGAGATGCTTCTTTTACCTTATCTCTTTATCTATGATAAACAGTTTTTCACATTCTTTTTCTAAGTAGCCCCGAAGCAATGAAGATGGCCATGGTGTACATAGGATTGATATCTGACATTTTAATCACATCTCACATTTGGTATAAACATGCTGGTCGATCTTTTCTAAGTTTTTGAATTTTTTGGAGTTGATAGATTCCGATGACCTATTTTCTCCTAGCAACAAAACAGTCATCAAATAGAAAATGTCATAATCTAAATACTCTTTGCTACACAGTACCAGTAACATAAAAAAAAAAAAAAATCTATTCTTTGAAAATGAGAAAACATAAGGGTGGCAAGTTTTCAGAAAATAAATATTGTTGGTGTGCTGTGGGTGGGGGGGGGGGGCACAAGAGCCATGATTTATTTAAATACTACATTCCATTTAATTTAAAGTAAAATTCTGATAACAACATCCCTGGTAGTTATTTTCAGCTTCTCGTGCTTCCCAGCATAACCTCCCAAAGCCCTTGCTGGTTTTGAGCGATGCGTTAGATGGCAGTGTTCACATAGCTTACAATGGGCTCCCTGCAGCCCTTTCACTGCACAGGCCCCAGTGCACACCTTCGTTTTGGATTTTACACTCCAGCCCTGTCTCCAAAGCTGCTCTTTCCCCAGACTCCTTTTATGCCTTCGGTGTAACTGGGGAAAGAAGCATGTTGGTCATTGTGGATACCCCATGGCAGATATAAAAGCATGTTCTCGGTCCTTTTGAATCCTTAGGCCTTACCTAAGCAATAATAATAATAATAAAAAAATATGGCAGATCGTACCTGCTTCTTACCTGTGGGTATTTTAGGTTCACAGAAATGTGCATGGCTGCCATTTGCTACTACAAAGCCACCCACGCTCCGCTAAACCTAAAGGCATGTCTTTGTTATTCGGAAAACTTAGAAGGTTTAAATCACGGTCTTTATTAAAAATGGCTCCTGATTTTAAATTCTTACCCAATTTCCCTGTTGCAGTTTTCCTTCTTCCTTTCTCTTTTGCTTTTTATATTGACACTGACCCTTTGGCTGTTGAAAAGAAAAGCTCTATTCTAACCCTCCTGTGCTTCTATTTATTCTTATCCTCAAATCCAATAAGGATCATTTACCAGGTCCCAGCCTCTCGGAGCAGCATCCATTTTGCTCAGGGACCAGATGCCAAATAATTTAATATATCTCAGATGCCATCAGGGAAATATCTCAAAGGCCTAAAGCAAGATGCCTTTTAGCATGAGGGCATAGCATTCTTTTAGGCATTTAGCTTAAAAAAGCAAATCCCCCAAGTCACTGTTTTTCTCTAAATAGTCGAATGGTCTGGTCTGCCTTCTCCAATTTCTGCCGCCCAGCAAAGTCTGTTTTCTAGTTTTCCAGAGACACCGGGACCTCTTGACCCGGGAAGGTATGATGCCATATGTTAAATCCACTTAGACTAAATTTAGAAGCATCTTTTTCCCTGCCCCGAGTGAGATGGAGCAGTTTGCATGGAGAGAAGGGCAGGACTTCCAAGCTAAGGGCTTGAGGTCAGAGGAATAAAGGGAACGTTGTAATAACTGAAATTTAACCTTTCTCAGTCTTTCCAGAAACACCAGAGTTTTTTGGCTTCACCTAATGATAATAAACATTCAAATGCAATACAATTTGTTTGTAAAGAAGACTTCTCAAAATATATTTTAAATGAATACTATATAACCGTGAATACTAATGTGTATCTGATTGTAATGTGAAATTATCACATGAAGATAGGCACAACAGATTCTTTTATCCTATTTTGTAGGTGAGGGAAGTGAGAATCGGAGAGGTACTGTGCAAGTTAAAAGATCTAAGACTAATTCAAGCTTCTGACTCCTGGTCTCGTCTTTTTACCAAACTCCGAAAGCTCAATCAAATCCAATGCATTTTTCTCTCTCTCTGTATAACAATCTGGATAACGTATACCCTATTTGAACATTGGCTCAAATTTCTCTCCACTTATTAGCTCAGGGAAAAGCTAGGTTACTCTCTCTTCTGGTCAGGAAACCTTATGGGGAATAAACTGGAAAGACCCACTTACTTCTTACTAGTAGCTGGCTAAATTACCATATTATTCCCAGGTTAATCGGAATACTTTTAGGAATCACTTTCTTCTGGGTTTAAGGATTTTTTGAAGGAGTGGGCAGTATTTTAGATAAGTCATCTAAAACAGAGAATTTTTTGTTTAAGTTAGAATTTCCATGAACAAACAAGAATTTACAAAGTTGAGATAGACTACAGTTCCCTTTTAATACCACCATGTGTCTGGTTTTATTCAGGGACTAGAGGAGTGGGTTAGTGCCTATTTTCACAGATTATATAAATAACAGCCTGCTATTGCTTATTTCTTCTCTGTGATAACATTTTGTGTTGCACTAAACAAAACGCTGGGGGGAAACTTAAAACAGTCTCCAATTATTAATAGAGGCCGCCCACTAAGGTCTTTGGTTAGTGTTAGTAATACTTTGGGCTGCGAGATAAAACATGGTTTGTTTTACAAGCAGAGGTAAAGGTGCTTGCTCTCAGGGGTTTCAATATTAATATTTCCATTTTCTGTTGTCTTGCTCTCCCTTTGATGTTGCCAGGCTTTGCTTAATGACCTGTAAATCTAAAACTGAGTTTTCAAACAAGGGTCCAGCAATACCTTTTCATGTATTTCTTTTCTTCTATGTCTGTTTAGATCCTGGGAGGACACCCCACATCAGCTTGCCCGTTCTTCCCCCCTGCATCTCAGGGCTGGAAGTGCAAATAGACCTGGCCTAGCTTGGTGCCCAGAGGGGAGGAAGGCAGGAACATTTGCCGAGTGCTCTCGTGTCCAGGCACTGTGCTAACCTGTTACATATGTGGTGGTATAATATTTCAAAGTGCTAATTGTCCGCTATAACTGCCAATTCTCCCCAGCTTGGCAGCTAAATGGAAAAGCAACATGGCCGCGGGGACAATTTACAGTGGGGAACAAAGTTCTTTAGCTCTTAAGTTCAAAGGGCACCATCTGGCTATGAGAAAGGAACATTTTTTAAAAGGAATGCAGTCAGGGAGAACAGGTTTTTCTTCCTAATTTGAGACGAAAAGAGATAAAGGAGCCTGGAGCAGGCAACCAAGTCATCCCCCAAGTCTCCAGTTCCCAAAACACTGGGCTTGATGTTACTTTTTACTTTTCTGCCTGGAAACGTATTTGCTGCTTCTTTGTTTCAGAGGCCACCCACAACCAGCAGTTCCGCAAAGGACAGCAGATTGGGGTTGCTTCTTTGGGATGTGTAACGGAAAGGGAGCATTGAGTACAATGGACATCGACTAAAGAATTGAGTGAACATTTCAGTGGAGCCGTTTACAGATCTGCTGGTTGGTAGCGGGCGCACATTTTTCTGTTCTCCTTCACTGATGAGTTATTAACAAACAGGTCTTATCTCAGCCCCACCCCTCCTGACTCTCCCCCTTTTTGTTTCAGAGGATTTACAGGCTTTTGCTGCGATGACTTCATAGTCAGGGAGTATCCCTCTTAGGGCTTTCTAGTCTGAGCTGCAGATCTGTGTGAGTTCCCCTTTTTCTTACCCACCCCCGTGTCCTCACCATCTGCCATCTGCCTTTGTTTCTCGTGGACCCTTCTCTTCCTTCCATCCCTTGCCTTCACACATACTATGTACCCCTGGGTTGCACGCCTTTGCACATGAAGTTAAACGCAGGATGGGAGGGGTTATCTATTTCCTTTGGTTGTCATTTTGGAGTGAAACGTTCAGTGCGCTGCAGGGAGGAATCCTCCTGACTTCCTCCTCCCCCAGAAAACAAGCCTGACCTCTTGGTCGTGACTTCCTGAGTTTCTAATTTTGAAGCATGCCTGCAAAGCTGTCTTGAGAGCAGCAGTGACCGCCACGCCAGGGATTGCAGGGGGAGATGGGAACTCTTGTCTCTATTGTTCAAGATATGTTGGCCACTCTAGCGGTGTGGCTACCGTGAGTGAACTGTGCTAGAGGTTAGGGAATTAGGTTCATGCACAGGGAGCCCCTTGTGCCGACATCACTTTGGACAACCCATCATTCGTCTCTGTCTCAATTCTTCATCTGCAAGATGGATTGCTACTGGAATTGCATTAGGATAAAGTGAGATAAAATATAGACAACCTTTTAAAAGATAAAGATACTTTTAAAAGACAGAATAGTGGCATTATTCGGTAGAGATACTGTGATAAAAATATGCACTATCTTTTATTAAAGACTAATAGTCTCAAAATATATGTACTATTTAGATTGGGTTGCAAATCAAATCTATTTTAGAAAAGTAAAATTTGAACTGTTTTTGACATCTGTATGTTGCATAAATTATTTAAACCCAATAATTATTCTAAAACTGAGCAAGTCATGTTGATTATAAGTCAGATTTCTTTCTTTTACTTTCAAAGTAACAGTCAGGCAAATTAAAAGTCACTGTGCAAGGAAAGTGAGTACAAAGAACAATGACTATTGGATTCTTGCTACGTGGTAAGAATTCTTGTTTAGTTCCAGCCTTTAGAAAATTATTACTTTTTATTTTCACTGGTGACAAATGCAAGAAAGCATAGTTTTAAAGAAAAAAATCTAAATAAATATTTTAGAAGAGATGTAGATCTATTTTCATTTCCACAGATGGAAATACTACAAAGTTGATTATAGCATGTTTATTTCATTCAGAACAATCCCAGTTGAATCTTTTCTCTCAACAAAAAACATTGTAATTTATATGTACGTGTACTTGCATGTCACATTGATGTCCTATGTGGCATACATATCAAAATTGATAGATGATATACATAAACTTTTCTACCTTGTTACAAACAATAATCAAATTCTAAGTTTGTTTCTTTTCAAATGTTGTGATGTAGCAGGGAAATAGAAGATTTGGTCGGGGATTAAGGCTGGAAGATTGATGTAGTCCAGAGAGTTGCCACGTATGAAGGGAAGGGGGGAAGGGAGACTGAAGCAAGAGCCATCTTACATCTCTAGTAAAATGACAGGAAGTGGAAGAAAACCTTATTTGCCTCAGAAATGCAAAGCCATCTCAGAGACTCCATTAACTACATTCCTGGGCTGAGATGCAGAAGTATCCCATCTCTCCTTTCAACCCACCACAAACATTTGCAGAACTGCGATGGAATTTTAAAGCTATGCGTGTAATGACGTCAGTGTTTCAATGTAGAATGTTACATCTGACTAAAGACAGAACACTCTCTCCCTTTCAGTGTTTTTCGATGTACTGGTGTTTTCTATCTTCTGCACAGGATTATGAATAACCTTAAGGCCAGGGAACCCCTTTCCCCACCCCCCCACCCCCGATTGTTAATTGCATCTCTAGTAAGATTTACCACATCACCTTGCTTATTTTGAGGGCTTAGTAAATACTTTAAATTAAAACTTAAGAAATGAAATGTATCCCGTTTACATGGTGTTTGTTTACCGAACAAAAACTATAAACCTATATTCACAAAGATAGAATAAAACTAAGTATAGAACCAACCAGGCAGAAGCATACATAGACAACTGGGGGGAAAAAATGTAATGAAAAACTAAAAAAAAAAAAAATTAAAAAATACTGCCTTTACAAAACAAATCTTGCTCTGGGAAATTCTAGAAAAAAGTGTCTGCATGTGGCAGAGATGTGCAGTGTCTCTATTTACCACCTGCTCCCTGCTCCTCAGGTCCATTCTCTGCCTTTCTCTGTCGTGCAGGAATATAGCACCTATGAACGCTCACGCACAGGTTTCTATGTGGCCAGAGGTCTCTATTTCTCTGTGAAAAGATGCCCAAGAGTACACTTGCTGGGTTGTATAGGAATGGCATATTTCGTTTTGTATTAGAGTTCCATTTCAACCTTGCCCAAAGCTCTGTAAACATCCTCTTTATAATCCTCTGAGTAAGCCATCTCTTCCCTGTTGGGACTGATACACTGAAGTTGGAAGAAAACAAAATGCTGGAGATACAAGCAGTCTCTAGCTTCTGTAAAAATTGTCTAGCCAGGGGCTCTCTGCCTATAAATATATATGCCACCATTTTTAAAAACTGTGAACATAGAACAAGAAAGATGGACAAAGAATGGTTTTTGTCTTTTCCACTTATGGTAAGAAATCTAAGCTAACACTATTTTTTTTTTTTAAATATATCAACCAAAGGTTAATTTGGCTCTAGTTATATCCACTAGCTATTTTCTTCCATCTGTCATTTGGATTTTACACAATGAAAACATAAAATACAAACATCAAAAAACTGTGAAACTCAAATTAACAGTAAAGGAAAAAAAAAGAATCATCTACATACTTTTGAACATGTGGCATCAGGAGCATATCTGACATTGCCTAGCACAACCGCTTAAGTTGTTAGAAAGGGCAGAGAAAAACCTCTCATGTCCCAGGTGTGATCCTGAAGCCTCGAGATGCTCTGAGCCTCTCCTCTAATCCCAGTGCGACAGGTCATGAATTGTTCTATCATTAATGCATCCTAAAAACATTTGTTGATCATCTACTATGTAAAATGCATTGTACAAGGAAGTGGGTTGATTTTCTGTGTTCCATTCTGTTTCCGTTAATTCTCTGAGGACAGAGTAATTCATCAAAAGTAGCTTAGGATACCGTCCAAACATTAGTAAAGGTGTTAGCAAACTTTAAAATTGGAATGCTGTACTTGAATTCAAATAGCTACAGAATTCATGATTAAAAAAAAAATAGAGTCAGGTAAATCTACCCACAAATAAAATCTTGATTTTATAAGGTGTTAGAGGCAATGGCACTAAAAACATATTGATTTTCAAAAATTTCTTATTGACTTTATTGTGCATGAGTGATACAAACCTAGATACAAAATTGCTAGATCTTAAAACATTGAAATGATTGCCCTGCAAATACTAAAAAGCATGCATTAGTTTAATAAGGTCAAGATTGACATGACTCTTCTCCACCAAAGAGTAGTGTAGATAAGGAAACAGCTCAAAGATAAAAAGAGATACAGGTACCATTATTACTCTCCAGGATGCACAGGACTAGAAAGTGGGCAGGAATCGGAAGACCTCAGACAATTTCAGCCTCTAGCATCTTCCCACTACCTGGTATCCCTCTCTTTCTTCCAAAATAATGATAATGATAATAATAATCCTATCTAATAAAAGAGAAACATGGTAATTGGCGTACGACCGCTACCCTTCCCATTGGCTAATCAGGGCTATATGCAAATTAACTGCCAGTCAAGATGGTGGCCAGCAGCCAGGCAGCTTGAAACTAACATGAGACTTGCTTGCTTCAGTGACAGAGGACTCCAACGTTCCCTGCCTGCCAAAGCAGGCCTCTGAGCTGCAACTCTAAGCAACTATGTAACAAATATAGAAACTAAACAAAACCCCAGAAACCAGCTTTAGTCCACGGGCTTCAGCCAGCAGGATCGCAACATTGTAAGCAAAGGCCAGAAACCTACTTTCAGCAGCGGAGGCCTAAGAGCTGGAGCCAAGCCTCAAAGCTAAAGCTGGCCCAGAATAAAAAAAAAGAAAAAGAAAAAAAGGAGTGGTTGGGAGCTTCAGTCACCCCCAGCCTGAAAACAGCTCTCAGCCCCTCACCCAGACTGGCCAGGTCCCCCAGTGGGGACCCCCACCCTGAAGGGTGTGTGACCAGCTGCAAACAGCCATCATCCCCTCACCCAGGCTGGCCAGGCACCCCAGTGGGGACCCCCACACTGAAGGATGTGTGACCAGCTGCAAACAGCCATCATCCCCTCACCCAGGCTGGCCAGGCACCACAGTGGGGACCCCCACCCTGATCCAGGACACCCTTCAGGGCAAACCAGCCGGCACCCACCCATGCACCAGGCCTCTACCCTATATAGTAAAAGGGTAATATGCCTCCCAGCACCGGGATGAGCGGAGCCACGAGGCCTCCCGTCACCGGGATCAGCGTGACAGGGGGCAGCGCCCAAACCCCCTGATCGCCCTGCGGCTCTGTGTGTGACAGGGGGCGGGGCCACAACCTCCCTATCCACCCTGCTCTGTTCATGACAGGGGAAGGCGCCCCAACCCCCTGATCAGCCCTGCTCTGTGCCTGAAAGGGGGGAGCTCCCCAACCCCTGATCACTCTGCGGCTCTGTGTGTGACAGGGTGTGGTGCCCCAACCCCCCCACCCAGCCCCCCACGGGCCCTGCTCTGTGTGTGACAGGGTAGAGCCATAACCTCCCCATCAGCCCTGCCCTGAGTGTGAGAGTGGCAGCGCCCCAACCCCCTGATGGGCCCTGCTCTGTGCATGACAGGGGGCAGCGCCCCAACCCCCTGATTGGCCCTGCTCTGTGCGTGACAGGGTACAGAGCCCCAACCCCCCTTATGGGCCCTGCTCTGTGAGTGGTGGGGGGCAGTGCCCCAACCCCCTGATTGGCCCTGCTCTGTGCATGACAGGGGGTGGCGTGGCAACCTCCCCATCGACCCTGCCTTGAGTGTGACAGGGGATGGTGCCCCAACCCCCCAATCGGCCCTACCCTGTGCATGACAGGGGGCGGCGCCCCAACTCCCCAATCGGCCCTACTCTGAGCCCGACCAGGGGCTGCACCTAGGGATTGGGCCTGCCCTCTGCCACCCGGGAGCAGGCCTAAGCCATCAGGTCGTTATCTCCCGAGGGGTCCCAGACTGCGAGAGGGCACAGGCCGGGATGAGGGGCCCCCCTCCCCCCCGAGTGCACAAATTTTTGTGCACCGGGCCTCTAGTAATAATAATAATAATAATAATAATAATAATAATAATAATAATAAGAGTGACAGAATAATATATGCCTTCACAAAGTAAATGTAACACTTTCTTCACCAGATTGTTGGAATAGTCAAAATGAGAAGCTATATATGAAAGCATGGTTAAATACATGCATAAATACTTATGTAAAAGAATAGCTTGTTTTCATATATTTATTCCTCCTAGTTTTTCATTCATTAAATTTTTGGAAATCCTCTTTTGAAATGATATCATGATGAACACTTTCTGTGCCTCATAAAAGAATGACTCTCCTAATGTTACAGCAGTGTTCCTTTTGGTCAGACCACCCTTCCTTGGCTTAATCACCCACATTATTCATCAGACGGCTTCAAAATTACCTTTGAATTTTTCAAAAAGTTCACTCAAATCCTCAAAGAAGGGATTTGCCATTACTAAAGATATATTTGAAAGAATTTGCCTCATGCTTTTAAGTCAAATTTTTAGTTTATTTATAGTGAACCCCAAGAAAGAAGACACCTACTGAAAAGGTCTCCTGGTGGCTAACTGGGTTCAAATCCTATATAATAAAAGGCTAATATGCAAATCAACCAAAGGGCAGAATGCTATGATGCACACTGACCACCAGGGGACAGACGCTCAACCCAAGAGCTGTCCCCAGCCAGCAGGCCCCAATTGCCAGATGGGGAATGGGGAACCGGGGTGGGTGGCGGCAGGGGGCGGGGCCAGCTGCCAGCAGCAGGGGACGATGGCCCTGATAGCAGGTCAGGCCTAGGGACCATACCTGTGCATGCATTTCATGCGCTGAGTCTCTAGTAAACAAGTAAAAATTCAGCCTAGCAGCCATTTTTACACAGGGACCTCTCACAAACTGTGCTTCAGGGAAAAGCCTGCATTGAAATGCCTGCCTGTACAGTGCTTCTGCCACCTGCGCCAGCCCTTATATAGGAGTTCCTGGAACTGTATTTCAGCCAAAAGGACTAAGGCTTTCCACATCTAATTGGAGCCGCACAGCTCTGACTAACCAGAGCAAGTCTGTTCTGACCAATCAGGACAGTTCCTTTTGGATCAATCAAACTGTGAGGATTTGGAGTCTTCATTTGCATGAGGACAGACCAATGAGGGACCAGGGGTGGGGATTTCTGTCTGTATAAGTCAATGCCCCTCTGGTTTTCAGAGTTCACTTTCCCTTTCCACCTAAGGCTGAGTTTCCCTGGCTGAACTGCAGCACTGACCAAAGCACAGCAGAGCTGACCAGCAGAGCTGACCAGCAGAGCTGACCAGCACAGTGCAAAGCAGATTGGCAAGGGCAGAGCAGAGCATAGAGGAGCTGAGCAGAACTGTTTAGCCAGAGAGAGACCTGGTCTCTGGGGTCCCCTCTCAGCCATGCTGTGTTCACAGCCATGCTATATCACAATTGAGCTGCTTTACACTGAATAAAGTTTCCTTCTTCACTGCCCCCTAAATTAGGAATTTCTGTTGGCATTGAATTGGCACCAACGACCGTTGGTTGACAATATATTCATATGTATATATACATATATACAGTATATATGCTGTGTAAACCCTTAGTGTAAAGCTTGATGAATTTTCACAAAATGAACACCTTGGTTAATCACATCCAGGTTAGGAAATAAAACAGTTCTACTATCCTAGAGCCTCCCTTTGCCCTTATGATCTAATCACTTCCCAAAGGCTCTACCTCCTAATACCATCATATTGGGTGTTAGGTTTTGTTTTTTATTTTGTTGTTTTTTCAATCCTCACCTGAGGGTATTTTTCTTTTGATTTTTAGAGAGAGTGGAAGAGAGAGGGAAAGACAGAAATATCAATGTGAGAGAAACACATGGATTGGTTGCCTCCTGCACGCACCCAGGCAGGGGAGGAGCCTGCAACTGAGGTACGTGCCCTTGACTGGAATCAAACCCCAAACCCTGGGTGTACAGGCTGATGCTCTATCCACTGAGCCAAACCAGCTAGGGTGGGTATTAGGTTTTAACATATGCATTTTGGGAGGACACAAACATTCAGTTTACTAATACCATTTTTCATTTTGTTATAAAAATTTTTTTGAGTTGTTGTAGTCTGCACCTCATAATTTCATTGTCGGTCATGTATTTGCCTCTGTCATTTATTTTTTTCTTCTCTAGGTCCTATCACGGATTGTTGGGTTTATTTCTCTGTGCTTATCTTCTCTCCAGAATGTTGGCCTGTCAGGTCCTACAGTTCAGTTATTGGTCCTCGGCCTGTGAGACTATAGAAAACTCTACTTAAGCTTCTCTGCCTCTTCCTATCTACGTTCTTCTAAACGTCTCAGCCTTATGTCTGTGCTGCTTAGGGAAGATAGATAGTTCAAGAGAAAAAAGACACCCCCCCCCCCCCGCCCCACACACACACCAAAAAAATGTGAAGCTCATCTCAATGAGTTTCTCTTTCCTTTGGGATCTTGGCTTCTTAAGTCTGGATGCCCTGATAGCTCTCCAGTCTTCAAACAGAGCCTTAAAAAGTATCTTGTAAAGCTTGTCAAGTTGTTCTTGGAGGGAAGACCAGTATATACTGGTCTATCATAGCAAGAGGTATCCACCTTGAGTTTTATGGCAAAGCCAAATGACTTAATAGCCACGGAATCCCTGGGTTGTGCAACAGTTCAAAGGCCATGTGACTTTTAGCTTCAGAGCAGAGGCAAGCGGCCATGAAGAAAAACCTGTTCAGCTGTTCTTCCAATTCAGCCACAAGCAAAGCTCAAAGCAAATCAAAGAAGCATGTCGTGGCTGTCCCGCCTCCTTAGGAAGAGCAGATGCTTGATAAAGTCTACTCCAGGAGCAGCTCTGGTCTATGCACAGAATTGCAAAACTCTGAATTTTTACTTTTTTTTGTCTGATTGTTGTATAAATATTAGAAAACATGAGACAATTTCCTCATACTTAAAGAGAGAAGTAAAGATTGGTGTAATTATTCTATCAACTTGGGCAATGTTTGTGCTATTGAAATATCTTAATAATCAAGCCCCTTTCCACCCCCCAAACACACACTTACACATACACACACACACACACACACACACCCTCCAAAGTTGTATGTATAAATTTAAATGTAGGGTACATCAAGAGAGATACCACAAACTTCTGTCTCAACTTTAATTGGCCTAAAATATTGCAAGAACCACTTTTTATTTTCTGAGTTTTCAGGTTTTTTGTGGTTTTTTTTGTTAAAGAAAAAAAAAAAATTGTATGACTAAAACACTACATGTACACTTAAAACATAATTGATTAATTACCATAGAAGGCAGAGTAATAGAATTAGAAAATAAGTTTACAAAGACAAATATAGTTCACTCATCTCCTTTCAGTTAGGATTTAATCCCTTACTATGTTAAATTAATATATTCTAATTTCTGAACTTTTTATTTCACTAGATTTCTAAGATTAGCCTTAGAATTTTTAGAAAGGGAAGGCACAGTGAAAAGAAAATTAAAAACATTGTGAATTTTTAAAGCATTAATTATACTTTTGAAACAAGTATTAGCCATATTTTGGTGTTCACTGTTTATATAGCAACTGTAATATAATGCATTTCTGCTGAAGTAATTTGATTCTTTCCTCTTAAAAAAATCATGTCCTATTTTAATTGAGGCATGGGATTTCACTGTTTAAACAATCCTGTAATAATTTTTTTTAAAAAAGAATTTCTTTGGTAAAGTCAACTCTTCCCTTCCATTTGTGTTTTCCAAATCATAAATATCCATTCCTTTTTAAAAAAAATATATTTTATTGATTTTTTTACAGAGAGGAAGGGAGAAGGATAGAGAGCTAGAAACACCGATGAGAGAGAAACATTGATCAGCTGCCTCCTGCACATCCCCCTACTGGGGATGTGCCCGCAACCAACGTACATGCCCTTGACTGGAACCGAACCCGGGACCCTTGAGTCCGCAGGCCAACGCTCTATCCACTGAGCCAAACAAGTTAGGGCCAGAAATATCCATTCTTAAATTTAAAATGAAGCAGCTATTTCAGAGGAGGAATACATGATAAGTAATTCTGACACCTTATTCAAGCAAAATAATTGCATTTGAGATGATATAGTAGATTTTGAAAACACAATTAGAGCCTTTGATATTAATAAATGCATATTTATCTAAATTAACATTTGCTAACTATAATCCTTTATGGATTGGTTGTCAAGAAAATGACTCCCTAGAAGTGGCACCTGTCTCCATATAGCTCTGAGAGGCAGGCAGTCCCCAATACTCCACATGCCCTTAAATTTTGCAATACTACGAACTCCTGTTTTAATTAGAAGTTTAAACGTAGTCTGACAAGTATTTTTTTTATGTTCTTATTCTCTTTATTCGCTTTCCTTTGGTAGTTGCTAAAGCTATAACCCTGCAGGTTATTTTGCTCAGAAATATTCAAACCAGGCTGTCAAAAAATGTTTCCTACAGATTTATAAAAACCATTTTTCAGATGCATAGGAATTCTTATTTGTGGAAAATCTGCATGAATCTAAAATTAAACACAAGAACAGCAATTCATGTTGAAAAGAATTTATAAAGAAGGAAACCATGGCAACAGAATCATTTATTTTTAACTGCAATTCTTATCTCTACCTTCACCACAAACTAAGCACTCTTAAGCCATAGCCTTTTCAGTGTTGTCTTATTGCCATTATAATTCTGCAAGAGTAAAAAATAGCAGTAAGAATCATCATATTTATTTACTAAGTGCTGTGAAAGCCATGGTTTGCTTCATATTTACTCGCTCACATTATCCTGCGAATGGCCTGTGAAGAACTTGTGTAGTTATCAAGGGGACACTCATGGAGTACATTCTACAGGGTCAATGCCACTGCTAATGCCAATGGCACGCTCTCTCCTGGGAAGATTGGGGTCCTGATTTAATTACTGTAGTTCTGCATCTCATCAGAAGCTAGCAGGCCACTCAGGGCAAGAGCAGATATAACTGCAGTATATTCCAACATAGCTTCCCTTGGCTCCCAGAGACCCTGCCTGTGCATAGAGACCCTGCCTGCACACAGAGTATCTAGAAAGCTCTGTTTCTGCTACACCACTGCCTGATGTCACTTACATCACTATGCCTGGAGAGCTTTCAATGTAGGTGCTTTCCTTAAGCAAAGGATTGCACACTTTAGGCAAAGATTGTTTTGTTAAAACGTCTTAAAAGTGCTTATCAGAAAATTTCATGTGATTGATCACAGTGAAGAACATAAGCGTATTTTCCTACAAACAATTTCAAAAACAACTCACTTTCAAGACAGGTATATACCTGAACATCTGGTAGCCTCTTTTAATAAATATCAACCAAAAGGATACGGCATTTAAAATGTGTCTTTCCCGTTTCCTTTGCCTGTTTTGATTTCTGTCAGCTCAGATGCATAAAGAACTTAGGGTACCCAAAGATAAGGATTCATTCCTCACTGATTCAGTTGAGCTGTTCATTCTAGAAGAGCCCTAAGAGGAATGCAGACTTTCGCTTTGAAGATCAAAGGCTTGGCTAATAGAAATAGGCACCAGAATATATGTGAAGGCATGAAGGGCATTAACCCAATATGTCAATTGAATCACATGGAAAATTGATCTTATATTTTCTGAAATAAATGGAAAATCCGACGGTTAAAAGGACTCTGACCCGTTACCTGCGAACCATGCTGAGTTAAACAAGAGACTGCTGTTTTAGACTGATTCCATCAAGAGGAGAACAGAGACATGAACTCCTTATTGGTTCATCCTTCTTAGTTCTTTAGCCTACTTGTTTTTTGTGGTCTAGTTTCTGGAATTCTCCCATACCCCCTTAGGTTGGTCTGCAGGTCAATTCGCCTGATAGTGCTTTGCTGAAGCCAAAGGTTACCATGTTAAAGAGAAAACCACAGTTCCAAAATGGAGTCACTTGTGCTAAAGTCCACGACACCTGAACCTGGACTTAATACCTGACCCAAGGGCAGGCTCAGCCCCTCCCAGGAATGCGACCTTATCTCAATCCTCTGGCATTTCCTGACCAACACTCCGAGGTAGTCTTCCTGGGAAGACCCCTGATGCCCTTCCCCCAAAGAAAGGTTCTTTGCTTGCAACAATCTTCTCTTTTGCTAATAACTTCCTTGTCCCACCAGGTTCTGCCTGTAAAAACCTTTCATTTTGTACAACTTCTTTGAGCACCTTTCTGTTTACAGACAGGTTGCTTACCAATTCATGAATTGCCCCATAAAGCCAATTAGGTGTTTTAATTTGCTAATTTTTTTTCTTGAACACCAGGTATATCTGTATAAAAGCTTTGGCAAAGTCTCACACCGATACTTGAGGGAAAGAATGAATATTTACCAGTGGCATTAAGCGCCCTGGTTTCTCTGAAGTAAAGGAAAACAAGACACACATTGTTTAGAATTATTCCTCTTAGAGCAGACAAAGCCGAAGGTATATCGCTTTCCAGCCACAGCACAGAAAACAAAACCGTTCTCTCTTTGCAGGAGTTATGAGGTGAAAAGCAGGAATATCACGCAGTTTCTCTATTTCCACAGCTGCAGTTACTTTATTTTCTGTGATTGCTTCTTTGTTTCCTCCATTTCCCATTTTTGGTAGCAGCTCTGAGGATGTATTCAGCAAATATGAATTCTGCCCCTGCAAAGGCTGAGTCTCTGCCCATGATAAATGGTCAAGTGTAGAAGCTGAGCTGCAGAAGCACAGAAACAGGAGGGGATTCAGGTGTAAATATGGTTTCGAATAGCCATCTCTCACCATGGAGACCAGGGAGACACACAAGAAGGAAGATGCTTATTCAGCAAGAAAAAAAATAGTAAGAACACTACCGTAAAGAAAAAAAAAATAACAGATTTTTCCCCCTTAAACTATGTGCAACACTGCTAAATGACCATCCTTGAAATAAATGAATTTTGACACTATAATTCAATGGACAGATAAGAAAAAAATAAAAGATGATCCTTTCTGAGCCTATGGGCAGCTTGGTTATAGTCCAACTTTATCCATTTGGATGCCTTTGTATTGAAAGAATTGCTAAGAAGTCTAATCATTTTTATTATTTGGATATGACATTGATAATTTATTAAACATGTTAATTAGGTAAGTAAGGGGCCAGGTACATTTTGAAATGTCTGACCAAATTACTAATAGGCATCTGAGGGGTGCCAATTCTTGGGTGGATGTAATATATAAACTCTTTTCCATTGTCGGCCACCGTGTCATGAAGAGAACACTGATGTTAGCATAAGGAAAATTGAAGACTTGTACTTCAATATTTTGTTTACAACCTACCTATTCCTAAGTGGATGTTTTAAAATGTCTGATGTATCATAGGATAATAAAAGTATGTGAGGCAATCAAGGCAAAGGGGAAAGAGGTCAGAAAGCAATTGAGATGAAGTGAGAGGTGTGAGTGTCCTGAGCTGCTGCCCCCGGCCCAGGAGAGAGCCATGCTTTGCCCTCCAGCTTCTAGTCACTGTCCTAACTGGGAAACAAGCACCTCCGTGATTCACATTATCCAGGAGCTAAATCTAAAGTGCTCTGTCAGAAGAAGCATAATTGCACCCTATACTCAGACTTGAGAGAAATTTCTCCCTCCCTCGAGTCCTCTTAAGAAAGGCAGTGAGTCATCCTGTGAAGCTGGGGAGCACCCTCACTTTGGGCTGGGGCACTGCCTCAGGGCCTGCCCCCTCTCAGGCCCGGGGCCCCTCCCATCCACTCTGCCACTCTGCAAATGAAGTCACTTAACCTCTCGGTGACCACGATGCTTCCCCTGGAAAAAACAAGGGCCTGGGTGCCCTCTGGGCTCCATCCAGCAGTAAATTCTGTTTCTTGGATTCTGATCATTATAGTAGGTCCTTAAAAAGCTCTTCTTGCTGACATTTTTTATTGTAGAAAGGGAAAAGATTGTTGAAATAAGACTGGGTGCGTGTGTTTGTGAGTTTGTATTCCAACATTTTACTCACTGATCAACTGTATCAGACAGAATCCAGGAAGGAAGCAGAACCCAGTAATTTGAGAAAGGAACATTTACACTGAAGAAGTATTAACTGGTAGCAGATGAGTAGCCACTGAGAGGAGACAAGAGAACTCAAAGGATAGTCTGGGGCTGAGAGACAGTACCTGATGCAGGAATGCACTTGGAGGGGGTGTGGTCTCTATGCTGAGAGTGAGTCTTCACTGGAGAGGTGTGGCTGGGCCCACTGGATGGCAGATAAGTTCACTACAAAACCTAGCCAAATCCGGTCACAGCCAGCTGGCAAGGAACGTGGGCAAGGACTATGGTTCAGAAAGCCTTCCACTGGGGCCCCAGTAAAACTTGTTGAAGGGCGGGCGTGTGTCACTGGACCTCTGGCACATAGGCCTCTAGTAGCCACACCCTAGGGACCAGAAGAGAGGAAGCAACCAAATCAAGCAAAGTCTCATTTGGACACTGTCCCTCTCCTGACACCTTTTACTGACCAAGCTTAACATGGCTTCAGCTTAAGGAGGAATCCTCAAGGGTTCCAACTCCAGAATCTCAATGCAGAGCAATGAAATGTGAATTTAGAGCTCAGAGGCAATCCTAATATATAAAAAGCCAGGGGCCGTCACGACCGAAACAACCGGACAAACAACTGAATGCAGGCTGCGTGGGGCAACCAGGCCAGCAGGGGGGGCAGTTGGGAGCAACCAGGCCAGTGGGGGGGGGGGGGCAGTTGGGGGTGACCAGGCTGGCAGGGGGGCAGTTAGCGGTGATCAGGCTGGCAGGCAGAGGTGGTTAGGGGTGATCAGGCTGGCAGGCAGGTGAGCATTTAGGAGCCAGCAGTCCTGGATTGTGAGAGGGATGTCCCAGATTGGAGAGGGCGCAGGCTGTGCTGAGGGGAACCCCTCTCCCCATGCACGAATTTTGTGGACCAGCCCTCTAGAACATTGATAATTGGTATACCTTCCTTTCCTTAAGTCATTACATTCCCAAACATGTAGTGTGCATTTATAAAGTGCTCATTACACATTTTATGCTGCACTATATAAAGTAATGCAGTTTACAGTATTCAAAGAGTTGGGACAAGAAACAGCAGCAATGAGGTCTAGAGCATTAGTAATTTCTCCAAACAGTCCTATAGATAGCTGACAGTGAAAGTTTGTCAAATAAGCACAACATATTGCTATACTGACTTTCTAATATTCATGGCATACAAGTTTGTGATTTAAACCAGCAATGTTCAATCTATTTCATCTTATGACGCACATAAATTAATTACTAAAATTCTGTGGCACACCAAAAAATATATTTTTTTCTGATCTGACCAAAACAAAAGTTATAATTTTGATTCATTCACACCAGCTAGCTATTGTGTTGACTATTGTTATTTTATTTGACACTCTAAGGGAAAAGAGATCAGTACCCCTGGCTGAATAGTCAGGAGTTGCATGTTTTAAAAATTCTTGCGGCACACAAGTCTAGAACTGCTGAATCAGACCATGGTAATGTTACTCTGTAAGCCAATAATCCTCTGAAAAAGGAGACCATATTGTGGATAAAAGTTAATTCATTTATTCAGTTAGTCAACACATATTTGATGAGTACCTGCTATATGGTGGATGCTGGGGATATGGAATAAGATAAAAATGAAAAAGTCCCAAAGATTAGCCCTGGCCAGTCTGGCTCAGTGGGTTGGACGTCAGCCCATGCACCAAAAGGTTGCCGGTTTGATTCCTGGTCAGGGCCCATTCCTGGGTACTGGTTTCCATCCCCCGGTAAGGGGCCTGTTTTGCTGTAACATCAGTGTTTCTCTCTGTCCCTCTCCCATCCTCTCTCTATAAAAATCAATAAAATATATTTTTTTAAAAGCCCAGAAGATTATACAGTTATACAGTGATAAGTGCTGTGAGAAGATGTGTCAGTGCTGTAAAAGCAAATGGTAGGGAGACTTCACTTCCTCAGGAAGGCTGGGAAGAATCCTTTCAGGAAGTGCAACTGAAGGTGAGCTGAGGAGTTATTACCTGAAGACAGAGTGTGGCGGGAAAACGCGTTCCAGGACCAGGGCACAGCATGTACAGTTCTTACCCATCATACGTCAAGGAGCTGAAAGGACTGTGTGCCGGGCCTGGGGGTCAGGGGAAGGGGTCACTGAGGGAGGTGAATTTTCTGGCTGTCTGCCTTGGCCTTCATCTGTACCAACACTCCCCTGGGTCTCCAGCCTCCTGGCCCACACTGCAGATTTGGACTTGCCAGCCTCATTAATTTTGTGAGCCAATCCTTATAAGAATGTCTCTCTACGTACATTACACGTCCTACTGGCTCTGTTTGTCTGAAGCACCTAGTACAGATTTGATAAGGAGGAAAACATCCTGAGGTATATCCTAAGAGTTTAATCTCTATCTCAGCGGGGCAATTTGGGGACATTTGGGAATGTCAGGAGACATTTTTGGTTGTCACCACTGTGGAGGGTGATATTGGTATCTAGAGGGCAGAGAGCAGGCTAAACCTTTGAGAGTGAAAAAGACAGTCCCCCACGGTGAAGAATGATCCTGTTTATATTTTCAATCATGGTAAGGTTGAGAAAACATGCTCTATCTGAATAGATAGCCAGGAAAGAATTTATGTAGGATGGGGGTGGGGATTGGGGGTTGCATAAGGAGTTGAGGTGAGATGGTGAGAGGGGAAACAGTGAGTGTTCTTTTGATTTCAAAAACATATTGCTGTAGAGCAGTGGTTCTCAACCTTCCTAATGCCGCGACCCTTTAATACAGCTCCTCATGTTGTGGTGATCCCCAATTTCATTGTTACAAATTGAACATAATTAAAGCATAGTGATTAATCACAAAACAATATGTAATTATATACGTGTTTTCCGATGGTCTTTAGCAACCCCTGTGAAAGGGTCGTTCGATCCCCAAAGGGGTCGCGACCCACAGGTTGAGAACCGCTGCTGTAGAGGAAGGCTATAGTTGATACATATTAAAATCAAAGGGCTCTTAAGAAATACTGTTGTAAATATTAGCGTTGTCAAACATTAAGTTAAATTTGTTTAACTTAATTCTCTTTCATAGTGTTGTTATTTTGAAATCATTGCTATAAAAATTCTGGACCCCATTCCTAAAGAAGGATAAAGTGAACAGCAAGCAGCATTATTCAAATGGCTCAACATAAGAGAAAAAAATTAAAACATGGACAATGTTCATCATTGAATTTTACCTTACTCCAATGATATGTTAACAGAGTTCTGTGAAATTAAGGAATCAATTTATTTATTTTTTATTGACTTAACTTTCAGACTTAAAAACATTTTCAGGTGAGAAGGCAACAAATTCCCCCACATTTCCATATGGTTAAGTGTTATTGAAGCCTAGATCTACAGGAAGTCATAAGTACTCAAATAGAAAGGTACTGAAAAGTAAAATCTGAGAGTTAGGTAGGACCTGAGGGGAAAGGATCCTGACTACTGTAGGAATTTTTTTGGTATTGCAGTGATAGATGTAAAAATTAGGAAGAAAAACAAACAAGCATTCATATAGCACAGTATGGCACATAGTAGGTCTTAGGACATTTAGATAGCATAGTATTCACTCTACAGTTTGCAGCCCATTCAATTCCCCCCCTCTAACTCAGGAAAGATTAATATTTTAACAGTTGGGCACATTTTTATCAAATACTTTCTGTCTAGAGGTCATAAAATGGTAGGTTACAGATATACTTCTATAAAAAGATTTGTACTGAGATTTGTTTCAACTCTCTTTACAATGAATTACAAAGTTTGAATTTTTTTTTGTTGGAAAGGTTTTAACCAGACTTGTTTGAGTATTTAACAAATTCTTAATTTCCTTGTAAATCTTGATTGAACTAGGCAGATGGGCTCACCTACAACTAACTTCATCAATGAGCCAGTCTTCATTGTATTTTCAAAGAAGCAAGCACTTCTTTTGATCCTGAGAGAAAGAGAAACTATCGGGTAAAAAGAGTGGATTTTGAACAAATACTAAACAGCCACTGGAAATCCTTAAAAGTAAAACTGTCCACTAAATAGATATTTAAGTACTTCTATCTTAATGCAAATTGAAAAAAATAAGAATCTCCATGCTGGCTGGAAAATAAATAGCCATAAAAGTATTCCTTAAGTGGACAAATCCTAGAGTATTTTAATCCAAGAGATTCCATTTGTTCTCATCTTGGTGAAAAAGTACACATCACTCTTTGTTCCCTTAAGCTCTCTAGACACTTTTATGAATCTCTGTCTTCAAGCTTTTCCTTCTCTATTATCTGCTTAAAGCAAACAAGCAAGCACACAATCTAGAGCAGTGATTTTTCAACCACTGTGCCATGGTACACTGGTGTGCTGCTAGAATGTTTTACAACATGCAATACCTGACTATTTAGTCAGGGGCACTGACCTCTTTCCCTTAGATTGACAAATAAAAACATGACAACAGCCAACACAACAATAGCTGTCTGGTGTGAATTAATAAAAATTATACCTCTTTTTCGTCAGGTCAGCAAAAAATATATTTTTTTGGTGTACCACAGGATTTTACTAATTATTTTGTGATCCATGAGATGAAAAAAGTTAAAAGTCGCTGATTGAGAGCATTTAGAGAGGAGAGCCTGTGACTACTCAAGTGATTGCTACCCACCAGAAGTGTGTATTAGATTCTTAGCAGTTGATGTCCTAAAGACTAAGTAATATTTGGAATTTAGAATTATATATATTAAGTAACTGAATATTTAATACAGGGGACTCATATATTATAAAATGTTAAAACTGTGAATTGCCTAGCTTCCTCATCTGTACTTGAGTTGGCTCCAATGCTACATTTTACTCCCAATGTTTACACCTTTCACTCACAGTCCTGATAAGAGAAATTGCATTTCTTTGGCGATGGAAGCAATCTAGATAGTGGTTAAAAGGAAGTGTTGATGAACACACAGTTGCAGAGGCGATGTCTGCAATTTTTAATGACTGGCCTGCAAAGAATCAGAAGCACAATTTATGGAAGCACTGACCTTCCTACTTCTTGAACATCACATTTTAAATCAAAGAAAACAAAGATTTTAAAAGAGGGAACATGTGGCCAAGTGTGCACACTGTAGTCCCTGAAATCAATCTACTCCACTGAAGGACACTTTCAATGGTACAGTGTTTCCCTTCATGCTTTGTGAGTTTTTGTTTTGTTTTTGATTCTTGTCTTCTCTTGGCCCGATTGTTGGCCGACAAACTATTTTCCAACATTTATATGGCTTCTGCTTATGTATTCCAGAGAGGGAAAGACCTTTTGTAATAGGTAGTAAAAATCAAGCCAAACAGATAGTCAGGGTTGTAATTTGCCAAAGGTCAAAGGTCATGACAAGTGAATGACTCCAGAGGCCTTGGGGTCAAAAGTGCAACTGGAATCCCATAACCTCCATTAGGCTTTTTACATCACAAAAGAGAGCAGTGCTTTGCTAGCTCCTCTGAAGGAATCCATAGGCATGCTCACATTTTTCCTTGAAAAATTATTTCAAAATGATTCTGCCCAGGATTATTTTTTCCCCTTGAAGCCAAGTGGCATGAAATAGGCTTTTAGATAAATTGAATGTCTCCTTAGCCTTTTCTTAGTATTCTATATTGGCAACCTAGAGGAGGAAGAACTAAGATTAATATGCATTTTTTAAATTGAAAATAATCACATTTTTTCAGAAGATCAAAACCCAAACCAAAGAAGTGCATTTATCTTCTTTGTCATTTTTTTTTTTCCATCCCATGTGTATTTATTGGGTGTACCCGAAAATTGTTTTCCTTGGAAAAATAAGAGCAATAGTAATCTTGTGTGCTTTCCATTTGGGGGTCTATCTTTGCACTATATTCTTAATACATGTCCAAAATAAAGTTTTCTGACTGGAAACAATCTGGTGTTATAATTTTTGTTCTGTTTTGTGTTTTTGCTAATTTAAAACAAGTAAAAAACTTCACTGATACCAGGGCCACTGTCTGGGTCAGAATGTCTGTGGTAGATCCCACAATATATTCGTAGCTGCAGCTATATCTATGCCATGTGAACCGGAAGAAAAATGCAGAACCTTGCTTTTCAACTCCATTGGTTTCTAACCTCTCATGTGCAATGAGCACTTAATTCCTCATAGAGAAGGAAATAGTCACTCTGTAGAATCCCGCGGCCCATGAAGGGTAATTGGATAACATCTTTTGAAAGATTTACAAGGCTGCCAAGGATTTTGCCAGCTTTAAACCTGATTGATTCAGTGTGAAAAGATCTGAACAATTCTGACCTAAAAGTTTAAAGACAGACCTTTCCTGTGAAAGTATAATTTAAAGGGTGTAATAAAATTGTATTGGAAAACACCACATTGAAGAACACAGCCATAAATTGCAAACTTTGCATTATGTTAAAGGACATTTTTTCCCCCTTAAGTCCCTAATTGTTCACCAGAAACTTTAATAATGAGGTGATCTTGTTTTTGCTTTTAATTTTTTTCTCTCCTGGGAGAAGTCCCTAAAGAAAGACAAAACTATCCAAGAAGTTTGATTTCTTGGTGTGCATAAAGAGGAATGTATGCAACTTCTTTTGATTAGGTAAAATCAAGAAAAGTAAAATTGCACTTATCTGTAACAAACAGAGAATAGACAAACAGTCTTGTTCCATCTTTGAATTTTTCAAGATGCTGATTCCCATCACGTATTAATTTCCATTTTTGACAAAATAGATGCACATATACACTCATAATTAGTACACTATTTTGTGAGTGGAGTAGGCTCAAATGCTTGTGATGACTCAGATTGATGATTAAGTATCTTCCAGCTAATTACTCCACGCCATTAATTATTTATCCAACTCCATAAGTCTTTCATCTATTTTAACCTCTCTCTTCTACTGCCCCTTTTAGAAGAGGCAGGTTAGGAAATGCATAAAAATTTCAAGTAAACAAAATTAAGTAGAGTCCATACATCTTTTTTTTTTTCTTTAGAATCAGAGAAAAATTGATACTATGGTATTTAGACAAAAGCCTATTTATCTTTAAACAATACCTCCTTTGTGACATGCTCACTTTTGTGTTACCTTCTCAAATTTCAGTTTGAAAGATTTAGGGAAAAGTGCCATGTGCTCACTTACCTGTGATTTGGGCGATATGCCATTGGCCTTTTGATTCTTAGAATTATATGAATTAGTCTTAGATGTTTAAAATGGAAATCTTGATTTATGGGTACTTCTGTCACTACATACATATTTACATGGGATCAGGAATGATTGCTTCTTATTGACATTGGTGAAAATACTAACTTTCAAACAAACTGAAAGCCTATTTTAAAGGACAAAGCAAAAGCAGAACTATGGCACTAAGAAAATAAGTTTCAATTAAGAAATATGTAGAGGAGGAGCCCTCTTCCGTGTAAACTAGTTTGTTCTGAGAAAAGGCATTCAGAAAGGAAGGAGGGGACAAGAGCTGGTTCTCATATTTCTTTCCTGAAGAATTAGGTAATAAGTTAGCTTAGGCTTTTACCCCTTCCACACTCGAACTAGAGTTAAGTGTGAGGTAATTCAACCTGTCACCTTCAAAATCCTCCCTGAATTGTGAATTAGAACAGTTTCCCCAAATTGAAGTAATCAAGAGTTGAATAAATTTCTCTGTATCAACTTCCAGCTGCCTGTTATCAATTTCTGCAGGATGTGTTATTCTGTTGGTCTACTCTACAGCAGTATTCTCCACTGGCATGGTCCCCAGAAGCTTTTCTTCAGAACGTTACAGTCAGTTGAGCTGAAAATTGTTAACTACTAGAAAAATACCCCAGGGTGACTGAAGAGGCAGATTAGAAATTGGCAATGAAAATATTTTTTATATGTTCACATCACATTGAATATCTTTATACAAGTCATCTTCCAATAAAGGCTCAGAACAGAGAGACATACTTTGCAAGATGCCTGATTTTGAGTTCTGGTGCCACCTAGTGGAAAGGAGGAGAAGGTGCAAAAGAGGCCCAACTTGAGTCATGGCTCAATGGATCAACACTATTGTCTGGTTAATTTCTTCAAATCACTTTATAACTTTCCTGATGAGACACTTTTCAGGGCTTCCCATCAGTTAAAGAATTAAGACCAAACGCCTGTTTTTCTGATATTCAAGGCCTCCCACCATCTGCTTCCAGCCTACCTGTGCGGCATGACTTGCAACTATTCCTCTCCTTGAATTTGTCATAATAGCCAGGTTGGTCTTCTCTCAAACAACATTCCTCACCTTTGCTCATGTTACTTACCCAGCCATCGGAGACTCTTTTATCCTCTTAGGATCTCATATTTGGAAAGATCTTAATGTTGGATTACATGTCTTCAATACCTGTGCCTCCCATAAAATTCCCTCATTAGAAAGTCCTCCTACCTCTTCTTGGACATCTCCAGGAACAGTGAATTCAACCTGATCTGAGATACCTTTTTATATATTTCATCTACCTCTGGTAGAAAGTATTTTCTCATATTAATCCCACTGCTCCAGCTCTAGATGTAAGTGTGGGCTCAGCCCACAGACTCTAGAGCAAGTTGAGTTCAAATTCCAGTTTTGCCATTTTCTAATTGTGTGACATTGAGCATATGACAAGTTCCCTGTTTCGTCACCTGTAAAATAAGGATAAGAATAGTGCCTATTAAATTGGGGTTGTGAATCAGCGTAGGTGTGTGCAAGTGCTTACAAGAGTATGTGACACATGGTATACGCTTTACAAGTGTCTGATTTATTATGTTTTTAGCTTTGGGAGTCATTGAAGCTGTATGGTTATATATAATGGGACCAAATGAGAAGAGTATATTGAAAGTATATCTCAATGTATATATTTGGAACACTTCATCTATAAGATGGTCCACTGGGACATCAGATTGAGAGATGCTGCATGCTACATGCAGCTGTATGCTATATCCAACTCTATGCAGACATATGTACATAGATATGGGGTAATTAGCATCATCAAGGCTGTCAGTTCCTGACATAGAACAACCTAGTTTACTTTGTCTAACTTGGCATTTTTTAAACCTGTTTGAGCCAAGAATCCTTTTTAGTGTAACGTCTTAACACAAATTTATGTTTTAGGAGGGGGATCTTCAACTCAAAACCTTTAACAACAAAACAAATAATGTAAACCAGGGAAGGGGGCCAGGTGAAATACAGTATGGAATAGTGTGAATTATGGGGAAAACTAGAGGACAAATATCCACTTACATGCATTCCAGTTTGGCTTGTAGAAAACCCTGCAGAGACAAAAACAAATCTGCAAACTGAATCTGGGCTATGCTCAGCATATTTGTGATTCCTGTAGCATGAGAAAAAAGAGCTAACTGGATAACCTGGGGAAGAAATTGTTTTTAGAGATAATAAAGAGACGTTAACAAAAGAGACTGTGATAAAAAGGTAAGAGATATAGGACCAAGAAAGAGTAGCATCCTGTAAACAAAAATAATCTGAACAGAGAGGTCTCTGGGGCCTCTAGAGAGGGTGCATTCATTCATTCCCCATTGCTGCTGTTACAAAGCACCACAAATGTAGTGGCCTTAAACAACACAGATTTATTACTTATGAGTTCTGTAGGTCTGACATGGGTCTCACTGAGCTGACATCAAGGTGTCAGCCTGGCTGTATTCCTTCTGGTGGTTCTGGGGGGAGAATCTGCTGCCCACTCTTTTCCGGCTTCGAGAGGCTGCCTACAGTCCATGGCTTGTGGCTCCTTCCTCCACAGCAGACAGGCAGTATTCAGTCCTTTGCACATCACATCACTCTGGCCTCTTTTCTGGCCTCCCTCCTCCACTTTTAAGGAAATTCCAATTACCTGGGACTTACCTGGATATTCCAGGATACTCTGTCTATTTTAAAGTCAGCCAATTCGCAACACTAATTCCATCTGTGACTGTAATTCCCCTTTGTCACAGAATTTGTGAATATGTTAGAACGGGAAGAGAGCCATTATTCTATCCCTATAGCTGAGAGTAGGTGAGAAGAATAGTGAAGAGAGGCTACTTGTTTATGAGAGCCAGGATTAAAGCTTCCTCATCCCCCACACTCAAACTATGCATCCCCTTACTTTATAAGAATAATAGGAGAGAAAGTTGAGAAAGGGGAAGGAAATTGAAACTCACTTGGCCAGACATTATGTTCATAATTCATGGTGTGTGGCTCAACGGTATCTGTGCAATGAGAATAAAGATGCCCCTCTGGAAGATGGATGAGAAAAGGAGGCCTCTTCCCAGCAGATAAACTCCCCAAAGCCATCCTTCCCTGATCTGGGGAAAGATGATTCCAAAAATATGTCCCTACTTCAGGCTGATGCAGTCCTGTCATAGACTGTGCAGAGAAAGAAGTGGAGTGTCTGTGCAGCCCTGGGCTGGGTTCCTTTGCCTGGGGCACAGCTTTACAGCCACAGTGGCAGGCAGGAGACAACCTACATTCTGGGCTCCTCTGAGGAAGTCTCTCTTCAACTTGTCATGCTCAGAGACAAGCTTCTTCCACGGCCTTTCCCAAACTTTGTAGGGTTTTCTCAGAGCATTTCTAGTAGAATAGCTACATTATCTTGGTTTCTTACACAAGATGTTCTTGCTTGACAGTGAGTTCTCTGAAAGTACTCTAAAGCATTTAAAGCACTTTGTTTTCAACTCCAACAGAGTGTCTTTTGACCCCAGCACACATAGGTGTTGTCTAAATATGGCAAATTGTGAAGGAGCTCAAAAAAAAAAATGTGTGAAATATGGAATATAGAAAACTAACAACAAAAATGGTAACTAATAAATGTGTGTTGAGTTAGTTGGATATTTAATTTCCTATGCCTGTGGCACCCTATTATTATGCCAACATGATAGGTACCTAGTTCTTTCTTCCTTTCCTCCTATCCTCTGAGTCTTCTTTTCCTTTTTACTGCCTAAATCACTAACTTCAAGGCTTTGGCTTACTCATTTCTTCACTAATGTATTTATGAGCACGTGTCTATGCCCTATTTTAGAAATGGATAAATGAGTCAAAGGCCTTATCTTCGAGATATTATATTATACCACCCCACCTATGATCTCTGAAATTCCTATAGGCACCTAATGTGACTCCTCTATTACTGACAGCTTAACTAAGAACAAACCCAACTTTCCTCATATTTGAGTGACTCACAGAAGGCAATGAGCACCCACTTTACAGTACTTTAACTGTAACGGAAAGTCTACCTAATCATACGACTAAGTTCCTGCTGCACATAAAGCGAAACCAGCTGAGCAATGGCGGCAACTCAAGGCAATGCAAACCTCCACCCAGATTCCACAGGTCCTACGGAATGGATGGAATCTGCCACATCTTCATTCTTCCATGTGCCTCAGCATCAGCATCAGCCATGGGAGCCCTTTAAGGCAGTGAGCAGCCTGGGGTTATAAGAGCTCTTTGCTCTGAAGGGCTAAACGCTAGCTGCTGCTTTGGGGCAATACAAGTTTACTCTTGAAATCCTGGGCATTATTTGCTTAACCATATCTCCTTCACCTAACGTTCACAAAACCAGGAACTTCAGAGGTAAAATGCTGGACTTAAAAACTTTATTCTTTGCAGATTTTCAAAAAAAGCCACACTTCATGAGGCATAAAAAGGAAAATGCTTGTCATGACTCTTGTCTATTTACCTGTAAATCTTTTGTGATGTAACTTAAGGGATACTGTTAAACTGGCTTTATCAGGTTTCACACTTCCAAATGCCTAAATGAAGAGATTCATGAGTGGTTTAGAATGTGGTTTAAAGTGCAAGAGGCATGAGATATTTGTAGCCATAAGACTATCATTCACACTTAAGAAAGCCTTATCATTTGAAGATTTAGGCAGACTGGCAATCAATACGTTTGTTATTTGCTGGAGAATTGATTCAAAATAATCCAATGCACATCTAGTATGAATTGTTGACAACTGAAACAGTTTTGTCATCTGAGAAATTCAAATGATCACTGCTGCATGTTATTTTGATGTAAGAGCTATCATTTAATGTTTATCAGATGTCTTAGGTCAGGGGTCCTCAAACTACGGCCCGCGGGCCACATGCAAATACAAATATTGTATTTGTTCCCATTTTGTTTTTTTACTTCAAAATAAGATATGTACAGTGTGCATAGGAATTTGTTCATAGTTTGTTTTTGTTTTTTTAACTATAGTCTGGCCCTCCAACGGTCTGAGGGACAGTGAACTGGCCCCCTGTTTAAAAAGTTTGAGGACCCCTGTCTTAGGTGCTTCACTTGTATCACCTCGTTTAATCCTCAGTTTCCATTTCATAGGAGAGAAAACGGAGGTACAGTTTGTTACCATTAGATATTAGATTAGTTAGCTGGATATTAATGAAGGGAGGGAAGCAAAGAGGAGTTCGGACACTGAGTCTGTTTGCTTCACCAGGAAGCTACAGCTTCACACACAAGAAATCATTCTCCATTCAAGGGGATTAACACCCCTCTCTCCCCTCGTCTGGTACTGGATTGTCTAGGGGAGCAGGTAGGTACCTGCCATAGAGGCCTGTCAGTTTAACCTGGGGAAAAGATCATTGGCTGGGGGGTGAACCCCAATGCAAGTCCTCCAAATCTTGGGAAGTTAATTAGTTGCTTTTAAAAAAGCTTCTGCTTATAATCCAGGAGATAAAAAGCTCGCTCTCTCTCTCTCTCTCTCTCTCTCTCTCTCTCTCTCTCTCTCTCTCCCTGTCTCTCTCTCTACTAGCCCTGTTCTGTTTGTTGGTGTTCTCTCTTGCCTGGGAACATGTGATCAAATAGGTCTAGTGCCCATCTGGCTCACTGCTGACTATGCCTGGGCCCCCAAGAACTATGAAGCCGAAACTCTGGGCATTGGTTTTATTTTGAGCCTGCTGAAGACTTAGTTGGTGGGACTGAGGGAAATGGGACATTGGAAGCCCAGGGGTAGGGGCAGTATCACCCTGCCACATCACAATCTCCAGCGTAAGGATCCGTGGCATTCTTCCTTGCAATCCTGTTTCCCACCAACAGCAATTTGATTTGAATCCAGGCAATCTGAGGATAAAGTTCAAGCTCTTAATTCTTTTATTTCCTCCTTTCAGTCTTTATTTAGTTAATGGTATATGTGAAACATGAGTTTATTGGAGAAAAAAATAAATTAAAATAGAAAGCAATTAATTGTTCCTAATGTTATGAAGGATGTTCTAAATACTTGTAGAGGAGTGATTTCATGTATGGAAATTTATAGGAAAAAAGTCCTCTTCTGAATAAGCAATCACACATCAATCCTTTTGATTTTAAACTTTTATAATTACCTTTCTCTTACATTCATTCTTAAAACTTGGTATTTTCTACCCAAACCATTAGTATACAGTATGTGTATTCTCTCTCTCTCTCTCTCTCAATATATGTATATATTCATATACATATTCCATTATTTATTCATTAAACAACTGAGAATCATTGCCTTGCCCTCTTTATGCACTTATAAATCTCTCAGTTCTTCAATATCTGGAAAGGAAGTATGATCAGTAGAATAACTTGTCACCAGAGATGCTTTTATTCAAACCCTTGCCCAAGACTGGCTGGCTGTTTGTGCCTCAGTATCTTCTATCTGCAACATGAGAACTGTAGCAGGAGCTGGCGGGGCTACGAGGAGGATTAAATGCAGTAAGGAATGTCAGGAGAACCCTTCTATGGAGAAAATGTAGGAGTTAAGCCTCCAAGTCTATTGCTTCATGTGCTGGTAAAGACATAGCTTAGTTTATGGGGGCGGGTACTGGTTAAATTCCAGCCCCCCCTCCCCCCTTAGAGTCCGTAAATGAGGACTCCACATCAGCCCCACTTAGGCTAATCTGCCTGTTCTGTGTCAATCACAAGCTGCAACTGTTATAATGACTGCTTTTCCTCCAGTATGTGGTGGTCTTTTCTCAGTCTCAGAGGGAGACTGAGAAACAGGGCAACAAAGATCTAGTAAAATTGAATTACTGAAAAATCACTGAAGCAATATACCCTGGGGCGTGTGTGATGGCAGCACTGTGTAATAAGATGAGTACACCCATTAGAAACATTTTCAAACCATATTTTTCTCTATGATTATTATCATGGCTGTAATAATTTTTATGTGGCCATAGGATTAATATACGGATTGCTTAGATTTCTTTCTTGTGTGTCATTCAGAAGACTAACCTTTACTTTGCCATTATAAGATTCCTTAAAGAAATCTGAAAAGAGACACAAATGTTTTTAATAATTATTCTGCAGCGCTAAATTTTCTATATTTAGCACAAATTGGGAGTATTTATAATTTAAAAACACTTTATTTTAAAATAACTTTAGGTAATAGTTTTTGAAATGGCTCTTTTGGGATTATTGTAGCCATTGTGTAAAGGCAGAAATTAAAGAACGATTTGACACTTCAAAAAAAAATAAATAAATAAACCACTTTTGGCATGTGAAAAGTCACTTACAATCACACCTCAAACTTTAGCTGTTAATATTAACAGGGATAGTTACAGCTGAAGGGGTCATTACATGCTTATAAAGGGAGTTCCACTAAATATAGCAGCATTAGGAGAAGTGTTGACAAGAAGAGTTGAAAATAAAACTCAAGACAACTTTTTGATTTAAAATTCTATTTTTGTGTGTGTATGTGAATGTCATTTTTGAGGAAACTTTCACTTTATTGCAACATAAAAAGAAATGAGAAAATAAGCCAAAGAAAATGTTATTAAGCCTAAAGTAGCTGGATAATCTTTAAATAGACACATAAATAGCCCATGAGACAGTGTGAGATTTTCTCTTAGTCTCCTTGTTGGCTTGTTCAAGAGGCTAGTCTAACACTAATTTGGTTGCAATACATCCTTTTCTTATAGTTTTAATCAATTACATAAAAATTATATTGTCCTAATAATTATTCTTGATTTTCTTTACTATGGCAGGATTAACATTCTTATAAATATTATACCAGAAAATTTTAAATTCTTATTGAAAGTATATTCCCATTCAGGTCATGGACATAGAAGAGGGCAGATTTGGTCTCCTTACTAAAATCATCTCCCTGCAAACCAGGTTATTTTCATGACAAGATTTTCTTTCTTTACCTCTTCTATAAGCATATCAGAAAATAAACCTAGAGGCACCAACTTGTTGGGGTTTTCCAGAGAAGATAACCTATCCAACATAGAAATAGTAAACTCTTCTATTTTCATGTTCTTTACAACCCATAGAACTCAGATAACTATTTTTTAAATTATGTTATTGAAAGGAATGGGGACAAAATATGTTTAGAGAATAAAGAGAGTCCATGGGGGAACAATGCATAGGTGAGGGCTTGGAACGGCCAGAAGGCATCCATTCACAGAGAATAGAAAGTGCCACAGGATAAGGAAGGAGGAAGGCCTACATTCACAGAGGAGAAAGAAAAGTCACAAGATATCAGGAAGAAGGAAAAATACTTTCACAGGGGATAGAGAAGTGTTGATAAATGCCGGAAAGAGGGAAATATATCTTCACGGGAGATAGAGGAATGTTGCAAGATAAGGGGGGGGAAAGGGAGGAGGGCACCATGTGGGTTTTGGACTTTGAAACTGATATTCTGCAAAAGAGTGACCAATTAGAAAAGCACAGGGTCATAAAATGGGGGAAGGGTCCAATTAGAAGGGAGCATGAAGAGACAAAGAACTTCCAGCCTTTAAAACCTTCTAGACTGAAAAAGACAAGAAATATAAATTCAAAGTTTATTTTGCATTAGGTAAGAACTCATAAAAACAAAGCCTAACCTTTGGGGTCGCTGGGGATGACCCAAGCTTCCCACCTGCCCTAGTCAGCTGCTGAAGGAGAGGCCTACAAATGGCCCTCAGCCCCTCACCCAGGCTGGCCATGCCCCCAAGGGGTGAGAGTCCCTGCTGAGGGGCGTGGCCAGTCTGCAAACAGACATCAGCCCCTCACCCAGGCTGGCCACGCCCCCTCCCAGTGGGGACCCTCACCCCATGGGGACATAGCTGGCCTGAAAACAGCCCCAGTCCCTTGTTCAGGCCTGCACTGTCCCCAGTGGGGACCTCTACCCCAATGGGGCGTGGCTGGCCTGCAAACCACCACAGGCCCCTTGCCCAGGCCACCCTGCAATATGAGGGGTCCCAGATTGGAGAGGGTGCAGGCTGGGCTGAGGGACACTCCCTCCCCCTGCACGAATTTCGTGCACCGGGCCTCTAGTAGTATATATAGAGACCTATAGCAACCCTGGCTCACAGAAAGTATTCATGAATATAACCCAAGTTACAGATCCACAGTAGTGATTTAGATAGCCAAAGTATTAAATTAAGTAAAAAATGTCCCCATGCTCTGGTATTCTTGACAAATCATCATTCTCTGAAATGTTCATAGTTTACTCCAATTTATGTGAGCCCAGGCTAAGTGAACCAGGACCACTAGTAGTTTGAATGACTGCAATTATAGAAAACACATGTTTAACAATTAATTATTTGACTTTCATTCATTCATTAGGAATATATTTAATGAGCCTCTGCTATAAGCCAGGCATTGGTCTTGGCAGTGGAATATAATGGTAAATAGTTCTTGCCTGTATGGAGCTTATATTCTAGAAGGTAGAGAGAGCCAACTAAGTAGAGAAACGCTTCATCAAGATGACTTCAAATAATGGTAAGTACTTGGAAGAAAATCAATCAGGACCGTACTTTAAGTGATTGGGGGTTAGGTCTACTTTGGATTATTGGGAGCCAGGGAGTTCCTGGCTGAGAAATTGACACCTGTGAATACAAAGGGCAAGAGGAAAGGACCTAGGGAATCAGTGTCCCTAAGCAGAAAATTCTAAAGCCCCGAAAGAAGGAAGGAGTCTGCTTATTTGGAAAAGAAAGAAAGCTAATGAGGGTAAATAAAGCACAGGAGGGAGAGAGAGAGAAGAGGAGGTGTCATGGAAAGCCTTGGTCATAGTAAAAGTTGGGGGGGGGGGATGTGTTTAGCAGGTGAATGAGACATCTGATTTGCAATTTGAAGGTCATTCTGGCTACTGTGTGGAGAACAGCCATGAAGGGAGTAAAGAATAGAAGCAGGAGATGCATTGGGAAGTTATTTTAATTCAGAGAAGATAAAACGTGGCTTGGATTGAGTTACGGAATGTAGACTGGATGTTACAGGGCCTATAACATATATGCCCCAAAAGGGCATATTTGGAAGGAGTAGAGTTGATAAGACTTATTCATTTGAGGAGAGATGAGAAATGAACCAAGGACAACTATAACTTTTTTGGCTTAAGCAATTGGACAGGTGAGATACCATTTCTGAGATGAAGAACTTTAAGGAAGAAGAAGATTATGCATTGAGGAAAACTTTCAGAGCCACATGGCCAACATCAAGTGTGGATTTTATCCATTTCTCCAAATACGATGTGATTACCTGAGAACTGAGAAAACCTGCCACTTCCTTCATCTATCTAAAATACCATTTACCTCCTAGCTCATTATTAATATTTATGCAAAACTTGGAATCGCTATGCTTAACATATATCTACAAACCCATATCTGCAATTTTGAGTTCCATTAGCTTAGAAAATTAAAAATTTGGGTAACTAAGTTAGTGGCAAAACTCATCTCACCTGATCTCATGTGGTGGCAAAGTCCAGCTTGAATTTAAGTGAGGGCATTTATAACCTTCATCCCTCTTAGTATTATAATTCATACATTTTCATGCAGAAATATTTATGTGTTTGGTCACAATGTTCTGTTCTAGACCTATTGGGGTTACATAGTAAAAAGATGATATAATATTTACAAAATAAAAATAAAATTAATCTTGAAACACCTCTGTCCTAAGTCTTAGAGAAGAGATTATAGAGCTAAACTTAAAATTGAACAGTAGATTATTGTGTGTTGTACTACTTGATACAAAAAAAATGTTGGATCCTTTTCTTAGAGAAGAAGGGGTTTACAAAGTGCACTCTGCACAAGGGAGGAGAAATTGAGAAAGCAAACTTTACTGATATCATAATCATTTCAGATACAAGCGTAGAGGGCAATGAAGGGAATGCCAACATAATGGATTTTGAGGGCAGGAAGGTTGATATTCTTATGAAAGGTAAAGTCACATAGACAAGTTAAATTCATTAGCAGTCGTTTAATTCTAATGACTAAAAACTGTGTCAAGATGTCAATTCATTTTGCCCAAGTTAATAAGGAGGGGCTCAAACACTTAATGTCATTAATTCTAAACTGTATATTCCCCACATGTTAACTTTTCTGAAATTGTGATATATCTTCCAATTGATGGAATCTCAAAGTGGACACTGATCAGATGAAAGTGATGATGTGCTATTGTGTGTATGTACTCAACCTGGCTGTTATTTCTGGCTGCATGACAAGAAAACTAAAACCCTCAAAATCTCAATCATGTACTTTACGGACCTTAATAGGACAGTGTCTTAGTCCATTTGGGCTGATATAACAAAAATATCATAGTCTGGGTGGCTTATAAACAACAGAAACTTATTTCTCACAGTTTAGAGGCCGGGAAGTCCAACATTAAGGCATAGGCAGAATTGAAGTCTGGTGAAGACCCGATTCCTGGTTCACAGACAGCCCTCTTCTTGCTGTGTCTACACCTGGTGGAAGGAACATGTATGGGGCTCCACCCTCATGACCCAGTCACCTCCCAAAGGCCCCACCTCTTAGTACCAATACTTTTGGAATTAGGTTACAATATATGAAGCTTTAGGGGCACAACCATTCAGTCTATAGCAGAAGGTCTTGATTGTTATCTTGATTGTCAGCATAAGTTTAAGAAAGCACCAGCATCAAAACCTGTAGAACGTCAGAGGCTTGTAAGAAAACCCCAAAGACAATATTTGGACATATTTTTTAGCAGCATCACCAATGCTCTAGATGGCACAGAGAATGATATTTTATGGGAAGACAGAGTTATCAATGACTGTCGGAAGTGATCCAAATGAATAAGATCCTCACCCAGCTGCATGACTCAGTGGTTGAGCAACAACCTACATGCAGGTTGTGGGCTCGATCCCCAGCAGGGGATGTGCAGGAAGCAGCCAATCAATGATTCTCTCTCATCATTGATGTTCCTATCACTCTTTCCCTCTCTTTTCCTCTCTGAAATCAATAAAAAATATTAAAAAATACACAACAAAACAAAACAGTAAGATCCTTTGAAGTTTTGGAATTTCTTTACCAATTTTTTTTACTCTATTTTCTTTTTTTTATGAGCACAAGAGAGTGAGATATAAATAGCATTGTGTGCATATGTAAACTTAACTTTTTTCAACAAGTATAAAATAAAAATTCTAAGTTATAAGGAAGGACTGTCAGTTTAATTGTCGGATTAAAAAAAATAGCTGTACAGGAACCAGTGGTGCATCTGGTAATGACTTAAGTTTAACAAAATGCCATTCACCTTTATAGACAGAAGCTAAAAGGAGTTAGGGGTGCGGAGGGTGACTCTGCAAAAGGCAAAGATTTCTTCTACTTTTTTTTTCTTTTCTGAACTTCGGTTCATTTCTTAATTTCCCTCTGGCCTTTTCCTGGTGCTCTGCTGCTAATGTTTAAATGGAGTATCCACTTCATTAATTTCCAGCATTTTCTAGCACATAAACCTCTAAGGACAGGTCAAAGACTGAACTTCTGGCCACAAGTAAATTAAGTGGATGTTTTTCCTATGATAGCATATGCCTAGAAAGGTTAGGCTTTGTTTTCATGAGTTCTTACCTAATGCAAAATAAACTTTGAATTTATATTTCTTGTCTTTTTCAGTCTAGAAGGTTTTTCTGTTGTAATTCCCATTATTAAAAGAAGAGTATGAGGCCATATGTAAAGATTTTTAATGTGCAGATTGATTTAACTATAAGTTGTCAAAAAAAAAAACCCACCCACATTACAATGAAAATCTTGTCAAATTTTCAGTTTTTAGCCACAGCACATTAAGTAGGACAATTTCATTTTATATTTAATTTTCCTTGAATGTCACAGTGACTAACACATTGGTTTTCAGATTCTTTTAATTTTGCTTCTATAATCTGAATAAAACTACTCCACTGAGGGCCAGTTCAAATGTGCTAACATGATTAATAGGAACACAAATCTTAATTCCAAAAGTATTGGAAAGTAAAATGTCTTTGTTGATGTTTTCTGTAAATGTTTTTGACATAGCCAGAAAGCATATTTTTAAATAAACTTACTCCAGTCTAAAGGTTAAGTGAATGAGCTAAGAGGCACAGTACCTGGGTATGAATTCCAACGGCCGCTTTTCAATTGATTTTAGCAATGTACTCATTTTCAGTGTTCCAGGGTTTTCTCATGTGTAAAATAGATGTGTCTAAGATTAAATTAGTACCTTATAGGGGTTTTAGGAAGATTAAGCTGAGTTCATACATGTAAGCCACTTAAAAAAGTACCTGTTAGGTAATTAATAATCAACAAAATGTTTATTGTTATTAATCTCTAAAAGCTTTCATATATTATTCTTCCTAACAGTGGCAGCTATTTTTCAAAATTCTTTCCCTTGTTTCTTTAAAAACTCTACTACATTACCACACTTTTTTCCCCCAGATCAACTGATTTTTAAATTTTCTCCCCAGTGTAGCTCGGTTCTTTCTTATATAAACCAACTTAGATTTTTATAGGCAGAATTCTCAACCCATTATTCCAGTTAGCCCAATGAAAGTCTGGAGTCCAGGAAAAGTCTGGAGCAGGTAAAGTATCTTTCTAAGAAACAAAGTGGTAGGGAGCTGAGGTTGGAGGTTATTGTGTTCATTGTGGGAGTGTTTTCAATTCAATTTGTAAGTGTTATATAAATGTATAAAATAGAACATGAAGTCATTTAGCCTCTCATCCAACGTTTGAAAATATATGCTGACAGATATTTTTAACAATTAATGGAATGAAATTCAATGAGTCAAGTTTGGACTGGAAGACAGAGTGTTTTATTGATTTCTCATTGAGCCTGCCAAAGTATTATTCTTCTTTTTGAGTACAGTTGGGTAACACATTTAGAAATGCCCTAGAGGAATATTTTGAAGGTTCATTGTCCAGAAATAAATGTTAGTACTTTAAGAAGATGACAAAAATATATACAGTATGTATTTTAGTAACATATTAGGTCCAAATGCAATGGTATGCTGGTAAATGTTTAGCAGCTGTGTCCTCCGCCCTCCTCACCCCAAAGAGCATCAACCTCATTTTGCTGCATTTTCTGGTTTCCATGGTATAAATACTTCTAATTTCAAGGTACAGTGTAACGTTGCTGAAAAGAGTTAGGAAGAGATATTAGTAGAACATCATTATAGGTATTTCCACCATAAATACAGGGTGTCCCCCCAAAATGTATACACACTTTAACAGCTGAGAGCTCAATTTTGAAAATGGAGTGCATTTTAATAAACACTGCCTTTATAATTATTCAAAGTGTGTATATACATTTTTTGGACACCATACATACAACAAATATAAATAGCCTCAAGGACATAGATAATAAGACATAAAAGGCATTAAAATAATTAGGAAGGGATGAGTTTTGAGTATTTACTGCCTTTGATTTTAATGAAATTTATTTAATTTTAAGTTTATATAATTTATTTTTTGATAATGGCTGTGCTTAGTGACTGACTTTCAAATTTCCTGAAAATTTAAGAATGGGCTCTTATGAGCTTATATGTACTGGCTCTAGCATATTACTCTGTATATATGCTATCTGATATTGTTTGTTATAACATAGGTAAAAAATAGTGAAGCTTAAAGTCATATGATGTCTGCCTTCCCTCTTTCCTTTCCTCCCTTCCTTCCTTCCTTCCTTCCTTCCTTCCTTCCTTCCTTCCTTCCTTCCTTCCTTCCTTCCTTCCTTCCTTCCTTCCTTCCTCTGTCCCTTCCTTCCATACTTTTCTTCCTTCTTTTTGTTCTTGGTGGTTTGCTACACACATCAAGGACTTGAATGGGCAGAAGTCAGTTTGGACAGATAATAAAGTTACTCATTTATGGTGTTGACATGGGGAAGGAAATAAGGTTACATTTCATTAGGATTTTATAATATACACTTTCATTATATTTTTTGACATATGTACATATCTACCTATATACCTAGATACAGTAGAAGATCTATTTTTGTTTCTATGAAAACCAGGTTGAATGCTTTGGAAAGACTCTAAAGATGAGTCACTAAAAAAGGGTTTCTAGGTCTGACCAATAATTGTGAAAAAACTCAGATAAGGAATATCAGCTGATGTTTTCTGTTTCTGATCGTGTTGCTAGTACATTTATGTTCTTAGACCACTTTAAAAAACAAAACTGAAAATTTCAGATAATGAGTTTCTGAATGTGGAAAGTAATAGCTTGTTAACTTATAATAAAAACAAAGAACTATATATAAAGAAAGGCGAGCAAATACGTGTGTATTTATGTTAAAATAAAATTTAATTATTTCTAATGATTATTTGCTTGAACTTCTTTTTATCCCATTAACTAAAAAAAACCTACTACTCCATTGTTTCCAAAAATTATGTTCACTAAATTTTAAGTGAAATGGAGTAGGAATGTTGTAAGCCAAACCAGATTATTAATAGCCTTAGATGTGTCTCTCCATACAATTAAATTTGACTGACTTCAAGAGAAAAAAAGAATGAATATAGTTAGCTCACCTTTTTTGTTGAAATTATTACACAATTTACTTATTTTAGAAGCTAATTGCTAATTTGTAACAGTTCTTGTTCACATTTTGTTATAGGGTCCAGGCATAATATGTACTTCTAAGAAAAAAAAATAAAAATTCTCTTTCTTCCAAAAGTCATTGTCTTGAATGTGATTTTACAGATGATTTTGAGTTTTCTTTGATAATCTTAATAATTATTCAGATATTTTTATTTAAAATTATTATTAAGTATATTAGTTATACATTTTAAAGTATATTTCTTTTTTAGCATAATGAATGAATTTATATAGTTATAAACTAGAATTCAGTAATACTTTTAAGAGATCTTTAATTAATGATTGGTGCTCATTAAAATATTAACAGTAAATATTTTAACTAAATTCTTATTTGATGTAGTCAAATGTACTTTTTAAGTAATTTAATTTTATGACTGACCAACTTTCAAGTACTCAAGTAATCAAGTAATACTTTTACTTATTAAACTTATTAAAATGGTATTTGTAAGTTCCATTAAATGTCCAATACTTTTCATTAGCATTTCATTTACACTTTTCAACTTTAAATCAGGAGTTGAAATCAATTATTCAGTGACACATATTAAATTGGAGTTACAAGGTTGTTTTAATAGGACAAATTCTCTTGAACATTACATATCATAAAAACTAAAAGCCCAGATATTGTAATATAAAAATATTAACACCATATGCTTGATTTTCTTAGGCCTTTCTGTACTTAATTTTATATCTTCCTTAGGTTTAATCAATCTTATTTGTTAAATAAATACTTGTATCATCTCAAGCAATTTGGGGGATATTGTCTCAACTGGTTGTGACTGCATAATAACCAGACACATTTGACAGAATATTCATTATACAATCTTGCTTGACAATGATGGGAAATCCTAAGTTGAATTTATAATTTCTTGTATTTAAAGGCATAACCCTAGTAGCCCTAGAAGTCTATTTTCCAAGGCTACTCATGGAAATCTGAAATTCTCATCCATGATGCTATATTATCTGATTGGACTCTGCATTTTTTAGCTCTTTATATTTAAATATCCTCCTTTGTAAGTTATAAAAATCTGCAAAATCTAGGGGATTCTACATTCGTTTCATATTCTTTTTATCTCTTTGGGGTCATATAACTTTTACAAATATAATAATGATATCTAACTAGAAATTGAATATATCTCATGGCTTGATCTATTTGGCCCAATCGTCAAACATCTTTCTATGGTGAGAAAAGCATTTGACGCTTTCCGTTAGCTTAAACATGATCAGAGTGGTGATTTTATGATTTTACCACCAAAAGAACAGAGTAGTTGCATGCTGAAGGGAATTCATCAGTGCTATTTGTTCAGTCCTCTTTTTCTGATTATGTAAATATTCTATCAAACAAAGTGTGTTCTCTATGAACTTGGATACTATGCCTATGGAGTGAGAATATGGACAGCCTTATTAAATTTTAAACTTCTCTAACTGTAACCACCAGATTGAACAATAATCTCCCTTACACCCTCAGCCCCCTGGATCTCTTTAGAAAAAATTAGCATCATTGATTTCTTAGGAAAATATATGGAACATTAACACAGTGAACACATAGATCAAAGATGTTTCAGCCGCAAGCTGAGGTAAAGCATAAGATGCCTACAGGATGGGTTATGACATGAAACCGTGGGCAGAGAGGACATGGGGAGTGAAGGGGAGGAGAGACAAGTCAGGGAATGCTATATAATGTATTATTATTTCAATCCCTTCTTTCTGCATTTTGATGGAAAATGATTTGCAAATTATATGTCATTTTACTGCATATTGCTAGAAAATTTACTACACAAATTATAAATCAAATGGCAATCATAATAGCTCAAAATATAGTCATAAATCTAAAAAATGTTCTTCTGAGGTGAGATTTGGTGTAGGCTAGTCATAATATGAGGCAAGAAGGTGGTGGGTCTTACCAGTAAATCTGCTCAAAAAAGTCATTTCAGAAACTCTATCAGCCTACTGAATTTTTTGCTTTATCTAGATCTCAAGAATTATACTTCTCTTCCTTGCTACATAAATTGCCCTATTTATGGCTCAACCTCTTGAAAGTATTTTCCAACTAAACTGTGTTTTGTCATGAGGAGAACTTTTATATCTTTGACCATGAAAGATGAAACTGAGCATTTTTTAAATCCTCACCTGAAGATAGGTGTGTTTTTTAAAAAAGTTATTTTAGAGAGAAGGAGAGAAAGAGAGAGAAGCATTAATATGAGAGAGAAACATCGATTGCCCTCCATCCTCCACATGCACCCGGACAGGGGTTGGAACCTGCAAGCTGGGTATATGTCCTTACTGGGAATCCAGCCCGCAACCGTTTTGGTGTATGGGATGATACTCCAACCAACCGAGCCACCTGGCCAGGGCAAAACTGAACAATTTAAGTCAAAAGCTTTTGACATTTACTTTCAGGAAAGGGTTTGAATTATCATAATTCAAATTATTCTTTGCTAAATAGTTTTGCTTGAAACAAGCTTCAAAAATACGAAAATCAATAACAATTAGCTTTGAGGAACATATGACTTTTTAAACCAGTATTTTCACTTAAAAATGTTTTTATTGATTTCAGAGAGGAAGGGAGAGGGAGAGAGAGATAGAAACACCAATGAGAGAGAATCATTGATTGGCTGCCTCCTGCATGCCCCCCACAGCAGATGGAGCCTGCAACCCTGGGCATGTGCCCTAACCAGGAATCAAACTGTCACCCCCTGGTTTCATAGGTCGATGTTCAACCACTGAGCTATGCCAGCTGGGCCAGTATTTTTTCACTTTATAGTTGTCATTGTTGTTAACATCTGTGTTAAAATCATCTACTCATCTGATGGACGGGTCAGAGCTGTAGTTACTAGCTTAGGAAAGAGGACGGTCGCCAGTGGTTGGCAAACCACGGCTTGCGAGCCACATGCGGCTCTTTGCCCTCTTGAGTGGCTCTTCCACAAAATACCGACTTCTGCGCATGGGCTACGAAGTTTCAATCGCACTGTACGTGCGCGCCCCCGCGTGGTATTTTGTGGAAGAGCCACGCTGATTCTAGACCAGTGGTTCTCAACCTTGGTTGCACATTAGAATCACCTGGGAATCTTTTTTAAATCCTGATTTCTGGGCCTCATCTTCCGGAAATTCTGTTTCTTTGTTATGGGGTGGGGCCACAACATTAGTAACAAAGAAACAGAATTTCCGGAGGATGAGGCCCAGAAATCAGGATTTTAAAAAGATTCCCAGGTGATTCTAATGTGCAGCCAAGGTTGAGAACCACTGATCTAGACTGAATATAGGTTTCCTTGTACAAAGAGAGTGAAATGCTAAGTGAACATGAGATCATTATTTATGTCTGATGACTAGAAAATTCACACCACCAAAAGGTCTCATTGATCAGCCTGAAACAGATGCAGGGCTTAAGACAAAAGCACAAACAAAAGATAAAAGCACAATTGTGTGTGGTATATGTGTGTAGAAATTGTTGTATTTTATGTTGAAAACAGCTAAAAGTCAGGTGAAACTATTACATTAAAATTACTTCGACACTACCTAAAAACAACAGCTTTCCATGAATAAGCAAGCAAAATATTTTCTGAGTAATTTCTCCTCTTCCCGTCCTAAGCTAATACCACTCTAAACTGACATTGCCCCTTTATTTAATAGTTCAGTCAATGGATATATTTATAGTTATTCATATTGCAGGCCACTCTTAATGATGATCTATGTATCCAACACTTTATATAGGCTTTCTAAGGATCACAAAATTATTTGAGAAAAATTGATAATTAGGAGAGATCTGCATTATCAAAGTGAAACATTGATCAAAATATAAAAATAACTATGACAATTAAGGATAAGAAAAGAAAGAGAGGAGAATACTTTTACCATAATTCAAATTTCAGGCAAAAGGAATAGTCAAGGAATAGTCATTTGTGGAATTACCTGAAAAATTATTTTTATAAATTAATTCATTCTGCTAGTTTAGGCTTTGGCTTTATTGATAGTTTACATTATTTTCATATAAATTATGATCAAATCCAATATATTTGTATTTTAGTAAAAGCGACTTTTGGTGAGAGGAAGCCTTATATTTTATTGTTTTCACATTTTTTTTAACTTTTCTTTTGGGTTATCACTGAATCCAGTTGTCTGTTGTGGCTTGAATTCATGCAGTGAAGACTTAACTGTGCAGCTCTACTCAGATGAGAGATTAATAATGGAGCTGGGTTTGTTGTGTGGCCTCTGATTTGCTTCCCACAATTCAAGGAGGGGTCAGAATTATGACTACTGTTAACATTTCTTTATCATGGATTTGTGCACCAATCAAATTTGCTCAGAGCTTGGATCATTAAAAGTAATAATTTAGGTTGTTCTTCATTTTGAAATTAAGAAGACACATTGATCTCACCTTGTCAAATCATTTCAAAACACTGACTGACTTTAACAGGTCCAACCTGATAGCCCTGTGCATCAGATGTGATGGTGACAAAAGAAGTCTGCAGTTGGGAAACAAATAGAGCCATTGAAAGATAGTGACTAGGATGAAAATCATATCCCCAACTTTCCGAGAAAATTTTCCCATTTCCCATGAAACATAAGCTAACATCCAATTTTCTGTGACTCATTTATTGCACTAGAACACTTACTAGTGGATTCAGCGCTGAAGGCAGGTCAGTGACATTGATAGTAAACACATGAGAGCAACCATAAATAACCTTTTGTGTTAAAAATAGAGCCTTTTTATTTGAATATTATGTAAGAAACTAGAGGCCTGGTGCATGAAATTCATGCATGGGGGGTGTCTCTCAGCCTGGTCTGAATTCTCTCACAATCTGGGACCCCTTGGGGGATGTCCAACTACCACGGGATTGGGCCTAAACCAGCAGTCAGACATCCCTCTCGCAATCCGGGACCACTGGCTATTAACTGCTGGCCTGCCTGCCTCATCACCCCTAACCACTTGTCTGTGTGTCTGATTGCCCCTAACCACTTACCTGCCTGCCTGACTGCTCCTAACCGCTCTGCCTGGCTGCCTGATCATCACTAACTGCTTGCCTGACTGCCTGATCGCCCCTAACTGACTCTGCCTGCCTGCCTGATCGCCCCTAACCACTCAGCCTGCCTGCCTGATCGCCCCTAACTGCCTCTGCCTCATCCACTGCTGCTGCGGCTTCATCTGGAAGGCTGTCCAGAATGATGTCTGGAAGGTCGTAAGGCTGTCTGGCCTAATTAGCATATTACACTTTTATTATTATAGATGTCTAAAGTCTGTTGAGAAGAGTATACAACAACTGAATCAACTTAATGGGAGTAACATCATTTCAAAAAAATGTTTTTGTCTGACTTGTTTTACTTTAAAAAAAATCCTCTCACTTGTGGTATCCTTTGAAGTAGAGAAATACAGCTCAACAAGTCTACTTACCACAATTGCAGTGGGTTTTTATTGTTGTTGATTTTGTTTTAGCTTATGTTTCCCCAGTGAGAGCTATTTCAGTAGGTTTTACTATTAAATCAGGTCAATGTAGAGCTTTTCCTCTAGTGAGAGAGAAACATTTTGATTGAAGATCTCTTTCAACCTTGAAAGGATCAGTTAAATTTTACCCCCGCCAATGGCTTTATTGTCTGTGTTGCCTTGAACTGTGTTTCAAACAATAGGGCCTCTGCTCTACTTTTAAATCTAGTACTTTCTAGCGTGTGCTGCTTTTGTTTCTCCTGCAAGGAAGAGTGCCAAAAGCAATTTTTAAAGTAATCTCATATCCTTGTTTTTGGAGGGAAAAAGTAAATACATAAATATAAAACTAACCGTAAGCATTATCATTATTATTTAACCTTCTGAGAAACATACATTTCAGTTAGAAAAAAATAATCTTTTTTCTTGGGGGGGGGGGAGCTTGACACCTCATTTTTACCATTATACAGAATTCAGTTGAGTAAAGGCATCATGATTTTATAATTGATGAAGGGGACATGATCTGTAAGATATGAATGTTAGGTAAATCTGTATTCTCTGCTTCCAAAACTGGTTTTCATTGAATGTGTTCATGCTAGCAACAGTAGCATAAAACTCCTTTTCCCTCTCCTACCTCATTAATCTCTCCTGAATGCAATCACCTGAGATTCTATCATTGGAGACTTTAATTCTGCCTTTAATGTTTTCAATGCCACCATAATTCCTCAAATTTTTGTTGAGAAGAAAATTCCTCAGGGGAAGTTAATATTTTAAATGTTATCAGTCATTTTTACTTCTATCAAAAATAACTTTGGATCCATTCTTGAGATTTGATGTTAATCAAGGAGAAAAAAATCATGCCCCGTGGAGAGTGGGAAAGACAGGTCTATGACTTAGCGTACAGAAGGCCAGTATTTCATTAGTAATGTTAATTGATTGCAGCCAGGAATCCGAAGGCTTTCTGTATAATTGGCATATAGCTTGAATGTTTACATGGAAAAAGGTTTCCTCTTGCCCAGATTGCAGACTAGTCTTAAGATTTAGAGTATGGTAGCATGATGTTTCTTAATTAAAAGCTACCTGGGTGGCATTAAAACATAAACTTCAGATTATTTATACCTAGTATTATTTTTCAGTCACTTATGTCTCCTAGTCGGGTAGTGATGAATCTTCCATTTCCACCAGAAGATCCTATGAAGACGATGTCTGCTCCATACAGCTGATCCTAATTGGAAAGATCTAAAAAGGTCTGCCTAGGGCAGAATTAGAACAATTTATAGCACTAGTCATGACCTATCTCTCTCTCTCTTTGGTGACTTGTTTTCTTTTTCTTTTTTTAATTAAATGTATTGGGGTGACATTAGTTAATGATTATACAGGTTTCAGGAGTATATTTATATGATACCTGATCTGATATATTGCATTGTGTTCTTACCACCTAATTTCAAATCATCTCTGTCACCATATGTTTGACCCACTTTACCCTTTACTATCTTCCCACCCTCCCCTTACCTCTAATCATGGCATTTCTAATTCTTGTGGTACTGTTAGCAGTGAGTTAGACTGAACCTTGGTTCAGCAACCTTGGTACTTGAGTTTGGCTTGAAAGAATTCAGAGCCACGGAACTCAAATTATAAGGAGAAGTTTATTTAGAAAGTTACAAAGGTAGTAGAAAGGCCCTTGGAACTTAGGAGAAAGAGGGGGAGAGAAACACACTTTGAGAGACAGAAGAGGGAGGAGAGACTCTGGTCTGCTCCAGAAAAAGAGAGAGAGCATGCGCTGGGTCCTCAGTTCTGAGATCTCAGGGGAGGATCTCAATAGAATATTCATCTGCTTTATAGGTGTGCCTCCGCCTAGTCTCCATTGATTGGCTGGCACCATGGGTGGGGGGTCATAGGTCAATGCACCTGGTCCTGAAGTCACTCCATCTGATTTTGCTGCTTCTCTGGGCCTGGAGCCGAAACACAGCTGAAGTCTAGATGTCACATTCCAGGGGTTAATACCTAAGAAAATGGTCATGCAAGGTCTTGTAGTTCCGCCCATTGCTAGGTACCTGGAGCCCTCCACTCTGGTAACCCTCTGCACCTGGCCTATCATTCCTATTCTGCTCATGCCTAACTAACTACCTACTACAGTACATGGATCTTTTTTCTAATGTCTCTTTTCTTCCTGGTTGAAATCATGCATTTTCATTCCTTTAAATACTATATTGTGCAGATGATTTTTAAACTAATATCTCAGCCAAGACATCTCCTCTCATCTCCAAATTCATATACAGACATGTCTAGTTGGCCATCTAGTAGGCATCTTCACATGAACACACCTAAAAGAAGACCCCGGATTCATACTTCCACTCAAACTTGGTATTCTCTCCCTTTTGTGGGTTTCCCATCTTAGTAAATGCATTAACTTTTACCTAGTTTCTCAAGCCAGGAAGCTAAAAGTCAGCCCTGGTTCATTACTTTGCTGAATCCCATCTCTACCATCTAATCTTTTAGTAAATGCTGTTGGATCAAAGAGCTCCACTTTTCATTGTCTTCACTACAATTGCCCAAATTGAGGCTGTCATAATCCCACATCAGAGATGTTTCTATAGGCTTGCAACTGACCTTGCCACTTCCACTATTTTGTGTTTTTTTGTTTTGTTTTGTTTTGTTTTTCTTTTAAGCTAAATTAGATAATGGCCCCTGCTCTTCTTGGAATAGGTGTTGCCCTTGGAATAAAACCCTCATTCTGGTTTCAAGACCTGCATTATCTTGCCACTGCCTGTTTCTCCAACTTCATCTTCTGCCAAACTCCCTCTCACTCACTAGTCCAACTTCACTGGCTTTTATTTTCAGTTCCTTGGACATTCTAAGTACATTTTCACTTTGGGAGGTTGGCCCATGCTCACTTTGTTGGGAAATATTTCTTCCCACTTTTTGAATGGTTGTTCTTTTTTTTCTCACCTTTTAAATCCAAGAATATATGTTATCTATACGCAGAAGTCCTGGCTGACCACCCCATCCTTATCCACTTATTATATCTACCTAAGCATAATATTTATTTCCTTCACTATGCTTTCCCCTAGTCAAAAAACCACAGGAATTCACAGAAGACATTCGTTTTTTTTCTTAATCCTCACCTGAGGATATTTTCCCATTAATTTTTCATTTATTTTATTTTTTTTAGAGAGAATGGAAGGGAGGGAGAGAGACAGAGAGATAGAAACATCGATGTGTGAGAGACACATTGATTGGTTGCCTCCACATACAACCCGACGCGTGTCTTATTCATTACCATCAAACAGTATTCATCATACTGTCTGGCACTTGACTCATATTTGAGTATTGAATGAAATGAATGACAAATCATCTTGATTTTTGAGTGGCTACAACTATCCTGAAGCCTGTCTGCTGGCCTCTTTTTATTCTTTAGATCTTCTGCTATTTCTCATTTATTTCCCCGTTGCTTTCTGAACATCTTCCTTTTTGGTTTCCATGCATTATCTTGGACTTTCGTTCTCCAGTTTTGAATTTATAGTGCTCATCTGATCAGTCCATTTACACTTATTGCAAACACTTTAAATGGAAGGCGGCCTGTTGGACACTGCAGGGCACAGAACTCTGAGAAAACAATAGAGTACTCTTATACCTCTGGCACATTTTTGGAAATAGGCATTAGGCAGAGAGCAAGGGAGGAAAGGTAAGCAAACAAACAACAAAAACATTCAAATAATATAAGGGCACAGGGCATACAAAGAACTACAGGGATTTTGAAATGCCTCCCCACATTCATTGTTGCTGACACAGTATATAGTCCAAATCCTAGATTTTATGGATTCTGGGACCCAGCTTCATGGTTTTCTATGCTCTAGAATTTGTCATAAACCTAGAACTGAATATAATAGTCTTTTTTTGTCACTTGCATACATCTTTATATATCCACAAACTTTCTTTTTTTTTTCAATTAAATCTTTATTGTTCAGATTATTACATTAGTTACTCTTTTTCCCACCATAACTCCCCTCCACCCAGTTCTCACCCCACCCTCCGCCCTCACTCCCCACCCACTGTCCTCATCCATAGGTGCACGATTATTGTCCAATCTCTTCCTTCACCCCCACACCCCTTTTCCCCCTCAAGAGTAGTCAGTCCATTCCCTTTCTATGTCCCTGATTCTATTACAATCACCAGTTCATACTGTTCATCAGATTATTTATTCACTTGAATTTTAGATTCACTTGTTGATAGATGTGTATTTGTTGTTCATAATTTGTATCTTTACCTTTTTCTTCTTCTTCTTCTTCTTAAAGGATACCTTTCAGCATTTCATATAATACTGGTTTGGTGGTGATGAACTCCTTTAGTTTTTTCTTATCTGTGAAGGTCTTTATCTGGCCTTTACTTCTGAATGATAGCTTTGCTGGATAAAGTAATCTTGGTTGTAGGTTCTTGGTATTCATCACTTTGATTATTTCTGGCCAATCCCTTCTGGCCTGCAAAGTTTCTGTTGAGAAATCAGCTGACAGTCATATGGGTACTCCCTTGTAGGTAACTGATTTTCTTTTGCTGCTTTTAGGATTCTCTCTTTGTCTTTTGCTCTTGGCATTTTAATTATGATGTGTCTTGGTGTGGTCCTCTTTGGATTCCTTTTGTTTGGGGTTCTCTGCACTTCCTGGACTTGTAAGTCTATTTCTTTCACCAGGTAGGGGGAGTTTTCTGTCATTATTTCTTCAAAGAGGTTTTCAATATCTTGCTCTCTTCTTCTGGCACCCCTATAATTCGGATGTTGGTATGCTTGAAGCTGTCCCAGAGCCTCCTTACACTATCTTCGTATTTTTGGATTCTTTTTTCATTTTGCTTTTCCAGTGGGGTGTTTTTGCTTCTTCGTATTTCAAATCTTTGACTTGATTCTTGCGACCCTCTGGTCTGCTGTTGGGAGTCTGTATAATATTCTTTATTTCAGTCAGTGTATGCTTAATTTCTAGTTGGTTCTTTATCACAACATCGAGGGTCTCATTAGATTTCTTGAGGATCTCACTACATTTATCGGCGGTCTCACCAGTCTTTTCGAGGGCCTTATTAAATTTATCGGCGGCTTCTAGACAGTTCTTTAAAGACCTTAAAAGTGTGGTTTTGAACTCTATATCCAACAGTTTGCTTTCCTCCAATTCTGTTGTTTGTGTCCTGTTTCTTTGTCTCGGCATTTTTTATGCTTCGCTGTGTCGATAGAGTGCCTTTCTGTGCTAAGTGTCCCAATTACCTGAGGTAGACACTCTTGGTGCACCCCCTTGTGGGCTTTGTGCACAGTCTTGTTGTAGCTAAGCCTTGATTGTTGTAGTTATCACTGTGAGGAATTGACCTCCAGGCCATTTGGCTGTGAGAATCAGCTGTGTCTGCAGTGGGAGAACTTCTGTGCTGGAGACTCCCCTCTGGGGCTAGACTTGCTTTGATGGGGCTTTGGTGCTCACTAAGTCTGCCCCCTGAGTGTGTCTTTTATGGTTCCACAGAGCTGCAAACTGGATGGTCCCACTCTGACCTCTGGGCTTCCTGGCTCCTGGATCTCTAGGGAGGTGCTAATCTAGCCTTTGCCTGAGGCTATCCAGCAAAAGTCTCCCTGCAGGGCTTGGGCGAGGCAGGTCCCACAGGATCAACAGGGCGGGGTTAGCAATTATGGCTGCTGTCAGTCTTGCCCTCAAAGGCTCTGCTTCTCAGTGTCCCAGTAATTGCTTCAAGCCCCACGGAGAGAAAGCTGCCCTCGAGTTCCGAGCGATGCCAGACAGTCCCGCTTCTCCCATATGAGTCTGGGTCCCTAGAGACTCACCCGGAACTGGAGCTCAGAGCCTGAGACTCCCTCCCGATTGAAAACGACAACTGCGTCCTCAGCCGCCAGCCCGCTCTGCATGCACTCCGCACCTTAGTATTTTACTTCAGCACTGCGCCTCCTCTGAGTCTCGGTATGTTTTTCTCTTTCCTCCTAGTTGTAGAATTTCCACTCAGCCAGCCTTCCTGTGGTTCTGGGTGATGTCTGTTCCGTCTTTTAGTTGTATTTTTGAAGTGGTTGTTCGAGGCAGCAAACTCCGGTGTTTACCTATGCCGCCATCTTGGTTTCTCCTCCCACAAACTTTCTTAAGAATTCTAGGTCATTTGTTCAACTGGCAGTTACTTTCATGAAAAATAAAAGATCTAGAGAAGTTTGTTTTATAATTTCAATTACAGATAATGGAAAAGTCAACTGATTACCGTATATTATTAAATATGCTAAAACAATGCTGATGTCATCTGAAGATATACACTTTTTTATATATATTTTTTATTAATTAAGATATTAGATATGTGTCCTTATCCCCATGTTACCCTCTACCACCCCACCCCCTGCTCATGCCCTCACCCCCCCCCCCATTGTCCGTTGTCCATTGGTTAGGCCTATATGCTTGCATATAAGTCCTTTGGTTGGTCTTTCCTCCTTACCCCCACCCTCCCCTACCTTCCCTCCAAGGCCCGACAGTCCAATCAATGCCTCTCCGTCTCTGGATCAGTCCTTGTTCATCAGTTTATGTTGTTCATTATATTCCACAAATGAGTGAGATCCTGTGGTATTTATCTGCTCTCCAGTTCCATCCATGCTGTGGCAAATGGTAAGAGTTCCTTTTTCTTCTTCCTCTTCTTAAAGAATACCTTTCAGCATTTCATATAATGCTGGTTTGGTGGTGATGAACTCCTTTAGATTTTTCTTATCTGTGAAGCTCTTTATCTGACCTTCTATTCTGAATGATAGCTTTGCTGGATAAAGTAATCTTGGTTGTAGGTTCTTGGCATTCATCACTTTGAATATTTCTTGCCACTCTCTTCTGGCTTGCATGGTTTCTGTTGAGAAATCAGCCGACAGTCGTATTGGTACTCCCTTATAGGTAACTGACTGTCTTTCTCTTGCTGCTTTTAAGATTCTCTCTTTGTCTTTTGCTCTTGGCATTTTAATTATGATGTGTCTTGGTGTGGTCCTCTTTGGGTTCCTTTTGTTTGGGGTTCTCTGTGCTTCCTGGACTTGTAAGTCTATTTCTTTCACTAGGTAGGGGGAGTTTTCTGTCATTATTTCTTCAAATAGGTTTTCAATATCTTGCCCTCTCTCTTCTTCTGGTACCCCTATAATTCTGATGTTGGTACGCTTGAAGTTGTCCCAGAGGCTCCTTACACTATCTTCATATTTTTGGAATCTTTTTTCTTTTTTCTTTTTCGGTTGGGTCTTTTTTGTTTCTTTGTATTTCAAATCTTTGACTTGATTCTTGGGATCCTCTTGTCTGCTGTTGGATCTCTGTATATTATTCTTTATTTCAGTCAGTGTATGCTTTATTTCTAGTTGGTCCTTTTTCATATCCTCAAGAGTTTCACTAGATTTATCGAGGATCTCACTAAATTTATCGGCGGTTTCCATAAAATTCTTGAAAAACCTTATAAATGTGGCCTTGAACTCTATATCTAGTCATTTGCTTTCCTCCAGTTCTGTTGTTTGTGACCTGTTTCTTTGTCTCTGAATTTTTTATGCTTCCCTGTGTTGGTAGAGTGGTTTTGTGTGCTAGGTGTCCTGTAGGGCCCAGTGGCTCAGCCTCTCCAGTTACCTGAGGTGGACACTCTTGGTGTACCCCCTTGTGGGCTTTTTACACAGTCTTATTGTAGTTATGCCTTGATTGTTATAGGATCACTGGGAGGAATTGACCTCCAGGCCAATTGGCAGTGAGAATCAGCTGTGTCTGCAGTGGGAAAAATTCTGGGCTGAAGACACACTTCTGGGGCAAGACTTGCTTCAGTGGGGTTTTGGTGCTCACTGAGTCTGCAACCTTAGTGTGTCCCTTATGGATCTGAGGAGTTGTAATCTGGATGGTCCCCCTCTGACCACTGGGTACACTGGCTCTTGGACCTAAGGAGGTGCTAATCTAGCCTCTGCCTGAGGTTACACAGCAGGAGTTACGAAGAGAACTGCAGATTCCCCTTCCTTTTTTGGAGTTTGGAGGTACCCTGATGAGGCCCAGCTGTGAAGCAATGCAAGCAGCTGTGGGGCCTTGGGCCTTCTCTTGGAAGTTCTGGATCTGTCTGGCCCAGCTGCAGTTAGGTAATTTTCAGGTTGCAAAGGGCCGGGGCATTCATATGCAAAAGCCTCTGCTGCAGCCTGGGTGGGGCGGGGTCTCAGGGAATCAAAGGGCGGAGCAAGCCGCTATGGCGGATTCTCAGCCCTGCCCTAAGGGGCCCCGCGTCTGAGTGTCTGGGTAATTGCTGCAAGCACCTCTGAGGGAAAGCCGACCTCAAGTTCCAAGTTCTGCCCGCTGCCAGACAGTCCAGTTTCTCCCTGTATGAGTCCTGGGTCCCCAGAGACTTCCCGGAACCAGAGTTCAGAGCAGTCGGGAGCTTGTGACTCCCTCCTGATTCAAAAAGACAGCCGCGTCCTCAGGTGCCAGCCCCTTTCTGCATGCGAGCGAGCCTCTGTACCTCTGCACTTTACTTCCGCAGCTCCTCTGGCTCTCAGCGTGCTTTTCTTTCCTTCTAGTTGTAGAATTTCCACTCAGCCAGCCTTCCTGTAGTTCTGGATGATGTCCGTTTTGTCTTTATGTTGTTTTTTTTGAAGTTGTTGTGGGAGGCAGACATTTCCCGGTGTTTATCTATGCCGCCATCTCAGTTTCTCTTGAAGATATACACTTGATAGTCATTCATATCAGCAGCAACAATATAATTTTTCATTAAATTATTGCACCCCACCCTCTTCCAAGTAAAATTTAATTAAGATATTGGAGTCCACCAGTGAACTAACTTCTCTTAACAATACAAAAAAAAAAAAAGAAAGAAAGAAAAAGAAAAAAGTAAAAAGAAAAAAAGTTCAACCAAAATGTTAATAGTAGGAATGTTAAACCAAAATGATTTCTCTAACACAGTTAATACCTTTTCTATTTCCTTTTTTAAAAGGAGAAAAGCTTAGTATTATTGTAATTCGTTATCAGTTCACATATTCTCTTTGACTATTAAAATAGAATCTGCAAGAAAACCAGCTAGAAACCTTGGATCCAAATTTAAACCTTGGGACAGTGGTTATCTAAGACTAGTGGAAGTTTAATTGCATAGCAACCCTATTCCAGCAAAAAACAAAAGAACATACCAACAAAAACAAGGCAGAAAAAACCCAAAGAATAAATTCTAAGCAATTGAATTCTGCAGTATCAATTTAGTTTAATAATAAAAAGAAGAATGCTTGATTTAAACCTATCCAGGTAGAAACAAAACTGTTCTGATAACTAACAAAAAATTAATGGCTAGTATATTGTGTCCAGTTGATTTAAAACTGTGAGGAAGAGAAATGTTTATTTAGCCAGCCATCAGACATATATTAAATACATGGAAGAATCTCCAAAGTTGCATAAGAATGGTGTTTGAGATCAACTCTCAAAGCAATTTATCGGCACAAGTATATTGATATTTTGTTACTCAATTCACATATTTGGTAGAATTAGCATCCACTTGAAAATGGAACTCACATGAGATGGTATTGGCTTAAGAGGCATAAAAAAGAAATTTTATAATTTATCAAAAAATATTATAAACAAAAGCTTTACAGAATAAACTCAGTTCCCCACCACCAAGGAATTTAGACTCTTTTTCAGAAAGTTGTGAATGAGTGACTGGTATCCATTTTCATTCATAGACTCTTTTATAAAAGAAACTAGTGGCCCAGTGCACAAAATTTGTGCACATTAAAAGGGAATTAATTAGAGGAAATATTTTAATATTGCTATGTGCCCTTTATAATAGAAGTGTCAGAGATTAAAGAAAATTAGTAAAATGTATGTGAAAATCTCCCTCCTGTCAGAGTCTGGGGCATGCTGTGGGACCCAGAGTCAAGTCTCCACCCACCTGTGTGTACCTCCAAATCACGTGAGACCCAGACCCGGCCTGCCCCACCCCCGTCAAGCCCTGCAGGGCGGCGGGGCGCAGCCTCAGGTCCCCTGGCCCAGCGCTGGGTGGAGGGCGTGGCCTCAGGTCTCCTAGCCTTGGCACCGGGGTGGGGGACATGGCCTCAGGTCCCCCGACCCTGGTGTGACCGTGTGATGGCATGATGGCATGATGACCAATTGCTTATTAGCTCTTTATTATATAGGATTCCACAGGCAGCCTTAAATATAGTTACGTCTCTATTTTGATACTCCTTTTTTCTGCTCTAGGTTCTATGTTGTACATGAGTATATTAACTAATTAGATAATATACGTGGTGGTATTGTGATAAACAAAAAAAATTATTTGATAATAATTACAAAGCAATCACTCTTTCTTTCCTTTTTCCCCTAAAGGTCAGTGAGTCCAAGACTGAACCAAATATAGTCCACTCTTTATCCAGGAGAAATGCTCATGAAATTTTACAGAATTACTTGAAACACAACTCATCACACTGAATACAATAACATTTTGGCCCTGGCTGTTGTGGCTCAGATTGTTGGAGTGTTGTCCCATAAACCAAGGAGTGGCAGGTTTGATCCCCAGTCAGGGTGCATTCAGGAGGCAATCCATTAATGATTCTCTCTCTCTCTCATCCTTCCTCTCTAAAAAATCTATAAAATCTTAACCCCCCCCCCCACAACATTTTGATAAAACTTTTAAACTCCCAGAATAAAAGAGTGTTTGGAACTAGTGAACTTTAAAAGAGCATATTACTTTAAAAAATTTGATCATTTTGAATTTGAATGCAAAATAATGCAATTGCATTATTGTCTTAAAATGCTTATTGAGATATCTCAGATATTTAATGAAGAAATTTGAGAAAGTTCAAAATTAATAAAACCAGTTTTCTGAGATTTCAAAGGCATAAAGTCATGCTAAATGATTTGAGTTATAGTATTTTATTATGTAAAATAGCTATAAATATCATTATTATTTCACTTTCTGGATACTTTATGAGCTCATTGCAATATAATTGAGTTTGGTAGAGTGCACAGCAAAACAAACATTCTCTGTTACTATACAGCTAATCTTTGCAACAGCTGTGTTTTTACCATTCTCAGCTGCTCCAGTTACAACAATCATCCTTTTAACAGCCTGACACTAGTCTCTTATTATATTTGAGAACAATTATTAATTTTCTTAAATGTCCCATCCCTTTAAGTGCCTTTGCACCAGTTTATTTCTCTGATGCACACTTACATGGTCTATTATAGTAATTCTCGCATTTAATCTTGAGAACCTCAAAATTATTAGGAAGTTAATTGTGCAGGTATCAGAGGGGTTTCTCACTTACAGTATAACTCTGTTAAATGACACAGTTTGCTCCAGCTTCTTGCTGACACTGCAAGGGATTGTCTAGAACAAAGAGTTCAATTACTTTCACGGTGCTAATCATATATCATTATGTAGAGGCATGAATCCCTAATTCCCAAGCCAGTGCCCGAAGCAGCGTGGCAGCAATAAAGGACACATTCCAAATTCCTCTGTCCACTGCAGCATGCAGGTAATAACCAGAGAATAAAATAATTGTGTCTACTTGGCTCTGCTCTTCATTAATTTGAATATTTGATGCCCACAATGAATCATGTTCCATTAATTTTTATTCACCCACACAAGATTATTTTGTCAAAATTGATTTGAGATGCATCATTCAAGGCCAAATCTATATTGATACGTTTTTGAGAACTTTTCCTCCACAGCTTACGGAAACTCACTTTCCGGTCTTTTCGTAACTTCTCAAGGTACAAATAAAAGTCAGTAAATAACACTGAACCCCGTCTCACAGGTAAAGAATTCCTTGGAGTTAACAAAGCCTGACTGCTCCTTCTCCCCACCCAACCTTAGACATACGTATAGGTTAATGTGCAACCGAGACCATTCTCTTGTTTAGCTTTCCCAAGGTCACTGAAGAAATAGAATCAGAGAGAAGAATATTTTGTTTGTTTCATAGTCAGGAAAATGGCTTATATGAAATCTCAGTGCAAGTGTAACCTCATTCATAGATGTAAAAATAACTCACCAATCACAGGTGATGGAAACAGGAAATCCATGCCTGTGTTTTATAACAAAGGCATTCTTACGTTTCTGGCATTAAAAACAGCTTCTTTTACCATTTTCTCTCCTCTCCTCCCATCCTTCTACTCCCTTATCCACTCTGCCCGGGCAGGAAACTTGTTGCCTCCCTCTGCTCTAATGGCCTGCAGCCATTTGTTCCATCATCTGCCCAGCTGTGGGGGAGGAGGCAGACACATTTCCTCCCTTTAGTCCTAAGGATGAGTAACTTCCAAACCTGGAAGAGAGTTATAATCAGATTGCCCTTTGGAAGAGAAACATGGATAGCACAGTCCTTACTGTTAAACGTTTTTTTTTTTTTTGTTTGTTTGTTTTTATCAAAGTTGTTCAGGATCTTTACCTATTTTTAAAAAATGTATCTTTATTGTTGGGAGTATTATAGCTGTCTCCTTCTTTCCCCCCCATTGAACCCCTCCACTTTGCACTCCCACCCCCGGCAGCCTACCACACTATTATCTGGGTCCATGGGTTATGCATGTTTTTTGGTTAATCCCTTCCCACCTCTCCCCACCCCCATTCTCTCTGAGATTCATCAGTCTGTTTTGTGCTTCCATGTTTCTGGACCTATTTTGTTCCTCAGTTTATACATGTGAAAAAATGCTCAAAGTCACTAATCATCAGAGAGATGCAAATTAAAATGACGATGAGTTACCACCTCACACTTGCCAGAATGGCTACCATCAACAAATCAACAAATGACAAGTGCTGACAAGGATATGGAGAAAAGGGAGCCTAGTATTTATACTGCTGGTGGGAATACAGACTGTTTCAGCTACTACGGAAAACAGTATGGAAGTTCCTTAAAAAATTAAGTATGGAACTGCCATTTGACTCAGTGGTCCCACTTCTAGGAATATATCCTAAGAAACCGGAAACAATCAGTGCCGGGGTCCTGCCCCAGCAGGTCCAGGGGTCCCCAAAGGTGTGGACGGAGTCAGCGAAGAAGGAATGACACGGAGACAGCATTCAGTTGATCAGCAGCCTAGCCAGGATCTCTAGCCAGGATCTCCAGCCAAGTTCTGGACTGGATCTCCAGCGAAGTTCTGCTTAGGATCTCCAGCCAGGTTCTGTGTCCATGTTCTCTTGCTAGGTTCTCCAGGTTCTCCAGCCAGGTTCTGTAGCCATGTTCCCTCGCTAGGTTCTCCAGCCAGGTTCTGTCCAGGTTCTCCAGCCAGGTTCAGTCACCAGGTTCTAGTCAGGTTCTCTTGCCAATTTCTGTAGTCAGGTTCAGTCCAGGATCTTTTGCCATGTTCTCTCCAGTGAAGTTCTTCTGTCTGTAGGTTCTGTGTAGGTTCTGTCTTCTTAGTTCTGTGTTCTAAGTTCTGTCTCTCGCTGACTTGTTACATCTGCATTTATACCAGTTGATTCCAATCCTATCAATCTCTATTTCAAAGGTTAGGGCGTTTCTTATCTGCATTCCAGGGAGTAAAGATTATGTAGCTTAAGCATGATTGATCGTAGTTAAAGTGATTAATTACCCACCTGGCACTTAGTTAAGAGGTTTTATTCCCTCCCTAACTTCAGGGGAAAATCCCTACCTGGGGAAACAACCTTTCTCAGAGACCTTGGTTAAAACACATAGTGCCAAGAAGGTGAGCAAACATATTAAGAACAGTATGCCATATATGCCAGGTCCCTTGAAACAGCAAGCATGGACCGGCTCCCGGCAAATCAGAAAGGATGTATGCACCCCTATGCTCACAGTAGCACTATTTACAATAGCTAAGATCTGGAAAAAGGCCAAGTGCCCATCAGTAGAGGATAAAACAACAACAGTGGTACGTTTACACAATGGAACACTATGCAGCTGTACAAAAGAAAGGATCTATTACCATTTGGGGCAGCATGGAGGGACCTGGAGAATATTATGCCGAGTGAAATAAGCCAGTCAGAGAAAGACAAATATCACATGATCTCACTTATATGTGGAACTAGAGGCAGGGGGGAGGGGACGCGGGAGGTTGGCTGGCCGGCCCCAGCCCCGATTGCAGTGGGGGCACTGATCGGGCCCCCATAGGGCTGGTTGGCTGCTGCAGTGTATGCCATAGCATCCGGTCATTCTGGTATATCTAATGTCGAAATAAAATGATGAACCAAATTAACTACCTATTTATACCTGTTTTGCAGACTTCACTGTATGAGTATTGGAGATGTTCTGTAGTTTTAAGCACATCAACTTATTTATAGAAAGTAACTCCAAAAGGAGTTTTCTAATGTAATCAAGTAGTGAGGGTGGCAAGTAGTAAGTTTCAAATTATTTCATTGTTATTTGCTGTGGGAAATAATTGATATTAGGTGGGAAAATTGATTTTCCCTTTCTTCCTTTTTTCCTCCCTCCCTCTTACTTCCCTCCATCCTTCTTCTCTCCCCTCTCCTCCCCTTCCCTTCCCTTCCCTTCCCTTCCCTTCCCTTCCCTTCCCTTCCCTTCCCTTCCCTTCCCTTCCCTTCCCTTCCCTTCCCTTCCCTTCCCTTCCCTCCCTTCCCTCCCCTCCCTTCCCTTCCCTTCCCTTCCCTTCCCTCCCTTCCCTTCCCTTCCCTTCCCTCCCCTTCCCCTTCCCTGTGCCACGCCAGCACGACCAAGGGTGATCCCCAGTCGGGTGTGTGTGTGTGTGTGTGTGTGTGTGTGTGTGTGTGTGAAAGGATTAAGGAAAGACAGACAAGAGAATGATAGCTGGGTCTCTGTGGGACGCTGCCTCCCTGATGAGGAGACAACAACAGCACCCACAAGCCGTGTCTTTATTTTATAGCAGATGCCACGAGGCAAAGTAGGGGCGTGATCACGTTGTTTACAGCATTCTCGTGAGTTTCAACCTCACTTAACTACATGCACCCGAACTCTATCACAAGGCACGTGGGCCATGTGTTCGGACCATAGGTTCAAGCTTACAACCACAGCCGTTGGCTATGATTGTGCTGGGGGGGGGGGGGGGCCCTGCCCTCCAGCTGGGACTTGCACGTGGCAATGAGAGGACCCTGTCCTTTCATTAGTTCGAGGCTTGAACCCGGCCAAAACACCGTAACCACACCCCACACTTCCCCTTCTCCTTCCCCTTCCCTTTCCTTTCCTTTTTCAATAAAGGGTCCAGTCATGTGCCCTTTGCATTCAATGCACTTAGCTCCTATACTTTGTCAACCTGGTCTTCAGTTGATATTCAATTAAATTTTTTTTCTGTAACTGTTTTATAACTTGCCTGTAAATATAGCTTCAATTGTTATCTATAGTTAATATGCATTCTGTTTTTCAAAAGTTGAAACTATGACATCAGAGTTCTTTTCTATTGTTCAGTTCCTTCCATGCATAATGCTGAAATTAAACATGTACTCTGCTTCATATACTGGAAACCAGTACTTTTCATACAAATAATCATTTCTGCAGTTATAACAGATTCTTTTTTGGGTTAGCTGGTAATCTTTTGCCGTTATTTATGTAATCCACCTTGACTACTGTGAGACATAGCTTACAAAAATGTCACTGTGCTAATCTGTAAATATTTGATAATGTGACAGTTCTTCTACATTTTAATTATTAGAGCACATGACCCAATCAGGTTGAATGCAATGAGACCAGGAACAGCCTGGGATTGGAGAGTTGGTAATGAATTAATCATTACTTGACTTATGTACACTTGGAATAGGTCAAAGTAGTGATAACTATTAACACTGGTTACATTTTAAAATGGTATACAGATCTTTTAAAAATACCAATATTACACCAATGGAATCTGAGGCCTGGCCACCTGTATTCTTAAAAGCATTTTAAGTGATTCTGATACAATGATGGTAAGAATCCTTGGGGCTAATACTCTCAGTAACATCAATGAAAGAAAAACAGCTAGGGGTCACTTTGACCAAGTCATCAACTCTTGATTCCTATGTACTCCTGACTTGTTCAATCCTCTTTTATTTGCTTTTACCTTTGCCTATTTATGAAAATATAGAAAGCTTGAGTTGGACTCATAATCCCACCAAATCATACTTGCTAGGACCTAGATAATTTCTTGATGTTAGTCTCTATTTCAAAAGGTATTTCAATTTGGCTTTCTTAAATATCTCATTTGAAAAATTATCATTCTGAAATTTACCCTGAAAATTCTATTAACATTGTTATATATTTTATTAAGTCTCTGAATTCTATGGTTTTACTGTTTGAAATAATGCTTTCTTTTGTTTTTCTAAACATCATATTATTCAAAACTAAGACATTCCTTAAAGTCTAATCCAACAGGATACTATAGTAGATATTATGTTCAAGTTTATAATTTTATAGAATGATTATTGATGGTCACTCATGTATATTGTTGGACAGTGTTCCAGTTTCACCTTTCCCCCCTGATTTTAAAATAAAATGAATTCTTATATTAAAATGTCAAATTTTGTAACTTTTTAATTATTTTTTATGTATACTGTAGTCACAAACCAAAACATATGGTCTTAGTTCATGTATTTTGACTATTCAGAAAATAGTCATATTAAATGTATTCATTCTCATATTTCTTTCCTAATCCTTAAGAATGTTTTTCTTTTTCTTTGTGTAATAGCATCCCATTCTTTTTTGTTTTCTCAATTCTTTTCTTCCTTCCTTCCTCTCTTTCTCTCTTTCTTTCTCTCTCTCTTTCTTTCTTCCTTTCTTTCTTTCTTTCTTTCTTTCTTTCTTTCTTTCTTTCTTTCTTTCTTTCTTTCTTCTTTCTTTCTTTCTTTCGCTCTTTCTCATCTACTGTAATTTATGAATGACCAGTGCCTGGCACATGTCCATGTATTGATTAGTTCTTGCTGTTTAACAGATTCCCCAGAAATGTCATGACTTAAGACAACAATCATTTGTAACTGTTCTTGACTCTCTGGAAGTTGGTGGAAGTTCAACTGATGCAGACTGAGCTCACTTTATGGCTCTGCACAGATTTATGGGTTGCCTGGGGCAGGTTTGCTTCAAGCTGTGGGGACTAGGTAGTTCCTTTTCATGTACCTCTCATCCTTCTGCTGGGACAATAGCACCACCTGGGGTATGTTCTTCTCATAGGAATGGCAGAGACATGAGAGAGTAAGTGGAAACACAGGAGGACATGAACGTCTTGGCTTAGAAATTACACACTTCTACATACATGCCATTGGCTAAAAAAGTTCCAGAAACCACCCATCAAGGGATGCAGAAGTCCACTCTGACCTATTGGAGGCCATGCAAAGAAATGGATGCAGAAACAAGGCTGGAATTAGGGTTAATAAGTTAATTTATGACACAGCAATACTCCTCATTCTTGTGCTCATAGCTGATATCATTGAGCTGTTGAATCACTCTTTCCCACTGGGCTAAGTTTGGTATTGTTCCGTGAAGCTATACCAAATTGATTCACTAATTGAGTAATCTTTCCCCTTCCTTGTTTAGTGTTGACTTTTTTATGTTTAATTCTTTCTTTCTCCTTTATATTAATTAAACATTAAAACTGGGTCTAGATTAGGTGACTGGTATAACACATTAATTACTCAACGTATATTTTATAGTTCATTTTTGCCTCCCATTAGGACAAGATTGTAGAGAAGAAGGACACTTCCCTACCTTCTTAATGTTATGTGTGGCCACTGATTTATGTTACTAGTAAAATATGAGCAGAAGTGACCCATCTTCCAAGATGACTCCTTTAATTTTGAGGCTCTTGAGCACTTTCACCCTTGCTATGTGGTCATGCAAACAAATACTGAGATAGAGGTGTGATGCTGAGCCATTATGCAGAAGACACATTCCCCTCAAGCAGCAGTTAGACCCACCCCAACTTGCTTAAGTAAGAAAGAAAACATGTTAAGCTGCTGAGATTTGGGGATTTTTCTGTTACCTCAGAATTTAACCTATCATGAAAAACTGTGTTTTTGCCTGGCCAGTATGGGTCAGTGGGTTAGAGCATCAGCCATGCACTGAAGGGTCTCAGGTTCAATTCCAGTCAAGGACACCTTGGATTGCAGGTTCAATTCCCGGCCCCTGTTGGGGCTTGTGCAGGAGGCAACCAATCAATGTGCCTCTCTCACATCAATATGTGTTTTTTTCCCTCTTTCTCTCTTTCCCTTCCTCCCTCCCTTCCACTCTCTCTAAAAATCAATAGAAAAAAATACCTTCAGCCTGACCGGTTTGGCTCAGTGGATGGAGCGTCGGCCTGCGGACTGAAGGGTCCCGGGTTCGATTCCGGTCAAGGGCATGTACCTCGGTTGCGGGCACATCCCCAGTGGGGAGTGTGCAGGAGGCAGCTGATCGATGTTTCTCTCTCATCGATGTTTCTGGCTCTCTATCCCCCTCCCTTCCTCTCTGTAAAAAAAATCAATAAAATATATTTAAAAAAAAAATACCTTCAGGTGAGGATTAACCCCCTCTCTCAAAAAAACTCCTGTGTTTTCTCAAAACTGGAGCTGAAGAAATGTATGAGGGAATGCAATTTCCTAGAGCCAATTCAATATCTTAAATGAACAAGAATAGTATAGTCCTATAGATATAAAAAAGAAAGACTTCAGTAGGTAAATGAGTGTTTTTCAATATTTCTTAGTTCTTTTTCTTATCACTGATTGCAATTCAAATTGACTGCCTTTGGGAGAGCTTTCATGCTGGTCGCCCTGCTGGTCAAGTAGTAGAAAATCAAAGCAAGTGAGAAGTGTCTTTTAAATGTCAGGCAAAGGAGCATCCTTAGCAAATTCTCTCTTTCTGCTGACATGCACACCTGACTGAGCTGAGGTTTGAATATGGAAGAATTGATTGGGAAGGTATCTTTGAAGAAGTCTATTCAGCCTTTGTTTTATATCAGGTTAATTTTGGAAAGAAATTTAAGATTCAGCTCTTACAACTCTCTGCATTGATTTATCCCTTGACTGCCCTGCAGCATTGATTTTTGACACTTATTTTGGTATCTTATGAAGTATAAAGTTGTAACTTTGATATACTTTTGGGTATGACAGACAGTGATTTTCTGGCACTGGCAGAGAAATGTTCTAATTCATAAAATATTTAGGAACATTCTTAAGAATGCTCAGGAACATTCATTCTTTGATTCATAGAGGACCCACCAGCTGCTTGAAAAATAACTTGAATACTACATATAATCAGGATTCAGATATACAGAAACAGATTGATAGGCTGATGGACCTGGAGGTGAAGATAGACCTGAAAGATTCATGATGAAGAGTTACCCTCATGAGGAAGTAGTCTGGCAGGTTAGGCCAGAATGAACAGGTAGGGATGGACTCTGGGGTGGTAAAAGTTCTGAGTATAGGATAAAGCTGTGCTTTCGTACTCCCAAACCCAGAAAGTCAGCAATGCTCATGGGCTTTCAGAAGAAAATGATTGAGATAAAAAACAAAAGGCTATTTAACTGTGGGCACAGTTCTTCTGACATTAACTGCTGTCCCCCAGAGACCAAAAGGTATATGAGAATCACTTCCTTATTTCCCAAGATAGAAAAAAAAAATCACCAAAAACATGGAGATCAGCAACAGCATAGGTATAGAACAAGGAACTATACCAATTGATGGACAGCAAGAACTGAGAACTCTAAAACAAAGTGGCTGCAAAACCCCTGGTGGAAACTCTGATCATATATGAGGCACAGCCCTCCAGGCAGGACTCCTAAAGGGAAAGAGACTATACTTAAAAGCCATAGCAATGGTAAGGTTGAGGTAAGTAGGATATATTGAAACTATCTCTGGAAGATAATTAAATGTACAATATATATATCTTCATTTTATGTAAAATATACATTTTAAATTTTAGTCCAAGATTAACCTGACATAATACAAAGGCTGAAATAGACAAGTTCTCCAAAGATAATTTCCAAAGCAATACCTCCCTATCAAATCTCAGCTCAGTCAGGTGTGGAGACAAGGGAAACTTGCTAAGAATGCCCCTTTGCCTGACATTTCAAAGCCACCTCTTTCCTCACTTGCTTTTATTTTCTCCCACTTGGCCAGAAAGAGTGATCAGCATGAGAACTTTTCCAAAGTCCATCAATAAAGCATCCTTCAGAGATAGTTTCAGCTTTATTGAAATTTAAATATTTAGAATCAGGTGTCTTGAACACAAACTAGAATTCTTCTTCTTTTCTTTTTTTTTTTTTACTTTTATGTGAACGTTTTAGTAAAATATACAGACATACATACATAAAAGAGGACTGATCATAAATGTAGAACTCAAAGAATTTCCACAAAATGAACACATCTGTGATACCAGAATCCAGATGGAAAAAAAAAAAAATTAGAACATTATAAACATCCCAGAAGCCTCCTCAGTCCTCCTTCTAGTCAATATATCCTCAAGATTAATATGACAAAAACGACAAAAATGTCAGCAATAAATACATATCTATCAACAATTGATTCTAAAAATCAAAATAAATGAACAAGGGATCTAATGAACAAAATAAACTGATGAATAAAATAGAACCCAAGGAATGGAAACATGGGTCAGACTGATGAATCTCAGAGGGAAGGAGGGCAGGGGCAGGGATAGATTAACCAAGGAACTTATATACATATTAGAGGCCCAGTACATGAAATTTGTTGGTAAGGGGTGTGTCCCTCAGCCCAGAACTGCACCCTCTCCAATCTGGGGCCCTTCAAGGGATGTCCAACTGCCCGTTTAGGCCAGATCCTGGTGGGCAGTCAGACATCCCTCTCACAATCCAGGACTGCTGGCTCCCAAACAACTCACCTGCCTGCCTGCCTGATTGCCCCTAACCACTTCTCCCTGCCAGCCTGATCAACCCCTAACCACTCCCCTGCCAGCCCAATTGCCCCCAGCTGCCCTCTCCTTCAGACCTGGTCCCCCCCGACTGCCCTCCCCTGCAAGCCTGGTCCCCCCCAACTGCTCTCCCCTGCAGGCCTGGTCCCTTCCAATGCCCTCCCTGCTGGCCTGATCACCCACAACTGCCCTCCTCTGCCAGCCCAGTCACCCCTAACTGCTCTCCCTTGCAGGCCTGGTCCCTCACAACTGCCCTCCCCTGCTGGCCATCTTGTGGTGGCCACATGGGGGCGGCCAGCTTGTGTGTTGGAGTGATGGTCAATTTGCATATTACCTCTTTATTATATAGGCTATGCATTACCTATGGACACAGACAGTAGGGTGGTGAAGGCCTGGGGTGGGATGGGAACTGGGTGGAGGGGGGAAATGGGGAGAAAAGGGGAAATCTGTAATACTCTCAACAAGAAAGGTTTAAAAAAAGATTAATATGACTTAGTTTTGCCTGATTTTGAGCTTTATATATATGGAATCATACAGTAGACTTTTTTATTCTTAATCTGGCTTCTTTTACTCAATATTATATGTGTGAAATTTATTCCTGTTATAGTTTGTTAATTTCTTATTGCCCTATAGTGATAGTGATCCATAGCATAAAAACAGCACACTTTATTTATTCATTCTACTGATGAAGGATTTTTTTCCAACTTGGATCTACTAGGAATAGTGCTGCTGTGAGCATTTTAACATATGTGTTTGATGAACATTTGTACGAATTTCCATTCTTTGTTGCTCCTTTGAAGGTATAATCTTTTTTCTATAGTTTTTTTTTTTAGAAATTTCCCTTAGTCTTTGATTTTCAAAAGTTTTATCACAGTGTGCCTACCTATGACTTACTGTGTAATTATCTTACTTCAGGTTTGTAGAGCTCCCCAAAATGTTTATTAATCCTTTCTATTAACTTTTTTCAATTCTAAACCATGTGTTTTTTCCCCCTGATATTTCTTTTACTATATTCTTTTTCTTCTCCAATTTGACATAGTTAAGACCTTTTTACTAAGTCCTTCATGCTTATGCTCCCTTTAATCTTCCAGTCTTGGTTCCTCCCTGTATTTCAGTCAGTGTATTTTCTTTTCACCTGTCCTGCTTTTTCCTGTGTTCAATCTTCCAGTAAACTCAACCAAAGATTTCTTAATTTTTGATATTATACTATTAAGTTACAGAATTAACTTTTGATTGTTTGTTATATAGACATCTCAATTCTGTGATTCTATTCTAGCTTTTTACCTATTTCTTCTATCTCTCCTCTATTTTAACCAAGATAATAATCATTGTTATTTTAAAGTGCATGTCTGCTAACTCTAACAGATGGATTACCTTCTGAAGTTGCATCCTTTGGTAACCAGTTAATTGGTGCCCAATGGTACTGTTTAAATGACACCCATTGTGAAAAAACAATTTCAGAGGCACCAGATGAGGTTATTATCTTCCATGAGAGAAGCATCACAATTGCCTCTGTTTAGCAAATAAAGACAGGGGACTTGGCACCTCAATCTCCCATGTCTATGTTGAGTTGATTTTGGATAAAGTCAGGATACCTCTGGTTTGTTCTTTATATTTGATCCTAGACTTCCCAATTTTTCCATTGAATAATTTTTCTAATTGTTAACTGGGATACCTGTCTTTGGAGGATATTTTTGTCCTTTGCAATAAGTAAGTGAAGAAAACTCTGTGACATTAGTTATTAGCTTCCTTCTTCAGGCCACTACAGAATTCAGCAAATGTCCTAAAGGAGAAAACCCCATCTTCAATTTTGTCTTATTCGCCACCCTACATGACCATCAGAGTCTCTGCTGGTTTTTCTGAATCTCAGTCCTTTGCTGGGAACAAGAATAAATACTCAATCCTTCCCTATCTTCATTAAAAAATGAAGAAGAAGAAGAAGAAGAAGAAGAAGAAGAAGAAGAAGAAGAAGAAGAAGAAGAAGAAGAAGAAGAAGAAGAAAATACAGCTGTGCATCAACAATGCACCACTCCTTCCAAGACTTTCAACTGAAAATATTGTGTTCACTGGAACCACTTCATCTGCCATTTTTCTCCTTCTTCTTCTTCTTCTTCTTCTCCTTCTTCTTCTTCTTCTTCTTCTTCTTCTTCTTCTTCTTCTTCTTCTTCTTCTTCTTCTTCTTCTTCTTCTTGTTTGCTTCAGCATCACAATACTGTGGAACAGTCTGCTTTACTTTTCAGAGGTTTTGGGCTTAGACATTTTGCCTCTTTCTTGTGCAGTCTTAGACTTTAACACATGTCTTTGGAGGAAACAGGCTGTATGTTTGAGGTTACTCAACTCTGTCATCTTTTTCTTCCAGCTCTGAACAACCACTGCACAACCCACTGGTTTTACTTTCCCCATAGTGGCGCTCCAAATTGACAAATGTTCCCCAAAAGAATGGTTGCAGATGTAGGAGAGGAACACTTTTTGATTTTTCCTCCTAGGTTCTTTGGCTGGCCTAATAATTAAATTGACATAATACAGATGAGCAGAAGAAAAAATTTTAATTTCTCATGTATGGCAGCTCATAGAAATATCTCTCAAAGAAGTGACCAGAACAGACAAAGAAACACTACATTTGAGAAGAGTTGACAAGACAAAGTAGTTTGGATTTGGGATAGTAAATTAGGGAAGAAATAACAACGTTTATTTATACAGTTTTTCCTGCCCTGCATTCCCAATCACTGGTGTTAAGGATGTCTCTCTCTCCTAGTACAGGGAGGGTATCTGTCACATGGGAAATTTATTTCCTGCTTTCAGGAGGGCAAAGAGAGTCAGTGTGTCCTTCTTGTATGGGCTATTTCTTAAGTAATTTTAATACACAATAATCAATATATCAAAGTGTCATTTTAGAACAGCTCTAAACTCCATGAAAGAAAACCATTTCACTTCTCCATGACCCTCCAATGTCCAATTTATTAGTTGTTTGTCTTTGTTGCACCTGCAGCAATCTGATTCTTTTAATAAATTTGCTGGTATTTTATCGGCCTTTTGTGGTTGTTTTTACTTTCCTTTTTTAATTTTTATTTTTTATTGTGATGAAAAACATACAATTTTCCATCTTTTTTAAAAATTATAGTTCATATTCTGTATTAGTTTCATTAGTTCATATTATTCTGTATTAGTTTCAGGTGTACAACATAGTGGTTAGACAATCATATACTTTACAGAGTGGTCCCCTGATATTTCAAGTACCCCCCTGGCCTGTACATAGCTATTACAATATTATTATTATTATTGTTATTATTTTAATTCTTTAATGATTAAAGTATTACATATGTCTCCTTTCCCCTGCATCGACCTCTCCCCAGCCACTCCCACCCCCAGCACATGTCCTCATCCTGCTAGTGTCTGTGTCCATTGGTAATGCTTATATGCACGCATACAAAGTCCTTTGGTTGATCTCTTACCCCCACCCCTATTCCCCTGCCCCTCCCTGGCCTTCCCTCTGAAGTTTGACAGTCAGTTGATGCTTCTCTGTCTCTGGATCTATTTTTGTTCATCAGTCTATGTTGTTCACTATATTCTACAAATGAGTAAGATCATGTGGTATTTATCTTTCTCCGACTGGCTTATTTCGCTTAGCCTAATGCTCTCCAGGTCCATCCTGTGTTTGTTCTTTGTGAGAGCATTAATATGGCATGAAATACTCAATCCTTTTTTTTTTTGTTTAGATTTTCTAGATTTGATTTCTCTCTAAACAGTGGGTTTTCAGAGCATGGAGATTAGTATAAATACAGCATGTTTAGCCACATGACTGTAAATTATTATTTATACAATTAATTTTAGAAATAAAAATAATACTAATAAGCTCTCCATATGATCCTGAAAATGTATAAATATATTAACACATTTTTTTTGCTTTTTCTCATTATTTGTGGTAAAATTCTAACGCCTTATACAATACTCTGTATGTATTATGACATGTTGATGCCATGTCTGTACTATTTTGAGCACAAATAAACCTTGTTATGCTGTAATATGGATTGAGGTCATTAAGATGAGAAAACAATTATTTTTGCAGTTTCCTAAATGTTGTTTTGCATACTTTCTTATTTAGGCATTTTGAACTTGTTCAGTTTCTGCCTGTTCTCAAGCTTTGATACTTTTCATTACCCTCAGTTTTCTGCCTAGTAACAAAGTTTATTAGTCAAGCTGATAGCTGTGAATTGTGGTTCATTAATTGAAACTTCAGATTCATTGATTTTAATAAAAATCCCCACAGTCACATCTTATATCACTTTCAGATGTAGTTGATTTCTTCTAATAAATTTTTGTCGTTTCATTTTCTTTGTACAAAAATAATTAATAGAAATTAAATAACCAAATGGTTGAGTTTGCACTATAATTAAGCTAAGAAACTGAAAATCCTGATATTCTTTTCAGGTAATATTTTATTTTATTTTATTTTATTTTTAATATTTTTATTGATTTTTTACAGAGAGGAAGAGAGAGGGATAGAGAGTTAGAAACATCAATGAGAGAGAAACATCGATCAGCTGCCTCCTGCACACCACCTACTGGGGATGTGCCCGCAACCAAAGTACATGCCCTTGACCGGAATCAAACCCAGGACCCTTCAGTTTGTAGGCCGACGCTCTATCCACTGAGCCAAACTGGTCAGGGCTCAGGTAATATTTTAAAATGCTGTTCTTGATACCAGCATTAAATACTTGAAAAAAATTATGATTTTTTCTTTGAGATTAAGCAGTAAAAAATGTAAGGGAGAGCCAATTATTTAATTTTATGAAGACTTTAATGTGCCAATATTTCCTATGGTAATTCACTTTTTGGTATTATCATGAAGTGTTTTGCTTTAAGATGGCATCACATAATTTTGAGCTAATTTTAATCTCTTTTGGTTATTACAATAATTTAAATAAAAATTCCAAATACACAAGAAAAATGTTTTGCATATAACACAAATAATCTAATACATGTGTATACATAAACATACATAAACAACTATAAATACATAAACATGACAAATAAAATATAGTGTTTCTACTTTAATCCCTGAAGGTAGAAAGTATAATTTTCAATTGTCCAATCTCTTGTCACTTCTTTGAAAAAAGAGATCTTTAATTGTGTGGTCAGTTTTCAACACTGAGTGAAAGTTTACTTGATTGCTACAGTGCTTGGACTCTTGTATAGTAAATTAGGTTCTACAAAGCTCTCATGTATTTATTGGAGTTTAACAAAACTGCATGATTTTGTACTACTTGGGTCCCAGCAGGAATCAACCCCGGGGAGAAGAGATCACAGCTGGGAGCAATTAAGACTGATTAGTTTGTGGCTGAGAAAATCAAAATGGAAAGAAAGTTTTCTTGGGGGAATTAGGAGCTGTGTTCCCAAGCATTTCTGAATTGAGTGCAATTCTCAGAGGAACTTAGGGGCTAAGGAAAAATGTGAATTTCAAATATTTGAACGTTTTCTCAGATTATTTAATGTCTGCATAGCTATTATATGTGACTCTATTGGATAGTTGCAAGAAAAAGTTCAAGTAAATTGACCAATTTTTCTTCTTACATATTTCCCAGTTTTCCCCTATATCCAAAGTTTTCCCTAATATTTTAATTTGAATTTATAGATAGAATATAGATGGTTTCATAAATTCTTACTATTTATTTTACAGAGATTTGGATAGCTGTGGTTTCTCAGAAACTGGCAAAGCACGTAAATACTAGGTCTTTGAAAAAAGTGCACTAATATTGTGTATGTGATTGGTCTGAATTATCCTTTAGAAACTGTAAAATAGTACAGTTGAAATTTTAAGCACTGAGTATGCAGAAACTTTACACTTAATTCTTGAAACTGCCATCCTGGATAAAGAATTGGTTTCTGAAGAGCTAGATAAGAATGTGCTTAATAAAGCAAAATAAATTAAATAAGCTGACAATAGGAAGCATAGTTTATAACAGTTTCTTTTGCTTCATAATTGTAATTATAGATATGAATTAGAAACATATTTCTTTTGTTTAGAATAGGCTAAATTGGGTCTCTTACAAATTACTGATATAAATTAAACAGAAAGTTGTTTTTCTAAAATTTTTTAGTAAAAAATTAGATTCATTTATTCTTATTCTGTTAGTTGGCATTAACTTTTTTATGTGGATACTTTTATTAGTTTATTGAACCTTCTATAGCAGAAATATTATGACTTAATATTAGAATGTTATAAATAATAATTCAATTTTTCTTTAACAGGTAGAACAGATTATGTCTATATGTAATAATCTATTTAACGTGATATTCACCTGTATCCAGATTTTCACAATAATTCTTTATTATTTTCCTCTAACCTTTTAAAACTTCCTTCCTTATTCCTTCCTTCCTTCCTTCCTTCCTTCCTTCCTTCCTTCCTTCCTTCCTTCCTTCCTCTCTTTCTTTCTTTCTTCCTTCTTTTCTTTCTTTCTTTCTCCTCTTTTATTGTTTGTCCTGCTGAAAATACCTATACAAGGAACAATGAGAAGGTCAACTTTTAAAAATATTCCAAATAATCATTTGAAAGACTGATGGTTCAAAGAACATAAACAATATAAGAGCGGAGATACATAATTATTAACTACCAAAGATGTGCCTTGGTGGGATCAAAAGTTATGGAACCAAAAGCTGCCTTGGGTTTTATTTCCAGATACACCAGTATATCTCTGAGTGACCTCAGTTAGTTTCTTTCTTTCTTTTTTTTTTTTAAATATATTTTATTGATTTTTTTTACAGAGAGGAAGGGAGAGAGATAGAGAGTTAGAAACATCGATAAGAGAGAAACATCGATCAGCTGCCTCCTGCACATCTCCCACTGGGGATGTGCCCGCAACCCAGACACATGCCCCTGACCAGAATCGAACCTGGGACCCTTCAGTCCGCAGGCCGACGCTCCATCCACTGAGCCAAACTGGCTTCGGCTCAGTTAGTTTCTTAATTCATTTTATTATTTCGACCACTTTAGAGAGGGATTTTACTAATTTTGGATGCCAAATGATTGGACAACCCTAACATTCAACATTTGAAAAATATATTGAAATATATTAAGGATAATATACTTCATTTATAGTTCTGGACAGATATTGACTAAATTATGGAAAGTGGTGGTTCAAAATTTAGCAATCACTGACTAGAAATTATATGGAAGAGAACAAGTTACTGGATATTGCCAAATTTATTTTCTGTTTCCTAATCCAGTAGTACTCAACCTTTTATCTTTTAAGTCCTATTCATTCTTCTTTAAAAGAGCCCAAGTTTCAACATAAAAGATACAAAATCTCACTTTTTTTTCCACATTGGAAATACATATATTTGCATTAATTATAATGCCATTCACAGATTTAGAAACGTAAGTCACTGCATTAATGTTAGGGATATATAATTTTGTCATTAGAGATTTTATATCCAACTAGAGGCCCAGTGCACAAAAATATGTGCATCAGGGGGGTTCCTCAGCCCAGCCTGTGCCCTCTCGCAGTCTGGGACCCCTTGGGTGATGTCCACCTGCTGGTTTAGGCCCGCTCTCCAGGGGATCGGGCCTAAGCTGGCAGTCAGACATCCCTCTGGCAGCCCAGAAGCCCTCTGGGGATGACCACTTGCCAGCAGGGTACAGTGGACATCCTTAGCACTGCTGAGGAGGCAGGAGAGGCTCCGGCCACCACCGCTGTGCTGGCAGCCATTAGGCTGGCTTGTGGCTGAGCAGAGCTCCCCCTGTGGGAGTGCACCTACCACCAGGGACCAGCTCCTGCATTGAGCATCTGCCCCTGGTGGTCAGTGTGTGTCATAGTGACCAGTCATTCCCAGTCGTTCTGCTGTTAGGATCAATTTGCATATTACACTTTTATTATATAGGATAATTGAAACTTTGTAGCCTTGAGCAGAGCCGAGGGCCAGCCAGGACAGGTGGGAAACTTGGCTTCCTCTATTGCTAGGGGCAACCCAAGCCTCCTGCTTGCTCCAGCTCCGTGGCTGCCATCATCTTAGTTGGGTTAATTTGCATACCTGCTCCTGATTGGCTTGTGGGACTGGCTTGAGTGTAGTGGAGGGATGGTTAATTTGCATATTTCTCTTTTATTATATAGGATAATACTGTATTTCTTGAACAAGGCAAATCACATTCTTGTCTTCAGTAGGCTAACAGAGCTGCTACCGACGCTGGCATGACACAGTTAAAAATGGCCAGCAAATTGGGGTGAAGTGGTGTGTAATCCTGCAAAGAACCAAATAAATCATTAGAAAGAAAACCCAGGAAATGAGTTAAACACCAGCCTCAATTTCCAAGTTTATCCTCCTATACTCTTCGTAGCAGATCAGATCAGCAACATATTTATACTTGCAACTGGATATGGGCCTTGAGTTAGAAAAACAATCCTTGGAATATTTAGAAAATCACTTAGTGCCACCTATGGACTTGAACCTGGGACATATATATTTTGGGAGGGTAAAAGAGCCTAAGTGTTTTAAGGAACATTTTTCAGATCTTTCACTTTCACATCAACTCTTTCCTAAAATTAGTCTGTGACTGCTTTAACAAGAATTCTTCCATTTTATCAAAGTAAGTCATCCTTTCTCATCCCAAATTTTGTTAGGAGCCTTAAACCCTTTTAGATACCTTTGTGTCAGCTTTAACAACCAAGAAGGCACAAAACACCTGTAGGGGTTTCCATCTTTCTCTCCTTGTTCATATTTTCTTAAGCATTCAGCATGGCATTAGAAAGCAGGGTTGTTTGGTCTGTATGGAATCTTCAAAATTCTTTGGTTTTCATGAGATCTTCAGAATGAGGTTTGGTAGAGTTGCTCTGAAGGGTTAACAAACAAATTTTTCAAAGGTTTTTTTTTTTTTTTTATTCTTTCCTATTATGAAAAATGTACTACTTTTGAAGGAGTATCTCATTAAAGCACAGCCACATAAATATCAGTAAAACATAGCAAGCAATAAAATGTTGGAGACTATTATGCTAAGTGAAATAAGCCAGTCAGCCCTGGCCTGTGTTGGCTGGAGAATCATCCCATACACTAAGAGTGGTGAGTTCCATTCCTGGTCTGGGCACATGCAAGAGGCAACTAGTCCATGTTTCTCCTTCACATCAGTATTTGTCTCTCTCTTTCTCACTGTCTCTCTCTCTCCCGCCCTTCCTCTCTCTGAAAATCAATAAATGATAATCCAGTCAGTGAAAGACAAATATATAATCTCACTTACATGAATGTAATTCATCAGAGAAGGAGAAAGAACTGGTGTGTTTGATTCACTCTTCCCTTTAATTGGAGGTTAAGGGGAGGACTTCCTACCTGTAGATAAAGTACCTTCTAGTCTGCTTTGTCCTATGAGTAGCGGACTCATCTTTGCTTCTGGCCATGCCTTGGGGTTCGGAAGTGTGGTAGGTAAATTTACATGAGTATTAGAAGCCACCAGCACACCTGCCTCCTGTTCTCCAAGCTAGCTTCTAGTAGTAGGGGATCCAGCATGTGAGTCCCCATCAGTCTGACCCCTGTGTCCGTCTTATCAGATCTTAGAAAGGAAGGAGAAGAATGCTATATATACATCCACTGCCCCACATTTATATAATGTTAATAGAATTATCAGTGGGTTACCACAATCTTCCAACCGTCAGTCCCTATCATAACACATACCCTGAGCACATTAACCCAGATGCTGGAACTCAGAGTGCTACTACGGCACCATGAACTTTCTGTAATTAGTTCAGTGAGTGTGTACTAAAAACCAGTGCCACCTGCTTCTCACAGCACACCCGTTGTTTCTAAGGTCTTCCTCCACCTTTGAGTGTGACAGGTCAGCGTTGCATAGCAAGCCGTCTCTGTCCCGGTAACCCAATGTCAGGCTCTCTAATTGTGTCCTAGGCTGATCCACACTAACTCCTGCACCGCAATTTGTACTCTGCACACAGTATAAATGAAACCTCCACTGTTAGGTGGAGACAAGCTTTTTCTTTAAAGCAGGGAACCACTTTTTTTTTTTAAGCAAGAAAGTCTTTATTTTGTGGGATAATGGAAGTGTCAAAACATAGAACATTATCAGATCTTTTTTGTCAGTGACTTCAAAAGCTAGACACACTACCACATACATCCTGAGGTTGGAAATTCTCCTTTTAAAATAGTATTGACGGCATTCTGAGAAGACAGAGGTGTCCTAGCCTCTGGGAAAAAAAAAAAATGAACTAGGCATTTTACTCCTTTTATCTTATCTTAGAGCCTTTCCAGCACTCTCCTGAGTTCTTAGCATTCCTGTTCTTTCTCTGATATAATCCCACAGAATGTTTGTAACTAGGTGACTAATCTAATAAATGACATAGCTGAAGCAACAGTAAGTATTATTTAAATTCCCCACCTTGTTCCAAGTGATCAACTATCATTTAATAAGTAGCATCACCTCTTTCTACTCTTTAACATTTGTTTTTTAAAAGGATTTCCAATGGTTTTGCCAAAATTACACTGGGTGGGTTCAGGCACTAGAGCAGCGTTTGTGCGGATGCTGAGGGGTTCTCAGAGCCCCTCAGATGACACTGCACCAACAACTGCTTGGTAAATTCCAGCCACTGGAAACAGTGTTCTGAACTTTTTATTTTCTTAGAATTTGCATATATATCAAATGGGACTATATTTTGTGTTATATTATCTGAGAAGGGCTCTATGCATTGCTTTATTTTGGAGGGGCATTTAATTCAACAAATGTTTATTTAGCACCTAGGATGCACTGGGTATGATAATCATCATAATAAAAACATATATAGTATAACTCTTTGCCAGGCATTCTAAGTATTTTTGGGCATTGATTCATTTTAATCCTCTCAGTAATGCCATGAGGTAACTCCTATAATTAACATTCCTTTTCTGTAGATGTTGAAACAGGCTCAGAGTGATGATGTCACCTACCCAAGGTCGTCCAGCTGGTGAGTGGTCGATTGGGTTGGAATGCTCACATTAGGTAAGCTGAAGTCTCTGCTGCAGGGGTTAATGTTGGAGGAGACTAATAAAGATTCCATTTCAAAGATAATTTTGTGTCTGCAAAACAACAAATATATGAACTAAATTTCTGCAGAATGGATCTAATTATGAGATGATTATTTTTCAAGTGGTATTATTTCATTCATATTTATAGTTATTTTTCTCCCAAAGTTAATTATGCCTCCCATAAAATCTTCTGAAAATTAATGTTAATTTTGCATGGAGGTAGAAACAAATTTTACAGAAATAGAATATGTAGGTTTATCACAGGACAGTATAACATCTCTGCATTTTAATTTGTAAACGATTAAAAATCTCTATTAATAGTGGCCTCTTTTCTCTTGAAAAGGGAGCTTTAAATGAAAATTTAAACCCGTATTTAGAATATGTTGAAAGGGCAAGGACTACGCTCTCCACCTTGCCCCATGGTAAGGGCTATGCCCTCCATCTTACCTTGGCCATGTGCTCAGCAAGGCTTCTTCCCGGAAGCCAAGCCTCTGCTAGCCACACCCAGGACTTCTTTAAACTAACCAATGACAATCAAGGGAAGTCGCCATAGATATGACCACATCCTGTGTAACAAAACCCCGATTGCGCCTGGCCAATTGGCAGGGCCCACAGTCCTTTCTCCTCCCCTTACCCCAACCCCCTATAAAACCTCTCTCCACACAGAGTTTTCTCTCTCGGCCACTTGGCTTGCCATTGTGTCGGTGAGTGTGGTGGACGGGGAGCTCAAGCTAGCTTGAAATGAAGGACTCTTTGCTTTTGCATTGGACTCGCTGGCTCCCTGGTGGGCCCTTGGGAATCTTGAAATCTGGGCACAACATATGTATGCTATTTAAACTGATCAAAAAGCACAAGCAAAATTTATACTTTTTAAATGTCTTTGTAAAATATTTTTTAACCTTATCATTAAGATTTGTTTGTAAAGAGACCATCACATATTACATATTCTTACTTTTAACTTATAGCCACTGATATGCATGTAAACTCTGTAGAATGGCTTTTATAAAGATGTCAAATCTAGCTGGGTCTAAACCAAACCCAAACCAGAGCCACACACAATATTCACTGCAATAGATACCAAGGTGCAGGGAGAACTCTGTTATAGATTTTATGTTTGCCTATTAGGTTTTGAAAAATGTAGCAATGATGTACCATGGAAATAAATGAGGTACATGGATATTGCAGACTACCTTTTTGAAAAATTTATTTATATCAGTACTATATTCTGTAGGTATAGAAATAATATAATTGTTCTTTCAGTTAATCCATTCTACATTGGCAAATTGCTTAGACATTAAAGGAGGAAATCATCTTTTGGCTATAAATAAAAAGAAAAGATTACGGAAGAAAAAAGCTATTTCAATATTTTGTGTTTCTTTTGTTGACTTGCATATAGGTCTTACATTTTGGTTATAAAACATGATATTTTTAAATGTTAAACATTCTCCTCCAAGTATTGGTTTGTTGGTGACACATGGCTCCCTTCCTGGATGGGGGACTGTTGACATTGCCAGCCTTCTGGGAGGAAAGAAAGGGTGGCTCACACCCCTCCCTACTCCACCTGGAAGCCAGGCTCATAATGAGGAAGGTAAACTTTTAATGGTTTTATAAATAGTTAACCTGAGTCATCTTTGATAATTAAATTAAGCAAATCCCTTCTTTCTGATAATTGCATCAACTGAAAAAAAATCAGAAGCTGGTGAAAGATTAAATTTGCACCTCAGAAAATCTGGAGGAATATTAAGTAATTTAAAAAGTACAACAGCTGGTATCAGCAGTGGAAATGCATTTAACTAGAGCCTTGGAGACCGGGATCTAAGTCCCTGCCCTGCCACTAACCAGATGACTGGTTTTGGTGACCACTTAAATTACTGGGACTTGAGTGCCTCATTACGCAAAGTAAAGACTAAGATAAGAAAATGATGAATTGTGTCTTTTTTTTTTTTTTTTTTTTTTTTTTTTTGGTCTCATCTCCATTCTTTACTTCTCCATCCGTTACTCTTTTACAAAGATGCCTGTTCTCCCCTCGAGAGGTTAAAGAGACGCCAGGTCTGGAGGCCCCTGGAGTATGGAAAAATGGGATCTCTCCAAGTGGAGCTAGTTCATTGAGCACATACTACACTCTTCCCAGTCCTGGTGTGCTAAGAAAAGCCAGGAGAATGCTTTCTTCTTGCCCTTCACAGTGCCACACCCATACGAAATGGATAACGTGATCTCAAGCTTTTAGAATTTAGTATCTCAACATTAAAAAGATGTCAGAAAAGTCAATCCAGTATTCTTTTGAGCATTGCCTTTTAGAAAATTCTGTCTAATTTTCCTTATCTGTCTAAAATTATTCTGACTAAAATTAATTCTCTTAGCTTACTATTGATCAAAATCAAGTTTACCTGACATGAAATTCTTTCAGACATATGTCTATTTGCCTGTAATGGTTATAAAGGAATTTTCAGTTTATTCTGTCATTTTATATCTTTAAAAATTCATTTTCTGATACATGCCATGCAGATCCTGACTTAGATGGGGTAGCCCTGAAACAAACCCTAAGATGAGGATTTAGGTGAAAGTGATTAATTATGAAATGTATTCAGAAAAAGCACTTCGATGAGTAGGGAAGGGAATGGTGGGGAGGACAGAATACAGGGGAGAAAAAGGAGGGAGGAATTAAAAAGCAAGCTTGTGCCCGGCCAGGGTTGCTTAGTGGTTGAGCATTGACCTGTGAACCAGGAGGTCACGGTTGGATTTCTGGTCAAGGGCACATGCTTGGGTTGCAGGCTCGGTCCCCAGTGCGGGGCATGCAGGAAGCAGCTAATCAATGATGCTCTCTCATCACTGATGTTTCTATCTTTCTCTCCCTCTCCCTTTCTCTCTGAAATCAACAAAAAAATATTTTTGAAAAAAGCAAGCTTGTGATAGTAAGTAAATCCTATGGAAAGTAGCTGGGGCTCAATCCAGCAGGGTATGTAACACCTCCTCTCCATCAAGGATGACAGTTGAAGTAGTTACACACCCACACCACCAGTCATTGATTAGTTGCTGCTGTCTAGGGTGGGGTCACAAGATTCTAGGCACTTGATTTTTTTTTTCCTGTGAATGGACAAAGGGTTCTAGCCACTGAAAGGTAGTCCTCCAACAGAGAGCAGGTGCTGGCTTAGGCGATGAAAATGAAAGAAACCAGTAAAGAGATGTGGACATAGGGGTCGAATGCTGACAAGGTCTGTTGCAGGACCTTATGTGATTATTCCAGGAGCAACCATAAACTGATGAAATATTATTTTATGAAGTTCTTTTCTATAAAGAACAGAGGGGTAGATCCTGCTAAACCACTTTACAGATAAGTGTTTGTATTAGTGAAGGTCCCGCAGAAAACACTGCCCTGAGTAATTAGAGGAGTTTAATAAAGGGACTATTCACAAAAGTGAGGGCAGACAGTAGGGGGCTCGGGGGGGGGGGGGCGGGGGGCGGGGGAGGGACTGCAATACAGGTGGTGGGGTATATGTCCATCTCTTGAAGGAGTGAAGAAGAGGAGCATAGAAATGCTATGGGAAGAGAAGCCGTGTCCTGCCTTAGGTGGTGGGAAGGTCTGCCCACAGAACCAGAACTCTGGCCTCACTCTCCACCCTCCTTTCCGGCTAGTGCTCCATCAGCTTAACAAGAAGCCAGAGGACTCTGGAGGCCATCGCTTTGGTTCCTATTGGAATTCACAGAGCCTTGCAAGGTCCAGACAGGGGCAGAGGAGACACAAGGGGCAAACAGAAGATCTGCACAGGGTGAAAGATGGATTGTTCAATTCATTCAAAGCAAGTTCAATTGCCTAAGCCCACATTGCAAGGCAATCCTATCATTTTTTACTCCAGGAAGATAATCTAAAAAGTTTCTTCAGGATCTTTGAGATAAAAATCTATTCATCATACTTGAACTTCCTTTTTTTACCCCATTACCAGACTGTCCTATTTACCTTCCTAGAGATACTGAAGGAGAAATAACCTAATCCTCAGGCCTTCACTTACAGAACATGGAGATGAGGCCTTTTCTCAGTGCCTCAAGCTTTTGAGTTTAACTCCATCTCATGCTTATCTTTCAACACTTGAGTTTCTGTAGCCTTGTCTGGTCACATATGTTTCTTTCTTTTTTCTTAAATTGAAAATAGCTTTGCCTATTAGGGCACACGCCTGGGTTGTGGGCTTGGTCCCCCATTGGAGGTGGTACAGGAGTCAACCCATCAATGATTCTCTCTCATCATTGATGTTTCTATCTCACACTCCCTCTCCCTTCCTCTCTCTGAAATCAATAAAAACATATATTTTTTAAAAACTTTACTTTCTGTAATTATTTATTACTAGAGGCTTGATGCACAAAATTCATGCATGGGTTGGGGGGGTCCCCTCAGCCCGGCCTGCACCCTCTCCAATCTGGGTCATCCCTCTTGCAATCTGGGACCACTGGCTCCTAGCCACTCACCTGCCTGCCTGTTTGATCGCTCCTAACCACCTCTGCCTGCCTACCTGCCTGATCGCTCCTAACTGCTCTCCCCTGCCAGACTGATCACCCCTAACTGCTCTCCCCTGCCGGCCTGATTGTCCCTAATCCTAACCACTCTGCCTGTCTGCCTGCCCAATAGCCCCTAACTGCCTCTGCCTCGGCCCCTGCCACCATGGCTTTGTCTGGAAGGATGTCCAGAAGAAGTCTGGTCTATCCAGTCTAATTAGCACATTGCCCTTTTATTAGTATAGATATGTGCTTATAAACAATGTGAACAATACCATTTTAAAAATTAGCGAAAATTTACCTTCAGCTCACAAACCAAGGAATAATAATTGTTAACAAATTACTGTATATCCAGCTAATACTTTTCAATTTAAAGACACACTCACACACATACATGTACAAACACACACATAGACTTTATTTGTAAAAGTGGGACATTTACAAAATTACTTGTATTCTTTCCTTTAATAATTCACAGAAATTCTTTCATATTTAGATAGATAGATCTGCATAATAATTTTATCACAGTATAGATATTTTATTATATGAGTATCAGGTAATTTATAGTATATAATGAACACTACAATATTGAACATGTAATTTCTGATTTTTTGACATTCTGTGCTATTGTAAACAATGTGAATATGGTTTACTTATACATATTTGCATGTCTTAATCCTTGATTATTAAAAGCTAACTTTAAATTTTTTGCTGGAATTTTTTATTAAAAGAATTTCTTCTATTTCCACAATTGACATTCTTTTTGGAATGTTAGGTCTAGGTGATATTATCAATTTGGCCTGAATACTATTTTACCTACTGAACTGTTCAATACTATAACAAGAATATTTCCACTGTATGTTTATTGATCTTTTCTGATAGAAATAAAGAGAAACTTCTTGAGGTGAGCATAACTAAAAAAATGGGACATTTATTGTGAAGCTACAGAGGTGATCTAAGGTCAGAGTTCTAGTAGGGCCATAAGAACAGGCTGAGTTGGAGAATAGAGGGCTAACAGAAACCATGAAAATCTTTTAGGTGTGTTTGCTTATCCTTTCTTTTTGTATCTGATAAATCTAATAAGACCAGTTTTTAATTTCCTATTTGCTTGTAAAAGCCATTATTTATTTCATTGAAAAATAATGTTGATAATTCCCTGGTACAATTTCTGATTTCCTTAGGAAAGGGGCTAATTGTTTGGGCCAGTTTGAGTTCGGATGCTCACTCCTAATCTATATTAACCCATGGATGGTAAGTAGGATCCAGTAACATTGTACAAACATGGCCACTAGAAGCCCCATATCACTGTAATTATGTGAATTGTTGTAGTATTATAGTTAGTTCTGAGACAAGGGTGGGTGGGCAGCCAAGGCAAAAGTCAAAAGTCGTAATTGGAGACTTCAATAATGGATAGAACAACCAGGCAGGAGATCAATAAGGAAATAGAAGGCTTATACATCACTATGAAGCAACTCTACATAATAGATATATGTAGAACACTTCACCCAACAATAGAATATACATTATTCTCATGTACACATGGATCATTGTCCATGATTTGCCACATGATAGGCCACAAACAAACTTCAATAAATTCAAAAGGATTGAATCATACAAAATATGTTCTGACTACAATGAAATGAAATTAGAAATAAATCAATAAGAAAGTACCTTGGAAAATTTAACAAATACTATATGTGGGAATTAAATAATATACTTCTGAATAACCAATGGATCAAAGAAGACATCACAAGGGAAAACAGAAAATACTTGGATATGAGTAGAAATGAAGACACACATGCATTTATGGCATGTAGCTAAAGCAGTGTTTAGAGGGAAGTTTATAGCTGTAGATGCCTATATTAAACATTTATGATCTATAAGGAAACATATTACCAGTGCTTGATATATCCTCCAGAGTTTTTGAGAGGGTATGAGGGCTTGCAGAAACATGTCAAAAGATGCCATAATATGATAAATGAAAGGTGAGAAAGTGCAGGCCATCAGGTGAGTTAAGATGGATTACGAGACACATTATTGAAAACACAACTCATGTTATGACCTTTAAATCAAAACAAGAGACAGAACTAAAGCATTTTGGCTATTTTTATTGATCACATTTTATGATATATAATATTAACTTTATAAACAGTGGTGAGCCCTCATTACACAGAAATAAGCCTTGAATTTTAAAATGTTTTCATCTTCATTATTAAAAAGAGGGAATAAATATTAATTTGTGTTCTCTGCTTGCCGCAATGTCACTTTGGTTTTGTTGTTGTCCAATTGTATTGTTTCAGGAGAATCAAATTCCTCCCTCACTCGTGGAAGTGGGGTTATTATGCTATCTTTAGAAAATTAATTTTCTAAGATTTGCACAGGAGAGTGAGATGTGGTAAAAGGTTTTATTGGCATGGAGCTACATTCCTCGGGTTGCAAAGTCCCCTGCCCCTTAACCCAGTCCTGGAAAAGGTGCAGCTGGGCCTCCAGGAGATCCCAAAGCAAGGCCAGTGTCCAGAGTTTCCTTTCCATGTTGCAGCCAGGTCCAGTTCAGCAATCAGGCTGAAGTCATTCAGCCCACTGTATGGGTCCCACATGGCCAGGAGCTACATGGGCCAATGCAGGGGAGTGTGCCCCGTGCAACAGGGCTCATAGGAGCACAGGCAAGCAGGAGAGGCAAGGGTCAAGGGAGTATAAAGCAAGAGAGTGGCTCCTTTGTTCAGAAGTTTAAATATTCAGGTTTTGGCCCTTGCAGTGGCCATGCCTATTCTGGCCACTGTGACTGACAGAAAGGTAAGCACCTTCCCAGGTCACTCAGACCTTATCAGGCTGGTGTCCAAATAGCCTTTGTCCTGACCCTTCCCCCATCAATCTGCAGGGAACAGACTTGGAGAGCGCTAAATTAGCCAAAGTGTCTAAATGGCATGCCTATATTATCTAGTCTTCCCTTTTCTCCTTGCCTGTTAAACAACAACCAGAATATTATAACGGCATCAATATTACAAGAAAATGATCCTCATGTTTCATTTGGTTAGAAAAGGAATATCATTTATATTTTTAAATGTCTATCATATGTCAGGACTTGTTAAGCACTTTTGTACACATTTGCTTATGCCATTGTCTCATCTCTGCTGAGACACTAACAGTGTGGTGATGGCCAGAGGGAAGGGGAGGGGTGAGGGCTGGGTGGAGGTAGGCAAAGGGAGGTTATAGGGACATCTGTAATAGTGTCAACAATAAAAACAAGGTTAAAAAAAAAAAGAAAAAGTCTGACACACCTGAGCTTTTACTTTTTTCACACTCTGGGCTGTTCGCAATTTGCCACCTCAATTTCTGCATTTTTCTGGGAGAATCCCACCTAGTCCTTTTAGCCTGTACTTTTCCTGAAAATGACCTCAATGGCAGCACATAAGAAAAACCCTCAAATTGCTCTTTTTATTACTTCAATTGCCTGAGAAATTTTGTGTGCTACGTTTCATCTTGCCAGAATGATCACTGAAGGATCAGTATGATTAAGTTTGAGGAAGTAAAGTTATGATGATTCCTCGTAGATTACTTTGTTTATTTATAAGTGTCTGCTTGAACCTCAACAAGATTTAAAATATTTAATTCACATTTTTAAGGCTTAAAAGTGCATCAAATAATTTGACATGCATGTCCTTCTCTGAATTTGATTTAATTCTAGTCTGAACTTATTCTCATGATGTAACCATCTACATTTATAATATACTTTATTAGTTTCTTAAAATTTCTTTTCTATTTTTAGATCATATAAATTATTGTCACTACATTGGTCAAAATTTAGATTGTAAGTGTGAAATATGTGTATATAAAAACCAAAACCCATTTGTTTATTTTATATAGTATTTTGTTAACAATTGGTGTTCCTTTGAAAAGCACACGTGATCATGTGTTCTTGATTAATCGAATTGTTTCACTGATGACAACACTAATACATTCTTCCATCCATGTTATAAATTACAGAACTTTTACTGGTTTATGGTAACTTGTTCACTCTGAATGCATGATAAAATCACTTTGCCTACAAGAGCTAATAATAAAAAAATAAACACCTACAGTCTAAAAGGGAGATTCAACTGAGTCAGATAATAGCCCTGATTTAAGAGCAAAAACATCTCTTTTTCCTTTTGTCTTTCACATCCAAGAGCAAGTAAGAAAAGGCTAGACCTTGCAACCTTTCCTCTCTCCCTTCTCTGTCTCTTTGGCCCAAGATAAATTTCAATTATGTGAGCCTTATTTCCCGTTGCTAATCACCTACTCCAGTCAGTATTCTTTAAATGGTCATTAAGGCTGGGATGAGGCCTCTGTCATTCCTGAAACGAAGAGAAAATTTGGAGCAGCCCATTAACAGAACAGGAAATTCCCTAATATCCTCAGGGTATGTATAGAAACCCATTACAATTAGATGCAAGAGGAACTAACATCTCCTGGGGGTATTTATTAAATAAACTTGCCTAAATACGTCTGACAAGTACATTATCTTTCCAAAAGAATCTAATTGCCAAGATCCATTTATCTCATTAAATGACCTTCAAATACCCTCATTTTTCTTTTGAAACTCCTCTATGATAATGAATGTACTAATAATGAAGCCAGCTTACTAAAATGGGTATAGAGATAACTCATTTGTGCATCTTTTATATTTTATGTTAGATAAAAGCATTCAGAGCAAAAAAACAAAACAAAACAAAAAACCCCCACATAATTTCGCCTTCCAAAACTGAAAAACGTTTTACTTCAGAAATTTTCCAGGAAAAAAAAAAAACAACCCACAAAATTTACTTCATTGTTATTTGTGACAGTAGCAATAGAATGAAGGAAATAAATGTTAAGCAGTATGGATTATATTTGTAAAAGAAAGAAAATTTAAACTTTTTTCTTTAGTGTAATAAATATAATAAATATCATTATTCCATATAATCAAACAATAATTCTCGCATAAGAGAGCAAGCTTTAAAATATCTCTTCATAAAATAAAGGCTTGTTATAACACAATGTGCTCTGTATTGGAATTCAGCAAAATGAAGGCTCCTTCAAGAAGCATTAGTCATCAAACTAATGGAAATACTTTTTGACGTCAGGATCTTTGCAATTTAATCTCATTATTTTTTTTATTTTTGATACAAAACCTCCCTACCCAGGCCATGATTCTCTTCCAGGCATGCTTCTTCCTTCCTTCTGCCCCATTTGCCCCTGCCTGTCCTGAGTTAGAATGCTCTCCCTCACTTGGCCAGTCTAAATGACAAGCGACACTTCTAGAGAATGAGAAGATCAAAGAGTCTGAAATTTGGATGAAGTGGGTTTCGATCCAAGTTCTGCCTCTTACTAACTGTGCACCAGTGGGAAATATTAAAAACAAGACAATTGGCCCCATATGGAGTCTCTTAGGCTAAGCCCCATATTGCTATAAGAAGACAACTTGATGAAGTTGTCTCAGCTCTCTCAGAAGTGGAATCTAAACCGGTCCACCCGGAAAAGCCTGATCAGCTCTAGTTGGGTAATCTGCCTGATAGGTCCCTACCATCCCCTGAAAGAAAATTACCAACCTGTTTTTTGGCCTAGTATAACTTTATTGTTCCTGCTCTCTTCTGTGTGTAAGAAGTTTTCATTATGTACATCTCTTCTGAACTCTTTCTGATCTGCTAGATTGAATGCTGCCCAATTCATGAATTGGTGAAGAAGGCCAGTGAGATCTTGAAATTTACTGAGTTAAATTTTATTTTTTTAACAGAAGGAAGCTTTGACATTTAATTTTGTCATTTGTAAACTGCCAATGCATCATTTATCTCATGGAATTCATCTGAAGGTTAACTGACATAACTAAAGTTTTTTAAAAAAGGTCCATGGTGTGGAGAGTTCTGCATGAATCCTACTCCTCCATAGGGTATTGGTAGCAATCACAGCCATAGTGCTCACGCCTTTAGAAATCCTACACCAAGCCTGCCTCCCATTTGCCTTTCTTTCACGCGCTTTGTGTAGTCAGTCACGCATGTGCTTCGTATTGGAATTCAGTTTACCGAAAAGCAGTTACTAAACATTTGCTAAGCGCCAGACTTGGTAATAGATGCTGGTGAAGATAGAGAACACATTCTCAAGAACCGAATGATTTATGTTGAATGAGAGTCCAGAATTCGGGCTTTGTAGAGCTGAAGACAGACATCTCACCCCAAATTGAAACTGTTATAAAGGTGTGGCTCTGAGGAGAGAGTTTTAGAAAATCTATCGCCACCAGTAAGGCTGTGATCATAAGATTGTCTCCTGTTATGTATTTCTGTCAGTCAGTAACAAGGGTGAGATGATATAGATTGCCTCTGTTCTGAAACCTATTCTTTCACATTCTAAAGTAAGATACAATTAAGTTGAAGGAGAGGGAGATTGGAAGGAAAAACGTTTAATAAGAAGTAAAAGTCTTCAGGCTCAAAACTTTTTGAATTCTTTTTAATTAACTACAAGCAAATACCAATAAGCCTGACCTAGCAAAACCTGTGATTATAGTAGCTCTAAATCAACCCTCAGCAACCAAAACCTCCACTAGCAGGAAAGAGGCTGTGGATGTGTAGCACCTAGGAAAGGCATACTTCCCTTTCTTTCCTACTTTTGATGTGGCCACAGAGAATAAGAACAAAGAAACACCTTGTAGTAAAAATAGGGGTACAGAAACCAGGGGCTGCCAGATGGGCTTTTCAGGGCAAGAACTACAACCCTGTCAGGGTGTGGGGCTGCCCCATTTCTGCCCAGCAAGAACTGCTCAATCCCACGGACCAGAGATTACTGTGCGTTTTCTATTCTACCCTCTTTCGGAAGAAAGTTCTTTCTATTTATTATTTTTAAAAATAACAGTTAGCCTGTTCCTATGACATCTTTGGGTGTTGAATTTGGGAGCATGTGTGTGTATACAGCGATGGGGACATATTACTTTCCTTTCACTTCCTGGTTTCCTGTTCAGGAGAAGCAACATGTGGAGCTTATGGAGAAAAGCATTTCTCAGAGATCCTGGACTTTGACCTGGGGGCAGTAACTGGCTGGAATTTTGCAGTTATTTTCCTTGGAAAAATGGCAAATATATTTTTCTTAAGAAAAGAAAGGTGCACTTTGGGTATTTCGGTGGTCAAAGGGTCAGGTTTTGGCAAAACTTCTATTTGTTCCCTGATTTACATTTTCTCCTTCCTTCCTTCCTTCCTTCCTTCCTTCCTTCCTTCCTTCCTTCCTTCCTTCCTTCCTTCCTTTCTTCCTTCTCCTTTTCTTTCTCTGTTTCTCTTTTGCAATGGAAACTTGATTTTTATATGTCCCAGCCTCCTTTAAAGCTATTAGAAGTGATTCATGCATTATATTACACCTTTAAAAGGGACTTCCTCACTTCTGGTTTTTATCTTCCTGTTGGCTAGAATGTGGACACAATGGTGGTGAACCATCTTGGGCCATGTGGCTGAAGGAAACACTCTTAGTCTGATGAAGCCCCAAAAGAAACTGGGTTCCCACCAATCTTGGAGTCATCATAGCAACACTGGATGACTTTACCCCTGGACTGCAATGAGAGAAGGAGGGAAGGGAGAGAGAGAGAGGGAGAGGGAGGGAGGAGAAGGAAGAGGAGGGAGGGTGTAGGAAGGAGAAAAGAGATCTACCTTTTAAAACGTTGGTCATGTCTATACTAACAAAAGCCTAGGTGGCCCTTGTGCGTGACATCATCATAAGATGGCCGCCACAAGATGGCTGGGCACACAGCGGAGGTGGGGCCCAGCAGCGGCTGCTCTGCATGGTGAGGCCTGGGGGTCCCACGGCTCCATGTGGTGGGAGGAGGCCGGTCCCGGCGGAGGAGGCGGGTCTCGGTAGAGGAGGGCAGTTGGGGGTGATTGGGCTGGGGAGGTGAGCAGGTAGGAGCCAGAGGACCTGGATTATGAGAAAAATCATAACCAAAAAATTGTGATTTTGAAGCCTACATAATTAACTCATGATGACCCAATGTGAATTTAATATTACACAATTAATTAACACACACAGCATATTTCAGGATGTGTAACCCTTTTTTCCACTGTTAATTTGGCGTGCTTCTGCTACTAGTCATTTTCTAAAAGGCACATACAAAACCCCACAAAACCAAAAAACTCTATAACAGATTACTGTTGAAAATACACTATACGTACTTTAGCATTTCAAGAACTTAAAAATATGTTTTTCTTTGTTTGGATTTAAAATGAAAAGCTTAAGACATACACATATATGAATATTTTATCAGCATTTAATATATTCTATTGTATTCACCTGAATACATTTTTATTACAAATTTATTCTTTAATATAGTCTCCTAGTGACGATGTTTTATCCAATAGCACATTGAAATTCAGAGATGCTCTTTTTGGTAGAAATGAAAATATAAAAATTTATTTGCTCCCTCTGCTGGAGAGATGGGTATTAATTTAAAGAGACATTGTGATTTTGAACTTTGGAAAGCAATGCGTCTGTTTTATTTCTTAAGTCCAAGAAGTGACTCAGTAAGCAAATATAATGAAATCTAGAGAGACAGAAATATGGCACATTTAGTAAGGTGCACTTTATCTTTAAGACTAAAGTAAAAAGATGAGTGTTTGGAAAATGTTTACTTGAAAATGAAGATTTAAATGTTTGTTTCTAAAGCTTCCTTTTGTGTTTATTGTACAAGTTCACTTCCTAGAATTACCTGTCTATTTATAAAGATGGAATACCTATTCTGTGTTCTTTATAGATTATGTGGGCTTTTGAGTATTATATTTTTATAATGTCAATACTCAAGCACATAAAACAATTGATCTCGCATGACTTTTAGCATTTGGAATTTTTAAATTTCCATTATTCTCTTCTCCTTTTTCCTCAGTTAATCTTTGACCACATATTCTGGTGTAATTATTCAAGTCTGACAGTATATCAGCTTATAAGTATAATAACAATAATAATTTCTAACACTTGTTGTGCCCTAAATGCTAAAAATTCTGCTAAATTATTTATGTGAATAATCTTATTTAGTTTTTTTTTTTCTCAAATATATGAGGGTTGGTATTAAACTAGCTTCATTTTACAGAGGAATAAACTGAGGCCTAAGTTTCAGTGCCTAATAATTGGTCAAGCCAGGATTTTAAACCAGGCTGTCTGATTCCAGACTGTAGCCTACACGTTTAACCACTATAAGAACCTTTGAATGATATCTATAGTGAAATGTCCCATGAAAATTGTAAGACTGTTTTTAAACCAATAAAAACTTATATATGTTACCACAAAGCTGCCATTTCTTCCTGCCAGACATTATATTAATGCAGGTTGCCCATGCAATCTCAGTTTGCAGGAGACTTATTGTTCTCTGAGACTGGAGCGGTGAAGACAACCTGATTACGCTTTATGGGAGACATGTATCGCAGGTTGGACTTCTTGGTTAAGAACTTTGATTCTCTGGGTCAAAAGGTCAAAGTTTTCTCATTGTTAAAATGGATGTGCCTCTTGCAGGCAAGTCATAATAATAAATTTGAAAATATCTGTATGATGTGCTGAGCCTTGCAACATGGAATAATATGCTCTATAAATACTCAGTTAAAAAACCTATCAGCCCCAAAGCCAACCTGGTGTGCAGTTATACTCCCGTGTACCATATATAGTGATGGAATAGAAAATTACCTAGAACAAAACCTTTTATACTGTTAGAAGTTTCAATTCAATGCCCTAAAGCTGAAGAATTTTGAATTAGAGCATTAACACCTTATTTAATGGTTTGAATACTGATTTCTCACCAGTTTAAAGGAAATGTAATAATGCATCTGCTGCTTTTTGATGATGCAGTACATTGCCAAACTGTAATACAGAACCATTGACTCTATTGCTACTTGAATGAGTCAATAATTATTCTAAATATCTTAGCGGATGATTGCTGATTGATTTGTCCAATTATGTATCTTCAAAGCCAGCAACAGATAAAGAGAAACCCAAACAAGACAGGTGCTACCCTCTTATGTAATTGTGTTCCTCCCATCACATTTCCCATATTCCATTGGTTCAAAGCAATTTTTGTCCACGCTCAGGGAAGAGGATTACACAGAGGCGTGAAGACCAGAAGGTGAAATCATGGAGGCCATCCTAAAAGCTGTCCACCAAAGTGCAATATTATTTCAACTGTCAAAATGTTAGTACACAAGAAGGACACTGTTTTTGTTTTAAAATATGCCTATAAATTGTTTATATTCTTCCCTTCAAATACACTCCCTTGATCCTGTACTGGTTTTAGTGACTCATTTCTAGCAAAGAGAATATGGTGAAGTGTTGGTGTGTGACAAAAGGCGTTCTGACCTTCTCTTTCTTGGCTTACTCACTCTGAGGAAACCAGCTGCCAGGTCATGAGGACCTTAAAGCAGTCCCGTTGAACAGGATGTGTGTCAAGAAACCGAGGGCTCCTGTCAAAAGCCAGCAAGGGGTTGCTGCCAACAACTAACTGTGTGAGTATTGACCTTCTGCTAACAGCCACATGAGTCAGCAATTTTAGAACAAGATTTTTGGGCCCCAGTCAAGCCATTAGATTTCTGCAGCCCCAACCAATATCACCTCATGGGAGAAGCTGAGCTGGACAACTCATCGAAGCCACTCCCGAATTCCTGACCCACTCAGACTGTAACATCAGTGACTTTTGTTACTCAGTAATAGATAACTGAAATAGACACAAAGTGCTTTATTGTCTGGTTTCACATCCATCAAGGCACCTCCCTCCTGTAGGTTACAGGAACTTGGTTTTTGAGAGATTGCATTTTATATTGAAAAAAAATTCTCTAAAGGTTTTCTGTTTTATTTTCCCCCTTAAAGTGACACCAACTCAAGATAGAAATGTCCACATTTGTTAGCATCTAAGAGTTCTTTGTAGGAAAAAGAAAATGTCCATGCTATGTCCCGAAGCTGTGGTTAGAGGAATAATTTCGCCCACAAAAGGCTGTGCTTTATTTAACATTCAAATCTCAGAGCTGCCTTAAACCTTTTCCCACTGCATATTCTAAAGGCTGGATGCAGATGGAACAGCACATTTTCTGCTGAGAAATGTTCCAAAGATAAAGTAAGAAAGATGAGAACACTTGTTCTTGAACTGTTCCAGGTGAGTGAAGCCTTAGTGCCGATGCTAATCAATTTTCTCAAAAGGCTTGGCTCAGAGAAAACAGTCAAAAGAGAAAACCTTCACAGGGACCTGTCACCCTAACAAAGTTCAAAGAAAGGTGGTGCCATCAACAGAAAGCCCGTGGGTTGCCCCTCCCTCCAGCTGTGAACCCAGGAGCAAAACAACATCAAAGTTCATCAACTTGGATTGGTCTTCTTAATGGGACTAAAATAATCTAGTCTCAGTGAAGAAATGAATCTTTATTTGAACTGATGTTAAAAGGGCAATTCTGTGTGGCTATCACAATAACGGACTTTACGATTGATTGCTAGCCTCGTGTAGCAATCATTCTTCACTTCCTTACTCTTCTTACTCTTATTTAACTTCTTATCTTCCATCATTCCACTTTTATAGTTAAGAGCTGGTTAAGCCATGATAGAATATTTTCACTTTTCCACTTCAAAACTTATTTTAGGATACTCCACACCTCCCCAGACTCATCTATGTCACAAATAATCTTATTACTTTTCCTCTGGTATTAGTGTTTCAGTGGTCAAATTGAAATTTACTAATGCATATTCCACGGTGGAAGAAGAAACTGCCTATTAGTTCAATTTAACTCACATTAAATTGTGACATCTGTGCCTTAAAGAGGTAAATTGAACAAGACCTGAATTTAATTTATCAAGTATACTGAAGTAGGTAAATAGCAGCACGGGGCCTGATGCATCAGAGTTGGAAGCATAATGAGATCAGTAGGTAAGCCCTCCATAAAATTATTTGGGGTGTAAGAGAATTCAGACATAGCAATTATATTTAGCAAGAAGAAGCAGTTCTAGAAAGTGTGAAGCATTTAGTCAGATTTACAAGCTCAAAGCAGAGAAGGGAAAATTACTTAAGTTACACTAAGAAGCATCCTAAATCATCATTACACTGTATTGATCTCAGTCGAAAGCGGCTGGCTAGAAATGCTTGGTTTATCTTTACCATTAAATATTGCCAGAGTGTTTGACTAGCACCAAGAATATATAGCCTGGCATTTTGAACTGTAGTAAATTGTAAGCACAAGGGCTTTTGCAATGTGTGTGTGTCTTTTGGGAGAGACTCTCAGAACATTGAGGAGGGTCAATGTTGATCTACATGCTAGTTGTATTTTTTAACATTCCTGCCAATATCCAAAGTAAAGGGTATGCAAAAACATTTAAAGAGGATGAAGAAGTGGCAGTGGTTATAAGTGACAAATAGGCTGCACTATTTTAACAGGTTTTATATCAACACATACCATTGTCCATTTACTTCTTGAATGATTCTGAATATTTCTGACCAAATTTATTTTCCAGAAAGATTTAATGTCCCTAAAAATAGTATAGAAGAGATTTTAAAATATGTATTGCTATGTTGAAATATCTCAGTAGAACAACTGAGAAATATTTTTTCACTGATTTGTATGAATATACTTTTAAAATGTCAAACTGTTCATATTGGAGATATCCATGCAATTAAAAATTTGGATTAAGGAGCAGAACATAAAATCAATCCTGCTTGCCAGTGAAATCCCTCCTTGAATTCCTCTTAGCATTATTTGGAAATTAAGTACTCAGATGCCACCTGCATATTTTTAGCAATGAGCTAAAAATTAAAGATAGTTTTTTTCCACAAAGAGAGGAACAGGCTGAAAATTATTTCTACTAATTTTTATTAAGCATTGATCTTGAAGAGAAAGGAGGAAAAAAAGGAGTGAGATAGTCTAATAGTATCCGCAGATGGGCTGGTGTGCCTGTTCACAGCACTTTTGTTCGTTAAGATCTTGCAGTTATCAGAATTGGTCAAGTATATATATATCCACCTAATGGCCAGAACAACTAAAATGATAAACTACCTGAATTTTCTTTCTAGAATTAAAGATTGAAAATTATTCTGTAAACAAAAAAGGTGGTGATTATTCTTAGACTGCACCAGCAACTGACAGTAGCTTTTTGCACATTAATTAATTTAATCCTGAGCAACTTCTAAATTATGATGTTTAGCTGCCTATTTACCAGAATAATCAATTGTTACAATACTAAGGCTTTGTAAAACAATAGGGTGGAAGAAAGGGCAGTGTTGTGTGTATGTGTGTGTGTTTGTGTGTGTGTTTTAAAGAATTTTTATTGAATTTTAGAGAGACAGGAAGGGAAAGGGTGAGAGAGAAACATTGATGAGAAAGTGAAACATGGATTGTCTGCCTCCTGCATGTCCACAACTGATGGATCAAACCTGCAACCTTTTGGTGCACTGAACGCTGCTGCCCAACCAACTGAGCCACACTGGCCACAGGGCGCAGAAAGGGCAGTGTTTACTAGACCCTAACAGAAGCCAGTTGAAGAACTACCTGCTCTAACATTCCTATAATACAAGTGTATGAAGAAGGTTAAAGAAAAAAAAAAAAAAAAACAGCCATAGTCCCTGTGGAATCTCTACCATGACCATATCTCTCAATGCTGTGTTTGGTGAGGAGAAAGGAAAGCCTGAGTTAAAAAAACTCCCAAGATTTCTTTCTTTATATTACTAAAGGTGAACACTATGGTTTTAACCTTTTTGTTTGGTATTCTTTGTATTTATGTTTGGGGAACACTTTCAAAAGTCCTTCTTTATGCAAATGGGAGGAATCAGGAACAATAAGAAAAACTCAGAGGCATCTTTCCTACGCATATTGATGCAAATATCCTTTGTTAACCAATAGGATCCAGCAGCACACGAAGAAATATTACACCATTATCAAGTGCGCTTCTTTCCAGAAATTTAAAGGTAGTTCAATTTTAGGCAGCTTTTATCACATTAACAGATGAAATATGAACCTGAAGATTATTGTCCAAGGATGTTGAGATAGTATATTAAACTCAACACCCATTCTCCTGGTGTGCTGGGCATACTGCAATTGCTCCTCTGGGTCGGTCTTTACCCTGTTGTTGCCCCAGAAGGATGGCCTGTACATACTCCGTCAAAGGAATGTTTCAGCCTCAGGTCTAGCTGATTTCAGCCAATGGAGACACCTGTGACACAGGAGGAGATCATAGAATGAGAAGAGACTGAGGTTAGAATATTTAGTTAGTTCCTGTTTCCCTTGGTGAAGCATTATTTCAGGTTAAATGTGTCCTGCAAAAAAAAGTCACTTCTACCCTCAAAAGGCTTTTCTACATGACTCTCTCCCTCTGATTTCTGGTAAATACTTCAATCTCTTGTCCCTTCTGTCCTTGGAGTAGTCCCATCAGCCCTGCTCTGTGTGTGACAGGGGGCGGTGCCCCAACTCCCCTATCGGCCCTACTCTGTGAGTGATGGGGGGAGTTCCCCAACCTCCTGATGGGCCCTGATCTGTGCGTGACAGGGGGGAGCTCCCCAACCACCTGATCAACCCTGCTCTGTGCATGACAGGGTATGGACCCCCAACCCCCCTGATGGGCCCTGCTCTGTGAGTGACAGGGGGTGGCACCGCAACCTCCCCATCGACCCTGCCTTGAGTGTGACAGCGGGCGGTGCCCCAACCCCCCAATCGGCCCTACCCTGAGCGTGACTGAGGGTGGCATTGCAATCTCCCAATCTGCCCTGCTCTGTGCATGACAGGGGGTGGCGCCCCAACTCCCCAATCGGCCCTGCTCTGAGCCCGACCAGGGGCTGCACCTATGGATTGGGCCTGCCCTTTGCCACCCACCCGGGAGTAGGCCTAAGCCAGCAGGTTGTTATGTCCCGAGGGGTCTCCGACTGCGAGAGGGCACAGGGACCTCCCCCTCCCCCCCCAAGTGCACAAATTTTTGTGCACCGGGCCTCTAGTCTAATATAACAAAGTAGGTTCTCTTTTATATAAGGTCTCAATTATGAAAAATATTATATTTGGCCTATATGAGAACCAAGAAATATTTCTCGATGTAAATTTGGGTAGAAATGAATGTATTTGTCAAATTTCATAGGATGAAATTTTATAGGATGAATTGTTATGAATTCTCTCTTGGATATAAAGTTTCTCAAATGGTGGAATTTATTTTCTATTTTTGTCAACATCAAGTCTCTGTTTTTACTACTAGCAAAATGGTCTGGATTATCCTACCCAAAGCTGGATAGTTAAACCATAAATTCAGATACTGCTGGCAAGGCAAACAATAGTGAGTACTTTTCAAGAATCAAGTCTTCCTGATCATGCTGTGCTGATAACCAAAGTCAGTCCTCAGCAAAAAGGCAAAATGTGTCTGTTTCTTCATGGTTCATTTTGCACATTATTATGTTTTTGACAGCATATCTTTCCCTCTCTGTCTAACAGGTTCATTTTGCTTTATTTCTACTTTTATTGTCAGGTAAACACATTTATTCTAAAGCCTAAATATACTGAGCAGTGCATACAAGGAGATAGTCATTTTATTCCCATGCAAATTTGTCTTTTTGGCAAAATATAGTTTGTTCTGATAATTTGGCCTTGTAGGGCAAGAATTCCATTGTTTTCAATTCTAGAATGGAAATATATTCCCATATTCTCTATACTGAATTCTCATACTGAACTTACTGCTTTATATTTCTGTTTAGTACTTTGGAATTTCAAAAGTTTTTTTATATCTATATCTATGTATATGTATATGTATATATATCTACATCTACATCTATATCTAGAAACCACCATGTTTCTCTAATTATAATTCAACTACTAGTAAACATAAACTGACTGTGTCCAAGAAGTTGGGGATTTATGGCTATTTATATGAATTCTGACATGTCAAATTATAGGGTTATTTGATTTTTTTCTACTAGCAATTGTAGTGAATTGTGGATGAGGCTATAATTCTAGCTTTAGTTATCACACAGTAATTGATATCAGTTAACTCACAGTCAGGTACATTTGCTTAGACTTATTTATCTGGTGAGTGGATTTGTCCTGGGCCATGCTAGATGTCAGGCAATGAAAGATGACTGGACTTGAATGCATTAGAATTTTATACTTAGAGTCTGATCTAAACAATAATAATGATGCAAATAAAGTTTAAATGTTCACTACCCCATTGATAAATTACTCTATTCTGAAGAATCTAGGTTAGAAACTAGAAGAAAATTTTCTCTCAAATAAAAGCTTGTGGATCCAAGTCATTTCTTGTCAAATTGTCATAATATAGATATCAGTAGGCAAAAAAGGAAATGCCATTCATTGAACAACTAACTGTATGTACTTGTTCCTTTATAAAATCAGCTCTTTCAAACCTGTCAAATCTTTGAAACCTATATTATTGCCCCATTTTACAGAGAAAAAAATGTTGAGTCTCAGAGTGATCAACTCCCAAAGATGACAGAACTCAAAATTAAATGTTCTCAAACCAAAGTTAATGCCTTTTTTAAATTAAATCTTTATTGTTCAGATTATTACATTTGTTCCTCTTTCCCCCCCCATAACTCCCCTCCTTCCAGTTCCTACCCCACCCTCCACCCTCACTCCCCACCCACTGCACGATTTTTGTCCAGTCTCTTCCCGCATCTCCCACACCCCTTTCTCTGCCTCTCAGAGTCCCAGCAACTGCTGCAAAGAATAGTCAGTCCATTCCCTTTCTAAGTCCCTGATTCTATTATAATCAACAGTTTATTCTGTTCATCAGATTATTTATTCACTTGATTCTTAGATTCACTTGTTGATAGATGCATATTTGTTGTTCATAATTTGTATCTTTACCTTTTTCTTCTTCTTCCTCTTCTTAAAGGATACCTTTCAGCATTTCATATAATACTGGTTTGGTGGTGATGAACTCCTTTAGCTTTTCCTTATCTGTGAAGCTCTTTATCTGACCTTCAATTCTGAATGATTGCTTTGCTGGATAAAGTAATCTTGGTTGTAGGTTCTTGGCATTCATCACTTTGAATATTTCTTGCTACTCCCTTCTGGCCTGCAAAGTTTCTGTTGAGAAATCAGCTGACAGTCGTATGGGTACTCCCTTGTAGGTAACTGATTTTCTTTCTCTTGCTGCTTTTAAGATTCTCTCTTTGTCTTTTGCTCTTGGCATTTTAATTATGATGTGTCTTGGTGTGGTCCTCTTTGGATTCCTTTTGTTTGGGGTTCTCTGCGCTTCCTGGACCTGTAGGTCTATTTCTTTGACCAGGTAGGGGAAGTTATCTGTCATTATTTCTTCAAATAGGTTTTCAATATCTTGCTCTCTCTCTTCTTCTGGCACCCCTATAATTCTGATGTTGGTACGCTTGAAGCTGTCCCAGAGGCTCCTTACACTATCTTCGTATGTTCAGATTCTTTTTTCATTTTGCTTTTCTGGTTGGGTGTTTTTTGCTTCTTCGCATTTCAAATCTTTGACTTGATTCTTGCGCTCCTCTGGTCTGCTGTTGGGAGTCTGTATAATATTCTCTATTTCAGTCCGTGTATGCTTAATTTCTAGTTGGTTCTTTATCACAACATCGAGGGTCTCATTAGATTTCTTGTAGATCTCAATAAGTTTATCAGCGGCTTCTAGACAGTTCTTGAGAGACTTTAAAAGTGTGGTTCTGAACTCAATATCCTCCATTGACAATTTTGTCCTGTTTCTTTGTCTCCACATTTTTTATGCTTTCTTGGTGCACCCCCTAGTGGTCTTTGTGCACAGTCTTGTTGTAGTTAAGCCTTTATTGTTGTAGTTAATACTAGGGGGATTTGACCTCCAGGACAACTTGCTGTGAGAATCAGCTGTGTCTGCAGTGGAAAAACTTCTGTCCTCTGGGGAGGTGCTAATCTAGCCTTTGCCTGAGGTTATCCGGCAAATGGCTCTGGGCAGGGCTTGGGCGGGGCGGGTCTCACGGGATCAACAGGGTGGGCGGAGCGAGCAGTTATGGCAGCTCTCAGTCCCATCCCCAGAGGCTCTGCCTCTCAGAGTCCCAGCAACCACTGCAAACCTCGGAGAGAAAGCTGCCCTCGCGTTCTGATCGATGTCAGACAGTCCCGCTTCTCCCGTTTGAGTCTGGGTCCCTAGAGACTTGCCCAGAACTGGAGTTCAGAGCCTGCGCCTCCCTCCCGATTGAAAACGACAACTGCGCCTTCAGCCACCAGCCCGCTCCGCGCGCACCTCTGCACCTTTGTATTTTCCGCCTCCTCTGCGCCTCCTCTGAGACTTGGTATGCTGTTCTCTTTCCTTCTAGTTAAAGAATTTCCCCTCACCACTTCCTGTGGTTCTGGGTGATGTCTGTTCCGTCTTTTAGTTGTATTTTTGAAGTGGTTGTTCGAGGCAGCAAACTCCAGTGTTTACCTATGCCGCCATCTTGGTTTTCCTATGCTTTTTCTATTCTCCCAAATAACCCTCTTTTTAAAAACAAATGTCTATAATTTTATCTTAACATATTTGTATTTGAGCAAATCTTATCTTAAACAGATAATTAATTCTTAAGTAAATTGGACCACATTTTTTATTTGTCTGAATGAATAGAAGAGTTTAAGAAAAAAGGAGGGATAAAATGTAGAGTTAAAATATGTTCATTGACTCATTTTTTATAATGGCAGACTATCTACACTAAAAAAAGAGAAACATGGTAATTGGCATACGACCGCTACCCTTTTCATTGGCTAATCAGCGAGATATGCAAATTAACTGTCAGCCAAGATGGCGACCGGCAGCCAGGCAGCTTGAAACTAACATGAGGCTTGCTTGCCTCAGTGACGGAGGAAACCAACGTTCCCCGCCTGCGGCTGCAGGCCTCTGAGCCTGCAGTTTGAAATATTGTAACAAATACCACAGGACTTCAGCCAGCAGATTAGCAACATTGTATGCAAAGGCCAGAAACCTACTTTCAGCAGCGGAGGCCTAAGAGCTGGAGCCAAGCCTCAAGCTAAAGCTGGCCCAGAATAAAAAAAAAAGGAAAAAAGGAGCGGTTGGGAGCTTCAGTCACCCCCAGCCTGAAAACAGCCCTCAGCCTCTCACCCAGACTGGCCAGGCACCCCAGTGGGGACCCCCACCCTGAAGGGGGTGTGACCAGCTGCAAACAGCCATCATCCCCTCACCCAGGCTGGCCAGGCACCCCAGTGGGGACCCCCACCCTGATCCAGGACACCCTTCAGGGCAAACCAGCTGGCCCCACCCATGCACCAGGCCTCTATCCTATATAGTAAAAGGGTAATATGCCTCCCAGAACCGGGATCAGCATGACAGGGGGCAGCGCCCAAACCCCCTGATCGCCCTGTGGCTCTGTGTGTGACAGGGTGCGGCACCCCAACCCCCCCGCCCTCCACGGGCCCTGCTCTGTGTGTGATGGGGTAGAGCCATAACCTCCCCATCAGCCCTGCCCTGAGTGTGAGAGTGGCAATGCCCCAACCCCCTGATTGGCCCTGCTCTGTGTGTGACAGGGGACGGTGCCCCAACTCCTCTATCGGCCCTACTCTCTGAGTGACAGGGGGGAGCTCCCCAACCCCCTGATGGGCCCTGCTCTGTGTGTGACAGGGGGGAGCTCCCCAACCCCCTGATGGGCCCTGCTCTGTGCATGACAGGGTACGGAGCCCCAACCCCCCTGATGGGCCCTGCTGTGTGTGTGACAGGGGGCTGCGCCCCAACCCCCTGATTGGCCCTGCTCTGTGCATGACAGGGGGTGGCGCCGCAACCTCCCCTTTGACCCTGCCTTGATTGTGACAGGGGGCGGTGCCCCAACCGCCCAATCGGCCCTACCCTGAGCATGATTGTGGGTGGCATCGCAACCTCCCAATCCTCTCTGCTCTGTGCATGACAGGGGGCGGCGCCCCAACTCCCCAATTGGCCCTGCTCTGAGCCTGACCAGGGGCTGCACCTATGGATTGGGCCTGCCCTTTGCCACCCGGGAGCAGGCCTAAGCCAGCAGGTCGTTATCTCCCAAGGGGTCCCAGACTGCTAGAGGGCACAGGCCGGGCTGAGGGATCCCCCTCCCCCCCGAGTGCACAAATTTTTGTGCACCGGGCCTCTAGTATTACATAATTACAGATAATTTATACCCCATGTTTAATATAAGTTTAATTTGGAGGTAAAGCATGCTCTCATACACTACAGCAGTTGCCTTTAGAGTGCAAAAAATATTTTGCACAGGAGAAGAAGCTCAGCGTGGTTAGTGAAGATTTGCCAGCATAAATTGTAGAGGGCATTGACCTCTGTCGCTACACGTGAAGTAGGTAGATTTAGTATTCAAAAGATTTGTGTGTTCTACTTACAAATTTTAATTTTAATTACCACGGCACAAGAGAGAAAGACTCCTTAATACTATAATTTGAAAATTCACATAGATTTATTTTCCCATTAAAAAATCTTTATGATTAATTACATGCAACACCCCTAAGAAAACCTTAGTATTTTGCTTCAGCATACATAGTTTCTGCTAAAAGAAAAGTATAACTCATTAAGGATTCATTTGAAATATTATTTTGCATATTAAATACTGTTCAGTAAATTTTAGTTTTGATGGTGGTGAAATGATTTAGTTTGGAGCAGGCTGTTGGTCATGCTGAAGGACTTTAATAAATCAGTTCCACGAAAAAAATGTGAATGTCTGTCACTGTATTAGCTTTAGGCCATTCAAAAGCAGCTAAGCCTTTGTTTTACCTAAAGAAAAGAATGTTTAATTTATAAGAACAGGTAGAAAAATGTTTATGCTATTTCTTAGTATTTTACTTGATGATTAATCTTTTGTTCACTACTGGGTCTGATTAACTGTCACTTGGTGTGTAGGTCTTAGTTTTCTTAAAGGGAATAGGAAGTGGCTAACGCCTAAGCAATATTTTAGCTTGAGGGTAATGTGTTTTCTGGTTTCCACCCTGTCAGATTCTCACCCTGGTCCCCAGGGAGGCATGAAGAGATTGTCTATTTGACATATTTTGCCTAAAGCAAGTCCTGAAACTAGGATTCATATTGTTCATTTAACTAGTGCTGATATCCATAGGTTTGCCAAGGGTCAGAATACAATCCATTAAAAAACAAAAACTTAATACCTCTCTTTTACAAATGAAGTTGGATTTTGTATAAAGTAATGAGGCAAAAGGAAGATGGGGAATATTTGACTCTGAAACAATATATATATTTTTTTGTAAAGCAGATAGAATCAGGCTTCAAATGGGTTTTTAAATTTTTAACTATTTTTTAAAATATATTTTATTGATTTTTTACAGAGAGGAAGGGAGAGGGAGAGAGAGTTAGAAATATCGATGAGAGAGAAACATTGATCAGCTGCCTCCTGCACACCCCCTACTGGGGATGTGTCCACAACCAAGGTACATGCCCTTGATCAGAATCGAACCTGGGACCCTTCAGTATTCAGGCCAATGATCTATCTACTGAGCCAAACCAGTCAGGGCAATTTTTAACTATTTTTAACGGTATTGGAAAATTTAAGATTCTGAATACCCCTCTCTGGACACAGGTGAAAAGGAACAGCATCATAAACAGAGAAAAATAATAAGATTTTGACTTTTTTCAATATCTGGATTATAACAGTAAATATAAACTTAATCTGATAAAGTAAATTAAATATGACTTATTCCAAATACCCCCAGATGGTAGTTTCCACTAATAAAAATAGGTTGCTGACTGATCTTGCAGGGGTGCATTATCTATGGATTTAGTTACTAAAATTAATAATGATAGTATAATATTCAGAGATTAACAGAAGATTATAATCATAATTTGCTATATGGGAAAACTTTTTAAAATCAGAAATATTCCATATGGGTATTTCACACATAGTAAGTTTATGAATATATCATTTTTGTTGTTCTTCTTCAAATCCAGGGATAAAGTAGTAGAAAACTTCTGTAAGATTGTGAAAAAGTTCTCACTCTAGAATTAGGTGAAAATATTAAAATAAGTACCTAAACCATATGATTTATCTGTGATATAAACAGGAATTACTTCTACATTATTTATTCTCCATTGTCTTAAAATTTTGCTATAAGGAGTACTACAGCTATAATGATCCTTACATTACTTGTAAGAAAAGTCACATCATAATCTCTTCAACCATTTCCAAAAACAGTGCCTTGACCAAAATTCCCCTTACCTGATAACATCACCACCAATGAACCAGGCTTAATATGCTGGGATATCTTTTATACCAATTCATCTGTTTTATATTTATACTAGAGGCCTGGTGCACAAAAATTTGTGCACTCGGGGGGGGGGGCTCAGCCTGGCCTGTGCCCTCTCGCAGCCTGGGACCCCTTGGGGGTGACCATCTGCTGGCTTAGGCCCACTCCCCGGAAGATTGGGCCTAACCTGGCAGTCAGATATCCCTCTGGCAGCCTGGGAGCCCTCAGGGGATGCCCAATTGTCAGCAGGGAGCAGGCCTAAGCTGCAGTTGGACATCCTTAGCACTGCTGAGGAGGCGGGAGAGACTCCCACCACCACCACTGTACTGGCAGCCATCATCCTGGCTTGTGGCTGAGCAGAGCTCCTCCTGTGGGAACACACTGACCACCAAGGGGAAGCTCCTGCATTGAGCATCTGCCCCCTGGTGGTCAGTGTGTATCATAGTGACCAGTGATTCCCAGTAGCTCTCCTGTTAGGGTCAATTTGCATATTACCCTTTTATTATATAGGATAGAGGCCTGGTGCATGGGTGGGGGACGGCTGGTTTGCCCTGAAGGGTGTCCTGGATCAGGGTGGGGGTCCTGCTGGGGTGCCTGGCAAGCCTGGGTGAGGGGCTGATGGGTGTTTTCAGGCTGGTCACACCCCCTTCAGGGTGGGGGTCCCCACTGGGGTGCTTGGCCAGCCTGGTTGAGAGGCTGATGGCTGTTTGCAGCTGGTCACACCCCCTTCAGGGTGGGTGTCCCCACTGGGATGCCTGGCCAGCCTGGGTGAAGGGCTGATGGCTATTTTTTTTTTTTTTTTTTTTTTTTTTTTTTGTTTTATCTTTTTTATTTTTTTTATTTTTTTTATTTTATTTTTTTTTTTTTATTTTTTATTTTTTTTTTAAAATTAAATCTTTATTGTTCAGATTATTACATTTGTTGCTCTTTTTTTCCCCCCATAACTCCCCTCCTCCCAGTTCCCGCCCCACCCTCCGCCCTCACTCCCCACCCACTGTCCTCATCCATAGGTGCACGATTTTTGTCCAGTCTCTTCCCGCATCTCCCACACCCCTTTCCCCCCCCAGGAATAGTCAGTCCATTCCCTTTCTATGTCCCTGATTCTATTATAATCAACAGTTCATTCTGTTCATCAGATTATTTATTCACTTGATTCTTAGATTCACTTGTTGATAGACGCATATTTGTTGTTCATAATTTGTATCTTTACCTTTTTCTTCCTCTTCCTCTTCTTAAAGGATACCTTTCAGCATTTCATATAATCCTGGTTTGGTGGTGATGAACTCCTTTAGCTTTTCCTTATCTGTGAAGCTCTTTATCTGACCTTCAATTCTGAATGATAGCTTTGCTGGATAAAGTAATCTTGGTTGTAGGTTCTTGGTATTCATCACTTTGAATATTTCTTGCCACTCCCTTCTGGCCTGCAAAGTTTCTGTTGAGAAATCAGCTGACAGTCGTATGGGTACTCCCTTGTAGGTAACTGAGTTTCTTCCTCTTGCTGTTTTTAAGATTCTCTCTTTATCTTTTGCTCTTGGCATTTTAATGATGATGTGTCTTGGTGTGGTCCTCTTTGGATTCCTTTTGTTTGGGGTTCTCCGCGCTTCTTGGACCTGTAAGTCCATTTCTTTCACCAGGTGGGGGAAGTTTTCTGTCATTATTTCTTCAAATAGGTTTTCAATATCTTGGTCTCTCTCATCTTCTGGCACCCCTATAATTCTGATGTTGGTACGCTTGAAGCTGTCCCAGAGGCTCCTTACACTATCCTCGCATTTTTGGATTCTTTTTTCATTTTGCTTTTCCGGTTGGGTGTTTTTTGCTTCCTCGCATTTCAAATCATTGACTTGATTCTTGCGCTCCTCTGGTCTGCTGTCGGGAGTCTGTATAATATTCGTTATTTCAGTCCGTGTATGCTTAATTTCTAGTTGGTTCCCCAATATAAGATCGAGGGTCTCATTAGATTTCTTGAGGATCTCACTACATTTATCGGCGGCTTCTAGACAGTTCTTAAGAGACCTTAAAAGTGTGGTTCTGAACTCTATATCTTCCATTGACAATTTTGTCCTGTTTCTTTGTCTCCGCATTTTGTTATGCTTCCTTGGTGCACCTCCTAGTGGTCTTTGTTTGCAGTCTTATAGTTAAATCTTGATTGTTGTAGCTAATTCCAGGGAGGGTTTGACCTCTAGGCCAAGTGGCTATGAGAATCAGCTGTGTCAGTAGTGAGAGAACTTCTGTCCTCTAGGGAGGTGCTAATCTAGCCTTTGCCTGAGGCTATCCGGCAAATGTCTGTGTGCAGGGCTTGGGCGGGGCGGGTAGAACAGGATCAACAGGGTGGGCCAGAGAGAGCAGTTATGGCGGCTCTCAGTCCTGTCCCCAGGGGCTCTGCCTCTCTGAGTCCCAGCACCCGCTGCAAAGCTCAGAGAGAAAGCTGCACTCGCTCTGACCGAAGCCAGACAGTCCCGCTTCTCCCGTTTGAGTCTGGGTCCCTAAAGACTCGCTCGGATCTGGAGCTCAGAGTCTGCGACTCCCTCCCGATTGAAAACGCCAACCGCGCCCTCCGCCGCCAGCCCGCTCCGCGCACTCCGCACCTCAGAATTTGACTTCAGCACTGCGCCTCCTCTGAGTGTCCGTATGCGTTTCTCTTTCCTCCTAGTTGTAGGACTTCCACTCAGCCAGCGTTCCTGTGGTTCTGGGTGATGTCCCTTCCGTTTTTTGGTTTCACTTTTGAAGTAGTTGTTCAAAGCAGCAAACTCCGGCATTAACCTATGCCGCCATCTTGGTTCTCGCTCTCAGGGCTGATGGCTATTTGCAGGCTGTTCAAGCCCCCCCAATGGGGACCCTCACCCCATGGAGGTTTGGCCATTCTGGGTGAGGGGCTGATGGCTGTTTTCAGGCTGGCCAAACCCCCTTTAGGGTAGGGGGTTCCCACTGGGGTGCCTGGCCAGTCTGGGTGAGGGTCTGAGGGCCATTTTCAGGCTGGCCAAGCCCCCCCAGTGACAGAAGCTCCCAGCCTCTCCTTTTTTTCTTTTTTTCTTTTTATTCTGGGATTTATTTACCTTCTATAATTGAAACTTTGTAGCCTTGAGAGGAGCTTAGAGCCGGCTTGGGTGGGCGGGAGGGAAGCTTGGCTTCCTCCATCATTGGGCAACCAAGCCTCCTTCTTGCTTCAGCTCCATGGCTGCTGGCCGCCATCTTAGTTGGGTTAATTTGCACATATTTGCTCTGATTGACTGGTGGGCATGGCTTAAGGTGTAGCGAAAGTACGGTCAATTTGCATGTTTGTCTTTTATTAGTGTAGATTCCACTAGAGGCCCGGTGCATGAAAATTCATGCACTGGAGGGAGGGTCCCTCAGCCCAGCCTGTCCCCTCTCACAGTCTGGGAGTCCTCAGGGGCAGGAGGCGACCTGGCGATCAGGGGAAGGCGACGCCCCATCACACCTCTGCTGCTGCCACTGCCAGCAGCACAAGCCTCGGGTAGCCCTGGTTACCTGAGCCTCGGGCAGCCCTGGGCGACTGGGCAGCTGACATCTGAGGCTTGCTGGCACCTTGGGCTGGCCCTGGGTGGCTGGGGGGCTGAGGGGACTGGGGGTCTCTGGAGGTGGGCTCAGCCTTGCCACATGCCTACCGCCCTGGCGGGGCTGAGGGGACTGGGCACCAACATCTTGTGGCTGTGAGCGCTGCCATCTTTGAGGGTGTGGCAGTCAATTAGCATATTCCCTCCTTATTGGCTGTGGTCGCTGCCATCTTTGTGACAGAATGGGGGTCAATTAGCATATTCCCTCTTTATTAGATAGGATAAGTTGCCAATTTATGAATACTCTACCTTCATAATGATTTCTTAATCCACCAAGTTTTTTCTAATTTCATCACCATATTACCATGTGGAGCAGGATAAGTTAATTCAGACTTTTCTAATAAGAAAAATAAACTTCTTCCTCTTTTCAAAATGTAAATACCTCACTAGCACCATTCCAAAACACCCAAATATTAACTCACTCAGAGTTTAAAGATTAAACCCTTTGTGATGTAGAGCAAAGTAGTTATTTGATAAATTGGTTGTTCTAATGGACCGTCAGAGTCAATTGAGAAATAACTAGTGGAGGGAATTTTTGCATAGCAGTTAAAAAAGAAAAAAAGAATGTTTGAAGAAGCAAGAAGTAAGGAAAAGTGTCTTAGTGAGGAAGTCATGTCATGGTCTAAAAGCAGATTTAAGGAGGAGAGAGTAAAAACATGGGCCTTTCAAGAGGGGCGAGGATGCCAATATTTGCCCTATGGGTAGACCTGAAAAAGGACCACTATATGGAACATTGCTGACATGCCCTGTTATAAAATTTGACCTCCTCGCCTCTCTTTTCCTCACTCAAGTATTATGGTAGCACTAGCACACCACATAATGTTGTTTTGGTCAATGATGGACACATATATGATGGTGATCCCATAAGATTATCATGGTGCTGAAAATTTCTATTGCCAAGTGATACTGTAGCCATTATAATGTTGTAGCATAGCACATTCCTCATGTGCTTAAGGTGATGCTGGCATAAGCAAACCTATGCTTATCACTGTACAAAAGTATAGCACAGACAATTCTGTACAGTACATAATACTGGATAATGACAACAAGCAACTATGTGTTTACTGTACCTTTTATCATTATTTTAGAGAGTACTCTTTTTATTTATAAAAATGAAAGGTTGCTGTGCAATGTGGACAGAAGCCTCATGCATCTTGTGTTTCTCAATTGCATTATTTTCTCTTGAGTTTGATTTGATTTTGTGATATTTTGTATAGAAATATGCTGTACAGGCTTGTAGCCCAAGAGTAATACTGTAGGCTGTACCATATAGCCTAGGTGTGTATTAGCCTACACCATCTGGGTTTGTGTAAGTGCACTCTATAATGTTTACACAACAACAAAATCAGCTAATGACTAATTTTTCAGTACACATCTCCATTGTTAAGCAGCTCATGACTATATTTTTACTGGATGGTGTCCTTGTTTCATCTTCTAGTCCCTCTCTGGGTGAGTATCTAGTAGGAAGGACACTATGTCACAGGATTTCATTTAGTCTTCATCTCATAACACCCAGAACACCCTTAAAATCAGAAGAGGGTTGAGTTACCTGCCTAGTCTCTAACCTCCTTATATACTTGGGGAGTAGCTGAACTTAATCAACTAGAGACACCCAGAGCTCCATGATGTTTAATGATACATTGGGACATGTGTAGCTTTGATCATCTCTGATTTATCATCTTTTTCTTTTCCCACTGTTAAAGGATAAACTTGTAAAAGACCAAATTCTGACTCCATAAAAAATATAAAATGAACACTTGTCAAGGATTTTATTTAACTCATGAACTTATGAGGTAACCAGTTAAGTGTTACAACCACTTCAAAAGATAATTCAAAAAGGAGAGACATATAGGCCATGAAATGATTTTACGGTTTGAAGCAAAATCAACTCTTTTCCACAGGGATAGGTATGGGAAAGAGAAAAATGTCTTTCCATCAGACAGAATTTATTTGCATGCTAATGGACAAGTTATTTGCAGTGCTATCAATTATCTACAACTTACAGAGGTGTAAAATAGCTCAAAAGACCATGAAACGTGCAGATCCCTTAGATTTAGAAGCTGAATCTTAGATTTACACCAAAGGATAGTTAGCATATTTTGTAAAGAATCAGATAGTAATGGTCTCTGTCAGTTATTCATCTTGGTTTTGTTTTGTTTTAGGACCTTTTAAAAGTATAACCATCCTTCAAAATTCAAATGTACAAAAGTAGTTCGCTAGCCCAGTTTGGTCCATGGTCCCTAGTGTACCTGACTCCTATTTTCAATGTGTAGTTTATGATCAAAGTGTCAATAACTGTTTTGGTTCATTCCGTAGTCTTTCACAAATCTTCTAACAGTATCTGGGCCATCTCTTGTTTTGTTGCAAAATAATTCTTTGACGATGTTAATTTGGTCAACTCCTTCTCAAACAATTTCAATGGATCCTTGCAGAATTAATTAAATGCAGACTACTCAGACCTGGCATTCAGGCCTCTCAATTCAGTTATTTGACTGCTGCAGATTTATTCCCTTGTATCTCTCCATGTATGAACCACTCACTTAAGTATGCCCCGTTATTTAAGTATGCTCCATTTTCTCATTTCTGCACATTTTCATATTTTAACTATTACTTGACATTATCTTCTCCTTTTGAAATCTTAGCCTTTCTTACAAAGCCTGTTTCAAGGGCTGCCTGCCCAATGATGTCCTTCTGATCTTTGTCTTGGGAGGATATTCTTTGAGTCCTCCTAACATTAGCATCATTATTTATATCCCTCACTCTAATCTTCCCTCTTGTGATTCCTCTTTACCTACACATTACTTCCTGTCTTAGTCTGTTTGAGCTGCTATAACAAAAATGCCATAGACTGGTAGCCTTATAAACAACAATTAATTTCTTACAGTTGTGGAGGCTGGGACGCCCAAGATCAAGACGTTGGGCTGATTCGGTGTCTGGTGAGGACCTGTTTTCTGATTCAGAGAAGCCCATCTTTTCACTTTAATCTCACATGGTGGAAGGGGCAAGACCACCTTACCAATATGTGGTCTCTTTCGTAAGGACACTAGTCCCATTATGAGGACTCTGCCCTCATGGCATAATCTCCTCCCAAAGGCCCCACCTGCAAATCACATTACATTGGAGATTAAGTTTCAACATATGAATTTTAGGAGCACACAAACATTCAACCTACAGCACTTCCCATTTGATATTAGATTTTGTTCTTATTTACATAATCTAGGCCTTTGGAAGATAGCTGCTCAATAAGCATTTGTTGTGTTGTATCACATTTCTTCTTTTTAATTTGCTAGAATCAGGCTTGCTATTAATTTACTGAGATAACTTCATAGTGCTTGTTCCCTTTATATCATTAGCCAGACTGGAATCTATGAGAATTTGCTTAATATTCTTGTATTAGTTATCTATTGCTGCGTACTCAATTGCCTCAAAATTTATTAGCTGAACATTAAAATAAAATTTATGACTGCTGGGCCAGTGTGGTTCAGTGGTTGAGCATAGACCCATGAACCAGGAGGTCGCGGTTAGATTCCTGGTCAGGGCACACACCTGGGTTTCAGGCTCAAACCCCAGTAGGGAGTGTGCAAGAGGCAGCCAATGGATGATTCTCTCATCATTGATGTCTCTCTCTCTCTCTCTCTCTCTCTCTCTCTCTCTCTCTCTCTCTCTCTTTCCCTCTCCCTCTGCTTTCCTCTCTGACATCAACAAAAATGTAAGAGAAAGGAAATTTATGACTTAGTGGGTTCTGTGCATGAGATGTCTATGTTGGGCTTCACTAGATTCTTTGGCTCATGGTCCCTCTCAGTGCTGCAGTGAAGATAATGCCAGGACTGTAGTCCCTCCCAAGTTCATCTGGGGAAAGATGCCTTTCTAACCTCACTCATGTGATTTGCAGGATTCAGTTTCTTGTGGGTTGGACTGAGGGCCTGTGTTCTCACTGGTTATTGGTCCAAGGCCTTCTTCCATTCTTTGTGGCTTCTCCCTAGGGAGCTCATAAGATGGCAGCTTGCTTCATCAGAGTGAGCAAATGAGAAGAGGAGAGAGAGAGAGAGAGAGAGAGAGAGAGAGATTTAGAACCTAATCTCAGAAGAAGCCACATTCCATTACGTTTGCTGTATTCTATTTGTTAAGGGCAAGTCTCCAGGTCCAGCCCACAGTCAAAAGAAGAGAATGCACAAGGAGGTGGGATCATGGGGGGCTATTATAGAGTCCGCTTGTTCCAATGCTCTCTACTTCAGTTTCAAACCCCTCAGGTGATGGTAATAACGTTGAAGCTACCAAATTCAGAGGATTGCAAGATGAAAACACGTTTATAAATTCAAGATGCTGTGGAATGTTAAAGGTGGCCTCTACAAATAAGAAGGCCACGGGAAACCCTTTTCTGTTGAATAAAAGAGATTATCAGATAGATTATATTTATGGAAAAAGCCTAAATGGATCTTTAACTGAAATTAAAGTCTACTAAAAAAAAAAATTGTTTGTGTGTGCATTTCTCCCCTTATTATTTAAGCTTCTGGCTTTTGGAAACTTAGACTTCTTTTCTCTTGTCTCCCTATGGTGTTGCATATTTAAAACAGACATACTTGCTTCTTAAAAGAGAAAGTAATTTTACAACAAAGAAAAGGTTCACAGTCCTCACAGAGGTCTCCAGTTTTGGAAGATCTCTTCCCTAGCCATGTATAAAGTGACTATTTCATATATATATATATATATATATATATATATATATATATATATATGCTATGAGAAATTATCTTTAAAGTGACTGGTTAGCTGAGTTTAATCACCATGGGTTACACTCATTGCTACAAAAATTATTGCAACTGTAGTATATCATTATTCCAGTAGATGGCAGAAGCACATCATGCACCAAATTGGAGTAACCTAGAAAACCTGTCTGTTGAAGGCATCAACAAAGGTCTCAACCTGTTTTAAAAATCTGCCTTTGTTGTTTGGGACACCGTGACTGTAGAGGAAATTGTATTATTCCATCACATACACCTCTAATTCAGACAGGTATTGTTGATATTCTACAGAATTAAAAAAAAATAATTCATAGGAATAAGTGATCTCATGCAGAATTAAGTCATGCCTGTGTGTTAATCTTGTCAATTCAATCAGCCACCTTTTCCTTTTTTAAAAATAAAACAAACTGGGTATAATATGGAAATAATTTTAATTAAAAAAGGCATATAGTACTTTTTAATTATAAACCATGAACATCAGTTACATAGATAGTGATGTTTGGCAATGAGAATGAAAAGACACAGAAAGACATATTTATATTCGATTGCTATTTTTCAGTTATGTGATACCAGCATTTTTCAAAGGATGTACACATTATTGCACATATTGTAATTTAGAGAGCATATATGCATAATAATTCCATTGCTATTTTTGTCTGTTTGTATTTTTGCTAACTTGACAATAGTGTAATTTAAACCAAGAACATTATGCAGTGATGTAATTACAACCACTGAAAAATAAGAGTGGTGAAATTTATATTCAGGCAAAATAACATAAATTAGGCAAAATTCAGGTAATTTTTCTGGCAATGATGCTATAATGGAAAAGATATACGCAACCACAATTCAACAAGGTAAATCTTGGTTTTCTTTTTGTTTTCATTATATAAAATGAGATGTGTTCTCTCAAAGAAAGAAAGAAAGGAGGGAAAAAGGAGATCCTCGTAATATGTATTGATAATAATGCCCATTGCTTTCTTGGTTCTTTTGGCTTTAGCAGAACATTAAGTCTGGTCTTTCCTGTGAGGCTCCTACCACCAGGTGGGGGGGGGGGGCTCCCCTCCTGGGACAGGCCACCTCTAGCCAGATAGCTATTGAGAGTCTGCTGGTGATGCTTTGAGTGGGAAGACCTGGAGGATTTTAGCTAGATCTGACTTCGGTTATCAGATCTGAGAGCTGCAGCCACAGCATATAGGTAGACGCATACTGAGATTCATAGCTGGGAAATTAGAGCAAGACTGGGTGAGCTGTGAGATTGATGTGGGCAGTTCAGGAATTCGTTTTTGAATAGAGGCTATAGGCCTGGCTACCTTCTCAGTGTGGTGTTTTGGAAGCCTTTCTGTATAAGGGAATTAGCTAAAAGGAGTGCATTACATCGATGCCTTCAGGGACTGTCAATCTACAAAGGCCTCACTGACTGTTTCCTGAGTTTTGCTGATAGCTCAGACCCAATTAGATTGTAAACGGGCTCTGGATTGCTTTTTGTTTAATACATTATCATACATATGCTTATGGTAAAGCTTTACTGGCATTTTCTATCCATTGTGGACATCTTTCAAGACAACCATTTGAGTGGGCATTTTATAATCTCAAAGTGCTTGGTTTTGCAGTACAGTTTTAGAGAATTTAGTGTGTCTTTGCTTCCTCATTAGTTAAAAAAACTTGAATCTATTTTAGCACTAATCCTTGGAGTACCTTATTGTTTCCCTTTCCTTCTCCAGAAGAAATGTTGATTTCCCTGAGTAGATTTTTACATATCTATGATGTTTGTTTATCAATTTTCAACCCCATAGAGATTTTTAAATAGCTAAGAAACTAGTTTCATTCAAGGCTTTGATAACATATAGCATGCATACCCATCCATTTATTTTTTACATTATGCACATTTGTCTTCATTTTAGGAGCTTTATGAAATCAACTTTGCAAATACATAATTGTTTATCACAATACAAATTAACTTAAAATAAGGATATACTGAGAATTAGAATCTTGAAAAATTCAGCAAAAGGAAAAATCAGGTTTAAAGAATGTAAGACCTTGTAGAGAAAATGGCGTCAGAGAACTTACCTATATGTTTTTAACATCTAACATTATTAGGAAAGACAGAGGTATTAATTTTGATTTACCATATTTGATGTGAAGGAAAGTGTTACGATCTTTATCCATGTCAGTTTCAATGAAATATTTATACTTTCTTTGTTGAAGACAGCATTTGGGCAGAGAAGCTCTTTGATGCTTATGTTTTGGCCTCAATCTAACTGTAAATACTTTTTTGATTTTGCTACTTAGAGATGCTGACAACAGGGCTGTAATACTGATTCCTACCTCCATTTCCTTTCATCACGCTTCTCATTTCTCCAGTGACACCATCACTTGGAAATTTGACTTTTAAAAAGCCTTGGGTGACTTAAAAAACAAAACTTACCAGGATATTTTTTCATCTCCTCCCAATTTTCAGTGTTTTATGGTCTTAGCTCTGCTCTATGTCAAAATATATGCTGTCAACCCATCTTACTTATGCCTTAGCTTCCTCCTATCTCACAAATACAAATGCCACCATGTAATTCCAAAGAATATCATTATAGTCTTATGCCTTCATTTGTTTCTAAAGGATTTATTAATTTTTATGCTAGTTTTCTGCTGCTCATTTTAGCTTTGCAATTTCTGAATGTCAAGCTCCTCTTTTTTCATTCATTATCTCTTACATAATTTTATTCAAATATTTTATAAACATTTACCAAATACATGGTGAATATAATAGTGAAAAAAGCTGATGCAATCCATATCCTCATTGAACTTCAAGGTAAAAGAGCAGATTGACATTAAAGACATAGTTAAAATCCCATAAGCGCTCTGGATGTCTGTGAGAGCAAGACCTAGTCTCAGAGAAGGACCAGGGCAGGCATCTCTTCCAATTACCAGGGAAACATTACAAATTAATTTCAAACTTAGTGCATCAAACAAGCTCCATTATGTTTAGAGATTCAGTAAGGCAAGCAATGGTACAGGGGGATGACTGGGTAGCACTCAGAGCATAGAAGTTGGAGTCATCTGAAGAACATTCAGTCATATGTCTGATGCTTGATGCAGGCTGTTGACTAAGATCTTAGCTAGAATTCCTGGCCAAATGGCCAGAACACCTGCATAAGGCCTCTGCATGTTTGTGGATGACGACTTCCAAAGATGAGTGTCCCAAAAAAGCCAGGCAGAAGCTGCATCCCCCGCCCCCCCCCAACCCCTTTTTTTTAAACCTAGTCCTGGAAGTAATATAGCATCATTTCTGTCATTCTTTATTGGTTGAAGTCACAAGCCAGCCAAGGTGCAAGGATACATACACTCTAGCTCTTGAGGGACAATGGACAAAGTTCTGGGAAATAACGTGAGACAATCAATACTGCTATGCGCTGGCCATGGTTGGAAAAATGAAACCCGACACAGTGTCTTTGAGAGAGTGATATTTAAGTTGACTCAGTTTGAAAGGGAATAATTTGAAAAGGCATTATAGTTAGAGGAAGCAGTCTCAGTGGCTTAACTGAAAAAATGAGTGTCAGTTTAGGTCATAGATAGTGAAGAGGTAACAGGGGGAGATAAAACTAGTTAGGCAAGGCCTTGCAGTTTTTGCTAAGAGTTCAGACTACAAGCAAGGCCTTATAGGTCATGTTGAAGATATATAAACCTCACTGTAAAGGCAATGGGAGACCGTGGAATGGTTACAATTTGGGAATGACATGATCAGATTTGTGATTATAGATAGCAGGCTGCCAAACTGCAAGATATAAGTATAGGCATTGTGGTCAGTTAAACAATAACCACAGTGACCCAGGTAAGACATAAAAGTGGCTTGGACTAGGATGGTGGCCATGAAGATAGAGTCAAGTAGATAGATTTGAGATATAATTAGTTGGAATAGGCGATATTTGGGAAATGGTTTGACTGTAAAGGGTAAGAAGGCAGTCAGATTTGAGAATATTTCCCAGGTGTTTTGCTTTGGAAACTTTATATATGGGAAGACTTGAGTATTTAGGAATAGGTCTTGGGGGGAGAAGATCTATAAGTTTTATAGATATTGAATTTTAAGTGTTTTTGAAAGCTATACTGTGATGTGCAAGGGTAAGTAGATTGATTATATGGTTCTGGAACTAAGGAGGAATGAATTAGAAATTTGTGAATCTTCAGCATATAGATGGTACCTATATCTATGGATTAGGCCAGACTGGGCATTGATAAAATGGGAAACAGTTCCACAAATTAGGTTATTTAAAGAAAAAACAATATTTCATCAGGAAAAAAGAAAAGAAGAGTGGCTTGGGGAAAGGAATTTGACTTTTCTTACATGTTATACTTCTCAGGGCAGGAGCCATGTCTTTACAGGATGGACTGAGATATAATTAGAAGTAAAATGGGTAGAATTTTGGACATAGTTTGACTGTACAGGATCTCTTTGCAGGGACCATTTTCTACAGAACATGAGAAAATTCATGGACATGAGCCTGGAAAATAGTAAATTAATAAACAGTGAAGAATAATTAATTCATTATTTATTTTTTAAGAATAATGTGTTTAATTGGAAAAAAAAAAGCCTTGTTTTCACATTGGTTTAGTTTTATGTACTGTAAAACAAGAAAGATCTCTCTAAATAGGAACAAAGTAAAATTATATTTAGAGTAAAGGTGAACAAGGAGAACTCGCTATACAAATTTGTGAGACTAAATTCTGAAATTATGCTCAATAAAACTCTATAGATCCATAAATTTTCTGTGAGAGAAAACATTTTCTATATTCTGCAGTATAGAAGAGTGGGTTTTGAGAAGAGTGTGTCGAGGTCTTTGAAACCCTTCCCTATCCCTTTGACTATGAATAGGTGGGAAGATAGGAAGAGCTGTAATGGTGTGTCATCCAGCTAGGGGGGTAGCTATGTTTGATCACATTTAACCAGCCAGGTGTCTTCACTTAAATCTGGAAAAATCAATGGCCACCTAGGTGTCTGGAGCTAAGCTGTCATATGTCTTAGTGACCAATAAAATAGTTCTGTTAATATGTGTTGTTTCCTGTCTCTTGAAATATTGTTTTTAAGTAGTTGATTATCTTGAAGAGAATGGGAGTAATTATCAATAATGACCCCATTAATAAAGTAATTTTAATCCTCAGGACCCCAGAATGTTGTATTTTCTTAGCAAAAAGTAACTGAACACTTTGGTAATAAGCACTATCTAATGTGAACAGGTTTGATATTTTTCCAATTTATATCAGTGTAAGGGAAATTCTGAAGATGTAACTTACCACTGAAGGAATTACTTATAAATTTCAGTACTAGGAAATTGTGATTGGAAAGTTAATTTTCTATAGGGTTTATTCATTCATTTGTTTATTGAATATCTACTACCTGCTATGGTTCTAGGCCAGGGGTAGGCAACCCCTGGCATGCGTGCCAAACATGGCATGCCAGTAACTTTTGCTGCCACGCGAAACCCTCTCTTATAATCTCCCATTTACAATTTTTTCTTAATATTGACTTTTTTATCTTTCAGATAAATTCAGTGTAAGTGCATCTTAGATAAATAAATAATTTTACATAACATGTATACATTAAAAAATAAATGTATTTTTCATCACCATATACTGTGTTTTTGTCGCTCGAACGAACTTTATTATTTCTTCAAGGTTCTTCACATATGTACACCTTAAGAGATATCAAGTAGGTGTAACATGTTCTCAAAAAATTAGGGTTGGCACACAGAAGAATTTTGAGTCAGAGATTTTGCTGGTTTTGGCACGCACTCACAAAAAGGTTGCCCACCTCTGTTCTAGGCTCTTGAGGTCTAAGAAAGGAGCACAGTAATTAACATTAAGGATTACTCAGTGAAAGAAAGAAAAGAGTCTGGACCTGCCCGATTGTAGTTCAGGGTGTTATGAGAGTACAAAGAACCATTACCTAATCAGAAGTTTTCCCTGATGCCCCTTGTCTAAAGGAAGTCAACTTGAACTGATCCTACGTAAGACAATAGGTATCTGTAGCATTTTTCTTTTAATATTGAAAATGTCCCAGTAAGGAGTAATATGATTCCCTAGTATGAACGAGCTAATACTTCACTTTTTATGTGATGGGTAGGTAGGATCTGGGGCAGTAGGACACTGTACATAAAGAGTGTGTTGAAAATGTCATGAGACAGGTTTCAGCACAGAAAGAATTTTCCCTGCTAGATTCTACACTGTCTGGTATTGTGCTTAGTGCCTGAATGTGATTCATCACCAGTGGTTCTCAAAACCATGAGTATCTGACCAGGAGGACTCCTTATAGCAGAGTGCCAGGCTCCAGGTCTGGGGTGGGGCCCAATAATTTGTATTTTTAACCATTTTCTATATAATGTTGATGTTGATGCTTCTGGTCCCAGAACACCTTGTGAACCACTGAATTAGATATATCCTTGTCCTCAATGAGTTTATAGACAGGTGGGGGAGATATGTAAATAAATAGATATTAATGATACAGTGTAATAAATATAAAAAGAAGTGAAGATTTGAGCTCTTACAATCAACAATCAGACTCATCTATATATATAAAAGCCAAGCCACCAGAATGACCAGAACAACTGGTCGCTATGATGCACACTGCAGCAGGCCAACCAGCCCGATTGGGGATAGGGAAGTCCACTCCCCCCAACCCCGATTAAGGGCAGGGCCAACCGGCCAACTTCCCGTGGCCCCTCCCCCTGGCCAGCTGGACCCCACCTGTGCACAAAATCCTACACTGGGCCTCTAGTGTAAAATAATGACTTAGTGATCAGTAGGCAGGCAAAGTGAAGTAAACATTTGATGTAATTAATAAGGCACTTTGTCCCCAAAGCCTAACAGTATAAACCTTTTATTGAGGAAGAACAAGTGACAGTGCTGCCTTGATTGCTTGTCTGGACAGATTGGTTTCACCAGTTAAATGCTTTCCTTTATAATTCACCTCATTTTTGTAGCTTTAACTTCACATCATTTGAGAACTACTTTTCTCTCCAATGTAATCAGATAAATAGAGGCTGTGTTTGCATTTTTTGACAACCATTTAAAAGTACATTTATATGTTTGAGTTTCATCTTTCTTCCTTTTATGTGTAGTTGCAAATATAATGCATTATGTCCAAGCCCAAATAAAAGTCCTTTCCTTTCTTTTTTATTTTTTGGCAAGTTTTATCTTCTGCCCCAATTTAAGCACTATCAGAGAGATTATCTTATACAATGAAAAGAATAGAACAACCCTAAACTTTTGAAGATAGATTTTTTTTGTTAGTACAAAGTAAATATGTGAATAGTCTGTATCATTTTACTTGAATTTTCAGAGGCGAAAAACATTAGTTCTTTCAAGTTGCACATTAGTGAGAGACAGAAGAGCAGTTTCAAATAATGTAGGTATTTCCCTCAGATGTCAAGTATTTAGAATTGTCCCCAAACAGAGAACAATGCTTTCTAAAAACATATTTTGGAAACCAATGAATGCTGTTTTTGCCTAATATTTTATCTTCTGAGTTGCTTTAATATACTTTTCTTGTGCCCTCCTTGCTTTCTGTACATAATTCTTGTAGAGAAAAAAGGAGTTTCTTTCCAGTTAATATCTCAGGATAATTTATGAGATCTAAGCCAGTATCTTTCTCTTCTTTCCCTCTTTTGTATCCCAAGTTTTGACCTACTTCTCCAGTGTATATCACTTAATGTTCCCTGTGATTTTGTTATCTTCTCCAGTACATCTTATCTAATAAAAGAGAAACATGGTAATTGGCGTACGACCGCTACCCTTCCAATTGGCTAATCAGTGAGATATGCAAATTAACTGCCAGCCAAGATGGTGGCCGGCAGCCAGGCAGCTTGAAATAACATGAGGCTTGCTTACTTCAGTGAAGGAGGACTCCAACGTTCCCTGCCTGCCGGTGCAGGCCTCTGAGCCTGCAGTCTGAAACATTGTAACAAATATAGAAGCTAAACAAAACCCCAGAAACCAGCTTTCAGTGAGGCGGGATCTCAGAGCTGGAGTTGATACAGTGTCTCGGTTATAGAACCCAGCAGAGGCCTCAGAGCTGGAGCCAGAGCTAAAGCTGGCCCAGAATAAAAACAAAAAAGAAAAAAAGGAGCAGTTGGGAGCTTCAGTCAACCGCAAGCCTAAAAACAGCCCTCAGCCCCTCACCCAGACTGGCCAGGCACCCCAGTGGGGACCCCCACCCTGAAGGGTGTGTGACCAGCTGCAAACAGCCATCATCTCCTCACCCAGGCTGGCCAGGCACCCCAGTAGGGACCCCCACCCTGATCCAGGACACCATTCAGGGCAAAACAGCCAGCCCCACCCATGTACCAGGCCTCTATCCTATATAGTAAAAGGGTAATATGCCTCCCAGCACCAGGATCAGTGTGACAGGGGGCAGTGCCCAAACCCCCTGATCGCTCTGCAGCTCTGTGTGTGACAGGGGGCGGGGCCACAACCTCTCTATCTGCCCTGCTCTGTTCGTGACAGGGGAATGCGCCCCAACCCCCTGGTCAGCCCTGCTCTGTGTGTGACAGGGGGGAGCTCCCGAACCCCCTGATCACCCTGTGGCTCTGTGTGTGACAGAGTGCGGCCCCCCCCCCCCACACACACACAGGCCCTGCTCTGTGTGTGACGGGGTAGAGCCATAACCTCCCCTTCAGACCTGCCCTGAGTGTGAGAGTGGCGGTGCCCCAACCCCCTGATCGGCCCTACTCTGTGAGTGACAGGGGGAGCTCCTCAACCCCCTGATAGGCCCTGCTCTGTGCGTGACAGGGGGGAGCTCCCCAACCCCCTGATCAACCCTGCTCTGTGCATGACAGGGGGGAGCTCCCCAACCCCCTGATTGGCCCTGCTCTGTGCGTGACAAGGTAAGGAGCCCCAACCCCCCTGATGGGCCCTGCTCTGTGAGTGACAGAGGGCAGCGCCCCAACCCCCTGATCATCCCTGCTCTGTGAGTGACAGGGGGTGGTGCCGCAACCTCCCCATCAACCCTGCCTTGAGTGTGACAGGGTGCGGTGCCCCAACCCCCCAATTGGCCCTACCCTGAGGGTGACTGAGGGTGGCATTGCAACCTCCCGATCGCCCTGCTCTGTGCATGACAGGGGGCGGCACCCCAACTCCCCAATTGGCCTTACTCTGAGCCCGACCAGGGGCTGCACCTAGGGGTTGGGCCTGCCCTCTGCCACCTGGGAGCAGGCCTAAGCCAGCAGGTCATTATCTCCCAAGGTGTCCCAGACTGTGAGAGGGCACAGGCCAGGCTGAGGGGCCCCCCTTCTCCCCCGAGTGCACAAATTTTTGTGCACCGGGACTCTAGTATAGAAATAAGATTCCTAATCTCAATTTCTTTCTAAAAATGTACTTAACTGTTTTATTTCTAAATAATTTACTCTTAATAATTATAAGAAGACATCTATATGAGTTAAGGAAATTCATAAATGACAAGGATGTTATCAAGTCACTAGAAGCCTAAATGTGTCCTCTTTGTAGCTATATTTGGGTTGGTAATGGGAAACAGATTTGCTTTTTAAATTCCTTTTGCCTGATTCCATGATCCTGATTCTTCTGGGAATCTCTTACATATTTTCTCAGAGGACATAATATCAAACCTTTTTCCCCCACTATCGAGTCCCCTTACTCTCGGCCCCTTTTTCTTTCTCCTAATGACAACCTTACATGCCTTTGCACCAATGAGAGCACTTTGCTTTTCACTGCTGATACTCAGCAAGGTCACCTAGGACTACAGCAATTTTTTCTTTACTGCAATTTTACTTAATGCCATAAGGAATATCTGCATTTACCTTATATTCTGAAAACTAGGCTTCCCATATTTTTCTTCAGTCACCTATCTAGATCCCACCAGGTTACAGTTAATAAATTAATTAGTATTAGTCCCCAATGTACCCTAAAGATAATATCCTCGCCCTCCCCTCTTCTATCTGAAAAATATCCTGTTTCTCAAAATTATAGCCAAATTCATACCTGTGAGAATTTCTATTTTTCTATTATGTCCTTTGCACCAATTTCTATTCTAGACAAGGATTATTTGTTGCAAAAACCTGAAACCTGCTCAAGATTCCTTAAACAAAAAGGGAGTTTTATTTTAAAGGTTGAATAAATAAAGTCAGGTCTTATGGGAACTGTCACAAGAATCAAAGCTTCTGAGAGAACCAGGCTTGTTCTTTCAGCATCCTTTACACAAAATAGTATCCTGTAGGCCTTTGTTCATTGTCTGGTCTGTTTTCCTCCCCACAATTTTAACTTGGCTTTGCTCTTTCACTTGGCTCCGCACAGCTCATTGATTCCCTATCTCAGTGTCCCTTTGATTAAATGCAAGAAATAGGTAGGAATTCCAGATCCATTTGTTGTCATTTCTCTGGAGGCTGCAGTAGAAAGTCTACCACACTTGCACCTGATTAAAAAGATTACATCACATTTATAATATTTTTTGTCAGAGCCACCCCTACAAATATTAGATTAGGTGAAGCCACTGTTAGAAACAAATTAGAATTATGTATGTAAGTGTTATTTGGAAACTATTTCAAAAGTAGAACCTTGATAAAATAAATATATAAATAATATACATTTTTTAAAATATAGAGCAAAAAGTGCTCTGACATTTGCAACCTCTGTTTCTACATCTAGAATGAATTCAAATGCTCAGTTTAAGAAGAAATCTACATATTTAAAAAAATCATGACAAAGACCCAAGTTAGTGTAGGATATCTGTCAACCAAAATGATAATCAATGATTATCAACAAATTTAAAGGACGGAGAAAGTAAATTTTGTAGTAGTTGATTTTCAAAGCAAGCTTGAACTACAACTTGATTGTACTTGTGAAAAAGTTCTGCAAATGCCATTTTCTGAGATTGTGAAGGGGGGGGCTCCTGATGAGATCAGTGTCTTTCTAAGAAGGGACACCAGAGAGCTTGCTGGCTCTCTTTCCATGTGTTGGCACAAAAAAGAGGTTTGTGAACATCCAGTGAGAAGGCAGCCATCCATGTACAAGCCAGGAAGAGAGCCTTCTCCAGGTTCTGAATTGGCCAGCACCTTGATCTTGAACTTTCTAGACTCCAGGAAATAAATCTCTGCTGTTTACTATAAACCACCAAGTTGATGGTATTTTGTTCTGCCAGATTGAGCTGATTAAGATATTATCCATTTTAACTTTGGCAGCTCTTCTCTTTTGCAAGGAATACTCACGTTAACAATATTAATATATTCAACTAAAATAATTTCCAGAACAATAGTCTTTCCCTTGATTCAAATGGACTTAAGTAGAAAGCAGCAGTAACAAGAAATACTTGATCTACAGTAGAAAAGAAAGCAAGGGAACTTTCTGGTACCTGGCAGGGTAAGCTTGGATTCACAGTGAGTTCATCCAGGAATTGAGTTTCTCAGAGTCTAGTGATGTGGTTCTAAGGTCAAGATCTGTACATAGTAACCCTTGCCAAGGCTTGTTAGTTCAGAGATTTTCAGATGTCTTTCATGATGCAGATTTCACACTTGTACTTGATACCCCAAGGTAGGGATCAGCACACATTTTCTGTAAAGAACCATACAGTCTCTTCTGCAGTTAATCAACTCTACCCTTATTATAGCCATGGAAAACATACAAATGACCGAGCATGGCTGTGTTCTAATTAAATTTTCTTTACAAAAACAGTCCCAGACCACAGGTAGGATTTGGCTCACTGGCCATAGTTTACTAACCTTGTCTTTTTCTTTTCTTTCCTCTCAAGCCGTAAGTATCAATTTTAGGTCTTCTGAAAGGGAGGCATTCCTGGGCAAAACTAAACTTTATCATTGCTTCTCACATGGAAGTATCATAGCCAGTGACTCACTTCACAAGAGAGTGCCAGTCGACCCCTTCTGGATGTAGGACTTGCTTTTCCCGTGGAAGCGCTTGCTTCTTTCATTTCAATATCCCTCAGAATTTGGGGTCTGCCCATTGGGATACCTTCTACTGCACTGCTGTGTGAGTAGAGATGGTTTGTTACAGCCACATATTGGCTGCTTGTACTTATTATTTTCCCCTCAATTATTTGGATTGAACTCATATTCCTTCTCCAAATTGGGGAATCAATTGGATATTGAATTTCTCCGTTGTGGGGAAACAGCATGAAAATAAATATGTTACTGTTCCTGTTTTCTAATGATGCCTCGTTATCCAGAATCTTCAGTAAAAGAGGTGTTCCATGTGACTGATTTGCCAATAATAAAAGCTCATTGTTTTAAGCACCAAGACTTTAGTTTATTAAAACCTTTTGAGTTAAAGTTTGGGGAAAATTACACACTACCTCATTATTTTAAACAGTCCACTGGCCAGAACTATACCCTTTTAATGCCTTAGAATTATAAAATGAACCAATATTAATACAGTGAACTGTAATTTATACCCTCAGGAGATGTGAGCTACAGAAGGGCATTTTCTTTTATATTACAGGAGTCAAGAGGATTATGCTTTTGAGTATGGCATGATTTCTGCCACTCAGCTCCTTTGTTCCCCAGCTCCCATGGGACTGTGCCCAACTTTAACTATATAGAAAGTTACCGTGTGTAGAAATACACAAGCTGAATCAAGATAGATACACTAATGAGTAATTGTCATTCAAAATCTCTGTGAGAGACGCAAGGGAGCAATTTTGGAGTTAGGATCTGAATGTGGAAAGAAGGCAAGTGAAAGACTTTTCCCTCCTTCAGAGGAGCACGTTCAGAAGCTATCGATACTTCTTGGGTGGCAGTCCACGGTGCCAGCAGCAGCTGTAACATGAGAGGCTCTGAATGCCTGAGTACCTCTCACCGTGCCAGTGCCAGGACCAGCACTGGATTTTGCATTCAGTGCAGTGTCTTCACCCAGTAGAACAGCTTGAGTGCAGCATTACCCTTGCACAGTGAGGCTTAAGCAAGAGGACAGCAATAAGGGCAGTGGCCGCAGCAGCAGATGTTCTCATGGAGTTATTGGGGGTTTGGAAGCCTTTGCAGGAGGGATTATCATAAATAGTTGAAGCTACAGGGAGTGGAGAAGCAGAATCGCTGGCATTGCATGGCTGTGAAAGTGCTGTACCCACGGGTATATGTGAGGCTGACCTGACTGAGACCCCTGGGCAAGTTGGCTAGAGGTTCCACAATGAGTACCAGGTACCACAATGAGAGACATACCACTAATGTATGAAATCATTGTAACTTTATTTTTATGTCCAAACGGATGTTTAATTTGTGTTAAATGTTTTTGAGCACAAGTTCCTGAATCTGAGGAAGGGGATAGACAAATTTACTCTCTGTGCTTTTAATGAAGATTAAATAGGGTTCACAAATGACTCAGTAGAGCACATGTGAAATTCTCAATATATATGTAAATCAAGTATCTGCCTTCCCTAGTTGTTCCTCTCTTGGAGCTTCCTGTCCTCTAGTCTATAAGGAAAGATCTGAACTTTTTCCTGAATGGACTCCCAGAGCTGTCCACGGTTCTGCTGATTCTCCCTGCAATGTGTTGTTTCTCATTGTGGACCCAAGACTTACCTAATGGAGTACTTTTACTGTAGGATTCAGTTTCCTCTTCCCATTACATATTTCTTTAAGCAGAGTCACTCACACTGAACCCATGCCAGGAGCCTTTAGCTGAATCCCTGGTGTTAGCTATAAATATCCCCAAGTCTGCAGAAGCGGGCAGGGAGGGGCTCTGCCACTGTGAGCCACGCAGGCTAGCCCAGGGCCCGTCTTCATTGCTCCTTCTCCACCTTCATCAGTTTCAGCTAGTCTGTTTCTATTCTCACATTTTCAAAGAGTAAAGATCAGATTGTTGGACACATTCACACTTATGTGCCAAGGATAAAACTCATTAACACAGACAGTAGGCTAAATCTATATTGAGGAGAAAAATAAATGTTTTTCAAACTGCTTCATAATTTTTCAAGACACTAGTGTTTCCATAGAATCGGTCAGTCAGTCACCTTCTCACTCGAGTGATGGTGTTTAGTTCTTCCTTAATTGCCCTGGGGACTCTTTTGAGCCTTCTGAGAATTAGAAAGCAATTACATATCTCCTTATGGCTGTGTCTTTCCTTTCAAAAATAAAAGTCTGAAGAAATTGTTCTAATAAAGATTCCATTAAACTCTTATCCTATGGTCATTATTATGCTTAGTGTCTATTAGGGAAGTGGAGATGTTTGTTCATGTCCCTTTCAATTTTTCAGTCCTAGACAATACATAATACCATCCATCAGAGCTGTATGGCACATAAAAGGATATAGGCACTGAGGGAGGTTCTAGGACGGGTTGGCAGCCAATTTTTGTAAAGATCCAAGTAGTAAATATTTTAGGCTTTGGGGCCACATGTTCTCTGTTGCAACTGCTAAATTCTGTCATTTTTGCCTGGAAGCAGTTATAGATGATACGTAAATACACAGCTAATAAAATTTTATTTGCAGCAACAGGTGGTGGTGGGCTAGCATCCTGCCTTTAATGTATTTTGTCTTCACTGTTTGGCTTTGCCTTGGTTCATTTCACTTCTCACGTATCACATTTCTTATGGTGCTATTGGTGTTTTAGAAATAAAGCTTTAACTGTCGAGGTGTACTCTAAAAGCTCATTTTTGTGGCCATTGAGCAGATCTTGAAACAGGTGTATGTGCACGTGTGTGTGTGTGTGTGTGTGTGTGTGTGTGTGTGTGTGTGAATGCTTGGGCCTCCCTGCTTCATCTATCTGTGGGGATGATCTACTTGCTTTTGCTATGGTGCTGCAAGGCTCAGAGCAACTGTCCTCTGAGCTCAAATGGAAGTCTGAGCTTAGAGTCTAGCATCAGATTAAAAGCCTTCTTTTAACCTGGTTCCTGTAAGACGTTTAAAAGATTCCTTTGGACATCTGGCATGTGAAGAGATAAAAATATGATGGAAAGGCATGAAGTAAACAAGATAACTTTCTTTGAAGAATTTGTTAGAAAATTCAAAGAAACTTCAAGTGAATCTGAGCTTATAAAATGCCTACCCCAACGAATGTATCATATCTTGGTCATTTCTCAGATGCACTTTAGGTACCAAAGAAGAAATGAAAAGGAGTTCTTCACAAGAAATCATAAAGCGCCCACCAAACTTGATTGAAAGGCATGTGGGTTAAAATCTGAGGCCAGAGTGATAGGAATTCCAAATTTCACCCAGTGTTCAGGAGTCTTTCTGCAATGAAGTCTTCTCTCATGATACACTGCACAGGAATATTTCCTTACTCTGGACTATAAATATATTTATTGTTTTTATTTTCCCTTTTCTACTTATTCACATCCCATCTTTTACAGGTGTCTCCTTTTTCTGCCCTCTAACTGGTAAATATTGAAGTATCTTCAAAGTCAATCCTAGATTTTTTTGTAAGTATACTTTTTTTTTGCTGGTTCCTTCCAATCCCATCATTTTAAATACCATTTATAATTAGGTATTCTTCCAAATTTATAATACTAACCACAATCCCTCAGTTGAACATCAGACTGTATATGCTACTATCTCCTTAAAATTTCCACCCGAATGTCCAACATTTCTCTCCAGTGTATCAACCTACCAATTAAAAATCGAACTCTTGACTCCCTTATCTTCTCTCCATCCAATGTTTTACATATTACTTAAGTCCCTGCCCTCCACCTACTTACAATCACATATTTATTACCACTCACATTTAACCCGTGGCACATTCTACAAATTCAAACTTCAAACTCTACCTCTAACCTGACCACGTCTTACAACTTCTACTTCTAGCACCCTAATCTAAGCCACCCTCACTCATCATGAGGATTTAGTAATTCCTTCCTCACCTATTCTCCCAGCTTCCACCATGCCCCTTTACATTCCAGTCCCCACACAGATGCTGGAGTGTTTTTTCCCTAAATGTACATCAGATTATGTTAATCTCCCAATAAAAAGGATCCAGTGACCTCCCATTTTATCAAGTCTTACTTTGGTTCAGGAGGCTGTAAGTAATCTGGTTCTTGCCTAAATCTTTGCTCCTTGGTTATGCCAGTCTTAGACTTTCTTCCAAGCCTTCATCTGTGTTGCTCCCTCTGTCTAGAGTGACCTGTCATGGGTCTTTTTATGGCTGCTGCCATTATCATCATTCAAGCTTTTGCTCCAATGTTGTCTTCCTTCTTATCTAAAATAAACACCCCACTGACTTTCTAGCCCTTTAGCTACCCCCTATTCTTTATTTTGTTCATGAAAACTTTAAAAATTCATATCATTTATATGTTTGTTTACTTGTTTATTGTTCACTTTCCATTTTAGAATGTAGGCTTTATAAAGGTAGAGACTTGTATGATTTCTAACCCACTTGTCCAGGGTACAGAATGTCTGACATATAGTATGTATTCAGTATACATTTATTGAATGATTATGTGAGTGTTTTTATAATCTATTGGCTGTTTCACTTAGATATGTTAAATTTCATTAACTTCATTAAAATTTAAATCAGCATCTCATTTTTATTTGGATTCTGCTATTTTTGAGGATGGATACAGCTTAAAATGTTTATTGGCAATTAGCATTTATTATTTTGGGAAGAACTTATTCAAAATTATCTTACTTTTTCTCACAAAAGAAAGATCCTAGTAATCATAATAGTACACCTATCATATAACTATAATACAATGTAATAGTATAACCACGACAAAAGTAGTTAATGCAAATAAAATTGGTGCAGCCACTCCCACCACCAATCTTTACTCACGACAATTCAATTTCTTTACACTGATTAAGAAAGCAAAATGTCCTCTGAAGAATCAACTTTTATTAAAAAAATTTGCAATTATTGGTATTTTTTTGAATAAATCATTGTCTTCGTAACTTTTGGGGTAGAATTTAACTTTACATGGCTGTAATTTATTCTCACATGACAACATAATTATTTTTACATTAATTGAAGTAGTATAAAGAAATATTGCACAAAATAATTACAACACACAGGATTTTTTTTTCCAAAATCTTCACCCAAGGATATTTTTTCCCATTGATTTTCAGAGAGAGTGGGAGGGAGGGATTGGGGGGAAAAGGAGAAAAGGAGGGAGAGAGAGAGAGAGAGAGAGAGAGAGAGAGAGAGAGAGAGAGAGAGAAAGAAAGAGGGGTGAAAGAGACACATTGGTTGGTTGGTTGCCTCCCACATGCACCCACCCTGGGCCAAACAATAGGGGCCAGGGTGAACAAACTGGGTTTTTAAAAATAAACATGCCAAAACATAATTTGAATGTGATGTATTTAAATTTTTTAACACCAATTTTACTTCTAATGCTTGAAATAAATGTGCCAAATATTCATGCATTTAGTAATGGACAACTCACAGTACTGAAGGAGTCACATTGCACAATATTTCAATAGTCCACACCTACCACAGAGATCTCATCTCTTTAGTGTACAGATTGTCTTTAAAGAAGCATACTTATGCTTTGCATATCACATCTATTACTTGTCCATACTTATCATTCCTTGCTATTAATACCGGAAATTTACTCCTCTGTGGAAGGGGCTGCATTAGACACGCTGTCTGTTTTCTTGGTCAGCGATTTTTCAGCTCATTGTCTTGGTGTCCTTGAATTTGCCCCCAAATGTGGACGGAGGGTAGACAATAGGGTGGGAAGGTCGCATAAAAGCAGGCAGGAGTCCATGTCCAGTCATTTAAATGAAATGTGGATTTCTGGTCTTTTCATGGTAACATAACATATCAATATCAATTTGCACACCCAGCCAAAGATGACCTCATTGACGTAAGTGCCAAAGAAGAATGTGGGCAGAATTCAATCTTGAGAGCACTTTGGGACTCTGTTATTCTTTTAAACAAGCTTACCCTCATCTGGAGTAAAATAGAATGGCAGATTTGAATACGTGTCCTTGTAGCTATCAAAACATTTTTCCACCAATTAGAAATTTATAATTGACATTTGATGTTTTCTCATAGCATTAGCCTCCCCCAGAATTCACATATAATTAATTATTTTGCATGATTTGAATCTTCGTTTTATCCTCCTTTTTCTCTTTCTCACTTTATCTCTGTTTATTTTTATAAGAAATGGATATAATTTATATTTGTATAAAAAGCAAGATAGTTATTTAAAAATAAATATATAGATTTTAAAAATATTCTAGGCAAATGAATTAATTTCCTATGCAATGAAATGAATTTTTTCACTTTTTAATTTTTTCTGCATTTTTTCTAGATAAATACATTTATGAATGTTAGGATTCTTCTTTTTTAATTGATTAAAATTCACTATTGCTAACAGGTAAAATACATAAATTATTATTATTGTTAATCCTCAGCTGAGGCTATTTTTCCCTTTGATTTTTAGAGAGAGTGGAAGGAAGGGGTAGAGACACACAGAGAGAAACATCTATGTAAGAGAGAAACATTGATTGGTTGGCTTCTGCATTCACCCAGATGGGGGCCAGGGATAGAGTCTGCAACTGAGATGCATGCGCTTGACCAGAATGGAACCCAAGACCCTTCAGTCCATGGGCCTATGCTCTAACCACTGAACAACCAGGTAGTACTAGATACATTACTGACTGACATGGCAATAACTCTAAGAAGGGCATTCTTAGTTTTATAGATGCTTGGAATTAGATGTTCAAATGCTGCCAGGAATCTGCCTCTTTCTATATCTCATTAGTGTCTGAAGGTCTTCTTTGCCTTGGTTAAATCAGACACTTAACCAAGCAACTCCAGGCATTACAGTCTCATAATCTAGACTTCCAAGTGTAATAATCAACAGCCCCCTTCTACTGCTTTCCATCACAGAAATAATAGAAAAAAACCCCAAAACATATTGGTTAAACTCACTGGGCCATTTGGCCATCTGTGCATCAATCCTTGTGCTTTAGAGAGTCTGTGATTGAACACATTCATCTGCCCTCACCAGTCCTCCATGATTGGAGAGGAAGAAAAGCAGTTTCCCAAAGTGGATCCTACTATTATATGTAAATTAAGCAATGGATATTAATCAGTGACATTTTCAAAGGAATCTGTGCTCCAAAAGCAACTACCAAATGCTACCTTAATATGTCAGATATAATGCAAATATAGAATATTGTAAATAAATCTGTCAAAATGGCATAGTGGGAGGGAGTCTTGGCTTTTTCCACCTAAGAGCTCTGTGCCTTTTGGCAAATCATTTAAGAGATCTGATCCTCTATGTCTGTCTGTGAAGTGAGCACAAACAACTGAATTACAATTTTATTTCAAAATTGGGAAATAGAAAACATCTGTATATTGTCTTCAGTATCTAATACACAGTAAGCACTCGGATGACAGAAGCCTTTGTTGTTCCTGCAGAATTTTGTAGTAAAATCAGTTTTCCTGGACTTTCTTACATCAATACACACTCCATCTGAACAATCTGACTATGACTGTGAAAGTTATTTTTTCTACATTGTAGTACAAAAGAAAATGTTCCACAATGGCAAACTACACATGCCTTCTACCTCTTTTGCTCTTATCATTTTTCTCTTTGAGTCTCTACTTTCTGTTTCCTTTTTCTTCCTATCATGTCTTCTTTTTCCATCTACTCTCCATCTCTGACTTCCCAGGGTTGACTCTCTGCCCACCCAAAGACTTTGATGGCCCTTAGAACTTGTGGGAGAGAATATGGGACCCCTGAAGCTTCTAATGTTGTGACCATATTATGAATAATAATAAAGTTTCACCTGGCCAGTGTGGCTCAGTGGTTGAGCATCGATCTATTAACCAGGAGGTCATGGTTTAATTTCTGGTCAGGGCATATGCCCAGGTTGTGGGCTCTATCCCCAGTTGGGGGCATGCAAGAGGCAGCTAGTCAATGATTCTCTTTCATCATTGATGTTTCTCTCTCTCTCCCTCTCCTTTCCTCTCTGAAATCAATAAAAATATATTGAAATAATAATAATGGTAATAATAACAATAATAATTATAATAAGAAAGTTTAAATCACACAATCTATTTCTCTGGCATGAGAAAGGAAAATGGTGGTTGATTATTTGAAAAGTCATTGTATATTGAAGTTGATTATTTATTTCCACAAATCACATTGACAGGTGGCCATAGACAGAGTTCAGAGCAAGTAGTATCAAAGGAAAGGTGTAGGTGCATTCTGTGAGAGGAAGCCTCAGTGACAGGGGAGTGTATTCAAGATCTAAATTCTTCAGTCATGTGTGTCTGTGTGCAATGACAGACCAAATCCCACTGTGTCTTTCACATTTGGATGGCATGAAGCATCTTTCTCTTCAATAAGCAGTATTTCTTCTGGGAATGCTAACTCATTAAAATATAATTAGAAAAGTAATCCTCTTCTCATTATAATTGTGCATTTTAAATTCAATATACACATTTTGGTACTTGCACCATGCTTCCAGTCCTTAGTGTATATAAGCCAACCTATTTTCTGGTCATACACATTGGTGGACCAGGGTAACATATGAACATGAGCCTGACATAATAGCAATCACATGAAATATCATCCTCAGATATCTATAGGACTAAATATAGCTTTTATGACTTTTTTTAGCTTTTCTATATCATTGAATTTTACCATAATTTCAACTCATACTCAAACATGTGTCACTCCCAGTTTCAAAATACACTGAATTCTGACTTCCTCTTCAACATCTTCTTAATTTTGTCCCTTCTTTCACTGTCTATTCACCAATTCACCAATGTGTTATTATTTTCAATGTGGAAACCCTCCTTACATAGAACCCTCTTAGTAGAGTAACTTAGGTACTTTTTATTGATGATGTTAGTATAAAAATATCCCACATTATGCAATTGAAAGTGTTTGACAGTGATTTATGCATTTGTAACACCTTTAGACTTTGCCATTAACATGTCATCATGTCAAAATATAAAAAAAGTAATTACTTTGTGGAAAGAGATGTTACCCAAGTAATTCCTTAGAAGTGTATGTTACTTCCAGTAGAACTGAAATTGCATGCCATTGCCAATGAGAGCATTTCTTACAGTCATTAATGCATAATCTTAATTTTAATGAGGTCCCAATCACATTTGGCTGTCATAGGCTTTTAAACATCTCCTTGGTCTGTTACTTGGTTTCATTAATTAGTATGCATATTTTCAGGAGCCTAAAATAGATATAATATTAAGAAGAACATTTGGAGATGTGTTCTTGACATCCTGTTTGGTTTTTATACTATTCGTAGGCTAGAGAAGCTTAAGTATTAGTGCAACAGTCTTTTCTATTCTGATAAGATAGAGAACATGTTACAGGCATTTAGTAACTTTATAAGAGAGCTCTATTAATATTTTATTTTTTCAATGGCTTTAATGTAAATAAAAAACAGTTGTCTTAAACGTACAATATATACATTTGGGGTATATTGGGGAAGGGCTGATTAGGGGTTGAGTGACTATTACAGCCATTAATGAATTCAATTAATTTTCTTGCTGATGTGCCACAACTAAGAACCAGCTTTGCTATTGACTGAATTTTGTCCCTCTAAAATTTATATGCTGAAGTCTTAATCCCCAATGTGATAGGTGGGGTATTGGGAGGTAACTAAGTTATGTGGGTGAAGCCATTTTTCTCTCTCTTTCTCCTCCCTCCACCATATGAGGGCACAGAAGCCAGGAAGAGAGAAACCTCATCAGTAACAGAATCAGTTAGCACAGCACCTTGATCTTGGACTCCCCCTCTCTAAAACTGAGAAATAAAAGAGTATTATGATAATTCTATGAGAAGAGTTCATTGCAATTTGGTAGATAGCAATAAGAAGAATGTTTCTATTTGATTTTGTGGGGAAGATGCCTTGAAAAATAAAAGCAGCTCACCTTGAATGGTTCATAGTTTAAAAGTCTGACTCAGAGTCTTTATACCCCAATGACATATTTCACTTTTAAATTTGGCTGAGCATAAAGCATCTGAGTGACAAATCTGTGGTGGAACATGTCACTATAGGTCATATCTCCATGGCAATTTTCAAGAGCGGGTAAATGTAATAGAGGTTTGTACATTTCTGAAGCATTCAAGTGAGTATATTAACTCTTCTATAGTTCCATCTCAGTCATATAGTATGTTGCAAATATTAAAATCAGCTTATCTTTATTTAAAACAAATGTCAGTGTTTCTGTGACATGCTTTGAAATGGCTGTCAAATATTAACTTTGCACTGTATATTTCAACATTTATAAATAGCATTTAAATAACTCATGGTCCTCAAATGGTGCTACATTAGCATTTTTTTAAAATAATTTATTGATTTTGTACAGAGAGGAAGGGAGAGGGATAGAGAGTTAGAAACATCGATGAGAGAGAAACATCGATCAGCTGCCTCTTGCACACTCCCTACTGGATATGTGCCCGCAACCAAGGTACATGCCCTTGACCGGAATCGAACCTGGGACCCTTGAGTCCACAGGCCGACGCTCTATCCACTGAGCCAAACTGGTTAAGGCTACATTAGCATTTTTATCAATGTTTTATATAACTATGGCTAATGAAGAAACAAACAATTATTATAACAATTTTGAAGAGATATTAGTTGATGGTAGTGACAATTATTCCTACAAAATATGTTTTTTGTTAAAACTACATAACACATAATATGCTTCAGAATGTACAATTTAAAAATAGTAACAGTTTCAGACTCCTGGATATCCATTTCTCTATATCTGGCAATTTTAATTTCATGCAATTAAAGTATATTTTCTACATCAACTATGGGACATTGTATTTGAGATTTGAGTATGGCTAACCAATAATAATAATAATAATAATAATAATAATAATAATGTCTCAAAGTAGTGCAAACTTGTATTCTTTAAAATTTGTTTAGAAAAAAAAATATTTTTCATTTTCCTGATTTAAAGACTGAAATTAAAAAGAAGTAAAAAAGTTTTATTGATGTATTCATGTCCATTAGAGAGCTGGAACTCAGCAATAGCTATAATAATAAAAGTATAATATGCAAATCGACCGAATGGCTGAACAACAGAATGACCGTCCAGGCGACCTTCTGGACGACCTTCCAAATGAAGCCAGACTGCGAGGGCCGAGGCAGCTGGAGCTGCAAAGGCCTACTCTTGCACGAGTTTCGTGCATTGGGCCGCTAGTATTTAATAAAATAAATTAAAGCACTTCATAAGCTGTAGAGTGCTGTAATAACAAAACCCCTAAACAATAAACAGTTAAAATCTTCTCCCTCCTAGTTCTGAGATCCTTCTGTTGGAACAGAGCAAGGAGTGCAGAGCATTTTGTGCTCTGCTTTACAGCCAGTAAAAGCTTTTCCCATCATCCTGAAAGCTTAAATAGAGAACAACTATCTGGCTAGACTTCCTTCTAGCCCAGGATATTTAATTTTTTCAGCTAGCATTTGAGAATCCTAATGGAATTCTACCACAAATAATCTCAATGAAGCATTTCTAAGCAACAAAATTAAAAATGATCACTTAAGTTTAGATGATTAAAGTCAAGATTTGTTCTTTGGTTCCAGAGTGTAGTTGGGTATACAGTTTGCTCAAGTGATTAAAAATGAGAATGATATTAATAGTAGCCTTTAGTGCATTGCATAAACTTATTTTAAAGGATACCAATACCTCTTGTTCACGAGTCTTATTTGACCCGAACAAAGGTGATCCATGATGTGGTATTAATTCCTCTGGGAAGAATCAATACTTTTAATACATATAAAAACATTAAAAATGTGCAAGTGGCTCTTTGGGAGAAGTTAGCATAAACATTTTTATTGCCGATTGCTACTGTGTCCTCGTGCTTGGCGTATTAAACAGAATGCTCTCTTACTGGGGAGAAATTAAACTGATAATAAAGATAAAAGGCTTTAATATAAACAGTGTCCAGTATAAAAATAGGTTATTTAAGTTGGTTTTCTGCAACTTGGAGAGTGTTTTATTGAACACGTGCAATCGGAAACAAAGATAGGAAAGAAAAGATTTCTGTGCATCTTGAATCCTGACACTGAGGGATATTTATTTATTTAAGAAGACACAGTTGAGAAATTTTTTGAGGAACTGGGAAAATTTTTGATTTCTTAAAGGGCTTACAATATTCTCTATGGTTTATCTTTTCCTTGATTCAGGTTACTAGTAATGTTAGTATTGTTTTGTCAGTCATGTTGTTCTTGATTCTCATGTAAAAATTGGAGAGATGGAGAGATTGATGATGAAAAATTGGTGATGAGGTTGATGGTTAAGAAGAAAAGAGACATTCATGAGGCCAGCAGGCAACACATAGAATGGCAGAGGAAAAACAATGAGATTTGCAAGGAGCTGTAGCTCTGGGTGACACAAACATTTACTGTGTGGCAATTATCTAAATTATGGACAACATATATTCGACAAGCAGAAATAAGCATGTAAATAAAATGAAAGAAGTTATGCCTGAGAATAAATTCCTGAGAGAAGTTAGGAGCATCTGGTCATCAATTCTTTTGACCAACCAGCAGGTGGGACCAAAGACCCAGAAGAATTAGTCAGCATCAGCATGCAAAGAGGAGCATTTAGGGTGAAAAAGCACTATGAGGAGGAGTGGAAGTCAGTAATTAGCATAGAATATTTATTATCTGAAAAGAGGTTGAGTTTTCTTGCTCACGGATAAAGTTGATGGGCCAGGCTTTATTACCTTTTATCGGTTCAACTTATCTTTGGTCATGTTTTAAAATATTGGGATCATGAAAATGGAAATTGATATTAGTCTATTATGAAGGAATAATAAAAGATACATAATACTTTTCCTTGTCATTAAGATTTCGAAGTTTTGAAGCAGGTAAAAATGTGGTAGCATCTGCTGAAACCGGTTTGGCTCAGTGGATAGAGCGTCAGCCTGCGGACTGAAAGGTCCCAGGTTCGATTCCGGTCAAGGGCCTGTACCTGGGTTGTGGGCACCTCCCCAGTGGGGGATGTGCAGGAGGCGGCTGATCGATGTTTCTCTCTCATCGATGTTTCTAACTCTCTATCTCTCTCCCTTCTTCTCTGTAAAAAATCAATAAAATATATTTAAAAAAATGTGGTAGCATCATCACCTTTCATATTTGATGTAGTTTTTGGCATTGACAGCTCATGTCTGAAAAAAATGGCCAATTACCACACAGTTTTTGTGCAAAAAAAATTCATGTACAGCTACTTGTAATTAAAAACAAACTGAAAGCAAGCTGTTCAAAGTATAACTAATGTATTTTTAAGTCACATTGTAAAACACTTTTGGATGCACTAACATGGTACTTGATTATATGAAAAGAATTTTGCACTTTATTAATAAAAATTATTATGTGCTTTTTAATATTTAAAAGTAGTATAGGAAGTTAATGCCAACTCTCTTTTAGACTATTCCTCAATGTTACTATTTTTGACATTAAGCACCATGATATGTCCAAAAATAGTTTTCTTCAGAAGTGATCTGCTCAAATATGTGTTAACATTACCATATGAATGATGAGTAGATATATTTACTATCATTAAATGGAAATCCTACTATATTGCACACACCACTTCTCTTGCAATCTTATATATTTTAAATGTATTCTTTAACATAATTATATAACGACAAATTTAATCTTAATATGTCAGAAAGTATTATCATCTTGCATGCAGTACTCCAAGGTTAATAATGTCTGGGAATATAAAGTGTTTTTGACTGTGAGATTAGTCTTCTTATTTGAAAAAGGCTTTAAATTTCATTTCAAAAAAGATTTCACGCCCCATGAAATTTAAACTATGACATTTAGAAAACATTCATTTCATTATAATGCACTGAAAAATTATAGTGCAAATGCTTCTTGTTCTATCCATCAAAACTGTTGTTAGAAATGTAAAGGGCATATTTTCTTAGGTAAAATTATGCGATATGCTAAAAAAAAAGAAAAAAAGAATGCCTCCTACTGTTCATTCTAAAGTCAGGTAATTACTGCTTCCATTATGTTACAGAATGCTTTGAAATTAGGTCCTACAGTTGTTTTCAGTAGAGTTTATGCTTAGATAACCTTTTTCTCATTAAGTTTTCCATTTCTCCAAAAGTTTATAAAGGACTTCATATGCTTTAAAAATAGTTTTGAGGAAATCTTTTTATGTACTCTTAATATTACTTATATGTCACAAATGAGTACTGCGATCACAAGACAGAAAAATGTGGCCCTTTTAAATACCAATGTGAAGATTTCATTTGTCATCACACAACATTTTTAGATGTACTTGCTGGAGCTTAACTTTTATTTGAATGTCTTCCTTTATGTGTATTTTTCTTTTCCAAACAAGAGTTTTGAATATTTAAAAAATCTAAGAAATTCATATAGATTCCTACAAAATTTAGAATCACAGTATTTATTATTATTTGATAACACATTTACTAGTGAGTTTTAGATCATATCCAGCATGACCTAAAATTATACCTGAACATCCATTTTGATTTTTAAGAAATTTGAAATTGGCCTAATTGCTCAGTATATTTAAGAAGTTCCTAAGTGATACAACTCATACTGTAAGAGCAATAATGGAAACCCAGCAGATGCTCAATAAGCATTACTTTAATGGGCAAATGAGTGATCCTATATAAGAAAGAGATAATATGCAAATTGATCATTATGCCACCACAAGATGGCAGCGCCCCCAGTGGGGGCGGGGCCAGCTGCTCCGCAAGCCTGCTGCCGGAGTCCCCTCAGCCCGGCTGGGGGCCTCGGGTCCTCCTGAACCCCCCACTGACTGACAGCTCGCCCAGGCTCCTCTAACGAGCTGCCCATCCCTCTCCTGCTCCTTCCCCCGAAGCTGAAGTTTGACTGTGGTGCCTAACAAATTGGAAGTTATAACTCATGTCATTGAGAGTATCCTCCATTCCTAGAGCTGGCTGCTCTGTGCGCCTGCCGCTGGAGTCCCCTCAGCCCAACCGGGGGCCTTGGGTCCTCCAGCACCACCCACTGACTAAGGCTCAGGCAAGCCACGGATGGCGGCGGCTGCAGGGCCAGCCCGAGGGGCAGGCAAGCCTCGTATGGCGGCTGCCCAGCTGCTCAGGGCCAGCCGAGGCTTGTGTTGCCGGCAGTGGCAGCAGCAGAGGTGTGATGGGGGAGTCGCCTTCCCCTGATCACCGGATCACCCCCCACCCGTGAGGGCTCCTGTGAATTTTCATGCACCGGGCCTCTAGTGTTAATATAAGTCAGAAATGACATGTTGTGCCTATTTTAGTGTAAAATAATAATGACTAAAACATGTTCTAACAAAGATGTGTGCCTATGTTTTATTTCTTTAAAAATGTCATTATCTTAAATAAGGACAGATCATTTTAAAAAACAAACAAACAAAAAATGAAACAAAACATAAAGTATATACCTTCTTTTCTATCTAAATTGAGAAACTCCTCAGGTGAGAAGAATAAAAGATCAAAATGTCATCTTTATTACTATTGAAGACAATTAGTTTGTGGTCAGAGGTGTTTTATAATCTTTGACCGTGCTGACTAATAGGTTTCCAGGAGGTGTTGAACATCAGTAAGATGCCACACTCCATACCTATGAGCCTATAAAAAAATATGTTGCTTTGGTGCTCAACAGTTCAGGTGTGAAAATAAATCCCTTAGACTTTAACACAATTAGATGGTTCCTTATGCTGTTCTGCAGACCAACTTTATATCAGCTGGCTAGTTCTAAAACTCTGGAGGGGAGGAGCCACAGAGTTATTTTGTAAAAGACCCAGACATGTAGTTTTCCTAAGCTTCTGTTGAAGCAAATGGGAATCTTATCTGAAAATGTCACTTTTGTTCTGGGTATCAAAGATTTTCCACAAAAACTCTCTTAAAGCACATGAAGCAGAACTAGTCAAAAATAAAAATACACACATAAAGAAAGCAAAGGGAGAGAGTTGGCAGAAAAAATAGAAAGCTGAAATAGACTCCTAAAACACTTAGTATATTAGAAATATCAGCCACAAATGAGAAAAAAATATTTTTTATGTTTAAAGAAATAGAAGACAAACTTGTATATAGCTGAAGAGAATATAAAACTATAAAAATTGATGGAGCAGATTTGAAAAAGTTATTTCTAACTTCTAGAAATAAAAATTATAATAACAAATATTGAAAACTCAATGCATGGGTTAAACAACTGATTATACACAGCTGAAAGAAAATTAGGTAGAAAAAACTGAGAAAAAATTACCCAGAGCACACTTCATAGAGACAGATGGTTTGGAAGGTTGTGATGGATCATGAAGGTAAAGTTCCAGAAAGAAATGAAAAACAATAAAGGTAGATTGATGACTATGTTTGATCCTTCCACATTTTCTCTCCAATATTTTGAAAGTAATGTACTTTATTTCTTTTACAAGTTTACTTATAAATTACCACATGCATCTTTAATTTTCCTAATATCAATCAACAAAGTTTTTCCCTTCCTGGATAATACACGGACTTTACACTTATTGTCATCCAATTTGTGTATTAATATTGTCATATATTTTAAAAATATGTTTTATTGATTTTTTACAGAGAGGAAGGGAGAGGGATAGAGAGTTAGAAACATCGATGAGAGAGAAACATCGATCAGCTGCCTCCTGCATACCCCCGACTGGGGATGTGCTGGCAACCCAGGTACATGCCCTTGACCGGAATCGAACCTGGGACTCTTCCGTCCGCAGGCTGACGCTCTATCCACTAAGCCAAACCAGTTAGGGCTATTGTCATATGTTTAATGCTTATTTTAATTTATTATGACATTATTACTGATCTTCCAAAAGAAGAAGAAAAAGCATTGAAAAAGAAACATTTAAGAAGCTGGGCAATTAACTCAAAATAAGATGGTGGACTTGAATACAAATAGATGAGTATTTACATTATATGTAATTGTCTGGCTGACCCAATTTAGACCCCCAAAAAATAGTTAAGTAAGATCATCTGAATGAAAAAAATTATGAAAGACACAACAAAACAGTAAGGTTATATAAGAAGTTAAAAGCAAAGGGTGAAAAAGGGCAACATCAAAATAAAATATAAAACAAAGCTGGCATATCCATTTGAATATCAGGCAAAATAGAATTTAAGTTCCATAGCATCACTAGAGATAAAAATGGTCATTTTTAGTACCAATAGTTTCAATTTCCTAGAAACATAAAATGATTTTTAAATTGCAGATATCTAAAAATGTCTCAAAATTCACAAAGAAAACAGAAATGAAAAGAATACTGACAAATCCACAATCATAGCAGTAGAATTTAACAAGTATCTTTCAGTAATTTATAGAAAGCAAACAAAATCAGTAAAGAATATAGAAGATTTATAGGCTGTGATTAACAAATATTACTTAGAGGGTACAAGTAAATATCACATCACATAACTATAGAATACACCTTTTTTCTTTTCAGACAAAATAGAACATTTACAAAAGTTGACCATACAAAATTTAACCATAATGTAATTTTCCACACATTTCAAAGGATTGCTATCATGATAACCTAGAATTCAATTGGCAATCATGATGATATTAAGTAGAATATTTTCATACCTTTGGAAATTAAGAAATTAACTAAAATAATTTATGTGTTAAGAAATAAATCATCACAGGTACAGAAAATTATAAAAATGAAGAAAATGAAAAGGAAAATACTACTATATCTTAAAATGGTAGAAAAGAGCTAAAATATCAATTATGTAGAAAAAGTTGAAAATTAAAGAGCTAAATTTTAATCTCATAAATTATAATAAGAAATCAAAAAAATACAAACAAAATAGCAACATAATAATGTAGATAAGAGCAGAGATTAATGTTACAGAAATAGAAACTAAGAAGTTTGAATAAAGCCAAAAAGTTGCTCTTTAAAAAGGCAATAAAATAGACAAATTTTGATGGTATTAATCAATGAAGTATAAAGCACAAATAAGTAATGTCAGAATGAAAAAGAAGGCCTAATTACCAATGTTATGTAGATTTAAAAAAGATAATGTGAAGAATTTATGAACAACCTTTAGGCCAACATGTTTGAAAAAGCCTGAATTAGTAGTCAAAAATCTTCCCACACAGAAAATTACAGGCTCTAAGAACGTTGATATGCTATTATTGTTATAAAACAGTATAATAATGGAAAAACATAATAAATTTGATAAACTGCAAATTAAGACATTTAAAAGGCATTTTCCATACTTACAGATGGTGTGATCAGATTGCTGTGAAGTTCCAGGGCCTTGGGCTGAAACGAAGCAGATGCTTATTGTCGTTCTCATGACCATCTCGCCCAAGCATGAACATCTCCATTCTCTGCATCTTAATCCTCAATCGTTCTTCTTGTCACAGCATTAGAGAACTACATGTCAGGCCATACACATATTGGCACTTTTGCCTTTCTTTGAACCTTTATGAGATACAAGGATAAAAAAAATACAGAAAACATACTAATGTGTCATACTTAGCATTCAAGTCTGGCTCTGTGTGGACGTTTGGACTACAAAAGGAATAAGATCAGCAGATTAAAAGGAACATTAGGTCTTTCTAATCTCTGAATTTTAAAACCTCTGTGAATAATCATGATGAATCAATTTTATTTTTAGTGTGTCTGCTTCCAACAAGTTTGATCATATAAAGAAAAGGCCATAGGAGTTCTTTAGAACTTAAAAGTAAGTATATTGAACACCTTTCCATGGGTCCTACTTTGAAGAATCACAGAAATTCCCAAATGTACCCATAAACTTTCAGATTTCTTTTTTCCTTGCCTTGAACTTGAATGTAATTTAAGCATTTTATTGAACTTGAATGTATTTAAGCATTTACTGCTTGATTCTGCTTCATAATCCTAATATGTAAAAACCCTGGGTCCCTCACATCCACAATGACCTGAGATTCGACCCAGGCTGTGCCTGCAGCAGGCTCTGGTGCATGAGGACTTGTGGCAGCAGAGACAGGGACGGGGGAGGCAGGGCCCGCACTCACACTCACTCACAACCGCACACACGCACAGACACACATAGGGCCCACCAGCTCACAGCCTGTTCACCCTTTCTTTTCCTTCCTCCCAGCTCGCTCTCAGAGCTTCTCTCAGAATGAGGAAACAAAACAGACAGGGCCTGAAGAGGCCTGGATGGAAGGGAGGGCCAGCAGAGGATAGAGCGGCCCCTACTAGCCTCTCCCCCTCTCAGCAGGGAAAGGGAAGAGGGAGGCCTGGAAGACTGCAGAGAAAAACAAAGAGAGACACAGACTGGGGGAGATCAGGCCGGCAGGGGACGGCAGTTGGGGGCAACCAGGCCAGTAAGGGAGGGCAGTTGGGGGTGAGATCAGGACAGCAGGGGAGAGCAGTTGGAGGCAAGATTAGGCTGGCAGAGGAGAGCAGTTAGGGGTGATCAGGCAGGCAGGCAGAGGCAGTTAGGAGTGATCAGGCAGGCAGACAGGTAATTGGTTAGCAGCCAGCAGTCCCAGATTGCAAGAGGGATGGATCGGGTCTAAACCGGCAGTTGGACATCCCCCAAGGGGTCCTCGATTGGAGTTGGTTCAGGCTGGGCTGAGGGAACCCCCCACCCCCATGCATGAGTTTCGTGCACGGGGCCACTAGTGATTTAATAATAATACTAAGTAGTCATAATTAAAATAATAATTATCATACTAGTGGTTAACGTTTACTGAGATGCTTATAGTCCAGCACTGTCTTAAACACTTTAATAATAGCTAACATTTACTGGTAATGTTTCAAACACTTTACATGGATCATAGAAATTTATTAACTTGCCCGTGTAGCTGTTAAATGGCCAAGCTGGGATTCAAACCCAAAGAAACTGAGTCTAGGGTGGTAGTTCTCAACTCTAATGCACATCAGAATAACCTGTAGGGCTTGTTAAATACAAATTGTTAGTCCCAACCTTAGTAAGTCTGGAATGGGTTCTGAGGATTTGCATTTCTTACAGGTTCCCACTGAATCTGATGCTGTGCTCCAGAGACCACATTTAGGACCTGTATTTTGAGGTGCTATGCCCTATTGCCAGCATTTCTTTGAACCCTGCGATGACTCTGAGATTTCAGTACTCAACTGTAAATAGCTAGTAAATACATACTAAGGTCAGAATTAAACTCATATCTATCTGCCTCTATCCAATTTCTGTTGTAATAAGAGTGTGTATATGTATATTTCATTTAAAAATAGTGTAATTGAGATTTAAAATTCTAATTCAGATCCCAAATTTGTGAGACCCATGATTCTCTGTGGAACTCTATCCAATGGCTTAAAAACATGGAACATTGTTTAAAATGCACTGCATAGCCCAAACTTTTGACCATTATCTCTATCATATGTAAACAATAACAGAGACCAATCTTTGTGTTACTAGGAAAGCACTTAAAAAAATCAATCAACAATTTTTGTCTTTACTTCTATAATAATGGTTATATATTTCTAATTATAATCTATAGCATTTTCTTGGGTATTGTTTATTTTGAATAGCCCTCTATTAAAATAAATTGTTTTTAGTTTAATGTTAATGATTAACAATAGTGCAAGAAATTTTTCTCTCCAAATTATAATATACTAGAGGCCCAGTGCATGAAATCCATGCACTCAAAGGTGTCCCTCAGCCCAGCCTGCACCCTCTCGCAGTCTGGGAGCTCTCGGGGGATGTCCGACTGACGGCTTAGGCCTGCCCTTGCTGCTGCGCTCGCCAGCTGTGAGCCCGGCTTCTGGCTGAGCAGTGCTCCCTCTGTGGGAGTGCAGTGACCACCAGGGGGCAGCTCCTGCATTGAGTGTCTGCCCACTGGTGGTCAGTGCACATCATAGCGACTGGTCGTTCCGCAGTTTGGTCGATTTGCATATTAGCCTTTTATTATATAAGATATTCTGTACTTGAGTGACAATTCAGAATAGTTCATTAAACTAAAAGAATTCCCAAATTAATTTAGAAATTCACAGTGGAAAGAAAGACATCATGAAATTATAGAGTTTGAGGAGCTTGTGAATCTAAATTCCTCCAGGTTTCTTTCTCACTGAATACTTGAACCCCGTGTCCTATTTTTGGATATTCTGAAGGGACTAATTCATAAGGATCAAAGGCTCCCACATTGATCATTGCTGTTACCTACTCTTCAATTTTTTAAAGTACAACATTAATTTTAGATCAAAGCCTTCTTTTGGGTGGTCTTTCTGCTTAAGGGATAGAGATGGTGAGGTAGGAGAATTTTTAAATTTATGGGACATCCCATTTGGACAAATGCAACTCATAGTTGCAGTTTATCTTGGTATTTGAAGATGTCAGGAAATAGCTTTGACATTAATAGCAGATAGCTTGCTTAAATGCATTAATTCATAATCTCAGGAACTTCCTTTGTAAGTCTAGCAAAAAGGTCAGCTATCTTACTTTTGCTATTTAGTCAGAGAATGCTATAGGCACTAAGCCCTGGGTTAGCATTGGGCTAGAGCAGTGTGCTTGCCTGGCTTCCTCCAGATTCGCTTCTTTTAGAAGCATCTTTTAAATTGGGCTTATTTCAAGGAGAAGCAAACATTACACTGTACTATTAATATTTGAGTGCTTTTTAAAATATTTATTATACTATATTTTTTATGTGTAATTGTAAAAGGGTTTTGGTTTTCTTAACTGATCCAGTAGACCTACAGGCTCAATTTAAAATCATGTAATTTAAAAATAAAAAAATATTATAATTCATCTCAACAGTGCTTAATTCTAGATAAATCCATTTTATTTATGGAGAATGGTAAGTGCACTGGCACCTCCTTGGTAAAGTGTTTATTAGAGCTCTATGGAAAAACATAGTTCTTTACTTTTTCAATTATCAACATGCAACATGAAGGTGTCCTGTGCCATTTCTGGTATCATCATTAATAAGGTCATGAGGCTTAGTCTCAGAGCAGAAAGAAAATGCTTTATTCTTCCCTGAATTTTCTAAAAAAAGATGACAAGTATGGCAAAAATACACACTCTTAAGCTTTGAGAATTGTCAGTCTAACTTCCCTTGATTTTTCTCCCAGTAAATTATTTCCTAAGTTGTTAGAAAACTATCCCAATGTCCCTATCACCATAAATGCTTTGAGTGTGATAATCCTGAATGCTACCTTGCTTTTAGTGACCACATAGGGTATTCTAAGGATTTCCCTCCTCAATTTTGAGCTCATGCATGATTTTAAAGAACTTTTAACTGCAACTCTAATTTAATGAATAAAGCTGGTGCTCATTTTCTATAATGTAAAAATTTTCTTTTATCTCAATAATTTTTTTCTTTTCTAAATACTTTGGGTTTAATTCCATGACCATATCCCCTTTCAGCTTTTTAAAAAAACATATTTTCATTGATTTCAGAGAGGAAGGGATAGGGAGAGAGAGAGATAGAAGCATCAATGATGAGAGAGAATCACTGATTGGCTACTTCCTGCACACCCCGCACTGGGGATTGAGCCCACAACCCAGGCATGTGCCCTTGATGAGAATTTACCTGCGACCCTTCAGTCCTCAGGCTGACACTCTATCCACTGAGCCAAAGCAGCTAGGGCCCTTTCAGTTTTTATTTGGTTAAGCTATAGACATTTACTCTTTTCAATCTTTTTTCATATATCAAACTTTCTAGTTCTATTGGCCATTTTATTAGTCATTCTTGATTTCTCATATAAAATGCCAATTACAAAACTATATAACCTCAATGAATTTCTGAAGCATATGTGTACGACAAGATTATATTTCTGTGCATTTTATGAAAAAAATAATTTCTCATGGGACTCTTCTACTTATCTTCATACATCAACCTGACATGGTAAATGTGGAATAATATGCCTGGATTACCAAACCTACTTGAACCTCAGGGAGTCATGGGGTTATTTGGATAATGTCTATCTTCTCACAAAACTGTGAACTCAAAGGCAGGAACTATGTTTATTTTCCTGTTTTCACAGTAATACATATATTGAAATGGGAATAGATGATTACATTTTGAGTTGAAAACTCTAATTTATAATGTTATGACTTTAAGAAAAAGAAAATCAATATTTCTAAAACTGGGATTTTGGGATTATTTTATCTGCTAGCTAAAAGAAGTGCTTGAGTCCAAATAATTAAATATCCTGCCCCAATCCCTGATATTAAAATATTGTGTTATATGTAGAAAAAAAACAGTCTTTAGGCTAAAAAAGATTTAAATGTTGACTGGAATGTGAAATTTTTGAAATTTTATCAGATTGTATTAGTCAGTTAAGATAGCCATTACAGAATACCATGCCTTTGACCGGAATCGAGCCTGGGATCCTTCAGTCTGCAGGCCGATGCTCTATCCACTGAACCAAACCGGTTAGGCTTAGGATAGCCTTTTAAAATCACTATGTTCTGAGGTGTTTTCTGAAAACAATAATTCGTTCTGTGATTCTCCAGACACCAACTGGTGTCCAACAATTCAATTCAATACAATTTTGGCACTAACTACTGTTAAAGAATAAAATTCAACCAAGTTGTCAGCATAAGAAACATCCAAACCTATAGAAAAAATTTGTAAGTTTATTTGAGCTAAACTGATGACAATTGCAGGAAGCAAAATCTCAACAAACTGAGAAATGGCTCCAGAAAATAGCAGTTTTGCAGTTTATTTTATACATTAGAACCAAAGGAGGAGATATAAGGAGGGTTACATGAAATCCATTGGTGGGAGATTAAGGGGCAGGAGAAAGCTAAGTGGGGAAATCTCTGGGATCAGATAAAAAGTAAAACACAGAGACAAGATAATTAACATTTAGAGATCATACAAATGGTATGTGGGGAATAAAATAACATGAGGGGTTCTGTGGTCTGTGCTCTGGTCTGGAAAAAGGGGATTTCTCTGACATTCCAATATGTTATGTGTTAACTTAGATGCTTATTTCAGGAAAAGATTGACCTTTGTCAAGAAAGCTACAGGCGTAGGACATGACTACCCATCATGACTGGCTTTTAGTTAGAAATTTTTATGTTTAGACCATCCTATGTGGTTACTTTTGGTCTCTGAATTTGTAAGGCCTACCATGCAGGCCCCCTTTTTGCCCACAAAGTAAATGTGAAGATCTGATTAACTTTATTAAGTGATTCATGAATCTGGCAGCATCCCATCTAGCAAGAAGAGTATTCTGATGAGTTGCACCAAATGGAATATTTTTATAGGCAGAAAGAGGGTAGAAACTAAAAAGTCAAAAGAGTGGATTTCCCCTTTGGGGAAATCAGAGATCTTACTAGTGTTGTTCAGGAAATTCCTGAGTGATTGGTTTAAAATTCCACTCCTGGGAGAGGCTGAAACTTCAATTAGGTTAGTTATTAAGTTGTGGTTGTGTAAGGTGGCTTAGCAAAAGTGACTCCATTTTTGCCTGTTGTTTCTTCTTCTCCCCCCCCCCCCCGCCCCCCCTCTAATACTACACAGAGTTAGCAGGTAAACAGTGTCCCTGTGAGAATGTCCAAACCTGTAAAGAATTTTCCTGAGTTTATTTGAGCCAAAACTGATGACAATTGCCAGGAAACAAGATCTCAAAAGCTCTGAAAAATGACAGTTTTTCAGTTTCCTTTATAGATTTGAAATTGAAGGATAGTAAGGAAGGTTACATGAAGGTGGGAGAAAGCAAAATTGGGATTGGATTACATGCTAGTGGACAATATTATATGCTTTCTTGAGAGTGGTTACACATTTCAAAGGTATGTTAACCTAGATGCACTAAAACAATGGACAAGGCTTGATTAAGGCAAATATAAACCTTTTACTAAAAAATTATATACCTGGGGCATGACTCATAAACTCCTGCCCAAATGGGAGTTTAAGATCAGATCAACAACAAGGTTATTTTCTGTAGAACCCATTTTTGTTGTTGTTGTTTTTGTTGTTGTCCATATAGGCTCAGTCCCACAAGATTTCATAGGCTTCAGATGCCTGTAACAAATCCTGGGCCACCTTCTGACACCTGGCTATAAATTGGGGGTTTCTCTTCTTTAGATTTGTCTACTTAGAAAAGTCCAAACCTGGAGAGAATTTTTTTAAGAGTTTATTTGAGCCAAGCTGATGACATATGCCAGGGCACAAAACTCAAATTCTCCCCAGAATAACAGTTTTACAGCTTCTATTATGCATTTGAAATTAAGGAGGGAATGCAAAGAATATTACGTGGAAGTGAGAGAATGAAAGGTGGGGATTGAATTATAGGCTAGTTAACAAGATAATGTGTTCTCTTTGAGGAATATTACTTCTGGTATTTCAAAGGTGTGTTAACCTAGGTGCATAAGAACCATGGACAAGGCTGGAGTGTAACTACCCACCATGACTCACCAAGTTAGGAATTTATGATCATATTACCCTGTGAGTTTACTTTCCATAGGATGCCTTTTTTTCATTAACAGTTTCAACAATTTGATAGAATGGCTCACAAAACTCAGGAACACACTTTATTTACATTTACTCGTTTGTTATAAAGAAAGCAGTGCAGGAAAAACCAAATTGGAGAGATCAGTAGTTCAAGTTATAGGAGGCTAAGGTGGGAGAGAGAGAGAAAGGGTGAGGAAAGAGTGTATTCCATATAAAGAGCCTTGCAGAATCATGTCCTGAGGGCTTTTATGGGAGCATCTCAATAGAATATTCATCAGCTTTCCAGGTGTGCCCTCTGGTGGTCTCTCCACTGACTGGGCTGTGCCTAGGGGGTTATTAGTCAATCTGGTTGGTCTTGAAGTCAGCTTTGGGGTCACTTTGGCTATTTTTGCTGCTTTTCTGCAAACACAGCTGAAACATGGTTATCTTCCAGGGATTGATATTTAAGAAGTGGTCCTACAAGGGCTTATAGTTTTGCCCTTGCTAGGCACCTGGGGCTTTTCACCCTAGTTTTCCCCTATACCTGGCCCATCGTTCCTACTCTGCTCATGCCTGTCTAACTGCCTACTAAATTCTGAGTGAGGTTTTCACAATAGTTAATAATGGAAGAAAAATCCATGGCACCCTGGGTAGACAATTATTTCTTTTCTGATATCTAGAATCAACCCCTCTTATCACATACTTAGTATTTCATTTTTAAAAAATTTTTATTCATTGATTTTAGAGAGAAAGAGGAAGGGGAAGGGGAGAGAGAGAGAGAGAGAGAGAGAGAGAGAGAGAGAGAGAGAGATCTTTGTTGTTCCACTTATTCATGCATTCATTGTTTGATTGTTGTAAGTGCCCTGACTGGGGATCAAACTCGCAACCTTGGTTTATTGGGACAATGCTCTAACCAACTGAACTACCTAGCCAGGGCCACATAGTATTTATATATATATATATATATATATATATATATATATATATATATATATATAATCCATACCTTGGATATATAGTTTTAAGATTCTTGAAATTTAAAAGCCCATGAACGTTAAGTACCATTGCTCTAAAAAATTGTGTAGAAAATTTGTAGAGTCCCCACTACACCACAAATTATTAAATGTCCGAAAAAGTTCAGAAATAAGTTATGAAAACATTAAAAATTGTGCTCTCTTGGTTTAAAAAAAAATGACCCTCTCTCTCAAATACCAGAAAGAGATTTTATACTTTAATCCTTTTATCAAGTGTTCTCCATATTATTTTAAATGGTAGTATCAATTGGTAATTCCCGTTTAATGCTTTAACTTAGAATAGTTAAATTTCAGATTTTAAAATGTATCTGTAGGGCTAGGAAATGGCAATCTTTATTGAACCTTTTAAAATGAGGCATAGTAACCACATTAGCTTTGGATTCACATAGTAGACTACTTTTTTGGTAAAATCACTCATAATAAGATCATTATGGCAACTAAAATTGTTATGAATTCTGAGAGGTAATTTTCATATTGAGAATTCTTTGATACAATAGTCTGATGGTGACATTTCAAGGTACTTTGCACATTACCAGGTATTTTCTGCATGGTCCTTTCCCCTCTAGGCTTGTGGTAAGCATGGGATAGAGCCAATGTGTTTCCCTTTATAGGGCAAATCAGGAGTGGATATTTGTTAGAACATTTTTTCTGTCATCCCAATTTAGCTGAGTGTGCCAACCAAGTTGATTACATAGCAATTTAGTTTTTTGGCAGATTTTTCTGCCATTTGAGTAAGGGTAAAGGTAATGTTCTCTGTAAAAAAGACACACCCAACCCCGTTTAATATATCTGAAGAGCATTAAGGCAATGTCATGGCAGTTTAGATGTTGAAGCATGGAGATGAAATCTTGGTAAGGACAGGTTCACTGCAAATAGTAATTATCATGAGCTTGGCCAACTACTGCTATGGTTTAATTTCTTTTCTCTCAGATGTCATCCCAAAGCCCTAAACTATCCTATAATAAGGGAAAAAATGATCCATGTCGTAGATCTTTATGTGTTATCAGGTTTTTACTGTCAAATATGAGTGAATACTGAAAACACTCAGTAATATGATGGTAATTACAGATAGGGATGTAAAATTAAATCTACCTACATTTTTATGTTAGTGATGACTAGAGGGAAGGGATTTTGCAGGAACATAATTTTTAGGAAAGTGGCTAAATAATTTAGCACAACACTCAACATTTTCTCTGTGTTATGTAAAATGCCTACACTCAGACCACCAGGTATACCTTTTAATTTGTTGAATTCTCATTAAATGACCGAGGAAGCATATTTTAAACATTTTTTTTATGCTGGATCACAATAAAAACAAAGGTATTTAAGAAGCAGTGAGAGTTTGTTCATGTCTTCGTGAACCAGAATAAAAGGGAAAAATGAGTGAATTTTCTTGGTAAATTTAATTGGCACATAATAACATTAATATCAGAAAAATATAATACTTATGGACCAGGTACTGGTCTAACCATTTTACATATATTAACTCATTTAATCCTTCCAATAACACTCTCAAGTTGTTAGTATAATTATCCCCATTTTACAGATGAGAAATTGAGGCAATGGGGGGTTAAGCTACCCAAGTCACAAAGTAGGAAAGGTTAATCTGGGACTCCATTTTATACAGCATACCATTAGAGTCCCTTACTCCACTGTCACTAAAGTAATAATAAAACTAACTCTAATTCCTTCTCTACTATAGGCACTGCTAACACAATTAGCCCTCATGAAAACCATATGGGGTATTATCACTGTCCATATTTCTCAGAGGAAGTCTCTGAAATACAGAGGTTAAGTGGTTTAACCATCACAGCTAATAAATAATGGAGCTATGATTCATACTCAGAAAATCTAATTGGAGAACCTGCTATTACCTATTCTGGTATTTATCTGTGTAATTTTTCAAGTAGGCAATTGATTTAGAAAAATCATAATCAAAATTTAATGATTTGTTAAGGTAGCTCCTTTTTAAATTTTACTTCATTTATGAGGTTTAAACCAATGAAAAACCCTTATGCTATGCAAGGAGCAATGAAATTGGTGCATAGATCTATCAACTTTGCTGTGGGTTTTCTCAGTTGGTCCATTGGGTTGATTGACTTCACTGGATTACTGTATTAACATTTATTTTCTTTTTCTTTTTTAATGTAGGTATAGTCATAATCTGCATTAATCCATGATTAAAATCACTAAATTGATACATACCTTAGTACAGTGGTTATGAGCACCTGATCTCAGCCCAAATGGCTTGGGTTTGAATTTTCCACTGAATGGCTGTGTGATCTTGAGCAAGTTGCCTAACCACCTATGCCTCACTTTCCTCATCTATATAATAGTAACAACAGTAGCCCCGGTATCCTAGGGTTTTGTGAGGACTAAGTGGTCTCTTCTATGCAAAGCGATTAGAACAATACCTTGAGAATTGTGTTATTATGCCTGAGAATGCTAATTCTTCTGCTCTTCAGGATAAAGTCATCTCAGGGCTGTGGTTTTTACCTGGACCACTCTTTCCCCCGGTTGAGCGCATGCCTTATTACCCATTTCCTTTAGGTTTTTAGTTAAATGCTGTCTTTAGTGTAGGCCTTCGCTGGCCAAACTCTCTAAAATCGTAGTGCCTTCCCTAACCTCCACATACCATGTATCCCCTTTCCTTCCTTTGTCTTTTATTTATCTCCTTATATTTCTCACTAACATTTCTTTTGCTCTTTTGTGTTTTTTAGATGCTTTATGTTTTACTTACTTACTCCTGTTTAGAGTCTGTCTCCCTCACTAGAATATAAACTCCATGAGAATAGAGATTTCTTTCTGTTTTTCTCTGGTCTGTGTCCCTTACACCTAAAAGAGCATTGGTACAGAGTAGGTACTTAATATTTGTTCCCTGCCTGCATGAGTATTTCCTCTCAATGTAAGAAGGTATCACATGACAGATGTTATGTGATATCTTTGGTTTTGTATTAAAGACGACACAGACACTTGAGTTTTCATAGAGCTATAAAACCTGCTGCAAGCCTTGCTGAGTGAGAAAAAGATGCTGCTTTCTCTAGGATGCAGCCCTGAACTAGGGCACGTGACTTAGTTGGAAAACAGAGCATAGATTTCAGGCTACCACCTTTGTACTGGGTAGAAGTGCAAACTCTTTTTTATTGAGAGGATCAATAATATGATGAATTAAAATATGTTTTTTAAAAACTAAAAGTTGATGAGTAAATATCTATCATCGTCTATTGTCTACTTAAGTATTTAATCAATATATGCATATGAAATAGGATTCTAATTTTTTTCTTTAGCTATTCTGATGAGGTTGACAATATTTATTTGACAGCAATATGTTTATGTAAACTTTTTTCAGTTATTTAAAATACAAAGAATAATTTCAACATAGATCACTGCAATTAAAATCAATTAAAAATTTCTTGAAAGTTTACTTTTAAATGCCAGAAAATTTTTGCTAGTGAGAATCAGAGCAGCCTTTTTAGTGTTTTAATTCAAAACTGTCTTATTATAACCTGGTTTTGGAAATTTTTAATTGAATCACCAAGAAAAAATTTGGACAACCTCTATAATAGGGTAAAGAATTTCTAGCTAGAAAATTTTAAAAGAAATATTTTTTGGCCTCAAATTAGAGACACTAGGTGTTCTGTGATTTCGTTTGCAATTTTGCATAGATTAGCATGCCTAAATTATATTAGTAATTAAGGATATCCCTATGTATTTGTATTAACATAAAGTTTTATTTTTATTTTTCCTGTTCAGATATTCACATTTAATTTCTATACCTAGATACTTTTTTTCTCCATCATCAGTTTGTCTCAGAAAAAAACATTGTAAGTTGCAATGAAAGGGGAATGTATGAATTGCACTAACATGTCAGAGTGGTCTCTAAGAGCTTTTTCTCCATTCTTGGCTAAAGGCCTATATGACATGTGAGAAGAGCTGATGATTACAATCCAGTATCTTAGATCATTTGGACAGGCTCAATCTTCCTAGGTATAGTCTACTCAATATTTCTCTGATTTGAAATTGTGATTTCTATCCAGTTATCTCATTCCTAGACTGTCTCCCTTCATTTACTTCAGTTGTACATTAGTCTGGCTTTAAAATCAGTTTCTTTTCTAAACTTTTTCTCTTGGATTAACCTGAATGTGCAATTTGCAGTGTAGGGGTCAGTCCAACTTGAGCTGAGACCTGTACTTAGAACTTCAGCACAGTCTGGAATTCAGGTATACGGAGGAAGATTCACCTACTCTTACAGGGAATCAGAGAATGTTCAAGGAGAGAATACTCATCAAGCTGAGAGTGGAAGGATGAGTAAGTGTAAATAAGTAAGGATAAAGAAGGCAAATTAGCATGAGTGGCTGAGGAACACCATGAACTTAGTTATTCAAGAGATAGGAGCTCATGGATTATGGTAGCAGGTGTCTTGAGGAGAGTGCTGAGAGACAGAATGTACTAGGAGGTATCACAATGGCTTTTTAGACTTAATTTAAATTTTATGCTGTTGGCCATTATTACTTATCTTATATAATAAAAGGGTAATATGCAAACTGACCCTAACAGCAGAATGACTGGTCACTATGACACACACTGACCACCAGGGAGCAGATGCTCAATGCAGGAGATGCCCGCTGGTGGTCAGTGCGCTCCCACAGGGGGAGCTCTGCTCAGCTACAAGCCAGGCTGATGGCTGCCAGCACAGCGGTGGTGGTGGGAGCCTCTCCCACCTCCTCAGCAGCGCTAAGGATGTCTGACTGCAGCTTAGGTCTGCTCCCCGCTGGCAAGTGGACATCCCCCAAGGGCTGCCGGGCTGCCAGAGGGATGTCTGACTGCCAGCTTGGGCCCGATCCCCCAGGGGTCCCAGACTGCAAGAGGGCATAGGCTGGGCTGAGGGACACCCCCCGAGTGCACAAATTTTGTGCACCAGGCCTCTAGTCCATAACATAATAATCTAATGCTTATCAAGATTGAATAAGAGATAAAGTTTTTGATACTCCTTTAAAAACTATAAAGTACCAACGTTTACACACAATTTGCTTTAAGAAATATAAATTAGAATCACATGAAGGTAATATATATATTAATGCAGTTCTCACTTGCTTTCTAGACTATTTTCTTAAGGATTAGATTTACAGTCAGTGATAAGATAATCATATTTATCTCTGAGAATGCCCATGGGAGAAGATGACTATTATTAGTATCATATATCATGAGTAGAGTATAATTGAGATCCTTCTCAGAAAATTGTGAGGATGATGAAGCTAGATAGGTTGGTTGGGTCCTGATTTTGAAAGTTCTTGAATGATATGTTAAGTAAAGCACTTGAGTGTAGCGGAGAATCATTTCCAGTTTAGATCCATGTTGCTGGAAGAAATCAGCAGCAATGTGAGTGCAAGAGATTGGAGTTTAGGAGACTAATTATAGGGAGGTTGTAATGTTGAAGTGATGATGAACTGATTCAGTTCATGACAATGGGGATGGATGAAGAAAGTGCAATGAGTCACCGCAGAGATAGAGAAACAGATTATAGCAACTAAATATAAGTAGAAAATTAGGGAGATGGAGAAATAAAAAATGTGGGGTGGCTGTATTGGTAGGATGATGATGTTATTGAGTACAGTCAAACTCAAAGAGATGGATCAACTATTTGGGGAAAATAATGAATTCAGTTCTGGACAATTTTATACTTAAAAAACTCCTGGGACAGCTATGTGGATAAGCTTGATGATAATAAAGTAAATACAACATTTATCAAACACTTATTTGTTACCAGACACTGGGATGCATGCATTTTTCTCAATTTAAGCATGAAAAAAGTGAGCCTTCTTGAAGACAATAATTTGGCCTATGAGTGGTGGCTGGGAGTTGAACATAGTCCCTTTGGCTCTAAAGCCTGTGTATATATCCTTAGCAACTGCACCATACAGATTCTGTAGCTTAGAAGAGGTATTAGGGATTGAGATGGGGATTTGAGAGCTATTAGTTTATAAATGATCCTTGTGGTTTTAAAAGGAGATGAGATTTCCTAGGGAGAGATTGTAGAGGAAGAATGCTGGCAGAATACATCTGTATAACTTAAGCAGAATAAAATTATGATAGTCATGTAATGTCATGCAATGTTGTAAGACTGCTTTACATTGATTTCCTGTTGTAAGTAAATGGCTTTCTGAGAGTAGTAATGTCCTTTTGTTCAACGCAGTTCATCTCTCATTTATTTTTGGGAGATGAAGTCAGTTTAACAATATGTATGACATTCTTTTCTTAAGAAACAGATGAAGAGGTGACCTTCTGCACTGCTCTCTGAAGGCAGGTTAAAATGCAAGTATTGGGGTTAGATGAACTGTCTCTGTTTCTCTGGAAGACTATGATTATTTTGCTTCTTTATTTCACTTGGTATAGCTAGATTTATTCACTATTGATCAGGATGATATACTGGGAAGGAAAACAATTGGAAATTATAACATAAAAGAAAGAAAACACCTAGCTTTTTAATGTTACTCAACAGGCCCATTTAGAATTATTATTTTTTGTGTAATATAAAGAAATAAAAATTCTTCATTGTTTCATAGTGCCCTTCAGACTTCTTTTCAAAGTTTATTTTCAAAAATTCTTTTCTAGTCGTAATAGGAGGGACAACAAAATTTTAAAGAATGCAGAAGTCTCTAACATCTTTGTTTCCAATACATTTCCTAGTACAAACAATCTGCCACTGTGCAAAATTTTTTAGAAGGTCAAGAATATTTTTATTTTGGGGGGATGAAGAAACCCTCATTAAAATGGAAATAACCCTGGACAGGGTAACAGATGAGGTGTGAGCTTTTCAACCTTGATCACATGGCAGAGTTACCACCTCAGGGCCAGGACTTCACTTTCAAAGGATATTGATTTAATTGAATATAAAGGGGTGGAATTTGAGCATTGGTATTTTTTTTCTTTATTGGCTTAAAATAGGAATTTATTGTCTCACAGTTGTAAATGCCAGAAGTCCAAAGTCAAGGTAGGTGTCTGCAGGTGGTACTGCCTCTGGTGGCTCCAAGGGAGAGTTGATCCTTGCCTCTTCCAGCTTCTGTTGGCTGCAGGTGTTCCTTGGCTAGGGGCTACATAGCTCCAACCTCTGCCTGTGTTTGCATGACCTTTTCCTCCATGTGTTTAATCTCCCTCTGCCTTTCTCTCATAAAGGCACCTGTCATTGGATTTAGAGCCCATCTAAATAATCCAGGAAGATCTTGTCTCTAGATCCTTAATATCTGAAATACCTTTTTTTTTTTTTTCCCATATAGGGTCACATTCATAGGTTCTCTGGACTAAATCATGCCTCCCCACCCCAAATTCAATATTGAAGCTCTAACCTCCAATGTGATGGTATTTGGATATGGAGCCTTTGAGAGGTAATTAGGCTTAGATGAGATATTGAGAAGTAGAGGGTACCTAATGGGTTTAGTATTTTTGTATGTGGAGACATCAGAGAGCTTGCTCCTCTGTCTCTCTTTCTCCATCTGTGAGGACACAGCAAGAAGGTAGCGAGGAAGAGGGTTCCTGCCAGGAACTAAATCTGCTTGCACCTTCATTAAAAACTTCTAGCCTCTAGGATTGTGGGCAAAAAATTCTATTGTTTAAGTCCCCTAGTCTACAGTACATTTTTAAAAATATAATTTTTATTGATTCTGGAGAGGAACGGAGAGGGAGAGAGAGATAGAAACATCAATGATGAGAGAGAATCATTGATTGTCTGCCTCTTGCATGCTCCACACTGGGGATTGGGCCTGCAACCAGGGCATATGCCTTGACCGGGAATCTAACTGGGACCTCCTGGTTCATAGGTCGACACTCAACCACTGAGCTATGGCGGTCTGGCAATAGTAATTTTTATGGTTGTCCTAGCTGATGAAAACAGCAGGTTGTGGGGAGTTAAGACGTAGACACATATTTTGGAGACCGCTAGTCAATCCACTGCAATCGGTATCACCTGAAGCTCTTTGTTTACATTTTCACTTTTCCAGGCCAGGATTAAATAATAGAAAAACAAACTTCAGCAGACTCTTTCCCTTTCTCCCCTACAGTTAAATACTTGGATATTGCTATTTTTTAAACTCCTCATGAGATTCTAATTCACAGCTGAGCTAACACAAGATGAGATAGTCTCATAAATCAGAGATCCTTTCTATAATACAGACCATTATGCATCTTAGATGGAACAGAGACAGGAATGGGGACTCAAGGGTGGATCCTAAAGTCCTATCGTCTTTCAATGTCCATGCACTTTTTACCCAGAATAATAGCTAAAACTTCTATGTGGAGTTTGCAGGAATCAAATTATTAATCAGATCTATTTTATATGTTATAGAACAATTGTAACATTATCCATGGTTTATGTTTCTAGGTCCTAGTTTCTTTTTAGTATGGGTAATTTATAGGCAGGGATATTCTACTAAGGGCATTTCAGAGAAAATCTTTGTTTCTCCTATTAAAAATCATTGGTCTATTTATCTGGAGGCCTAATTGACATGAGGATTAAAGAATGTCACCTGTTTTCTTTTCATTTTCCCCAGGGTGCCCCTTTTCTCCTTCATTCCTCCATCCCGCTCCCCCCCCCCCCCCCCACACACACACACACATGAATCAGACAGAGATTGGCTGCTTTAATTCTTCGGTCCCAGCAACCGTGGTTGAAATCTATTGACAGCCTCCTGCTGGAGCAGTGTTAAATACTAGCAAAAATGATAAAATGATAAAATGCAGATAAAATGATACAATAAGAAAAATTGCCTGCATCCCTCTTGCTTAAGGCTATCATTCATGTAACAGACATTTATTTATCACCCATTATGTGCTAGACAGAGGGGAAGGTGGGGTAAAAATGACACAGTTCCTAATGTGTAGACAGACAATGAAATAAGCAAACATATAAGAAGATTAACTGTGATAAGAGCTATGGAAGGCTTAAGGAACCAAGGAGGAACCCTCATATGGTGCAGTCAAGGGCTGGCTCTCTGAGGAAGTGATTTTTGAACTGAGAACTGGAGTTGAGACTGAGTCTATTTGCTAAAGGGCTGAGAGAAGTGCCTCCTTGGCAGGGAAGGGAAAGCATTTTTTTTTTTTTTTCAGCAAAAGAAAGGAGACCGGTGTGGCTAGAGCATGGTGACTGACAAGAGTGGATGGGCTGGGGTTGGAGAGGAAGGCAGCAGCCACACCATGCAGGGTCTTGTTGGCCAGGGCTCCAGGTTAAGATTTTGTTCTTCATAGCAATGGGGAGCTGCTGAGGGGTATGAGGAGTATTTAAGTGGGGGAAGTGAAAGCATTTCTCATTAAAGTGACAAAAGGCACTTATCAGATGTGATTATAGAAAAAACAAACAGTTCCTTAACCAATAGCTATGTCTGGTGCCACAGACTTTGCTGACTAGAAAAAACATTAATTTTTTTTCAAGGAGAATGTCTAGAGCTGCTACATGTGAGTGGAGAAAACAACAGAGATAGAAATGCTTGCAGGTGGGCAAGAATTATGTAGAAGAACTCTGAAAATGGGAGAATATTTTGAGCAATCTCATAGCTTACTGTGCAAAGTAATGAAATGCATACTGGGATTGAAAATACCTATTCTTTCATATGTAATGCAATAGGTTGGTTAAGTTCTTTATTGTAGTCAAAGCCAAAAAAAAGGAAAAAAAAAAAAGAGGATTACAGTAGACAAAGCCAAAGTAATTTACATAAAACACAATGGAAAGTGGCTGAGAAGAGGACAATTTTGGAAAATGATCTCTCTAGGAATGCTGCCAAGTTAAGTGGCAGTAGATATTGATTATATAGACCTGTCATGGATTGGTTTAACTGGTCATTCTGAAAATTGAATTGGATTTTTCTTCCTGAAATGATGTTTTTGAAGTTGTGCCAAAAGCAATTTCTCTTCCCACCCATTTTGGTTTGTGTCTGCTTTTCAGACTTAATAGTGCTCAGGCATTTATAATGTTGGTCACAGGAAGGTCTTTCTGCATGCCCGGAGCAAGCTGATTGCATTACATCATTTTACATGACAATTTCCCTCACTTTAAAAATTGTATATATTCTGCAACTAAGATATATAACACAAAATGCAGTGTGGAGATAGGGGAAGCACAGAGTGGAAGGAAAAGCAACAAAACATGCAACTGCATAAATAAGGTGACTGTACTCTTCACACCAGGAACCTTTTGAGAGTAAAAGGTGATGTTGTTAATTACACTTTACAACAGGCTTAAACTGGAAGTGTCCTGGGAAAACTGTATGGATATTTACCTTGTAATAAGAGGGGATATGAGAATATGGGTAAAAGCTAAATGTTGGTGACAGGTAGGTATTTGTTTAAGGCACAAGAATCAGAATGAGGCTTCAGTATAGGATGTCTGATGGTGGATTGCGGATTGGGGCACATGGTAATTCGAAAGCCAATAGGAAAGGCTGGTAGCAATACCCTCTGTAATAAAAATTTACCTAGTATATTCAAGGAGACTAAGAAAAGAGCAAGTCTAATCTCCAACTCTATGCAGAAATATTAAGTATGTAAGTGAAAGATAGATGAAGCATAAATATTGTCCTGTGATATGAAAGTAATCCTATATAATAAAAGCATAGTATGCAAATTGCCCCTCAACCTGGAATTGTCCGGGAGTTTGACCAGGGGGCGGGACTGGACAGGGGAAAGGGGGGAGGCCCTGGCCGGCAGCTGGCAGCTACTAAGGACCCCACCAGTGCACAAATTTTGTGCACTGGGCCTCTAGTTAAATATAAATAACTATACGAAAACGTAAATGACTACAGTCTGATATGATTTGAGAAGTTTTTAGGGATGAAATATTTTTTCAGGCAGGTTTGGAAAGATGAATAGGTCTTGGGGGGAAAAAGCAGATGAGAATGAAAAGTAGTCCTCATATAGATGGTATGATGCAAGATGCATATAGTTAATAATTTGGCTCAAACATATGCATACATGGGACTTTCAGGAAATAAGTTTTGAAATATATATTGTCACCACCTCATAGAATGGCCCCAAGATTCAAAATGTGCCACCTGCTCATTGGTGAGTATCTCACAAATTATATCTCATAACAATGCAAACTGAATCTGGAGATTTGTCAGCTGAATCTGAAACCAAAGATGCTGGCAGTAATAATCTGGTTCAGAATGCAAATTCTTACCCTCATAATCAGCTTTACTAAATGAATTTTCTGCCATTTATTGTGAGCTGACTTCTAACCAGAAGTTAGATAAGGTTGCCTTTAATTGTCATTTTGTAACAGTGGAAATTGTAACCCACCCCACCATTCTTTTGACATTATTTCTGTAAATGCTGACTGTGACTAATAGGTAGCTTGTAGATAAACAGCATCCTATATAATAAAGAGGTAATATACAAATTAACCCTCACACCCTCACAAGATGGCTGCCTATGAATAGGTTGGCAGGGGGCGTAGTGAGGGATGACCAAACAACTGAACAAGCAGGCTGTGTGGGGCAACCAGGCTGGCAGGTTGGGGGGGGAGGTGAGAAGTGACCAGGCTGGCAGGGTGGGCAGTTGGGGGTGACCAGGCCAGCAGGGGGGCAGTTGGTGGCGACCAGGCCAGTGGATGGGGCAGTTAGGGGCAACCAGGCAGGCAGGCAGGTGAACGATTAGGAGCCAGTGGTCCAGGATTGTGAGAGGGATGTCCAATTGCCAGTTTAGGCACAATGGGCCTAAACTGGCAGTTGGACATTTCCCGAGGGGTCCCCAAGGATTGAAGAGGGTGGGGGCTGCACTGAGGTGACTCTCTCCTTCCCCCGTGCACAGATTTCATGCACCAGGCCTCTAGTGTTTATATAAGAATCCAAGGAACTAAATTCAGAATATACAGACTCTGACCTTCAGTCATCCCAGTTCTGGGAAATTTGCTGGCCTTCAAATGTAGAACCAGGATGACGAAGACCAGGATGACACACGCCAGACCATCACTTGACCAGTCTTCAAATCCTTGTCAGAATGGATGTGCTGGCCTGCAGGTAGAGAACTTTTCAACCCTCTCCCCTTGATTTTTTGTTCAGCTTTGCCTCTCCCTCCTTGTAAAAACCTCTGCCTGCCTTGAGATGTTGAGATGGGCTTTGTGAAATGAGTTCCGCTTCTTTTCAGGCCACCAGCACTTGAATAAAACCTCTTTCCTGTTTCAGCAGCATCTGTCTCATGAGTTTGGATTTTGTGGCAGCAGGCAGACAAACTTGGATTCTGGTTACAATTTGAGATATAAATAAGATTGACTCACATCTCTCATCACACTGCCCATAGGAATCACACTATCCTCAACATCCTGGCTTACAATCCTGGCTTCTGCTGGGCCTTCTCTCCCTCAGCCTGCTGCCCTCTTAGCTCTGCACATGCACAAGTAGGAAACTCAGCCCCCCCCCCCCCCTATTTTCCACTTAAAAACAGACTCCACAAAGCATCTTGGTTTGGAGTCTGTTGAAAGCAGAGTCATGGATGGGCAAAGTCTTGGTAGTCTATTGGGGAGATGTTCCTAGGCAGCAAGACTGAAGGGTTGGGGGTCATAAGGCAGGGAAAGAAGAAAAGGCCATGTGAGGTGTGCTGTTGTTCTTGTTGAGAACACTGAGGTGTCCCATCCCACTCGAACCTTCTGATGCCTCCCAGATTGGTCCATCCCCAGGATGGGAGTATGAGAAGCTATTCACGTCTCCTACCCCTAGTGGCTGAAGGTTGACATAGACATAAACACTTCCCGCATTCTGGGCAGGGCTGTATTAAGATAAACAGGCTCATGTTGCACATGGTGAGAAGGACTAGAGTAGCAGGGACTGCTCCAAGCAGGGACTGCAAGCATCCATGGGGTCACTGGTTGGCAAGTCTAGGCTTGCTCAGAACTGTCCTTCACAGATGTGCTTGAAATTGGAGGTGGGCTCTTGGAGTAAGGCAAAAGCAACAGGCATGTATCCGTTGGGTCCTTATACTAAAAGGACCTGTCTTGGCTTTGAAAGAAGTTACATTGCAGAAAAATTAGGATATCAACTTAAAATTAAATATTAGACATTCCTATTTCTGAAAGGCTTTTGACCATCATGAATTTTTCATGGGATGTCTTATTTTCTATGTAAATTGCTCTTCCCAACCTGCTGCCTCATCCCTTAATTCCATGTCTCTGTCGGGTTCCCTCTACTACTGGGGCTTTCTTATGGAATTGTCTTGATATTATCAGCCAGAACAATCTACCTTTCTGTCTCTAACCAGAATTCAGACTAACACTTGCATACTAAAAAATGCACTTAAACTCTTGTAGAAAGCATAGTCATCCACTCTCAGTGTCTATCACCCAGAAGCATTGAAGAACTGACCAAGATTTGGAAAGGTGAGTCTTTTCTTATCCCATTCCCTTTCAGCCACAGCCACAGGTGGGTTGAATGGAGCAGTTTAGAAATTAATTTGCCCTCTAATATGAATGATCCTTCCCACTCTCAGCCTGACAGCACCTGATGGCAGATGGGCCAATTGGCGGTAGAGATTTTAAATATTTTATTTTTTTCCCTTGGAAGCTCAGCAAGTTAAGTAACTTCCAGCTCACATAGACAATGAGTGCCAGAGCTGGGATTCAGATTCACCTATGTCTCTTTAACAACAATTATGCCAGATTGCCTGCTTAAAATAATGTCATGCTTACATTTAATGGACCTATTAGCTTTTTCTCTCCTAGCTAGAACTGGTTGGGAAGTGCTTAGTTGAAGACAGAAAATTACAATTCTTAAATAAATCCGGCCTAGCTAATTATCAAATTCAATACTTTGAGAATGAGAAAAACTTTGTTGTTCATAGTTGATTTGTCAATTGCTTTTATATCACCTCAGTATTGAATTCAGCTGCATGTTGTTTTTTAATGAATTTGTGCAAATGGACTAAAGAGAAAATCCAATAAGTTGCCTAAACTACAAAGGAGTCAGATCAAGGGTGTGTGCATTTACGTCAAATATGCTCAGTGCCAAAAATAGTATAGGAAGGAAAGGATCAATGTCATGTGAGGGTTTTTAGCATAATTTGTCTTGAACTTACTGTGATAAAGCTCAGATTAACATTTTCTAGTTTTCTTTCCCCAGTTGACTTTATATATCAAATCTCATAAGTATGTACATGTATACACATATAGTCCTATACTGTATTTATACATAAAGTAGTCATGTATTGACTGAGTTTAAATTTCTTTGGATGCTTTCTGTTGTCAAATATGTTTTAGGACAAAAAAAAATTACAAAATTTTAAACTGTTAAAAAATTAAATTTTACTTCTGCATCACTGTATTTTATCATATAAATCCATAGGTGAAAAAATAAAATAATAATAAAGTATATAACATTAAATATGTAGTTATATCCAAAAGATAGATATACTAAGGAAAAAATGTGGTATCATTATTGTAGAATTCAGAACTTCAGAATTCAATCGTTTGTCTCATCCTATAGTACCTGTGTGTTTATTAAAGAACTTAAAAAAAAAAGGTATTGGTTATATATACAGTTGTTAATATGAAGCTTAATATCTTTCAGCTGTGTTTATCCATATAATTTGTGTCTTTGATTATTAGTATATTTAGTTAGTAAATCTAGTTTCATAAGTGAGCACCTCTCCGTGTGTGTGTGTGTGTGTGTGTGTGTGTGTGTGTGTGATATTCTTGAGAGAATTCTTTAAAATATTCTGATCCAGAGACCTTGAAATTCAGTCCTGAAGGAAAAAGTCCTTGCTTCTAGAGATTATTCTAGGTTCTGACATTCTAAAGTCAACCTTTATTTTCTCCAAAACAAAGTAATTGTGTTGATATTGAGGTGTCACTGGAAAAAAATAGGTTTGGTCTCCTAGAACTACAGTTTAATAATTGCCATACCTGTCATTATAAGGACAATAATGCATTTGTTTTTTTCTTCAAAAAGATTAAGGACACTGTTACATTATCAAAAGTAGCACTTTCAAAATTGCACAAAATGATACATGTTCTTTTGAAGGCATTTTATCAATGACTATTGATTCAACCCAGAAACCAGACTTATAATGACTTTTTCTAAGTATGTGTCACAATAAAGTCCCTGAACCAGCAAATCTTCAAATGAGGTGGGTGTGCTTGCATTGAGCCCTGATCTTGAGACTTTTAGCTTATCAAAATAATGCTTATTTAAATTGGCAAAAGATAATTTGGGTACTTTTATGACATTTTTTCTAATACTCATTGTTGGGATAGCTTTAAATGTGTACTAATATGAGGATGAATATTCATTTAACGAACATTAGCTTTTTCTTAGATTTAGACTGAAAAGTATTTTCTTGATCTTTAGAAAAATGAATGAAGTGTTTGATTTTCAAATTATGCAATTAATAAATTAATCCAGTAGTGTAAGAAGAAATTTAGAGTAAGTATATAACACAATGATATTCTTTGTGTTTTTATCTTTAATGTTTTATATTAATTGTACAATTTTTATTAACTTACACTTTCTATGCAAAACTTTTATTTTAGGACAATATCAAAATAATGGAGCAAATAAAAATTATTAGGTATAGATTTACTAAGTCCTCTTATTTGTAAAAATAAATTAATTTTATAGTATTGCACAGTTTTAACTATTTTGAAAATAAATTTGCCATATCATTTAAAATCTTTTTCTAGATATCACCAGAATGTAATTTAGGATTAATTTAAATTAAGCATACATTATCTCAACTAATTCAGTGGTGTCTCATAGTTTAAAAAAATGAAACAGTTGGAGGATATTGTCAGTCCTCGCTCTCACCCTTCCCCCTGACAACCACTGATTTGCTTTATGCTTCTATGGTTTATGCTTTCCAGAAATTCCTTATAAATAACACCACATATAGTTTTTTTGTGTGTTTCAGGTATTCAGTTTAGCAGATTTTTGAGGTCCTTCCATACTGTTGCATGTGTCAGGACTTTTTTCCTTCTCATTTCCTTCTCATTTTTTCCTTCTCATCTCAATGTAAGATGTCATCATTTGTTTATTCACTGAGCAGTTGATGTATATTATTGTTGCTTATATATTTTGTTTATTATGAATAAAGATGCTGTAAAAATTTGTGTTTATCTTTTTGTAAACATTCATTTTTATTTCTTACAGACCATATGGTAAGTGTGTGTTTTAACTTTTTTTTTTTTTTTTAAATATATTTTATTGATTTTTTACAGAGAGGAAGGGAGAGAGATAGTTAGAAACATCGATGAGAGAGAAACATCGATCAGCTGCCTCCTGCACATCTCCCACTGGGGATGTGCCCGCAACCCAGGTACATGCCCTTGACCGGAATCGAACCCGGGACCCTTCAGTCCGCAGGCCGACGCTCTATCCACTGAGCCAAACCGGCTTCGGCGTGTTTTAACTTTTTAAGAGGCAACTAAACTGTTTTACAAAGTGATTATAGTATTTTATATTCTTAACAGCAACACATGAAGATTACAATATTTTTTTTTTACATCTTTTCCAATATTGGGTATTGTATTTTTTATTTTAACCATTCTAATGGGAGTGTAGTGGTATTTGTCTTTTTATTTTGCATTTTTCTAATAATAATGTTAAATTTCTTTTTGTGTGCATTATCCTATTTACATATCTTCTTTGGGGGAATGTTTATTCAGGTGTTTTGACCTTTTCTAAATAAAATTATCTTTTTATTATTGAGTTAAGAATTCTTCATATATTTCAAATAATACCCTTCATCAATGTTTTGCATATATTTTCTCCTAGTCTGTGGCTTGTCTTCATTTTCTTGACATTAACTTTTGAAGAGCAAAAGTTATCAATGTGGATGACCTCAATTCAACAACTTTTATTTTTTTCATTTTCATTTTTTTGGATCAGAGTATTTAACATCTATTGGCTACAATTACCCACATTTATCTCTATCACTGGGTCTATAACACTTCAAACTTCCTTCCTCTATACAAAGGGGACATGGTCATTCACAACATTTGCCTGGGTGACTATTTCCCTCTGTTTCCCTGGCTAATAAGCAGTCTGTCACTGATACAATGCTTAAATAGGTATATATGTAGGATTCTGTTCCTGCTTCCTTGATCCATCTTCTTCTTTCCATTGACTCCTAGAGAGTAAACAACTTCTTTAATTTATACATTTTTGGTGAAGTCAACTCATAAATCCTAAGAAATTAAAATAAAATTGTTGAGCTTAGTTATTATGGCCACATTATAGCTAGGTAAGGACATATTTTCTCAGTCTTAGCAAATAATTTTCTGAAGAACACTATGTAACTCAGATTCCTTGAAATGCCCTTTATCAAAAGACCTGCTTACAGTTTAAATTTATTTGATGTTATGATAGATTGAAATATTGTTAACTGGACAAAATTATATTATCCAACTGCAATATATACTCATTCAGTATTTCATGCTTATCATTTTAAATAAAAATGGTATTTTATTTGTATAAAACACTCACTAGTGTTTCTCTTTTCAAAAATTATTTAAAGCCCAGACCACAGTTGATATTTTGCTTTTATTTCAGGACCAATGGTAACAAAAAGATTAAATATATATTGGCAAACTAATATACTTAAGGATACTATGCTGTTTGTTTAGAGGATTTGTTCTTCAATTTTTTAAGTCTTTAAAAATTGACAATTGTGTACATTGCAAAACAAAGTAAATAGCTCCTGAAGCCCAAGGATAGTTCTACAGAGCATTATGTGCATAGTTAATCAATAAAGAAAAATAAAGCATGAAAGTTAATAACTCTTCTCTCCTAATCCAGAAATGTGAGTGAAATGTTTAATGCCCTACTAATTTACCAAGGGACTTTTGCCTTCTTGTAAATTTTTCTTTCCCTGTAGAAAACAACTAGAAAGTGATTATAATTTTACATTATTTTTCTGTAATTACTTATCCTTTAATATTTGATTACAAGCATTTTATTGAACTTTTAATTTCACATACATTCTCTTTATCTTTCACCTTCATAAAGTGTATATACGTCAGAGTATAAAATATATAAGGAAAAAAGATGCAAATCCTAGATTGAACTATATTTAATAAATAAAACAAAATAAAAAGTGCTTTAAAAATAATAATTCATACTTTTCTTTTCTAAAATCTTCAATAATAGAAATGAAAATTCATGGTGAAACGAATAAATGTTTTCTTTCATATACATAGAATAAAAATATGTCCAATCTGTTTTCCAGGCTGCTGACTATATTTCAAAAATTGTAAAACTTATTATGTCACTTCTGTGTTTTAAATTGTCAATCATTGTCTATTGAATGCTAGATAAAAATCTAAATTTGTCTTCCATATCTAGTCTTTATTTGTACTCTTCTTATTCTTTTTTTCTTATTGCTAAATATCATCTCTTGAGCAGTTACTTATAGTTGGTGTTTTTTTAGTTCAACATAGATTACTTGATAATCTGTAAAGTAGAAAGTTCTAGTATCTGAAGTTACTAGTAATACTAGTACTTAGTATTACTAAAGCTTATCTTAAACCTTTAAAGATTAAAAAAACTCACAGTCTAGTGAGGGTACATCATCATCTGTCCTCATCCTCATCCTCATCCTCATCATCATGATGATAACCATCCTTTCTTGTTTACATGAGACAGACACTGTGCAACCTGCTTTACCATGTATGAACTCACTTAACATTTAGTGTAACCTGTAAGGTAAACATATTTTGCTCTACGTTAAAGATGAAGAAATGCCCTTGCCAGTGTGGCTCAGGGCACATGCCCAGGTTTTGGGTTTGGTCCTGGATGGGAAGCAACTGATGGATGTTCTCTCTCACATCAATGTTTCTCTCTTGCTCTCCCTTTCTCTCTCTTTAAAAAAATCAATAAAAACATATTAAAAAATAAAGATGAAGGAATGGAAGTTAAGGGGTGTTAAACAACTTAATTAAATTTACATAGCTGATACATTCATGTTGTATATCTGGAATTTCAACTGATAATGATTTTTACAATTGTCTCTACATGACTTTTCCTATAACATATTTTAGTATCCTATGGGAAACACCACAAGAATATAGGGAATTGAAAAGGTTGTTGATGGTGACCACATTCCTGCCCATTATGGCAAAGGTTTTACTGCCTACAGGAGGAATCACTTCAGATGAACTTGGGAGGATGCCTATAACTCTACCAGGTGGACAAGGAGTGAGAAGAAGATTATTTCAGTTATTTGCATAGTTACAAACAAGACAGCTCGGCATTGAGGAAAAAAGAAAGGGCATTACAAAGGTACAAATACATTGTACAGACTATGGTTTCTGTAGTGAGTGTGTGTGTGTGTAGTAGAGTATCTTAATATAAAACATAGTGTATAATTTACCGATATGAATTTTTTCTCAAGTTTTAACAATTAGTTCCCTAGAAAGACATTTAATTAGACAATCTTTTGTTTTCAAATAAAAAAAAATATTGTTGGCAACATAATCAGATGTCATAATAATAACAACACTATATTACTTTATTATAATGTTATGATACATCACAAACATTTTGTATTAGAAGAGTTATTAAAATTGATATCTTGAACCTAAAAGATAACATTGACCACAAGGTTTTATAGGGTTCTAATTTTGATTCTTGTTAAAGAAGGCTGAATTATTTCTTAACCTTAGGCAATGCTATTGGCTAAAGGTGAAGAGTTATAGTTTTTAAATGAGTTTCTATGCACTCCGCCCATTCTCTGTGCTGATAATTGTTATAGGTTTGTTTACTAATAATTGCAGTATTTCCTAATCATATTTCATATGTGTTTCAAGACTCTTCTAAATAATGGCCGGTTACTTAAATCCTTCAGATGCTTAAATCTTACAACACTGTTGCTACTGTTGTGTTAGATTTCCATATATGTGCTTCCTTTTTATACCTGAAGGGAAGGCCACTGCTTGTTTTGTATAATCAGTGTCAATGTGAAGGTAACAATTCCTTCCATAGCCTGCACTGCAATGTCAAAAAGGGAATGATTGACATAATCCAGGTACTGAATTTCATCTAGGTGAGAGAAAAAACATTTACTCCAAAAATGGATCATTATATGGAATACTAGGGATTATCAAAATGACCATTTAGAAATTTAACATCATTGTGTAGTAGAAGAGAAACTAAAATATTTTAGTATTGATTCGTAGACATTTAATGTTTATTTTCTTTCTTCCCTTATATAATAGTAAGCTGGTTGTTTTCTAATGCAATTATTATGATAATTGTAGACTTGAGTTGTGAATAGATACTCAACACATCTCAGAAAATCACTTGTGGACATTCTTAGAGATTTCAGAAAAAGCTTAAAAAAATTTTATTTGGTATTTAAACAAATATATTAATTTATTAGTAGAAAAAAAATGGAGGCCTTAGCTGACTTTAGAGCAGCCCTGCTGATGAGTTGTTCCATTGCAGGAGAAGGCCCAGGGTTAGACATTTAAAGTAGGAGGCTCTCCTTAGATTTACAGCAAACTGGCTGAATTATTTCGTTGTAACCCTTCTTTTATAAAAATATATTTTTATTGATTTCAGAAAGGAAGGTAGAAGGAGAGAGAAATAGAATTATCAATGATGAGAGAGAATCATTAATCGGCTGCTTCCTGCACACCTTACACTGGTGATGGAACCCGAAACCTGGGCATATGACCTGACTGGAATTGAACCGTGACCTCCTGGCTCATAGGTTAATGTTCAACCACTGAGTTATGCCAGCTAGGTTGTAATCCTTTTTAAATGTAACAAAGTATTTTTAATAAAGAAATTCCATAACGAATTTTTAAAAACTCCCCAAGGGTTTTATTAAGGCTACAATTAGGTATTTTTTCCTATACTGTAACCACAACCCACTTTTCTGATTAATGTTTATGAGTTACAGTCCCTAATTCAGTTACAAAAATGAATATGCTATCCTGTCACATGCCTTTTTTTTTTTTTGCCACTCTACCAAAACACTTTACATTTGTCTATGTCTATAATTTCAGTATTTCCAACTTTATTCTTTTATTTAAATTATTTGAACAGGTCATATTTCTCAATTTTATTTTTTAAAATTATTTTTAATCTTTTCCAATATAGATGTAATTAGGCTTTATTACTTAAATTTTAACTCAGTCTTCTGATTGACAGTAGTAATACATACGTAGGGTGTTTTCCTGTTTTTATGTTGGACTTCAGACATGAAAGCCTGAATATTGGAGACCCAGCATTGTCAGCCAGGACTAAATCACTTGTTTGGAAGGCATGAAGAGACCTGTCACTCATAAATAATTTTTATATTCATGACATTTTAAAGGTGCAAGTTTGAAAGCAGTTATTTAAAACTTGAGAGTCAACTTAGAGCAACATATTTTCAACCTCATCTATTATTATTTATTGAATGTCCACTGAGCCAGTGGCCTGTGATTAGTATATTTCACAGGCTATCATGGGAAGATTTACCAGTCAACTCTAAATCCCTCTGGTCAGATGATTAAAACTTCTAAAATGGCTTTTGAATTTCTAACTCCATTTTTATATCTGGGAGGAATTTTGTTTGAAATAATATTGACATAGGCAATGTTGATGGATCTATTTTTTAAGCAAATAATAATAGAAGATAATTTCAAATAAATAAGAAGAGTCTTTACTTGGCATTTTGAGATTTTTTAAAATATAAAAATAGTGCAATAAAATGGTAATAAATGCAGGAATATTTTAATCTAGCTTTAAATTCTTGAACCTGCATGCCACAGAAATGTTTATGTCAATAATTTGCAACTGGAAACATGAAGGATTATCAACAACTCCAGGGAGGTTTTAGAAATGAGCAGCTATGTTATCCTTAAGATTTTCAAGAATCTGTTGCTCAGGATGCATAGTGATTGAAATCCAGTGCTTTGCATTGCATTATGTTTCTGTGAGAGGGCAAGGCACTTTCAGAAATGAGATGAGGAAGCAAAATACTAGTACATCATCTTTTTTAAAATTTTTTAAAAAGTTTATAGGACTTCTTTAATGCTGTGTTTTGGGGAGTATATGACTTAATTTGCAACAGGCTTACATGTACCAGTTAGTTACACTAATAGGATTTCCTTCCAGTGCAGTTTTCAAAGTACATCATCTTTAATAATGCAAATATCTAGGTGAGAATATAAATGACTAAGTGGAATAAAGTAGATTTTTATTCTCTCTAGGGTAATTAAAAATAGGAGTAATTGTAGTTGTTTAAAAACTATAGGTTTAGTTTTGAGGAGGGGGGAGAGAGAGAGAGAGAGAGAGAGAGAGAGAGAGAGAGAGAGAGAGAGAGAGAGAGAGAGAGAATACCTCTGGTCCTTCAAAATCCAGGTGGAATTAAGCAATTTATGAGGCGTTTAAAATTCACTAAACACTTTCAATACCCTTACTTTCAGAATTCAGTTCCTGCTGCTCCTGGCTTTCCTATCCATGCAACACAAATACATGTTCTTAAACAAAGTTGTCTGAAGAACCTCTTTTGATTGAATTTCTGAAACTCTGTGCCTGCTCTTTATTCTTCCTCTTTACTTGGATTTGAGCAAAGAATGAGCCTCAGACATCAAGATTCCTTCCAAATAGAAGCAAAGGTCAAGAAAGGCTAGATTTGGCCAAGGTGTATGGACTGGGGTAGGGGTCCTCAAACTATGGCCCGCGGGCCACATGCATATACAAATATTGTATTTGTTCCCGTTTTGTTTTTTTACTTCAAAATAAAATATGTGCAGTGTGCATAGGAATTTGTTCATAGTTTTTTTTAAACTATAGTCCGGCCCTCCAATGGTCTGAGGGACAGTGAACTGGCCCCCTGTTTAAAAAGTTTGAGGACCCCTGGACTGGGGAATGTCAAGAAATACATCGGCACACAATACATGGTCAGTTTTGTAACCATTTCCTTCTGAGTGACATTTTCTTGCTATTCATCAGCTGAAATTCAACAGATAAGCTTCCATAGAAGAATGCCCAAGGCAATTCTTTGGAGAGGGTGTGGGAGTGGGGAGAGCTGGTTTTATGAATGTGAATATACGTATATTGAGTCAAGAACAAAGGAGACAGGAGTGGAACCAAATAGAAAAGGAAGACATTTTCTTTAAATAATATGTCTTCAATCCTTATAGTTTTTGTAAAAACAATGTTATGGATGTTCTGGAAAAATGGAATCAAAGTAATAGTTTCATGACTTATGACAAGAACAAGAAGATTAAAGACTAAACAGGGAAAGACTCGGGAAAGGGTAAATGGGCCCATTTGGCAAATATCCTTCTTTAGAGAGACTTAGGAGAAAACTGAGACATTTACTTATACAGACTGCACAAGTGGAAACAAAGGAAAACAGCACTTGGAAGTTAAGTTATCCCTGGCCCTGCTTCATAAAATAAGTTATAGATCAAAACCAAAGCTGTGTGCAGGTTTACATAAACTGTGTTTGCTAGAAACAAGCATTCACATGTCATTTCTGAATTTTGATTAAATTCATGTCAACAGATTATGAGTAGGTAGTCTCTTGAAACTAAAGACCCTTTCACATTCTACAAGATTTACCACTTTTGAGGGCAACAGAACAGTAGACAAGTTGGTAATGCTATTGAAGGCAGTTGATGTGCGCTGGAAAAATAAACATCAATCTACTAAGCAGGATGACAGCACGAGCTACCAGAAGACTGTAACAATAGTCTTAACAGTAAGAAAATGCAATTTCCCCTGCTGTGTTTTATGCCTAGTTTTATATGACTACTACATTATACAAATTAATATTTAATGCAGTTCAACATCACGCTTGTCAAACAGTAGCACGGGATATAAACCATTGCAAAATCACACATTTTCTGTGTTTGACAGAGGGTAATGTCATACTTTGTTTCTGTTTTTCATTGCAACTGCTTCAAGCTCTGGAACTGTCTCACCAACCAGGAGTCCCTTGCTGTCCCCTTTGCAGCCAAAATTGTTATGTAAATCAAATTGACCCAGTGAAAGTCAAAGGAAAGCAGGTTTTTGTTTTCAATTGTTCTGGGAAATAATACTGTGAATTATTTGAGAGTATTCTGCATATGGAAGGATTGAGATAACATACTGAAATTAAAACATTGACCTCTTAGTCTGTCTCTTATTCAAATTTACATTGAGAAATATGACTTCCGAAGATGGAGTATGAATAATTCAGAAAGACTTTCCAGAGCTTGTCTTCACTCCTTTTATACGTATGTGGCTTGGTCAGGGGACAGCAAGGTGGGCAGGTCAAGGAAAGAATTAGTAAACCCCTTTGACCTAAAGGGGAAAGACACTCACTGTGGACGTGTGGACAACTATATCATGATTTAAAACAGCCTGTGACTAAGCCTGCTGCTCTAAGAGGTGGATGGCAGTCTCATCTCTTCTTTGGCCAATGGGTAAACTGAGACATGGCGTCATCCTTGGCCCCTGTCTTTTCTTTATATCCCACTAGAGGCCCAGTGCACACATTCATGCACATTGAAAGTAAATTAATTAGAAGGTGGCCAGCAGGGCGGGGCTCGGCAAGATGGGCCAGGCACATCCTGGAGTCAACTCTCCTCGGTCCCTCCCTGGCTGGCTGCACCTGGAGTAGCACTGGGGCTCTAAGGGCGTCTGTGGAGTGAGCAGGGTCCCTCCAGCAGGTGGGGTCCCTCGGCCTGGCCTGCAGGGATCGGGCTGAAACTGGCAGCAGTTCTGCATTCCCCCGAGGGGTCCCAGAGTGCGAGAGGGCACTCTGCAAAGTTGCTGTCGCTTGGCAGCTCCTGCGTTGAGCATCTGCCTCCTGGTGGTCAGTGTGTGTCCTACAGGCCCGTTGGCTGACCAGCTGGTCAGCCGGTCCCTTAGTCTTTTACCAGTATACATATAGATAGCCTGTTATTGGCAAATGCTAACATTTCTAACTTTATATCCTGAATCTGCCACTTAATGTTATCTCTAGCGCCACTTTTATTTCACTCGGCCTTTTGCTTTAGTCTCCTGAATCTGTAATTCCCAATGTGGGTAATACCATCCCTTGAAAGCATTTTTAAAACTTGTGAAGTCACGTTCATTAATCAGATGTGTTGAAGAAGATATTAGGCCATTAATAGCCAGGGGCCAGTGGTGCTAAATGCCCTTCAATGCACAGGATAGTCCTGCAGAGGAAAAAAAAGTATTCTTTTTGCTGTTTTACTCTTTTTTTTGTTTGTTAATCCTCACTGGAGGATATTTTTTCCATTGATTTTATTTTTTATCTTTACAGAAAGTGGGAGAAAGAGAGAGAGAGAGAGAGAGAGAGAGAGAGAGAGAGAGAGAGAGAGAGAGAGAGAGACCTATTGTTTGTCTCCCGTACTCACCCCAACCTGTCCGGGAATTGAAACTGCAATCCAGATAGTGCCCAAGAATTGAACCGGCAAACCTTCAGTGCATCTAATCACTGAGCAACTGGCCAGGGCATCCTGTTTTACTTTTACATGCCCACATGTATGGTCATTTCTGAGCCGAGAATCTAACACCATGTAATTTACAAACACATGGTCATTTCTGAGCTTAGAATATGATGACATGTAACTTATAAACACAAAATATTTTGTTTTGTTTTATTGCAAATGGAATTTTCTAGGCACATGTAAATTGAAGGAAGGTGATGTTTGAAACCTGTTTAGAATTTTTTAAAAAAATTATTTCAGAAAATGACATCATCATTGGCTGCGTTGTTCTTTGTCTTTGAGTTGCCAGCATAAAACACCTCTATTGGTCGGCCCTTTTAGACTCCACATTTACAGTAGACATACATAAGGTATTAAAAACCTGACCACTAGTTATTATTTTCTAATGTATTCTTATAGGAAAAGACACATATTAAAATACATGGTTTTAAAGTAAATTATTTTTCCTTTATTGCTCTTTGGTACTATAAATAGGGCTTTGGAGATTATGAATTATTCTAAATGTTGAGTTATTTTGATAATCAGCTGTATGTATCATTTAGATTTGTTTGGAATAGTGAATTGTTTGACAAAGTCGAGAATCACTCTCTTGACTCATTTCTTCTTCTTTGCCTCCCTACCATCAGCTCTTCCCACAACAGCCAGAGTTACCCCGTTAACCCTGGAGTAGACACTGTCACCTCTTTCACACAGTTCCCAGTGGCTGGCCATGCCACTTAGAATAAAACACCAAACACAGTGCTGGGTGATTTTTTTCCTGGTAACTTCTCTCCTTCGCTTCCTACCACCCTGCCTGCTGCAACACCCCTAACTCACCCTTCTATAGCAAGTGCTGAGCTTGCATTTTCCCCCCTCACACATTCAGGAAACAGCCACCTGAGATCTTTTCTCTTTTTCTTTTGCACAAGTGTCCTTCATCCAGATTGCTGGATGGCAGTGCTGCTCATCATTCAGGTCTCTGCTCAAGTGTCTTCCTTTCCTGTAACGAACAGTCTCAGTCTGCCCATCTTCATTATCTCTTCCCTCACCATGATTTTACTTTTTAAAAAAGCATGTTCATTAGTTCTTGGTACACTACGCATTTATATTTTTATTGTCTCTTTCCAAACTGTATGAAAGCAGAGACATGGTCTCTTTTGTTCCCTGCTTGATCTGTGATGCCTAGGATGGTGCTGGCACATAATGAGTCATTCAGTTTTATTAAATGAATGAGTGTCTATGTTTTCAAATGTCATATTTGACTATTGAAAGTGCCATTTACATGTAAGATCATGGGCAATTCAGTTCTAAGCCCCAATTTCCACATCTCATTTAAGATACCTATTTCATAAGATGCCTGTAGAGCAGTGATTGTCAACATTTTTCATCTCAAAACACACATAAACTAATTACTAAAATTCTGCAGCACACCAAAATATGTATTTTGGGCCGATCTGACCACAAAAATAAGTATAGTTATAATTCATTCACACAAAACAGCTATTGTTGTGTTGGCTGTTGGTATTTTTTAATTTGACAATTTAAGAGAAAAAATATCATTGCTCGGACTAAATCATCAGGTGTTGCATGTTTTAAACATTCTTGCGGCACACTGATTGAAAATTGCTGCTGCAGAATTTAAAAAAGACGATTTATGGAAAGCTTTTATTATAGCATAGAATATGTACTCATCTTGTTTAAAATATCTATCATCCATCTATCTATCTATCTATCTATCTATCTATCTATCTATCTATCATCTATCTATTATCTATCTATCTATCTATCTATCTATCTATCTATCTATCTATCTATCATCTATCTATCACCTATCATCTATCTATCATCATCTATCTATACTAATAAAGAGCTAATATGCGAATGGTCGGAACGTCATAAGGGGTAACGACCAGACCATTAGTGTATTAGCTGGATTGTGGCTCCGGAGACAGGGCAGAAGCAGGGAGACGCCCGGAGAAGGTGGGACCAACCCGAGGCAACTGGAAGGACTGAGGGCGGGCTTAAAGCGGGCAGAGAAGGCCAGAAGGTTTGGGGGCTGGGCCAGGCGTGCTGGAGCTCTGCGTGGACAGGTTTGGGTGTCAAGGCAGAGCTGCAGGTGGGTGGGTGGCACCACGCGATTTCAGGGCTCCTAGTCTATAATATACCTACCTTCTTTCCTATCAACCCATCTGTCTGTCTTTCTATGTATCTCTCCATTTATCACATTTATGCATCCAACTATGCATTACTTATCCATGTGTTTTCTCTGTCTTTCTGATCCTTTTATTCTAACAATACAGAGTAGTTGTATTAGCCCTAGTGTTCCTTTGGTTATGCAATTTTTGAGATTTGTATATCTTGTGGGTATGCATAGATTCTGAAAATTCTTCTTAAGAAGACAGAAACTTTAAGACTTGTTAGGAGTGATGGGAAAATGACACAGAAAAACTCTCTGGGCATGTATAATATTATTTTATTATTTTTAGTGTCTTCTAGAAAATGCTTTCAACTAGTAGATCTATTTTACTGGATTTCATCTGTTCTCCTATTACAGGATTTTAATTCATTGAAATCTGTTAATTTTAAGTGTCATATAAAAATAATTGTCCATGATGGGGCTACAGATTTATATAGGAACCATTATAAAATTATCTTCATAACTAGATAAGTTGAATTTCAGTAAGAACAAGAATTAATCCAATTTATAAGAAATTTAATTAAAGAATTTTGGTCCATTTAGAGACATGGAACTCAATCACACAAGTGTTTTCTTCAGTACTTTTACTCTCCATCTTTTCATTTCTCTACAGATCATGCAGGGATTTTGCCATGTATCCATCATTAAGGTAATAGTGATCTGTGGGTCTAATTATTGGTGATATGCAGGGAAAACTTCTAGTTACTAAATAACTACTATTTTATTCTCTTTTGGGGGGGATATATGCTCTTTTAAAAATACACAATACTTAAAGATTAAGCAGAAAATGCAATAAATATTTCATACACTAACTGATTCCTTAGATGAAATTTTAAATCAATTGCAGCATTGTTTGAAAGAGCAAAACATTAGCAACAATTCAGTTCACAAGGAGATTGGTCAAGGGAAAAATGGCATACTTATATACATACAGTCTTTTGTAAATTAAAATATATACATATCCAGGAGAATACTTGTCAAATTATTGAGTGGCTTTTGTTTTGGGATTAGAGTTATGAAGTAATTTTGCTTTCTACATATTTCAGCTTGATAGTGTTTGATAATCATCATCTAATCATAGTAATAATAAAAAGCAAAGCAGATGAAAATCCTCTAATATATCTAGATAAACTTTCTAGAAAAAATATCTGCTATTAAGTATTTTTTTAAAATAATTTAGGAGTCAGAAAAATTTATATGTGCAGTTCAATGCTTCTGGGGAAGAATATAATTTGAAACCCACAAAAAATAGAGTACTTGGACAAGTTACTTAACCTTTCTCAGCCTATTTCTTCACTTGTAAAATGCAGATAATAAAAGTAAGTACCTCAAAGATAGTAAAATGGAACGGGAGAATTACTATTCACATTAAATGTCCTGTCAAAGGAAACTATTGGCCTGACTTTTAAATCAGAACAAGAAAGCTCTTCCAGAAGAATAGGGGACATAGAAGAAATACTGATTCCTAGTGATTGTAGCCTTTGACTCCCCTCCAGAACTTCATGTTCATTCATTTCTTTTTTCACATATTCAAGTAGAAATTACCACCCCATGGCAGCTTCTGGTGGGCCCTTTCCCAAAGCCCACTAGGAAAGAATATTTTCTATTCAGGATGTTGAAGGCTTTTCTAATTTTCCAGCAAGAATTTCAGAAAGGTTAAATACTGTAGCTCAAGCTCATGCCACCAGGGACAAATGCTTGGTCCCAAATATGTGGTGGAGGGATGTGTGCCTAATGTTGAATCATAGGAGAGATAGAAATTGAGCTGAGTTTCTATGTGTGTGACCCAGATCTCCACAGGTCTTGAGTTTATGTAGCTAACCAAGAATAGTCACATTAAAATTAATGTGTTTAAATTGCTGGCTCATCTCCTCCCTCCTGATTAAAAATAGGGCCTCAATTCCTCTCCTCCTTAAAACTCCCTAAAACTGGGGGTTTTGCTGATGACCAGCATCGTATGTTCCTCCCACTGTGAAATACCTTGTTGATGTATCTTAACTAGTAAGTTGAGACCAGAATCTTGCGGTAGCTTTTGCTGTAAACATGCTCCATGAGGCTGGTGCTTCTCTTCTAGGGTCCTGCCTCTTGAGCTACCCAAGATGTAAAACCTTTGAGTTGTCAAATAGCTGTATATTCCTTTATTTCTTACTGTCACAGCAAATCTCAGTAAGAATATCTTTCCCCCAAATAGGAGACTGAAGCTGTTCAAAAACCCCAAAGCTTTATGAAATGCTTGCTTCCTGAATGTTGCGCACTTCTCAAATCTGCTTTTTAAAATTTTATTTCAGTTCCTAGCTCCTCTCCAAATAATTCAAATCTATTTTTCTGCCCGAAAATAGACCATATTGTCTTTTTACTTCATTAACTTCTGGGTTCTTCAGAAAAACTTGATTCTTCTAGGTTCTTCACAAGGACTTTTTTTGTTATTAGGTAGGATCGTTGTCCCATAAATTCTGTAGATAAAACCAGATTCTTCAGGCTGGACTTTAAGATTAATCTGGGAACCTACATTAGTATATTGGTAGCTTTGAGAAGGGAAAAAGAGCTGTTTTTTATTATTGTTGACAGTTTTACAAATGTCTCCCCTTTTGCCCCCTCTGCTCTAACCCTGCCCCACCCCAGGCTCTCTGAGAACTAACATTTTTGAGGGCCTCTTATGTATTTCCTCTCATTTTATGTTTACAATGGACCTCTGAATTAGCTTGTAGTCCCAGATTTTGTCTGTTAGCTAAATTTTGTCTGTTAGCTAAATTCTCAACCCATTCTCAATCATTGTACATGTTCATCTTTATTGCAGAGGCTAGAAGTCTTAGAAATATGTTCTCCAGACTCTGACTCTCTTACTGCCAGGCTTTGAGTGTGGTTTGGGTTTTGCCATTGAGATTTACTTATGCAAGATTTGGAAGGTGAAAGGATGTAGAGGTGACTTTTCCTCCTTCAGTGGTGGCAGCTGATTAGTAGACTTCTGCAGACTTGGATTTCATGGTAGCTAAACTCAGTGTCACGCTGCCTGGTTCCCAGATTTTGGGCTGTGGGCCCTTGTAAAATTGGCAGCTGTGTCAGGAGGCTTTCTCACCTCTGGGTAACAGCAGCAATTTTATGATCTCTTGCAGCTGCTGTAACATGACTTGAAATCTAATAGCAGTCCTGTTGACTATTTTAGGAATCTCATATAAGTGAAATCATACAATAGTTATTCTTCTGCGACTTACTTATTCCACTTAGCATATCTTCTAGGTCCATTCATGTTGTTGCAAATGGTAAGATTTTCTTCTATTTTAAGGCTGAGTTATATGCTATTGTATGTGTATATCACATCTTATTTATCCATTGTGTGTATTGGACATTGGGTTGTTTTCGTATTTTCGCTATTGTGAACAATGCTACAATGAACATGGGAGTGCAGCTAGATCTTCGAGATCCTGTTTTCAATTATTTTGGATATATATTCAAAAGTGAGGTTGCTCAATCATATGGAAATTCTATTTTTAATAATTTTGAGGAAGTTTCATTCTGTTGTCCATAGAGGCTGAAACATTTTATATTTCCATTAACAGTGTACAAGTGTATAATTTCTTCAAAGCCTTGCCAACATGATCTTTTTTGTTGTTGTTCATAGCTATCATAACAGGTGTGAGGTGATATTAATTGTGGTTTCGGTTTGTATTTCCCTGATGATTAATAATGTTGAGCATCTTTTTATGTACCTGTTGATATTTTGCATGTGTGTGTGTTTTAGAAATTATATTCAATTCATTTGCCTATTTTTAATAGGGTTATTTATTATTTATTTATTTAGTTTTGCTATTGAATTGTAGGAGTTTCTTATAATTTTGGGGAATGAATCCCCTACCAAGCCCTTAAGATTTGCAAATATTTCCCCCCATTCCATAGGTTGCCTTTTCACTTTGTTGATTGTTTACTTTGCTTCTTGTTTTTTGACTTTAGTTTATGAAAATCATTTTTGATGATTCTATCTCATTTGTTTACAAAGAAATAATCTTTTTAGACTGTAATGAATATAGATAAATGTGTATTCATTAAGCTAGAATTAGTTACTGAGGTTATATCGGTCTGTAGATAGTATTAACTTAATGGTTTACATTCATTTATTATTTTTTTTAACATTATTGCTTTTCTATTGTTCTTTTCTCTTGAGATGGATCACATTTTTCGATGTAGAATAAACTTATATTATATTCTGAACATTATAAATGTATGTCATGGAGGTTCTTGATTCTGTTATAATCATCCAAATAATGTTAATTTTCTTAGCAGACAATTAATTGGATAGTCAAACCAATCTTTTTGCACCATTTCAAATATCAGCTCAGTGATTTTATCCACACCTGGATTGCTCTTTAAAAATTATTTTTATTTTTATTCTTGTTTTTAAAATCCTCACCTGAGGACATGTTTAGAGAGACGAAGAGAGAGAGAGGGGGGAAGGAAGAGAGATAAACATCAATTGGCTGCCTTCCTTATGTGCTCAGACCAGGATCAAACCCACAACCCCAGTTATGTGCCTAGACTGGAATTGAACTTGCAACTTTTTGGTGCACAGGATGATGCTCAACCAATTGAGCCACTAAGTTGGGCATACTGTACTGCTTTCAATCTGCCATTGAATGTGTAGTTAAAGGGCCAACCAGAGATTTTTACACAGAATTTGTGACACCCCATCTCGGTCTCTCTTTCTTCCAAGGTTCCCCTGTCACTTTCCAGAATTCTGTACTCTGTTTATTCAGATTGGAAAGATGAGGCTTCTCTGAGAGTTTTAGTCACGATTCAGTGTTAACTACAATACGTTACCAACTCAGTGCATCTTTTCTCATTCAGTTTGCTTCTTGGATAATTGACTCCCCAACAGATTCTGCCTGTTTTTGTTCACTCTCCAGGCTCCTTAGATAATTGTTTATTGTATTTTGTCAGAAGTTTATAGTTTTTATCTGTGAGGAGACTGGTCTGGTAGATTTTTTAGTCATATCAGATTTATAACTTTTATTATTCTTAAACAACAGCAGATTACTTATTGCTCACATAAACTCCTAAATATTGATTCTTAATAAACACCTATCCATGTGCTTACTCAATGTCTCAGCTCCTTTTATCTTGTGATTCTGTTCTGCTCACCAGCAATAGATAGAGAAAGAGCATGGAGTACCACACACGGGAAGTGTGTATGGCCAGGCAGGGAGGTAACACACATCATTTTCATTCTCATTCTATTGAATAGAAGTCAGTCACGTGGCCATATCTCCATGGAACCTAAATAATGACACCAACTCTGGCTCAGTAAAAGGAGAAAATGTTTTCTAATCGGCCAGCATCCTCCAAGACATAGAGTTTTGATCATTAATGTTTTTAGTAGGATTACTACAAATTGCATATTCTGAAGAAATTTTAATATGCTCACAATATTCTTCATCAATATCCACTAAAGATTCCCTGAACTACAAATAATATCTGCTCATTATCGTCATCCCATAATATTGCCTAAAATACACTTTTATGGAAATATTATTCATGTTGGAGTATGACTGTCATACAGATCTATGAATTCATTTAAAAACATTATTGAATACCTCTTATATCTAAGATTTATGAGAAATAGTCATTATTGCAGAAGAGCACTTTATAGTCATTAACTCAGGAAAGGAAGAATAACAAAATCAATTCTGTCAAATTACTATTATAGGACAATTTACTTTGTGTATTTCATACTTCAATATATGAGGTTATAAGTCATTACTGACAAGAAAGGATATATTATATTCACTTCCTTTTATTAATATGAAGAACGTTAATGTGGCAAATAAGATGGACTACATTAAAAGAAAGAAATCACTAACTTACCATGAGTCAGAAAAGCAAATCCTATATTGGAATATGATGTTAGAGAAAAAGAATGAGAAAATTCTCATTACATCTATCTTTTAAAAATGAAGAGAGAGAGAGCTATCTACTTCAACAGCTTTATTTCTGAGGCAGATCCAGGCTTTTTTTTTTAAAGGTAATAGAAACAGTAGATTGTTTCCTGTAATACTTTCCTCTCATCATCTAAAATTGGTGTGTTTTTATTTCTATTCAGAGAAATGAAGAGCTAGTGTTGATTCAGGATACTTAGACCTTCAGTACCCTGAGATGCACTAGCAGGTGAGCTGAGGTCAATATGACTGCCATTTTCTCTCTAAAGAAAGGAAGAAACTATACTTGCCTATGTCACACTGCTAACCAGGAAGCAGGCTCTCACCAAACATGGGATATGCTAATGCCTTGATCTTCAACTTTTCAGTCTCTAGAACTGTGAAAAATTAATGTTTATTATTTAAACCTTCCACCCTCCCCCTGCCTCGGCTCCCCCACAAAAATTAGCCTCAGGAAGGGCAGCCTTTCTTTAGCCAAAAAGTTTTTTAAGATGTCCAACATAAAACTATATAATAAAGAGGTAATATGCAAAATGACCATCACTCCAACACACAAGATGGCCACCCCCATGTGGACAAAAGATGGCCTGCAGGGGAGGGCAGTTGGGAGGGACCAGGTCTGCAGGGGAGGACAGTTGGGGAGGACCAGGCAAGCAGGAGAGGGCAGTTAGGGGTGACCAGGATGGCAGGGGAAGGCAGTTAGGGGCAATTGGGCCATAGGGGAGTGGTTAGGGGGTGATCAGGCCACCAGGCAGAAGCAGTTAGGGGCAATCAAGCAGGCAGACAGGTGAGCGGTTGGGAGCCAGCAGTCCTGGATTGTGAGAGGGCTGTATTGTGAGGTGGGCTTGAGCCTAAACAAGCGATTGGACATCCCTTGAGGGGTCCCAGATTAAAGAGGGTGCAGGCTTGGCTGAGGGACATACATCCCCATTCCCATGTCAGAATTTTGTGTACTGGGCCTCTAGTTATATATAAAACGTCAAACATATATACAATACTCAGTAGATAAACCAATCGCAACATCAGTGAGGCAGAGATGTATATACTTTTTCTCAGTAGGCCCTCAAAAATCACATAGCATTAGGTAGAGCTGTACAATTCACATACAGAGAAGTGGAGCAAATATTTGGGAGCAAGAATATAATCTATCACTAGAGTTAAAGACAGTTCACAAAAGCATGAATAAGAATGACCAGCAACATACACATATTTAGCTAAAGTAGGAAAAACATATAAATTAATAAGATAATGGTAATTCCTGGTGCAGATGAAAAAATAAATTATTTTAACTTCCCTGATGATGACTTGACCTTAAATATTGGGACCTTTACTTTCAGAATTTCATCTTGATCAGAAGCAGGGAATATGATAAAATAAGTTTCAAAAATTACCATAATTACATTAATCACAGAGCCGGTTGAAACTCTATTTTGTGAAGTAACACACTTGAATGCATTGAGGAACCCATTATATTACCTGTGATTATTTTTGTTTATTTCAATAATGGATGACTTCTTTGAACCAATTTGCATTTTTCTAATTATTTTATAAGTAACAGACATTGTATGTGATTAAAAATATATTTTTAAGAAGTTGAACCATGCAAACTCATAATTTTTAGTAGACATTGCCTACACAGGACAAAACATTTTGTCTCTGTGTATAAATCTAAGGAAAGACAAGTTAAAAACAGTTATCAAGGCTGGCTACATGGGATAACCTCTTCTAGGGCTCTGTCAAGTGAAACATTTTTAGACATTTCAGACACATACACACTGTGCACCACTCACTTGCTCTCTGTCAGAGCCTCTGTGTCCTATAATTTTAAACTCTAAAAATACTCAGTGGTGAAATATTGATTTCCTCTCTAGTTCTGGGCAGGCTTTACTTGGAGGCCTGGTAAGGATTCCATCTGAGATCAGTACTTGACCCCACACTTTGTTCTTTAGTGAAGACACACGTTGTATCTTTATATGTTCACCTCAGGTAGTCTATGTCTTTTTCTTGCCATTTGTGTTGTAGTATATTCAAAGGAGGATCATTGTTTTATTTTAAAAACAGCTAATGATAAATATCCAAGGTGTGTACAGGTTTTCTAAGAAGGCAAACACAGATTAACAAGTCAGTAACTATTTTTATTTGTTTATTCATAAGTAAATGGCCATAGGTTAAACTAAACAATGTTTATAATTTTGTAATATTATCTGAGTATCATTTATAATGAGTAACTAAATTAGTATCTCCCTGAAAGCAGGAAGATTTATGTAATCATTTTTTGATTCATTTTTTGATATATATATTTAGTATAAAGCAGGTGCATCATAGAAGAGAAAAAATATTTATAGCAAACACAGCATATTCAAGAATTTAATATATAATTCACTCATTTAATCATTTACTTTCTCAACATATATTTATTTAATGATAGAATTAGTTAATTACTAAGTTATTAAATAGTTTAGTGTGAGACTATAAGATAAACAATGCTTTCAAACAGTTGAAAGAAATAATCAATGCATAAATAATATTGGGACAATTTGGATAAGCCAAACCCAATGTCACTGAGGCCAACATGCATACAGTTTTTATAGGAGGTCCTGAAAGTCGTAAGACATTGAACGATACAATGTAGGATAAAATAGGTTCCTGATAGGTGAAAAACATTTTAAAGTTTTTATAAAACTGTTAGAACTATGTCCTAACACATTTGACTACAGATAAGATTGTATAAAACAAATCCTCATTTTATTTGGAAATCTTCCAAGATAGCATTCAAGCTTTTAGAATGAAAGATTTTTAAAAAAAATAACAAAAAAGAAAAAGTATTAGTTTTATGGCACGAGGAGGATTACAACTACATGATGCCCAATTTAATTAGTGTTCCACTGTTACGTTTCTTTATGCTCATTGAATTTTCAATTATTCGCAGTCACATCTTGGGAATCAATAAGTATGAAAATTAACACATTCACCCCATTTCTTTCTGCCTGTGAAACACAGAAAATTCTTGTGGATCAAGATATATTTCTGAGGTCTAAATATTGCTTGATTTCACATTGGTAACTATAAGATTTACATGATGTCTTCTTTGATCTGAGATTTTTATGATATTTATTAGAGATTAATTGAACTTTATTTGATATGCATTAGTTGATTACTATCTCTTATAGGGTTTGAGAACATTAGGAAAATTATTTCTAAATAGGTATTTCATTCTTAAAATTTATTAAAAATGAAATTTTACCTCATGTGACAATAGCAAATTCCCTATTTATATTTATTAATATTTGTAGGAGTGTATTAGTCATTTTAAAAAACAACTTTCAAATTTGTGGAATTTATTATATTTTTCTTTTCTATTCCACTGATATTTGCTATTATTATTTTTTCCTTTTACTTTATCTTATTTTAATTTACTATTCTTTCTCTACCTTCTTGAAATGTTTATGTCATTGATTTCCAGCTTGAGTATTATTGAAATTTCGTTCTAAAAATACCTTATCTGTATTCTAAATGTTTTAATGGGTTGCATTTTCATTACTACTAAAGTTCACATTTCTAATTTCCATTTTGGTTATTTAGAAGAATATTATTTAATTTTCAAATTTAAAAAATTATCAATTTATTATTAATTTCTAATTGTGTTGTTCAATTCTATACGTTTCTGGGTATTTCTGTGTTTTTCCTATCAGCCTAAGAGACATATGTTAAAATTTCTAATCAGTATGTAGATGTATCTGTTAGTACTGTTTCTGTTCATTCTTTGCTTCATTTATTTTTTAGCTTGTATGACTAAGTTTATACCGATTCACAGAACTAATTAAATGCTAATTAATGTTTATAGAATCAAAAATACTTGAGTTTTTGTCAAATATTTAATTTTCACATGCAATTTGGAATATTAGTACAACTTTGTATATTACTTTTGGAGAATAATGTGTTTGTATAATACCACTAGTGGCCTGGTGCACAAAATTCATGCACATTAAAAGGGGATTAATTAGGGGAAATATTTTAATATTGCTACTTGCCCTTCTCTATAATAGAAGTGTCAGAGATGAAAGAAAATTAGTAAAATGTATATAAAAGTCTTCCTCCTGTCAGAGTCTGGGGCGCAACACGGGACCCAGAGTCAAGTCCCCACCTATCCACATGTACGTCAAAATCATGTGAGGCCCAGACCTGGCTGACCCCCCTCATTGAGCTAGATCCAGACCTGGCCAGTTCCACCCTTGTCAAGCCCTGCTGGGTGGGGGGCATACCTTGAGGTCCCCGTCAAGTCCCGCCAGGCAGGGGGCACAGCCTCAGGTCCCCTGTTAAGCCCTACTGGGCAGGGGGCACGGCCTGAGGTCCCCTGGCCCGGGGTGAAGGGAGTAGCCTGAGGTCCCCCGTCAAGCCCTGCCAGGTGGGAGGTGTGGCTTCAGGCACCCCGCCCCGGCACCAGGGTGGGGTGTGTGGCCTGAGATCCCCTGTTTAGCCCCGCCAGGTGGATGGCATGGCCTGAGGTCCCCTGGCCCAGGGTCATGGCCTGAAGTCCCCTGTCAAGCCCCACAGGAGTTTGGGGGGTGCAGCCTCAGGTCCCTGCTGATTGCTTGTTAAGGTTCATTATGGGAACTTAGCCTCCGCTGTGGGTGCAGCCATCTTGTGTTAAGGAAACCCCCACCTCTGCTGTGGGCGCCACCATCTTTGTGGCAGATAGATGGTCAATTTGCATATTCCCTCTTTATTATATAGGATATTAAGAATTTTTGTGATTTTTAGTATATTATATCCACTAAAGCCTTATAAAGTATCTGAACCTAGCTCCCAAAAATCAATAATCTAATATCTTGTGGTAGAGACTTGCTCAGACTTACATGTAGTCAAAATTCTATAACCTGTCCTTCTTTATAGGTAATACTAGAGACCTGGTGCACAAAATTCGTGCATGGGGTAGAGGGGTAGTGTGTTCCTCAGCCTGGCCTGCACCTTCTCCAATCTGAGACCCCTCAGCGGATGCCCGACTGCCAGTTTAGGCCCGATCCCTGCAGGCAGTTGGACATCCCTCTCACAAACCGGGACCGCTGGCTCGTAACCACTTGCCTGCCTGCCTGCCTGCCTGATCGCCCTTAACCACCTCTGAATGCCTGTCTGGTCGCCCCTAACCGCCTCTGCCTGCCTGCCTTATCACCCCTAACTGCCTCTGCCTGCCTGCCTGATCGCCCCTAACCACCTCTGAATGCCTGCCTGGTCACCCCTAACCACCTCTGCCTGCCTGCCTTATCACCCCTAACTGCCTCTGCCTGACTGCCTGATCGCCCCTAACCACCTCTGCCTGCCTGCCTGATCAGCTCTAACCTCCTTTGCCTAACTGCCTGATTGCCCCCTAACCACTCCCCTGCTGGCCTGATCGCACCCCTAACTGCTTGCTCCCCCACCCCAGCTTGATTGTGTCCCTAACTGCTTACTCCCTTGTGCTGGCCTTCTAGTGCCCCTATCTGCTTGCTCCCCCATGCCAGCCTGGTCATGCCCCTAGCTGCTTGCTCCCTCACACTGGCCTGGTAGCCCCCTAACTGCTTGCTCCCCTGCTAGCCTGATGGCCCCTAACCATCTCTGCCTCAGCCCCTGCCACTGTGGCTTTGTGAAGGAGGAGGGGGGACATCCAGAAGGCGTCTGCTCAATCTGGTCTAATTAGCATAATACTCTTTTACTAGTATAGATTTTGATGAAAGTGTACAGCAAGTTTATCTGAAGGAAACTAGAGCTTTTAGATTCCTAATGCTAATGGCAGAAAATTTGACTGCACTAAATATGTTGAAAATTTAGCCTTGACAGCTTGAAAAGATAAATGAAATCCAATTTTGCTACTTGAGTCATTATTTAAGTTTTTGCTTGGGGTTAAGGTAAGCCTTGAAGCCATCACCTTCATAGATCACCTGCACTGCTTCTGGATGCTAGGAAAATTGGCTCAGCACTGATGATTTATAGGGAATGATATTTCTTGTATACCATGTACATGTCATTAAATTATACCAGGAAATTTAAAAAGAAATAAATTTAGAAAAAAAATTAAGTATATAAATAATTTTAGAAATCCTAGAAGTTAGTAAATAGTTCAGTTTCATTGGGAATCTTACAAACTAAAAGCCCTAAACATAACTTCTTAAGCAGCTGCTCAGAAATCTGACTTTTAAAAATTGTCAAAGAGTAGAGAACTGGAGTAGAAATCATATATTGCTGTATATGTCAAAAGAATAAGGTTATGTAATTTTTCCCCCTTCTGGACTGGGTATCATAGAGGTTAGAGTCTTGGTTTCCTATGTAAATGTATTCAATTCATGTTTAATGCCTAAATACTAAATGAATGACTCAATTTATGCTTCACCATTGAATTAAACATGATAATTATAGGCCTTTTCTTTCAACTTAATAATAATAGTCTGTATGAATTGAGCACATACCCACTATGTGTGAGGCACTGAGGGAAATGAACAGATAAGGAATGCACAGGATCTGCTTTTAAGGAATCACGGTTAAGAAGAAGACGGAAAACAGACACTCAGGAAAAGATGGATCATGTTCTAAGTACAGATGTTCCCTTTTCTTACAATGGTTCAACTTACAATTTTTCAACTTTACAATGGTGTGAAAGCAACATTCATTCAGCTGACGCCATATTTCAAATTTTGAATTTTCATCATTTCCTGGACAAATAATGTGAGGTAATACTCTGTTAGGATGCTGGACAGTGGCAGTGAGCTGCAGCTCCCAGTCAGCAATACTATTATTAGGGTCAACAACAAATACTCCATAGTTATTGTGTTGTCAGCATTTTTTAGATATTGTGTTTTGTCTTTTCACATCTCATTACATCTACAAAATGCCAATCTGTGTCTCCTGCTTCTGGTGAGAAGAGGAAAGCAATTACTCTTGAGTTGAAATTCAAGATAACTGCCCAACTGTTAATGTATGTGTTCTGAGTTTAGTTTAGGCTACACTATTCAGTATGTTAGGTGTATTAAATGCATCTTTGACTTACTATATTTTCTATTTATGAAGTATTTACCAGGATGTAACCCCATCTTACATCAAAGAGCATCTGTAGTAAATTAATGACCATCATTAAGTAATAAAATCATGCTGAGACACTAAAAAATTGAATATTTCCAGCTCTGTTAGTCAGGTTTTCCTTTTGTTTTAAATGTGAGCCATGAAGGCAATTATATTTGAACTGTCTCTTGAAGAATGAGTAAGATTTAAATAAATGTAAATTACTGGAAATTTTTCCACAGAGGTGTATTAGTAAACATGCAAAGAGGAAAACATAGGCTACTGATGACAATTCATGGAAGACAGGTGTGAGACAACTGTGAAGGGAATTGGAACCTTGTTTAGAATGGGCATTGGATCCTGAGCCAGCAATGTAGATCCAGAAGTAACACTAGTCTCCATTTCTCTGACTAGAAACCAAAATACACCAATTTTAGAAGACGAGAGCAGAAGAGCATTTCAGGAAACAATTTACTGTGCCTATTACCCAATCAATGAGTCTTCTTTTATAATCTGCAGGGGAGTTGTATGATTGAAGCAGTGCTCTGATAGTTCTAGAAACATTGCAGAGGGGAGCAGTGAAGCACGAAGGCCATAAAGATGCCGTTTAGTGCCTCATCACCACATCTTAAGATAAGGGAAACGAGGACAGGGGATTCTTAAATCTATTTGTATAAAAAATGAATAAAACCTGGAAAGTGATTATTGTAGATCTTAGAAATAATTCCAAGAAAAGTAATGACTCCATGAATAAAATACACAGATGAGGAGAGACAACTGGAAAGGGCAATACAAACGGAAATTCCCACCACATTGTTTCTTATCAGGGAAGCAATCTGGAGGCTAAGTCATTGCTGAAGGAAAATATTTGTAGTCATCAGTACAGCTATGAAGATCAAAGCCAAGAGTGTGAGCAAGCTTCTTACTGAGCTTATACAGGATGAGAAGAGTCATATCGCAAAGGCTATATGCTTAGTGCTTTCTCCCAATTAATTATAAATAATCCAGTAAAGGGCAAGGAAATGAGTTTTCAGATAATTAAAAGGATGACAGGAGATGGAGTATAACTGAATTCAATAATATTTTAAAAGGAAAAGTTGGTAGTTATATGAGGTACAACAGAGAGATGGACAAAAGTAAGGGCTGGTAGTCAAGCATTCTAATTTATAGTAGTGAGGCACCTGTGGGATTCTAAGAGTGCAGTTTTCAGAAATTGAAGAATTCAGACATGACAAGGTATCAATTTTGTTTTTTCTCCATCAGTCATTCACAACATATTTGTGAAGAACTGCCAATGAGTTTTAGGTATTGGGGATATGGTTGTGAATAAGAATTCCTTCTCTCATGCTTCTTACATTCTAATGTGGAAACTGTCAATAAACAAATATGTAGTAAGTGGTTATGAATAAGAAATAAAAATAGGAAAGGGTGGAGAGAACTATGGAATTTATAGCCCCCAACTTAAAAGGAGATGCTTTTCTCCAGTCATCTCTCAAGGCTCCACCCTGGTGTCAGAAACAAGCATGACCGCAGGCTTGTTTCATCAATTAAAATATTGCAAAGTGGCATTGGAGAGGATAACTCCTTAGTTTTGCCCTTTCTTACAGAGAACAGTTTTCAGAATGTATAGGACTCTGTTCTTTCATTTATACATGAGAATAGCCTTTCTTCAAAAATTTAACAGCTTTGTAGATGTTGTGAAGTGAGTAGCAAAATAAAATTGCAGAATATATTGGCAGTACCCAAATACCTTTTTTGCCTGTGTCTGTCTTAAACAGATCTGGAAGAAGAGCAAGTTATTTCATTTTAAATTACTAGTTGCCTTAAATATATTAAGGGCCAAGTTAACAGAATAATGCACTTGCCTCCTACTGACATGGCTTGAGCATATTCTCAACTAAATTCAATGAAATTAACAAATATGAAACCTTTTGTAATGATATATGGGTCCATGTTGGGAGAGTTACAGACTTTAGCATGCACAAATAAGAAATTCCTAAGCAGGCTTTGATTTAATTTAATACTTTGACAAGTTCAGGTTGTTTGAGTAAGCATCACAGTTCAAGCACAATCAAAGCCAGACATTGGGGAGAAGGCCCTTTCACTATCTTGATTAGCTTTGCACTATTTTCTTTCATATATATATATACATTTATATATATATGAAATATATATATATATATATATACATATATATATATATATATATATATTATTGATTTCAGAGAGGAAGGGAGAGGAAGAGAGAGAGAGATAGAAACATCAATGATGAGAGAGAATCACTGATGACTGCCTCCTGCACGCCCCCTAATGGAGATGGAGCCCACAACTCAGGCATGTGACCTTGACTGGAATCAAACCTAGGACCCTTCAGTCCGCAGGCCGACGCTCTATCTACTGAGCCAAACCAGCTAGAGCTGCACTATTTTCTTAAAATGAAAATATCTGTAAACACAGAAGGTAATTAAAATTGCCTTATATACTGTTTAGTGGAAGGTTTGTAATGACACTCTTCCTTTATTTAAAACCACCTTTGGTATTAAATGTTGTCCTAACTAAAAAGTAATACACCACAATGACTTTTATTACAGAAGATAATTTATGAAATAGGTAGCCAATGGAATTGATGTCAGACTTTATCCACAAGCTTTATTTACTTTCATTTTACTCACTATTTGCTAAGGTTTGTTATTGCAGTAGTCACTATCTCAACTGACATTCTGCCTGCTTATATTTTTTAAAGTGGTTTTGTTTCTTTATTCTCACAGAGCACTGAAGCTAATTACAGCTGCTCGCTCTTCTATTTCAACCCTCAATGCTCTCAGCTTTCTCTGGTTTTGCTTTCACTGACAGTCACAATAGTTTTTTCCATTTTGTGTCTGATCCTCTTTCATATACAGCCAGGAGAGGAGCATCCTATGCCGCAGAGAATGAAAGGCTTTTAGAACTAATTTTCATTTTCTGTGCAATGCCCATGGCATTCTCAGAGTGTGTGATGTGCTATCATCAGGCTTTGATTATGCAATTGAAATGCAAAAAGTTTAAAAGCTCAGCTTTATTGGCCTTATCAGCAGTTTGCACTCTTCCAAAAGCTCTTTTAGAACAAATACATGGTCAATTTTGGTCAAAAATTACTACATGTTTTAGGAAAAGGATTCTAATAGATGATGCTTAGAGAGGAACTGGCATTTTGAAATGTTATAGTCTATTTTATACCAATTTTATTAAGTTTTTTCCTATTAAAAACTGTATAATTTGAATATGATTGGAATTTGGGAAAAGTACCCAAATGTACCTTTTTTCTCAATTTGCTGGCAAAGACTTAGAAGAATAGATCTTTATAAACATATCCTATATAGAGGGAAATGAAGTGAAAACTTGCAAGTCTTCCTCTTTGCAGAAGCTATTCTGAACTGGAGTGGACCTTGAATAACTAAAGAGCAAAGCAATCTAGCCTGCCTTAGGAAGGACCTAAACGTGTGTGTGTGTGTGTGTGTGTGTGTGCATGCGCACGCGCTCATGTAGATGCTCACATAATTCTAGACTAGTCCAGAAAAGACTTCAATAAAAATGCAGAATCCAAGAGACTTCAACTGGGATTTATGAATCTTGCAGTTGCTTCTTTAAGACAAGAGTAGAACTAAAAAAAATGAGCTAGTGAAAAATGTGAATTGCTGTATTTTTTTCTTCCTCTACTGATTGAGATACTGCTTGAAGCATATAGAAGCTGATATAGGGTAAAAGATTGGACTATACAAAATAAAGGATAGTTTTATTTCTTTTTTAAAACTGATATATTGATAGTCACATTAAAATGATGTTGTGGCCCTGGCTGATGTGGTTCAGTTGGCTGGGCATCATCCAGTGCACTGAAACGTTGCCCATTTGATTCCTGTCAGGGCACATGCTAGTATTGCAGGCTCGATCCTTGGTAGGGAGAGTGCAAGAGCAAGCTGCTTGATGCTTTGCTCTCACATCCATGTTTCTTTCTCTCTCTCCCTCTTAATCTCTCCAAAAAATCAATTAAAAATCTTTTTAAAAATGATATTGAGGCCATTTCAGAAATGGGAGAGTAAATGCTGAATTACAGAATTACTATCTAGCTTATCCTATCTAATAAAAGAATAATATGCAAATTAACTATCACTCCACGACAAAAGATGGCAGTGCCCATAGTGGCGGGCAGGATGCTGGTGGCATCACCCTGGCAACGTGAGCCCAGCAGACATTGCCTTTGAGGCCTGCAGGCAGGTCACCTGGCACTCGAGCAGGCAAGCACGGCCCGCAGGCAGCCCCCAGCAGTCAGCCCCCAGCAGGGACTGCTTCCGGATCGCTGCAGTGATCTGTGAGCAGACAAGCATGGCCTGCAGACAGCACCCTGCCCTGGCCACAGCTCAAGGGAGAGAAAAACATGCAGGAGAAGCCAGGAGCCTGAGAGATCAACACAGAGGGGCGCCTGCTCTAAGCCTCTGTGGTATGGCTGGGGGCAGGTCCCCAGAGGACACACACACACACACACACACACACACACACACACACAGTGCGCCTGCTCCAAGCCTCTGCTGCCAGACTGTGGCCATCAGTAGGACATCCACTGAGGGCTCCCGGACTGTGAGAGGGGGCAGGCTGGGCTGAGGGACCCCCAACCCCCAGTGCAGGAATTTCATGCACCGGGCCTCTAGTCCTATATAATAAAAGCCTAATATTCAAATTGTCTCCTTGGGTGGCTGTTTGACTGGGAGTTCAACTGCTCTCTATGATGTGCGCTGACCACCAGGGGGCAGTGGGGAACATGGATGGGGTCGGCAATGCAGCACTGGCAGTGGGCAGCAGTGAATGTGCTGCTGGTCCTGATGAGCCCCAACGAGAGGGGCACTTTGGTGGGATGGGGCAGCAGGTGAGTGGATGGTGCTAGGCCAAGGCGGGTGTGAGCGGGGGCCCCATTGCACCACCGATCACCCCACAGACAGTGACTAGTGGCAGCGGCAGGGGGTGGGGCCACCGCCCGACTCCCAGGCACTGAGGGAGCCAGGTGGGGGTCCAGGCCCTGATCGATCGCTCTCCTAGTGGAGCAGGTGAGGGGGCGGCACCAGACCAAGGCAGGGTGCCAGGTGGGGTGGCAGGGCTGCAAGGCTGTGGGCAAGAGCTGGGGCTGCGAGGCTGGAAGCATGAGCTGGGGCTGGGTCTCTGCAGGCCACCCTGAGGGATCCCACCTGTGCACAAATTTGTGCACTGGACCTCTAGTCTGTATATATAAAAGCTTAAGTGACTGAATGACTGAAGACTGAACGACCAATCGCTATGACACACTCTGACCACCAGGGGCAGATGCTCAATGAAGGAGCTACCCCCTGGTGGTCAGTGAACCCCCACAGCAGGAGTGCTGCTCAGTTGACAGATATGCACCAGACGCAAGGCTCACGGTTGGCCACTGCAGCCCGGAGAATGCAGCGGAGCTGCAGCGAGCCTACCAAGTGGTGGCGGCATGCACAGCGGGGCCAGAATGAGCAGGAGTGGCTGGCAGGAATGTAGGTGGCATTGGACTGCCAGTTTTGGTCCCATCCCCACAGGCTACGCCAAGGGACCCTACCAGTGCATGAATCCGTGCACCAGGCCTCTAGTTTTTATATAAGACATCATGTCCCTAGATCTTAGAAGAACACATGTCACATTTTTACAGGATAGATTAAGTACCTTTGGAAATAATACTGATCAAGTTACCCTCCCTCAACCATGAATATAAACTGCCATTTTAGATTAGCAATATTGACCTCACTACATTAGGTTCTACTCATGAAAATGAGATCTGTATGTGACGAAGTCCTAGCACCAAGGAAACCTGGGGGAGAAAATGGACTGCAGATTCCTTACAGAATGAAAGATCAAAAGATGTGTTCCATTAAACTTTAAACCAGAGAAATTCATCTGTCTGCCCCAGTGCCTGGTGTCAATCAATGACTCAGCTTTAACTGGATTATGGTTAAGCCAGAATGGCCATGCAAGAGAGGATTTCAGACAACCGGTCTCTGAAGAGATTGCTATTCTAAGACTCAACATGAAAGAGAAAGGTTTTTGCTGCATAGCAAAGAAACCTCATTCACCTTTCAAGACATAGCAAAAAGAACTGTACACCATATTTGCCATACTCACACACAAAAATAGGATAATTATTAGAAATGTGACACAAATGGATAGATATTTTGTGTCTTATTTCTTTCTAAAGATTTGTGGCCTTTCTCTTCCTTTTAATTTGATTAGTATAATTTAAATTAAGATTTCCATAGGCTATGGAGCTAAGCACACTGGTGATAATCTAAAGTCTCAATGTAAAGCTATAGCTTTTATAGTTATAAACAGTTTATTAAGGAATTCCAGCTCATTGAGATATAAAGAGGAAACTGTTTTCCAGTAACTAGCTGCTACCTGTGCTTTGTTGAATCTCCCTTTTCCACTGATTGGGCCATTTCTTTGCAACAACTTAGTCAAATTCCTGTAACTTTTTAGTTGTGTCACTTGTTAGAAAAGTCTCAATTTTGTTATTAAAACCCAGGCTTATTCATTACAAAAGTTTAATATGTCAATTTCAATGTTATGGTTCACTTTGAAAAATGCAGATTCAGTAAGTCACATTGAGATTCATACATGTTCAACGGCATCATGTGAGAAGTTGATCTTGTGGTACAAGTAGAAATTACAGATAAAATAATGTCTGAATTAAAATATTTTTATTTTAATCTTCACATAAAACCAATGAAATAGATTAAGTCTGCATATTTTCTGTTGGTTAGTTGCAATTTGGTTTTTCACTTTTATGTCAGAAATTTAATTTAGAGCATACATTGGCTACATGAAATGAGTCATGAGATGAGAAATTTCAATATTTGTGACCCCTTTGGCCATAATTACATATAAAATATTTGAAACATGAATAAGTTTCTTTCTTTAAGCAGATTGTGGGGAGAGTTTAAATTGATATTGTTTGAATTTATATACATTATATATATTGACTATATATGTTATATATAATTTTATAGTGAATTAATGAGACTGACATGTCAACCTTTTATGTATGATTCAATTTTATTATGAACACTCAATAGATAAAATATTAATCTGTATAAATACTTTAAAACTGGGTAACTTTTTGACTTATTCAAAAGTATTTGAAAAAAAATATTTTCTAATAGAAAGCTGGTCAAATATTAACATTTTTATCCTAGTTGTGGAAACATCTATGAGATGGAAAGCATGCTGACCTGCGTTCTGCATCATGGGTTAAACAGGAAAATAGATGAAGGATAACTAGAGATCATGGTGAGATTGAAGTGCCATCTGTGTATCTCCGCAGCGTCTGTCATCGTGGCACCTGGGCGTGACAGGGAAATATGCCTGTGCACATTTGCAGCACAACTTTGAGGTTCAGAGTCCTGGTGACCTCAAAGAACTGAGGACTTGGAGTGGTTTTATGGATTTCCCTTTCCAGTCTCTGGCTCAGCTTCCAATATATCTCATTAACAAATAGTAATCAAATAATAGTTTTCACTTGGCTGCTTATAATAAAATGACCCTCTCCACTTTATGGCTTCTACTCAGACAAAAAGCGCTAAATGCCAAAGTAGAACTATAGTTCCTGTTTATAGTCTTTTTGCATATAAGGAATGCAACTGTGACTGATGTTTATAGCTAAGCCTTTTAATTAAATAACAGTCTTTCTTTGAACAGTGAAAAAATTTGAAAGGTAATCTGTGTTCATTAAAAACATTGCTTTACTTTCTTCCAAACACTCCAGTGTTTTCTTCTAAAAGATGTTGTTTTGTCATCTTCTGATTCAGCGTCTTAATTATTTTACTTTAATGGAAGAAACTCTGATAGCAAAAAGTAACCGCTTATTAAAACAGCTCATTTATCAATGACACTTTATAATCAGTTCAATTGGATTATGATTTAGGTTATAATGCCTGCAGCAGGCTTACTTAGTAAAGGGCAATCATCAGGAATGACTTGTGTTTGTGTTTTGACCTTCCTTCTAAACATTTACTATCACCTTTAAAACAGTGCACTAATAAAAGTACAGGTGAAATTCATTTGAGCACTATGTAATGAAGAGGATTATGTAAAAGCATCTAACTCCACAATACCTAGCCCATAGCTTATCTCTTTACTTCCTTTTCCCCATTTCTAGATATTGAGAATTTTGAATTTTTAAAATATTTCAATAAGATAATTGACATATAATATTGTGCAATTTTAAGGTGTACAACATTTTTATTTGATATGTTTATATATTACAATATGGTTATCACTGTAGCATTAGCTAACATCTCTAACATGTAAAAATAATTATCAATTTTTTTATGTGGTGAAAACAAGTAATCTAGTTTCTTGAAGTTTATAATACTAGTGGCCTGGTGCATGAAATTCATGCACGGAAGGGGTGGTTCCCTCAGCAAGGATAGGGCCTATACCGGCAGCCAGACATCCCTCTCACAATCTGGGACTGCTGGCTCCTAACTGCTCACCTGTCTGCCTACCTGATTTCCCCTAACCCCTCTGCCTGCCTGCCTGATCACCCCTAACTTCTCTGCTTCCTTGCCTGATCACCTCTAACCTCTCTGCTTGCCAGTCTAGTTGCTCTCAACTGCCCTCTCCTGCTGGCCTGATCTCACCACCAACTGCCCTCCCTTGCAGGCCTGATCTTGCCCCCAACTTCCCTCCTCCTTCTAGGCAGCATTGGCTCCTCACAGTTGACCCAGATTTGGTTCTTATTGGTCAGTTTCTATGCCAGTCAGTATCAAAAACTCAGCCTCCTAGGCAGCCATTGGCTCTTCACAGTTGACCCAGATTTGGTTCTGATTGGTTGGTTTCTATGCCAGTCAGCGTCTCTGGGCCTATCAACAGGGCCTGATCAGAAAGGCATGGTTGATCAGCAGCCCTGGTGAAGGCCTGGAGAGAAATGGAGGTGTGGCTGCTGGCCCAGCGGGGAGAGAAAGAGAGGCAAGTGCTGATCAACAGCTGCCACACAGGCTATGGATCAGACCCTGCTTCTCTCTTTAGGCCTCTCTCTGGGCCTGATTTGTAGTCAGTGCTGGGTCACTGCGCCTGCAGCCACAGCAGTCATTACTGGGTCACCATGGCAACCCAGCACTGACTGCAGGACTAACTTCCAGTTGGTGGAGCCTCCAGTCATGACAGACCCAGGGTTTTTACATATTAGGATTATTGACTATCATCTCTAGAACTCCAGGTCTTATTTATCAATTAGTTATAAGTTTGTACCCTTATACTATATCTCTTCAATTTCTCCCACCCCCTAAACTCTGTTTTCAGGATTTTTAAAATTTCTAGATATAAATGAAATCATATAGTATTTTTCTTTCACTGTCTGACTTATCTCAGCATAATACCTTCAAGTTCATCCATGTTTTATAAATGTCAGGATTTCCTTCTTACTTATGACTGAATAAGATTCCATTGGTTGAACACATTTAATTGAATACCTCCCATGTTGAAGATGCCCTGGGAAGTACTGTAGGGAATACAAAGATGAATTAGGCACTAACAAGTATGTGGGGAAGATGGACATGGAAAACCTTCTTGAAGAGAGATAACATGTCTTTTCTTTGTGTAATCTCAGAAAACTAGTTTAGTACATGATCAATATTTGGTACTCAAAAATTGATTGATTCAATAAGTTTAATTTGTAAGAAATAATAATAATTGGAACCATAAACAATATACTGTAAACCCTAAGTTAATACATTTTATTTGAAGAACAAAGGTATTGAAGAGTGGCATTTCTTTAGGATCTTAAAATATTGGTAAATTATGATAGGGGAATAGGGCATAGAATATGTAAAAAATGCCTATATATGGATATGGTAGTATTGGTGTAGTTTTGCCCTAGGAGTGGTTGGGATTTTTGTCACTAAAGTTGCATATGTGAGGAAAGACTCAGTGAGATTGAATCTGGAATATCAGGTTCAAATCAATAACTTGAACACTTCAAACTTTTTTGCATCCCACGTCTATGAAAAATGAAAGAATAATAGGCCGCGTGCATGTACTCTCTGAATTTGACTCCCGCTTTTCCTATTAAAGCTGAGTTGTTCTTTCTATGCTTTGTAATGTTTTTATGTTTGTTCTCACTTTTAGATAAGTAGTGACCTTGTTTTTACTCTATCTCCAGTTCCCAGGAAAAATCTTTGGTGGAAAATATGAACTCAATAAATATTTTTAAATCACTGAATATGTAAGTAATTCCACATGATTCCATATGAAATTATCAGCTATTGAAGATTTCTTGAGTAGAGAAAAGACATCTCACCTCTGTTTCATTAAAGTCACCTTAAAAGTTGGCTTGAACACATCTATCCTTTGAATTGCATTTGTGCTCATAAACTCATATACCAGTTATTATGGATGAACTGAATGGTCTATTATCAAAGATTAATCTTTCTATTTCCCATTTGCCTATCCAAGGTCATTGCTCTAGAAATATTTCCTACATTCAATTTTGACCTCTCTTTGGACCATTTCCATTGGCAAGAAAACAAACATGCTGTTATTTTCCCATCTTAAAAAACAACAACATAGCATACAACTATCTTGACTCTATTTCCTCTATAACTACTTTCAATGGCATTTTATAGGGTTGGACACTGTTTTTAAGATAATTTCTTCCTTTGGCTTGTGGGCATCATATTCCCCTTTATTAGTTCCTTCTCAATTTCATTATCTGCCTCCTCCTTACCCTTCTAATATATTAATTTTGGAGTGCTTTAAGGCTCAGTTCTATATCACTTTTAACACTCATCTCTTTGGTGAGCCCACCCAATATGACTTTTTATACCAATCTTACATTAATGACTCCTGAGGTTACATACAGCAGAAACTTTTGTCTGAAATTAAGACTTGTGTGTCTGATGGCCTTTGCAATATCTCTTTATTGCTCTCTAGGGGATATTTCCAGTATCTCCAATTAAGTATAACCTTAACTAAAACCTTTTATTCCTATCCTTTCAAACTTCACCATCTTAGTAAAAGTTAACAACTTAGTTCTAGTTGATCAAGTTGAAGACTTTAGAATCATTCCTGATTTTCTTTTACACCTTTCATCCTATCTATAAATAAAAAATGTTGGATCTACCTTCAAGAATATTTCTTACCTCTCTGCTACCATCTTTCAAAACTGGTAATTGGAATAGTTTCATAATTTGTATTATTTTACCCATCTTTACTTTGCCTCCTTAGTCAATTCCCATCCCCGCAACTAGAGCGAACTTTAGAAATGAAGTCAAATCATATTACATCTCTGCTAAAATCTCCCAGAGTATTTCCATCTCATTCAAAGAATCAGTCAAAATCTCTACACAATCTAGCACCCATCATTTTCTCATCCCTGTTTTCATCTACTCACCCTATTATCTCTTCCAGTTTTTCCACACTCCTAATTCCTAACAAACATCAGGCATGCTCTTGTCTCTGAGAAAGAAGATTAGAGAAAAAGAACCACAATGAGTAATATAAAATAAGGGTTTTATTATAGGCACTGACCATATGCAGTAGTGAGTATTTGTTAAATAGTCTATTGAGTTACATTCAAGTTGGTGGCATAGGTAAAGGAAATACTTGAATTATAACTAAACTACATCCATCATTCAGAACCACCTGAAATCTAGCTGAACAGAAGTCCTACAAATGAGGATATAAAGAAGAAGCCACATCAGGAGTAGGAGGGGTAGAGATACAGAATGAGCTGGGTCCACACCCATATGTGGTGGATAAAAGGATAGAAATCGGGAGGTATATCTCAGGTGGAGTTTCCTCCCTGAGATGAAAGGGGTGCAAGCTGTACACCAGCTCCCTGCCCCCCCTGCCCTCAGGCCAGGGTTTCAGTGTGAGTAAAAGAAGTCCCCATAACTTCTGGCTGTAAAAATCAGTGGGGATGTGGCTGAGAGAGATGGACGGTTGCTGGAGTCCCAGGAGTTCTTCTTGAAGGTCCTCACTTGAACTTATTCAGACTTTGTTTCTCTAAACTCAAGCACTGGAGCAGCAGCGAGAAAGACACCAGGAACACATGGGGAGGAACTAAATTGTCTGACACAAGGGTGAGAGCTGGAGGGGCAGCTTTCTCCTTAAACAGAAGTGCTAGAAGACACCATTGTTCCTTTTCTGGTCCCTTCCCTCACAGAGTCAGCAGGCAGGGATCATATCTGAGTCTCCATCAACCTGGTTAACACTATCTGCCTCACCATGGTGATTCCCTGAAACCCCACCCCACCAAAATTGCTGGCTCATAAAAGCTGTTTTCTAATGGCTTTTCCATACAAATGACTTATCTTGGCTTATGCTTCAGACTTTCTAAAATCTCTCAAACAAGTGGCATCTGGACTCACCATTCCCAGTACCTCTCAATCAGTGTCCCCAGGCCCAGCACTAGTGACAACCAGCCTTGTTTTCCATCTTGGCCTCTCCTGGGCACCTCAAAGTCCAGCACAAGTAGCAGCCATCTGAATATCACTTTGTAGCTCGTACTAGGTAGACTTGGGCAGGAGACAGGTGGCAGGTGACCTTGGTTGCACCTCCTGGGAGGTGCCAGAACCATGTCCACAAGTGACACACTCAAGGGGTGGACTCAGTAGACATCAGAGCTCCTCTAAAATAAGTCCTACTCCATGAGGTGGGCTCTTGAACACTGGACTTCCATGGTGGTCACCTGTAGTAGATTGGCCCGGGGGCAAATCCCTCCCACTGATATGCCAACAGCAATCAAGGCTCAACTACAGCAGAAGGATGTACACAGACTACATGGAGGAGGGGGCTGCACCTGAAGTACCCAGCTTGGGTGATCGGGAAGATTGTGCCACTGGACTCTATGGAACACCTACTATATAAAGCCATTCTACTAATACAGAGAAACCAACATAGGAAGTCTGCTAAAATGAGAAGCAAGAAAACATGCTCCAAGTAAAAGAATAGAACAAAACTCTGGAAAAAGAACTTAATAAAATGGAGACAAGCAATCTTCCAGATGCAGAGTTCAAAACACTAGTTATAAGGATGCTCAGTGAATTTAGGGGAGGAGAGGTGAACTTAGTGCGAACAACAACAAAACATAAAATTGGAATTAGAAAACATGAAAAAGAACCAATCAGAAATGAAGACACTCTAACCGAAACAAAGAATACATTATAAGGAATCAACTGTGGAATAGATGAAGCAGAAGATTAAATCAGAGATTTTAAAGATAAGAAATCAGAAAACAATCAGAACAGAAAAAGAATCTTAAAAAAATGAGGGCAGTATAAGGAACCTCTGAAACAACTTCAAGACTACCAACATTTGCATAATGGGGGTGCCAGAAGGAGAAAAGAGAGAGAGATCGAGAAATTGGAACCTGTGTGAAAAAAATAATGACAGAAAATACCCCTAACCTAGTGAAGGAAATAAAAATACAAGTCCAGGAAATGCAGAGAGTCCCAAACAAGATGAACCTAAAGAGCCCTACACCAAGACACATCATAACTAAATGCCAAAGGTTAAAGACAAAGAAAGAATCTTTTAAAAAAATATATATTTTATTATGTTGTTTTTGTTTTTTTTACAGAGAGGGGAGGAGAAGGATAGAGAGTTAGAAACAATGAAGAGAGAGAAACATTGATCAACTGCCTCCTGCACACCCCCAACTGGGGATGTGCCCTCAACCAAGGTACATGCCCTTGACCCGAATCAAACCTGGGACCCGTCAGTTCACAGACCAAGGCTCTATCCACTGAGCCAAAACCAGTTAGGGCAAAAAGAGTATCTTTAAAGCAGCAAGAAAAAAGCAGTTAGTTATCTACAAGGGACCTCCCATAAGACTGTCAGCTCATTTCTCAACAGAAACTTTGCAGGCCAGAAGGGATTGACACAAAATAATCAGTGCTGAAAGGCTAGGATCTACAACCAAGATTATTCTACCCAGCAAAACAGTCATTTAGAATCAAGGGATAAATAAAGAGCTTCCCAGACAAGAAAAGCTAGAGGACTTCATCACCTCCAAACCAATATTATAAGAACTGTTAAAAAGTATTTTTTTAAGACTTTTAAGATTACCTCTCACACTTAAGTTAGACATGGCTATTGACCTGCTGTGGCAAATGAAATATGTGCACAAATGAAGTGTGTCAGTTTCTGGTAGGAGGATTTAATTGTAGGCAATTGGCTTTGAAATTCTTTTTTTCCCACGTGGTGCTTGTAGTATCCAGGGCTGTGATGGAGCCTTCATGAACCTGGGGCTTTGCTTGAACAATGAGCTGAATCTTATACTGCTCCATTTGGACACTGAGGGCAAGTGAGATATAAACATTTGTGGTATTAAGCCACTGAGAATAGATGGTGTCTGTTATTGCAGCCTAACCTAGCCCATCCTGACTAGTAAAGATGGTGATTTGTAGTGCTTATATCCTAAAGAAGAACCATCCCAGAATGTGCAGTTTAGTCACTTAGTCTCTTGTCATAAAATTCATACAGTGAGGAAGGGACCACAGATCCACAGATGGTGGGCAAATTCCTTGGTGGTTGGTATTAAGAGAACAAGTGTTAAGCCTAAGGAGAATGTGTGGGTAGCCATCTGTCTTTGGCCATGTGAACATGCTAATGTTCCAGGTCTTTAAGCAAAAGCAGAAAAGAGATGACAGCTTTCAGCTCAACAGATAATTTCAAGATGCCAAGCTGTTTTTGCTCTATTACTTATTTCTCTAAGAAACCTTCAGATCCATTATTCTCAATTATCAACAAATAACTATACGTAAGCATAAATTTATTTTTATCTTATTGCTTGCAATAAATATTTTGGAGCATTTGATTAGCTTGACCATGCATATTTGATGAAAAATGTGCACTGTTAAGATAATGTCACAAAACTCTTAGCATATTTAATTTACTTTATGTTGAAAAAGCAATACAATATTGTGGGAATTACCCTAAAAATGTTTCATACAAAGATGAATATTAAGTACATTTGGAATATGCTTAATCTCTTTCTTTTGAACAATAACATTTAAAATGATTATTAATTTAATTGAAACTATTAATGACTAGTGCTTCACAATTATTACTGAGAGAACTGGAATGTTTCTTATTTCCATGCTACCATAGTCTTCAGGACAATGCAATTTTATTTTTTTCAGACTAAACTAATGTGCATGTATAAAGTAGTATAATACAGACCTAACTGGTTTGGCTCAGTGGATAGAGCATTGGCCTACAAACTGAAGGGTTCCGGGTTCAATTCTGGTCAAGAGCATTACCTTGGTTGTGGGCTCCATCCCAGGAGGTGACATAGAGGAGAAAGCTGATCAGTGTTTCTCTCTCATTGATGTTTCTAACTCTCTCTCCCTTCTTCTCTGTAAAATCATTAAAAAATATTTTTAAACAATTTAAAGTAGTGTAATACAGTTACTAGTCAAAGTCCATAATAACTTTACCAGCCCATCTATTTAAAATTGCCTGGACTTTCCTTACATTTGATTAGGAAAGAGAGGTTTTTTTTAATTTATCAGGGGATATTAAAAGATCTCATATAACTTTTACACTAATACCTATGTCAAAGCCAATAAACACTTAATATGAACACACTATATGTCAAACACTGTGCTAAATACAAAGACACAGTGAAGAGCACAAAAAGGACCCATTTGAATGTATTTTATAGACCACATTCAGATCAATATAAAACAATTAATTACACAAATAATTTATTATGTTCTGATAAGTGCTACAAAGGGGCGCATGTAAGCTATTGTGAAAGAAGGTAATAAACATATTTTTATCTGTAGTTCAGAGCAGTTTTTCTAGAAGAATAAAGTCTAAGCTAAGAGAACTACTTGAAAGATAGAAAGAAAGCAGGCAAAGGAGCAGGGGAAAAAAATCTTCCAGCTAGTGGAATCAGCTTTGCAAAAGCTAGGTAACTGGAAGTAGTATGATTCAATCAAGGAAAATAAGTGGAGAGAGAGAGAGAGAGAGAGAGAGAGAGAGAGAGAGAGAGAGAAGGGGAGATGGTGTTAGCAGACTGGTTTGGGAATATACCTTTGTGGCTTGCTGATATATAAATGAGTGAATTAACTTTCCTAGGGAATGCATTTAGAATGAGAACAAAGAACCTCTTCAGGACTTAGAAATCAGTGTTGAGGAAATCCTATGTTTAAAGTTGGAGGGGGATGCCAGGCTGGCATGGGTCAGTGTAGAGCATTGCCCTATGGGAAAGAAACTGTCAGTGAATCAGGAAGAAAAGAAAGTATACTGTCACAGAAAGCAAAGAAAGTCTTTCAAGAAAATGGAGTGGTGGCTGGGCCCCATCTCAAGCCAAATATTTTCACACAGAAATAGAGATCCTGTGTTGTGAGATCTGATTTTATTTTTTTTAAAGCAGAAATCTAGATTATGTGAAATCCCTCAATTTTAATCAAGACTTAACTGGTAAAATTGTACAGATTCTGCCAATGAGTTGAAAATGATGCCATTTATGTTATCTTATACCAAGATTTATAACCCATAGTGATAGCTATTTGGTTCAATCAGATATCTAGGAAATTAGCAAAAAGGTTTGACAGTGATTCTTAATTTAACAGACATTGAAATGTTGTACAACCAAAAACAGGAACCTACTGAAAAGAGAAAATCTATTGAAGTTTTATAACCAGAAATGTTCAATTAATTGACAACTCTTGGTTGGAAGGCCTACTCTATACATGAGAGCATTAGATGTAGTCATAGTCTTAAAACTAGGAAAACATGTGTACATAAGCAAAACGAGGCTTTATTATATATTATTTTATTGCTTGCTCTACCTAATGCATAAGAAGAAAACCTCTTTCATCTTCCCTAATTCTAATTTCATCAGACATACCCCTAAGTACAAGAAAATTTGTTGACATCTTTGATAACGTAATTGTTACCTTCTCAGCAGAATGGCCAGCACTGCTGTGCACAGCCTGCATCTCTACAAGGATGTATTCCAGGGAATGCTAGTATATAAATCTCTCAGATCCCGGGCTGCAATGTGTATGGTGGCAGCTCTGCTTCTGCATTGGCCTCAACTGAAGCGTGACTCCTTCTCTGGAAGTCCCAAGTAATTTTTCTTTTACTTGACATTAGACTTGTTGCTGTATGTGCACAGCGACTCTTTCCTCCCTGCTAAAATCTGAAATGCACCTAAAAGCAGGAGGGAAGCCTGCCAATGTGTACTTACATTAGACTTTGAAGGAGGTTGACAAAGAAAGAATTTGAATAGGAAAGCTGTCTACTAACTCAGTACCCAGGTCAAGTTCAAAATAATCTCTCCTCTTCTAAATCTAGACTTTGAAATAATACGTTTGATGTTCCTAGCAGCTATAAGAAGACTGCTCATTAATTAGAGCTTGAGAAGTTGTAACATTTTTTTTATTTAAAATTACCTGACGTGCATTAGTATAACAGGATATAGAGATGATAAAAGAACTTGACTGAATATTTGATCCTTTTGCTATATTAGAGCCACCCCCTGAAATTATAAACCATAATTTGATGAGCACATCCTTTTGTTTTTTACTTTTTAACATTTCTTATTTCTTAATATGCATGGAAACAGTAAGAATTGTGGTCACCAGAGTCTTCATTTCCATGCAATGTAAATGAGTTTTCAAATGAGATTTGACATTAAAATAAGATTTCTAATGTCTGTGTTTCAATTATTTCCACACCTATGAAATTTGAAATAACTTCGCTAAATTGAAAGGTAAATAAATTGAATTTGCTGACAAGTCTAAAATGTAGTAATGCATATAGTGAAGTCAGTGGAGGCTAGATTATTTTTCATTCATCATGTATAATTAAACAGGTGACATGTTATTATGTCACTGAGTATAAAACATGACTTTATTTCCGCAAGATAAAAATGTCCAAACACACTGGAGTGTGATTGGGAGATCTATGACCCTAGTAATGGTCAGTACTGGTTTGATCCCTTAGAACAGTGGTTCTCAACCTTGGCTGCACATTAGAATCACCTGGGAATCTTTTTAAAATCCTGATTTCTAGGCCTCATCCTCCAGAAATTCTGTTTCTTTGTTATGGGGTGGGGCCACAACATTAGTAACAAAGAAACAGAGTTTTCGGAGGATGAGGCCCAGGAATCAGGATTTTAAAAAGATTCCCAGGTGATTCTAATGGGGGGCCAAGGTTGAGAACCACTGGTTTAGAAGAAAGTCCTATTTCTTCATGACTACTTCCTGGTTATATGTGTTTTTCTGAAAATCTTGGTTTGGAGAAAGTAGGGAACCTTTCTTGATATACAATGACCTTACAAAGTAAGGTAAATACAATTTGGTTGAGTATAGACTATCAACCAAACAACAGAAAAACCACAGTTCTTTTAGACATGAAATCTATATCAGGCGGGAGCCCAGCTCTAATTTAATTCAGTTGGTTCAAATGAAGGTAATTTAATGAAGGAACTGTGGATTTAAAAGAATCATGGGCAGTAATAAAGGGGCTGCTTAAAAAAACTAAAATGGCTTTGCCTCAAAGTCCTTTCCAAAGGAGACATCAACACGTCTCCACATGAACCTGAGTGTTATAACAGCTTCCGTTGGAGCCCAGATGTTTATGTCCTGCATCTAACACCCCGTTAAACTAGGAGCTGGGCAGGTTCTGGAAGAAGGAGGAGGAATTCGGTACTTGTTGCGGTACCTCATCAGCCCACCCAGAGGGCATTGCAAGAATCCAAGAGGGTGAACATTCAACTTCCACCTGAAGTAAGTCAGATTTTGTACATAAACAATTTTCCCTACAAAGTCGCAGCGGAAGAAATGTATAGTTGGGAAATGTGGACCTTATTCATCAAATAGGAGTGGAGAACACACCCGAAACCAGAACAGGTTCTAGGGTGTAAGAAGAGATCTTTGATCCAAAAAATGGGTGTGATTCCTCAGGACTCAAGGTCTGTAACAGATACCTTGTGACGAGTACTCTGCCACCAACAGGGCATTTGGAAGAGGGACACAAAGAAGAAGGAAGAACAGTTGAAGTTTCTCAAAGAGAAATATGGCATCAACACAGATCTACCAAAGTAAACGGTTTCTGTATGTTCATTTTGGGCTGAAAACCGTGCATCACCACCACCACCCTTTTCCAGTTCTGAAATAATAGTGAGTATTATGATTTCTTATTTGACATTTGGATTGTCCTCCTTGAAACTTTAATACGTGTTAGACTATATTATGTCAGTAAACTTGTAGCTTTTTGTAAAACAAAAAGAACGAAAATGAACATTGAGTGAGGCACCTGGGGGTGCAGAGTTTTAGTGAGCTATCACTTCCTTCTGTTAAGGCGCAAGGGGGTGTGGGTGTGGGTGTGGGTGTGGGTGTGGGTGGAGGGATGGGTGTGGGAAGGAGGGGCCAGCCAGTGGGAGCAGTAGTTACCGAGAACAGGGCCTTGCAGGGAGACCTGGAAGAGTAAGTGCCTGCATCTCTCTCCTCCCCTCCCTGATCCTGCCCTGCCTGCTAGTGGTGAAAGCAACAGAAGTTAACAAGCAAGGGGCCCTGGTTTTTGAGAGTTTTAATAGCTAGCAAGCAAAGAAACTGGTATTCAGGCTGAATTATCTTCAGCTCGGACCTTATCCTTTAATGCTTCGCTTTGGCATTTGAAAGTGTTTGTCAAACTCAAAGGAAAATAGGCAGCCGCCCCTTCATCTTCCTTCCTGGGTGCAGCCACGACCACTTCAGTCAGCAGGGTCATCGCTGGGGCCTTTAGACTTTCTCGCTGTGGCTTTTTCAGAGCTCACTTCAGCCAGGCCTAGTCCTCACTTTTACTTTTTACCATCTGGTTTGCTTCTTGCCTGTTTTATTCTGGCTCCAGTTCTTTTGTCAATGACTTCTGACAAAAAAAGAAAAAAAAAAATCTTGGGTTTGGAAGAAATCTGGAATCAAAGGGGAAGAGGATGAAGGAACATTGAAGCACACAAAGAAAGGGGTGAGAGCCCGGAAGAGCTGGCGGTTGTTCCGAAGTGGGCGAGACGGGCTGGCTGACTCTGAAGCTCTGGGCACTCAGTGGGCCCCTCAGAGTGCTCCTGTCCGCTCTAGTTCCTCAAAAGGACTGGAAGGAAGCAGAGCAGGGGGAACTGCAGTGAAACTTGGAAGAGATAACTTCGCTGCCATCTCTTTTGTGTACTAGGGTGGCTGTTTGTTTCTCAGCAGGACATTTTTCTGAGAAAATGGGGAAGATCTAGCAGGACCTTATTTGCTGAAGAAGTAAAAATTACATAAAAGTCACTTTCCTAATTCAGAATGCTGTTAAACTATAGAAACTTTGCTTTACAATAGAATCTATTACATTTACACTTTTGTATCACAAATGTATTGTCCTCTAGCATGCTTCTATCTGGTCTCTTTTCTGTTGAGGCAAAAGATGGTTTTCTTGAAGCTAAAGAATATTAATTTTAAGAGTGCCTTACTTGTCTGGGTTCCTTCCAAAACCTTACGCTTAATTTTCTGTGTAATTTGTATTTTTCTTAAAAGGGCCCCTCAATGTTTATAAGTGTCAGGCTCCACAAAACCTGGTTGCGGGGGAGGGGGGAGGGGGGAGGGAGGGTGTGGTTTGGAGTTGAGCCTCAGGAAAGAACATGCTGTAGCAGAGACTACAAATCCTTTTAGCACCAGTTGGCACATTCTCTTCTCTTTGGTAGGAATATTGTCAGAATTGTCACTTTCTACTTCACTTTTCTGCTCCAAGACACATCTGAAAAAGAGTTAATCAGTGACAGATTCTTATGTGATAAATTGCCTCCAAGATCTTTTTCACAATACTCAGGCCAACTAAAGGTTTAATGCATGCATGAATTAAGTGCCACATGCCTTCAAAGAAGCTTTCAAACCAATGAACTCTAAAATGCATGGAAAGGAAATGCAGAGTGAGTGCTTATAACGGATGCGTTATTGCTCTTAAAAAGTAGTACTCATCAGTATCTTTGGAATATTGCTTTCTTCACTTTATTTTTCCTACGGATCCACTTTATATGTAGGCCACATCTATGCGCACAAACATGCTTTAATAAAGAAACAATAACATATCTCTGGGCTCTGCTAACTTTTTCTGTGAGGGGTCAAATAGAAAATATTTTCATCTTTGCAGGCCATATAGTCTCTATGATAACTACTCAATTCTGATGCTGTAGTATGAACATAGCCACAGACAACAGTTATGTAGATGGAGATGGCATTGTTCCAATACAATTTTACTTATGGACACTGAAATTTAAATTTCATATAATTTTTATGTGTCAGGAAAGATTCTTCTTTTGTATTAAAAAAAGTAATTTAAAATGTAAAATCATTCTTAGCTCCCAGGCTATACAGAAACAAAAGGCAGGCTAAATCTGGCCTCTGAGTCATTGTTTGCAAACCCCTGATTTACAATAATAGTGGAAATCAGACTTGATTTCCACTATTCAATTTTGACCCTGTCACTATTAAGTAGATGAACTTGCACATCAGTTCACCACCTCTCCAGAGCCTTAATGTTCTCCTCTATAAAATGGGGTTGCAATACTCATCTAAGAGGGTTGTTGGTATGATTACCGGAAGCACGGTTTGTCAGTATACCTATCAGTCTATGGAGAGCAGTAGCTAAAATCAATATATTTGAATCCTGTTCTATTTTCTTTCCCCCTTTTAATATTATTTCAGGTGTACAACATAATGATTTGGTATTTGTATAGAAATGATCACCACAATAAGTCTATCTAACATCAGTCACCTTACATAATTACAGAAAATTTCTTTTCTTGTGATGAAAACTTTTAAGATTTACTCTCTTAGAAACTTTTAAATATAAAATACAGTATCATATGTATCATCACCAGGCTGTACATTATAGCACTCTGTTTTCTTATTTATTTGACTGACTTAACTAGTTTAAGTATCTTGAACATAATTTTTTACAGCCATAAAAATTGAAAAAATATGTTTTGAAATTAAACACCAAATCAGTTAAGTTTTCAGATAAATAAATTAATGGAACAATATGGTTAAAATCTTAGTTGTATTTAAAATAAAATTTGAATTACCATTATTTTAATGTTGTTCTTTGGAGTTACAGAGTTCTCTCGGTATTATTAAAGTTTTCATTTTTAAATAAAAACGTATTTTTAGAATTGGATATAATTAGTGTTATGATAATTTGGTGCTTCTCCTGTGAAGTCTTATATCTGCTCTAACGGATTTATCCGGTATAAATCATGGGTAACATTTACAGCAATAGACTATTAATACTACATGTCTACCAAGGTAGTTTCACATATCAATGTGTGTGTGTGTCAGTGATATAATTCTACTAGTATATACTGAAATATACACTGTTGACCAAGGTCACAAAGATCATTGAGGAAAACAGGTTACTTCTAGGTAATCTGCATGGAATTTTCCATATGAATTTTTTTATTTAAGCCAAATATAGGACAGTATTACACAGAGGAAAGAAGAAATCAACTTTAGTATCAACCAGAGAATTTTTTCAAAATATTCATATCCTGAATTTTCACCACTTGCCTTACCCATCCTCTCAGCATACAAACAACTCTGGGGTGGAGAGAGCAGTTTGATTATATGTGTTTTAAAAAAGAAAAGCTCCTTAAGTGATTCTGACACCCTTATAAACAAAGAAACAGCTCTTCAGAAGGTCAGTGGCCATGCTTTTCTATCTGTGTGAATTCCTCCTAGTGAAGAAGCTATTTTGCTTCAAAATCAACTCTGGACGTAGAGGATTATTACCAGGGAGTTACATTCAGTTTTCTCCAGGGCAGCAGTTTGAATTTTGATCATTTTTTTTTCTCCTTCAGTCTTTGATGCCGGAAATAGTTATTGAGCACTCATTGTAGGCAAGGCATTGACACACTGTAAGTTATTAAAAAAAGATGAATGCTATGCTCATCTTTAAGGAGGTGCAGTATACTAGAGCAGATATGACAGCAACACACCTAAGTACAACATTAGGTGAGAGATATGCAAAAAGAAGTAGAATGCCCTATTGGAAATTAGAAGATCATGAGATCATTTATGACTTCAAGGACAAAGAAAGGATTAATATGCAATTGAAAATGGGATTTTAAATGTTGCCAATTTTCAGGAATATTAGTAAGTAGGCATCCTGTCTAATAAAAGAGAAACATGGTAATTGGTGTACGACCGCTACCCTTCCCATTGGCTAATCAGGGCGATATGCAAATTAACTGCCAGTCAAGATGGCGGCCGGCCGCCAGGCAGCTTAAACTGAACATGAGGCTTGCTTGCTTCAGTGACGGAGGACTGCAACGTTCCCCGCCTGCCTTGCCGGCCTCTGAGCCTGCAGTTTAAGAAACATTGTAACAAATATAGAAGCTAAACAAAACCCCAGAAACCTGCTTTCAGTGAGCTGGGATCTCAGAGCTGGAGTCAGAGCTGGAGATTATAGAACCGAAACAAACCAGATACCTTCTTTCAGCAGCAGAGACCTCAGAGCTGGAGCCAGAGCTAAAGCTGGCCCAGAATTAAAAAAAATAAAAAATAAAAAAAAAATAAAAGGAGCAGTTGGGAGCTTCAGTCGGCCTGAAAACAGCCCTCCGCCCCTCACCCAGACTGGCCAGGCACCCCAGTAGGGACCCCCACCCTGAAGGGTGTGTGACCAGCTGCAAACAGCCATCATCCCCTCACCCAGGCTGGCCAGGCACCCCAGTGGGGACCCCCACCCTGATCCAGGACACCCTTCAGGGCAAACCAGCCAGCCCCACCCATGCACCAGGCCTCTATTCTATATAGTAAAAGGGTAATATGCCTCCCAGCACCGGGATCAGCGTGACAGGGGGCAGCACCCAAACCCCCTGATCGGCCCTGCTCTGTGTGTGACAGGGTGCGGCACCCCAACCCCCAGCCCCCCACAGGCCCTGCTCTGTGTGTGACGGGGTAGAGCCATAACCTCCCCATCGGCCCTGCCCTGAGTGTGTCAGTGGCAGTGCCCCAACCTCCTGATCGGCCCTGCTCTGTGGGTGATAGAGGGCGGCGCCCCAACCCCCTGATCTGCCCTGCCCTGAGTGTGACAGGGGGGGGTGCCCCAACTCCCCTATTGGCCCTACTCTGTGAGGGACAGGGGGAGCTCCTCAACCCCCTGATTGACCCTGCTCTGTGTGTGACAGGGTACGGAGCCCCACCCCCCCTGATGGGCCCTGCTATGTGTGTAACAGGGGGCAGCACCCCAACCCCCTGATTGGCCCTGCTCTGTGCATGACAGGGTATGGGGCCCCAATCCCCCTGATGGGCCCTGCTCTGTGCGTGACAGGGGTTGGCGCCGCAACCTTCCCATTGACCCTGCCTTGAGTGTGGCAGGGGGCGGTGCCCCAACCCCCCAATCAGCCCTACCCTGAACGTGACTGAGGGTGGCATCGCAACCTCCCAATCTGCCCTGCTCTGTGCATGACAGGGGAAGGCGCCCCAACTCCCCAATCGGCCCTGCTCTGAGCCCGACCAGGGGCTGCACCTATGGATTGGGCCTGCCCTCTGCCACCCAGAAGCAGGCCTAAGCCAGTAGGTCGTTATCTCCTGAGGGGTCCCAGACTGAGAGAGGGCACAGGCCGGGCTGAGGGACCCCCTCTCCCCCCTGAGTGCACAAATTTTTGTGCACCGGGACTCTAGTTTGTTTATAATGCAACATCGTTCATAAATTTAAGATTTAATTCATGGTATGGAAGTGTTAAGTACTTCTTAATTTTTTTTTTTTTTAAATATATTTTATTGAGTTTTTACAGAGAGGAAAGGAGAGAGATAGAGAGTTAGAAACATCAATGAGAGAGAAACATCAATCAGCTGCCTCCTGCACACTCCCCACTGGGGATGTGCCCGCACCCAAGGTACATGCCCTTGACCGGAATCGAACCTGGGACCTTTCAGTCCACAGGCCGACGCTCTATCCACTGAGCCAAACCGGTTTCGGCAAGTACTTCTTGATTAAAAACTATTTGAGTCAATCTCTTATGAGTAGCATCCATAAACATTTTAATGCATTTGAAGACAATATCTTTCTAAAATAGTTCCTTTCATTACCTAAGAGCATATAGCTATAAAATCCAAACTTTCTTTAATTCCAATAAAAGTTTCAGGAAGGAATCAAACCATATTTGTTATATTTAGTTCCCTTCCCTCCAATGAAGGATTATGTCATGGTGTACTCTCGCTTTCCTGACTATTTCATTAAACAGAAAAAAAAATTCTTTTACAAAATCCACCTATATCTGCAATATATGAAATAAATAAAATATCTGTATCTATATCTATATCTATATCTATATCTATATCTATATCTATATCTATATCTATATCATCTATCTATGTATATATCTATATCCTCAGGATGTTTACAAAGCATGCATAGATACATAAATAAATGGATTGTTGTTTTATTACTTTTACAAAGCATTGGGTCTTGGCTAATAAAAAAATGCAATGTTATGTAGACAATGGCCATGTTCATAATACTACAGTCATTTTTCTAGCACTGAACAATTTGTATCAAGATTACTATTTCAATTTTTTCCTAATTTCACATTAGTGGCATGTTTAATATTTAAAGTGATGGTTACGTTAGACCATCTTAGTCAGATGCTTACTAGACTTATTGTGGTGATTACTTTATAAGGTATATAAATGTCAAATCACTATGTTGTACACCTGAAATTAATATAATACTATATATCAATTATAATTAAGTAAATTTAAAAGATTTAAAGTGAATTAATTACTATTCCTAAGTTGTTTTAATAATTTATTCATTCACTCACTTATTTCAATAAAGCTTTATTTATTGCTTTATTTACTTTGTGCAACATTATTATAGTACCAAATGATGTTCCAACTTTTATAAAATTAGGTGTGCAGAGTATATATTTTGGTCCCTATTAATAATCCAAAATTGTACGGCTTAAGTGATTGACAATACATAACTCACCCTGGCCAGTGTGGCTCACTTGGTAGGAGCATTGTCCTGTACACTGAAAGAGTGTGGGTTTGATTCCCAGTCAGGATACCTACCCAGGTTGTGGGTTCCATCTCTGGTTGGGGTGCCACAAGAGGTAACTGACGTTTCTCTCTCCCATTGATGTTCCTCTCTTTCTCTCCTGCCTTTCTCTTTCTCTCTAAAATCAATAAAAATTAGAAAAGTAAAGAAAATACATAACTCTGCTTCTCCAACTTTAAAACCTACCCTTCATGATATGAGAAAAGGTTCTGTAGTGCAATATTAAAAAAATTAAATGAAAACTTATCACCACCTATAAAATACCCTACAGGCAGCCTAGCAATGGCACATCTAAGTCCTCATATTCACATTCTTTAAGCTCTAGCTAATAAGCAGTCATTTCCATAGTGTGATTCTAGTATTAATGATCAAGGCCATCACACCTATAGACCAAGGAAATATTAGCCAGAAATTTGAGTGGCATGTCTGTGTTTATCCTATTTGGTTCTTCTTATTTTTGAAGCCTTTTCTTTGATTTTGTAATCCTCCAATGATCTGTACCCTTGAGTCTTTGTCAGAAAGGTTTTTTAAAATCCAAAATTCGCTCCTTATAGAGCAGGTTTTCTTTTATTTCTATTTTTGTTCTTGCTGATATTAAACAGCTCAACTCATATCATGCAGAAACTATAGGCAGTAAATGCTCAAGAATGACTTCATGCAAGTGCTCTAGAATGCCTGCAATATCTATGAATTTTCTATAATTTCCTTGAAGCTTTTTTATTTTCAAGGACACCCTAATATTAGGAAAAAGTGATATGTTCCAGGCTAAGTAACTCTCTTCTGTTACTCAAGCACTTTTTCTTTCTTTTATGGCTATTCCCTCCCTGTCTGCAGTTATAAGGATGGGAGAATATTCTAAGTTTCTAAACTTATCGTTTGAGGGCTGTTGTTGAACTCTTCATGCCCATTAGTACTAATACAAGAGGAAGTCATTTTACATGAACAGATAGCAAATGAGGCAAAAATAAAAAAAAAAAATACCTGAATGATCCAACCTCTGGACCAAGATATATTTTTAGTATAAATTGGTCACATAATATATATAGTTTCTTTCAAATGCATAGATTGAATGATAGGATTATACTTATTTACCCAGTTCTGTGTAATTTTTACCTGTGATCATTTGGAATAGATCTTATCTACAGACATAAATTTATAATAGCTTCAAAGTATTGGCGTGAGATATCACAGATTACCTGTATTAGTAGCAGTACTACAGCAGCTATCACCACTGCCATTTTTCATTTTAATAATTACTCTATTAGAACCTTTACATCCATTTTTATTCAATCCTCACAATAACCCTAACAGAACCATAGAGAGATGATATTATACCTTAATTTTACAGATGAAGAAACTGAAACACAGAAAGGTTAATTTGGACAATGTCAGAAAATGGTAATGATGGAGGCAGGTTTCCAATGGAGACAGTCTGGCTTCCGGAGTCCATGCCTTACTTCCTCACTACATGTTTATTCTGTATTCACTCAACATTCAATAACAACATGTGTATTAACCATCAATACAGAAACACGCTCAATTATCATAATAAGAGATATCCTCAAGGCACCTTGCCTATAATAATGGACGGTATGAAAGACAGTAAATGCAACACAATGAGTTCAATAAAAGTATACACAAGGTACAATGCAATGTAAGAAACAGTTTAACTTTTGTGCGAGAGTAAAAATAAGGAGAGCCTTCATAGAGGACATGGATTTGTGAACTGTGTCTTAAAAGTAGATTAACATTTGTCTGTAGGGCAGGAGAAATGAGTGGTCTGAAATGGAGTTGCCACATGAGTAAAGATATAGCAAAAAAGAAGCCAAAAATCATAAAAAGGTTTTTTTCTTTCTTTCTTATGGCGCTATAGAAGTGACTCCAGAGAGTGACGAAGGAGCAAATCTTAGAAGACTATGTAGAGTTTGAACTTTTTCTTGTGGAAATGATTCACTAGGGGTTTTAAGCCAAAACGATCTGGGTTTAAATGTCAAGTCCTTACAATGTGTGATAACGTGCAAGTTCCTGGATCTCTATAAGCCTCAGTTCTCTCATTTGAGAAGTGTGGGTTGTTAACACTTATCTCATTGTCTGTTGTGATCAGTGAGACAAATATATGTAACATTCATTTGCTCCCTTCTCTGCTAATTGAGAGAGAGAAAGGAGAAGCAGAAAGAGGGTGTGTGTGTGTGTGTGTCTGTGGGTATAGAGTGTTGGTGGTTTTCGTAGTTGTGGGGGTGGTGGGGACTGGCAGTTGGTAGGGTTGCCCGCAACATTTGCTTTTTCCTGCTCCTTACGGATTATGGCAGTATTACAGTTCCTTTCTCTTAGAACTAGGACATGGCCACGGACAGGCTTGCCTATTGAAATATTTGCAGAAGCAATGAGTGCAGTTTTAAATGGCTGCATTTAACTACCAGAATAAAACTCTGCAGCACTCTGTCCCTCTGCTGTGGTATTCATAGGGGCTTCTCTGGAGGTAGAACTTTGGTATCCTACTGGGACCTGAGTGATTATCAGCCCAATTACCAACTTTAGCTGGGCCTGTATTATTCAAGAGAAAACAATTCTTGTTGAGATAAACAACTGAATTTGGAACGAATATTCCAACTAATATATAGAACAAGCAGAGTGTAGGCTGTTTAGGGGGTTTCATGGAATTGGGGTTGGAGTAGGGAGTCTGTCTTATGGAGTGGGGTGAGTGATCACTGAAGGATGAATGGGAACTTGAGACTTAAATACCTCCAAACTCAAGAGACTAATTCAAACCCAGGCATCTTTGTTCCAAAAGAAAGTCACTGCAATAGCAAACTGGGAGAAAGCTGAGCCAACCACTAGCAGTCTGTGTGTTCCCCACAGTATCACTGATACATGTGTCTGAGGCCATGAATTGTAATAATCTCATTTTAAGATGCAAGTTGGGACCAGCATGGTGTCTGGCATATAACTTAAGCTTAAACAATGTTACCTGCCTTGTTCATCTTTTCTTTCTTTCTTCTTTTATAAGATCTCGTATTTGCTATTTATTTACCAAATGGCTGAATAGCCCTAAAAATGCTACCTATATAATAATTTACTTCTGCATTTTAGTGTTTCTCTAATTAAGTGCTTCTCATGCAATCATAAATGTGCCCAGAATTATTCTCTTGCCTCCATTCATTTATTCAGTAGTGAATAGAGCATGACATCATCATTTTTAGGCTAGAAGAGTAAATGCACCAAACATTTCCTTCACCCCATAAAGTTTTATTCCTTTGCTGTTGCATTCATATGGATACCTGCAGAATGTTTTTAATTAAAACATTTCATTTGGTGTCTACATGAGGGCAGATACTTTGTTAAGGTAAGGAGAAGGTTAAGATACCTTAACAATTTACTCCGATGACTATACAGTCAGTGAAAGACTCAGCAAGGAAAAGCTGTGCATCTGGTTAAAAGGTGCGGTTGTGGCAGTTTTGTGTAATCTATAATGTTATGCTAGAAAACATCTAGGAGACTACAGAATCAGAGATTGTGGAAGAACATCACGTGGTTGCGGATGGACAAGCAGAAAAGAATCACAAGGCATGAGAGGTACAGAAACATATGTAAGCCTTCAGTAGAAAGGGTTTGGAACCTCAAATTTTGTCAGCATCGAGTACCCAGGGATCAAGATAAAACACAATTCACCAGTAACTGGCACCAGCGTCTCATCATTTCCTCACCTTTTTTTGTGTGTGTGGAAAGGTTCTGACAAGGCCAACATTTCTGTGTCTGTCTACAGAATGCTCTACCTGAGCTAAAAAGAAGAATTAAACATAATCCAGGACTTCACAGAATTTAAGCACAGCAGTTAAGTTAGTGTAGAAGAATAGCCTGGCACAGGGTTTTAGAAAGAAAGATGAACTTAGTATTAACAGTTCCAGTTTAATTTATGTAGAGGGAAACCATAATATCATAGAGTTAGTGGGAATCTTAGCATTCACCTCATCTAATATTTTAGCCAATCAAGACTCTTTTGTACAAGGTCAAACAGCCTTTGTTTTAACATTTTCAAATGCTGACTTGAGAATACGTCATATCCATACTTTGAGGTATGCTCACTGGGAAGTTTATTGACTTTAAATAGTTTATTTAGCAATTGTTTTTCTCACAAAGAGAAGGTTCTATATACATCATAATTATACTATTTGAAGTCATACTAAAAAGAAATATTTATTAATGTTTCATAAGCCAAATGTTTAATGTTTGCATGCCAAAAATAAACATAAAGGCTAAAATCAAAATTGTAATTTTTTTTTCTCCCTAGAAATTAACTTTCAGAATTAACACAACCACTTTATGGGTTTAAAGGTCTTTCCTAATAGTAATAGACTTCATGCTATACGTATAAAGTTAGAGCATTAGAATTGTGAGCCTGGTGTAAACGTGTAGTTCAAAGTCCAGGAATCTTAGATATCAACCATAAAGTTCTTTAATGTGATAAAGGGTAAAATGAAGTCTTGGTTGTCTGACTAGTTTATTCACAGATTTAAAGACTTGCTGTCCAATGCTGCCTCTAAGGTATTATCTTATGAGCTGGTCAAAGTTAGAAACCATACCCACTTTATTTTACCCTCACAATTGGTTGGTTTCTTGGTGCATACTAGGTAATCTTTGCAACTTAGTGTTTCTAAAATAAATAAATATGTCTTAGATTGATGACTAATTATATTGGAAGTGCCTTTAAGTTACAGCCATGGACAGAATTTAAGAGAGAAATAAGAAAAGGATTGCCAAGAGCTGTTAACTGTTAAAGCAGGTGACATATTCGCTCAACGTCTTCATAATAAGATGGACAACTCATGCAAATTGAAATTAGCCAGTAGTGCAAAAGCAATAAAGTGATGTCTGAAAATGTAAGAGCATGTAAGAATTTTAATGAAATTTTAAAATGGGGTCTGCATTTACATTGAGTCATTAATCTCAATAAGACAGTTGACAGGTTTGTATAAAAGACAGGAGCCACATTACATTGTGTAGACGCAGTAATATTATTTAGAGGTAAGATTATTTAATACAGTAATGGGTAAGGGTTTACTATAATCCTACAAATAATATAATAAACTTACATATTAAATTGCCTTTCAAATAAGTTACTTCAGGAGAACATATACTTTTTTGAAGATCATTGAGATGTGGCTTTTAATTTTAAACTCATCACATTGAAATCGCCTTTACAGTCAGTTTATAATGCATTTGGAGAAGAATAAGGGTCATTACTAGGTAGTTACATCTTGTTGATGTCTGAGCTCTTTCTAAAGAAATGAATTTATTGTAAAAGGATAAAACTTTGCCACCATTGACAATATTGAAAATAAAATGCTGCCGATCCAGAGATAAGATGAAAGAGAACCTAATAAAGTGCTCTGAGCAATGACAGCATCACTGAAATATATGGACGTCTTTCCAAGGAAATTCTGTGTAGCTGACAATATTCATTTGTTCGGGAAAGCGGTGTCTGGTGGGTGCAAAGAAAGAGCTTCTATATTTATCATTCTCTTTCACAGCTGCTTCTTTCCTCACCAAGTCCTTAAATATGGGTGTCATCTAAGGTTCTGCAATTTGCTCTCTTTTTTTCTCATTGGATGTCTGTTGTATCATTTAAGGTCCGTCGCTGGCTAAAATTATCACTGTTACCACTACTAGCTGTGTACTGTCATGCCACCATTTTCTTTCCAAGTTGACAGTACATCCAGCCTCTTGTTGGACTTTTCCACTTGGATATTGCGCAAATATTTCAAGTTCAACATGATCAAAATAAAACTCATCCTTTACCTTCTTACAAGACCCTCAATCTGTTTTTGCCCCAGCTCTGTGAAGAGAGCCACTACCTGGCCAATCATCCCAGCCAAATTCATATGCTTATCCTAGGTTCTTCCTTCTCTCCCATCCCCACCTCAGTGGGCCATTAAGTCACCTTCTAGAATATCTTCTCATTATTCCCTCCTCTACATTCCCACTCACTTTATTCAGGTCCCTGTAATTTCTGTTTGGAATATAACAGGCTTTGCATGGGTCTCCTTGGCTCCTGCTGCTTTCTTACAACTCACTTTCAGCGGGGTTGCTAGAGAAACTTCTCTAAAATGAAAATAATATGCCATTTGCTCCATCGCTCCAAATGCCAATGCATTTCCTTGAACTTTTGCAGAGAACAGGTTTTATTTCCTCTAAATGCACTTCTTATCTGACCACTGTCTGCTGTATACAATAATGGTGAGGAACCAAGCACTGGACAGGGGGAAGGGGACAGCTTTTCTCTGATTTTTGTTTCTTACTCTCATGAGACTCAGTTTAGTGCCACCTCATGTAAGACGCCTATCTAGAGTAACAAGAATGAGTTAGTAACTTTGATGTCTGGCACTTGCTTCTTTTCTCTAATAAACAGGATTTCTCTTGAGGGCATTTTTTTCTTTTTATTTATGTATTTATTTATTTTTATTATAATATATATTTAAATCTTTATTGTTGAAAGTATTACATATGTCCCCTTACTTCTCTATTGGCCCCTCTAGCCTAACCCCACCCCAGGCCTTCACCACCCTATTGTCTGTGTACATGGTTTATGCATAGATGCATACAAATTCTTTGGTTGATCTCTTCCCCCACCCCTAACCTCACCCCTACCTAATCTTTCTCCAGGACCTACCCAAGATGCATGAGGTGTTCACTGACGGCATAAATGAGTACGGCTTTCCCATTTCCCAGGAAATGTAAAACTGACAAGATAAAAGAAATATCCTTTTTAAAAAGGGCTGTTTTTAGCCCATTGCAAATGGTCTAATTGCACATTTATTTCAACAAAAGAAGATACAGTAAAAATTAAAATTATGTTGTGGTGAAATAGTCTATTATTTTAAATACAAAGGAGATTAAACAGTATAATTCATTTAAATCTATTAGGCAGAATAATTATAAGCACATTTTAAAATTATGGATAAATTTTGGGATCCTATTAACATTTTTAATGCATAATTTGACAAAACCATGTAAGAAATCTACATTTTATTATTTTTAAAGGGATAAACATGTTTATATGTGAATACTAGCATAGCTTGATGTTATCATCTGCCACAGAGCAGTGCTTATAATAAAACATCATAAGAGTATATTTTCTTAGAACATATTAATCCTGCAAAAAGGAAAATATAATGGAAACTAATCCTATATAATAAAAGGCTAATATGCAAATTGTTCCCTCTACTGGGAGTTCAATCGAGAGTTCAACCAGGGGGCGGGGCCAACTGGCCAACTGCCTGTGACCCCTCCCCCTGGCTGGCCCTGCGCCCAATCACCCTCCTCATCCCAATCAGGGCAGGGCCGGCCAGACAACCTCCCACGTCCCCTCCCCCCTTGCCAGCCCAGGACTATAGGTCCTGATTGGGGCGAGCCAGCTGGACCCCACCGTGCACCACGCCTCTAGTATATAATAAAAAATAAAACTTTAGATTTTATAATCTGCTCTTCTTCCTCAAATGTTTTCATAATAGAATAAAGATTAACTCAAATATGATAATATAAAAAAGAAGGCTTAGTTTTACTTTAAGTTATGTATATTGCAAATGTGCATATAGGTAACATCTGTAAATATATTTATACTAGTGGCCTGGTGCACGAAATTTGTGCTGGGGAAGGGATGGGGGGAGGGTGTTCCTCAGCCCGGCCTGCACCCTCTCCAATTTGGGACCCTTTGGGGGTTGTCCGACTGCCGGTTTAGGCCCGATCCCAGATTGGACCTAAACTGGCAGTTGGACATTCCACTCGCAATCTGGGATCGCTGGCTCCTAACCGTTCACCTGCCTGCCTACCTGATCACCCCTAACCACTCTGCCTGCCAGGCTGATCTCCCCAATTGCCCCCCCCCTTCTGGCCTGGTCACCCCTAACTGCCCCTGTCTGCTGACCTGCTCACCCCCAATTGCCCCCCTGCCCCTGCTACCCTGATCACCGCTAACTGCCTCTGCCTTGGTCCCGCCACCGTGGCTTTGTCCAGAGGTCTCCCGGTCTAATTAGCATATTACTTTTTTATTAGTATAGATAGGTATTTTAATAATTTTCTCCTAAATTTATATAATTTTTAAAAAATGATTTTACGTAATTCAGAATAATAACCCACCTAATCTAAACATCTTATTCAACACAATTATAAAATTTTCCAAAAAAAATTTCAGGTATATTCCCTATTGTGCAAATACACATTTTCACAAAGTCATTTTATGTCATATTAAGGAAACCCAATGAATTAATAAACATTAGAAACCTTGAGCTTCAAGGTTTTAGGATATTTGAAAGTAAATATTTAGATCACATCTCTCACATAGGGACTTTCATAGGTTTATCTTTATGAAGAATCAATAGTGACATTGGGGGATATTAAGGCTTTAATTAAAAATTTTAAATCATTATTACATCAGGTAAATAGAAAATGTTATAAATACAGAATTATATGAAATTTTAGAAAAATTAAAAGTTTCACAGAAATACTATGCTTCTTGGGTCTCCTTGGTCTCCATTTCCTCAAGTCCTAGACATAAGGGCCCACTCTCCGCTGCCATTATAGATAATTACACGAAAAAAATTTGAGAAGGGTTAGCAGGAAGCTTACGTTGAATTGTACATTGCAAATCCAACCAAGGCTATTTATTTTTCAATTATTCATGAGAATACAGAAGCAGTGGTACAATTCCTCTATTCTTATTCCTTGGCTGGGCGATTTTAGATGAAGGGAACTGATGGCAACTCAGCTTCCATTTTGACCCACAGAGATTCTTCCTGCATTTACATACCCTCAGGTACCTTGTCCAAGAGTGGGAACTTAATAATATTCTCAATAGCTTTATTCCCTGAGTGACAATCACCTGCTTAGAAATTGGTACTTATCATCACCACAGTAGTGTATTACCAGTATAGTACTTTATAACTTATTTCCAATATCTCAAACCTAAATTTTTTATGTTTTTTACTGTTTTTATTTTTTTCCTATCACACTACATAATTAGCACTGCTGATATTGCTGAAAATGTCAACAGGAAATTTGATTTTATAACATCACAATAGCTTCAACGAACTAAATCAGTATTATACTTTGTTCTTAATGTATCCAAAAACAATAAATAAATTAAACTATTTAAAAAAGTACATATGTAGTGCAGCTGGCGTTGCTCAGTGGTTGAGCATCAAACTATGAACCAGGAGGTCACCGTTCGATTCCTGATCAGGGCACATACCAGGGTTGCGGGCTCAGTCCCCAGTGTGGGGTGTGTAGGAAGCAGCTGATCAAAGATTCTCTCACATCATTGATGTTTCTGTCTCTCTCTCCCTCTCCCTCCCTCTATGAAAGCAATAAAAATATATTTAAACAATATAAAATAAACACACACCTTATATAATTTCTAAAATTTGAATTAGTATATATGTTCATGTATATAAACATGCATATATATAGTTTTATATATTCTATTTATATTGTGTTTTTGAAATATTCAACTTATTTATTTTATACTTTATCATAGGTAAGAAAATACTATTAGTAATACTTCACCATATTTCAATTTTCTATATAAATGTTTAGGGGCAATTGAGTTATTTAATAATGTAAATAAATATTATCCTGAAAATACATATTAAGCATAAGACAATATATCTAAATTAATTTTAATTAATATATATTTTCTAGTATATTAAAAAAGGGATGACACCAGAAATTATAATCTCTCAAATTTGGTTTCTAGATAAAGGTAGAAATTACTTTTACAAAAGAAATGATAAGTCTTCTGTGATGTGGTTCTTCTGAATTGGTCAGCTGTAGGCATCTGTACTATATATTTGGGCAAATACTCTCATGTCTATTTGTAGGAGGAACCAAAACCATGCCTATACATTTAAGAAAAATTAAGATAACCATAAAAAGGCATGTTATGGAAAATAGCTGGGTTTCAATAGAGACAAATCTGCATTCTAATTTCACCCTGTGCCACTTATTTTACCAAGGCAAAGGGAAATAATTATTGAGCAGCAGGCTCTAAAGAGATTAGGAAGGAGTGGGGACTAACAAGCAAACAAAATAAAGGGCATTGTGGAATTGTGTTCAGGAGAAAAACAGTAGAAAATGTGTTTTGCATTACTGATGGCATGGATATTGGTTTTACATGCTTTTGTTTTAAATTGTCCTTGTGAAAATTGATGATACTAGCTACAGATATAAATGCTGGTGGAAAAGAGTACACTTTAAATTTTACTCACTGATGTTACGAGTTATTGGATGCTATTAGGAGCTCTTTTAGAAAGATTTATGGTAATAAGTATTCATCACAAAGCACATCACTTCCAAGAACAAAAAGTGATGCTGCATTCATTTTGTATGATTAAAAATTCACACGTAATGAGGAAAAACTCTCAGGACTAATTTACAATTGTAAATGGAAAGGAGCTTTATAAGATATTTTTCTTGTTAATGTCAACAAGAGAAAGAAATTCTGTGTATGCACAGTTTTTGCAAGTATGTACATCAGCTAACAACAAACATTATATCAAGTAATAAGACAATCTGTTAATTTGTATCATAATTGGAAATTTGCATTCTGTAATATTGCAGAATTCTAAGCATGAGAAATAAAATTTAGGTGGTGTATTTCTTTTGCTACCCCAGATATGATATTAATAAATTGGCTGATTCAAATCCAATTTGCATAGGAAGTTAATATAATTAAAATCAATCTTTCATTGAAAGTTCACCAAAAATATTTAATCTATTTCGTGTTTGCTGGAAGGCAAGTGGCAGAGATTTTTTTTTTTAAATTCTAGAACATTCCACAAGATTAGTTGTACAAGGAAACAAATTAGGCATATTGTTTGATTATTTCCTCGCCACATGTCTTATGCAGCACGCTCATATATTTCAGGGGAGTGTGGTCTAAACTTTATTGGTGTTAAGCCCCTTAAATATAAAATGAGAGATGTTTGTTTTTATTGCTGGTGTAGATATCTTCCTTCCTTCCTCTCTCCTTCCTTCCTTCCTTCCTTCCTTCCTTCCTTCCTTCCTTCCTTCCTTCCTTCCTTCCTTCCTTCTTCCTCTCTCTCTCTCTCTCTCTCTCTCTCTCTCTCTCTCTCTCTCTCTCTCTCTCTCCCTTCCTCCCTCCCTCCCTTCCTCCCTCCCTCCCTCCCTCCCTCCCTCCCTCCCTCCCTCCTTTCTTTCTTCCTTCCTTCCTTCCTTCCTTCCTTCCTTCCTTCCTTCCTTCCTTCCTTCCTTCCTTCCTTCCTTCCTTCCTTCCTTCTTTCTTTCTTTCTTTCTTTCTTTTTTCTTTCTTTCTTTCTTTCTTTCTTCTTTTTTACCTGTGTGAATGAATTTCCTAGTTTGAATTACACCCCCTATGGTGGGGAAACAGTGAAATGGGAAAATTGAACTGGAATGCATGATGTTCTTTTGGGCAGGATGGTTCCCAGGTTCTTGCCCAGGTGGAGTCAAAAAATGAAGCCACGAACAGAAAGTGGTACAGTAAAAGATGGAGATTTATTGAGAAAGAAGCACAGACTCTCACATGGGAAGGAGGAGAGAGTCCCACTAAGTTTCTATTTTTCCACGGTTTATAAACACTGCAGTTCCCTGTGCCCTGACATCCCCTCTGATGGGTCACTATCCCTCTGATTTGGTCACTACAGCAACCTCAGAGCTCAAACCTCAGGTGAGGTACGTGAGCTTCTCCTCTTCTTCTCCCTTATTATTTTCCTATTCCCTTTGCGCTCTCCTCTCCCCTCTCTGAATGAGGGGCTTCCTTCCCTTTATTCTGTAAATGTATACCTTCTGCAGCTCCCAGCTCCCTTATTCTATGGGAATGTACCTTCTGCAGCTCCCAGCTCCCTTATTCTATGGAAATGTACCTTCTGCAGCTCCCAGCTCCCTTAGTCTATGGAAATATACCTTCTGCAGCTCTGTAGCCCTGTGCTTTTTCCAGGGACCCCTTAATTCCTAATATTTCCTAAAACTACCTATTTTATCCCTAAAAACTCCTTTCAGTAGTTTACAACCAATTACATATCACCTCTAAAATATTAGATTCTCATAAGGAAAATCAATCTAATTCACTCTTTAAAGTTTTATTCAACCTTGCAAATATTATAGAAAAAAAAACACAAAAAAATATGATTGAAATATTGATGGACAAATTCATTAGAAAAGATAAAAAAATCACACACTCTTCACTAATAAAATGACTTCACTTTTCTAAATTCTTTCCGATCAGCTCTGTTTGCTTTCTCCTTCTCTGAATAGAGCTGAATCACTTTCAGGGTGTTATTTAACTGTGGTGGGTTAAAACAGGGGCATTGATTGTCTGTTTTCTGATTAATTTTTAAAGCTGTCTTCCTTTGAGTCTCAGGATAAAATCTATATCCCTCAGTTTTCCAAGGTCTCATTCTGAATACAAGCTTTTCCTTTCTTCGTCTTCTTTTACTGACCTTCTGTGGCTCTATTCTCAAATGGCTTGCCTCCTTTCCAATGAAGACCCCTTTTCCTCTTGTTTCATATTGACTTCTGGTACTAGTACACTTATGACTCTATATAGATTAAATACCTTAGAGTACGCAATAAAGTTTCATTGATTGTCTGACTCAAAATCTTCTGTTATATTCTGAACCTTGATCTCTTTTGATCCACTCTCTGAAACTTTCCTACTACATGTATTCAATTTTTATTTCCCTGCAACCTGAAGTATCAAATACATTGAGACAGACATCTCTTCTGGTGTGGTAAGATGTGTTGAAGCAGGGTGACATCCAGATTAAAACAGAAACAAAAACAAGTGCAACTAATTACACCCCAGTTAACTCTTAGTCTCCTTACATTGTCCAACAAGGGGGTGAGGTTTCTTCCCTGTCAACTTTATCAATGGGGAGTATTCATTCCAATTTCTTGAAACAGCCTTACAGATGCTGTGTAGTCTAATCCCTAGAATGGCAGGCTGCAAAGCCAATGAAGGTTCAATTTCCTGTTCTTTTATCTATGACTTGTGTGAAATACAGTTGTACTGTCCAGAAATGGAGACCACTGAAATCCTTCAGGCTTCTTACTCTGCAGGGACCAACCCTATATAATTAGGGCATGGAGAAAGACAGGACTTTTGCTTCCTGGGGTAGGTAGATTTCCCTATAGAAGGAAGTGGACCGAAGGGGTGACCCTATCAGCCTACTTCTCTAAATTTTACAGCAGTGGTTCTCAACCTGTAGGTCGTGACCCCTTTGGGGGTCTAACGACCCTTTCACAGGGGTCGCCTAAATACACCTGGCATATCAGATATTTACATTATGTTTCATAACAGTAGCAAAATTACAGTTATGAAGTAGCAATGAAAATAATTTTATGGTTGGGGGTCACCACAACATGAGGAACTGTATTAAAGGGTCGCAGCATTAGGAAGGTTGAGAACCACTGTTTTACAGTTAGGTAAATCACTTCTGCCTTAGACAGGCATAACTGTAGGGAGGGGGCAAGAGATCTCCAGCATTACTCTAGAAGTCCCTCCACAGGGAAACCTGGAACCAATTGAGATAAGGTTTCCACACAGATTAAACATGAGGGATACACAAATTATTTTTTCTTGCAAACTACCAAGCTATTAAGGATATTTCACCTGGCCTCTAGAATCTTAGCTCAGTCTTTTTTAGCATCTTAAATATTTTTATTGGTAAAGTCTTATTAAGATAAAAATAGCTATCCTAGCCCCAAGTGTAGAAATAGCCATTATACATGGGGTTTGAATTAATAAAAATCTTACAACCTTTTACATTTAGAAGTCATCAAACCTTGCACGTTAGGAAAAAAATGAGGACACATTTGAGGAAATGTTACTCAAATGGAATTATAATGATTGCTGGGTGTGGTGGGATATTTCCTCTTTCACTTTCCTGTTCTGCTTCACCATGATTCCATTTCTTCAGTTTCCATCCTCTTACTTTCCTTTCAACTTTCTCTCTCCATGTTTTTGGTAACTACTTATGGAGGTATAACTCACATAGCATACAATTAGTCAGTTAAAGTACAAAATTCAATGCTTTAAGTATATTCACAGAGTCATGCTCACCTCCTTTCCCTACCCAGTTTTCATCCCATGGTCCATAATAGCACCATTTCTTGCAATTCCCTTGTGCCACTCTCACTGCCATCCTCCTTTGGTGGAATCACAACTGAAGTCCAATCCTCTGCCTATTCCATTGCTATCCTTTTGTAACTGAATGCAGCATCAGGAAAACCCACAACCAATTTGTTCACCTTAGTTCAAATTCTTAATCACTAACCTCTAATGGGCCTTAACTCTGACTAGTTAGGATAATTTATACTTTCCAGAAATCTCTTAAAAGCACCAATATAATTATTGAATACTAGAGGCCCGGCGAACAAAATTCATGCTTGGGTACGGTACCTAGGTCTGGCCTGCGATCAGGGCCATCTTCCCCGGCTGCCCGCAACTGGCCCTCTCCCCTGCTGCCACTCACCATTGGGCGATCGAAGCCTGACAGCCAGGGGAAGGGACCAAGAGGTCAGCCGTTCCCGCCCGCTTGTCAGCCCCAACCCTGCTGTGGGTTGCCCTCTGTGTGTGTGGCAACTGGTGGCCTTGGCCTGGCACCACCCGCATTCCCCCGCCACCCACCCCTGGTTCCCTGTTCGCCATTGGACGATTGAAGGCTGCCAGCCAGGGAAAGGTACTGAGAGGTGGTCAGTGCACCTCATAGTGACTGGTCAAGTAGTCGTTCCAGTTGTTCTGCTATTAGGGTCAATTTGCATATTATCCTTTTATTATATAGGATAGGGGTCCAGTGCATGGGTGGGGGCTGGCCAGCCTGCCCTGATGGGGTGGGGGTCCCCACTGGGGGCAGGGATGGCTGGGGGGAGGGGCGGGGGTGGTTTGCAGGCCGGCCATGCTCCTGATCACAGTAGGGGTCTCACTGGGGGGTGGAGCTGGCAGGGGCGAGGGGCCATGGTGGTTCTGGTCTCTGGTCCTCTGGTCATTCTGTCGTTTCGGTCACTGGGCTTTTATTATATAGGATTTATTTCTGTCTTCTCAAGTCTTCAACATGTCTTTCCCATCTTCACTCTCGGTTGATAATCTTCCTTCTATTTCATTGAACAGATGGAACAATCAGAGAACTTCAGTGTATTCTCACCAACTCATGTGTACCACATCCTGTCTTTTCTCACTTACTTAAAAAAATCATTTTTCTAGCAATTTTCTTCCCTGCCTTCCATATTGTCAAATTTCTCCCCTCTACATTATTTCCACCACCATATGAACAAGCTATTTATCCAATTATTTAAAAAGAGCAGAAACAAAACACTCAAAGTTTTAATGATTTTTTTAAATTATAAAAATAATGACTGGATATATTTCTATTGCAAAATATTGAAACAAAATAAAAGATATTGCTTATATTTACCCCAATCCTGTTATTGCTTACTGTCCCCCATGCCAATCCCAGCAGTCCCTTAATGACAATTTTCCTCTGGATATCACCAATTTGCTTTTCTTCCATTTGCAAAACTCCTCAGAAGTTTTCTGTACTATCATTCTGCAATTCTGCTTTCATTTTCTCTTAAGCTCAATCTCATGGAGCTTTTATCTCCATTCTTCCCCAAAATAGCTTTTGTCAGGGATGCTAATGACCTTCATGCTGCTAATATCTATGGTGAATTCCCAGCTCTTACCTTACAAATGCTTAGTAGTATTTGACATAGTTGATCACTTCCATCTTAATAGGGTTCCTTTCCATGTCTACCAGAACATCACACCTCCTACTACTGTTACCGGAGAGCACCCTGAGTGGAAGGGGGCGCTCTCTCCTCCTCAGCTCTTGTCAATCTCGAGAGAAAGAATTCAGTTAAGTTACAGAAAGCAGCACTGAAGCAAAGCAAATTTATTAATGAAGCAAAGCAGGCATATTTATCAAGAATGTACTTAGTTTAAAGCACAAGCCGGCAACTCAGCTAGTCTGAATGCCCTGCCCGATGGGGGTTCAAGGGATTTTATACACTTTTCCCTATAGGTTTCAAAGCTCCCTTGCTGGGTATCTTGAGTAGTGGACTAGGTTTCAAAATCCCCTCTATCTTGCTGTGGCTTATCTCAGAATGTTTGTACATACATCTGGTCATCTTGTTTGGCAAGTCCTAAGACAGTTCACTTATTTGTTCAGTAGGTGAGATAAATTTCCCCTTCTTTCTCCCTTCTCCCTTCCCCCGTTCCCTGCCCTAGTAGCTATCTATTCTGCCTAACACCACACTGTGGATTTTTCAGGTCTTTCTTAAGTTTTTATACATTTTTGCTTCATGTATTTTGAAGTTTTGTTTGCATAATTCAGGCATTTGTACATTGGTAGTCAATAGCTAGATATGGATCAATGAATCATTTTTGTATTGTTTGCGTGATGGTATAAAATGTTTGTGCAATCCACCATTCTCACTCATTTATATCCTTCCTGCATCATTAACATTATTATTTGCTAGTTTAAAATAATAACAACTCCTGCTGTGTATTTGAGTTGGTGAATCTTGACATGTCAGTTATAAGTCTGTTATTCACTGGAACATTTCTAACTTAATTTAAAAATAACTTCATTTTTTTCTGCTTTATTACTTTTTCATTGCATTTTATTTAGCTCATTTTTATTATTTTTATACCTGATGGATTTTGTTAGGGTTTACTAGATGCTTCTCTCTCCCCGCCACCTTCTTTTCTTTATTTTTCAACTTTAGGTGTATTTTGTTTAATTGAGTCAGAATTCTTTTTTTGACAAGATACTTACTACCTTCAAGGGTGAAGATTTATGTTTTTTTTTAATATTTATTGTAATCACTCTTATGTTTGGAAGAAGCCTTACTGATTTACTTTTTTTTTTTGACAGTGAGTTATGTCGCTTCAATTTATTTATTTATTTATTTATTTATTTTAATTTAAATTCTTTATTGTTTAATGTATTACATACATCTCTTTTCCCCCCATTGGCCTCTCCCTGGATCTCCCCCAGCACATGCCCCCCCCCCCCCCCCATCTGTGTCCATCTGTTATGCTCATATGCATGCATACAAGTCCTTTGGTTGATCTCTTACCTCCTCACCCCCCGCCTTCCCTCATAGGTTGGACAGTCTGTTTGATGCTTCTATGACTCTGGTTCAATTTTTGTTCATCAGTATATGTTGTTCATTGTATTCCACAAATGAGTGAGATCATGTGATATTTATCTTTCTCTGACTGGCTTATTTCACTTAGCATAATGCTCTGCAGTTCCATCCCTGCTGTTGCAAATTGTGAGAATTCCTTCTTTGATTTACTTTTTTAATTAATATTATTTCTGAATTCCTTTTTCTTTTCTAGCCTTTTCCTGTATTATAACTATTATTATCCTATTTCTTTTCATATACTGTGAAGAAAATATATATCATATTAATATTCCTTTGATGTCTATTTTATAAGTAATATTTATTTTTCTATCAACATGTGGATAGAATTTTTGCAGTGAACAAGAATAGCCAGCATGTTTCTACTTCACTTCCTTTTCTGTGCCCTTCCCCTGCCCCTTTATACTGTGCATATTTTGAATATCAGTTATAAGTTATTACATTTATTTCATTTACTGATACATATTTAGCTAGCATTCATTTTAATGATTTGTTGGTGCATTGATTTTTTTTTAATGGGACAAGAAAAGATGCTCATTTTCTCAGCTTCCCTAAAGGCCTTTTCTCAATTAATTTCCCTGGGGCCCCAAGGGACTCTTCTGATTATGATGGTGGAGCAGCTTTCCAAATGCTCCTGCCGCCATGGTAATCCCCCCTGGCACTGTGTCTGGAGGATTTCTCCTAGCCCTGCCTATTTGTCAATCCAGTCCTGTCTGCTTTCTCTCATTAAGAATTGTTCAGACATTTTTTCTCTTACATTTTTGGCACTATTTCTTGCTGTCCATCATTACTATGAACTTATACATTTAAAAAATATTTTACTGCCCTGTCCAGTCTTGCTCAGTGGTAGAGCGTTGGCCTACGCATCCAAGGATTACGTGTTCAACTGCACGTCAAGGGTGTGTACCTGGGTTGCAGGTTTGTTCTGCAGCCTGGTCCGGGTGAGTGCAGGAGACAACCATCTTTGTCTCACATGGATTTTCTTTCTCTCTCTCATTCCTCCTTTCTCTCTCTCTCTTCCCACCACCTCCCTCCCTCCCTTCCATTCTCTCTAAGAATCAATGGTGAGGATTAACTAACTAACTAACTAATTCTATTTTAAAAAACATATGTATTACTGTCATCTCAAATGAATTTACACAAAAGATGAAAAAGGATGTATGTACTCAGTTTGCTGTCAAGATCTGATCCTATCCACTGACCATTTTACTTTGAATAGGTTTTGCTTCTTTTTGAAACATAGCATTGTTTTATTGGACTTAGGTTGTTCCGACCTTTGTAGCATAATGTTGCTTTTTTTGCTAATATCTCCCTGGTTTTGTTTTATCCTGTTGCACACTAAATTCAGTTTCTGGTTTTTTACTTTCTCTTTATAACAGCCATTTCCTTTGTTTTCACTGTTTTATCATTCCCTGTTTTTCAATTTTATTATGTTAACTCGTATCTCCTGCCCATGGATTGTCTGTTAGCAAATTCCCTCCAAAGTGTTAAATTACGGCTTTGATTTGTTTATTGCATGACTATTTTAATGTGAAAAAGTGAATCTAATTTCTTTAAAATTTTTGATATTGAAGTATTTTTATTCTTGATTTTCTTCTTATTTAATATTCACAGTTCACACATTTTAGGCGGAGAAATGAGTAAGTTGACTGCAGATGTCCCTGTTGGAACCCTTTGCACTGCACTGCATTGTCAGAGAGAACAGATAGTTTGGTGCTTATGTTCGCGATTTGATAGCATATACGCTATTATAATGTTCCACTCTTGTCTGCAACAAGTTTGAAATAAATTTGATTCATAATTCACCCCAGTGCTATGACTTCTCACAAGTGCATTTAAGATCCCTTTGGAGCCACTCCTGTCCCCAGATCTGTTTATGGCTGTGTGTTTTAACCTGTCACTTCCATTATGAACTAACTCCACTAAGGATGACTACATAATGCAATACAATTTTCCCCTCAAAATTCTCAGTGTTAGATCAAAGAAGGAACGAAAAATGATGGAATCTTGCAAATAAAGATGTAGGAGGAATTGTTGCTATTTTTCAGGAACAATGTGTCTTTGGAGCTCTATTCTTGCTGTTATGAAACTAGTCTTTGGAAAAAAACAATTTGGATGCTTACCATGTACTATATACTGTGATAGACATTCTCTAACACACTCTAACTTTTCCATTTATCAGCCATTCCTTCAGTTAATCACAAAGCTAGATACTCAGAGAATGGGAAATATTATACAATGAAAAGAAGTTAATTTAAATTTCTAAGGGGAAATTAGATTATTTAACGGAGAGCTAGAGAAAAGATTTTTTTTTAACTTGCATGAGGAGAATCAAATATCAAACAAGAGAATGTGTTTTCTTGAATCTCAGTTGGTTATAATTATAGAGGAAGGGCAAAGGAAGGCCAAATTCCATATAATAAGAGGAAGTAGAAATCTCACAAGCGCTCATTCACCTGCTGTCTTAGGTAGATGCAATAGTACATTAAGCAAAAATCTGTAGATACTAGCATTTATTTAAGCCTTGCTTGTTATGACCCTTGCTCTTTCCTAATGCATACACTATGCTCCTTTGAAAAGTAAAAGAGCTCTACCAACCTTAATTACTGTCTTTTAGGACAGCAGACGACTTTCTCTGTCCCCTTATCTTGTGTTAAAATTTCTAAAATCGGCACTCCTGTTTGTGCTGCTACCTTGTCTAGAATTCCCATTACTCCATTTCATGTTTTAGGTGCAATATAAGTGTTAGAACCTCTTAAGAGCTTCATCTTCTTTGCAGTCCTCTCTGACTCCCTGGATATAAGTCAGAGAAAGACTGAGAGAGACTAACTCAGTGTTATTGGGGGATTTGGGGTATCCTTTTCCCCACTTGCATACTGGGGGTTGAATTCTTATGCTATCTTGAAAAAAGAATTTTCTGAGACTTGCATGGGAAGATGAGTGATTTTTATTTGTGTGGAATTACATTCTTGGTTTTCCAAAGGCCCATTTCCCTTAAGCCAGTCCTGGAAGAAGTTCAGGTGGGGATTCAATAGAGATAAAATCTGAGCCAGTGTCCAGAGTTTCTGTTCCATGTTGCAGCTGGGTCCAGTTCAGCATTAGGCTAGTTATAGTCCATTGGTCCATTGTGTGTGGGGTCCACATGGCCATGGGGATGTGGGCAAACACAGCCATGTGGGCGAATGCGGGGGAGTCAAGAGAGCTGCCCCCTGCAATAAGAGTCCCAAGGGCAGCCAAGAACACCAAGTGCACAAGAGAGCACACTCTTTTGCTTCGGGGATTAAATATGGCAAATTTCGAGCCCTTGCAGTGGTCATGCCTACCCCAGCCTATCCCCAAGCATGACTGACAGGAAGTAGCTTCACTAGTCTCCCCAGCTTTACTGGGCATGCATCTCTCTCCTCCCAGTCCAGGCCCTTTCCCCCATGTTCTGCAGGGAATAGACCTGTGGCTCCTTGGGGAGTATAATGCTGCAGCTTCCTGACAATGCTGCCCAAATGACATGCCTATAATATTTGGCTTTTCATTTGCTCCTTTCCTGTTATCAATAACTAGGTTAATTACAATGGTATGTTTAGCACCTTAAATATAGGCCAGCAGAAGCTGAACTAAAAAAAATTAAAAAAAAATAGCTTTAGCCCAGCCGATGTGGCTCAGTGGTTGAGCATTGACCTATGAATCAGGAGGTCACAGTTCAATTCCTGGTCAGGGCACATGTCCGGGTTATGGACTCAATACCCAGTAGGTGGCGTGCAGGAGACAGCTGATCAATGATTCTCTTTCATAATTGATGTTTCTGTATCTCTTTCCCTCTCCCTTCCTCTCTGAAATCAATAAAAAAAATTTTTTTTAAAATAGGAAGTATCACATAATCTCACTCATATGTGGAGTCTAAGTAACAAAATAAATTGATGAACGGAGTGGATCCAGAGACATGGAAGCATGGAACAGAGTGTGAAATCACAGAGGGTAGGCGGGGGAGGGTGGATGGGTGGGAGGTAATCAACCAAAGACCTTGTATGCATATATACATTACCCATGGACACAGACAATAGAGTGATGAAGGCTTGGGGTGGGGTCGGGCTGAAGGGAGTTGATGGGGGAAACAGGAGGGCATATGTAATACTTTTAACAATAAAGAATAAAAATAAAATAAATAAATAATAGCTTTATATAAGTACCTTTAAAACCAAACCAAACATATCAACATAGATTACTGTCTCTGTTAAATCAAATTAAATTAAATAGTCTGGCTTCATTTCACTGACTACATCAACATGATTTTATTATTCTATGAAACTCTTTTTCAGGGGGATAAATGTTGCAAGTAAACATCGTTACGGATAAAATATTTTTGTTGAACATCAAACGATTGAACTCTTAAAAAGATAACATCAACAGTTTAGTCCAAACCTACCCCCTACCTAAACCTCTGCCTACCACACATATTGAAAGACCTGCTTTAAGTCAGATTTCAAAACTTTATGCCTTTTCTGACTTCACCTTTCTCTTTCTGAGAGGCTACTAAGCCCTGGCATGGTGCATGCCCTTGTTAAGATCAGGCACACATAGCTTTGTCTGGCTAACAAATCTCTGAATGATATTTTGGGGTAGCCAATAGTCAACAAATAAGCTTCACTTGATTTTTCTACTTTGGACACTAAAATGTTGAATTTATAAGGAGAACATAAAAATATTTAAGAAAGCATGAACCACATTATAATTATAATAAATATGTAAAATTACTATATAGGAGCTTAAGCATATTTCACATTATGGATGTGCTTTCATGTCTGAATTCTTCACTAACAAAAATGAAACATGTGTCTAAGGAAAAATTTCTGTGATCAGAATCTAAATCTTTAAAAAATATTTTTATTGATTTCAGAGAAGAGGGGGGAGACAGAGAGAAAGAGAGAGAGAGAGAGAGAGAGAGAGAGAGAGAGAGAGAGAGAGAGAGAAACATCAATGATGAGAAAGAATCATTGATTGGCTGCCTGCACCCCCCACCCCTACTGGGGATGGACCCTGCAACTTGGGCATGTGCCCTTGACTGGAATCACACCTGGGACGCTTCACAGTCTGCAGACCAGCACGTTATCCACTCAGCCAAACGGCTAGGGCTACATCTTCTTTAGCAGTGCTGATTTTACACCATTGATTTGTTTTATATATTTCCCTTTTTTTCTGTTCACATTCAACACTATGCATTTAAGTGACTACTTCTAACTTCTGCTGCCTGTAAGCTCAGAGAGAAGGTATAAGTAGATAAATGTTCCTGGAGGGAAAAATAAATAAAAATAAACACAAAAGACTGAAATTTAAAAAAAGAAAAGATTGCTTCCCTATTTTAACTTTTATTTCTGATAGCACTGCATTCTTTAATAAAATTTGCTCCAAGTTTTCCTCAAAGTACAAAGTCTTTATTAACAACATTTCTGAGAAGATTTGCTTTTGTCCAGGATACAAAGTCTCCTAGAAGCTCTCTGCTCTGTCTCCTTCCCATATATATTTTTATTCCAACTCTTATCTCTGAGAGGGGAATTTATCTTTCAAAGCCCCTCTTTTTTTAAAAAAAATTAACATCGATGTGAGATGGAAACATCGATCAATTGCCTCTTGTATGATCCCCAACTGGGGATAAAACCTGAAACCTAGGTATGTGTTCTGATGGGGAATTGAACCCTGCAACCCTTTGATGCATGGGACACACTCCAACCAATTGAGCAATCCGGCTAGGGCTAAAAGCCACCTTATTTTTAGGAGGATAAGACAACTTTTAGATGAAATCTATTCCTAAACTGCAATATCCTTTTGGGGAAAAGAGTGTATGTTATTAAGACATCTGTATATAATATTTATGCACATCCCTCTTGGATGGGAAAGCCAAAGCTCTTTAGGCTGTATTGGTGAAATTTTATTTTGTAGAATCTTTCTGAGCATCTAAGATGAGAAGAGAAGAGGTTCTTTCCATCTTCCTCACTCAAATAAACTGTTGTTTTGCCCGGTGGGGATTACTAATGTGCCTAAGAAATTATATTAGTGGTTGATCATTAGAAAAAATCAGATGCCAAAGATAATATATTAGCTCCACATTCTAGGCATACACTCTGTATGATTTCCCATCTGGTTTAGAAGTGGAATAAAATGATTATGGAGAATTAGTTAAATAAAGGAAGGAAACTACATGGCAAGATGCAAAATTGACAAAGCACCTAAACTCCATTAGGCACATGCTGATGAATTAACTAGTCTCAAATAGACCTCCTAATAGAAGCTTAAATTAGCTAAAACGCAATAAAAAATGTAATCAATTCCTTGGCAAAGATGTTTAGATGCAGGATGCCCTAAAAATGAGAAGTATTAATGACAACATAAGTAAAATATTATTTTTTAGTTAAAAATGGTTGATAATGTATAAAGTATGTTTGTATTTGGGGTAGGGGAGGCCAGGGGAAGGTCAATGGGGGGAAAAAAGGAGACATGTACTACTATTTGTAATACTTTAAACAAAAAAATAAAAAAGTAAACCAAATTATAAGACATAAATAAACCCTTGTAATTCAGTTTTTTAAATTGCTTTTGCCATTTAGCTCAATGGTAAGTAATTACTATAAAGCCAATGAATGAAATTAAGTGAGCAATGACATCAATTTGTTTATCTATACATTTTTCTTAACATGTTTTGTGGGTGCCAATTCTGTTTCCATCTCATGGTTTGCAGGAGCCTGAAGAATGACTGCTGGCTTGGGAGACTGGGTTGTTATGTATGTAAGTCAATCATTGGTAAGAAACATAAAGAACAGATTTGAAAGATAAAATGATAAATTTAATTTTGGACTTTAGAGAAACTTTGATTTCTAGGTCAAGACTAGACATTATAATAAATAGAAGCCCAGGCTTTACGAGTAAATTTTGGGCTGGAAATATTTTGTGGAATGCATGATCAACCTATGGCTCATAGAGAAATTTGGAGTGAATATGGCCTTCTTGTTACAGTGTGTAGAATGAGAATAAATGAAAACTAGAACAGAGCAAAGGAATAACAACACGATTGATTCAAGGAAGAGAAACAGGAAGGAGCCTTACATTTCTGAGAAGAAGGAAACATGTTGTGAAATTGTAACAGATACCTATACAAATTGGATTACTATTTGTAAGTCATTCTGGTATAAATGAATAATGTGGAGAGTTTTGTCCTGCCTATTTATTTATTTATTTATTTATTACACTTTAATCTTACTTCCACTTACAGAGGAGAAAATATGTCCTTAGTCCTCCCCCACCCCTCACCCCCACCCCCACTTACCCCCCCTGCCCCGAACCTAACCAACCTGACCCTAACAGTTATTCTGAACTTGACAAAGCCAGATTTGGATATATCAAAAAGGAGCATTGAACTTTTGCAGAGTAGGATATTGAGGATCTACCTGAGAATCCAATTTGATTGCCAGTACAGTTCTCAGAATATGGGAGAAATTCAATAATTCTTTGCACTGGGTTAAATGAAACTCTTTGGAGTTACACACAGTATCAGTCTTTGACTCTTTCTGTGCCTTTATCACTTACTCTCTTCCTGTGTGGATGGCAGGAAGACAATGCATATGTAGATGACTTAATATTAAGGATTTTGATAATGAGTGAATTATTGCTATATTATTATTTCTTTATCTCATAGCTTTCTTTGAATTTCCCAGAGATTTGGGTCATTTTAAGATTTCCCAGAGACTTCAGACTTAGGGCTTGTATAAGATCATGAGAATTCCTGGTTCAACTGGTACTCAAGTCCTTATATTTTATTTTTCATGTAAAAATGTGAAAGAGATAAAAGCCTTGATGTTTAATTATCTGCCTCTCTATTTTTTGTCTTTTTTAAAGCATACCTCATTTTAACCAATAACCTTTTTTATGATTTGTCACAATCCACTGTGCTGTATCAAACTCTAAAAAAGTTTAAAGTTTGTGATGTGAAACTCAGTTTTGCATTTGTTTCATATATAAGTTTTGTGACTTTTACAAGTTTCCTTTAGTTTATATGTTGGAAATAATGGATTTGTAGCCAAATTTTTCATGCATTAATGAGATCCCATGAAGCCTTAGATATTTTAGACTATCTAACTTGGTTTTGAACTAATAAATATTTTATAGTTCCTCTGAGTTTATATTTCAAACATTGCAGTAACAGCCCTCAGCTTAGATTTTTTTTTCTTATTTCCTAACATATTTTTTGAATTTTGTAATCACACCAAGGAATGGGTACTCACTAAATATTTAATAAATATTTTAAATGAAAAACAAACTATTAAGCGAAGTGTTTTCAAACACCATATTTTGACTGTTTATAATTGATATCCACATTATGCTAACAGCAAAGTGTAATGTTTCATTCCACTTTGCCTCTGGCCTTTTCATTTTTATAGGTATTTCAAATTGAAATCGATGATGATAGTTTGAAAAGTCTTAGAAAAGAGACTGGAAAAAAAAACAACACCCACAAAGATGCAGTGACTTCTTAGGGACCATTTTTAAAAAATACCATTTGTATAGATTCTATATAGCAATGGATGAAAAGCCACAAATAGCAAAGTCAATGCCAATTAATACAAATCTATTCAATGTTTTCTATTGAGGACATGTGTAGGGTGAGCCAGATGAAGTAAGTGCTGGTGATTCTGTAAGTTCTGATACAGGAATCCATGGACAACAATCTAAATAAAATAAAATAAAATACAGATTCCTCGCTTCACCCAAAAGATACTAGACCAGTATTTAGTCAACAGATACTGTGACTGCCTCAGATACAACACTTAAGGGGCACCCAAAAACAGCAATAAAGATAAACAATATTTTAAAAAGTTAAAATTGTTGCAAAATGCAAAAAGGGATGAACAAACTATAAAGATTTTAAGCAAAGATGTGACAAGTATTATTGATCTTTTATTTTGCCTCAGGCTATGACATGGCTCAGCAGGGCACCGTGTCTTAAAACCAAAGAAACACAAAACTGTGAAATATTACCAGGAATAGGCCAAGCCTGAGGGCAAATGTTTCCTTACCTTCCCTGGTTTACCTCACTCCTATGAAGAATTCCTGCAGTTTTGAGATGCTTATTTGCTACATCTGCTAGGATCTGCTCTCAGCCCAGCACTATCAGCCAAGAGTCAGGGAGGAGTGTTGAAAGACTACTGTCTTTGGAATTATGACTTCTGGACCTCATCTCAAGAACCTCAGAGGGAAGGTAGGGGAGGGTGGGGGTAGGGGGAGAGATCAACCAAAGGACTTATATGCAAGCATTTAGGCCTAACCAATGGACACAGACAACAGGGGGGTGAGGGCATGAGTGTGGGGGGGGTAATGTGGGGATAAGGACACATATGTAATAATTTAATCAATAAATTTTTAAAAAGAGTGCTTACAAATTTCCCATTATTGGCATATGCCTATATTTATGTTTATCATCACTGTAGAAGGATTACAAATTGAAGGAATAATTCAGATCTAAATTCAACAGAAATGAATAATAGTATTACAAACATATTTATATTTTTTTTTTGAAGGTTTTTGGGACTTTCAACTATGGAATTCAGCTTAAACTATGACCAGGCAGGACATGCCTCCTCTTTTTAGTACCACTAATGCTCATTAAAGTGAATCATGATACATTAATTGGGGGTCTTCTTTGGCATATATTGAATAGTAACATATAATTTAAATGTGTTTGCAAAACGTTTGGTAGGAACAAAATAGCTTGAGTGCTTTTAAAAATCAATCACCATAAATATTTTCAGAAGGAGCCCTGGCCTGTGTGGCTCAGTTGGTTGGAGCATTGTTTCATACACCCAAAGGTTGCTGGTTCAATTTCTGGTCAGAGCACATACCCAGGTTGCAGGTTCAAACTCTGGTCAGGGAGCTTGCAGGAGGCAACTGGCAGATATTTTACTCTCATATCTGTGTTTCTCTCTTTCTCTCCCTCTCTCTCTCTCTAAAGTCAATAAAAAAAAGCATGTCCTCAGGTGAGGATTAAAAAAAAATTTCAGTAGGATAAAAAAGTAAAATATGTGTGCTGTTTCTTATGTAGATGTGAATACATTTAAAAAATAATATTCATAATTACTTACCATCTACCTGACATGTATATATAAAATGGGAAGTGAACAAAGGCAAATTGCCATAATTTAAATATTTATTTATGCATAAAAATAAAATGAACTCTATCATAATATAAACAATGTACTATAGAAATCACTTGCAGAACAATAGAGAGGACCTTAATATTAACAATTCCACTCTGAGAAATACTAATAGAAGGTGTGGGGAAGGAAGACAATTTTCACTTTCTAGGTTCTTTTGGCTAGTCTAATAATTAATGACATGAGACCTATTAACAAGAGAAAAAACAACAAATTTAATTCCCTATATACATATGGAAACCCCTCATACATGAGAGGTGTAAAGATGGAAAATTACAAAGAGATACATATGGCATTCCAAACTAAGGTTGAGATAAACTGACTTGGAGCTTCAGAGGGGAGAAAGCTCATTTGCAGGATGATAAGAGTACATATTCAATAACTGAAAGTTTTCCCTGCCCTATAAGTAGGGTATTTAAGGGAGAGCTAAAAGTTTCTCCTGAGCCTGCAGAGTCTTGATTACCTTCAGCTCATAATATTTCATATACCAAAGTGAACAGAAAAGACAAAGCAAACCCTTTTTAAGGGGTAAAAACAATGTCTAATTTCATGTCAAAACCTCAATTATCATGAAAATAAAATCTATTGTTGGATGGATGAGCCATTAACAGAAAAAAAAAGAGAAGAAATGTGCAGAAGCTGGAATGGGATGAGAATAATGTAGCTAAGGTAAAAGAGGGGGAAAAGGAGCTAACAGAGGAATAGCCATTATAGACTGTGGGGTTATGTTTCACTATATGTCAAGAATAAAGACTCAAGCAGTGTCACAATTCATTTTTTTAAAATCTGTGTTTTGAAATAAATCTCTTTTAGTTTAGTTCATTTGGTAACTCCAAGGAGTATGTGAACATCCTCTATTCAGTTGTTCCTCAGGTACAGTTGCCTATCATAGGAGTAAAACGATGTGGGATTAATGACTGCAAGAGTGAGAAACTTCTGTAGTGGGGAACCGAGAGCCTGGGGCTGTTTGTAGAGACTGGGTATTGCCTATTGCCTAGACTTGGAGATCCTTCATCCTCATTCCTTTCTTGCGGTTGGCAGCTTTCTTTAAATGCATATATAATTTGGGAAAACCAGGTGTACATTCTTTCCTGTATTCTTTCCCAACTCTTCTCCTGTTATAAGGCTGATGCTCAGTCTTCTTTAGGTCAGAGTTGACGTTGTTCAGTATCTTGCTACAGTGGAGAGTGAAGAAGGGAGTGGAGAGTCAGTGAACTCTCTCACCATGGGAGGGAGTGCCTTGAAATTAAGCCAAGAGACACAAGCGCCTGGAATTGTTCATAAGGAGGAAAATCTAGAACTGATTGTGTCCCTTTCCCACAGGTGAAGAAACAGCAAGAAGCCTGATACCTTTTGTTTATGAGCATGCACGGCCGTGGCGGGAGGTTAGCCTCACATCCCAGGAAGCAGTAAGGAAGCAGCCACGGCGGAAGTGCAAGCTTTACTGGACGTCAGCATTATTACAGTGCTGGACCACAAGCCACTTCTTCAAATGTGTTTTTCTTCTTCTTCATGATGAGTAACCATTTGTCTGGCATATTTAAGTGATGCTCATGAGTTGACACCGTGTATTACATCACCTCTATCAGCCTGGCATGAGATAACTCTTTGGAATGAGTCAGAATTAAAACTAAGAAGATTTATTATGTTTTTCCCCTAAGTGTTGAAGCTAGAAAACTGTATGATCAGATTTTTATTGCAGAAATCTCACTCTGACAGCACTTCAGAGTCAAACATGACTAGAGGCAGTCAGGAGGCCTAAAAATTCAGTTAGGAAACTGACATGGTCTCAGCCAAAGATTAGTAGTGAGACTAGAGGGGATTTAATAGATTTTTGAAACTTAGAAGATGAGATTGAACTAGAATTTGACAACAGATTGTATATAGTGGATAATGGAGAGAAATCTAAAGTAATTGTTAAGGTTCTTAGCAGAGTGTCTAGTGAAATGATGATTCTGTTAAGAAAAATAGTATTTCATGAAAAAGTAGCAGGTTTTAAAAAAAAATTTTGGGGGATTTTGAGTTTGAAGGCCATGGACGTCTAACCTTGGTTTTGAGTTCAGCTAAGAAAACAGTTACTGAGCCATAAATTTAGGATTGAATGCCTCACTGTCTTTGGGTTAGACATTTAGAACAGTGGCAATCATCTGGGATTATGTTAGAATCATTTGAAGGAAGAAAGTTACAGATTGTACATGTATCTTTCTTTCTCCTTCAAGATTATGATATAGTTGTAAATAGAATGTCCTTTACCAATTTCTCTGAGATTTTTGCTGTAATGAGTTGTTATTTATGATAGAAGTATGAAACACCTATCAAATAGCTTGAGGCATGAAATAAAAGATTAACAAACACTGGAACCAGGAACTCTGAAGTGTTCAATTCAGTAAATGTGTTTTGAATGATTTCTAAAAATTCTTTATAGTTACCCATTATGAAAAATAGTTGAATGGCATTCCACTACACTATTTAATAGTTATAGTCTCTTAGGAAAATCTGACAAGAGGTTAACAATTTTAACATAATGAAGTGAAAGCAATGATAAAGATCTTCCTGTGATGTTATTGAAGATGTTATTGAAGAAGAGAGTACAAACTTTGTGAGTGTGTGTGTGTGTGTGTGTGCACTTGCACCATTAAGGTGATAGTGGTGATAATGCAGACTTCAGTGGAAGAAGAGACTGGAGCTTTGAAGGATGGGAGTTGGTGAAGCACAAGATGGAATTTCCCAAATATGTGGTCATTGTGTTCTTTAAGATTGCTTTTGACTACAAATGATGAAACACCAAAGCAGCAATGGTGCTAACAATAGAGCTATTTAATTTTCTCTTATGACATGGAAAGTAGATACAGAACATGAATAATTTGGAATGATAATACATAACAAAATTGGTAATCTCAAACATAGCTATATAAACATACTTTATGGAAATATAGAGGCAAATAATCAGAATAGTTGAAAAAAATGGGAAATGATTAACCTCAGAGAATAGGATTTAGGGGTGTTCTTTGATGATGTAAGAGATTGCTATTTTTCTGTGAAAACCTTGCAATACTATTTTTTTAAATGATAAAAAATAATGATAAAAATAAAGTTTTAATTTACATAATATTTTGAGTATGATTTGATATTTTCATTAGGGTGTTGGCAAATTGAGTTTGAAGTTTTAGTCATATATCTTAATGGTAATACACACACAATTTTAAAACTCAGGCCTTGAAGTATGGTGTTTAAAAATAAGAAACCCTCTGGAAGAATGAGAGAAGAAATGATCAAGGAGATAAAGTAAAATTATTAAATGCAGCAATTTTATGTATGAGAATGTGGTCTATAGCTCAAATAAAGTTCTAAAAATATACTATGTATTTCTCAAGTGTTTAGTCATTGGTTAATTTGATGAGAGAAGCTGTTTAATAATGAATTATTAATTAATAATTTAATGCACATTTTGGACTGCTCAGAAATATTAAAAATACACTTAATCAAATGCAAATAATACTTTAAATTTGTGAATCACCTTTTCTCTTTTCTCTCTCTCACTTTCTCTTTTTAAAAACTATTTTTCCCCTAAAGGTATCAATACATATTTTATTAATGTAACTTTGGTTGTTTATTTTATTCCACATAAAGATGACAATCTAACCATCCTCCCCTAAATCAAGCATGTAAATGTGTCAAAAGAAAGCTTAGAACTTTGAAACTTGAGGCTGCATTTAAGCCATAGAAGTTAGATGATTGAGTATATGATCCAAGGAAATTCTCTAATCCACTATCTACTCCTAAACCACTTAGCAAACTGAAGTAAAAATTTTTTGCATAATTTCAAGAGGAGTCATGATAAAGTTGGTATAGAAAAAGGACAGGGTATTAGAATTTTATGTCTTAGCTCTCACCACCAATTCATAGTTGGAATCCACATTGTCTAACTGTGCAGCATATCGTAAGGCATTAATGGAGTCTTATGTTCAAGTGGAAATGCCAGAAATATAAACATTACTTCCCTGTGGAATGTCATTGATATGTAATCGATCTGGAGTTCTTAGTAACACACATGAGGGAGCAAAAAGTAGATGGGAAATTTTATACCTTTATGAAGTTGCCATTTTAAAGGGCGAGGCGACCCTGAATATAGTTACAAAATAGTTTAACTGAGGCAACACATGGAGACGTGTCCTGCCTGCCAAAATAGAAATGATGACAATAGATCAGTGAAAAACTATGATCCCAGGAGCTGTAATCAAAGAGTGGCAGTGCTAACACAATACCCCAAGTCTTTTAGCAGCCTCGGAATTCATCAGCAAGAGACCATGGTAGGTATAGAAGACAAGCAAAGACAAGAGACTAGAAGTCAGAGAATAAACTGTGCCATGTTTTTTCTCTTGAATCTAAATATCATGGTAAGAAGTAGGGAAAAGTTGGGAGAAATAATCTTGATTGAACTTTGAATAGTCTGAATACTAATGTAAAATCTATGCAAAAGAGTTTCAGTTAAAAATAATTTTAAACAATGATAGTTATCTGTGTCTAATTTTCCTACTAGGTTGATGGCCTCTGATGAAGTTAGTTTGAATATAGTAATATTTTTAAAGTTTTTTCCCCGTACTATCAGTTTGACTTGTAGCTCATGTACTTTAATACTGCTACAATTCGTTAGGTAAGAGACCGGCAAATATAGGAAACACAGGGGGAATGACTTGTTTTCTCATTTATATATCATCTCCATTTTATTTTGCCCACTTCTTTCAGGGTTGAATTTACTTTAAAATTTTTAAGGTATTCTCTAGGCCCAGTTCCCCTATGTGATCAGCTGTGGTATTAAATTGAAATGTTGTTAAAAACACACACACAAAAAACTGGGATAAGGGATTTCCAAGTGTCAACTGGTTATGATCAAATTGTTATTAAAGAATCAGGAGTTTTCCAGATGATTCTGCCATATTTTAGCATTTACAGCTTCTCAGTTCCTGAATTCTGAGATACTCTGCCTCATAAATACACTCTCTATACCTTGTTCTAGCCACTAGGACCAGGACTGACTTTAGTCAAGAGGGGTTTAAAATGCCCAAATCATCCAGTGACTCAACAGCAAGTCATTTTCCCAACTAGACTGACTCCTACTCTAAATCTGTCCCCAGTTTAACATACTTTGCCTCTTCATTCATACCAGGTTTCCCCCTCCCCCTCCCCCTCCCCCTCCCCCTCCCTCCTCCTCCCCCTCCCCCTCCCTCTCCCTCTCCTTTTCTCCTCCTCTCCTCCCTCTCCCTCTCTCTCCCTCTCCTTCCTTTGCCTCTCCCTGTCCCTGTCCCTGCCCCTGTCTCTCTCACTGTCCTTGTCCCTGTCCCTGTCCCTGTCCCTGTCCCTGTCCCTCTCCCTCTCCCTCTTCCTCTCTGTCTCCCTCTCTCTGTTATTTTAAGTGCCCAAGTCCTGATTTTGTCATCTAACTAGTAGCAGAGTCCATCCAAGGCTGAGTTTCTGTTTTGCTCTTGTCTCCCCCTTCTAAGAATGGGATAATTCTTCCCAAACACTGGCTCTGTAGCGAGGACAGAACACTGTGACAGATTTATCATTTGCTCCGCTGAGTTTCAGAGTACTGCCTGTAGAGGCACCTTCATTACCTTGTGTTGAACAGTCAGGAGGCCAAATGTTTGCTTGCATTACCATCTGTTGTCTGCATTCTTCCTACTGAGTTGGACTTGAACTCATCAGCCATAGTCAACTCTTTCTACCTAGAGTCAGTTTACAGTTCCAGGTGCTTATCTCTTCCTGTGTAGCCTGCACTACATGCTTTTGGACACAATAATTATTGTTTTGGGAAAATCTGTGGATCAATTAGAATATGTTTGACTTTATATCATGGAAAATCTAATTCAAACTGGCACAATGTATAAATCTATCAGTTTCCAAACCTGAAGTGAGTTGGAATCACTTCCATATCCACGCATGGAGATGTGAATATGGTGCAGTGAGAAAATACCAAGACAGTTTTGACATCTTTCATTTTGGTTTGGAAACAGCTCACAAAGTGAGAATTGCCCTAATGAAATGTCTTATGAGGTCTCATTTAATTTAAAAACCAGATTTAGATGAGAGTAAGTAAATTCACCTGAAAGTTTTAACTCTTCTATTTGGATAAATTGAGTAGAGTCAGTAATAAAGTTCATATTGGCACTTGTAAGATAGGAATATTATTTAGTTGCATTTTGGGAGTGAACTATATGAGGACTAGTCTGGGAGTGTTTATGACATTGTGTCTTTGATCTTATATCATTTTTTATTTTAATACACTATCTTTCCCCAAAAGTAGTGCAGGGAGACTGACACGTATTATTTAGCTAATACATTAATGTAAGTTCAGAGGAAATATGCATCCACTTGTGCAACAAGGGAACACCACCAAGCCTTGGTGATTTCTGACTCTGAATCAGAGATCCACGCTCCCTCTTATTCTTTGAATAAATTTTTCCAGGAATGTGTGTGTTTGGGTGTGGGAGGGATGTTTTCTTTTTCATAAATTATTGACTTTTAAGTTATATAGTTGGGACCTTAACATGTTTAAGTTGAACCATAGTTAAGATAAACTTCTTATACTTTAACATACAATGCTAAACAATCAATTGGATAAAACAATAGAATTATTTATGTTTCTAAAATTGGCACCTTAAGGACTTTTCCCCTCTCTACCCCTTTCCCATGCTTTACATAAAGTCTCACCCAGTTTGTTTATAAACTGCATGCTGATGGAATGAAGATATAAGAATAGAAAGAAGCCAACATGAATAGTAACATAAGCATATTTTGTATTCATTATCTTGATTTTTGAGAGAATAGTTTAAAAGATAACCAATGGATAATCAATGACTCCAGTATCTTTTATTGGAAAATATTTTCAGGAAGCTCTTTGAAAGAAGAGAGCATTTTTACCTCAGCTGTTAATCTACAAAATTCTGTATCCAGGTATATTGCTTTTGGCTCAGCATTATTAGATTAATCTGTATCAATTGATTCTTCCTAAAAGGGGCTTTCTAGGGACAGATTATTTTTGGTGTAATTTTATCATAGCCTTATTTAATTTTCTCTCTAAAAGTACTGATCTTAAGCCAATATTAATACTTACGATATCAACATTATCTGATTTCCTATTTTTTTCAATTTTATGTCTTCCTTTCAGTGCATCCATCTCCCATAATTATTTAGATTAAATTTAATGCTATTGTCATTTTTTTTTTATCCTAGATATTTTCAAACAATAAAATTGAAACAATGGAAAATTATCTCTTTTTTAGTTTCATCACAAAGCTACTTATCAGGGGCTGGAGGTCAAGACAGAGGGAGGTTTCATACACAGAAGGGTTTATGTGCAAAAACACATTTTCATGTGTATCATTGCTTTTGATCTTTACCACAGTTTGATTTTGATCTTTACAATCAGTTTGGAGATTATATTCTGTAGCTTCCTACAGATAATTGGATATAGTAGAAAGTGTGTGGAACTTGAATCCCTAGACCTTTCCTTACATGTCAGATCTATCTTTACATTAAGACTCCAAAATATTTTTTATCTATGGCAGAGTTTCCCCAAAAGATTATTAAAATAGTAATATATATATATATTGCAAATTGTGGGAGTTGTTGAGTGGATCAGTTGAAATAATGAGAGTCCTCAGAATCAAAGTATTCTATTAATGTAAATAAGAGGTGTAGATTGAAGGAAACCTGACAGGAATGACCTAGGTAAATCAAATATATTTGTTCATATGAAATGAAGAAAGAAGCCAGCCAGTTAGCATATACAGCTGGGAAATTCACACTACTTTTAATCACAGACAAAGGTTTAACATCCCAGGCTTCAGAAGTGGATACACATGCAAATCTTAAGTCCAAGTGAAGGAGGATGATATCAGGTCTTTTGAAAGTTCGAAGACCTTTCCTAGCCAGGCCTATAATACATGACTGGAGACCTGCAATGCACTTACTTGGAGCCACCTCATCTTGGGCAGGTACACCTCATCAATCTTGGTGAAATACAATATACACTATGAATAGAGAATGCACCTGGGCATAGTGCAGGGCACTCAGAAACAAGCGGTCCTCGTTTATCCCCTCAGCATCAGCAGGACTGGCTTAAACTTAGAACTTAAGAGAAAGAGACGTATTAAGATTTCCCTACTCTATAGTCTCTTAATTTAGCTACAGATTGTATTTTGAAGGTCCTCATATTTACTTTCTACTTTCTATGTATGTGTTCATAACCCATGTAAAAAATTTGATATTCAAAATTTTCTCCGAACATCATATTCTCTGTGCCAGGGAATCAGATATCCAAACCAGGCGAAAGTGGCCAAAAGAAGTAGAAAAAAAAAAAAAAGCTGAGGGATAAGTGTTCTTAATATCTTGTTACCCAACAGGTAGAAGACAGTTTCTACTGCCTTTTAATCTAACAGGAGAATTAAAATATAGGTCTTTTGGAACCTCCGTAACTAGATAGCCACATTACATACTTTGGCTTATACTCAATTTCTGTTGACCCAAGTCAAAGGTGATTGGAAGATTAATAAAAATGCAGAGGGTTATATAATATAGATATGAGTGAAAGATGAAAAGTATATAGTGATTAATAATTGAGTAACTCCACTTGAATTGCCTGTTTCCCATGTAAAATAATGTTTTTGAAATTGTAGACAGAAATCAGGTTACAATTCAAGTTAATGATCTCAATAACCAATATTACTTCATTTGGGAGAGACAGAGAGTTGCTTTTGAAAATTGTGAAGGGCAATACTTTTATTTCATCCACATGAAGTCATTCTCTTCCTCTCCTCCCTATTATAACAAAGTTTAACAAAATCTGTCATCAAAACCTTTTCACCCATTGATCTAAGTAGTAATTTTTAGGTCAAAGCAAGCTATAATGATGAAGTATTATGCTAGCTCCCGAATTAAGAGAGGCTCAGGACCCAAAATTTTTCTTTATTGTTGATAGGATTAGTGTGCAGTGTATCAGTTGGAACCTAAACTTTTCTTCCAGGTATTTCCCTTGAGTAGCTATGCACTCTAATTATCATTTATTTACACATTTGCATTTTTTAGCATCTAGTGATTATAATCATGGTCAGGCACTTACACAAATATCTTTCTTTTTACATAAGTTGCTTTTTCTGAGACAAAAAACATATACATATTACATTTCATACATTCCTGCATTGCTTCTTCTGTGTTTTTTTGCCTCAATAATGTAGGAAAGGTTTTAAATCCTCCCCACCCCCCACCAATCTAGTCAAAGCAGAATACAGCTAATACTGCTAAGCAAGGCACATGTGTAAAATGATCTGGAATGATCACTTCATTAATAAGCAAGATTTAGATGATAAGAGGGGAAGTCAAGCTATAGGATGTTACTATAAGAATTTTCAGAGGCTAACTCTCCATTTCAAACACCTTTCCCAGTATATTTATAATAGTAATGATAGTAGTATTTATTATTTATTGAATCCCTACTATGTACCAGGTAAATGATTCATTATATTTTCTCTTATTTAAATTCTCATATAATCCTTGAGTTATGTCTTAAATTTATTTCTTCCTTCTTTTCTTCCCCCTTTCTCTACCTCCCCTCTCTCCTCTCCTTACCCTTTCTCTTCCTTACCCTTCCCTACATCTCTCAGTCTTCTTTCATTTCAAACAGATTTTGCCAATCTACACCAGCTTTTAAGAAAATCTTTGCTCTCTATACAACTATGCTTGATGGAAGCTCAGAAGGTGAGGGATTATGGTGAACAAGAAGTGGATGCTATTGAAATGTTTCAAAATATCCTTCTGGGGGTGGCTTTAGAGCTGAAAAATAATAATAGATATTTTAATGACTAAGGTCAATATATAGTTATTAAGGAATAATTTAAACAGATATATTAATATGGCTTTTTTATTTTCAAGGAAAAAATTTTAATTAAACTAAATGAAACAATTATTTTTCTTTATAACAATTATATCTTGTCGATTATTGCATTAATTTTAACACTATGATCAATTTTGATTCATTATCAAGTTTAAGGGTCTGCTAATGGCTAACAAAGCCAGAAAACATATTTGGTCTTTTCTCTTTGGATAATAAAATTATGGAGTTAACTAAGTTATACCCATAAACATATGTAATGCAGTAATAGTAATAAAATGATATATTTTTCAGTAGAGGTAACTTATCAAAATGTTACAGGAAAATAAATTTAATAAATAAAATTGACTATTGATATTTAAATCATTTATCTTTTTGAATGCCCCAAATATTGTCACAGAATTTTAATGTTCACAGTTTTGGCTATTTCAAAATTCTAAGAAATTACTGATCAAAACATTGCAGTCAGCCATCTGTAGCGTGAGCCCTTAAAAAACTCTTAAACTGGCAAGAGACTCACATTAATCAATTTGTGATTTATACTGGACTTATAATTAATTTTTATTTGAAATAATAAATATAAAATAGTTTCCATTATTTCTTCATGATAGCACCATAATAATACCTCATTCTTCTGGCAATATGGAGTTGAAGTTCAAGTTTGTAAATGAAAGAACTGGGTTCAAGTAGCTAACAACATGCAGAATTAGATTTGTAACTGCCTCTCAAAAGTAAGACCAAAGAAGAATAGAGACAAATAAAAGTACCTTTCATTCTAAATAAGTCACTTAACTACAGGTCTGAAGAAGGCTTTTTTTCTTAAATGATGATTTTTATTATTTAAGCACTCTATATAATTGTAATATGTATATATATATACATATATATGTATATATATACATATATATATATATACATATACACACACATACATATATATACAATTGTAATATAATTCTTCCCTGTTAATAAAGTTGCCAATTTCTTTTAATAGACATCTAAGGCTAGAATGAAAAAAAAACAACAAAGTGAGATAACATTTACTGCTCTGGATTCTAGCATTTTTCCTGCTTTCTTTGTCTTAAATATCATTTATGAGCAACCTCAATGCACATGCAATGGCTGAGCAAGTGATATTAAATAATCAAATAGAATTTGATGTCTTTACAGCAGAAATAATTTTATATAGGATGAAAATAATAGTAAATGTCACATATTATCAAAGTAATAAGATGAACTATATAAAAAATCAGAAAAATGGTAAATTGCATAGAAAAGAACATTGTGTTAAAGGCACATGGTCAATCCATGAAAGAAGCATGTATGGTTTTATTGCAAATTTCACTTCTAATCACCTTTTGACAAAATAAAATAAAATGATATTTTGAATACCGATATGATTATTGAATCTCTTAGCATTTCAACAGATTTTTATTTATTCAGAATGATTAATAATGGACATGTTTGAGCCATTATTACCCGGTGAGATTTGGAGCTGGTTCAAGTTGGTATTTGGTTTTGAGATTAGTGAACATTTGCGAACATTGTCCATTTTGGAAGCCATGGGAGCTGAAGACCTTCTCTCATCTATCCCCTCTAACTCTTATCCCTCCCTATGAAGCCCACTAGGAGCACTTATGACTAGGCACGGAGTATCTCTGCTCTCTAGCGGAAAGCCCTGTTCCTCTCCTATGTTGATACATTTTTCATTATCTATGATAGTCCATGCCTGACTCTCCCTCATGTCACGGAAACCAGGTTTGAATCTGACATAAGAAGATTTCTGTTCCACACCATACCATTGTATGCTCTTGGAGAGTTCATCCAATGTTAAAGAGAAAGCATATATTAATTCCACAGGTGTGTGTGTATGTATGTGTGTGTGTGTGTGTGTGTGTGTTTGTCCGTGTTCATGTGCAGGAGACTCCCTTGGTAATATCTCCTCTTGTATTCCTGAGTTGTCTGGAATCAGTTACTAATTACTGTTTACACATTTCTATGAGGACATAAATGTACATTGCCTCTAGAGAAAATAAATAAATAAATATATATATATATATATATATATATATATATATATGTCAAATCTTTTATTTTCCTACACCTATACATCAGTGTATACATTCCACAAATATGTTACTAAATAGAAAAAAAATTAAAACATATTAAATATACTTAGCATGTAACTACATATTGTACAAGTTTAGTTTTGATGAATAATCTTCAAGGTTATCATTAAAATGTATTATTTATTATAAATACAGAAAGAATAGTTTTCTTCTAAATTATAATAATTTTCCAATGGCTGCTGAAAATAGTGTGGTTAAGTTATTTTTAGATTGTAACTTGTTTGATCCTCATTTCTCTGTTTTAAAAGAGATCTGAGTTGTTTATAGTTTTCAATTTTTGAATAAACATGCTTTGAGGTAGCTCATTAAAGATAACAAAACAAAAAAATCAGGCACACAAAACATTCTGTTTCGATTGAACATAAAACCTATCTCCACGTTCCTTGTCAGACTAGAAAAAGAAGAAAGTGTTCTGTTAAAAGGTGATGAAGCTTTTATCAGAAAAAAAGAATACTATTAGGGTAGACAATAGTTTTCCTGGTATTCAACCTGCAGAGAAGATCCTCATGTGGACAGTGCAGTAGCAGGCCACGCTCAGATTGGCTGTGATCCTATCTGTCAAGGCTTTAAATAATGGATCACGTGACTTCACAGGTCCATAGGCTGGTTCTCCTTGTGCAGTGACAATGTGACTGGACATGCATGATTTCCAGTCATTGTTGCCTAATTTTGGGTCCAGAAAGGAAGACGTAACTGCAGGCAAAATTGGAAATTGCACCTGATATCTTTGGTCCAGGTGATATGGCTTGCGAGAGGTCAGAGTTCCACATGACCTCTAGCTGTGGTTAGACGTATGAGATCTTGGCAAGCTCCTTCTTAAAGGGGGATGTGGCTGGCCTTCTCTTTGGACAGGTGGAATGTCATTGTCACCAACCAAACATGTCTACTCTGGGGAACTAGGAGTCCTGAGGGACCCATATCACTGAGCCAGTTAGGCTTTGCTGAGAATGCACCCTTTAGCTCAGTCCAATAAATTGTAATATCTATGAGATTTATAAGGAGAGAGATCATTTCCTCCAGGCTTCCAACTGGGTCTTCTGTGAGATTACTCAGATGTTATCTTGGGTAAAGTAAATGACATAACACAATATTAGAAACAATGCTATTACATTAATTGGGAGCAAGAGTACACATGTAACTTTTTCTTGCAAGTATGTTAATAGGTGCTAGATGGCAAAACTAAATTTATGGACAAGTCCTTTTAGGACACATTGACCTTACAAGTTTAAACAGATTTCTTTACTGAAACACATAGGCCTTTAGTATGTTATTATGGATTGTGACTATAAACTTCTCAAACCTTTAAAGAATCTTTCCTCGCCCTCATCTTCTGTCTCCACACTTCTGGACCAGGAAATGGATGGGGATTAATAATATACAGTTTACCATTTTGGAATATGCTGCCTTGGCAAACACAGTTTCTGTATCCTCAGTGTCACAGCTGGTTGAGAGTGGCCACATATAAAATAAGGTGCAGTACATGTACAGGTGAGGAGAAAGCAGATGGCATTTTTAGGTTTGTGGGAGGTAGGTTTATGTGGGCACTGATTGAGGGCTTAGGGTGCCAGGGCAGAAAGCAAACCTGGGTCCCTGTTTGCAGAGAAGGGAGTTTCAGACTAGGAGGCACCAGAGGACGAGAGACATTTCTAGACAGAAAGCATTAAAGACAGTTGTCTCAGTTTTGCCAGTGTCTGTCCTCAGTGCCATTATTTAACTTCAAGAAATAAGGCCCTAACGACTTAGATGCTGTTGAGAAATGGATTGACCTTTTGTTGAGAATTACATTGTCGAAGTGATGAAGCATAAACGTGAAATGGTCAGTGTGGAGTGAACACAACTGTAGAAGGCAACAGCCAGGAAACATTTTCTGTGAAGCAGTAAGGTAATGAATGCATGTCTTTCAAAAGCAGCTTTTGATAAGTGTTATTACCAAGGTAAATATGAATGCTTATGCTCAAGTCCTGCATTTAAAAATATTTTAGAGCTTTGATGCATGCATAAACCAGAGCTATACGATAGCACTAACACACACATACATATATATTTTTATATACACATATTAATGCATTATTTTTGCCATTTTTCTAGAAAAAGACAACTGTGTCCATTTATATGCAAGCAAACTTAAGTAATCAATAAACCTACAAATTGACATCATTAAATACTATGTATATTATATGTCTGTGAGTGTGTGTTATGGACAATTTATTAAATTCAAATTTATTTAAGTATTTAATTTCCAAGAAGAAAGACCAACCTTGTCCTTTTATATTCAGTATAAATTTCCAGGTGCCTTGTTTGATCATATGTTCTTAATATGGTTTTCATATTTAACTGAAACATAAGTAAAAGAGTATATGTAATATTAAAAAGTAACAAATCACAGTTGAATTTAAAAAATTTAAAGACTACCTTACCCAAACAATGGTTAAAAATAAATTATTGATTTACTTCTCAGAATCAATACATAAGCACATTTAAATGTTCACTTCTGGATAATTTTGATGGCATTTCTTTTTAGTTATAGTCTCCTTGCTCATTTTTGTCATTTGGCGAACAAATGTTTGTCGGCAGGCATAAACTTAAAGGTGCTAATATGCACTTATTTGTTCTTAAGGGAGAAATAAAATATTCCATCTCTTGAAAAATATGTAGATACATAGATATGGTAGATATATTCTTCTATGAAAATATATTTACATTTTAAGGTATGGTTTATAAAATCTGTTGTAATTAATATGACATAAATTTGACATAATGTAAAAATTTATTTTTAATTCCTGGCTGAAATCCATTTACATTTGACTTAGATATACTACCTCAAAGATTGTGAAATATATATATATATATATTGTGAAATAAATATATATATATTTATTGTGAATATATATATATATATATATATATATATATATATATATATATATATATATATAAAGCTATGTAACATCCAAGTGTTTTTCTCTGATGGCTTAGACCTTAACGAATGGGTTGTGAAGGTGATCATGGACTGCACCACTGTTTTTCCTGTAGGTTCTGAAAAAAAACTGATAGATTAAGAATGGGATCCCACTGACAGTGTAAATAAACTTGACATTATTCCTTGATTAACACCCCCAAGTCTAGACCTTGGAATGACCCAACCAAGTGTACCCAGGATCTGCAGACAATGGCCGATTCAGATCATTTTGTGCACGATGTGGAGAGGGGACTTTTGTGGGCAGGTGGAAAGAAAGGGAAACATAGGTCCTTTCTTCCCAGCCCACCCAGGCACTGGTTCTCAACCATGATTCAACCAATTAAATAAGGATATCTGGGCCAATTCTGTATTTTGTAAGCATCTCTTCGGTGGTAGCATTTACATGCAGCCAAAGGCGAGAAACTCTGGAAAGAGAAGCTCTTTCCTACTAGCACCCTATAATTCTAAAGTGGGAATTTCTACTTTATGGACTAAGATGAAAATCCTGGGGAGAAGAATGCTTTTCCTGTTACAGATACTAAATTGTCACTCTTTTAATATGCTTAGTCTTGGGTCTGTACTGTAATAGAGAGAGAAGATCTGAAAATGTGTTCAGCCATCCTTTTGTACTTTATAACCAGTATTTGGCCTAAAACAAGCCCAGTGGTGTGTGTGTATGTTAGTGTGTTTGCACCTATGCTTATATATTTCAAGAAAGAATATTTAATATGCCATAAAGGTGGCAACATGTAATAAAAAAGCCCTTTGAAGTTAGCTTTGGAAAGCCTTTCAGTGATGGCGAACCTATGACACGCGTGTCAGAGGTGACACGCGAACTCATTTTTAGGTTGATTTTCCTTTGTTAAATGGCATTTAAATATATAAAATAAATATCAAAAATATAAGTCTTTGTTTTACTATGGTTGCAAATATCAAAAAATTTCTATATGTGACACGGCACCAGAGTTAAGTTAGGGTTTTTCAAAATGCTGACACGCCGAGCTCAAAAGGTTCGCCATCACTGCTTTAAGTTGAGTCCAAGTGCTGATTCAGACTAATTATACAGTGTAGATAATCTTTAAGATTCTTTCTGGTTCTCAAGCTTCACAATTCTTAGTTGGTTTCAGTATCCTCTTAATTGAGTTTCAGTTTCCTTTTCTCTTCCAGTCTCACTTTTGTTTCTCTATTCAAGATGTTCCCTGTGATTTTCTCTATCCAGGATTTTTTATTTTTTTTTGTTTTAATTTTCACAGCCTAGATTTCCATCTCTACTCTTTCTCTTAAACTTGCCTCTTAAATATGGCACTCATAAAGCAATCTACTCTCTATTATTTGTAATTTTATAAATAATCAGATAATTTTAAGTCTTAGTCCCTTTTTTGACCTTTTATTCAATTAAAATTGGAACAGTTCATTTATCTAAAGGAATGAACAGTAAACATCCTGTTCTCAGAAGATTAGAAGAGAATATGATTTTAGGAAAGATGTCCTTCTCCAAATATTATTTCATTTGTACTTACATGTAAAATCACCTATGGCTTTAATGGTTACCCTCTCATAATTAATCTAATGTTAGGACTCTATCTTCAGAAATTTCTCTAATCTTTCTAACATACCATAATTCAGTAATATAGACATCTTAATGTTGCCCCTAATTAAGTATCCTTATTGCTACCTGTGATTTTTTAATTTAATTTATTTCCTATGGCTAATTAATGAACATAAACAGTTTAAAAAAGGAGGAAACCTTGATCTTATATATTGTGAATTAGAATAGAAATCTAATTATTCAACACTTAACACTTGTTTAACATCTAATGTTCAACAGGCAACACACATCTAAGTTCAGGAACTAAAATTCACCATTTCTCAGAGTGTGCTGAGATCTTAGCTACATTAGTCAAAACACAAATAAACTGTCTTCTGTAATGTGTGAGCAATTCAATTCATCTAGTCAATAAAGAACAATACAGAGATAAAGTCAGAGGTGCATTTCTGCTCGATTAACTGTTTTCTGGTTATTGGTTTTAGATTGTTTTCCAACAATTTGTTGCCCTAATAAATTGTATTACTGTGTTCACTTGTGCCCCTTTCACTCATCTCTGCTGACAGATCTTTCTAATAGGCAAACCACATCATATTACTCAGCTAATTAAAATCTTTATGTTGTTTCTCATTGTCTAAAGCATTGATTTTTCAACACTGGCTACACTGGAAAACTTTTTAAAAATATTGATGCCCAGGTCCTTCCCTAAACCCATTTAATATGAATCTTTCGGTTAGTACCAGCCATAGTCATTTTTAAAATTATGACCTTTGGATATATCCAAATTTAATATTTCTTAAGAATAGTAGGCTAAATATCCAACCCCTGTTTCTTCAGCATGACATAGTTGTAGGATATTCACACCAGAGACAACCTCTCACACCCTATGCTCAGCTACTTGAAAACTGTTCACAAGTTTATAAGATTTTTTAAGATATTATGATCATGTCAACAATAGTAGAGTTTTCTAAATAATTGCATTGCTATTATATTTTCCATATGTAAAATGTAGTTGAGTCAAAGATTTTTGAAACACAAAAATGCTTTGGGCATGGAAATCTTTCTTCTATGAATCATGTGACCCTATTTGATTTTTAAACTTTTGAAAAAACTATTAAGAATTTCATTTGTGTTTAGAGCAATTTAAGGTTCACAGAAAATTTGAGAGAAAGGTATATACCTGTTGCTCTCACTCTTGCATAGCTTCCCCCATTACCAATATTCCCCACAAGAGTGGTACATTTGCTACAATTGATGATACAAATTGACACGTCATAATTACCCAAAGTCCATAGTTTATATTATGGTTCACTCTTGGTGTTGTATAATCTCTGAGTTTGGACAAATGTATAATAACATGTGTCCATCATTATAGTACGAAAGAGAATGTTTTCACCACTCTAAAAGCCCTCTGTGCATCCCTCCATTCCCCCTCACCCCCTGGCAACTACTAGTTGTCTTTTTCTGTTTCCATAGTTTTGCTTTTCCGAAAATATCATACCGTTGGAATCATCCAGTGTGCAGTCTTTTCAGATTGGCTTCTTTTACTCTCAATTGCTTTCAAGTTCCTTAATGTTTTACAAATGAGCCTCAACTGAGAGTTAAAATCTAGCTGAATGTGCTCAACGTAAGTTCTAGCCACTCAGAAAAATCTAAAAAAGACTCTGCATTGTTCAGGTCCTCTGGGCCTGCGGAGAAGAGCTCCTCTCACTACTAACCCCTTCTGCCGCTGCATAGCGACACAGCTGGGTCTCACCAGAACAGGTGCATGCTCACCAGATCATTGCATGCACACTCAGGACAGACGGACAGCCCACTAGACTCCTGGAGAAAATGCCTCCTCCACACCTCAGGGAAGGACCACGTGGTATTCTCCTCCTCTGCCTGCAAATACCTAAGGACCAGAAAGGAAGCAAAGACCAGATTTTATTTTTGGCATCAAACATGCTGCTAGAATTCTGCTAGCCCTCGTTATCTGCTGTGCTACACGGAACAGTTGGGACCAAATCCTCCGAGACTCATTTCTCACTTCGTTCTAGAACTAGCAAAGTGCTTTGTTAATAATAGACCTACACTACAGTTTGTTAAAAATGGATGATGGTAACAGTTCTTCAAGACAATGTATGCTTGAAGGACACAAGATATTAAAACAACAACAATGAAAGCTGCAATGGGATAATATTCCACATCCTGATTCTGGAGTACGTAGATGTGGTGAAAGCCAAGCCTGACCCCGAGAGGACTGTAGGAAAATACTACTTTCCTAGAAGCCAGTTTTCAGTTTAGGTAAGAAATGAGGAAAAACGTGATACAAATTTGAGGATCATAGGTATTTGCTATTGCCTCATTACCAAAAGTAATTTTCAAACTAGTTTTCCTGTACTCCTTCCATTCTCTATCTTAACAATTGCTACAGGTATGTTGCTTAGCCATCTCAATTCTCCCTAAATAATATCTCTTCCATTTTTATGTATGATTCAAGGCTCTTCTGAATAATGGCTGGATGTTTAAGTTCTCCAGGTGCTTAACCTTATGGCCTGTTGCTACTTTTGTGCTAGATGCTTCATTTACATGCTTCCTTTTTCTAACTGAGGTCAAAACCACTGCTTATTTTGTAGTCAGTGTCAAAGTGAAGGAAATAATTCCTTCCATAGTCTATTTTGGAATGCTCAAAAGGAGATTATTGACATTATCTGTTGAATTTTATCCATCTGAGGAGAAAAGAATTACTCTGAAAATGCATCATCATCGAGAATGCCAGACAGCATCAATAATACTACTACATTTAAAAATCATTGTGGTGTAGAAGAGAAACTAAGATATTTTATTATTATTGATTGGTCTCCCGCCCCCCCCCCCCCCCCCCCCGCCTCATATAATAGGAAGCTGAGGAAGAACACATATGGGTTTACATGGATTTTATTTGTTTTGGGAACTAAAAAAGGAAAAAAAAAAACAAAATACAGAACCTAGAGATGTTAGAAACATTGAAGATACCTGGAGGAAATTATTACTCATATCATCAATTTCATTGTAATAATTGTTAAATGTATCCCTAAAGTCGTGTGAGAAGGAGAATCTATATATCGATTTGGGCATGAGCACAAACAAAACTCTATCTGAGAGGATCTGTATCCCCATAACAACTTTCATGGAAGTCAGATTTTAGTTACGGTAAGAAGGTGATGGAAAAGCTAAACAAACTGAGAGATACGGAGATTTGTTGGCGGCCATTCCACAGGAGTTTCAAAGAACACAGTGAGAAGGTTTTGTAGAGCTCACATTAGAGGATACACAGAAAATCAGGATGGGGAAGTATCGGTGTTTCTAGAAGTTAGACATGAATGGTCGAGGGATGATGGCATTGGTCTTGAACATTGGAGGAAGGTAGTTGATCGGTTCAAGCTGGATGAGAGATTACTTGGCTTCTGAAATGGGGCTTCTGAACACGGCCTCTGGAAGGTGGATGAGCAAGGGAGATGGACATTCTCACAGGGAACACAAAGGTGAAGGCACCTTACCTTTCGAAGGCAGCCATGGAAGCCCAGGCAGTGCCAGAGAAAGGCGCTACGTGAAGACTGTTTTCCCTCCAGCTCATAGTAAAATGAAGTGAATTATCCTGTAATGGGCCAGAGGAGTAAAGAATAAGTGAACAGTTGCCCAATGATGGTACACCTGCCTTGCCCTTAGTAAGCTTGTTGTTAGTTGGAAAGCAAGCAAGATGTCAAGAAAACACTTATAAAAATCAAGTAGCAAAGGGTGGCAATATTCTAGGAATAGCACAGGCCCTGGATCTGAGGTGTAATGGAATTTGCACATTAGGAACTGAGAGCTGTGAAGTGGAATGCGAAGGAGCTGGAGGTACAGGCAGTTTACTATCTCAGGAGTGATTTTAAGGCCTGAAGTACTTTAAGCAGGGGGTTAAAATAATGTTTGTTTTGCAGGGGACTAGAGATATAGGTAGACTAATAATAAGGCTGTGATAATAGTCTAGGTTAAATGAATTTGCAAGAAATGTGGAATTCAGCTGTCACCTGGGATGACCCTGTCTAGTGACCCATGTTCTGTAGGAAGTCTATACCCTCCCCATAATTTCTTTGATTTCTTATGTTCTGGTGAGTATGTTTTAACTGGATTTTCTGCTGCTGTTGGATGCTTGGTCTGTGAAGCTGCACTGTCCCTAACTTCAGTCGTCATGGTTTGCAGCTCAATTTCTATGCTTTCTTTAATACAACACATGGCATTTTTGGTTTGGTACTTTCACAGAGGCTTTTTTGGTGATGGGAAGAGAGGCTTTCCACACAGGAAAAAAAAAACAACAAAAACAAACAAACGAACAAAACAACAATAATAAAGCAAAACACTAAAATTGAAGATAGGCATCATTGTGTCCAAAAGCATTTGACTACCCACCCTGACAGCCAGAAATTTTATACTGAGTGGTATTTCTTTCTATCTCATTATGGTACCCATATTCTCAACCCCTCTGTATCTCTCATCACTCCCTGCTTCATAGCCTATTTCCAAACCCCTGAATTTAGATTAATTTCATATGCAGAACAGTTTAGTCGCCCCTCTGTCACTATTATATTATCTCTATCCCTTCATGAAAAGATGTAGTTAACTAACAAAAGCAATCTGTACCAGAGAAATGATGACAATTTTATGTGCAGAGGTGAGTGCAAACATTTGTATGGTTTCAAACAGCATCTTTTTATATCTTAACAAAACACAGACAAGTAGTAGAGCTTACTGAGAAAAGAAAACACCAGAAGAGGTTTCCAACAGAGATCAGGAGTTGTATTCAATTAAATAAATCAAATTAAGTTTATCTCTACCTCGGTAACATCTGGGCAACTTTTCAATGCAATGAGAATTCAATAAATTTATAAGCTGTTACCAGAGCATGCAGCCTCTTTTCTTAAAGTGTGCATCAGAGATTGTTCATAGTATTAAACATGAAAAATTAATAAGTACAAGTCTTATTCTTGTAACTATTTACTTTTGCTAATTTTTATTTTTATTTTTGGTCTAAATATAGTGCATGGAGGAAATGAGGTTAGATGGTGAAAATAAAAGTAGTGATGGGGCAGAGGCCATGCGCTCAGAAAAGTGCCTTCTTCCCGAGCCCAGGCCCCTGCTGGCCACGCCCAGGATTTAACAAGACCCGACTTGCGCCTGGCCAATCGGCAGGGCCCACAGCCGGCTCCCCTCCCCTCACTATTCTCACGGGTGGCACTCGGTTTCCGGTCGCTGCGTCGACTGGAGGCCCGGGTCGGGTTAGCTAACTCAATAAAGGACCTTCTGCTTTTGCATCGGACTGACTCCCTGGCATGGTTTCTTGGGGATCTTGAATTCTGGGCATAACAGTAGACTTAAAAAAAAAAAGGTTTTCTTTCAGATCTGAGGCGAGAGGAAAGAGAGAGGGGCTTAGCCTGAAAGAGTTGCCTTTGTTTCTGTCACTGCTCCTAAATCTAGTTATACTATTTTTTTTACTTTATTCTGAACTTTCAAAAGTAGAAGTTGCACTGAGACCACAAAATATATTTTATGTCTCCTTTAAAGTAGCTTTTTTCAAAATATATTTTTTATTAAATTTTTTTTTTTTTTTTTTTTACAGAGAGGAAGGGAGAGGGATAGAGAGTTAGAAACATCCATGAGAGAGAAACATCGATCAGTTGCCTCCTCCATACCCCCTACTGGGGATGTGCCCACAACCAAGGTACATGCCCTTGACCGGAATCAAACCTGGGACCCTTCAGTCGGCAGGCCGACGCTCTGTTCACTGAGTGAAACCAGTTAGGGCTAAAGTATCTTTTTATGTTGTATTATCAGGTGCATTTTTAAATAACAAAAACTTATTTGTTAACAAACTGGATTCACCAATAAGTAAAGCTAGCTGAGTTTAGAGTCTTACCTTGTAGAGAAGCGTCCTGGATGTCCAATGCCAACTACATTTTTGAGTTCTTGAACAAGCCGTTGGTTTTGGAATAAATCCTTTGGGCAGCTTTGTTGGAGAAGCCACGTGGAGCTAGGACAATTTGTTTTTGCCAAGTTCACTATTCAGCCAAGCAGTGCTAGCTTTAGAAATTACTCTCCATCATATTGAGTATAGATGACAAAATTGTGTGTAATCCATTTCTGATGGGGCTCACCTGAGAAAGCTTACTTCTATTTCAGTCACTAGTGAATGTCTTCACTACATAATGGTGAAATCATTGGTTTAACTGATAATTTATTGCACATGGCTTTAGCTTCAGGCCACAAGGGGGCTCCCTTGCTTTAATTTTGAGAATTTCCTTTAAAATGAATTATGACACTTTTGAAGATTTTTTAAATCTTTTCAGAAGAATTTAATAAGCCAATTTTAAATGTACCGGAAACCCTGAAATATTTTAATGGGTCACATTAACCTGAGAGAAAACGTGTAGCCCACACACTCTCTGCAGCATCTCATTTTCCTTAGTAAAATCTTCCTTTACCAAATGTCATCTTGTTAGTCAACTGTGACAAAACCATGCTTCTCTAAGTTGGGCAAAGCCAACTGTTTCAACAATTACATAAACACTGTGAGGCAAATAACACAATTGCAGTGGTTAAGTTCTGTGAGACCCTCATGATTGCCATATGACAAAATGCTATGTGAAATGGACAGACACATAGCACCTATCAGTTTTGTAACATGACCTTAATAAAATGACCTTATTTGTTTCTTTCATAAAATAGGATTGGGGGATCTTTGAAAATATCTATTCAACTATACATTTGTTCGGTTCTTTTTCATGAATTCCACTGTTTGTTCAGTTCAATTCAAAAGAGATTCCTTCATCACAATGCCATTTAAATAACCAGATGGGTTTTATAAATCAAGAGCTGACATCCCCCCAAGAAGCATACAGTTTCCTAGTAGAGAGTAAAATAGAAAAATTGTATGGTAAAATGACAGAGGTGATGACTAATATACGGGTATTTGTAGCTTAATAACCTAGAAATGAAGGCTATGACTTCCTGTTAGGTTTAAATTTTTTTGTCTTATTAATTCTCACCCAAGGATATTTTTTTTCCATTGATTTTTTAAGAGCTAGTGGAAGGGAGGGGTGGGGGAGAGAAAGAGAGAGAGAGAGAAACATCGATGTGAGAGGCACATCAATTTGTTGCCTTCTACATGTGCCCAGTCAGGGAACCTGCAACCCAGGTACATACTTTTGACTGGGAAACGAATCCTTTGGTATATGGGCGAACACTCTAACCATTGATCCAAATCAGTCTGGGAATATGTTGACATTTTTAAAGCATTTAAATATTTGTTACTTATTTGCCCGTGTCAGTCACAATGCTGAATATTTTTGTGCATGGGCACTGTTATTAACAATGGGCATTGCTATTATTAGCCTACATTTCAGTCTTTTCACTACAGGCAATGAGGGAACACAAAATAATCCAGTGATGCCCAGTTTGGCCTCTAGGTGGTGAACAAACCTTTTTTTGTTTATTTGTTTTGAAGCAAATGCCACTATCCTGTTGATCTCCACTTTTCTAAGACAGAGAAAAAAATTCCACAGAAAATACTATATGCATTCAAGTCTCACCAAGTTCTGTGAGTAGCAACACAACTTAGACAATTATTCAAAAGAGCAATAAAACACATGACTTAAGTTTTATGTTACCACTAGAGGCCCAGTGCACAAAAATTTGTGCACTCGGGGGGGGGGGGGTTCCCTCAGCCCGGCCTGTGCCCTCTTCCAGTCTGGGACCCCTTGGGGGATAACCACCTGCTGGCTTAGGCCCACTCCCAGGGAGATTGGGCCTAAGCTGGCAGTCAGACATCCCTCTAGCAGCCTGGGAGCCCTCGGGGGATGCCCACTTGCCAGCGGGTAGCAGGTCTAAGCTGCAGTAGGACATCATTAGCACTGCTGAGGAGGCTGGAGAGGCTCCCACCACTACCGCTGTACTGGCAGCCATCAGCTTGGCTTGTAACTGAGCAGAGCTCCCCCTGTGAGAGTGAACTGACCACCTATATTAAGCGTCTGCCCCCTGGTGGTCAGTGTGTGTCATAGTGACCAGTCATTTCCAGTCATTCTGCTGTTAGAGTCAATTTGCATATTACCCTTTTATTATATAGGATAGAGGCCTGGTGCATGGGTGGGGGCTTGCTGGTTTGCCCTGAAGGGTGTGCCAGATCAGGGTGGGGATCCCCACTGGAGTGCCTGGCCAGCCTGGGTGAGGAGCTGATGGCCGTTTTCAGGCTGGCCACAGGCCCTTCAGGGTGGCGGGTCCTGCTGGGGTGCCTGGTCAGTCTGGGTGAGGGGCTGATGGCTGTTTGCAGGCTGGTCAAGGTTCCCAGTGGGGACCCTCACCCCATGAGAGTATGGCCAGCCTGGGTAAGGGGCTGATGGCTATTTGCAGGCTGGCCACAGCCCCTTCAGGGTGGGGGTCCCCGCTGGGGTGCCTGGTCAGCCTGCGTGAGGGGCTGATGGCTGTTTGCAGGCTGGCCACAGCCCTTTCAGGTTAGGGGTTCCCCCTGGGTTGCCTGACCAGCCTGGGTGAGGGGGTGAGGGCCCTTTTAAGGCTGGCCACAGCCCCTTCATGGTGGGGGGTCCTGCAGGGGTGCCTGGCCAGTCTGGGTGAGGGGCTGATAGCTGTTTGCAGGCTGGCCACGGCCCCGTCACCCAAACTCCCAGTGGAGACTGGCTGGAAGCAGGTATCTGGGGTTTATTTATCTTCTATAATTGAAACTTTGTTACCTTCAGCAGAGGCCAGAGCCAGCCAGGGCAGGCGGGAAGCTTGGCTTCCTCCATTGCCGGGGCAACCAAGCCTCCTACTTCCTCCACCTCCGTGGCTGCCAGTCACCATCTTGGTTGGGTTAATTTGCATATAGTTGTGTTGATTGGCTGGTGGGCATGGCTTGGGGCATAGCGAAGGTACTGTCAATTTGCATGTTTCTCTTTTATTAGATTAGAAGAGCTACTCTAAAGTGATGAAATATATTATAAAGGGAAAAAGAGACTCAGAGGAAATTAAATGGAATTAGAATGATAGAATGTGAGCTGACTCTGGAAGGTAAATTCTAAAAGGTCAAGGATCTTTATCTTTTTGTTTCCCCATTTCTGTATGTATGGGGAACATTACAGAGTATATAGTAAACGTTAAAAAAAGTACTTGGTCAACAATCTGCTTCTGAAACGTCTTCTGTTAAGACTCAGAGGGTATATATTTCCATTTTTTGGTTGTATGAGTTTTCCATGACTACCATTGTAATGCACACACAGCCATACACAATCACAAAAAAAAGAACGAGCACGGCTATGTTCCATTAAAAAATGTATGTACAAAACCAGGTGGCTGCTGTTTGCTAATCCCAGGTCTGAGCTCTCTGCCTTTCTCTGCAGCTTCTTCCTATTCTTTGGGTGTTCGAGAGTTTAGAAAGTAACACTCCCTGGTTCATGACAAACCAGATACTATGGGGGTATAGAATCACATCCTGACATTTGCATTAGGAACTTTTTGCTGATATAAGATATAAATGGAAGTGATGAGTTTACCAGCACCTAAATTTCTCTTTTGAAGGCATTGGTTCTTTTGTGAGCTCTTCAAGCTCACATTCCAAGTTGATAATAGCTTTGGAAATGAGTAACCCCTACCTCTAGTGTATTAGATACAAGCAGAGGTCTTTACTATCTGATGGCTTCCAATTGAAATGTTTGCTCTCTCTATAACTATAGTACTTTCATTACCAGAATCACTTGGAAAAAGTACAATAAAAGTCTGCCTCCAAACTCTTCTCAATTTATATAGCTTAGCAAGAGGTAATATCAATCCAAGAATACATTGTTCTGGAAGAATTAAGGTTTAATGGCCAATATTGTGCAAATTTTGTTACTTTCATCTTCTATTCCCCCATTCCTCCTGCATCTCTACCTGAAGTCTTTACTGAGATGTGCTGATGAATAGATTTTAATAACAACAACTCTAAAGGACAGATATTGTGGGAAACCGCCTATTGTCTTCACTAGCAGAGAGGTATGGACAGAGAACCCGGAAGGCTGGTGACCCTTGAAGCCCTAGCAAAGGTCAGAGCTGTGCACCCACTGTTGGTCCAGACAATGGTAGCTGAAGCAACTTCCCCACCAGATAGTCATGTAAATCCTTATTGATAAGATAGTCTGTGTGTTACTGGAACTTGCCTGTCTAAGGGCTATGGGTATATCCCAAACCAATAAAAGGTTGGCGAGGCCTGAGCACCAGTGGAAGTCCTTCCCCTTGAGTTGGACTTACCCGCCTGGCCCCCCCAATATTTCCAAATTATCTCTTGTCTCTTATCTTTCATTTGTGTGCTGCTCCTCTTCCAGATCCTGAACCCTGAACCACACGGGACGTGGGGGGAAACATTTACAACATCATATATCTTTGAAAAGTGAACAAGGGTGCACCTAGATTCTCCATTTCTGATTTATTAATGTTTGGCATATTGTGTTGGTTAATTTAATGTGCCAACTTGACTGGGTTATGAGATACCTAGCTATTTGGCTAAATGAAATTCTGAGTGCTTTGATGAATTTTTTAAATGAGATTACATTTAAATCAGTAGATTGAATGAAGTAGTGTTGGTGGGGTCTTATACCATCAATTGAAGGCCTGAATAGAACAAAAAAGTCAGACCCTCCACTGAGAGTCTTCTTTCTATCTAATGGCCTTCACACTGGGGCATTGGCTTTTCTCCTGCCTTTGCATGGGAACTGAAACAGAGGCTCTTCCTGGATCATGAGACTGATGGAACTTCAGACTAGAATAACACCATCTCTCTCCTGCTTCTCAGGCCTTTGGACTCAGACAAGAACTAAACCATTGGCCCTCCTGGTCTCCAGTTTATCAGCTCACCCTACAGATCATGGGACTGGGCAGCCTCCGAAATCACAGGAGCCAATTGCTTATAACAAATCTCTTTATAAATGAACAAACACATACAGTCTATTAGTTCTCTGGATAACCCCACTACACACATAAATATGATATCTGCAGTACCACATATGGTATTGCACTGGGTGCCCACTCCCTTCTTTAGCAGCCCAGACACTCTCCGTTATTCTCCGTGTTTCACCTGTGAGCACTGACCACAGGGCCCCCTCTGCTTTGACTGAGAATTCAATGAACCCTTCACTTTGGCTGCCTGCTATAGCTGGAGCTTTGAGATTCTTGTTGCTACTATGAATGTTTCTACTATTAGAGTTGAGTGAAGGCAGGGAACATACTTCTTTCACAGCTGAGTTTACAGGAATCGAGGAATGTGGTTGATGTCCCAAACTGCAACATCATTGAGTTTTCTTAGTACACACTGGTAAAGCTGAATTATGAAGGTATTTTATTTAATATTTTTAGATTTTCATAGAAAATAAACATTGTGAAAAACTATTTTTTATACAAAGATATTCAATCTTTTACACAATTCACTAATAACCCTTGGAACATGATATTGTTGTAATTTATAAATCAAGAGCTTCCGGGGTCCTTTTGGTTTGTTGCCCAATTTATTAAGGTTTGGATTTATTTTTTAAAGTCTCTGGCTTGTGGACATATGCCAATCTGTTTAATTTCTTTAATGGATAAAAAGAAGACATTAAAATGCACTGACATTAGTGATGAGGTTGAAGAAATCAAGGTATTGGTTTACATAAGGTTCTATTGCAATGCCTGGAACCAAAGAAGCAGTTTGTATTCCAAGACTGTTTGGAAAACAAGACATAAATCTTTACTTGATAAGAGGAACAAATCAATAGAAAACAAAACACTCTTATATGTTTTTGATAGCACTACAAATGAGGAATAATACACTGAGATAACCTATTGTTCAAGAAGAGCCATTCAACTCTGTTGTGTACAGCAGATATAATGCAGAAATTTTGATAATTTTTGAAGGTGCTTCTTGTTTTTAAAGTACTTCTAACCCTTATTTTATGAGTTGAAAAATTGATAGTTTTTTTTTATTTTTAACACTGTTAGATTTTCCTGCAAAGTGCTGAAACAAACAGAAAAAGAACACAGTGTCTCTACTTAAAACTGAGGGAAATCTACTTTGACATTCATAGTTGCTAGAAAAGTCATTTCTTTAAGAGCAAGAGAACACTAGAAAATATGGCACAGAAGCAATGAGTAAAGAAAGAAAATAATTGTGAACCAATTTTAAATCAAATTAAGAGATGAGGATAGAGGCCTTACAGATTATACAATGAAGCAAGTTTCTGTCAGATCTTGAACTTAATTTATATCTTTCTTAGTAATGAAAAAAATTAAAGAAATGTTCTTTGTATTATACTTTTTCTTCCTGTCTAATAATGAGTTTCTTTTTTGTGGTTTTACTAAAATATCCTAGTGATTGCTACCTGAAACAGAATTTGGCATAGTGAAGGAATGAATTTGTTTTTAGCTCTAGGTCATCAGTAGGCATTAAGTCCCTAGTTCAGAAAGCAATCACACATAAAAGCAGAGAGAGACATGGATCCTGCATTCCTCCTGTAAGTCTCCCTGGATCTCAGGCTTGCAAAGCCAGCTTCCCATCACCCCATTTTAAAGTAGATTTTGGGCATCTCATTTACAACCCATGGGTCCTTGGCACATCTCAATAAAAATTTTTATTTATTCCTGATCACATAGCATAAACTTGTTGCTTCTGCTCTAACATCGTTGGATATCACACTAAAGAGTGTTTAGAGGGTTCAGAAAGGGTGGGCCTATGAGTCACACTGATGAGAGAATTTTCCCTTGGGCAATCTGGTGTAGTGAGTGTGTCTGGACTATAAAGTAAGAGTTTAGTGATTGCAATCCAGTGCCATAAAAAGAAAGAAAGAAAATATTTGATTTAGATTTTTGCTAACAACTCAAAACTTTTTATTGCTACCTTGGTCCTATACTCTTTCACCTTTCTCTGTTTACGACATTCAAATTGGTTGCAACCAAGTGAGTTTTTTGGTGTGCAAATACTAATCTGTTTGAGCAAGTATGAATAAACATTCCCATGATAACAAGGTGTTTAAGTGTGGTGTCCTGTCACATGGAGGTGGAGTTTCACGAGAAAATCACTTTTCATAAATGAGACAACATTTTTAAAGATAATCAAAATAGCAGGTTCACAAGCACTGATCAAACCTGTAAATTAATCTGAAAGTTGAAACTGAGAGATTGTCTACATGAAGCAGATTAAATAGAAGGCTATCTAAATTATCTCTAATATATAACTTTGCATTATTATTCTCAGAGAAAATATCACTTATATCATGACTTGTTTTCCCAAGAGGGTTCAAAATTTCCACCTATCTTTTTACAATGTTACTTTAATACTGATAATTAAATTTCCCACTTAAGAGGTTAAATACAGAATAGCAGAAGAAGACATAGGATTCACCATTAGGTGGTGACAAACATATTTTCATGAGTAGGTACATGCCTAGGGTTATAAAAACTACACTAGCATTCACGTTTCTTTGTCCTCAGTTTAATGTTCTCTTCCCCACAGTATACTATACAGATATATATGGAATTATTCAAGTAGAGTAGACATAGAGTTAACAGTTATTTAATAATTTCAAAACAAAAGCAAAGTTGGTGGATGGATCATAGATCACGGAGGTCTTTGGGCACCTTCCTAAGCCTCTATTGTTGGAAAGTACCATTTTGCAGTATTTGATGACACAACTTAGCTGTTCTCCATTGATTATGCCCTCCTTTTTTTTTTTTGAAATGTGCCTCTTCCACATTTTCTTATTCCTATCAACCCTTCAGGGCTAATATCTGCCTTTCTGACCATTCTAGAATTCTGGATGCTCTCACAGCCTCACAAGGGTCACATTTTTGTTATTAACCTATCATGTAGCATTATAACTAACTTTATATTGAATTTGTCTCCCTAAATTGACCATGCGCTTCTTAAGGGAAATTGCCATGTCTTAGATATTTGTGGACTCCCTTTGAATCACACAGTGCTTCAATGGAAAATCAAGCAATGCATGAACAAGTTTATGATTATATATAAACCTAAACTTCTTACCTGCACCAATTCCACTTGCTTATTCCAATCCTTAGTTTTGAGTGAGCATAAAGAATCAGGAGTTGTTTACATTGAATTCTCTGCTATAAAGTTGTCACGGATGGATGCCAGAATATTCAAGAAAATAATATTTTTTGCCCGGTCTGATGCCCATTAAACTTTTCATTGATTTTAATAAAACTGAAATAAACAACCAGCAAATAATTGGTGAGTTTAGAAATTCCTAACTTCACATTTCTTAATAGTTTAAATTATTGATCTTATTTGCTTTGGTGCTGGCAATTTGACCAAGTGTCCTGCCAAGTTAGTAATTATAACATAAATTGGCGTTATGAAGCAAAGCATTTCCTTTCTGGGTAAATAGGTCCTCAGGGACACTGGCAATTGATATCATACACATTTGTAAAATCAAGCAAGGAAAGGTTTCTTGCAGTTGTGAAGAGAGAACCAGTAAATGTGTTCTAGTTTGTATTGACAGAATTACTCTAAACCAGCGGTTCTCAACCTGTGGGTTGCGACCCCTTTGGCGGTGGAACGACCCTTTCACAGGGGTCGCCGAAGACCATCCTGCATATCAGATATTTACACTATGATTCATAACAGTAGCAACATTACAGTTATGAAGTAGCAACAAAAATAATTTTATGGTTGGGTCACAACATGAGGAACTGTATTTAAAGGGCCAGAAGGCTGAGAACCACAGAAATTCCCAGTTTAACTGCTATCAGCCATTGTGATAAAATTTGGCAGAAAATCTACATTATGAAGCATTTAGTTTATACTAATCCCCTTAAAATGTAGATGATTCACTCTCATCATGCCTGTGTTTATTTATAAATCTATAATTTCAAACTCAGATAAGCATGGCTCATGATCATTGTTTCCTTTCAATCCTTGACAGGCCTTTTTCAAACATAGACTGTTCCTGGGGCATGTACTACATTAACAACATTGACTGTCCTGAGCACCATGTTTAAGGGGCATTGCCTCAAAACTTTAACAAACTCAATACACATGTTCCACTTGGAATTGGGTGTTTTCTTCCCTCCTCCTTGTTAGACAGTGGAATGGGGACCACCTCGAGGCACAGTGACATAAAGGGGGGAGAAACCAGGTCTTAGAAGGGGAGTACTAGACAACCACACTTTTCAAAGAGGCTCAGAGTCAGTTTTCTTAGCAAGAGTCTGGGATGTGAGAATGGCAAACCAAAACTAACTATAAGAACAACTGACCTGGTACAGTATCACAAGGATATTGTTGCTTCCTTTTTTCCTTATATCTCTCCTCACCCTTTCTGAGAATAGAATTGGAGGAAAGGATAAGTTACAGCAGTAAGTAGGGGTGGGGGTGTATCCCCTTTGTCAGGCATATCCTTAGGGAGGCTGATGTGATTGAGTCTGAGACTTGTGAGATTAGTTCCAGTTCTTATTTGGACACCTTCCTCCTCAATGTATCATTTAGTTCTTACTTTTTCCATGTGGATTTTCTGAAAACTTACCGGTCATTCCAACTCCCTCTCTATTTAAAGAAGAAAAGAGTCAGACCCCTTCTTAGAGCCATGTTCTAGCTGAGCTCTGAAGGCGAGGTGGGGTGCAGGGCTGGAGCCCCTGGCCCAGAGGCCCTCCATCCTGCTCCTGCTATTTAATCTTTTATGGTTTAGGCAGGGCAAGGAGACTTGACCTAAATAGCTCATTATTTGGTTCCTGTATATTTTCTTTCTTTTTTTTTTTTTTGAGGGGGTTGAGGGTTCCTGTATGTTTCTAAAGAACTTATCAAATCTTGAAATATATTGCAGAAAGTGATGAGGTGAGGTCTTGAGTTCAGAAAACAAGGAAGGATGATGTGCTATTGTCATGGCCCCATTACTTGGCCCGAGGGGACATAGATGGTAAGATATTAAGAGTAAAGTATTAATCCAAGAATAAAGGTAGCAAGTAAAATAATCCATCTTAGCTATGTATGTTCACATCTTGGTGCAAGAGTTCATTTTTGATGGGAAATCACCCACCTGAACTAAGGCACTAACAGTGATGGCGAACCTTTTGAGCTCGGCGTGTCAGCATTTTGAAAAACCCTAACTTAACTCTGGCGCCGTGTCACATATAGAAATTTTTTGATATTTGCAACCATAGTAAAACAAAGACTTATATTTTTGATATTTATTTTATATATTTAAATGCCATTTAACAAAGAAAAATCAACCAAAAAAATGAGTTCGCGTGTCATAGGTTCGCCATCACTGACTTAAAGGCTTTCCAAAGCTAGGCCACTGCAAGCATTTAACATGGCATGGCGCGCACACACACACACACACGCGCGCACACACACACACACACACACACACTTAACATTTTAAGTAGGTTTTATGCTTTTATAGGAAGAGTGGGAGAAAAGAGGGTAGAGAAGGCAATGCAGCAAACCAGGGAGCAGCAGATCTCCTTGCAAGGTGAACACAGCAGGGTCTGAAGAACCCAAATTTTGCTGTGAGGGAGCGAGGAAGAGGAGGATGAAGATTCCTCTCCTGTCTTCTTTTCTCTGCCAGTTTAAATGTATCCTTCTAGCTACATAAATTATATTGTTCAATACTGGAGCTTTGTTAAAAATAAATGGGAGAGAGAAAGAGAGACTGCTGCAGCAACGAGAATTTATAGGATTTGAACTGCAGGGTTGGTGGGTAATAACAGGTAAAGACATCATTCTCGTACACATCCAGAGAGCAAGAGCAGTTCAGACAACCCCAGGTTGGAAGTGCCATTCTTAGATGACACATATTCAGAAGAATGGGGAAGATGGCTTCTGTTACTTGAATCAGAAATAGTTTTCAATAGGGTGACAAGTGGTTTACAGTAAAATTGGAGTCATCTTTTATTTTCTGTTCATGTATATGTGTATGGATGTATATGTATATGCAGTTGAGACCTTCTTACTACTTATAAAATGTCTTTTCATTTTTCTGAGGCTATAATTTGTTCTAAAAAATTAAAAGTTCTTAAGTAAACATAATTTTAACTGATATTTAATAAACTCATTGCTCCAGATTTTACTTTTCAGTTTTTCTATTTAGATTTTTTCAAATTAGTTTGGAATTACATTTATCACTATAATAAAAAACTATGTACTTAAAATAGCTATAAACATGATTATCTCCATTAGAGAAATTCCTGGAAATTTTACAGTATATAACATTTGACAAATTACTCTCCAGAAACCTACCATGTTGTACACTGAAATTTAAAAAAAAAAAAAAAAATCTTTTTTTTTTCCATCACCTATCATTGGAATGGAGCACTATGAAATTCTTTTATTCTTTAATTGCAACTGATAAATCTTTTTAAAAATTTAAATTGGAATACTAATAAAATCTAGTAGTATGAGTTTGTTGAAGAAAATCAATCTAGTACATTCTCTAGGAGTATGAAGTAAAACAGCTTAGAAGAAAGAAAATCTGAATTATTTGCATGGTCATTGTTCTATAATATCAATCGAAGGTAAAACATGTGAATTATTGAAAGGCATTTTTAGCCCTCCTAAAATATTCACTAGAATTACACATTGAACTACAATTGCACAAATATAATTAAAATACTAACTCAGCAATGATTCAGAAGCATAAATTATAAGAACTTACATGGCATGCATACAAAAAAGACCTTAGATATTAAAAAAACTCTAAGTCACACAGATAGGAATAGTTTTCTTTTGTTTTTGGACTAATGAGCAAGTATTTTATACCTTATTATTTTATTGCTTAACTTCAATTTCATTTCCATTATCTACTTGAAGAATTAGTTGAGAAATTATAGTGCTTTTACTTATTCTTCTCTTACCAATCCCAGTGTGTCATTAATATTTTCACCTTTCTTACATAAAGGAATATTTTAGGTGACAAGTGTTTGTTTTAGTGTTGCAGAAATATGCAACAAACAAAGTAAATATTCCAGTTCAACAAGTTTGACATGCTTTTTTTTGCTTCATAGCTTAAAGTTGTTTTGTGAGATTATTGTGTAGGTTATGCTTTTCAAGCCCTAGGAAACCCAAGTAGGACTTTTCTTTTGAATTTGGGAGTTTAACTATATGCACATAACAATGTGTAGTCCATCTTTATGCAAATGGTCTAAAAAGGCAATGTGCCTGGAGGGCTGTTTTATGGCATTATTTGGTTTATATCTGTGCAATCAACACTATGCAGCTAACATGGCCATGTAAATTCATGAGAGGTTTTTCTATTGAAAACCAAACAAGGTCACCTGCTTTTGAAGATCAGAGTGAGATAAAAAGGGACACTGTTTCTACAACAGCACTAAAACAATGTGTAAAGCCTTGTATATATATATATATACATATATATATTCCATCTTTGAAAGTATATCATTGATTTCTTTTTCGAATTTGGATTACTAATGCTAATTCTAATGAAGGGATTTTGGAGGAGCTTTGCTACCAGCTATTCATATTTATTTCTTTTTGTGAATGTGCTCTAAAGCGTTAAGAAGGTTTCAAAATTTGATTTGCTTTTGATGGCTAAAGTTAGCTTTTCAGGTACCACATTTATGCATGGAAGTGAATAGACATCTTATCTGTGTTTGTGTCTTTAAGATGCATTCTATGATATACACTACAAAATTGACTTAAGACATTTTAAAAAAATCAACTGGGCAATGTATTTAATGCGATTTTTTATTGGAGGGGAGGGGGAGGAGGGAAGGGAGAGCTGGTGACTGCCTTTATCTTCCTGATTACTTACAAATTTGTACAATAAAAACGAAAAAAAAATCTAAATATATATCCTATCTAATAATAGACAAACATGGTAATTGACTGTACCTTTGCTACTCCTCACATTGGCTAATCAGCACAATATGCAAATTAAATGCCAACAAAGATGGCGGCAAAGTTGCATACTGCAGGCAGGGTGGGACAGCATTAGCCGCCAGCATGCTGCCATCCAGGGCAGGCCGGCCCCAGAAGCCCCAGAAGCCGGCCTGCCTTGCCGCCCGGGACCCAATCTGGTAAAAATTTGTGCACTTGGGGGGGGTGTCCCTCAGCCCTGCCTATGCCCTCTTGCAGTCTGGGACCCTTTGGAGGATGTCTACCTGCTGGCTTAGGCCCACTTCCTGGGGGGATTGGGTCCAAGCTGGCAGTCAGACATCCCTCGGCAGCCCAGCAGCCTTCGGGGGATGTCCACTTGCCAGCGGGGAGCACGCCTAAGCTGCAGTCAAACATCCTTAGCGCTGCTGAGGAGGTGGGAGAGGCTCCCACCACCACCACTGTACTGGCAGCTGTCAGCCTGGCTTGTGGCTGAGAAGAGCTCCCCTGGTGGGAGCGCACTGACCACCAGGGGGAAGCTCCTGCATTGAGCGTCTGCTCCCTGGTGGTCAGTGTGTGTCATAGTGACCAGTCATTCCCAGTCGTTCTGCTGTTAGGGTCAATTTGCATATTACTCTTTTATTATATAAGATAGAGGCCTGGTGCATGGGTGAGAGCTGACTGGTTTCCCGTGAAGGGTGTCCTGGATCAGGGTTGGGGTCCTGCTGGGGTGCCTGGCCAGCCTTGGTGAGGGGCTGTTGGCTGTTTGCAGGCTTCCCAAACCCCCTTCAGGGTGGGGGTCCCCACTGGGGTGCCTGGCCAGCCTGGGTGAGGGGCTGTTGGCTGTTTGCAGGCTTCCCAAACCCCCTTCAGGGTGGGGGTCCCCACTGGGGTGCCTGGCCAGCCTGGGTGAGGGGCTGTTGGCTGTTTGCAGGCTTCCCAAACCCCCTTCATGGTGGGGGTCCCCACTGGGGTGCCTGGCCAGCCTGGGTGAGGAGCTGATGGCTGTTTTCAGACTGACCAAGCCCCCTGGTGAATGAAGCTCGATGCCTTTCCTTTTTTTTTTTTTTTTTAATTTGCTCCAGGTCCATGGCCATGGCGACTGGAAGCAGGTATCTGGGTTTTTTTTACCTTCTATAATTGAAACTTTGTTGCCTTCAGAGGAGGCAGCAGCTGCCCAGAAACTTGGCTTCTTCAATCGCAGAGGCAAGAAAGCATCCTGCTCGCTCCAGCTCCCTGGCCACAGCAGGCTGAAAGCAGGTATCTGGGGTTTATTTACCTTCTATAATTGAAACTTTGTTGCTTTTGAGTGGAGCTCAGAGCCGGCGGCAGGCTGGCTTCCTTCATCATTGGAGCAAGCAAGCCTCCTGCTTGCTCCAGCTCCGTGGCTGCTGGCCGCCATCTTGGTTGGGTTATTTGCATATAGTCGCTCTGATTGGCTGGTAGGCATGGCTTAAAGCATAGCAAATGTATGGTCAATCTGCATATTTGTCTATTATTAGGTAAGATATATATATATATATATATATATATATATATATATATATATATATGACCCTAACATGCAAATAGACTGAACTGGAGAACAACTGAACAACCAGTTGCTATGATGTGCACTGATCACCATGGGGTGTGCGTGGAACATGGCGGGCATTGGTAGCAGGCGGCAGAGAGCAGAACATGGCGGGTATTGGATGTAGCGGGATGGTGGAGCAGGTGAATGGGGGCGCCAGACCAAGGCAGAGTGCCAGTCACTGTCATTGGGGTGAGCCTTTGTTGGTTATTGAAAATTCTTTGGTCCTCCGCGCCGTGGTCCCACCGGGTGCTCGCACCTGCTGCCGGTGCTGGCCCCGCTTGTACCCACTGCTGGCCCTGATCACTCAGTGCTGTCAGCAGGTGCGAGTGGTGGCTGCCAGCCCCAATTGCCCCTCAGGGCTTCTTTACCTCCCCCTACTCCTGAGCAGCAATTGGGGCAGCAGCCACTTCTTGCACCCACTGATGGCATGGGCCCCACTCACACCCACTGCTGGCATGGCCCCAATGGTTCTGTGCTGTCAGCAGGTGCGAGTGGGGCCGCAGCCATCAGGAGCGGGGTGGCAGGAAGGGGCTTCCTGCAGACAGGAGACCAGGAGCAAGGCAGGGGAGAGTAGGATGGGCTGAGACCTGCCCCTGTGACCTCCACAGCCTTGCAGCCCACAGTTCCTTTCAAGGTGCACGAATTTGTGCACTGGGCCCCTAGTATAATAAATGAAATGTATACAAAATGAAGCACACGTTCACTTAAACATGTGCTGTTTTTGTAGCAATATAATGTGTTTGCACTAGTCTATATATTTACAGTGTTTCATTCCATCCCATTTCTGAGGCTCCTTAAGTGGATAGCTCTTTAACAGAGAACATAAACTAGCCATCCAGAGGTTAATCCCAGAACTTCTCCTCAGCAGCCTGGAGCTTTTACACACCAAAACTTTCTTCCATGACCCCACATTGTAATAGTTCTAATTGGACCAAACCTAAACACTTTATGGATTATCCAGCTTATTCTCAACTAAGTATCATGATTTTCCTCGTGTTACTGACTAGTCAACTGAAGCAGATAGAAAGTAGTTTCCAAAGCCCACAAAGCTAGAATGTGGCAGAGGTGAAGTCCAAAGCCAGGCAGGGCCCTCATCCACAGCATCATATGCTGTCACCTAAATTCCAGAGTACCAGTCCCTCAACTTTTCTTAACAAAACAAAATGCAGAGTAGAGAGAGCAGAAGGAGCACATTGAAATTTCTTAAAATGTCTTTTGCTGATTCTGGATAAATTCAGTAGAAGTTCCCAGAATGCTTTCTGGAGCACTGCAGGAAGGCTAGAAGGGCACTACATTGGGATCAGAAATGCTGGGACTGATCTCCCATTTCACCTTGGAGTAATTATGAGAAAAGGCTGGGGTGAGGCACTGCATATTTTTGAGCCTTAGTTGATGACATAAGAATAAAGAGACTTTAATGCATCCACGGAAAAGGAGGTTATGAGGCAGGTAAGAAAATTTTTGTCTTTAAAAAAATAATTTTGAAAAGCTTAAACAATTATGCAAAAGCATGCAAGTGTGTATTCCCCACCAATAATTAATTTTATGTTCATATTTTGTCATTTTTAAAAAGAGTTGAGAAACAAAATAGTAGCCTCTTTTGTTTTCCTGTCTCCAAGTTCATGCCCCACCTCTCTCTCAGAGGCAACCACCGTGATGAATGTGGTGTACAGTTCATCAGACCATGCTTGCATAATTTTTCTGCAAATCCACATTATCGTTGTTTCATTGCTTTGGGTTTTAACAAATGTATGTAAATGTTGTCACTTTACATGAAACAACTAAATTTTGCAATTTAACTTTAACCCACTTAAATTTTTGAGCTTTTTGTTTTTATTTCTATATTGCTGGTTTAAGTGTGTGAACATATCACAAATATTTATACATACAAATTTGGCCAGGCTTGCACACTTCTGATATGCCCATGAAAACATTTCTCTCCACATGTATCCTAGATCAGTGGCATGCCAAAAACCAAGGCACACTGCCCTCATGTGATAAGCACGCCTCATTTTAAAACTGTTTCATGTTTGTTTCCTTGTTGCCTGCACTGAAACAGTTGCAAGCATTACATTTCTAAAGGGCACAACGAAACAAGTATTTCGGATTATAGCTCCTCGGTTTAATGATGACTTGAAAGATCATCCTTGGGTATTAAAGAAGAAAACGCTTAGTCTATAATCTGGTCACAGAAATTCACTTTCAAAAATGCAAATTTGATCATGAAATTCTTCAGCTTAAAGCCTTTCAGTTATGTTGACATCCCATGGCTACCAGATAGAAACTGAATTCTTAGCATTACTTAAAGAACCTTCAGTGATCTCAAGCCCTAGATTCCCCTTTAATCCCTTGATTTGTGCACCTGACTTCTGCTTTATCTATGCTGAATCCCATGCGGTTCCCAATGTATACCTTCTAGTTTAATACCTTCATGCTTCGTTGATGCTGCTGCCTCTGTCATCCCTGAGAAGACAGTCCTTCTACACTTGGTAAACATGGTCAGTATCTGTGTGTTGAAATTCTTTGTGACTAGTTACTCTTCCCCTTTGCATTCCACTTGGCCTCTAATTTAAGACCAATTAGTTTTAGGATTGGAATCTTTTTTTTTAAAAAAAAAAAGCAGAAAAGGCTTATTATGTTCTCTTCAGTGATTTTACTTAGACTTGAAGGACTCAAAGGAGGCAGCATGAGCACACACAGATAAAGAGCAGTTGCATGGGAAAATCTTGCACTATCCCAGGCCATCTGCCAGACCACTCCATGCCCAGGGTGTGCTCTGTTACAGAGACAAAGCTGAACCGGGCAGGGACTGAGGGAAGCTATCGCTCTTTCCTTTCATCATTGCTTGTGTTACGCCTGCCAGGAACACTCCCCAGGCATATGTGCCAAGCCACATTCCTCCTGGACCAGCTGCAACTCCAGGGGTCCACAGTAAATAATTCCAAAACCCAGGTACTGCCTGTGAATTTAGCATACCATAAATCACATGGCAGCAAGAAGATAAAACCATGGTTTTAATCCCCAGCTGTCTCTAACTCTAAGGGAAATGCTTGGGTTGAATTATGCCCTTTCCAAATTCATACATTGAAGCCTTAACACCTGATACCTCAGAATGTGACTGTATTTGAAAATAGGACCTTTCAAGAGGTGATGAAATTAAAACGAAGCCTTTGGTGTGGACCCTAATCCAATGAGACTGGCGTGCTTATAAGAAGAGAAAGTTTGGACACACAGAGAGATATCAGGGTTGCATGATCACAGAAGGAAAACCAGGTGAGGACACAGAGAGAAGGTGCTCCATCTTTAAGCGAAGGAGAAAGGCCTCAGAAGGAACCAGCCCTGCTGACACTGGGACTTCTAGCCTCCAAAACTGGCGATAAAATACATTTCCGTTGTTTAAGCCACCCAGCCACGGTATTTTGGGATGGCACCCATAGGAAACCAGTGCAAAAGGATTGGTATGCCATCCTGCGCCTTGGCCAGTGCCATGTATTCACTCATTAGGAAACCTGTTCTTTCAGCAGATGGTGCACCTCAATGGTGCTTCCCTGGCAAGTCCATACGAAGTTACTCCTATCCTCCCAGTATTTCCTGTCAGTTACCATTCTCTCGCAATCTGTATGCTTTTCATGGATTTGTTCATTATCTGAGGCCCCTATTAACTCCCCTTCTTCCCTATGTACAATCACTGCAGTAGAATTTAAACTGCTGGAGGGCAGACATTTCTGAATGCTTTGCACATTGCTGAACAAACAGCATCTAGAATAGTGCCAGACACAGAGCAGCTGTTAAGTTAACTATTTGTTGTATGAAAGGAAGACCAATTTCAGGATAAGGTTATATATATATATATGGCCTGATGCATGAAATTCATGCAAGAGTAGGCCTTCCTTCCTCCGGCTGCTGGCACCAGCTTCCCTCTGGCACCCGGGACCCGGACTTCCCTCACAGCCCCGGCTTTGTCCAGAAGTGGTCTGGAAGGACATCCAGTCTAATTAGCATATTATATGCTTTTATTATTATAGATATGATCAGTGGTATTTTTTATTGGCAATTGGTGATTTTCATTGGGTTTAAATATAGGGTCACCTTTTTCTTTTTCTATACATCAGCTAATAGTATCATTGTGTTAAGAACTGTGAGGAGTCGGAAAATTTACCCAACTTGCAAACTAACAAGTTTGCCTGCACAGTTTTATACATGCTGGCAGAAGACACTGCAGGCAACTTGAGCTCCAGGTTTTCAAAAATTCCCTTTCCTCTGAAAGTCCATTGGGCAATGCCGAGGCCTAGGCAGATGTTGCATACAGTGTGTTCGTGTCACAGTTGAGATCTCTGAGGCTGGGCAATCTCCAGCCTTATAAAGGGAGCTTACAGGAAATTTGTTCAGTTTTTTTTTTTTGTTTTGTTTTGTTTTGTTTTTACTTACAGGAAGACATTTTTATTATTCTGGATAGCAAACAAATCTGTCCTTTGTCCCAAAAGAACATATTTCCTCTATTTTCCAAGGATGTTGCTATACACATATCCTTGAAAAGATAGTCCAGAAAGAATAGCTACCATAAAAAATGCAGAAATGTAAACACCCCATGAAACACCGTCTCCCACCTTGGTGACATTTTTCATTATTCTCTTTATGCATTTTCATGAGACATCATCGAGAGGCTGCTATCTTGCACCTGAGGTCCTCATTCTCTCTTTTTTAAAAAAATGTTCTCTGTGCTTTACATTTTTATATAATTATTTGGACAGTTTCTTCTGAATATCACTGTGCATCCCAGTTTGATTTGCTATGCTAAATGACTCATTCATTAAACAAATGCTTACTGAGCACCCACTCTGTGTCGGCACTGACTGTACTAGCTATGTGGGAGAGAAGAGTGAAAGAGGAAGGCAAGCCCCTCTTCTCCTGGGGGAGATGCCAAGTAATTAGCAAGTCAAGTAACGAACAAATAATATAATTTTAGAGACTTTTAAATACTATTGATATAACAAAAATCTTTGTGGCAGAGAATAATTTGGCAACTGGCAACATTAGATGATAGGTATCAGCAAAATGCCCTCTGAGAAGGTGATTTTTTTTATTTTTTTATGAGAAGGTGATTTTGGAGTTGACACTTGAAAGATGAAAAGAGGCTGGCAGAGACCGAGGGTGAAGAACATTGTAAGGTGAGGGAAGAGCGAGGACAAAGACCCTGGACTGGCAGAAGGCCGGCTGCTGGATGAACAGAGAGAAGGCATCCTTTCTTGAATATAGTAGGGAAGGTAAAAGTGATAGGAAATGAAATCAAAGGTAGACAGAGCCCAAACGTTGTAGAACTTCCTTATAAGTCATAGTGATAATTGGTTTTTTTTTATTCTGTTATGGATGCAATTTGTCTAAGTGATAGCTAAAGGTTTCAAGGTGGGCTGGCTTGGTCTAGGGTGGTAGCTGTGAAAATGGAGGAAAGTAGATAACTTTAGATGTTTCAAAACTAGAGTCACTGAAATGATTTTATTGTCTCTGCTAGTTTAAAAGCTAAAGTTTAATTTTATACTCAGTTTTATTCCTTATTCACTTTTAACTCTGATGCCTGTTAATGATAAAATATTTCCAAATATAAATCAGATTTTTAATTATTTTATTTATGTAATATATTTGGTCATATAATCTCTAATACATTAAGATAAGGAAATAAACCATGGATATTGAAATAGTGTTGCTAAAAAAGAATACCATTTAATAGTGTAAGATAATTATCAAATTATTATTAATAATCTTTAACAGTAGTAAGAGGATTGAACAAAGAAATAACTTGACTATTTCTGCTTAGTAGCACTTTTTTGTTTTCACAACAGACAGAATGATTAACTACTACTGTATACACTCAGGACAAGGAAAAGGTTCTTCTTAACCACCAAAGCCATGAAATTTTAAATATTTCTTAAATCTTCTTGGGTTGTCAGGCTCTCAACTCAAGAAACAAATCATGTTTTGTAAAATTGTTGCAATACATTGAGGCTAAAATGAGAGAACAAGATTAATAGAAATGAAGAAATAAAGTGTACAAAATATACTCATATCCAACATGGATTTGACATAGAAATCTCAGGTTCTTATTCAAAATGATCCTAAAGTACTTAATGGTGAATTATTCTGAAACAATTTGCTGTATTTTTCCTTTCTCTTGCTTTAAAAACACAGACATATGTTCAGAGAAAGAGAGAGGTAAAACATTTTAAGTGAAAACAATTTGTTTCATTGTTTAATTTGGTTCAGTCTCTAAAAGGGTGACTTTTACCAGAAGTAAGGTGATTGCATTAACTTTAAGGATTAATTATTCTAATGGATCAAAAGGGTATTAAGTGGAAAAAATATGCAAAATAAATGTTCTGCAGTCATTATTATAATATGCCACCCAAACCGATTTGATCTTAACACACTGTTAACTTACTTAAAATTTAAGTGTAATTTTAAAATTATAGTTATAATTTTGACGTACACTAACCAATCTTTTTTCAGTTTGTGTATTCTTAGATTAACATGTGGTATGTGGGTCTAGATGTAGAATAAGCAGAAATTCATAAAGGCTGCTGGTCTTAAAACGTTTTCAGTTGTTTAAACTGACATAGACATTTAACAGAAGGCAAGAGTTGATTTATCAGTTGAGTGCACCAGTCACTGTCAATAAATAGTCATTATAATGTTTTTTAAAAAAGAAGATAGATAGAAACAAAAAGTCTGTTTATTAGACTCCATTCAGGAAAGTAGCTAGAGACTTTCCTGAGTAGAACAGGGGAGAAGATACTGGTACAATTTACCAAGAAGTATTCCAAATGGTGCCAAAAATAAGGAACCAGATAAACATATAGAAAGAAATCTATTTCCATTCTTCCTAACTTTATTGATAATATAGGGTCCAACCAGAGCCTCTACTCTTTGAACATTGGAGAAAATACTTTATGTTTTTCGTTTTTGTGTTTGTTTTGCTTTGCTTTTAAGGAGGCAGATTTTTTTATGGTAAGAACTCCTCTAAACACAATTTATTAATTGATTTCAAGGAGAACTACAGTGATCCAATTTCTATAGATATCAAAGTGGCTGAGAAACCTGATAAGCCAACTGTCAATTCCACTGGCTAAGTGCAAAGACTTTCATTCTTGGTACATTGAAGTTTACAGTCCAATTGGCTGCCTATGGGGACTTTTCCCAATAGTGCCTTTTGTATTATCTGTGCATCCGTTGTACAGCATTCTCTCTTTTAAGAGGGAGAACTGTTTCAAGATATTTATTCTTGTATCTTCAAGGTTTTTCTTCATAATTCAGCTTGTGTTCCATTTTTCAAAGTGGTGTATGACATTAAAAAAATTACTATCAGTCTCCATGTACACTCTGTCCCACAGACTTACATTCTATTAATCATCACACTTTGCTTGCAAATTGGCTGCTTTTTAGTAGCTTGTTTTCAATGGCTCTGTCTCCCTATTTAGTATGAAGTATGACTCATGAGTGACATTACTGAACTTGCTTATAAAGACTTATTTATTGCAATGTGTTCTGAAAACTCTATGAATACTGCAGAAACTGTCTTGTTTACATTTTTACCCTTGTCCTTTTTATTGCCCTTCCCTGTTGTTTGTTTGTATCATCTTTTCACCACCCACATAGTTTTTCTTGTCAAAGAATACCACCTCTCTTTTCCAGAATTTTCCACCGCTGAATTGTTGTTTGTTTTGATCTCCAACAGCTTCTGACAAATTTCATTTTATTCCCTCTGTTATCTAAAATGAACCTTATTTTGCACCAAATTCAACTGAATTGCATAGTCTTGGCTTAGTCTATCGAATCCCAACTAGTTAATTGCTTATATACCTTTTTAAAAAACTATTTTGGGGAACAGATGGCTGCAACTGCCTAATATCAGCAGCGAAAACCACTAGTCAACAACCAACAACCTTTGGCACCTATACTAGTTCCTTGTTATTAGATGCCTGGGAACAGGTGCTAGAATTAGTACTATATATTTCCTTTCTTATAGTCTTAACTCTGGTGTTTTCTAAAATAAAGCATAGCCACACATGAGTCCTTGATTTAAAAGTGGCGATTTTTTAATTGTTACTTTTCTAATCAGGAGTAAATCATATAGCAAATAAATGTTCACAGGGAATTGCAGCCCAGGTTACATCAGACTTCCTTTGGTTTACTGTGATGCGCTCCCGCAGAATAAATTACTTTCCACAGCAGTTGAGTTGTAGCAGGATTTCTAAAGACATACCCCCTATCTATAATATTGTTATCAGATTCTATGTTTCAATTACTCTGTCTATATTGTGAGCCAAACTAAATACATTCTTTTTATCAACAAACATTTATTGAGTGCCTGTCTTAGGAAGTAATGGTACATTATACACTATCATGTATTAAAACATGCTCACTGTGCTGTGAAAACATTTCTCTTGAGATTAGCTCCTTTATATTGATGCAGAATCTGTTTGATACCTTTCTTCCTTCTTAATGCGGCATACTTTAACCTTCGCTTGGATGTTCTTCAGATTCAATGCTTTCTAATTTGTCAAAGACTATTTATGTGGGTTTTCTTTTTGTTTGTTTACTAATTTTAACCTAAGGATATTTTTTCCATTGATTTTTTTAGAGAGAATGGAAAGAAGAAGAGGGAGGAAGAGGAGGAGGAGGAGGAGGAGGAGGAGGAGGAGGAGGAGGAGGAGAAGAAGAAGAAGAGAAGAAGAAGAAGAAGAAGAAGAAGAAGAAGAAGAAGAAGAAGAAGAGAAGAAGAAGAAGAAGAAGAAGAAGAAGAAGAAGGAGAGGAAGAAGAAGAAGAGGAAAGAGAGAGAGGGAGAGAGAAAGAGAGGGGAGAGAGAGAGGGAGAGAGAGAGGAGAGAGAGAGAGAGAGAGAGAGAGAGGGAGGAGAGAGAGAGAGAGAGAGAGAGAGAGAGAGAGAGAGAGACATTAATGTGAGAAAGACACAGTGCTTGGTTGCCTCCCATATGTGCCTCAGCCGGGCCAGGGATCAAACCTGCAGCCCTTCAATGCTGGGGTTGATGCTCTAACTACTGAGCAAACCAGCCAGGGCTGAATTTTCTTCTACAGAAAATCTGATTGTGATCTAATTTATAATAAATAGTCAAACATTGTGGAGTTTCATGTATGTATACTTGTATTTCACCAGAATGAAACATGATTGGCAAACAACCAAATAGTGAAGTCTTCAGTAAGTTTTCTTAAGTATTTTATTGCCTTGCTCTAATCATCATCGTTTCAGTTGCTCATTAGTTTCTCCTTGTTGTAACTTCTACCACCATGTGCTCTCAGAAATGACTGCATGGTAATCCTGAACAAATGTCTGTTGAGCAATAGCCATTTTGTCTCTGCATGAAGAAACTACGTGCCTTTTAGGAAGCATAGTAAGAACAAACAGATTCTTACTAACTTCATCATCAGGTTGGCATTGTTCGCTCCATTCTGAGTTGTTCTCTGTTCTAGGAAGCAGATGTAATAGACAACTACTGATTTTGCCTAAATAAAATCCTCCTTCCTTCCCTTTGTTAAAAGCACCTGTTTCCTCTATCACATGGTTCCCAAAGGACTATAAATAAAAGGACTAAACACCATGGTCAGATATGGAGAGATGATCACATTCCTTAAGAAAAAGTGATTAATCCAAGAAGTTGGCATGTAATTTCTTCCCTGATGCTAACATATGGAAACTGAGAGGGAAAAAAAATTAAGATTTTTCTTTTTTTGATCTCAACAAAGTATGATTGTCTACAGTGACACCTCAAGAAAGTTTATTCACAATAGGTAAAAATAAACATAATATATAAAACTGGCTAATGTTTTGCATGCATGATACATACTATATTATGGTGGCATTGAATCTCAGTAATAAAACTAAGATTTTACCCTGTGATCTCCATATTGTCTTTCCCAGTTTCAAAACTATCCCTCTTTAAGATTTTTTTAAATTTTGAATTACTGTTCTATAAAATTGCAGTATAAGTGTACTTAATAAGGTGATCCGATTTTAAGGTGTTCTATAAAATTGCAATATAGTGTAGTTAATAAGGTGATCCTATTTTAAAGTAAATATAAGAACAATAATAGCTAATACATACCTCAAATATACTGTATGTATATCAGAGACTGTCCAAGTACTTTATACATATTAGCTTCTTTAATTCTTACAATAATCCTATAAAAATTTAAGGCCCACCTAGGGCCCACATGGCTCAGTGGTTGAGCGTTGACCTATGAACCAGGTCACAGTTTGATTCCCGGTCAGAGCATATGCCCGGGTTGTGGGCTTGATCCCCAGTGGGGAGTGTGCAGGAGGTAGCCCATTGATGATTCTCTCTCATTAATGATGTTTTTATCTCTCCCTCTCCCTTCCTCTCTGAATTCAATATATATAATTTTAAGGCCCAAAGAAGTTAAATAAATTGCCCAAAACTTTATTGGCAGAACTGTGGTCTATGCCCAGGTAGTCTGACTCTAAACCATGTTTACCGGTATCCACTGAAAAGGAGAGATGAGATCTGTGGCAGCTCCAAAGACATCACTTTTTGTGTAATAAGACCTAAAATGTGTTGCCTCAATACTGAAATCAGGACATTATTTTTTCCAGTTTTATTAAAATACTAATGACTTGGTACATAGATTCGTGCCCATTGAAAGGAAATTAATTAGAAGGTGGCCGGCGGGGAGGGACTGGGCGAGATGGGCCAGACACACCCTGGAGCCAACCTCCCGTGGGCCCTCCTTGGCATCTGCAGAGTGAGCAGGATCCCTCTAGCAGGTGGGGTCCCTCATCCTGGCCTGTGGGGATCGGGTCAAAACCGGCTCTCCGACATCCCCCGAGGGGTCCTGGGGTGTGAGAGGGCACTCTGCACAGTTGCTGTCATACAGGGTATGGGACACAAACACAAGTGTGCAGTAAACCAGATTCAAGGCTGACAGTGTTCTAGCAACAACATAACCCACAGCCAAAGTTGGAATCATGTGGCCCTGTGAGGAATCGGGCTCCCTCCTCTCTGGTTTTAAGGTGCATCACCCAAGAACTGACACTGTCAAGTCACTGCATCTCGGAAGCTCCTGCATTGAGCATCTTCCTCCTGGTGGTCAGTGTGCATCATAGTGACCGGCCGGACAGTGGGAGGAACACCTAGCATATTAGCCTTTTATATATATAGATGATTGACAAATAAAATTGTACAAACTTAAGATATACAACTTTAACCATAACTCTGTGGTGTATAGATGATTTGCCCATGAGGAAACTCTGATACTTAAATTATTCAACTTATCCAAGTCACAACTCCTGATTAGTTATGTTTTTATGGAAGCCAGCACACAATCACAAGTTTAAGTAAGCACTTTAAGTCTATATTTTTCATGAATGTACCAATTAAGGGCAGAAATCACATTTTAAAAAAAAACACACAAAACTAGTGAGGAAAGTTACCATCCAAATAAAAATCTTGTGCTCTTTGCTCTGCTTGACTGAACAGAGACATGTAAATGTTAGACCTGAGAATTACTTTAGATCGTGGGTCTTTTGCAACCTGTAACCTAATTTAGGAGAGAAAGGTAAACTCTCTCCCTGAAACAATGCTGCTCATAGCAAATCAGATATAATTCTAAATTCCATTTGATCATACAAGATAGAGATAAATATAAAGTGCTATGCAGATACATAGAAAAAGAAATGTTTGGGACATGTTAGAGAAAAGAGATGACAACTGAATTATAGGAGAGCATATATTTAGGATGGAATAACACAGCTTGAGCAAAGCAAGGTGAAAACGTGCAAGACAATTAAGTTGTTCTCTGTCAATGGATTTTAGAGAGTGTGAAGTGGGGTGACTGTGAAGAAGCTAGAGAATTTGTCTGGAGCCAGGCTGCTGCAGTTGGCAATGGAGAGTCATTGTAGGCTTTTGTGAATGGAATGGTGTGATTGGCTCATTTCCCAGTTATTTATTGAATGTTCGTGATGTACACAATACTGCTTAAGAATCAAAGGGAGAAAGGCATATTTTGATATCATCATGAGGGAGGACAATAGCCATGAAAACACACAAGACGAAGTGATATGGATTCTATGACAGAAGTACAAGCAACGTGCAGAGCTCTATGTAGAGTGCTCTTGATATAAGCCCCCGAATAAATTGAGATATCAAGGGAATTAGGGGTGGAAGTGATTGAGATGGATTCTAAATGACATAAAAAAGTATGAGAATGGAAACACATTAGATATAATCAGCAGCAAGCTATCACTTTTAGGCTTTTAATATTGTTTTTATGGTTACCTTCTCCATGTTTGAGATATGTATCATCGAGTCATCATAATGACTATCTGCAGATAATTACCAGTATATAGAGTATATAAGAAATAACAGGTAGAAATTTGGAAGAATCTCTACATATTGGCAATTATCAGTACCTGAGTTAATGAAATCTTTTTAAAATTATGAGAAATTAAAATGAAATACATTAGACATTAGACTAATGACTTGGTACATAGATTCGTGCCCATTGAAAGGAAATTAATTAGAAGGTGGCCGGCGAACATATGTTGTTCATATATTTTATTGTTTAATTTTCATCGGAACCATTTAACGTGCTTGAATAGGCACATGGTACTTCTCAATAAATATTTGTGGAGTAAATGGACTTTATGCATCCTCTTTTTCTAAACAAAAATGTATTTGGAATCATTAATGGGCATGCCATCATAAATGTTTACTGTAAATATTTAAATGTATTTTCCTTTATCTCATTCCTACCTAGAGTTGATTGCTTTCCAGCTCATAAGTAAAAGGTTGCCACATATAAGTAGAAGAAAATGAAATTGGTGACTCATAAACACGTTTATTTAAATGGAATCAGGGCAGCAAAATCTAATTCCATATATAGCATTGTGAATTATTCATGTTTTTCTATAGAAGTGGGCCACAGATTTTGATGACATTTTATAAATTCTAACATTTTTTATTATGCTGAGTCCTATTGTGCTATGGATTTACAGTAACTTTACAGGTATCATATAAACCATAAATACTAAGACATTACCTCCTCAGTACACATTGTTTTAATTACAATTGTATTTTCAAATAGCTTAATCAGTTGACACATCTTTGAATTGCTCAGAAAACCAAATAGCTGAATTATTTTTGCTTATTGGCTTAGTATAAAAACTAAAGTGCTAGGAGAAAATAAGAACAAAGCTGACTTATTTAAGATTGTTGATTTATATTCAAACTGAGCTGAAATTGTTAATATTACTAAAAGCAGTATCTAGTTTCTTTATTCTCCAGAGACTCTTAATTATATAATTGACCTTATTGTACTACTACATATATCGGTGCTACGTCCCATATAAACAAAGTAAATTTAAATGAAAAGTAGAATTTAAGGAAAGATAAAGTCACTGTAGTGCCAATGTTCTGTTTACATTGATCTGATTTAAATATCCACCCCTGTGATTCTGTGACAGGAACTTTTTTTTTTTTTTTGGCAGCTTTCACCTTCTTTCCTTCATTCTTTTCAACATCAATGGTAATACTTGGGAAGACAGAAGACATAGAATGAAATAAGATGCTCACAAATGGTAAATAAAAGCTAAGAAGAAATAAGTATTACATTTAGAATGTCCATACATCAAAATATTCATATAATCATAATGACCAATGTACTATATTCTGGTTGTTAGACAGACATGGGCAGAGCAAGGCGATGGGCCAGGTAGAGAAACTGTCCAGGATAGAAAGCCCCAGAGGCCTAACAAGGGGCACAATTGGGAAGATAAAAATCTCACCCCAGGCTAACAACCTGTCCTCCCCTAGCAGGCCATGCAGTTTGGACCCCTGATCTTTCATATCGCTGGTCAGGTGGTATAGACCCCCTGACCTTTTCCTTCCTAAAGGGGGGAAAGATAACATCTGGGCCTCAGTTGTATTTCAGCTCCAGGCCCAGAAAAGTAGCAAACAAGACAAGTGATGCCATGGCTGCTTCAGGACCAGCTACATTGACTAATGACTCCCTGCTCTGGTGCTGACCAATCAATGGAGACCAGGACCCTGAAAGAGCAAACCAAGAAAGCTGATGAATATTCTTTTGAGACCCTCCCCTGAGTCCTCCTCTAAGATTTCTACCAGTAAGACAGAGATAAATACACTCAGGACAAAGGATCTAGCACACGCTATCCCTCAGGGGACCACCCCAGAGCACCATTCCCTTTCCTCTTCTTCCCTATAAGGGACCCGATGAAACTTGCAACCAGGGGAGCAATGGGCAGTGGCAGCTGGTCCCAGGATAACCCCCTGACCCTGTCTCCAAGGCCCTCCTTTCTCTGACTTCCCAGTGAGCCAAAGCAGCCCAGCCTTGGCTCTCCTGTTGCTTCTTCTATGCTTTTCTTTGTTACACTGTCCTTGCTGTGTTTTTTCTGCCACCATGGACCCAATACCCTTTGGTTCAGTGCTCCCCATCCCCATCATTTTTTCTTTAAATAAATTCAATTTTTCTTTATTTACCTGAGATTGCTATTTAGCTTGCCCAAGCACCACTGACATTAACCATTCACTGGTATGTTAGTTTAAAAGCTATAGCAATTTAATGTTAACTAGGAGACTTGAAAGTCAATGTCTTCTCTTTCAGTGAATCAAAATTTTCCTTTGAGTATAGGTTGAAGAAGTGATCAACAATTATATTTTCTGTTTCCAAATGCTGATAAATGTATGTATATATTCAACATGTGAGCATTCTTTGTTTTTCTGTATAAAAAATAGAGGCATTTTATCATAAGAGTGCAGTTTAGGAAAAGAGCATGGAACGGCAGGTTTTGATACAGGTTTTCTCTTTCACAGAGACCTAACTTCTCTTAACCTCAAATTTTTAATCCATAAAAATAAGAAAATTGCCAGGCTTATAGGGTGGCTGTGATTTAATAGATGTAAAACCATTTAAGAATATTTTTAAAATATATGCAAATCCAAGGTGTTAAGATATTGTTGTATAAAAATGAAAGATTGGCCTACCAATTCAGAAGTGATAAATTTTAATGCAAGTTTTATGTAAATGATCTTTAGATGTTGAGCAGAAAAATATATAATCTTTCTGACACATTGATGCCTTTCTTCATGCTAGCCTAAAATAAATTTAATAAGGCTTATGTAATTGAAAAAACTTAATCTTGACCTTGCCTTTCTTTTTCTTCTTGAACTTTAATGTTTCTTGCTACATGCCTTCATAGGACAAAGACAATTGATGATATTTTGAAGTAATCAGGATATAGAACACAATTTTCTAAGAAATGGCAGTATTGGCCGCTCTCATTTCCATAGTTTAATCTACTTCTAAAGAAAAAAAAAATAGACTTATGAATCCAGCTGATAGAAAAGGAATCTGTCTAAATTCAAACAAAAAGTCCAGTGAATAGGCTTTATCTTTTTCTTTTTCTTCTTTAACTTCTTTATTGATTAAGGTATTACATATGTGTCCTCATCCCCTCATTACCACCCTAATCCCCCCCACTCATGCCCTCACCCCCCTATTGTCTGTGTCCATTGGTTAGGCTTATATGCACACATACAAGTCCTTTGGTTGATTTCTCCCCCTTACCCCCACCCTCCCCTACCTTCCCTCTGAAGTTTGACAGTCTGATCAATGCTTCTCTGTCTCTGCATCTGTTTTTGTTCATCAGTTTATGTTGTTCATTATATTCCATAAATGAGTGAGATAATATGATATTTATCTTTCTCTGACTGGCTTATTTCCCTTAGCATAATGCTCTTGAGTTCCATCCATGCTATTGCAAATGGTAAGAATTCCTTCTTTTTTTATAGCAGCATAGTATTTCCTTGTGTAGATGTACCACATTTTTTTAATCCACTCATCTGCAGATGGGCATGTAGGCTGTTTCCAAATCTTAACAATGGTGAATTGCGCTGCTATGAACATAGGGGTGCATATATCCTTTCTGATTGGTGCTTCTAGCTTCTTGGGATTTATTCCTAGAAGTGGGATTACTGGGTCAAATGGGAGTTCCGTTTTTAGTTTTTTGAGGAAACTCCATACTGTCTTCCATAGTGGCTGCACCAGTCTGCATTCCCACCAGCAGTGCACGAGTGTTCCTTTTTCTCCACATCCTCTCCAGCACTTGTCGTTTGTTGATTTGTTGATGATAGCCATTCTGACAGGTGTGAGATGGTACTGCATTGTTGTTTTGATTTGCATCTCTCAGATGATTAGTGACTTTGAGCATGTTTTCATATGTCTCTTGACCTTTCTTCTCTCTTCTTTCGAAAAGTATCTGTTTAGGTTCCTTGCCCATTTTTTGATTGGGTGGTTTATCTTCCTTTAGTTAAGTTGTATGAGTTCACTGTAAATGTTGGAGATTAAACCCCTATTGATAATAACATTGGAAAATATGTTCTCCCATGCAGTGGGCTCTCTTATTGTTTTGTTGATGTTTCCTTTGCTGAGCAAAAGCTTTTTATTTTGATGAAGTCCCATTTGTTTATTTTCTCTTTAGTTTCCATTGCCCTAGGGGCAGTATCAGTGAAGAAATTCCTTTGGCATATGTCTGAGATTTTGCTGCCTGTGGATTCCTCTAGTATTTTTATGGTTTTCTGTCTTATGTTTAAGTCCTTCATCCATTTTGAGTTTATTTTTGTGTATAGTGTAAGTTGGTGGTGTAGATTCATTTTTTTGCATGTATCTGTCCAATTTTCCCAACATCATTTATTGAAGAGACTGTCTTGACTCCATTGTATGTTCATGCATCCTTTGTCAAATATTAATTGGGCATATTGGTTTGGGTCAATTTCTGGGTTCTCTATTCTATTCCACTGATCTATATGTCTGTTCTTGTGCTAGTACCAGGCTGTTTTGAGAACAGTGGCTTTGTAATACAGCTTGATATCTGGTATTGAGATCCCCACCTACTTTGTTCTTCTTTCTCAGGATTGCTGCAGCTATTTGGGGTCTTTTTTTATTCCAGATGAATTTTTGGAAAGTTCATTCTAGGTCTGTGAAATATGCCATCAGTATTTTAATGGGGATTGCATTGAATCTACAGATTGCTTGGGTAGTATGGACATTTTGATGATGTTGATTCTACCAGTCCATGAACACAGCATGTTCTTCCATCTGTTTATGTCTTCCTCTATCTCTTTTTTCAGTGTCCTGTAGTTTTTTGCATATAGTTCTTTTACTGCTTTGGTTAAGTTTATTCCTAGATATCTTAATTTTTTTGGTGCGATGATAAATAGGATTGCTTTTTTAGTCTCTCTCTCTGTAAGTTCACTATTGGTGTATAGAAATGCCATAGATTTCTTGGTATTAATTTTGTATCCTGCTACATTATCAAATTCATTTATTAAGTCTAATAATTTTTTGATGGAGTCTTTAGGTTTTTTTATGTACAGTGTCATGTCATCTGCGAATAAGGACAACTAACTTTACTTCTTTTCCAATTTGGATGCCTTTTATTGCTTCTTCTTGTTTGATTGCAATGGCTAGTACTTCCAGTACTGTGTTGAACAGGAGTGGTGAGAGTGGGCATCCCTGTCTTGTTCCTGTTCTTAGGGGAAATGGTTTTAGATTTTGCCCATTGAGTATTATGTTGGCTGTGGGTTTGTCTTATATGGCTTTTATTATGTTGAGGTATGATATTTCTATTCCCACCTTGCTGAGAGTTTTTATCAAGAAACGGTGTTGGATTTTGTCAAATGCTTTTTCTGTGTCAATTGATATGACTATGTGATTTTTATCTCTCAATTTGTTTATGTGATGTATCATGTTTATTGATTTGTGGATATTGTACCTTCCTTGCATCCTCAGGATAAATCCTACTTGGTCATGGTATATGATCTTTTTGATGTACTGCTGGATCTGATTTGCTAGAATTTTGTTGAGGATTTTGGCATCTATGTTCATGAGGGATATTGGCCTATATTTCTCTTTCATTGTGTTGTCTTTATCTGGTTTTGGAATTAGGGTGATGCTGGCTTCATAGAATGAGCTTGGAAGTCTTCCTTTCTCTTGAAATTTTTGGAATAGTCTGAGGAGGATAGGTTTTAGTTCTTCCTTGAATGTTTGGTAAAACTCCCCTGTGAAGCCGTCTGGCCCCGGGCTTTTGTTTGCTGGAAGCTTTTTGATGACTGCTTCAATTTCTTCCATAGTTATCAGCCCATTGAGATTTTTAGAATCTTCTTGATTGAGTTTTGGAAGGTTGTATTTTTCTAGGAATATGTCTATTTCCTCCAGGTTGTCTAGTTTGTTGGAATAGAGTTGTTCATAGTATTTTTTAACAATCCTTTGTGTTTCTGTGGGGTCTGTTGTTATTTTGCCTCTTTCATTTCTGATTTTGTTTATTTGGGTCCTCTCTCTTTGTTTCTTGGTGAGCCTGGCTAGAGGTACATCAATCTTGTTTATCCTTTCAAAGAACCAACTCTTGGTTTCATTGATCTTCTGTATTGTTTTTTTGGTCTCTATGTCATTCATTTCTGCTCTGATCTTTATTATCTCCTTCCTTCTGGATACTGTGGGCTTTTCTTGTTGCTCTCTTTCTAATTCTTTGAGTTGTAGAGTTAGATGATTTATTACCATTTTTTCTTGTTTTTTGAGGTAGGCCTGTAGAACAATAAACTTCCCTCTCAGGACTGCTTTCATTGTGTCCCAAAGGTTTTGGATTGTTGTGTTTTTATTGTCATTAGTTTCCAGGATGATTTAATTTCTTCTTTGATCTCATTTGTAACCCAATCTATGTTTAATAGCATGCTATTCTGCTTCCAAGTCTTTGAGTTTTTTTTTATTGTTTTTATTGTAATTTATTTCTAATATTATGCCATTGTGGTCTGAGAAGATGCTTCATATGATTTCAATCTTCTTGAATTTGGGAAGACTTTGCCTATGACCCAATATGTGGTCTATTGTTGAAAATGTCCCATGTGCACTTGAGAAGAAGGTATATTCCGTGGCTTTGGGGTAAAATGTTCTGAAGATGTCAATTAAGTCCATCTGATCTAGTGAATCATTTAGGATTGCTATTTTTTTGCTGATTTTTTGTCTAGAGGATTTTGTCAGTGGTGTATTAAAGTCCCCTACTATGATTGTATTGCTGTTGATCTCTCCCTTGATATCTTCCAGGAGGTTTTTCATGTATTTGGGTGCTCCTGCATTGGGTGCATATATGTTTCTCAGGGTTATATCCTCTTGTTGTATCGATCCCTTTAGTATTATGAAGTGGCCTTCCTTATCTCTTATTATGGCCTTCACTTTGAGGTCTATTTTGTCAGATGCAAGTATTGCTACCCCAGATATTTTTCATTTCTATTTGCTTGAAAGATATTTTTCCATCCTTTCGCTTTCAGTCTGTGTGAGCCCCTTCTTCTGAGGTGGGTCTCTAGTAGACAGCATATATATGGGTCATGCTTTTTTATTCATTCAGCCACTCGATGTCTTTCGATTGGAGCATTTAGTCTGTTTACGTTTAAAGCTATTATTAAAAGGTGCTTGTTTGTAGCCATTTCTATTTTTTGTGCCTGTGTTCCTGCTTACCTTTTTATTTCTTCTTTTTACAGCATTCCCTTTAGCATTTCTTGCATTGCTGGCTTGGTAGTGATAAATTCCCTTAGTCTTTTTTTTTGTCTGCAGAGCTCCTGATTTCCCCTTCAATTTTGATTGATATTCTTGCTGGATAGAGTATTCTTGGATTCAGTCCTTTGCTTTGCATCACTTTATATACCTCCTTCCATTCTAGCATGATGTGTTTCTGTTGAGAAATCATTTGATAATCTGATGGGGGATCTTTGTAGGTAACTCATTGTCTCTCTCTTGCAGCCTTTAAGATTCTCTCTTTGTCGTGAACATTTTCCATTGTAATTGTGATGTGTCTTGGTGTGGGTCTTTTGTGATTCATCTTGCTTGGGACTCTCTGTAATATTTTCTTCCCCATATCAGGAAAGTTTTCTCTCATTATTTCTTCAAATAGGTTTTCTAATCCTTGCGGCTCTTCTTGTCCTTCTGGCATCCCTATTATGTGTATGTTACTTCATTTTGTGCTGTCCCAAAGCTCCCTTAGTCTCTCCTCCTGCTTTTTAATTTTTTTCTCCAGTTGCTGTTCAGATTGAGCTTGTTTCTATACTTTATCTTCTAACTCACTAATTCGTTCCTCTGCTTCTTGTGTCTACTGTTGAAACCTTCCATAGTGTTTTTGATTGTACCTATATCACTTTTCATTTCTTCCTGATTTTTGCATAAGTTGTTGATTTTCTCATCCATTTGGTGTATCAACTGTATGACCACTAATCTGAATTCTTTTTCTCTCATGTTGCATGTTTCGGTTTCACTTATTTCCTTTCTTGGAAATTTCTCTTTTTCTTTCCTCTGAGGATTGTTTCATTGTCTCCCCATTCTGACTATCACCAGAAGGTTCAAATGTCAAGTTGTAAGGGCCTGGGCCATGTGCAGTGGGAGCTTCGCACCCCCTGAATGTCACTGAAGATCTCTGACACCAAGACGTGTGGCTTCCATGGGTTGGTGGGAGCCACACTTGCCTAGGATCAGAGTCATAGGTGCTTAGTGTCGCTCGTGTGCTCACCTAGAATCAGGGACCCTGCCTGTGCCACGCTTAAACAGAGATCTCGCTGGCGTGTGCCAAAAATCAGAGTCAGCTAACATGTGTCAGGAGTCAGAGACCCCCTGTGTCCATGCCAAGAATCGAGTATCAGAGCCTCTGCTGCTTGGTGCTATCTCATGTCGAGAATCAGGGTCCCTGTGTGGGCATGTGCCAAGAACTGGAGTCACTGGCTATTAGTGTGAATGCACTGGGAATCAGGGATCCCAGGTGTGCACGATGGGAAATAGAGTCAAGTCACTCAGTGACTTGTCACAAGTTGCTCAGTGCTGCCTCTTGCGTGGAGAATCAGGGTCCCTGGTCTGCTTAGGGGACCGGGTTGCACAGTTGCATTGTGCTGGCAGGAAAACAACCTTCAGTGTGTGCTTGCTCTGAATCAAAGTCAGGTGGCACTGCCCCCCAATGTGGGCACAGGGTCTGGTCGCAGGAAACAAACTCCCTGAGTTCTCGTGCCCAGGTTTAAATTCAGCACAGCCTCCCTGCTTGGGTGCGGTGTCTGGTCACACTGGTCACAGGAAACAAGCTCCCTGGATTCACGCCCCCAGCCTCAAATTCAGAGTAGCCTCCCTTCTTGGGCGCAAGGTCTGTTCTTGGAAAACAAACTCCCTGAGTTCGCGCCCTCAGGCTCAAATTCAGAACAGCCTCGCTTCCTGGGCGTGGATTCTAGTCACGGGAAACAAACTTCCTATGTTTGTACACCCAGGCTCAAATTCAGGTAGAGTCGCCACAGTTGTGTGTTTGTGAGGAGAGGGTCTGGCAGTTTCTATGCCACTGCCACGGGGCCGACGGGGAAGGGGATTGGCTCTGTGACTCACAGAAATCTGGGCCGGGGTCTTGGTGTCCGTGGGTTTGCAGCTGTGGTCGCAGGTCTTTTACCCGAGTGACTGTAGGGTCCTGGTTTGCGACTGAGACCAGATTGTGTAGTGGCAAGGCTAGGATCTTCAAGCAGTTCTGTTCTTCAAGATGGTACTATTTCTGTGATGGCAGCGGGGTTTCGCCATCTATGACTGCCTGGTTTGGCAGCCCCTTGGAAGACCTGTAGGTTCTAGCTCTCCCTAGCTCTCACTCACATGCACCACACACGTCTACACACTCCTCTATCGCTCTCTCACTCTCTCACACACTCTCCCTCCCTACCTTCTTGCCGGTTGCCATCTTAGAGGGATACCTATCTTTTTCTTTAAAGGAAAAGAATGGAGGATATACACCAGTCTTAGGTAGGAACTATATACAATAATTTTATGATATCATGGTACTTTTTTCAAAGACTACCCAAACAAATGAAGTGACCCAAAAGCAATTGAATATGCTTACAAAATTAAAACAGCTAATGAGTTTTCTTGCAGCTTTAGTTAATAACCTCAAAATGTCAATATTTACAAATAATTTTTCAAAGGGGCAAAATGACTCTATTAAGTCTATTACTGTCTCACATGGCATTGTAAGTAGATATTTTGTTTGTTTGTTTGTTTTTGTAAATTATTTTTATGGCACTAGCCTACATGACTCCAAACACTTGGTTAATTCACACACAAGTTGTCTTTTTATGGACACATTAGCATGTTCTTACAAGTAGGTGAATCTCTTACCCAATTTTCCCTCAAGGTTTATAGAGAGGTTATGAAAGTTTTCAGAGGTTCACATATATGCTTAGAAGTTGATAAAAATTTTGGCCCCACTCCACAGTAAATACCCAAGCATATTTCATTCTGTGGTCATTCCACAGGGATTACAAACGTATAAAGCGTGTTTATGGATGCTTTAGGGCAGGGGTGGGAAATCTTTCTGTAAAGGAACAGATAATATTCTTGGCTTTGTGGGTCATAGGGTCTTAGTTGCACTATTCAACTCTACTGCTATAGTACAAAAGTGGCCACAACCAATAACCTAACAAATGGGCATGACTGTATTCCAGTAAAACTATATTTATAAAAGTAGGCAATGTGCCAGATTTGGCCATAGGCCATCCTTTGCTAATTCCTATGCTAGGGGACCACTGATACCAGATTAAAAACTCTTCGAATAGGACATAGTTGTAACTTTTAGGACTTCAACCATCTGGTGTTTGGAAGCCAATGTTTCCAGAATCAGTATGGCTCATTTTTCAGCTCCTGAGACTGTAGGATGTCCTCCAATACTCCATTCTCTATATCTTAATTATTTTTCCCCTAACACTGCGGTCACCCAGGGACTGCATTCCTGCTGTGGCTGAATTTCAGATGTTTAATCCCTAACCCCCAATGTGCTAATATTTAGCGATGGGGCCTTTGGGAGATAATTACATTTTAATGAGGTCATAAGGGTGGGGTATTCATGATGGGATTACTGCCCATATAAAAGCACCAGAAAGTTTGCTCTTACTTTCTTTCCATGTATAAAAACACAGTGAGAAGATGGTTGTCTGCAAGTCCCGACCCTGCTGGCATCCCGATCTCAGCCTTCCAGCCTCCAGAACCACGAGAAATAAATTTCTGTTGTTTAAGCCATGGCATTGTTGCAGTATTTTGCTATGGAAGCTCAGAAGGCAGATAGTCTTTGTTATTACTGGGTGTGTTCTTGAAATCATGAGATCAGGAGCTACCACCTTTGGAATGGTAGAGCAGTGAGTTGGAAGGAGTCACATGTTTCCTGATGATTGCCAGGTAACTTACTAGTTATTTTGGGGTTTCTTGTACGTACAACCAAATCTGCCTTTCACTAATAAAGGGGATGTGGATGTGTTCATCTTATAATGAGGTCATAAGGGTGGGGTATTCATGATGGGATCCCTTCATAGAGTTGCATTTATTTGTATTTATTTGGTAACATCTCCTAAGGCAATTTCTTGTCATTTTTTATTCTTGGAGCTCAATATCATGGAGGCATTAAAGTTTGTTTTTCATCTTAGGATGGTGATAAAAGCCAGGAGAGAGTCAGTAGGAGCAATGCAGTCCTTATCTTGTGTCTGGATGATAGCTGTCCACCTGGGTGATATCCAATGAATTTTAATAGGGCTACACACCTCAAGAATGTAAGTGATAATGTTGTCATACTCTCTGTTATCCATTTCTTCCCCTGTCTTTTGCAATCACTTCTGCCTACCATTCTGGTGCTATGTGTGGTCTCAGGCCAGCACCATACAGAGAAGTCTGAGGTGTCACAAGCTTTCACTTTGACCTATGAAAAAGGGAGGACCAATTGAGCTACTCTCTCACTTAAAGGGTGACTTTTCTACTTATATCACTGCTTTCTCCTGTTAGTCTCAAGCACTGTATCCACATCCTTCCTTGGTACCATGCTTTGCTTACTAAACCTGGAAAGCAAGAGCTTTGCAAACTATTCTAGAGAAAAGATGACTTTGATTAAGTAGAATGTTGCCATTTCTTGAGTCTACTATTCCCTTAAATGAGGTAGAATGGTACAGTCTTATGGAGTCCATGGCAGCAACCATTTAAATTGGAAACTAAATTAGTGGCAGTTATAATAATATCTAAAAACAATTCTCATGTCTATTCCATGCATTTTAGTTGTCACCATTAAGTCCCAGTGAAATTTGGATCCTCTTCCATTTTGGTTATTGTCAGTTGTTAATTAGCCCACTGCTTTTGATGAGAAAATTGTTTACAGGTGAAAGTTAAGAAACTCTTCATGCAACTGGTCCTTTAAAAGTCCATCAGTTGTTTAATTACTTACTCTGCCTAAACACAAAATAAGAAGTGAAATTCCAGTTATAAGTGCACACTCAATGGTGCTGAAATGGGTGTCTTAATTAGCAGCAATAGGAGCCATGATCCCAAGTGCCACGAATATATAGTTAATGAGCAATCCAGCAACTTACACATTAGGGATTTTTTTTTTCCAAAACACTACTTTTTTAGACTCACTGAAATATTCAGAAATTAATACTGACTCGTTATTTCCCTAAGGATTGTCCTTACGTGGCTAGAATACTGTTTTTCCATACATCCCCAACCCTCCTAGAGCTTCTTTCTGTATAAGTCTGCACTTCCTTACTATGAGTGCAATTCAGGCAGAGCCTAAGCCAGGTCTGGATATGATCTAAGAGTATTATCCTTAGTACTCACAAAAATCCTTTTTTTGTTGTTTTATTAATCCTTACCTTAGAATATTTTTTTTTATTGCTTTATAGAGAGAGTGGGAGGGAGGAGGAGAGACAGAGAGAAACATTGATGTGAGGATGTGAGAGAGACACATCAATTGGTTGCCTCCTGTACCTGCCCTGACCAGGGCAGGGGATCAAGCCTGCAACTGAGGTATATGCCCTTGACCTGAATCAAAACTTCTGTCTGTGGGCCAATGCTCTAATCACTGAGCCAAAACATCTAGGGCACAAGAATCCTTTTTAATCAGAAATTATAACTTCAAACATGTACCCGACCCTTAGAAGCCCATTCCCCATCTGTCCTAGTGAGTTTGTAGAAGCAGTCAGCCTCCAGAACATTAAGGGGTAGCCTGTAGCCAAAGCCTGAACCATAGTTCAACCTCCCATTTTCATTTTCTAAACACTCAAAGTTCATCAGATGACAAGAATTCTTTCAGCCAATTCCATTACCAGAAGGTTTCATTTTTTACCACCATCTTCACTCCCTCTCATATTAAATCATATCAATGTGACAAATACATAAGCGTATGCCAAGTGAGCTAGACCAGGCTCAGAGTTGTGGCAGGCTAAGGACTAGTAAGGAGTCCCTTGACCTAGCTGAGGCTACTTCCACTTAATCTTATTACTCAACCAGGAAATATAAATAATATACATATGGTCAAGGCTACATTTGCCCATATACCCCCCATTTCTCTCCATGGTACACCTCAAGTTTGGAGGTCTCTGTAGTCTCAGTGGAGATTGTGGAGACAGCCTTATGAAAGAAGCTCAGATCTTTGGGATCATTGTCGTTTTTCCTGGGGCACAAGTGTACTGTACAGTCTAACTTATTACAGTAGTAACTATTTCTTTCTGTGCTATAGGTGTATACATGTTTAATTCCTTGTCCCTTCTTCAGAACCACACAAGAGATCAGTTTGGCAAGCCTAGCCATGGCCTACCTCAGAGACCACATGAAATTACATATAAAATTATCTGTATATTATTACATTTTTATTTTTCTGAAGGGAAGTGTCATCCTTTTCATCAGATCCTCAAAGTAGTCTGTCACCAATATTTAAAGAAGAAAACAAACCAAAAATCAAAACAAACAGCTTATCACAGAAGATGACATTTAATCAGACGATCAGTGATACATATCTAAAACATTCAATACAAAATAATTGAGATAAAATACCAAATTATTTATGTTAGGAAAACACTCTAATTTATGAGAATATAAATTTACCTACATTAGTGAATTCAAAAGAAAAGTAGGTTTTATTTATCCCATTCAAATTCCAACATAAGTTTTTGAGAAACTTCCTACATGTTGGACATTAAATCAGGTGTAGGTGAAAAAGTAGATCAGATACTGTTTTTCCCCTTCATGAATATGATTTTTAATGTACGTGGGAAGGTGAGAGATTAGAGACAGAGGATTTTCAATGATGAACAAGTGAATGCAAAAGATAATTTTAAGTTATTAAGAAAATATACCAGGGTAATATTAGAGAAAGGAATAATCAAGGGAGGAGTTTTCCCTTAGGCTAAGTAATCAGAAAATGTCATACTAGGTCAATGCATCAATATATAAAATAGTAGCTGGCATAGGTTTTAAAAGATATTTTTTTTCTGTCCTCAAGAAACTCACAATCTGTAGAAGACACATGAAATAAATATAATAAAATAGTGTAATAATATTTGGTGAATTGCTTTGAAAATAAACAGTGAGATAAAATATGTGATATAATCTTTTAGAATACTGTTGTAATATAATTAAACTTATATGTCATCCTTTCAACTTATTTATAATGAATTCTTCCTACAAATTAGCCTCTTTTGAATGTACTTATCCAAATTTATTTATCTTTATTTCAGAAAGATTAAAGGCCATGAAAGAAGTGATAATTATTCAGAAAGAGGAAGCAAGATCAGTCCAATGGCATCATACAGTTAAATATAATTTGGGTTTGAAGAACATGATAAATGCTGGGAAAACCAAGGGATAGTTCCTTGGTTTTGAACAAGTATTAATGGACCCTAATGTGAGAAGCACATAGGTCAAATTCAAATCATGCATATGGGTAATTTATATTTAAAATTACTTATTGAACACAAAAAACTATTGAATAACTATTTAATACTTAGAGGTAATTATGACATTGTATCTTTATTCTAAAATATTCAACATAAAGTTAACAGCAAGGGCTCTGGAATCTGGCTTCCTGGGTTAGAACCCAAGTTCTACTATTTGCAAATGCTCTGTGACCCAGTTTCCTCATCTTTAAAATACTTTTCTCCTTTGTTGGCAATTTTTAAAGGTTATAGAAGATTAAAAAATGAATAAATAATCATGTATGGAAGCTAATGAACACCTAATAATTATTAGCTAGCCTTACTATAAACAAGCATGCTACCTCTTATGGAAGAAAGATTCAGGGTTCTATGGTGTTCAACATAAGGGGGATTGTTTCTGGTAACATGGATCCGAAAAGGCTTTTCATAAAGTGGGATCTGAGCTGTACCTGAAAATAAGGAGCATTCTAACATGTAGAGATGGAGGGAAAAAAGACAAAATGAGAGACAGGTGGGAAAGCAAGGCTTCTTCAGGAATAGCCAGGTAAACTCTTACAAGGCCTCCATTTCATCCCCTAAAACAGTGGTTCTCAACCTTCCTAATGCCGTGAGGAAGCTCATGTTGTGGTGACCCCCAATTTCATTATTACAAATTGAACATAGTTAAAGCATAGAGATTAATCACAAAAACAATATGTAATCATATATGTGTTTTCCGATGGTCTTAGGCGACCCCTGTGAAAGGATCGTTCGACCCCCAAAGAGGTCGCGGCCCACAGGTTGAGAATCGCTGCCCTAAAAGCTGAGATGTTAAAAGGACAATGGGGGCTAATTTTGTTCCACAGAGATATATAAAAAAAGTACTTCTCTAAAAAAGCTGGGCATTTCTAATAAAATACAAAGGATCTGCTAAAGGAAAAGATTAGTGAGACAATAAAAATAAGAGGAGACAAGTTATAAATACAAAATGGCAAAAGGAGAAATAAATGTCAACATATAAAAAATACTCTCCCTCAAGCAACAATGTATTTTCAAAGATATTCAGGGAAACAGTGCATATTTTTCTCTTTATAAATGATAGTGAATCAGGGAAAGTGGTTTAGGAACTCATAGATTTGACAAGTATTTGGCAGCCTAATAAAAATGCTGTGTTTAGTTTCTGATAGAGAACCTTGTTTGGGTTTTGACTTACAGTTTATGGGAATATGGAAAATTTTAGCTGGGTTAATAATAGGGAAAAGAATGAAATGACCTTCTGTCCTACATTCAGCTCTTAGAAGAATCCAGTTCTTATCTGGGAAATAAAAACAAGTAAATATCTATGTAAAAGCAGTAAATAAGTTACCAAACACAGATATTTAAAGTAATTTCTCTTAAAATAAATTTAATCAGGGCACACTAAAACTATTAAAATATGAAAATGACCAGACTCAACTTTTAAAAATGAGAAAAGTAGACATAAATTTTGCTATTAAGGTGCTATGCAATGGATCATTTGAAATAATGTTAAAGTTAACTTGTTCATGAGAACTCAGTTACTAAGAGGACAATCCACCAATTTAAATAATGTAATGATGAGAAAGAAATGCTTGTGCACCATGCCAGTGATCCAGTTAAGAGATAAATCTCATGTTTTTACATACAGATATAATGCCCTGTCTTTGAAATCAGATGTAATGCCCTAACCAACTCACATCATTATTACTATATTAAAAGGAGAACATTGATCAGTAGAAGTATTCTAAGTTGTTAAAGCAAAACAGTATTTTGCTGTGCAGGTTTATCATGATATTAGAGGCCCGGTGCACGAATCCGTGCACAAGTGGGGTCCCTTGGCCTGGCCTGCAGGATTGGGCCTAAACCCACTCTTCGATATCCCTCAACGGGTCCCAGATTATGAGAGGGTTCAGGCCAGGCCGAGGGACCCACTGGTGCACAATCAGAGCCAGGGAGGGACGCAGGAGGTTGGCCAGCAGGGGAGGGACCATGGGAGGGCTACAGGGCATGTCTGGCCTGTCTTGCTCAGTCCCAATTGGCCAGACCCCAGCAGCAAGCTAACCTACCAGTTGGAGCTTCTTCCCCTGGATGGTCAGTGCATGACTTAGCAACTGGTCGACCAGTCGACAGTCTGCCCCCTGGTAGTCAGTGCACATCATATAGAGAGGTTGAGTGGCCTTAGCATATCATTAGCATATTACTCTTTGATTGGTTGAATGGCCAGCTGGTTGATCAGACACTTAGCATATTAATTAGGCTTTTATTATATAGGATTGATCAAGACTTTATGCAGGATATATCTTTTTTTTTGTACTTATAACATTTTTATTTTATTTTTTAAAATTTTATTTTATTGTTTAAAGTATTACAGATAATGAAACAGTACATATGTTTCATTTTTTCCCCCCATTTACCTTCCCCAGGCCTCCCCTACCCCCCAGCACATACCCTCACCCCACCCCCCAGTGTCTTGTGTCCATTGGTTATGCTTATATGCATGCATACAAGTCCCCCCTTTGCCTATTTTTAATAAGGGGCTTTTGGTATCTTGTCTCTAATATGGAGCCATATTCCTTTTACCACTCCATTTATTTTAGGTCTCTCTTTAAAACTAACATAACACAATTGGTGGATGTGTATATACATTTTGCATTAATTCCAGAAAAATATTATGGAGATTTTTTTTGTTGTTAAACCACTCAATAAAATGCAACAGAAAACATTTGGGAAACTCAATCCTAAACCAGTTGGTGACTCTATCCATAAATTCTGAGATCTCTGATAGTAAATGATGCTTCTAATTTCATCTGTTCTCACCAGATTGGTAACTTTTTTCACTCAATTAACCAAAATCTATAAAATGTAATGTTTTACAGCACTATTACAAGACAAATGAACTCGTGCCTATTCATCTTTCTTGCTATTGCTGATACTCTTATTCTTTCATCCTCTTGTTATCTTTTAGTTTACTATATATTTATCAAAACTCATTCATATAAATTAAGTGTGTTTATATGGCATATCACCTAAGGTCCCTTTTACATGGGATTCCATGATTCTATGATAAACTCTATAAACCAATTTCAACATTGTGAGAATACATATTTTTAATTTACATTTTCTGAGTTATTCTTTACATTTTAGCTAAAATGTACAGCTTGTTTCAAGCAAGTGGTGTCTGAATATTTTTTTCCTAGTGGTGCTCCAAACTTGTCCCTGCTTAGGAAAGTGCAGGTAATGCACCACTCAGTAAACATATGATTTCCTTTTATCAATAGGAGTCTAAAGTAATTTATAAAGATGAAGATAATGATGATGCTCATGACTAGTTTATTATTTACAAAGAGCTAACCTAATGCAGTATTGTTTATAGTTCTTATTAATTCTTATGCTTCTAAATAAAGCATTGTTAAGCTTGACCTGGGAGGCAGTATGATTAGTAGAACACTTGTGGTATTTAGAAGTGTAAACCTGGGTTGAAGTCATGAAAAGCAACTCGTTGTTTACTCATGGTTTTAAGTTTCATTATGTATATATATTAAGAGGGTGGTGGTGGCAGTGGTAGAAGGAGATGGGTTATAATGTTCTTAGCCTGATAGTTCAAAATGTAAGAATAAATGTAAGAATAGAGTCTGCATACCTTCAGACAATGTTCAGCAAACTTAACTTCTTTCCAAAACCTTTGTAATAGAAACTTAATAGTAGAGGTTATGATTTTATCTATACTTGATAAATTATAGTGTAAGTAGTCTGAATTATTGGTTGTGGCAGGATTTATTTGCTTTAGGAAACAGATACAGTGGGATCTCAAACTTAATTCATCCCAGAAGGCTGTTCAAGAAGCGATTTGTTAAAAATGTAAATTGAATTAATCCATTCCATTCCCCAAAATGATTCTCTGATTTAACCTTTATTTTTTACAGTATATGTCTAATGTATTACTTAATCTATAAATAAATACTTATTTTCTTAAATTTATGGAACCACCTCCTACTAGCCTTAAAGGCATCATTTTCAGCATTTGCTCTAAGGGTGTCTTTAAAGTCAATATGCAGGATCTTCCCTTGTTCATATATCACTGCCTCCAAAATGCTGCCACTGGCTCACTGCTTTTCCTTTATCTGAATCTACAACGGTGTTTCTATCTCTTCAGTTGCCTGTGATCATTGCTGCTTTCACACCCTTAGCAACATTAGCACTCTTCATGGCCTCTTTATGTTTTAAAATTGTGCTAATCATTGATTTCACCAGCAACAAATGCATTCTCTCCTTTGTTGTTGCTGGAGAGACACTTGGTCCTGCTGAGGTATTTGCATGAAAGGGTTGTCAGTTTGGAAAACCTAAGATTGGTTGACATCGGAGACATTTTTTCTGTGAACAACTTGGTCAAGAACTGAATTGTTTGAGATGGGAGATTTTTGAGAAATGAGGTTTCTCAAAAAGGGTAAAGTTTGTTTGGATATAGAGGCATGCTACTCCCTCACAGAGGAACCAATGGTAGTCATAAAGAACACTGCATAAAAATTTGTATATTTATCAAAAGTGTATTCTATGAAATTTTATTTTAATCCTTTCTCCCAGAAAGGCAGAAATTAGCTCTGGAAAAAAAAAAAACTGGCATCTAAATGTAAGTAGGTCTTCATATTTGAGATAGATAATAGATGGCAAGATTGTAGATCAAGATCTTTTAATCATAAACTGGGAGGTACAGTCTGTAAAAAATCTTCTTAGAGCATATGGAACAGTTATCTGTAACTTGAGAAGACAATATGTTTTTCCCTAATTGCAATGAGTTTTTAAATCATTTCTTCTTAGAAAATATTATTAAAAATGTATTACAAATAATTGAGAAAAAGAGAATTACAAAGGCTAGAACTAAACAACTTAAAAAATAAGACTAAATTATTCCACATACAAGGGTGGAAAAAGTAGGTTTACAGTTATAATACAAATAAATAATTCAATAATCTTATATAATAAAAGGCTAATATGCAAATTGTCCCCTCAGGAGTACAACCAACCAGGAGTTTGAACGCTCGCTATGACATGTGCTGACCACCAGGGAGAAGTGCAGAATGAAGGAAGGCCCCGGCTGGCAGCTGGCAGCTGGCAGCCGAGAGAAGGAAGACCCCGATCAGCCATGATCACTGGACACTGCCCATGCACAAATTTCATGCACTGGCCCTCTAGTTAATAAATAATAATACAAGAATAAACAGTGTTTCATCTCTTCACAATTGTAAAGCTTCTTTTGCCCACCCCATACATTAAGTTTATAACACTTGAACAAATAATACAGTTTTTTGTGCAGGCATATGCATTATTATTTAAAACAAAGAACCTTATATTTTTAACTAGAGGCCCATGGACAAATTTGTGCACAGGTGGGGTCCAGCTGGCCCACCCTGATCGGGGCCAATTTGGGCCTGCCAGGGGGCGGGGCCATAGGAGGTTGGCCGGCCAGCCAGCCCTGCCCCCAATCAGGGTTGGGGGAGCCAATTGGGGGGTGGGCCAGCCCAGGGGAGGGGCCTCGGGAGGTTGGCTGGCTGGCCCCGCTTCCATCAGGCAGGTCATAGCGATTGGTCATTCTGGTTGTTCTGATCGCTTGGCTTTTATATATATAGATAGCAGGGATATAACAAGCTATGTATAACGACATAATTTTTAATGTCGTCTTTTTAATTAAAGTTTATATTCAATATTAGTTTTAGATGTACAGAATAGTGGTTAGATAATCATATACTTTACAAAATGAGTCCCCCCTCCCCCATATTTCAAGTACTTACCTGACACTGCATAATTAATACAATATTATTGACTATATTCCCTAGACCTGTGGTCGGCAAACCGCGGCTTGCGAGTCACATGCGGCTCTTTGGCCCCTTGAGTGTGGCTCTTCCACAAAATACCACATGGGGGTGTGCACGTACAGTGTGATTGAAACTTTGTGGCCCATGCACAGAAGTCGGTATTTTGTGGAAGAGCCGGTGTTTTGTGGAAGAGCCACACTCAAAGGGCCAAAGAGCAGCATGTAGCTCGCGAGTCGCAGTTTGCCGACCACTGCCCTAGACTGTACTTTAGATCTTGGGATAGATTCCCAGGTTGTGGACTTGATCCCCAGTAGGGGGAGTGCAGGAAGCAGCTGATCAAGGATTCTCTCTTATCATTGATATTTCTATCTCTCTCCCTTTCCCTTCCTCTTTGAAATCAATAAAAATATTTTTTAAAAGAAGACTTTGTTTCAATGTTTGCTATTAGATTTAATAAGAATTTGCTTTTTCCTAAAATAAAAGTAGTAAATGTGAAAAGAAAAAAAAACAAAGAAGCATAGATGTAAGCAGTTTCTTTTTTTTTTTAAATATATTTTATTGCTTTTTTACAGAAAGGAAAGGAGAGAGATAGAGAGTTAGAAACATCGATGAGAGAGAAACATCGATCAGCTGCCTCCTGCACATCTCCCACTGGGGATGTGCCCGCAACCCAGGTACATGCCCTTGACCGGAATCGAACCTGAGACCTTTCAGTCCGCAGGCCGACGCTCTATCCACTGAGCCAAATCGGTTTCGGCAATGTAAGCAGTTTCTATGATGGCTTCCAAAAATCCTGGTCTCTCGGTGTTCTTACCCTTGTACAGTTCCCTCTCTTTGAGTGCAACCAAACTTACTGACACATTTCTCACAGAACGCAGCACGAGTGAAGAAATTTCACTGTCAAGATTAGGTCTTAAAAAGACTTGGCTTTTGTCAAGAGTGCTCTGTACCTGGCTCTCTCTCTCTCTCTCTCTCATCACTAGCCACTATGTTGTGAGACCTCTCAGGCAGCCTATGGATAGGCTTATGTGCTAAGCAGCCAAGGCCTCCCATGAGTCATGTGCATGAGCTTGGAAGAATATTATTCAGCTGCAGACTAACCCTAAGGCACCTACTCTCCCGCCCAACAGCTTGACTGAAACCTCATGAGTGAACCTGAACCAGAGGAACCCAGACATACACTGTCCAGATTCCCAACACAAAAAACTATAAGATTTAAAAAAATGTTTGTTGTTTTAAACCTTGAAGTTTTGGGGTAACTTTTTACACAGCGGTAGATATTATAGTAGAGTTGAACAGAAGTAAAAACTAATACTCAAGAGTATCATCATTATTTTCTTTTCCATTCCAAAAATATTGCTTTTGGGAAATAGCTTTCAGCTAAAGGTCAAAATAAATCTTGGTTTTTCTGTTAAAGACTATCCTGTGTTTGCTTCCCAAAAGAGTATTTATATTTCCATAAACTTTAAGGCCACACGAAGTTTTACGTATATTTCAAATAACAAAATCACTCTGAGAATTACATTGCTTTTTGCTTCCTCTAATCACCTGGGATAATAGGAGAGAAATTGTTTGTCAGTTGAGTTCCCTGGCAGTCACACTGCACAGCTAATCAGTGTTCTCGCTCTGTGGTTACAGAGACTGTTAGCAAGGGGTTCTGCTTTATGATGCTCCGAGGCAACCATTTTTCATCCCTGGTTTAACACCGGGTAGAGGTGGCAATAAGAAATCTAATGAAGAAACCATCAAGCCTGGAGTAGTAATTTCAGGAGAAATCATGCATGGTTGCTTGAATAGAGTTAAGAATTGGCATTTTACGTTATTGAGTGTTGTGTGGGCGCTTTACCCTCTTATCCTTCATACATTTGTGCCACTGTGATTCCTTCTGTTTTAGTAAGCAATAGAGCATTTTATAACCATAGCCCTATCTTTGTGCCAGATTTTCCTGCAGCTGTTCCAGCAATAATTTTTTTACTAGACAACAATCTCTGAAAAGGCTCTGAGAAGCTTACCTACTCTTCATCTGGTTTTCTTTGTTGTTGTTGTTGTTTTTTATTGTTTTACTACAAAATAGATTGCCTGATTTAGAATTGATGGGGATATTGAGGGACTTTTTTTTTCCTAAACTTGCATGACTCCTTTTTCCCTTTAGTTAAAATGAAGTAGAACCTTTGCGTACAGCCTGACTTTTCTCTTTCATTAAAGGTGAGATCTGGCTTTTCACAAGATTGAGGTAATGTTATTATAAGCACATAAAATCTTTACTAGGTAATTTATAACATCTTGTCCTACTAAAAATTCTATATACCTGAGCTGCAAAGATAATTTAAGTATGGATTCTTTAAACATAAACTTTAAAGTAGTTTTTTTTTTTTTTTTAAATATATTCCATTGACCCTTCACAGAGAGGAAGGGAGAGAGATAGAGAGCCAGAAACATCGATGAGAGAGAAACATCGATCAGCTGCCTCCTGCACATCTCCTACTGGGGATGTGCCCGCAACCCAGGCACATGCCCCTAACCGGAATCAAACCTGGGACCCCCCAGTCCGCAGGCCGACGCTCCATCCACTGAGCCAAACCAGTCTCGGCTAAACATAAACTTTAAATATTGAATGCTTTGGCCTGGCTTTTAAGGCCTGGCTTTTAAGACTTTTTTGAGTTCATAGGAAAGAAAATGACTACGTGTTTATCAAATGAAATCATTTATTACACCAGTGCTATCTAATACAAATGGCTTACTTAAAAGCAAATCCTATTACTTTCATGTACCTTATAAAAGATAGAAATGTAGTCTGTTTTATGAAGTTAAAGGAGATATTCCTATTTCAGGGTTATAAAACAGTGAGTCATTGACATAATTGTCTGAAGAGAAGTGCTGACTCACCAACTGAAATTTAACTTTACAATCTTTAAAACTGTGATTCTTCACCCTAGGTTTAAAATCTATAGCTGAGGTAACTATTGTTTATTATTTTCCTCTCTGATTAAGAGTTCCAGTTAAATGCTAACATAGTGTTTTGTTTTGTTTTTAAGTGAGCATTGCTTTTTTGGAGTGAATTTAAACACAAATCACAGACCAAAGTAAAACAATCAAATTTCTTAAATATCTAAAAGAAAAAGTATTCAAGTCTTTAGGATTTTATATATATATCTGAAGCCTAACTTCTGTAATTGAGTTTAAACTTTAGACTCTATTGCCCCATGGCAAGGATGCTAAGGCAGTTCATTTAGCTGATAGGTCTCTAAGAGACCAATTGAAGCTATTTAGCTCAATGGTATTAAAGTCAATCCAAGTGCCTTACTGAGTTATATCTTAGCTTAATCAAGAGGGCTCCAAAGTGAGCCTGGTAGCATTTCATCTGGGATATAACTGTTGAAGAAAAAGACTCATGGTGGAGATTGAAGATGCACTGATAGGCCACTTTAATTTCTTTAGTCTGCCATTTAAATAAATATTTCTCATTGTGGCCTATTTCTATCAATAACTGTAAATGTCTAAATGTCCCCAGATTGCTCTTAACAGTAATGTTAAGTTCAGAATATTGCATAATGAATCTGTGCCCAAATTCAGTAGCCTTCTCTAACTACAGAAATAAACAATTTCATTTCCATGCAGTCTCAGAGTTTCAACTTTTCAAACAATATGAAGACTAAAATATGTTCTACTGGTTTCCCCCCCAAATTTAAACATGTTAGTGAACAATGCTTGCATGCTTCACAAACCTGTCCCAATAATTGCTGACCTCCTTCAGAGCTGCTGCTGCTATTGCAGAACCCACAGGCTTCCAAAATCAATTGCTGGTTCTTCTGTGGGTGTGTGTTCTCTCCATGCCATAGGCCTCTACTCATCAGACCGCACTAAGTCCAGCCTAGGTTACAGGTGTGATGACAAAAGACAGGGAGTGGTAATAAGAGAAACAGCTACACATGGTACACACTGGTCTTCTAAATATTTACATCTCTCAGACTTCCTTGATTTACAGACTTAGCCTTGAATCCCACAAGTCCCAACTAAAGTAAATAAATCTTCATCTACTCATTATAGTACTTGAGTAGTCCAGGAGAGAGAGGTGATGGTGGCTCAAACTCAGGTGAATTATAATGGAGTTGGAATGATTTATGATGTGTTTTGGAGTAAGATAACTGGACGTGTTGATGGATTGAATGTGGAGGTGGTGGGAGAAGATCAGGTTAGAGCAGACTCTATGAGGGAATGGGTATTGTAAATACAGAAGGAATTCCAACTCTTTTCATGATTTTGGAAATCTGGAAACCCTCTTCTGCCCATAGTCAATGAAATGCATTGCTAGTCCAGTTTTTACCCAACACTGCACAAGCTCTTTAAGGAATGGGAGGAAATGCAGCATCACTACCAATCTTTTCACAATAATCCTATTCCCTTAAAATCTCAGATAGTTACACCATAATAATTATTGTTTAAGTGGACAGGCTGTAACTTGCTTAATAAAGATTAATAAAGTTGTCTAAGTGGAGCTATTCTAATATACAAAAAGTCAATAGCTTGATAACTTAAATGGACATATAAAACACAATATAGAAAATAGTTGATTAATCAGCTTTGAAAATCCATAAACATAGTCTGTTACTACATTTTATATAAAATGGTTGGACAGATTTTCAGCGAATTTTTGAGGGTAGGTACATAAAAATCTCTTTGGAAGCTTTCAGGGGTTTTCCAAAAGATATAGTTAGACATTGTTCAGCAAAACGAAGGCTGCGGTACAGGGGAGACACAGTGATGGATTGCTGATGAAGAAAGATGTGTCTTTTAATGATTATTTCTTCAGAAATATTCCTGACTATGGTTTTTAAAACAGGACCCCTTCCTTTACCTCTCTTCGCAGCTTTTATTACTATATGACCAAGTTATGTATTTCCTTTTTCACTCTTTGTTGCTTGCCTCTCCTTCCCTAGGCCTAGAATGAGGACACATGTTGAATGTTTTGTTTACCACTGCATCTTTCACATAGATGGAAGCAAGACCTTATGATCATTTGTGAAAGGGTTACATGAATTAATAACTGCCCCACATTTGATTCTGGCTAAGGAAGGTCATCAGCAATATTTGCCATTTACCTGCTATTCCATCCTTTATCTCTTAAAGAGAAACTAGGGAAATACCAATTTCATTGTTTTTTCTGACATCTCTGAACTTGTATGTGATCAATATTATGTTAGCACAAAGATTATTGTCAAATGTCATTAGTAACACAACATTGGTTATAAGGACATGGCCTGAAAAGCAAAATATTGACTTTTAAAAGAGGTAAGAATTACAGATATAACTTGCAGTGACAAATTAACTTACTATGTACTTTTTGTTTGAAAAGCAAGAGAAGGGCATATTATGAGTAACATAGTACAATATTTAATGCTGGTTATTATAGTGATAAACTATAATGATAAAGCCATCTTAAAGAACTTTCAAATATTTTAATAGTGAAATAGATCGGCAGCTAATATAAATATTGAAGGTCAATATGTTAGCTAAGTAATTTACATGATCATCATATCCTTTTTTATGCAAAACTAGGGGCCCAGTGCACAAATTTGTGCACCTTAAAAGGAACTGTGAGCCACAAGGTTGTGGTGGGCAAAGGGGTGGTCTTGGGCCATCCTCACCCAGCCCCTCCTGCTGTGGCCCCTAGTATCCTGTCTCTTGGCAACCACGCTCCCACTGCTGCCACTCCCACACACTGATGGCACTGGCCCTGCTCACACCTGCTGACAGCACGGAAATATTAGGACTGGCACCAGCAGTGGGTGTGAGCCGGGCCGGTGCCCAGCGTGTGAGTGGCAGCTGCCAGCCCTGATTTCCCCTCAGGGCTCCACCTCCCCCAGCTCCTGAGGGATGATTGGGGCAGCAGCTGCCACTCGCACCCACTGATGGCGCCAAGTGATTGGGGTCTGAGTGGGGCCAGCACCGGCAGCAGGTGCAAGCGTAGGGAGGGACCACAGCACGTGAGAGCAAAGAATTTTCAGTAACCGCCAGAGGCTTGCCCCAATGACAGGGGCCGGCACCCTGTCTTGCTCTGGTGCCACTGTCCACCTGCTTCACCATCCTGCTGCTGCTAATACCCACCATGTTCTGCACACGTGCCCTGGTGGTCAGCACACGTCAAGCGACCAGTTGTTCGGTTGTTCGGCTGTTTGGTCTATTTGTATATTAAGGTTTTATATATATAGATTATGTTTGTAAAAGTTTAATAGAGATAATTATTTATTGTACTATGACTCAAAATTAAAAAGAATAACTTTTTAAAACTATAATTATCTTACAAATAGCTATTTCTATGTAGACAATGCATCTTTCCAGAAAAATTATATTGAAAATTCTCCTCACATTTGAGGATAAAATAAAATAAAATCCAACTTTGCTACCTCAAAGTTTCCAGAGGAGGAAAATCTCCAAAATCAATTATGACTTCTATGACATCTATGATAAATAACCTCCCACCCAGTCTAAAAAGTATGAAAAAAAAGTGTTAAAGTAAATGAGATATCAACAGTATGTTTTGTTTTCCCAAATTAAACTTTATAACAGCAGGTTCCCTAAAATGCCTTAAGTGTAAAATTTGTTTTTTAACAAGATTAAACTTGCCCTAAAACAAGGCAATTCCTTCGAGTGTTGGGTTTATGAAGGTTAAAGACTTAACCAAGTTTACTGAGTGATTTTGCTGAAACACCAAATATTCTGAATAATTGAAAACAGGTTGCTTTTGAGAGCTCAAGGTACAAATGAAAAAAACAAAGAGTATGCATTTTTAAAGACATGTTATTGATAAACATTTTTTATGAATTACGTTCTTCTATAAAATATGGTTATAGTGATATCTAGAGAGCCAGTTTCAAATAAGTATCTATTTGACTGTGCAAGAGTCAAAGGCATAGTAGATAGCAAGAGTGACTGGTAGCTGAAAGTGTTAACAATGTAATTCCTTGAACTTTTAAAATTTGACTCCTAAAATTTTAAAAAGCAAAATTTGTCTTTAAAAGTTTTTGATAAAGTCTTAAATGTATTCTTTATCACAGAAGGTTTTTTAAATGTACGTGCTAAAGAATACATTGATTTATTTTAAGATGCATACACTTTCCTTTCAGCAAACCCTCCATTAGTAAACCACTGTTGTGTAAAGAAGTTTTAGACAAAATTCACAAAGAGTTGTTTCATGTCGGAGCTCTTAGTTCTCAACACCATGCAGATGCTCTGAATTTTATGTCCTAAACTTTTATAATGTGCCATCCCACCAGGACAACTTATTTAGTGTGCTTCATGGTGAGTTGGAGCACAGAGGATTGAGTTATTGAACAATGCAGTATGATTCTTTATTGAAACAAAAGGAAGGTCAGGTTGAATACAACACTGACTTCCTTTTTGAAGCATTAGCTTGACACATGTTATTGCTATATTAGGAAAATCCTTGATACGTGGTTTGTTTCATATACATGTACTATGAAATGGCCTTTGAAAATGGCACAGCTTTCTGTGATAAAAGCTCAGGTTTCAAAAATGCAGTTCTCAACTTGTTTTGTTTTCATACATACTGTGAGGCATGGTGACATTTTAAAAGAATAAAATTTGTGTGAGAAAACTTTGAAATTAGCATTTGATCAAGTAAATAAGCTTGTTTAGCTTCCTCTGCTTCCTCTTGGTCATGCTTCTCTTTAACCTGACTGATGAGAATAATATCAGTCACCGATTTAACAATTTCTTTATGTACCATTGACTTCCAGCACAATGAAAAGAGAAGATCTTGTTTAAAATTAGAATTCTTGTTTGAGAGTAGTCAGTAAAATAATATGGCTTAATAAGAAATAGAAGACATTGGTATATTCAATAATCTTTATATGATATATAGAACTACATTAGGAAATACTTAGGAATTAGGTAAATATCTTCTATTTCTGTATTTTCTATGAAAATCTATTAGAAAACATCTAGAAATCATGTAAGTAAATTAGAACAAATTCTTATGTGAAGTGTTTATAGAATTAATCAAATTTTATAGATTAAAATCTAAAATAAAATCCCAATGCTCTGAAATTTAAAAAAAAAACCCACAAAACTTATGGCATTATCTGTATATTTTAATATGTCTAAACCACCTCAGATTTAGATGTTTATGAAAAATAAAATTAAACATCTAAATATGAGAGCTTTGAATTTTGCCCCTTACAAATCAAAATCATGTGGAATGCTAATTATGTTTGGAAAATTACTTATGTTTTGAGGAAAATATGCCTCATTCTTCACTATCCCCTATAAATATGAAAGGGTTTTTCTGTACTAAAAAGAATGTTAAATTTTTTCTCTGAAAGCTCTATCAGGCTAGGTTTGGTTGGTAACACCAAACTACTACAACCATCATGAAAATAAGGAGTTTCATGTAGAAATTCGGGTTTCCACCAACGTGGAGGAGCTGAAGTTCTGAGGATTAGAAAGGCAACAGCCCATTTTTTAATTGAGTTGTTTATCTTCCTTTTGTTAAGTTGTATGAGTTCCCTGTAAATGTTGGAGATTAAACCCTTATTGGTGATAACATTTGCAAACAACCCAATAAAAAAAAAATGGGCAACAGACCTAAATAGATACTTTTTGAAAGAAGACAGAAGGCCAAGAGACATATGAAAACATGCTCAAAGTCACTAATCATCTGAGAGATGCAAATCAAAACAACAATGCAGTACCATCTCACACCTGTCAGACTGGCTATCATTAACAAAGCAACAAATGATAAGTTCTGGTGAGAATGTGGAGAAAAAGGAACCCTCATGCACTGCTGGTGGGAATGCAGACTGGTACAGTCACTGTGGAGAACAGTATGGAGTTTTCTCAAAAAAACTAAAAATGGAACTCCCATTTGACCCAGTGATCGCACTTCTAGGAATATATCCCAAGAAACTAGAAGCACCAATCAGAAGGGATATATGCACCCCTATGTTCATAGCAGCACAATTCACCATAGCTAAGATTTGGAAACAGCCTAAGTGCCCATCTGCAGATGAGTGGATTAAAAAACTGGTACATCTACACAATGGAATACTATGTTGTGGTTAAAAAAGGAGTTCTTACCATTTGCAACAGCATGGATAGAACTGGAGAGCATTATGCTAAGTGAAATAAGCCAGTCAGAGAAAGATAAATATCACATGATCTCACTCATTTATGGAATATAATGAACAACATAAACTGATGAACAAAAACCAACCCAGAGACAGAGAAACATCGATCAGACCGTCAAACCTCAGAGGGAAGACAGGGGAGGATGAGGGTAAGGGGGAGAGATCAACCAAAGGACTTTTATGCAAGCATATAGGCCTAACCAATGGACACAGACAACAGGGGGGTGAAGGCATGAGTGGGGGAGATGGTGGTAATATGGGGATAAGGACACATATGTAATAACTTAATCAATAAAGAAATTTTTTTAAAAAAAAGGAAAAAAGAAAGGTGACAGCTAGGACTCGGATACCACAGGCATCGCATGAAGTCCTGGAGAGGGGAAGGAAGCCCCACATCTCGGGAAAGCTGCCAACTCATGGCAAGAAGTGCTCTGGTCACCTGCCCCATCAGTGGCTGGCCCAGTGCTCTGAAAATCCTGCCTCTGCTTTACTTCCACCTTGTCAATTTCTCATTGGCTTCTTGCCTTAGCAAATAGCCATAAACAGTACAGGAAATGTATGACAGCTTCTGAGAACTGAAGGTGCTAAGGTGAGAACTGTGGTTGACAGCTTCTGAGAACTGATGATACTAAAGGCAACAACAACCAATCAAGTGTCAACAATACACTATCACTGTATTTTTACAGGGTATTGACAGTATATAAAAAATTGAAGTAAAAATGTTAAATTTCCAACATTATCATTCTTTGTTGGGGGGGTGGGGGAGCCTTGTGAGTGAAAGCTTTAACTTCAAGTGAATATATACAGCAGCATTGCCGAGATACTAAAAATTAAAATGTCCCAAGTTTCTTCAAATACTGGCCTCCTGCTGGACTGTCAAATATAGAATCTTAGTCCATTTGATTTAAAGATTTTATTCCTCCTTTAAAATAAAAATGCTCTTCAATGGCTAGTCTTGAATTGAGGTTGGCTATATCACTACAATCAATTAAGAATCTGATAGGACATTTCAATTTAGGAACAGAGAAATGAGATGGTAAGACCACTGCCTCATTGAATAGGCATCCACATATACCTATTTTCTCTACTTGACTATCATGCTTGAAATGAGTCCACATTTTTTTCAAATTTTCTGAATTTCAGAAGCACTTTTCTAGTCCTTTTTATTTTTTTGTATAAACTATATATCCTAAAAATAATCATACAGTAGCATTATTGTTCTACCTTATTTTGTCCATATACAATATATTAAAAGTATCTTGATTTAAAAGTGATAATGCAAATAATATTATTTTACCAACACACTTGGTTTAAAACAAAAAAAAACAAAAAAAAAACAGAATTGGTTGTAGTCCTGCAGAGGAAGGATATCAGTTTTTAAACTTCCTCCAGCCTCAACTGTAGCCTAATTACCTGCTTATGAGGCCATCATAATGTAGTGCTTTCACATTAGATGAAAGGCCTGTGGACACTTTTAGTAATGCATCTCACTGATACTAAAATTGTATTACCCATTACAAAATAACCAGACCTGGAGGAGCGATAGAGGACACAGTAAATCAAACTGTATTTCTAAGTGTTGCACATTTATAGAACGTTTACGTTCTCAGGACTCTGGAAAACACATGTACCTAAAAAGCAATTCTCCTAGTCATAAGGGAAAGCAGAAAGAAAAAGAAAACATATAACATAGAATCTGTTCCATTTACAATTAATGCATTTACATAATTGAGTCATCCAGTCCCCAAATTTCATTTCTGCTTGAAACTCATTCCAGAAAAGTTTTTAAAAGCCTCAGGGGAAATAGATATAAATAGGTCTTCTACCTGGGTCTATTTTCATTTTACTGAATAGGAGAGTATTTGTTTCTGTAATTGCTTTACCGGTCCCAGGAAATGTTCTTTGTCTTGATGAGTCATTTGAGTCCAGTTGAAAAATTAGGAATTAAAAAAAAAAATGTATGTTCCTTACATTTGGACTTTTATAATCATTGTCCTTATATTAAAAACAAATCTATCAAGTGTCCATTTCTGCTTGTGGATCTCCTTAGTGCTCCACAAGAAGACTAGTGAAATTACAATCCAGGGACAGCAAACTCTAGCATAAAATTGGAAGTGTGAGGTTCATCATATCACAGGATATGGGGGGAAGCACCCAGAATGGAATTCAGAAAGCAAATGTTGTCTCATGCTGGCTTGACTAACTAAATGTATGACTATAGAGGGTTTCATTTAACTATTTTGGCCTATGTTCCCTATTTGTAATTTGTAAAATTACTATATACAAGAGTTCCCTTTCAGTGAAATGTTTTATGATTCTGTCACTTTGTGTTATCTGCAGAACCAGCATTATTTGTGTGAGAAAGACTCAGAGAGACTGTGCTACTAGGTAGAGGGGAAGGTAAGTCTGATGCTGCCATTCCTGATGGGGCCTAAAAAAAAATAATAATTTAAAAAGTGTTCTAGAGGTGTTTAAGGAAGAGATTCCTACGAATTTACAAAGGAGATTCAGCTTACCACCTGCTGGGAACAGAGGAAGCCTTATATTGCCTAAAACCTAACAGAGAGACAGAAGTTTACTAATCAGTTAACATTGAGAGATGTTTCTCTCCACACTTAGAGAAGTAATACAAAGAAGCAAAATCCAGTAGTGATTAAAAACATGACTCTAGTCTAGACCCTGACTTTTCAGCTTTGTAATTACAAATACTAACTGAGTGATCATGGACAAATTACCGAACCCCGAGTTGCTCATGTGTATGTTGGGGGACAATTTTCCATGAAGCTTCCACATTTCTGGTGACAGATTTTCTCCTGGCCTAACTTTTTGAGGGTGTTTGGGTAGCAGAGTCTTGAAAGAACAGAGGCAGATTTGTTTCCTGATGGAGTAAATATAGATAATGACTCTCTCCAAGTCAGAAGTTGGGCAGGTTTGTGAGCAGTCCGCTTTATACTAGTAGATTGAGGTTTTACTAACCTTGGAGTTCTTTACTTGTAACACAAACCCACTGTGTGCACAAACCTGGTCCTGTCTGAGCATCTCTCCCATGGGAATTGGGGCGTAAGGGAAACTGATGAGAGCATGAAGTTCATGCTGCTGCTATACCACTAGATATGAAGTCCCCTGTCTCTAACCTGTGTTGTGTTTTCTGTCTGTATCTGTGAAACTGTTGTAAGATAACTAATTAGCTAGAAAACAAGGTAAAATCTTCCAATCCTTCACAGCTCCTGACATGCTGTAAAAGGGAATAAATCAATCTTCATCTCATCAGATTGTAATGGAGACTATGTCCCTAACATTTGTAAAAACCTCCAAATGGTAACTTGAGTAGAGTAAGCATCATGTAAGTATTTGTTATATCAAAAAATAAATAAATAAGCTTGATGAGATCAAGGATATAGCTTCATTATTTCTCAAAAGTATCTTCACTCATAGGACTCCTAATGCTCATATGTATATACTCTTATACTCAAAGGGACTTTATGGATACACATAAATTTCTAATGATGCTGGCACATTTTTACCATTTACATATTAAAGGCTCTATTTTAAACCCGAAAGACACATTGAAAAATCTGGCTCCACTGTTTACCAGATTTGTGGGCTGAAGGAATGTATGTAACATCCATAAAGAGTACTTATATCAGGCCAACCAGTAGGTGTACATTTACTTACCTGTAGCTGAACTTCATTTCTCTCACAAGATTCATTCCATGAGATGTTAGGAACAAAAATAGAAATAAACATCCCTCTGTTAGGTCAGGTTCTTTGCCACCTTTGCTCTACAATTGCACCTGAGCTCAGGAGGCCACTGTGGTATCTTCCTAAGGGGCTGGGGAGAGATGGTCCCCAGCTATCAGCTATGCACACAGACTGAGCAGTTACCCAGAGGTGGAGCCAGGTTTTGGATGTACTGAAAGTTATACATTTGCTAGTGCGTAGAAAGGATTTAATGGAAATAATACAAAAGTAGGTACAAAAGCAAATATCTAATTTGAATGAGAAAATATATTGCAGAAATTTACGACAACAACAAAAAGCAGATCAACACTATAAATATCAAACCCCACAGAAATAATAACTCATACTTTTATAATCCTGTTATTTTTTTTTTTGCCTAAAATTTTGGCTACATTTTAATTCCCTCTTCAAATAACACAACATTTTTTTAAAATATAATTATTGGAGAGGAAATAAGGTAATTTGTTTCCCTCTTAATTGAGTGTTGTTATTTACTATTGATAATTGAGATCAGAAAATGTGATTTCACATGAATACAAAATCATTTTTTATAGTTGTACTAAAGGGCTGTGACCTATACAAAAAGGGGTTCTGATAAATTCTAAATTGTGTGTTTCTTATCTATCTATCTTTATTATGACATTAATAATTATATATACTATACCATTGAGTACATTCCCAGAGTGACAAGGTGCTGATAGAGGTGACTAGAAACTTGCACAAAATATCTTCTGGTTTGTAATGTGGGAATGGGGTATGTCAAAGAAACACAGAAGCTAACTGAAAGACCTTCCAATGGTCAAACCTAGAACAATTTGAACAATAAATAAATAAATAAAATAAAAAGTATTGGATTAAAGCTAAAGTATAAAATAAATACCCATGGATATAAATAAATGACTAAGTAAATTTTATTTTATTTTATTATTTTTTTTTGACTAAGTAAATTTTAAAAAGCAGATGCTAAGATACAAATATCACAGGCAGAACTCCAAATAATTTCTGAAGATACTGTTCCCTCCAGGATGTGGAACATTGTTCTTTATGCCTAGAGTGGGCTATGTATAGTGACTTCCTTCAAAGGGTGGGAGTAGGGGGGATAGGATAACTTTACAGTGGAGAAACCTGAACAACCTTACCTTGATTAGGTGGTGATCAACCTTAACAGTAATACGTCATCTTGATAGCAATTACACTGACATAAAGTGGTGAAAATGGAACTTTACCTCTGTGGTTTTCTGGAGCCTCAAAACCCATAACCTCAACCTAATCATGAGAAAATCATCAAATTCTAATTGTAAGACATATTATAAAATGCCCAACCAGTTGCCCTCAAAACTATCAAGATTATAAAAACCAAGGAAAATATGAGAAATGGTCACAGCCAAGGGGATTCTAAGAATATAATGACTAATGTAATGCATCATCCTAGATGGGATTTTGGAACAGAAAAGGCCATTGGTCAAAACTAAGAAAATGTCAGCAAAGTATTACTTTACTGACATTTTCAGCCATAAAATAATGAAATCTTGCCATTAGTGATGGATGAACCTTGAGGCTATTATACTAAGTGACATAAGTCAGATGAGAAAGACAAATACCATGTGATTTTGTCTCCTTAGTACTCAGTATTTGTTAATATCTCTACTCAGTTCTCTCAGCCTTCAAGCTATTGCTATTCTCACTTATACTTGAATTTCTGAAAGGATTGGTAGTTGGTTGCCAGAACAAGAGGATCTGGAGGAGGAGGAAGTGTGTGAAGGGAATCAAAACCTACGAGCTTCCAGTTATAAAATAAGACTCCCGGGATGTAATATACAGCATGGTGATTATCTATATATATAAAAGCCGAAGCAACTGGTCAACCGGTAGCTGTGACGATCACTAACCACCAGGGGGCAGACGCTCAATGCAGGATCTGGCCCCTAGTATCTAGTGCTCTCCCACAGTGGGAGTGCTGCTCAGCTGACCAACAGGTGCCAGGCGCTGGGCTCATGGCTGGCGAGCAAAGCTGCAGCATGCTAGCCTCTACTGTGGACACTCCCCCTGCGTGCCCCTCCCCCATATGGACTGTGACCTGGATTGGGACTGGGATAGGCATTGCTACTGACTGGGCATGAGCCCTTGGCTACTTCTCGGTCATGGGCACACTAGTATCAATTTAGGGCAAGTGGAGACCGTAGTGGAGTGGCAGCGAGCCTGCCCAGTGGTGGCTATGGCAGGTGCAGCAGGGCTGGGATGAGCTGGAGCAGTGCCCAGCCTGGGCTGGGGCTCCTACCCTGCCGCCTGCCGCTTTGGCACTACGACCAGATATACCGGTTAATGATGCGGATTTTTTTTCAATAGACGGAGTTACACATATGTTGATACATATGCGATTTGATATGTATGCTGTTCTGTTGTATCCACAACAAGCTTCAAAACTTCATATGTCAAATTTTCTGAAGGTGTTAACATCATAGATATTTTTATGCTTAAAAATGTTGAATTTCGTGCCAAAAAAAAAGAGAGCATTTGCGGGAAATTTTAATTCATTACTTTATTTTGAAGAAAAGTGCTGCTGAATACTTTGGGAAGCTTATGGTGAACATGCTCCATCTCAAGATACTTGTGAACACTGGTTTAAAGGCTTTAAAGGTGATGATTTCGATGTGAAAGACAAAGAATGCCCAGGTCAACTGAAAAAGTTTGAAAATCAACAACTACAAGCATTATTGGATGATGATGTTTGTCAAACTCAAAAACATCTTGCAGAAAGATTAAACATTGCTCAGCAAACAATTTCTGATCTACAAGCAATGGGAAAGCTTTTAAAGGAAGGAAAATGGGTGCCACATCAACTGAACGTAAGACAAGTGGAAAACCGAAAAGTCATCAGTAAAATGTTGCTTCAATGGCACGAAAGAAAGTCTTTTTTGCATCGAATTGTGACTGGCAATGAAAAGTGGATTTCTTTTGAGAATCCCAAATGCACAAAATCATGGGTTGATCCAGGTCAACCATCAACATCAACTGCAAGGCCAAATCGCTTCGGAAAGAAGACAATGTTCTATGTTTGGTGGGATCAAGAAGGTGTGGTGTATTATGAGCTTCTAAAACCAGATGAAACCATTAATAACTGATTGCCACTGACAACAAATAATCAATTTGAACCACCCTTTGATCAGAAAATGACCAGAATGGTCCAGAAGACACAGAAAAGTAATTTTGCTTCATGATGACGCACCATCACACACTTCAAAACCACTTAAAGACATGTTAAAAGATATTGCCTGGGAAGTATTAACTCACCCGCTGTATTCACCAGACCTTGCTCCTTCAGATTACCACTTGTTCTGATCAATGGCACATGCACTTTCTGAGCAGCACTTCAAAACATACGAAGAAGTGGAAAATTGGATCTCTGAATGGTTTGCCTCAAAACAAGAAAAGTTCTATTGGGACAGTATCCACAAATTACCTGAAAGATGGGGGAAATGTGTAGATAGTGATAGACATTATTTTGAATAAAGTACTTTTGATGTTTCTCTTGAAAATATCATGTTTTCTTTGATTACAAAATCCGCATTATTAACCAGTACACCTGGTACATCCCTTTGAGGATCTAGGACTGCTGGCTTTGGCGATCCTCTCAGGCCAGGCCAAGGGACCCCACCCATGCATGGGCCTCTAGTAGTTGATAATATTGTATTACATATTTGAAAGTTGCTAAGAGAGTAAATTTTAAAAATTCTCATCACAAGTAAAAAAACATTTCAAAACTATGTAAGGGGACAGATGTTAACTAGACTTATGGTGATCATTTCAAAATATATAAATATTGAATCATTTTGTTATATATCTGAAACTAATACAATGTACCAATTATATCTCAATAAAAAATGTACTGGAAAAAATAACATAAAAGAAGTCATACATTGGGGGCCAAACTTGCATACAACCTCCCTCCCAAACCCTTTACTTTTTCTTGAGCTATGTATGCATCGGGTGAGATGCCTACCAACAGCTTGAAGGCTGAGGGGGACTGAGTAGAGATATTAACAGATAACGAGTACTAAGGAGACAGAATAGAGTACAATTCCAGCAAGTTAAAAGTCTACTTGAAGAGATTAAGAGGATGATTCTAAAATTTATATGGACATGCATACACTTAGAATAGAAAAAACAATCTAGAAAAAAAAATAGAGCAAATAGGAAAAAATGTTTGTCTCTTGAGTATGGGATATAAACAATAGGGGCACAAGATAACTTTATGGGGTAATAGAAATGTTCTATATCTTGATATGACTGGTGGTTACATGCGGGTATAAATTTATCAAAATTCATTGAACTCTATACATTAAATGTGTACATTGTGTTGTTATTTTTTCTGAAAACAAGTTTTATTTAAATAAGGGTTTGAATACATAATATAACATTAAAACTAAAGGAGGAGAAAAAAACACCCAAAATCATTTTTTTTTTTTTACTTCACATGGCATTGGGGCAGCTGTTGCTAGTAAGTTGCAAGCTCTATAGCTAGCTACATGACTGACACTTCAGTTTGAAATTTGTTCCCTTGTCAAAAATTTAACTCTGATTGAAGGTTGACCTCAAATTATGGTGTTTGGACAACAATTAGCTAGGATATGTCTGGTCAAAAAGACCTTGGTGGCAAGCCACAAAAGTCCTTACACATCATTGGAGGGAAGGTGGCAGACTGTTCTAAACTCCATCCACCAGGTCAGGTGTAGATCTTTGACTACGGAAAGCTCCCTCTAGTGGTACATATGCCGCTGCTGCCTTACCCCTCTCCTCTCAGCATCACCGAAGGCTGTTCAGCCGGTGACATTCTCTAAGGGCACCAACTCTGGTGAGGAGCTTCTGGCTAGACATGGGCTTGGTGAAACATCACGTTATTGCTCTGCTTCAGGCTGGACACTGCCAGGCGCCTACTGCTTGACCTCTGTTTAAATGACGAACTTCAAGACTAGACAGCATGGCTCTTTTCAGTTTATTGCGTGAAGGAGTTACACTAGTCCAAGTGAAAAACAAACCCCAAATGGTTACATTATACAAGCTGCGAGGTTTTCAAACTTGTGACAAGCGACAGAAGAAAATTCTACTCGTTGAAAAGAAATCCTCACTAAGGCTTCAGTGAGCCAAAAGCACTTAAAACCCATGAACCTTCATCTGGTCATTCTTATTCAGTCCAGTCTCTATGAGGAACTGGCATATGTTCTTGCACTGGTCATCCTGCAGCTTAATTACTTCTTCATATTCCAGATGCTCAATTACAGTACCATTGCAGGCAAATTTCTTCTTAGAGGCCTTCACTAGTTTATTTTTATCATAAACATCAGCGATCCCTTGGACAGTGGTAAGGGTCTTCCTGCCATTTCTTTGTTGAATCCTTATATGAATACTAGAGGCCTGATGCACAAAATTCATGCAAGGGGCTCAGCTGTCAGAGCCTCAGCCAGCACTTGTAGCCCTGGCTTCGTCTGGAAGATCATTTGGCTGTTTGGTCTAATTAGCATATTAGCTGTTTATTATATAGGATAATCCTCAGTGGCAGCAGGAAGCTGATCATCACTCTGACTTGCATCAGCTAAGCCAGTGGTCGGCAAACTCATTAGTCAACAGAGCCAAATATCAACAGTACAACGATTGAAATTTCTTTTGAGAGCCAAAATTTTTAAACATAAACTATATAGGTAGGTACATTGCTATTAATTTAATTAGGGTACTCCTAAGGCTTAGGAAGAGCCACACTCAAGGGGCCAAACAGTGGCATGTGGCTCGTGAGCCGCAGTTTACCGATCATGGAGCTAAGGGATCGAAGGAGTGGAGTTTCTGGATGGTGGACGTATGATACGATTCCTTTTCCTCGGTGGAAATCGCCTACAGAAGGCTGTGGCAGGAGAAGGCGGGCATGGGGGACAGAGCATCGGGAAGTGAGGGGGGGCTCCAGGGGAGGTTGCTGAGTCCTCGGTGGTGGCTCAGTCACTGGGGCTACATTATGCTTTTCATAATTTATCTTCAATTAAATAGAATATTAGAATATAATAAGGTAATTTCAACACATTCCTTGTCCTTAGAGGAACTCACACAAATTAGGAGCCCTGGACCTTAACCTTCCATGCTTTCATGAAAATAAAGCATCTTTATGGTTATCCCACTGCGTTCTCTGATGTCTGTCCATATAATCACTGCTGGGGGGATCCCAAGGAACACATTCCTTGTCCTTAGAGGAACTCACACAATTAGGAGCCCTGGACCTTAACTTTCCATACTTTCATGAAAATAAAGCATCTTTATGGTTATCCCACTGTGTTCTCTGATGTCTGTCCATATAATCACTGCTGGGGGGATCCCAGCTCTTGGTTAGTTCCATTATTTCCACTTCCCTTCCTCCCCACCTTAGAGGCCCTGTGAAAATTGGGCTGATCTTGAGATATGAGCTCTGAGGAATTTAGAAAAGTTGTTAATGCTCCATCTCTGTGCTCTTCTATGGACCAAGAAAAATCATATGACTTTACTTGCAATGCTTGGGCACACGAATATGGTATTGGATCAACAAGCTGCATTTTGGCCATTTGTCTAGATCAACGATTTTTAACCTGTGTGCCTCAAGGCTTTTTAAAACATGCATTACCTGACTATTTAGTCAGGGGCACTGACCTCTTTTCCCTTAGATTGTCAAATTAAAAAATGACAAGATCCAGCAAAACAATAGCCATTCGGTTTTAATGATTTAAAAATTATGCCTATATTTTTTTTGTCAGATTGGCAAAAAATATATTTTTTGGTGTGCTGCAGAATTTTAGTAATTACTTTGGCAAACAGTTGAAAATTGCCACTCTAGATGTACCACATTAACAGCTCTTTCTACTCTGGTTTGATGGTGGGGGGCTTAGGGGAACTCTGGGCTCTTGCAATTTCTCCAGTGTCTAACACATTTTTAAGGCATGGGTGCATTATATCCTTGGATTTTCAAATCTGTTACTTTTCTAAAAAATACTTCCTCTTTAATTGAGCTCATCTAAAAGGAAGAACAGCACAAAGCAAAAGAATTCCTGAGTCTCTCAGGCCTTCCCTTGGGGTGAAGCTTAGAGAGCTTTGAAGCCTCATTCTCCCTCTTAATATTGATGTGTCCTGGGGAAAAATACCTTATTTCAGATCTGTGTAAAGATCTATAAAATGTGTATATGCATAACACATATCTCCTAGTATTTTTCAGAGGATTAGGTGAAATAATGTAAGATATTTTCAAACTTTCCATTGTATAGGAAGGAATTAAAATAAAATTAACTACTATTAGTTACTCATTGGACTATAGTTTGAGAAAGAAATTAGAATTTGTTATCAGAAATTGTAAAATTCAGTGGTATCTTACTGTTCCTGGAGCTCTGGGCATAAAATACTCTGGCTACAGATGAAGGAGGGACGAGAAATATACGGAGGAAAGCAAACTAGTATAATGTGTATAAACCTATTCCCCTGCTTCACTTCTCTAGGTCCTAATTTCCTATGTAGAGAAAATAACATCCTTATATGGTTATTGTAAGCATTGCAAAGGAAAATAATGCATTCAAATTTCTTAGCACAATGCACTCAGTTACTAACGCTAAGTGAACTGACTTAAATAGTCATCGTTTCTCATGAACTCAGGGGAGAGGAACAGATATAGGAAAACGTTTATCTGGAATAAAATGAAACAATGGCCAATTGCATAATTATTCCCAAAAGTACTGACCTGAGTAAGTTAGAATCTAATAAAAATATTGAGCCATTATTTTTCTAAATTAATGATAACTTACACAAACATAAATTTCTACTATACTAATTATCTGAGGTAATCCTCAAAGCTAAAAGATAAACATTATCTCTCATTAATGAGAGGTCACAAGTCCAGTGGAGGTGACACACAACTAAGTGTCAGAGCTGGAATGAAAACCCATGAATTCTGATTCAAAAATCTCTGGGCTCTTCCATCAGTCCAGAACTTTTTCATATGCTAAAATAGAGCAAGCTGCTTTCCAACCTTTCCCAGCCTTTCCAATTAGGACTCCCCTGAGCCCTCTCTCTTATCCAACTTCTTTCTGGCTTATTCTTCCATGAAACCTTTTTGCTTTTTATCTTTTTCTAATTAGTTTTGAAACAATGCTTTCATGCATTCTTTTCACTGGGTCTGAGTTACTGCAGAGACTGAAAGAAAGGTGACAATATGTTGTGGGGATGGGAGGTATAAGCACTTAAGAGAGAAAAATGAATGGAATTTAAATGAGTATGTCAGTTAAGAATGGGCAAGAGAGAACCAAGAAAATGGTTTTCACTTATCTTCCTTCTAATCAAAGCCTGCGTTGGAGCAGATGAGGTCCATCCCTCAAGCCAGAAGGCTAAGGACTCTGTAATCATCAGATATTAATGTACGGTAGAACACACGCTACTGTCCATGCTGTACATAAAATGGGGAGGATTCATCTTTTAAAGGCACACTTTTTGTTTTCCTCTGGATAGATGAAATTTTATATCTAGTAACTATAATAGTAATTTGATCAGGACTCATATTTTTCCAGGGTTTCTTTGTATGCAAACATTATAAAATAACCAAGACATTAACTGATAATGAAAAGTTTCATTAAAATAAAGAGCTTGTGTACCACAATAAGTATAGCACTTAGTAGGGTAAGAAAGTGTTTCAGTATTAGTGTTGGTATATGAAAAGTTAAATTTATCCTTCCATCATTACTTCATTGAATTTATATGTTTTGATCAACTCATTATGATACTGCAATTTTGGGTTAATGTTAATAAGTTCAAATATTCATAATTGAGGAGACAGAGGAAAGCTATGTGGTCAGGAGTTGGGACCATGGGAAGAAATAAAACCGGAGAACCAGCTAGGTGTAGTTACGAAGGCACCCTAACTGGGTGGGGAAGGAAGGACACACGGGAGAGGCACGAACTTCAAAATGTAGGGATATTGCGAGGACAGAGGCAGTAAGGCATATAAGCCAATCCCAAGGATGTTGCTAAGGCAGAATTCTTTGAAAAGATCAATTAGGAGCTAACAGGGCCGTCTCCATCCCCTAAATTAAGAAGTGCATTTCTTCTTGCTCGCTCTGACATGCTAGATTCTTAGTTTTATGGCAGGAGATGCGCCCCCCTGCACCCATGTGATGTATGACCATATGGACCGCCACACATGGACTAACAGACTTTAATTCACTCAGATACTGAATGACTCTTGACTGTAACCTGGAAAGGAAGCTCTGGACACTGACCTACTCCTGGACCCCAGCTGCACCTTTTCCTGGACTGGCTTCTCTCAGTAAACTTTGCTCCTCCTAATTGTTTTTGTCCACGACTTCTTTCTTCGATTTTGCAAGACAAAGAACTCAGACTCAACCACCCCACATTTGGTTTTATTATGATACAATATAGTTATATGAAAGCATGTGTTCAGTAATATTTCATTGTGTTATATAACTATGAAATCAAATGCAGAAGGGAGTACTGTTCTGTACAGCATCATAAACATTTGTCATTGAAGAGTCATATAGCATCAAACACAATTCCTGACATGTAAACTCAAAATTAAGTATTACTAATATCTTATTCAGAAAGAACAATGTAAAGTGTCTGAATCATGTCTTACTGTTACAGGAAAAAATGCCTCCTAAATAAGTTTTTGATAATTCATGCTTCAAAATCAACAGTGGCATAAAGAACATGGTAAAGATGTCTAAATTTTATTATAAAACAAAATGTTTTCATGAGTTAGAATTGTTTTAAAAAGGAGAAAAAGAAAACCTATCAACTATAGCCTTAAATAGAAAGATAATTCTCTGGGAGAACATGTAATTCATAAAAGACCTCAATATTTGTAATCAATTCCACTATAATCAGGAATAAGACCAAAACCATTGGTGGAAGTGGCCTAAAATAGTGATACAAAATACTGTTAAATGTGGTCCTGTTATCTGGGAAAAAATCTAATCTTACTCAAAAAAAGCTTTCACTGGCCTAAGACTTTGTAATGAAGGCTTACCGTTTCTTTATCAAAGTGGAAAATAATTCCTCAGATACTTGTGGTATCCTTTGGGTCTTCCCTGGCTTCTGCAGTGTAATGGCTAAACAGGTCTGGGTCCTGATTCCTGAAAACTAAAGTATGACAGGGTCTCATTGACATTTTGGTGTGAAGAGCTGCTATCTATTGGATTCTAGGTCCTTTGAGGGCCCTGTGGGGGCTACAGGGTGTGACCAACATCATCATTTCTGGACTTCCTCATGTATCTCCTGTTAGGACTATAGGGCAATATAATCCTTAACGACCATTTATAAGCTTCCCACCACAAGAGAACAAAAGACCAGGAAATGCTTGCAGGACACTGGGAGTCAGACTATACAAGGAATGGAAACTGTCCTAAGGACACCTGATCGCACACCTGCATTCCATCCGCATTACAAACCCACCACCTCAGCCCCCAAACCCACTGATGACAACAGTTTCCCCACCAGCGACTGCATAACAGGATGAGACTCCAGCTCCTGGGTGCTGCCATCATCGACCCAATGTCCCCTTGGCAGGGTGCTGTGCAGCCTTTCTCTCTGGATATCCCACCCCCTATCCCCTTTCCTTAAATAAATTCAAATTTTCCTTATCCAGCATCTGCAATGGCTATTTAGTCTACCCACGCACCACCTTTCACTTCCTGCTGCCTCATGGCCTATTCAGGGGCAGAAGAGAGATCTTCTCTAGTGGGAAAAATCTCTGTGGTTTTTCCCCATGGGGGCTACCTTTTGATGTGTCCTAAGGAATTCAGAAAACTATGTTTTTCTTCACAAAGTCTGGTATTCACGGACTTTTCTGATGCACGCTCTAAAGCCCTGCTTTGGATGACAGAGGTTAAATAATAAACTCCTTTCCTCAACAATCATTATGCCCTGTCCTTCAACCCTCTTTGTCTCTTTATTCCTCCTCCCCACAGATGAATGCCTCAGGACTGTGGAGAAGATCAGGATATGAACCTGTACCAGGAAAGAGTATACCAATTTCTTTTCATAATATTGATTTGGGTTTTGTGAGCAGGATGCAAGGGTGATTTCTTTCCTGGGTTCTTGTCCAGATGGATTAGAAGAATGAAGCCACAGACAAAAGGTGGTAGATGAAAAGGATGGAAATTTATTGGAAGCAAATACAGCCTCCCACATGGAGAAGGAGTCCCAAGAGGGTAACCCACTAAGCTCCTTTTTTCCTAAGGTTTATAAAGGCCGCAGTTCTTTGTCTCTTGATGCTCCCCTCTGAATGGTCAGTCTTTTGCAGAATATCAGCTTCAAAGCCTAAACTCCAAGTGGTGCTCCCCACGTCCTCTCCCCCTTCAGTGGTAAAATGCTCTATCTCCTGTGAAATCTAGTTTCCTCTTTCTCCTACTTGTAGGCATTTCTCTACCCTCTGTGAAAGTTTTCCTTTTTCTCCCCATACCCTGTGTCTTTTCCCTATCTTCTGTGAATGGATGTCTTCATCTCCCCTTATCCTGTGGCACCTCCCCCCTTTTTTTTCTCTGTGAATGTATGCCTTTTGGCAACTCCAAGCCCTCACTTATGCCTTCCTCCCCCATGGACCCTCTTTATTCCTAAAATTCCCTAAAGCTGCCTATTTTATCCCTAAAACTCCTTTTAGTTTCATCATCAAAACTGTGAACACATCAGATGTGTAAATGATTCCTCTTTTTAAAACTAAGCATATATAGTTATGCTTACTATAACACCGATTTGGGTACTCAAGTGAGTAACCTTCTTAATATGTGCCAAGAATGATCATTTTATCTGAATGTATTTTATTTGCAAATTTGTATCGACAATTCCTTCCCCAAGCTCTGTAACCTCTCAATTCTTCATATCAGCATTAGTTCCACCAAACTGGAAGTGGCTAGGAGTACTCCACCAACAGACAATGGGAGAGAGACTTTTATAAAGAAAATGTGGAAGCAAAGTAAGAAAATTATTAATTGGCTCTATAGCTTAAAGCCTAATTGACTGTTTGTAATTGGTCGTCCTTAGGTTTCAATTTGTAAGCCTGAGGCTTAGATTTTTGGTTTACTTGCACTGGTTGGCATAGCATTAGAGCCACCTTAGGCTAATAGCCTCATTGTTTAATACAACAGTCCTTAAACTTTTCTAAAAAGATATGTAGATATTCAACTTATAGCAGTTGTAATTGTACTGATAACAGATTAAGAATATTGATAATGACATATAACCTTGAGTATATATGTCAGCAAATCAGCATGCACTGGAATAGTGAGATATTCAGTCTGTAGTTGTACACGTGGTTTCCAGGCTTCTTTCAATACCTCTCTTCACATCAGTGTCATCCTCCCACTTAAACCTCCGCTATGGCTCACACATGAACCACTGTTTGAAGAGGATCTATCTGTCAGTCACCCACAAAATTAATAATTCTATGAAAATGAATAAATGTCACTTTCAAAATGGTTGATTTGTCTACTCTTTCCTCGAGGTATAATTTCCTCATTCCCAAAGGAGACATTTTGAAAGTTACTAGTACTTCATACTTATCTCTCACACAAGATAAAAAAACTGGCTTAGTTTATGGTAAACAGCAGTTATAATTTGAAGAATCAAGAGCTGGCTTCTTTACTCCAAATCCATATAGGATACTCTTACACGTTACTATGGAGAGAAAAGTTGGCATTTTTAAAAGACAAAGAAGAGCATTTTGTTTTTTCCTTCAAGGAGACATTTCATATCTTAAGTGCTCATTTGCAATCCCATATAAAGTTTTCTTTCTCTTTAAATGTCAAGGTGATGTTTTCATGATTAATGTAAAATTAAACTCACAAACTCATTCTTTGCACGTTAAGTGACATTAGTAGGTGGGAGACAAACAATTATAAGTAGGTTTTCCTGAGGCTAAACACCTTTACCTTTGAACTTAACTTATTACATAATTCAAAAACATTTTCTGCTCTAAATATTTTAAGACATTAAACAAACCCTAAAGTACCAAAAAAGGCAAAAATGCACTCACAACAAATTTAATTGCATATCCAGCAGAGAAGCAGCTATATTTAAGTATGACTATCATTACTCAAATAATCAAATTTATTTTAACTACTAAAATTACACCAACAATAATAGATCTTATATTTTGATATTCACCATATTTCCAAATTACTGCATTACCAGAGTTATTTTGCTCACAACAACCCTAGGAAATATGGAAATTAAGTATTATTGTCCTCATAAAAATTGTGAGGCAGAGAGAATGACAGGGCTCAGCTGAAAATCACATAGAAAATTAATGATAAAGATAGAACTAGAATAAAAAGAATCTCATTCTCTGCCAAGTTTTTGTTTATCTAGAGTAATCCCTCTATTCACAATAATATAAAGTGTTTTGGAATATTTAATATTTATAAAGTAAGTCTTAATTCTGTAGTTCTATGTAAAGAGGTGAAAAAATAGATTTTGAACACTGTTGCTAGGGAAGTAATATCATATCAACATTGATATCAATGATAATATTCATATGAGCAGGGGTTGCAATCCCATGACTTTAGGCAGCTCCATTCCCATGCTTCAGTCTCAGGCCCACTGGCCTCATGTGGTGGCCATAATGATATCTGAATCACCTTCAGGGCCATTCTCCCCTTTTCTAGAAGCATAACACACATTTACAGCAGAATAACTTTATGTTCATGTCCTATAGACTCAAAGGAGTCCTTCCAACAGCCTTCCCTCATTCCATCCCATTTTTCTCTTCTTTTCAGGCCCAGCTGGCAGTATTTCTGCTGGTCTAATCTCATCTCCATTCCTGGCTTGGATTAGATGGCTGATTAGGGCCATGGTTTATGCCCACTCTAATCTCCTCATCAAAATGCTGGGTCAGTCACACCCTCAGTGTTCTCTTCAGAACGTGCTTTCTCATTTTTTTGCAATATGGATAGGCTGAGAGTTTTTTTAAATCTTTAAATTCTAGTTACTTTTTTTACTTATTGCTTACCAATTTCTTCTTCAGTGTGTTTCTCTCTTCTTCATTTATAAGCAGTCAGGAGGAAATAAGCCACTCCTTCAACCTTTGTTTAGAAGTCTTCTCAACTAAATATCCAATCTTATAATTCCCAAGTTCTACCTTCCACAAAACAGTAGAACGTGGACACAATTCAGCCGAGTTCTTCATCACTTTATAGCAAGCAGCACCTTTTCTCTAGTGTGCAATAGCACGTTCCTCATTTCTTCCTGAAACCTCCTGAGCATGGCCTTTACCATCCATATTTCTGCCAAATTCTGTACACGATTATTTATGTATTCGCTATGAAGATGAAAGTGTTTCTGCGAGTTTCCTTTTGTTACTGAACTCTCATCAGGTTCACTTTTAACAGTTCATAGACTTTTTTGTAACGTGTACCTCAAAACTCTCCCAGCCTCTATTACACATTTCTAAAGCCACTTCCACATTTATATGTTTTTGTAACAGTGGTGTCCTGCTTCTAAGTACCAAAACCTATCTTAGTTCAGGCTGCTATACTAAAATACAATAGACTGGGTGGCTTAAACAATAAACATTTACCATATCAATATTGATATAAATGGTAATTATCATGTTAATATTGATTTAAATAATATTGTTGCCTATAAAAAGGCATATATTATATTATAAAATTAAGTATCTAATGGTGGTTGAAACTATTAAGAAAAAACTTATTTAAAAATCACGTTGGTATGGTAGCACACATATAAAAATTGGAATGACTCAGAGAAGATTAGCTGGTTCCTTTCAAAGTATGACACACATTTTTAAAGCACCCTATGTGTACTTTGTAAATCATGTGCTCTTGAAAATAGTTTCATTATAAATCTGAGTTTCTGCAAGATATTCAGTGCTGGATAATAGGCAACTTTACTAAAAATAGGTTAAAATTTTTAAAGTTTGTAATTCCAAAGTCAATTTTAAAGTTGAAATTTTAAGTCTTAGGTTCTAAAAGTGGCCTACGTGGTTTTCCGAATTAATTAATACTACAGTCCCAGTATTTTGCTTTATCCTCATGAAGTAGATTTAAAATAATAATTATGTTTTAATACGCTATTACAGTGTAGTATTCGGATATTATTTATGATCCACCAACTCATTTGTGCTCTACTAGAGATTTTCAGTTCTAAAGGGAATGAAAAAAATTTAGAGATGATAAAATACATATTAATATTGCAAAAACACCATACATTTTACAAGTAATCATAGTAATCTATAGGGTGAAATAAGAGATGCATTGATCATAACAACTTATTTTGTTCTTCAGTTATTTTTACCTACTGCATCTAATTTTTCTAAATATGTCTGCATTTAATGACACAAAATTATATACAACATTTTATAATGAATTAAAACAATTTTTATACTTGCATGCTTATTGAAGCTTGAGAATTCTTTTTGAGAAAACAGCACTGTAAAGGTGTTGAGGTAAAAGGAAAATGGTAATTTTAGAAATATCAGAAAAGTATACAATACATTGGAATGCCAGTTTGGGAAAATATGTGCAGCATAGTAATTAGAGTAATAAAAGACTATATAAAACAATATGTTGAAAATTCAGATTAATATTGAAGTGACCTGCAATTAAAGAAATGTCAAAAAACACATTATAAGAATTGATACATTATTTTATTGTAGAAAATCACTTATTACATCTAATTATGATTATATATTTCTTAAAGTGTCATTTTTGAAATTTAAAACTATTTTTAATTAAGGGCTTGTATTTGATTTGATCTGTACCAAAATAACCTTACCATCCATTTTGTGATTATAAAGTATTAAAAACGCTTAGTAAAACTATGTTTATTTCATAATAATGAAGGGTAATGGAGTTACTCAAGTAACATACTTCAAAATTTTATAGACAAAATATAAATTTTAAATTTGATTACAGTAAGAAAATAATACAGAGCTCTTTTATAATAGAAACTGTTCATTCATCCAAAGCATTTGCATGGTTTTTTACTATTGCCATTTATTTCACCCAAACAAAAATGTATAGAATTCATTTAACTGACAGTATCTAATGAGTCCATTTCTTCTTCTTATAATATATAAGTTTATTCAGATGCCTTTCCTAAAATCATGCTAATCTATCTTGTGTACAATTCACTTGGTGGCCACATTATTTACCTCGTATTGCCCGCATCACCTTAGATACAGCTGACTAATCCAGAGCTAGTACTTTACCCAAGGACAGTGAATCCCATATCTGGTCAAGTGTTTTCAATGTATTTTTAAATGTGTTTTTATTTATTTTAGAGATATAGGAAGGGAGGAGGAGAAAGAGAAACATGGATCAGCTGCCTCCTGCATGCCCGCTACTGGGAATGAGGCCCACAACCCAGGCATGTTTCCTGACTGGAAATCAAACCAGTAACCTCTTGGTGCATGGGACAACCCTCAATCCACTGAGCCATACCAGCTGGACTGGTCAAGTGTTTTTTTAAATAAAAGGTTAACAAACAAATTACTCCCAATAAAATTTGAACTAATTATATTGGAGAAAATAAGTTATATAAGGTTATCAGATGAATGGTCATGAGAAAAAGGATTAAAAATACATACTGGAATGTGTTCACGTCAGTTATGCAGAAAAAATATTATTCTCAAGTAAAGGAATGTTGATAGAGAGACATGGATAGTCACAATCAGATATGCCGTGAGAGAAAAACTGATGACACACTAAAGCACGACCCTATAAGTTTTGGATGACTACTATGTCTATTCTAGATGTATCTTCACAGTAACATTTTTTCTTCAACTCAGCATATTTTCCCTAGCAAAATAGTTCTGAACCAGATTTACTAGTAAAGAACCAGAGACTGATTTTTGAAACCATATAGGGGAAAAAAATTCTTCCATTCCAATAAAAATTCTCTAAAGAATTTTTCTAAGAACTCTTTTTATCTATAGGTTGGCAAATTGGGCTGTTAAAACCAAAAATTCAACTAAGTAAATTTAAAGATCAAATCGGCTTTATTCAATGATTCATGAATCTGGCAGCATCCCATTTAGCAAATAGAAAGAAACTCCCAAGAGCTGTACAAAATGAAAGGCTTCTATAGACAGAGGGGGTGGGAAAAGGTAATTTCTAGGAACCAGGATATTGTTTCAGGCAAGGTCGCTTTTCTATGGGGGAAGAAAGGGGCCTATCAGGCAGGTTGCCTCACTAGCATTGACCAAGTAATCCCAGGTTGGACTGGCTAAAAGGTCACATTCCTGGGAGAGGCTAAAACTGCAATCAGGTTAGGTATTAAGGATTGGTTTGCTGAACTGGAGATTAGCCCAAGTGACTCGATTTTGGGCCTGTTGTCTCTTTTTTAATATCTCCAAAAGTTATTTCATACGATAAGTATACACAGAATCATATATTTCCCACTTTTTAGGTTAAGAATCCTTATAGTTAGTGAAATTATTCTCATAATTTTCAATAAAACTAATTTTTCATGGTTGAAGCCTCTAAATAATCTAGTATGTTGGTTAAAATACATACTGAGGAAAATAGATATTCATCTGCATTTGTATATTAAAATAAAGACAACTTCATGAGACAAAGTATAAAGATAACTGGTAGATACAATTAGACAAGCTTGACTATTGAATGTCCTAAACATTAGAACTTCAAAGTCTTTGAATGGCCCTTTCTCATTGCTCCAACCCTCAGGTTTTGAATGTTAACAATAAGAAGTAGAAATCTCATTGTCACATTTATGCATTATTAAATGATAGGACAATTCATTTTATTTTTACTCAATAAATTGTTAAAAATATTCATTATGCAAACTAGGGACTCTTTACTAGTAAAGCTATTATGCTCATTCCAATATACTTAGTAATCTGTTGCATTTTAATTCTTCCTTTGAGATAGTGAATGTTGAATAAAATTTAAATACCTTAATATATTATTTTAATCTACTGTTCAAAAAACTTTTAAAGAAGTTAAAGGGTCATCTATCATATGACTGGATACATTTAAAAGGTAGTGTCAATCTAGTCCAGATCCACAGAGAGAGACAAAGAGACAAAATTTAAAATGAATTAATATTTTATTTTTAAATTACCCTCTTCTATTTAGATTTTTACATTTATAAGTGACTTATGCTAATATATATTCAACATTATTTTGTTGGAGTAAAAGAGCAATATCTATGCATTAAAATTCACTTGAGAAAGAACAAGTAATACAAAGAAATTTAAAAAAAATTATTGATTGGAGATGAGAGAGAGAGAGAGAGAGAGAGAGAGAGAGAGAGAGAGAGAGAGAGAAAGAGAGAGAGAGAGAGAGAGAGAAATGTGAGAGAGAAACAGAGACACAATTGCCAGGGCAAGAATTTATTTACTTTTTCTAAAGGAGAACAATACTTATTGTACACACTACTTTTAAAAATTTCTTTTCTTTGTACTTGGAAGAATTTTAGCTGAAAAGAAATATGAATTATACCTTTTGCTATTCCCTTGACTCCTATGACAGGATTAGCTTGGGGGAATCTTGGGGCTACCTTGAATATGAGCTTCTCAGGGGAGAAAAGCAAGTCAAACTTAACCTCCAAAAGTTTCTTTATTGTATTGGCTGTCTGGGAGGCTGTCAAATTTTTCTGTGCCTTTTGGGGATGAAAGCCTTTGCAATTTTTTTATCTGAATATGACTACTTTATATTGATGTCATAGGGCGTCACAGTGATTTTTGGACTATGGGAAATTATTTGAGCATTACCAAATGCATTATGATTATAAATAATGATATTATAATTCTCATTTTGCTCCAGCTAGGAATTAGAAATATCTATGGTTGATATTTGATATTTTCAAAGAAATTTAACAAAACATTACTGCAGTACTTCTTGCTGATCTCATTGTTTACAAGGTCGCAAGCATGCGAGCCTTAATTATTCAAGCCAGTGGGTAACTATCAATGAGCAGAGGGTACTTCCATTTTAATCAATTGAAACAATTTCTCCTTCCAACTCACCTAAAATATCAGCCACTTCCTGGAAATATATTTGAACTATTTAATTTATTTTTCTTTTATTCACCTTTTATGCTTCTTGGTCCAACTCCCACAGTGTAATTGCTTCTGCGTAAATCACCAATAATTTTCATGCTATGAAAGCAAATGGATACTATGTGGTGTTGTGTGCAATAGAAAAAAAATATCAATTCTTCTAGGTTCGTTTAGGTGTTTTAATAGTTACATTGACATGACATAAACATGAGAAAATAATCAAATGTAATTATATGCATTATACGAAAACCATGCATACATGAGAGATTCAGAGACAGAAAGGTAAAATGAGGTATATATGACATCCTGTCCTAAGGAATGAGGTAAGATGCCCTAAGCTTCACAGGGGTGGTGGGCCATTCACAGGATGATGTTCAGTCATTGAAGCTTTCCCTACTATATAGATAGGTCATAAGAAGTTATTTTTTATGACAACCCTTATTATGGGCAACACCCCACATTTAAATTCTTAAGAGTAAGGTCAAAGTTTCTCTTGAGCCCTCAGGGCCTCAGTTGCCTTCAGCTCAATATAATGGACATGCCAAAGTGGCCTAACTTGGGGAAGGCCTTCAATTATTATCTTGTTTAATCTCTTTTCATTCATTCTATAATAAATTATTAAACATCTGCCATTGCCAGGCACTGGGAAAATAGAGGTACAGAAGATAGACACAACATATGTCTTTTCTTCTTCCTTTTCTTTTTTTTACCTGCATCCTTCCCAACATTAAGTATTTTTTTTTATATATACATTTTTTATTGATTTTTTACAGAGAGGAAGGGAGAGAGATAGAAAGTTAGAAACATCAATGAGAGAGAAACATCGATCACCTGCCTCCTGCACATGTCCAACTGGGGATATGCCCGCAACCCAGGTACATGCCCCTGACCGGAATCGAACCCGGGACCCCCCAGTCTGCAGGCCGACGCTCTATCCACTGAGCCAAACCGGTTTCGGCCCAACATTAAATATTTTTTAACTTTATTTTTATTGTTGACACTTTACAGATGTTTCCATTTTCTACCTCCTTTTCCCATCTCCACCCAGCCTCTTCTCTCTATTTATTCTTCTTACAGCAGTCCCTTCAGCATTTCTTGAAATTCTATTTTGGTGGTAACGAAAGCTTTGCTGGATAGCATAGTTTTGGATGCAGGTCCTTGCTTATTACTTTGAATACATCATGCCATTCCCTTCTGAACTATATAGTTTTTCTGTTGAGAAATCCGCTGACACCCTTGTGGGAACTCTGTTGTAGGTAACAAACTGTCTTTCTCTTTCTGCCTTTAATATTCTCTCTTTGTCCTTAACCTTTGCCATTTTAATTAGGATGTGTCTTGGTGTGATTATCTTTGGGTTAATCTTGATCAGGATTCTGTGCTTCCTGAACTTGTGTGAGTTTTTCTTTCACCAGTTTAGGGAAGTTGTTTTTTGTTTTTTTGTTTTTGTCATTATTTCTTCAAACAGGTATTCTATTCCTTACTTTTTTCTCTTTCTGGTACCTCTATTGTATGGATGTTGTTATGTTTTATGATGTCTAAAATTCCCTTAAACTATCCTCACTTCCAACCTACTATTTTTTACTTCCAATGTATCAGTGTATTCTTTATTAATGTATGGTATTCTTCATTTCCAACTTTTTCTTTATGGCTTCTATATCTTTTTTCATGCTGTTGAGTATCCTTATAATGATTACTTTGAACTCTGTTTACGTAAATTGCTTGCCTTCATTTCATTTAGCTCTTTTTCTGGAGATTCTTCCTGTTCTTTCATTGGTTCTTTGTCTCCCAATTTTCTGTCTCTTTGTTGTTTTATTCTATGTATTAGAATTGATATGGTTCCAAGTCTGTAGTAGGTGTCCTGTGGGACCCACTGGTGCAGTCTTCTTGATCTCCTAAGCTGGGTGCTCGAGGAATGCCTCAACCCCTTCTCTCTGGCAACCACCACACTACTGTTTGTGTCCATAGGTTTCAGTTTTATATCCCACATATGAGTGAAATCATATGGTTCTTAGCTTTTTCTGACTGATTTATTTCACTAAGCATAACATATACCAGAAGAATTTAGAAGGGTAGAAGAAAAATTATTTTCTGCTCCCACGGAATGCAGTTAGAGGAGGCTATCTTGACCAGGAATGGTCACTGGAGCTTTTTATATTGGAAGTGGGATTTAAGAAATGGTGGCCTTATATAGGTAAGGGGAAAATATAACAATCCAGAAAAAATGAATAAAACTCATTATTTACTCATTATAGCTATCATTTTTCTTTCATCTTAGCCCTAGAGTGGAGTCTGAGTTCCTAGAAGTAGAAAATAATAATAAACCAGACAGGAAAGTCACTAAATTATTATCAACTATAGTCAGTCCACAGGGAATTTTAACAGCCACCATACCCTCAAATCCAGCTTTCATGATGTGTTTATAATTTGTCATATTACCTAGAATTATTTATATACATGATTATCAAGAATTTATGAAATGGCAAATGGATCTAAAATCATTTTCACAGTCTAAAATAAATAATGTTAAGGAAACTCATCTTAGAAACAAAACCAAAGTGGAAAAATCAGAGACACCTACTAGAAAAAATAAGATTAAACTTACACCCCCAGACCTTGCTTTGTCTTCCTTTTCATGAAACCTAAGTTGGTCTTATCTATTTACACCATGTTTACCTCTGCTGATTCTTGTTCCCATCTGGACTTTTCTGTAAATTTGTCTATTCCCCCTGCCCAACTGACAAAGGAAATAGCGTAGGCTCTGCCAGCAAGCTTGCTTTGTGAGATCTCATCACTTGTCTAAATCTTGCCTGCTCCATGACCCTGGTTTTCCAGACAAATTTTGGGTTCCTATTAACATAATTCCCTGATCTCACACAGTCATTTAACAAGGCAATGTCTCTTAATTAAAACATATGATTAGCTCTATCAATTTAAATAAAAATGACTCTAATTTGGATATAGACATGGAATTTTAAAGTTAGAAGGGGCCTTGGAGATAACCTAGTAAATGAATGGTTTTAGTAATTGTTCTCCCTGCTGTGTGCATTAGCATCTGCTTGCATTCAGTGCTGTCAAATACAAACTTTTAAAAGAAATAATCTGACCTTCAGAATATAGAAAATTTCTAATAGTTGTATTTTTTAATAATCTTGCTAATGTCCTCTGACCTTACAGTTCATGAAATAATTACCTATTAGGTTAGGGAATCATTTATGGCTTAGAGTAGATAATACAAAGGATTACTACCAAGGCAGTTTCTTCCTTAAACTGACAGTTTTCTTAATCTCTTTCCCTATGGCAACAGAGCAATTACTTTCCAGTATGTTGATTCCTTTGTACTTTTGATATAGATAAATGCAATCATGCTGAAAACCTGGGGGCTACCTAGTACTTCTGAATTGAAATCCCTAACTTCAGAAAAGCATTGATTCACAGATTAGTTTTCTACAGAACCTGGCTACAACTGTACTAGTATGTGAAGGACCAGATGGCTCTCAAGTCAATCCATAATTATCATAGTTGTGAAGAATAAAATCTAATATGCCTCAGTCCTGATTATAATATTACTAGAGGCCTGGAGCACGAAATTTGTGCAGGGGGGTGTCCCTCAGCCCTGCCTGCACCCTCTCCAATCTGGGACGGCTGGCTCCCAACTGCTTGCCTGCCTGCCTGCCTGCCTGATTGCCCCTAACTACTTCTGCCTGCCAGCCTGATCACCCTCTACCCACTCCCCTGGCAGCCTGATCAATGCCTAAATGCGCCCCTGCCCCCCCAATTGACCCTAACTGCCCTCCCCTGTCAGCCTGGTAACCCCTAACTGCTCTCCTCTGCAGACCTGATCCCCCCCCAACTGCCCTCCCCTGCTGGCCATCTTGTGGCAGCCATCTTTGACCACATGGGGGGCCATCTTGTGTGTCGAAGTGATGGTCAATTTGCATATTACCTCTTTAATAGATAGGATACCATAAAATTAAGTAAGTTTGCTATTGTGTGTGTGTGTGTGTATTTTGTAGAAATTTCAAGTAAACTTGATTGATGTACAAAGAAAGTGTAAAGCTTTTAAATTTTTTTAATTCAGAAAAAATTAAAGAATGATTGGCTTAAGATAGGGGAAAAGAAAAAAGAGACAGTGGAGCAGAATCTCTGGAATTATGTAAAGGAATTAATCAAACAAATCATACATATAAACAAAATTATACTAAAAAGAGTATTTTAAAATTAATATAGCATAAGTTACCAAATGAGTTTAAGGAATTTAAATCTCATGTGAAATTAGTCTATCTCAATGATGTGAAGACTTGAATTAAAAAAAAATTCTATAAACCTGGAAATGAAGTTGTCCTAAATGATGGTCAATTACATGAAAAATGAAAGTGTATCTAAAATTTCATATGTTTTATATAAATTACTCTATTTGTACTTAGTTCCTAACTATCTAAACACTGTAAATATATCATACCTGAGATACTTAATATAAAAAGTATGTAGCAAGAGGTTGTATTTTATGGCATTTTCAAAATAAACTCTTGGTTTATTATTTCTTGGGTTGGAAAGACTGGAGCTAAAACATCTAAAGATGTTCTTTTCAAGAATAACATTAAAACATGACATTAAAATTGTTATAACCTTTGATTCTATTATCTGAGTGGTAGAATGAAAGTCACAATTATATAATACCATTATTTTCTAAAAATTAAAAGGGGTAAAGCAAGAAAATATCTCTCTCCAAGGCAGCCTTATGAATATTGTTCAGTGATGGTAGTTGTGGCATTTTGAGACAATCCAACTTTGTTGCTCAACTCTAAAATTAAAAAGCATTTATTGATGATGGAGTAGGTGGTTGACTTGATAACATGACATTATTATATATTGTCTAAATTTATAAATATTATTTCTTGTATCCAACTATTGCCATTGTAGGGCAGAAAAAAAATTCCCTTCTTCTCTCAAGGTTCTTTGGCTGATCTAATAATTCAACTGACATAAACAGATTAATAGGAGACAAATATTTAATTTCATACATTTGGAAGCCCATGATGATATAAGACTCAAAAAAAATGACCAAAGCAGGCAACTTTTATATCTTTTAGACAAGGAAACAAATCTATGAAGAACCGACAAGATAAAGACATTTGGGCTTGGGTAGTGAATTAGTGAAGAAATAAAAAGATTTGTTTATATAGATTTCTTGGCTCTAAATTTCTATGTCTGGTGATAAGGATGCATTCTACCCTCCTAGTCAGGGAGAGTATCTTTTACATAGGAAATTTATTTCCTGTTTGCAGGGGGACAAAGTGGAGGCAGAGCATCCTTCTTGCCTTGGCTATTTCTGAAATACCTTTAATTTAAAATAATAAATAGCATATTTGGAGGTGGCACATTCTGCTTTCCTTCATCATCTTTCATTGCAATAAAGTAATATTTTGAATTCAATTTCAATTGTTGACTGAATAATCACCTCTATCTTTAACTAAATAATTATCTCTATTTTGAGGCCTTGTACATACATGATTCAAATATTAATTTGGGTCCTATTGTGTAGAACAGGTAGAAACAAGATAAAAAATAAATAAATAAAGTTTTAGACAGATCATGAAAGTCCTAAATGTGTTGATAGGTCATATTTTAATCATTAATCAATGATGATCCAGAGATAATATTTTAAACAAAATAATATAATTAGATTCATCACTGGAAGGTGATTCAGAAAGTGTGAGAAGGGACTGATTGGGACAAAATGGGAAAAGGAAAGTCACTTAGTTCTAATAATCTACATGAAATATGTAAAGGGGCCAAAATAAGAAGTATTAGGATGGAGAGGATGATAGGATTTAAAAATGATCAAGAATTAGAATTGCATATGATTTACTACTGATCTGACATGGGCAGGCAGAGAGAGAGAGAGAATGGCTTGGGTAACTAGTAAATGATGGTTTCATTTTCTCAGATAGTGAATATAAAATCTTGAGAAAGGAAGATTTTGAGTTGAGTTTTGAATATTTAGAGCTTGAAATGAGTGTGTGGAAATGGCGAATAGGCTGAGTGTGTGGAAATGGCGAATAGGCTGAGTTGAGAATTTTTTTTTTTTTTACTTAGAGTGTGGTTGTGGTAACCCAGGGCATAAATGTAAAGGGAAGACAATTGAAGATGAAATTCTTGGAAACATTGCCTTTAGGTTGAGAACCAAGGCTCAGGAGGATCAGAGGGAAAAAACTGCAGAGCAAAAGGTGGGTAATCAACAAAGGCTGTTACACAAGCAGCCAAGTTTCAAGAGTATTTTTTATAAAAATAAAATGACGAATAGTGTAAAATCTAATGCCAAGTCAAAAAAGAGGGATGAAAAGAAGTCATTTGATTATGTACTAAGATGGCATTAAGCTTATCCTAAATTCATACCCTTGATCTATAAATGTTATTAGGAAAAAGATGGAATTCACCTGGAAATATTTTAAAATTGAAAGTTAATTTCTAGAACCAGAGGAGTTCTATAAAGTAGAGGGCTTCAAATTTTGATGACAGAAACTTATTAATAAAAACAGAGCCCACTGCTCATATAAGTAAAACTATTTAAATATTATATACATTCACTATTCTAATGTAATTACATTATAAAACATACAACATGATTAAAATTTTAACTGATTAAAGTGGAAATAACAAAAATATTTTAAAAATTATATTTCAGTTGATATAATTATATTATGAACATGCTTGCCTTCAGTAAAAAATTGTGGAGGAGGAAACTAAGAACACAATCTTGAACAGGCCTCTCTGATGGTGTGAAAATTAAACTTATGGTGTGAAAATTAAATGAATTGGTAAGAAAAACCTTGCCAAAAATGTCAGCCAGGAAATTTTGCTTTCCTTAAAGATTAGCTCCAAGTTTATGAGCGTCCATTCTCTCTAATGTGAAAGCTTTTATTCTAAATATAAAAGAAATCAATTTATTTTTATAGGAAAGAAAAATCAGGCTGTGTGTTATTATTCATATTATTTTGATCAAAACATCTGCTATTTGTCACTGAATAGGAAGGCGGTATCTAAAGTGAATTCATATCCTAAGAGGAGAAAAATTTCATTACAATTATCTCTCTACTTCCCAGCATCCCCATCATGTCCCAAGGACAAAGAAATGAAAAACATTTCAAAAGCTTTCAGTGGCAAGCTGATCACCCCAATGATACAAGACAGGAGTACTGTACATTCTGAGCATCAACCACTTCCAGATAGCATTACAATCATTTCGCTAAAGCAATTTGCCATTAGGATTACTTTATTTTTACATAGATTATTAAATAATATTTTCAAGATATATGCATTCTTCTTAAAAGAAGATTTTCATTTGAGATGGGCAGCACGTAGACATGCCACCTGGGAAACAAGCCATGCCACTAAATAACAGTTCTTACCTGAAAAAGTTATTAGCTTTACTCTTTACTATTAGTTAATTATAGGGGTACTACATTTTTTACAATCACTACTCTAATATAATTATATCATAAAACATACAGCTGAAAGGATGTGAATGACTTCTTCCTATACTGTCTATCAATATTTTAGTTTTTCAACATATTTGTCAGATATTTATTTCATAACAAATTCACCATGTAATTTTAGGTTGGAAAATTATATGTATTTTAAAAATCAAATTTAGAAAAAATACAGGAGTCTTCGTTCAAAGATAAATATATAATTTAGTAAAGGATGCAAAAGATAGAAGAATAAACTGAACAGTGAAAGATGCCTAACGTTAATCCTGAATGCAAAAGGCTGCTACTGTAACCTTGGCTCATCAGTTCTGTTCGTCAGCCTTATCCTGAAAAGTGAAGCAAATTTAGTGTTATCGCATAGGGATTTTAATTAATTACTGATTACCACATATCCTGAAGAAACAAACACTCACTAAGTACCAAGCTGTTGGCAAGGTGCTATCTCCTCACCTCACTAGTGAACCCTGAGTGAGCTTGAAAAAAAATCACATAAAGACTTGGTTCTCCAGTTTCCTCAGTATGGCAGGATAAATTAAATTCTGATTCTATCAATTTCAAATCTAAGTTATAACTCTTATACATGTATTCTCAATCTTATTTATTTATTAATAGGGAAAAAGTACCAAAATCTCTTGTTAACAAGAGCCATTCAAAAGTTACTCTAAATTATGGGCATATTTACAGTTTTGATGGTTGATAATTTATTATTACAATATTAATTGCCATCTAACTCTGCAGTTCACTGTGAGCTTTTAAAGACTAAAATAAAGTAAGGAGGATGGCTGGTGCACAACAGGACTCAAAAATGTTTTCCCCTCTATTAAACTAATTATAGTTATAATTGCTGTAAATTGATCTATTTAAGATGAGCTAAAAACTAACTTTGGGTGGCTAATGCATAGAAAGAAAGCTTAATTTTGTTTAGAGTTTGCTAAGAAATGATCATATTCATTTTTGGGTTAAACAAAGATTGCATTTCCAAAATATCAGAGCTTCAGAAACCACTCTATGGGTAGATCAATTATTTTTCAATTTGGAAGAACTTTCAGAACTATAGGAGAAGACTTGCATATAATGAGTCTTCAAGAGGGAGAAATTAATGATGGTGTGAAAGCTTTACAATTCAAAGGTCTTGTCTGCAAGTATTTAAATTTTATCCCTCAAGCAGCCAAACAAAGGATGAGTAGTCCTCGCCACTGCATTTTGATTTTTGCTCTCTCTGTGGATCTCTTTAATCTTTAAACTTTCTCTTTGGTGCATCCTTCTAATTATCATCTGAATATAATTCAGTGCTTTTCATAAAAATTCCTTCCAAAGCCCATGTCCTATTTTCAGCTACTCTTTCTTCATTTCTTCTCTTTCCATAGACTCCACAACTCAATTTATAAGCCAAGACAATGAAGGGTAATCATGTTTCAAAATTGGGAAGGAGTGAAAGGACTCACTCCTCCTGCCCTGTAACAAATTAGTATCTCACAGTGTTTAATAACTGCATCTAATTGCAAATGTGACCAAACAGCCATTAGATAGCAAGTATTATGCTCAAAACTCAGTGATGCATGACACCTCTGATTAGATGCAGTATTTTTTTTTTCTGAAAGGATGATTATTCTTAGAAGGAATATTTCATTACCTTTAATCTGAGTCCAGTTTATGCTACCATAACCTGAAGCCTCAGAAAGGTATGTAACTAAACCTCCATATAAATCTATCAGTGCTTGTGGGTTGTCTTGGTGAACCATCTGTATGATTGAAGTGCACTATTCCAAGTTATATGTCAGAGCTCATTAAAACTCTCATCAATTGCATTGTTGAAATTTTAAAAAGGTTCTGTTTTAATGCATGATTTATACTATCCTTCACTTGAAACAAAGCAGTGTTCTCTGCAGTTTCCAAGCAACACATCTTTTTCAATTACTATTTAGCATTGAATTTTGTACCTAGATTCCTATTGCACTTCCCTTTGTCACTGTGTGTATATTTAGAGTCTTGCAGAAGAATAAAATTATTGCATTACTTTGACCAACTCTGCCACATGGCGTGTGTAAACTTTCTGTAAACAAGATAAATGTATTAGGATATTCAAAACTGAATTACATCAGTTGAATTTACTTTTAGCAAAGGAAGAATTCAATTTAGTTAAAGCTTTATTCAAAAAGGATTTTTACCAATTGGAGTTTTTATCTTATTTAGGAAGGAAATAGAGTAAAAATTCTGAACTCTGATACTATATTTACTCTTAAGTTATAAATTGCCTAAGATAAGATTAAAACTACATAGCAGAAATGCAGATTCATTAAAATAGGCTAAAATATAATGATGATGATAATGATGATCGATACACATAAATGCTTGGCCTTGGTCTAAGCCTTTAACGTATATTAGCTGCATGATGCTCAAATTAATGCTTAGGTTCATAATGAGTCTTGCATTAGTCTCAGTTTTTATAGATGAGGAAACCAAGATAGAGGGAGTTCATACGATATGCCCAAGGTAAAAAAAAAAAAAAATTAATAGTTGGCAAAGACAGCATTTGAAAAAAGATGGTCTGACTTGGAACTATGAAATAATTAATAGATGTTCCAAAATTAATCAATTGTCAATTTATAGTTCTATTTAAAGTTAAGTGTTTCAATACATCCAAAGTTAGTTCTGAGTTTTCTGACAAAAGTTGTATAGCAATTGTTTGTTCAAAAAGCAATTATGATTCCATGATAAATCTTATTGTGAAAAATATTACCAGAAGTAAAATAAAATGAGGCACATTTTATTCCCCGTGCAGTGAAGCTCCATACCTATTGTTTCAAAGTTGACGCCTAATGTCTTTTTCTAGAAGATCCACTGCTGTTTCCTGTTGCCAGGGTGATTTTCTCTGGAAAAATAATAAGGTCACGGAAAAGGCTTTACAAAGTGGCAGTTGTTGCAGACAAGAGTTTCTCTATCGACTGACGCTGGGAAAAAAAAACGTTATTGGGGATGGAGATTTCTCTCTCTGTGGATTTCTCTGTAAATCTCTATGTTATTGATGTTTTCCCGGCTAGAGGGAAAATAAAGCTTAAAGAAATACATCAGTTCATCAAGTAGCATACTCTATTCATTTGCTTTAACTGATACGGCTTGGTTTTTCCATGCACACAGTGTAATTTATGAACTTCTTAGCTTTCTAGGAAGTGTTCTCTTACACATTTTGATAAAGTATCATTATTCAAAAGACGAAAATTAGCTTCTAAAAAAAAGTGTCTTAATGTTTGGGAGGCTTTCTTGGGTAATAGACAGAATTTACATGTAATAAAATGAGGCCTGACCAGTGTGGCTCACGGGTTGAGCACTGACCCATGAACCAAGAGGTCACGGGTTTGATTCACAGTCAGGGCACATGCCCAGGTTGCAGGCTCAATCCCCGGTAGGGAGCATGCAGGTGGCAACTGATTGATAATGTTTCTCTTTCATTGATGTTTCTATCACTCTATCCACTTCCCTTCCTCTCTCTCTAAAAATCAATAATAACATATTTCTTATAAATGAGAATGTGCAAGAGATTTAACAGTTTTGATATAATTATCCAGCACAACAATGTAAACTGCTTAGCTACATACACATGTAGCCACAATAAAGAAAAAGAAAAAGTTTACTGTTGATATATAAAAATAGTTGCAGGCGGCTAAATATTTCATGTGCATTGGGATTTGAATAAGTATTCTATGCTCCACTGTTCCGAAGTTTAAAATAAATGAACAATTCTCAATTTTCACCTTTGATACCATAAAGCTAAGGGTATAAAAGTGCTCAAGTTCACCCCTAATTCTAATGGAGTAATATGTTATTCAAATTTTTTCTGTTCTAAGCAGTCATAGATTATTTACTCTGTGCTTATTACCCAACACATACTGAGCAAAACTCAAAAGAAATAATTTAAGTGATCAGGCACACCTATCCATATATCTCAGTGGCCGTGTCTACTTGAAGGAATAGTGGTTTGGATAAGTTTTTCATTTTGGTTCATGAAAAACCATTGTGCCAACCTCATTGCCTGGTACAGAGTGAGCAGAGCACCTGATAGAATGTTGTTGAATAAAGAAAATAATTCTTAATGGCATAAAGGTCCAGCCAACCACGATGGTCTGCTCACATGGTAGCATAAGCAAAGGAATGAGACAGCTATTGTTAACAGCACTGTGACTCAGACACAAGACTAAACCTTGCATGAGTTTTCCTAGCCAATGAGAAGGAAAGACAAGTGGAAACCTGTGTGAGGTGTGTGGTGGTGATGGTGGGAGGGAGAGAAACGTTACTGGGAGGCAGAGAGAGCAAAACCAAGAGTATCAGTAACATCTTTATGAAGACAATTATTCCTGGTTTGCTTTACTTCCAGATTTTCCATCTTAAATCTATTCTCTCTGTTATAGGCAGAGGAATCATTCTAAAACAAATATTTCTTCTGTATCCTCTTCCCCACATAAATTCCTTTCATTTTCACCCATATTCTAACATTTTAAGCATTGTCTTTCTCATTGCTTTTATAGCCCAGGCATACTAAAGAAGATATTTATTAGAGGCCCGGTGCACAAATTCATGTACCAGTGGAGTCCCTCAGCCTGGCCTGTGAGGATAAAGCCAAAACCGGCTCTCCGACCTCCCCCGAGGGGTCCCAGATTGTGAGAGGGTACAGGCCAGGCTGAGGGACCCCACTGGTGCTCGATTGGGGCCAGGGAGGGAAGTGGGCAGTTGGTCAGCATGGGAGGGACCACAGGAGGTCTCCAGGGCATGTCTGGCCCCTTTTGCTCAGTCCAGATCAGCTGGACCCCAGCAGCAAGCTAACCTACCAGTTGGAGCACCTGCCCCCTGGTGGTCAGTGCACGTCATAGCAAGTGGTTGAGCAGCCTTAGCATATCATTAGCATATTACGCTTTTATTGGTTGAATGGACTACCAAATAACTGGACACTTAGCATATTAGGCTTTTATTATATACAAGAAGCTCGATGCATGAAATTAGTGCATGGGGGGGAGGTCCCTCAGCCTGGCCTACACTGATGTCAGCATCCCTCACCTCGGATTCTGGCCCAGGGAGCAGACTCCGGCCCGAGGCCCCTCCTCTCCCCTCCTTCAGCAGGGACTCCAGAATGAGGCCCCTCCCCGCCCCTCCCTCTACCCAGCCAGGGAGCAATCTCTGGCCTGAGGCCCTTGCCCTCCCCTCTCTTCACCTGGCCAAGCACACATGTTCACTAACTGTTGGTTAGTAAATAACTTCAAAAGCTGAACGCGTCGCCGCAAGCCCAGCATTCCTCGCCAGGGACTCCAGCCTCAGGCCCCTCCCCACCCCTCTTTAGGTGTGGACTCCAGCCCGAGGCCCCTGCCCTCCTCTCCCTTAACCTGGCTGGTTTACACCCTTGAGTGTCGGCCAGGGTAGGCTGGAAGCCTGGGTCATATCCGGTGACCCAGGCCCCCAGCCACTCCTTGAGCGGCGGCCAGGGAGGGTGGGAAGCTTGGCTTCCTCCGTCACCGGGGGCAACCCAAGCCTCCAGCTCCCGTGGCCACCGCCATCTTTGTTGGGTTAATTTTCATACTCGCCCTGATTGGCTGGTGGGTGTAGCTGAGGGACAGTCAATTTGCAAGTTTCCCTTTTATTAGTGTAGATGATAGGGAAAATTATTAAAAATTCAGAAATATTCAATACATAAAACTACCACCATCAATATCTATTTTTCTTCATGTTCTCGCCTATTCACTTTAGAAAGTATTTTCCATAAAAGTATTTTCCATACTCATTTGGAATGTACTTTTCTTTTTATCCATATGTACTTTCATTCTTCCTTTGTTCCTTTCTTAGGAACTATATTCACTGTTGACATAAAAAATGTCCAAACCTGTAGAGAATTTCTATGTTTATTTGAGCCAAACTGATGACATATGCTGGAGAGCAAGATCTAAAATGCTCCCAAGAATAACTGTTTTGTAGTTTTTTTATGCATTTGGAATTAAGGAGGGAATGTAATTAAAATTACATGAAGGTGGGAGAAAGCAAGGCAGGGATCTTCCTACAGGCTGGTTAAGATTATGTGTTCTCATGCTTTAGGAAGGTCTGAAAGGGGGGCATTTCAAAGGTGTGCTAACCAAGATGCACAGAAACAATGATCAGTACTTACTTATAAGACAAATAGGTATTTTACTAAATAAGTTATATGCCTAAGATGTGACTACTCACCATGACCTGCCCGGTTAGGAATTTATGATCAGATCACTCTGCGGGTTACTTCCCACAGAATTCACCTTGTCCAAAATACTATAAAATGTACCTTGCACCTCCTTTAATCTTTAAACTTTCTCTTTGGTGCATCCTTCTAATTATCATCTGAATATAATTCAGTGCTTTTCATAAAAATTCCTTCCAAAGCCCATGTCCTATTTTCAGCTACTCTTTCTTCATTTCTTCTCTTTCCATAGACTCCACAATTCAACTTATAAGCCAAGACAATGAATGTGATTGCTCCTGCTCAATTCACCAATGACTTCAATCATGCAAACTCAGGAACCTGATTCTGTTGATTGCTCCTTCCAGTATAAATCAGTTTGGCTTCTAAGTTACTGCACTTTTCATTCTTTATATCTCTCTGATTATTCCTTCTTTGTTACCCTTCAGGGCATAAAGAGAAAACCACAGGTCCAAAATGGCATCACTTATGCTAAATCCCATGATACCAACTTAGATTTAATACCTGACCTCCTTGTTATTTCAACCTTCTTTGATCCTTAATCAACCAGTTTGGAATTTTCTGGTCAATACCTAGGAGGTATTCTATCAAGTAGACCACTTTTCCATACCGCCCCACCCACCCTTCATTCATAGAAAGAAGAGGCAGTCTGCATAATAAAAACCTGCTGACTCCCAGTCTCCCAAAAGATAATCCTTTATTTTCTTTTCTTAATAGCTCCCCACCATTCTTCCCATAAAAGTCTTCCATTGTGTACAAGCCCTCCCAGGGCCCTTTCTAGTTGCTAGATGGGATACCGCTGGATTCATGAATTGCTTATAAAGTCAATTGGATCTTCAAATTTTCTCAGTTGGCTTTTGTTCGTTAGCAATGGTTTCTCCATTTTTGCTAAAACTAAATATATGAGTGCCTCAGGGGGTTGTCCTACACTCTTTCCTTTTCAAAGTATACTATACTTATAGGAAATCTCCTCTCCTTCCATAGAATAAAAAAAATATATATGTTGGGTAGCCAAATATGCTACCCCAAAAGATGCCAGTTTGGATATTGATTATTTTGAGCTGTAGGCACTTGAAAAATAGAAAAAAACAGGAAGACTTTTTTGAACTTCTTTTATCTGCCTAAAGTTAAATCCTCCAAAAGAAACTCAATTGTCATAGATCTCTTTCAGGAGAGTGAGTTTTATCTATCAAAGAAGATTGACTCATCACTGGAAAGGAGACTAGAAGTCACCACCAGACCCAAACTATCATATTTTCCATCTACTCTCCTAACGGTCAATTCATCTTTCCTAAACATCATTTTTGCTTCCCTAACAGTCTATATCTCCCCTCATTTTTCCCTATTAAGATGGTATTTAATCCTGAATTCTGAAGCCACCTCTTTGAGTTATTTATTTTCCCCTGGCTATATTACATGTATATGTGAACTATACATGTTAATAAACTCTTGTTTGTTTTGCTCTTGTTTTTATTTCTTTTTATTGAATTTATTGGGGTTGCACTAGTTAACACAATTTTACAGTTTTCAGGTGTACAATTATACAACACATCATTTGTATATGGTATTGTGTGTTCACCACCTGTTTTGCTCTTGCTAATCTGTTTTTTATTACTGGGAGCCCAGACAAGAACTCAGAAGGGTAGAGGAAAAATTATTTTTATCTTCTACCATGTCAAAAAAACTCCCAATTTATAACTGTAGATGAGATCTCATTACTGTCTATTTAACATCTCTACTTAGGTAACTCTCAGGAATCTCAAAATATGTCCAAATTTTTAAATGTAATTATTCTCTTTCATTTTCTTTCCCTCCCCATTTATTCTTTCTTCAATGTTTTCCTGTCTCCATTAGTATAACCTCATTTCTGGGCATTATTCTTGATATCCTTGGTAGCTGATTCCTTCCTATATCTAATGATTCAATGATTACCACACTTTATCCAATTATATATCAAATCTGTCTGCTTCTTTCCCTTTCCATAATAATCAGGCTAAGCTAACAATACTGTTGCCCATATGACAACAGTGGCCTCTGATTTTGCCTTCCCACATCTTCTCTTACTTTGGTTTAACCCATTGTCCATAGAGAAACTAGAACAACCTTGGAAAAAACCTGCAAATTTGATCAAGCTGGTTCTCTCCTCAATATGCTATGACATCCCATTGGTTTTAGGATAACATTCAAAAGCATGTGTATTCACTACTGCCTAGCTCCCTGGTTTTATTTTACTGAATTCTTATAACACTGTGTTTTAGCCTTCATTTCTTCACTTAAAGTGAACCCTCACCTTCCCTCTTCAAAATGTAGTTTATATATATCTTTCTGTCAAAAAGCTTTCTCCATTCTTTTTAGCCTTTAAATTTTTGAACCACTCTTAAAGTCTGAGATTAAACCCCATCATTCTGAAAGCTGTCCCTCACTCTCCAGCTAATTTGTTTGTTTTGTTTTGTTTTTGCTGTTGTTATAACATTTTATTGCAGGATAATAAGAAACTAAGAAAACTTTGGGGCAAGTGGAAGGGGAAATTGAGACAAGAAAATTAAACAAGGCCAAACAGTTTGGACAGCTTGCAGCCAGCTTGTGAATCAAAATACTTACCTTCCCCAACCAACGACACTTCAGAGCAAATGGTTAATGCCTCTCTTTTCTAATCAGAGAATATAGGAAAAGGGGGAGTTTTATCTCACCCACTGAACAAAGAAGTCAGATGTTGCCAAGATAAATCGCCAGATGTTCTCATAAACTCTGGGAAAAGCCACAACAAAGAAAAAGGAGGACCTTGAAATTTAACCTGTTGCCCAAGATATCTGGCAGGAAACTTTGAAACCTATAGGAAAATGGATATAAAACGCTTTGAACCCCCACTGAGTGTGTGCTCAGACTAGCTGAGTGCCCTCTTTTGCTATTTGCCAAGTATATTTTTAATAAATTTGCTTATGTTGCTATAATGCTACTGTCTGTTACTCATCTGTAATCTTTCTTATGAGATTGACAAGAGCCAAGGAGGGGACAGCCCTTATCCTCTGGCTCAGAGGGCTATCTGTTAACAATGTTATCCTTTCTTTACATATCTTGGAATGATTTTAATGAAATAATTTTATATAACTATGTCTTGAATATGTGTATAACCTACCAGCTACAAATTCTATGAAATCTCAAACCTTGTCTTATTCCTTAGCGTCATTTCTGCCATATAATAGACACTAAATAAAATTCTATGAAATGAATAAATATTGAATAAATTATGCAATCATGTTACTTAAATACTTTTTTCTTTAGCTATTCCTTAGCTTTAGCAGAATTTGAAGAATTCAGCAGAAATCAGAGATATAAATCAACTGTAGAGTTTAATGAAGTTCTCTTCTGATCTTTAATTTTATATTCTTTTGTGTCCCACAGGTTTAAAGATTTAATATTAATGAGTTACTAGACTAGTGATACCTCCTATTTTTTAGTACACCAAATATCCTAACAGACATTGTTTTGAACTTGGAAAATGAGATAAGATTAGCAAAAATGGTGAAAGCTGACATCCTTGTCTTGTCCCTGATCTTAAAATCAAGGATCAAAAACTATTAGTTTTTGCCCATTGTTTATGATGCTAACTATAGATTTTCATTATTTTACTTAAAATTTTCCTCTTATACCTATTTGGAGAGTAATTAATGCAAAAAAACATCATTTTAAGAATTTCCACTTTGAAAAAAGTTCATAATGCATTCATCAAATAAACTATTCCAGAAAATTTCAGGTTACTTTATCTGTTCACAAATTGCATTTGTGATATTCTATTTGTATTCATGTCCACTACTATAAAAATTTTAAATGTAAAATAACATTTAAAAACTTTAAATCTTTAAAAAATCTAGGTTCATTGTGTAAAATTTAAGTAGCTTATATTAAAAATATAGGATTATAATTTTGAAATTAAGAGGATTTTTTATGTAGATTTTAATTAATTTAGTATGACACATCTCACAAAACTTTTTTATATTTGTTTATAACAAATTAGAAAGTCAGGGTAATATATACCTCTTTCATGTGTAAATATTTTTAATTCTTATCTTCATTCAAAATTTCAGTAAACTAATTTAGAATCATTAGCACGATTAAGTGTCAGTTAAACATAAACAAACAAATAACAAAAAATAAACACACAGCAAGGGATAGGAAGACTGGTAGTATCACAGTCTTTTACTGCTGCAAAAAATACTCTGGAATATTATGCTCACAAATGTACAACATTTAGGCACAGAAACTCAAATAGATCAAAAGCACTTACAGTGAATCACAGTACTCTTGACATACATGACGATATGGCTGTTTGAAGATATTTATCAACCACAATTTGTGGACTGAATAGCAACATGTATTACAAGTATATGTTTATACTCAGAAAGGCAAGAAATAATAGAGCCAGAATGCAGTGTAGAGATTAGGAGTGAATATTTAGAAGGGCGTTTAACCCATGTAACTTGTTTGTCTAAATCAATCTGTTCCTCCAAGATAGTGTGGAATTGGCAAATGCAATGTTCTTCTGAGTGGGGTTGAAGCATTTTGCTTTATTTATACAGCAATTATAATAACACCATTTGATCTTAGAGATTGTTTAAGTACTGCTTAAGTATTTGCAAGACAAGCAGTTTAAAATGGAAAAATTCAATTATATTCAAAATCTTTTAAATGCATGAAGTCTTACCAATTTGTAGTAATGTATTCAAGTAAATGATTTCATTTTTCCTGATTTCATTCAGTGTTTCTTCTCATAGGCACCCAACTTTCATCTACCACAATGCACACTGAAAGCAGTGAGGAGTGGAGGAATGACTCCTAAATGTGAATCCTACTTTTAAGATTATGAGCTCTCTTCACAGGACAAGTCATTTAACAACTGAGATAATTATGTCTACCTTGACGATAGGAGATAATATAAATTGATCAACTAGGCTTGGCTATGTTAGACACATAATAAAGGGTGTATGTTTCTATTGAAGAGTCAAAAACATTCCTATATCTAGCCCTTTAGAATAGAATAAGAATTAAGAAACAAGAACAGAAGTAGTTGGCAGGGTTGTGAAAGAACAGAGAATCTTCCTTAGATAAGAAAGTGAAGTAGTAGAAAGAAATAATAAATATTTAAATAGTACCAATTTTGTGCTGGATACTTTACATATTCATATTGTATCATACCAATCTTTTTTTAAAAAATCCCTTAAAGTATATATTTAAACTCCAGATCTCTCAAGATGGTACTGAGGCTCCTAGAAGTCAATGCAATCTTCTTATTGATGACAAAGCCTATGCTTGTTCATGTTGCCTCAGAGGTTGGGTTCAGAGTCTCAGTAAATGTAGGCCATGATTCAGGAAAGGCACTCACCGGGAAAAGCCTAGCTCTTTCTTCTAGTAAAGGGCAGAGGACAGGTTCCAGGTAGAGGAAATCTGGGTCTGAAGTGCACAGGAGAACTTGCCTACAGCTATATGAAACTGAAGGCAATATGACTTCCTGTTTAAATCTTTAATGAAACACAAGATGCAAAGGGTGTTCTGGTAATATTCTGATTGCATTGTTTTGTTTTAAATATTCAAATTATCTCTTTTATTTTTAAACTAGAGGCCCAGCGCATGATATTCGTGCATGGAGGGGGATTGTCCCTCAGCCTGGCCTGCACCCTCTCCAATGTGGGATCCCTCTCACAATCTGGGATTGCTGGCTCCTAACTGCTTGCCTGCCTGCCAGCCTGATCACCCCCTTACTGCTCTCCTGCTGGTCTGATTAACACCTAACTGCTCCCCTGCCAGCCTGATCACCCCCAACTGCCCTCCCTGCTGACCTGATCGCCCATAACTGCCTTCTCCTGTTGGCCATCTTGTGGCAGCCATCTTGTGATGACACTGCACGTGACACCACCTAAGCTTTTATTATATAGGATATATTTTATAGATTTATATAGAGAGGAAGGGAGAGGGATAGAGAGTTAGAAACTCTCTAATTGATGAGAGAGAAACATCAATCAACTGCCTCCTGCATGCCCCCTAAAAGGGATTGAGCCCACAACCAAGGTACTTGCCCTTGACTAAATTTAGAGGCCAGGAACCTTCAGGCCGATGCTCTGTCCAATGAGACAAACCAGTTAGGGCTAATATTCTGATTGTTGATCTGGATGGTTGCTAGAATATAAATGTGGTAATTCCAGATATATTAATCTGTACACATTTAATTTTTATATACATATACACATATACTTTATATATGCATGCATATATAAATATATATGTATGTCTATACTAGTATATCTGCTTCAATAAAGTTTACAAAAATATCAATGCCAAGTGTGAACTTGTAAGAAAGGAATCTGGCCATAGCCCAAAAGGGTCAGAGAGAGCTAACCCAAATTACATTTAAGCTCTGACTTGAAAGATATGAGACTCTAGCCAGAGTTACATGACAAAAGACATTGAAATGTGTGCCAAATGTTATTGAGGTCAAGGAAGCATTCATAAGTGGACACATATAATGGGAGATTAGCCAGAGAATCACTAGAGTAACCTAGACAGAACAGCTGATTCTCAAAGGTGAGTGCAATAAGAATATTTAGTAAAAATATACGAAGTCAGTAACTTTTACGAGGAAGCAAATGTTAAAATCTCACATCTTAAGTTAATATTAGTCATGACCCACCTCTTTGGAGGAGTACAAGGTATTCTTATGACTAGAATGCTTAATGGGAGATCTTGCTGTGAGAAAAGTTTTTTAATTGGGTGTTTTTCTACATTCTGTGAAATGCACTAAGAACTTGCTCCTTAGCAGTAAAACTGACATTTTGCAATGCACATGGGGGTCTCTATTATAATGAGACACAGGGACTTTTTTCAGGAATAGAGCAAACCAGAATGTTGAAGATTTATATTCAGTATTCTAAATAATTAAATAAGAACAGAATTTCTCAAGTTAGCTCAAGATCTTGTCCCCTAGCAGGGGTGGGCAAACTTTTTGACTCGAGGGCCACAATGGGTTCTTAAACTGGACCGGAGGGCCGGAACAAAAGCATGGATGGAGTGTTTGTGTGAACTAATATAAATTCAAAGTAAACATCATTACATAAAAGGGTGCAGTCCTTTTTATTTTTTAGTTTTATTCATTTCAAACGGGCCGAATCCGGCCCGAGGGCCGTAGTTTGCCCACGGCTGCCCTAGAGCATTGGTTCTCAACCTTCTGGCCCTTTAAATACAGTTCCTCATGTTGTGACCCAACCATAAAATTATTTTTGTTGCTACTTCATAACTGTAATGTTGCTACTGCTATGAATCATAATGTAAATATCTGATATGCAGGTTGGTTTTAGGAGACCTCTGTGAAAGGGTCGTTCGACAGCTAAAGGGGTCGCGACCCACAGGTTGAGAACCGCTGGCCTAGAGGATCTACTTCACTTTGGTAATTCCAGTGAGCTCCTTGTTAATAAGTGTCAAATCATGATTCTAAACTTCATGATTATTTACTTGTTTATTGTCTATCCCCTAGTAGAATTTAATCTCCGTTAGAAAGGTGATTCTTCTCTGTGTTGTTATATCTGCAACGTTCTGCAGATTAGTTGCTCAAAACTTTTTTTAATGAATTAAAATAACTTGTTCTCATTCCCCATCCTATACATCTTTGCAGCACTTTGCAAGGTTACCAAACTTCATTAAACCAACATTCAAAACCATTATCTCCACCTTTCATTACAAAAATATTTCAGTCTGCTGTCTTTCTTCATATGCTTCTCAGTCTTCTTTTTTAATTCTCCTTTGTTGGAGATTCTTTTTTATTCTGTTTGTCTTTGGGCAATCTCCTTTATTCATAGAGAGGCAATATATATATTAGAGAAATATGCTAAAATATGCTAATTAACCAGGATGCCGTAATGGGTCAACTGGACAGGAGGTTGTGCATGCAGAGTTGGGGATGGGGTTGCAGGGGCCTCCATGCACCTGCACTGGGGGAGAGCCTGATCACCAGTAGCCCTGGCTGCTTTGAGGGCAGGAGAGGGAGACAGGGCTGGACCGGCAGTGGCTGCGGCTGCTGCGGGGGCCCGGGGAGCGAGAAAGGGCTGGACCAGCAGGCTGCAAGGCCTGGGGGAGTGATGCAGGGCCAGACCAGCAGGCTGCAGTGTCTGGGAGCCAGGCATAGCCAGATGGGCAGTGGCTGCAGGGGCTGCTGCACTGTGGGCCCAGGTCAGGGCTCATGCAGGAGGCAACCAACCAATGTGTCCCTCTCACATTGATATTTCTCTTTGTCTTTCCCTCTCTCTTCCACGCTCTCTAAAAATCAATGGGAAAATATCCCTAGGCAACTTGAGGGTGGGCGGCGCCCGTGATTTCCAATTGCACGCTGGGCTCCTAGTTATAGTAATAAAAGAAGACAAACTCCAAAATCATATCTTAGGCAAATTACACTCAATAAGCCTCACTTTTTGCATCTATAAATTGGTGTACTAATATTGTTTATTCTGTAGTATTATTCTGAATACTAGATGAAATAAAATTTGTAAATTATAGCAACTGACCCCTACTACATTTTTATTATTTTCCCTCTGCAAATAATTGAAATCACAAACTTCCAACATTAATGTGTTTCAGATTACATTTGCATATTTCTGATGGATATCAACAGAGATATCATTTTAAAACTTTCCATTCAACTTGTCTAACACCAAGCTAATTTTCCTCCTAATTCAGATAACTTGACATCCTTTGGCTCAATGCTTTCTTTCTCCTCTTCAATGCCCAATCAATAATTTGTTAATAATTCTTTTTAAGTTATCTAATTATCTTTTCACATTCAAAAATGTTTTTCCATTTCTAGGGCTACCTTGATACAAAATCTATAGATGTTCCTATTACAATAGCCTGCAAATGCTACATGCATTGTTTCCTTTGTGACTCAGTTATTTCACAATGCTACCCCCAGAAAACTTCTTCTAAAATACAACTGTATTAAAACATTATTGCCTTCTCATTATTTATTAGCAAAAATGAGGTGTCAGTGATCCCAATTCCAGTGAGATCCAGGAGTTTCAACTTTGTTTTGTGCAATCCCAATCCTCTAATCTATAGGTGGCTTTCCTCCCTGAAGGAGTATGATAGAGATACTGGGTACAGGTGCTCTAGGATGGCAATAAGGTGTAGCTGGAGACGGTCATGCAACTCCCATGTCCTGGAGGAAAATCACATTTGCTCCTGATATAAGATCTTGAACATGACACTTAGAAGACCTCATGCAGATATATTTTGCAAGTTCAACTCACTTCTTTCTTTTTGGGTCCTCTTATTTTTCTGATTATTTTCTTATATTTTCTGTAACATCCCTATCCTCTGTCAATTCTAGGGTTCCTGAGTCCATATATTCCTTACTTTCTCAATGAGTAAGGGAAAATAAGGAGGCAGAAAAAAAAATAACAAAAAAACTTTATATTAAAGTTCATTAATATGAACCTCCCCCCCTTCCCCACGCGACATAAAGGACATGAAGTGAGGAAAAATATTTGCTTATACCTTTCTTATGCACAAAAAAATAAACCCATGTGAAGGTGATCGAATGTTCCATTGTATAAATGTTCCACAGCTTTTTTATCCACAAATCTGCTGATGGACCCTTGGGTTGCTTCCAAATCTTGGCTATTGTAACACTGCAATGAACATAGGGATGCACATATTCTTTTGAATTAATGTTTCAGATATTTTGGAATATATTCTCAGAAGTGGAATTGCTAGGTTACAAAGCGGTTCCTTTTTAATTTTTGAGGAACCTCCACCCTGTTTTCTGTAGTGATTGCTCCAATCTGCATTCCCACTAACAATGTATTGGGATTCCTTTTTCTCCATAACCTTGATAACACTTGTTTGTTGCTTTATTGATGATAATCATTCTGACAGGTATGAGGAAGTGTCACATTGTAATTTTAATATTTATTTCTCTGATGATTAGTGATTTGAGCAACTTTTCAAGGGAATGTAATCTTGAAAGAAATTACATGACATTTCAGATACTCCATTGATGCTCTGCTCTCTGGCCTATGGACATTCATTGTATTATTTTAATGCCTGATATACACATTATATATTTTATATTATGGGTCCTATATTTTTCTTAAAAAAATGAAAAAAATGGTAGAAAACTGGAAAAGAGACTTGGGAATCAACTCTAAAGGAATGTTTAGATTTTGTTTGATAGGAGAAGTTAAGAATTTGGACACCATTTGAAAGAATATGGAAGAGAAATTGATTCTTTTTAAAAACTGTCTACACTCCAGAATGCTTCCATGCTGATTTATATTATGTAAAGACTGCACTAATTCATTATATAAAACACGGAGGAAAGCATGAATACTGAGAACAAAAATACAATACATTTAAGTTTCTTTCTGGCAATTTAATTGTTCAAAAATACAGCTGTGGAAGAGGAAATGTCCAGTAATGAAAGCAGTGGAAGTGAAAAACTTAAGCTGAAGTCTTGGGTAAAAAGACAAAAATGAGGTGAAGTATAAGGGGAAAAAAATGAGTTTGTGATAACTCTTAGATTTCTAAGCTCCATAATTGATATAAAAACAAGCTAGCCTTGCATGTAGTAGAAAAGGCAATGTCAGTTTACTATATTAACACCTAGTTCCAGATCCCAATAAGGAAAGCAATAGCCTGTTTGGGAAATTACTTTGATATGGTGTCTAAGTTGTTATTGATGTCAAGTGTACCTTATAGGATCCCTTGCTATGGCAATATGGTAATTTTAATAGGGGCAAGCTGCTAAGTAAAGCTTGTGTTCTACTAGAATTCAATATGATACTTAATCCTGAGCTAGATAAGAGTCATGTGAAAGCAAAATGATTCTACTGTTGCCATACTTAAACATTCCAATTTCTTTTTTCTAAAGAGCCCAATTATCTAAAATTGGTTTTCAAATACGGAATAAAATCTCAGAACTATACAGACAAAATTTATGTAATCCACAGGGATGGTATCTACTGGGATTGTTAGTTTGCATTAACTTGGTAAATTTGAATTCAAAACTTTATGGCTCTGCTTGAGATGTGAAATATTTGTCAGTTGATTAATTACATGCAGAGAGAGGATTAAGTAGTTATGAAAATGTAAAAGATATGGGAGAATAATTATAATAATTTATTTATATTTTACCTAACATTAAAAGATATTATCAACTATCAACTCTAATATTTTTTCTAAAGGGGAGAAATCTATGATTAAAATGTTTTTAAGAAAAATTACCTTACTCTAAAATGTGCCATATCCCATTTGTAGTTCACTGTATTCTAGAGCTATTAGTCTTATGAAGCAATACATTTCTGTTGTATACTCCATAAGCTCCTGTTATAATATTTTATATTGCTTGTCTGCTGCCTGAGGAGAAGAGTAAAATATTGTTTCAAGGTGCCTTTTACATCTAAGGAGACTAGATATGTTTATTTCAATTTTCCCATTTTTACTGTAAGACAGTGGTTCTCAGATATGAAAGAGAAAATGAAAAGGATTTGTTCTGCCCAGCTGGTGTGTCTCAGTGGTTGAGCGTTGACCTATGAACCAGGAGGTTATAGTTTGATTTCTGGTCAAGGCACATGCCTGAGTTTCAGGCTTGATCCCCAGTGTGGGATCTCTCTTATCATTGGTGTTTCTCTCTCTCTCTCTCTCTCTCTCTCTCTCTCTCTTTTTCTCCTTTCCTCTCTAAAATCAATATATTTTTTTTAAAAAAAAGATTTGTTCTCTTCCCCAATAAAAAATGTAAAAACATGATGGAAGAGGAGAGAAAAATAGAAGGAGTAGATAAACCAATGAGATCTTGAGTGGTGGGTTCTAAATTGGTGATTGTCTATTGAGGAAATCTAGCCCTTCGAGTTGGCTGCCTGGAATGCTTTAAGAATATTAAACAAGTGATCTTACATTTTGCTCTGTATTAATGTTATAAGTCAAACCGTGCAACCCTCAAATATTCACTATTGCTTTATGGGGGTTAATTTTTGTTTGTTTTGGTGTTTTGGATTGAATTGTGTCCCCTCAAAATTAATGTTAAAGTCCTAACCTGTTTGTTTGTTTTTATGGTTTCTATGTCCTTTTTTCATGCTTGCTATCTCTTGTTTGAAGTTCTCACTAAGTTCAATGAGCTTCCTTAAAGCCATTGTTTTGAACTCTGCATCTGGTTGTTTGCTTGTCTCTAATAAATTTTGTCTTGTGTTTTTTTTTGTGTGTTTTTTTTTTCCTGGAGAATTTCTCCTGTTCTTTCATTTGGGATGTATTTCTTTGTCTCACCATTTTGGCTTTCTCTCTACTTACTAGGTATATCTGCTATGTGTCCCAATCTTGTTAAGGTGGCCTTATATAGTAGGTATCCTATAGGGCCCAATGGCACAACCTCCCTGGTCACCCAAGCCAAGTGCTCCAGGTGTACCCCTTGTGTGGGCTGTGTGCACCCTCCTGTTGTAGTTGAGCCTTGATTACTGTTGGCACATGAATAGGATTTATTGACCCCCAGGCCAATCAAATATGAAGGTTGGCTGTGACTATAGTGGAGGAGCTCCTGTGTAAGAACCAATCACATGTAACAGAACTCACTTCAGTAGAACTCTGGTGCCTGCTGAGTCTGGTGTGTCCCTCATGGAGGTGGTTGGGTGGTGTTCTGGCATGGTCTGAAGCTGGCCACAGGGTGCACTGGCTCTGGGGCTTCCCAGAAGGTACAGGCTAATGTAACTTGCTGCCTGTGCCCTGTGAGGGGCCATCCGGCATGAGTTACAAAGTGATCTGTAGATGGATGCTACTTGCGCTGGCTTGGAGGTGCCCAGGAGAAGCCAAGCAATGAACCAAGGCAGGTTACCACTAGTTCAGGGCCTGGGACCTCTTTAGCAAGAGGTTAGGGATACATGGAGGCCAGATGCTGCTTGTTTGAGATTTTGGGCAAGTTCACAGCATGAGTCACGACAGGCCATTTGCATGGAAGAACCACTGAAAGTGGCTTGGGCAGGACCAGACGTTGGGTGGTATGCAGTCTCAGAGAATCACTGGGGTGGGGTAAACAGTGTTAGGTAGGTTGATGGAGACTCAGATGTGGTGCCCACCAGCACCTGTGGAGGGGTGCTCAGCAAAGGAACAATGGCTTCTGCCAGCACTTTTGTCTGGGGAAAGCTTCCCTTCAGAACCTGCCCCTAAACCTGACAGTTCAGTTCCTCCGTGTATGTCCCTGGCAACCTTCAAGCTGATGCCCCATCACTGGAGCTCAGAGAGAGTGACTCCAGGTAAGCCCATGTGTGGGCCCTTTAAGAGGAATGTCTGGGACTCCAACAACCTTCCATCTCACTCAGCCACAATATCCACTGGTTTCCACAGTGGGCATTTATTAGGATTTCTCTTCTTGGCACGGAAACCTTGGGCTTCAGGACCTGGTGTGAGGCTGGGACCCTTCACTACTCAGATGAGACCTCCACAGCTGAGCTATTCCTCATTACTTTTAGCTGCCACATAGGGTATGGGACCAACTTGTTCCATGTCTCCACCCCTCCTACCAGTCTCTCTGTGGTTCTTCAGTATATACGTAGAAGACTTCTGTTCAGATAGATTTCAGGTGTGTTTTTTAAAAATATATTTTATTGATTTTTTACAGAGAGGAGGGGAGAGGGATAGAGAGTTAGAAACATCGATGAGAGAGAAACATCAATCAGCTGCCTCTTGCACGTCCCCTACTGGGGATGTGCCCGCAACCAAGGTACATGCCCTTGACTGGAATTGAACCTGGGACCCTTGAGTCCGCAGGCTGACACTCTATTCTCTGAGCCAAACTGGTTAGGGCTCAGGTGGTTTTTAATAATCATTGTTCTGTAGTTTGGTTGTAATTTTGATGTGTCATGGGATGCCAATATTGCATTTACCTACTCTGCCATCTTGACTGAAATCCCAATATAATTTTATTTTTAAATATACCTTTCAGTCTCCTTCTGCATTTATTTTTTTATGTTCACCTTATGAACACAAGTAAGTCACTTTTCACCTCAGAAATTTTAATTCTTCTTCTAAAATAGTAGTAAATAAGAGTATGTATCAGACTACTCAATATGTACCTTCCAACTTTAAAACAATGATTCCATGTGCATTTTTTTTCTTCATAAGTATTTCTGCTCTTTCAAAACTTATGAAAGTTAGCAAGAGCTAGATAAGTTTACATTTTGCCTGATAATGTTGAAAAAATTAGGTAAGAACTAAGGTCCAATGCTGAGTTCCCATCCAATGGTCATATATTCATTTTTTAGGACTAAGTATATTAAATATGTATTTTTGTTTTAAATATTAACAGGCATTAAAGGATGTAACTACTTATTAATTTATACAATGGAATTATCACTTTGTAGATTTCCATACCTTTTGGGAATATTAGGTGGAACATGTTGGGGGCCAGATGTAAGCTGGCAAGGTCCTTGCACCTGCAGGGGCTAGCAAGGCTGGGACCCTTACCCACACAGTTTTCCCAGACTTGTTTGGATGGCGATTATCAGTAGAATGGGAGTAACCTTTGTAGAATAAGAACAGCCTTTCATAGCTTACCAAGAAGTAAGAAGCTTACCAACTATTTACTGAGATATGCTGTACTGAGAACTTGTCCTTCTGCTGTGTCTCTCCCTTAGAGATTAAGAGGAACAAAGAATACATTCCTCTTGACAGACCTCCTATTCAGTGTGTTGTGTATACATAGGATTGTATAGCTAATAAACTCGCTTCAGTTCATCGAGATAACTGGGGTCCTCCCGACCCCGCTTTCCTGTCTTTCTTTCTTTTCTCAATTCCCACCTCCCTGCCTCAGCCCGGCTCAACCCTGTCAGGCTGGCTATGACAGAACATAATGTGAAAAAAAGTTAATATAAATATACTGAAACATTTTCAACCAATATGGTTTCTGGTACATATGACAAGACATATAACCTAAAGGAGTGAAGTCCAACTATATTATATTATGTTCTGTTATTCTATTATGGTCATGGGAGATCTATGTGTAGAGTTATTGATCCTATTTTTATCCAAATTACATAGTTCATCCCTTTGAGAAACAAAAACAAAAAAGATTAGTTATGAAAAATGAAAGTTTTAGAGACACAGATTTGATTTTGAACCATCTGCCACTTAGTAGCTCTGAAACTTTGGAGTATCAATTAATATTACTGAATTTTTATTTTCTTATTTTCAAAAAAGAAATAATATCTACCACCTAAATTTGTGGTTAGGATTAAGTAAGGTAAGCATGCAAACAGTTTGTGATAAATGGTAATTATTGTTATTTCAGAATGATCTAGATACATTTTCCCTCTGATTAAAAACTCTAAAGGTTTCCTTCCTCAAAATGCAAAACATTTATGTTTCATGTGTGGCTAGAATAGATCCACGTTTGTTTAAAATCCTTCCTTTTTTCTTAACTCTATACTTTAAAAAACAATAATTTTCTTTTGTCCTTTTGTTCCTTTCTTCATTTCTTTCACTTAGCCTTTTTCTCACCTTACTTTTTGTTGCTATGTTTATAAAGTATTTGGAGATACTCTTTATAGTAGTCAGTGTTGTCCACTGAAAGCAAAATCAATAAGATGTGTGTGCATGTGTGCATGTGTGTATGAGTGTATGTGTGTGTGTATCTTGCTTGAGGGAGGCCAGTCTTTTGTTCTATTTAGTCCTTCAGTTGATTGGTTGAGGCCCACCCACATAACAGAGGGAAATCTGCTTTATTCAAAGTCTCCCAATTTAAATGTTAATTTCACTCAAAAACACCCTCACAGAAACATACACAATAATGTTTGACTACATGTCTGGGTAGTATGTCCCAACCAAACTGACACTTAAAATTAACCACCCCACTCTCTCAATTGTTATCCGTTGAAGAACACTTCAACAACACTGAACTTATCTTGTAGGCTGTGACACAGAAAAACTCATTAAATGGAACCAAATTATTAACTTTCAGATGGTACCTAATCATATGTGTTCCAAAAAATAACATGAAATAAATATGAGGGGTTAGTCTTTTTGGAAGATACAGACTTATGAAACTGTAATAGCCAGAACAATAATTCATCACAACCTTGTATTTTAGAATGGAAATATAGTTTCATTAAATTTGTAATGTAATGGCTTTACAGTTCTGCACATCACTGAGAATATTCTTTTAAATATTAAACTTTCATCTATTTGTTCATTATAGTTAATAAAATGATTAACTACCATAAATAATAATAGAAGTTATATGTATTAAAAGGCATTTATATTTAATTTAATTGCCAATATTATATCTAGAATTACTAGTCAAAATATTAGACCTACACTTTAGGGTATAAATGCTACATGCTAGTAATTTATATAGTTAGCTTTAATTGAGCTTTTTTAAAAAAATGCTCACCCAAGGATATGTTTTTATTGATTTTCAGAGAGAGAGCTAGATTGAAACATAGATGTGAGAAATATCAATCAATTGCCTCCCCTTTGTGGACCTACCAGGTTCGAACCTATAACCTGGGTATGTGCTCTAACGGGGTATCAAACCCACAAGCTTTTGGTGTATAGGACTAAGCCAGGGCTGGAAAAACTCTTCATAACTGAAATTTAATTTGTTACAATTGTATTTCAAAAGGAACACCCTCAACGCCTCTTATCACATAGAAATATGATTAGTTTGCTAATAGCAAGAACAATATTTTGAAGGAAATATTATTTTAGTGTCTAGCTTTAGGAATTGTAACTAATGCTTTATTTTCCAGGTAAAGACTTCACATTACACTTCATTTATGCACTAATTCTGTGGCCTTGCCTAACTCCCAAGCTGTTGGGGCTGCATCCATCACCTAGTAACTGCAGTGAGCAGTTACTGTGGCTGCAGGTGTGATACAGGACATGATTTGATCCAATTAAGTGGGAGAATAGATTCCAGTTCCCAGATTTAGTTTGGATGAACTCCAAACAGGAAAGAACTTTAAAATTGTTTTTGTCATTTCAGGCTAAATAAAATGCCAATGCTGATGGAGTCAAATTAGCAAGTGAAGGAACAGAATGAAAAACAACTTTGCACAATGTAGAGAAAGTTACCTCACTGGCACTGCATTTAGCAAAGATGACTCAGAACTCTCTACAAAGAGTTTAAAAGATCTGGAAAAACAGACATCAACACTCCAGGGCAGCCCAGAGAGTGGGAGACAAGAGTGATGTGGAACCCAGTGACGTGGGTAGAGAATAGAGCTTCTTATCTTAGCCATACTGATGGCTTACCAGGTTACTAAACGGTAAACAGGATTAATATATGGGCTGAACTATGCCCCCCTCCAATTCCTATGTTGAAGTCCTAACCCACAGGACCACATAATGTGACTGTATTTAAACATGAGGCCTTTAAAAAGGCAGTGAAGGTAAAATGAGGTCATGTGGGTGAGCCAACCCCATATACCGGTGCCCTTCAAACCAAGAACAGAGGCCTGGAATGAAACCAAACCGGCCAACATATTGATCTTGAACTTTTAGCCTCCAGAACTGTGAAAAAATTAATTTCTGATGTTTAAGCCACCCAGTCTGTGGTATGGTGTCATGGCTGCCTAGCAAGTTAATACAATTATACTGTTAGCTACTTGGTGAGAACTTGCTGGAGACATGACATAAGAATTAAATACTTTGTCTCATTTTCTGTGAGTACAGTCCATTTAAGTTAGTTCCCCTTACAAAATGTGTGTTCTCATATTTTCGTTTTGTTTTCAGGAAGGGACAAGTTAAGTAGAAGGAGTTCTTCAAATTTATAGGTTTGGCATTGCATGATCAATTTTAAGTATTGCTTTAAGGTTTTAATATAAATAAAGCAGGTAACATGGATTCTTTGGAGGTCCTATTCATATGTCATTCTTTGTTTTTACACAATGTAAATTTTTAAATTTCAGAAGTATACATATTCAATATAAAACGTGCATTAGAAAACACATTAAATAAATATTCTAGAAAATTAATTTTATTGATATAATAATATACTTATGAGGAAAATAAGAATTGTTACAAACTAAAAACATGTTGTAAGTAAGAGTGGTGTAATATTTCTAATCATTATACCATTATAACTGTTTAGGCATTCTAACAAGTTTGCTATATATACATCCATTCAATTTACTTATATATTCTAAGCAGATCATTTGTAATTGAATTGTAAGTAATAGGCAAAGGGTCTAATTCCAATATCACTATTTTGGTTTTCATCACAGATGAAATAAGTGACTATGTCTGGTGTGAAACATAGACTTAAATTTCTTTTTTTTCACTTAGGAATACAGTTCACAGGGTCCCATTTAAAATACTTATCTATTGCCGAAACCGGTTTGGCTCAGTGGATAGAGCGTCGGCCTGTGGACTGAAAGGTCCCAGGTTCGATTCCGGTCAAGGGCATGTACCTGGGTTGCGGGCATATCCCCAGTAGGAGATGTGCAGGAGGCAGCTTATCGATGTTTCTCTCTCATCGATGTTTCTAACTCTCTATCTCTCTCCCTTCCTCTCTGTAAAAAATCAATAAAATATATTTAAAAAAATAAAATAAAATAAAATACTTATCTATTAATATTAAACTATTATTTTTATATTCCATATTTAATTCCACAAATCCTTTATTTGAACAGCATAGTACATGCACTCACAAAAGCTGTGCTTTCACATTGACTATTTTGCAAGTTATGAGAGAGTTCAACACACCTTGACTTATATGAACTATATGAATCTTACTGAGCGCCTATTACGTAACAGGCCTAAGGATAGATTCTGTGGTGGGAAGTTATTTGGAGCATTTTGCAGTTTTTAACTTGCACACACATTCTTTAAATATTCAGAAATTATGTGATTGATAGGAATTTTGAAGAAAAAAAAAACAACCAAACCTCCAATGTAGGCAAGATAGAGGCACAACTCTTGTGAATGACACCCAATGTGGAAACAAAGATAGTATTAACATGTGTACATCAATGAACCACATGAGGTAATGAACAAAAATACACACCTAAAACAGTCCCACTCTTGACTTTGCTTATATACTTTATTTACAAAAAAACAAAACACTAAAACAACTACCACTGGCTCCCAAGCAAAGGCTTGTTTCGTATAAATATGTGTATAGTTCCTATTACTAAAATTTTTCACTATGCACAAATTATTATAGTGTCTAAATGATCATGTGTAGACTTTTTTTTTCAAAATAATGTTCTTAGAGTGTTGAGAAATTTTTATCTCACATGCATTGCTATTCTTTTGTATCATAGTTATAATATGCATTTGAAAGTTCTGGGCCACTGGAGGTATAGAAGATGTGTTATATTGAAGCTGATCTCATTACCTAGGGAACAAATTGTGCCAAAGAAATTATTTCAAGGTTATTTGCCATTCTGAAGAGAGGTTTTGAGTTACTGACAAGCCGATATATGTCAGATTTAATTTTACTTATAAGCTTATGGGAATGTATTTCAGAAATATAAATATATAGAGAAATATAGGTATTATAGTTTCTACTTCTATATCTAGAATATTAATTTAAATTAATTAGAAATATAGTATTAATACAAGACATCAAGGAAAGTCATGAATCCCACTTTTAGGTTCAAAAATAATCAAATACAACTTACACCAAAACCCTTTTTATAATAGAATAGATTTTTTAATAGATCACACCTTATGACAATTTTAAACACAATGATATTTAAACAATTTCATTTCTCTTATTGCTGTCATATACTATCTTTCCAAATGTTTGGTCTTTGTAAAATCCATTGGTAATTTTATATTGTAGAATTACATCCTTATAAAGACTTTGGAGTATATTTTTCACTTAAATTCTGATCACTGATCTAAATACACATTAAATTGTTATGTAGTTATTGACCCATGAAATAAATTTAACTCTGTTTTAACTGGATGATTGGGGTCAAGAAATACAAAGATCTATTTCCCCAAAAGTGAGGAGACAAAAGAAAGCTAGGTGGATGGGAGTGAGACCATAGGAAGGGAAAGTAAAACCCAAGAACCCAACAAGGCAGAGTTACTAAGACACCCCAACTGGGTGGGGAAGGAAGGGTGCAGGAGTGAGAGGCATGAACTTCAAAAGTGTATGGATATTGCCAGGACAGACAGTGTACAGATAACCAAGCACATGGTAGTAAGATGTATAAACCCATCCCCAGGATATTGCTAAGGCAAAATGCTTTGAAAAGACCAATAAGAAGCTAGCAAGGCTGTCTCCACCCCCTAAATTAAAAGGTGTATGCTTCCTTTCATTCTCTTCTCCCCTGCACACAATGGGTTCCTGATTTTGGTTCCTGTGGTGGGGAAGCACATCCCTGCGCCCATGTGACTTATGCCATGTGGGCCTCCACACACGGATTATTAAACTATAATTCGCTTGGATACTAAACTACTCCCAACTGTAACATAAAAAGGAAGCTCTGGACACTGGCCTGCTCCTGGAACCCCAGGCACACCTTTTCCAAAACTGGCTTCTCTCGATAAACTTCAGTTCCACTAATGTTTTTTGTCAGCGACTTCATTTTTTGATTTTGCTAGACAATGAACTTGGACTCAACAACCCACATTTCAGTTTCAAAAGTATTATTGAAATAAAGGTTAATTAAATTAAAAGTTAATTTAGTGAATTCTACTGTACATTCAAAGAAAAATTAATATCAATTCTTCTCAAGCTCTTCTGAATAACAAAGTGGAAAAAATGCTTCTAAACTCATTTTACAAAACCAGCATTAACCTGGTAGAAAATCCAGACAAAGATGCCATAAGAAAAGAAAATTATCGGCCAATATTGCTCATAAGCACTTATACAAAAATCCTCAGCAAAAATATTAACAAATTGAATTCAACAGCACATTAAAAAGATCTTATACCACAATCAAGTGGGATGTATTTAAAGATGCAAAGATGGTCCAATATTCACAGATCAATGTGATACACCACATAAGAAAGTAAAGATAAATACAATATAATCATATGAACAGATGTAGAAAAAACAGTTAACAAATTCAACATACATTTTTTTAATAAAAACCTTACAACAAAGTGGATATAAAGGATATCGATGGATAAAAAGAAGGAGGCATCTGTAAAACTGTCAACAATAAAGATAAATTTTTTTAAAAAAGAAATGGTATGTATCTCAACATAATAAATGCTATGTATGACCAACCCACAGCTAACATTATCGTATCAATGGTGAAATCAGGAACAAGACAATGAAAGGTGTTAGATACAGGAGACCATGGGAGGAATGCATACATGATGGACGGATGGAGGGAGACAGTTCCAAGCCGCCAGATTGCTTATCTTACATCCACAAAGGACAGAAGAATGTTACACGATAAGGGGGAAAAGAAAAGAAAGGGGAGGGGGGTGTGAAGCAACAAATTCAGTAAAAAATCAATGTTCAAAAATCTATTGTATCTCTATACACTAATAATGAACTATCAGAAAGAGTAATTAAGAAAACAATTCCATTTACAATGGTACCATAAGAATAAAATACCTAGTAATATCCAGGAGGTAAAACACCTGTCTACTAAAAACTATAAAACATTGATGAAAGAAACTGAACACACAAATAAATGGAAAGTTAGTCCATGCTCATGAATTGGAAGTATATTTTTAAAATATTCATAGTACCCTGAGCTATCTGTAGAGTCAATGCAATCCCTATCGAAATTCCAATGACATTCTTTTTTTTTTTTTTTGCAGAAATGGAACAAAAAAATTCAGAAACGTGTAATTAATGAAGACCCTGAATTGCCCAAGTAATCTTGAGATAGAAGAACAAAACTGGAGGCATCATGCCTTCTGATTTCATACTAAATTACATGGTGATGATAATCAAAACAGCATGATATTGGCATAAAAACAGACATAGATCAATGAAACAGAATAGAGTGCCCAGAAATAAGCCCATGCATATAGGATCAATTAAGTAGTGAGAAAGGAGGCAAAAATATACAATAGGCAAAGGACAGTCTCTTTAATAAATGGTGTAGGGAGCGGCTCTAGAGTTAAGCCTTGGATTGACCTGTGGCAGAGCCACAAACAAGTCCCAGCTTAGAAGGCAGAGCCCTCTTAGTTTAATTAAACTTAACCTTATAGCCCTTCCTAGTTCCTTCCTGGGTAGCTAATGGGCTGTGGGTGGTGCAGCAAGTGCTGCCAAAGCAAGGTGAAACTCACAAGAACATTGTAACTATGTTGACCACTACCTTGTTTTTTCTGACTATAAAATAAAGCCTCAGCTTGCTGGCTTGATCCTTCTCTTGGCCTCATCCAGGCACAGGGGATCCCCCGAGCCCCAGCTATATTCTCTTTGTCTGTCTTTTCTTTAATCCTTCGCCAACACCCTTCCTCACTCAGGCTCACTGAACCCTTGGCTGAGCTGGCACAGCACAAAATGGTGTTGGAAAACTGGACAGCCACATGCAAAAGTGAAACGGGACCACTATCTGACACAGTGTGATTTAAAATCCCATAATGTTTATAATAGATTTCCAAAATATATGTCAAAGTGCAAAGAACAAAGGAAACTGTAGACTCTTGTAGAATAATAAGATATAAGATTTTGTCTCTCAGAAACCAAGAAATATTTTTCTAAAGAACAATTTATTGATTTTTAGAGAGGGAGGAAAGGAGAAGAAACATGGATGTGAGAGCGTAACATCAATCAGCTGCTTCCTACACACTCTCTACTGGGGATCGAGCCAGAACCCAGGCTTGTGCCCTGACCAGGAATTAAAGCAGCAAACTCTCTGTGCACAGAATGATGCCCAACCTATTGAGCCACACTGGCCAGGACACCAATAAATATTTTAAACTGACTGGCATTACTACAGAATGAAATTGGCACAAAGGCTATCAAAGAGATTAATGAAACAGGACACACACACATGAATATTGGGTTTATGACAGGACTGCAAAATATTTAAGGAAAGATGTTCTTTTAAATAAAATATTATGAATATATTTTTATTGATTTCAGAGAGGAAGGGAGAGGGAGAGAGAGATAGAAACATCAATGATGAGAGAAAATCATTGATTGGCTGCCTCCTACATGCCCGACAATGGGGCTGAACCTGCAAACCAGTCATGTGCCCCGATCAAGAATTGAACCTAGGACTCTTCTGTCTGCAGGCCGACGCTCTATCCACTGAGAAGACTGGCTAATGTAGGAACCTTCTTGGTTTTTATTTTTTTACTTAGATGATCAAGATATCAGAGATATGTTCACTTTGTGGTGATTCATTGAATAGTCTAGTTTTTTTGTTGTTAATCCTCACCCAAGAATATTTTTCCATTGATTTTTAGAGAGAGTGGAAGGGAGGGGCAGAGACAGAGAGAGAGAAACATCAATTCCAGAGAGACACATCAATTGGTTGCCTCCTGCACATGCCCCAACCAGGACCAGGGATCGAGCCTGCAACCAAGGTACGTGCTCTTGGCCAAAATCGAACCCACCACCTTTTCGTCCCCAACACTCTATCCATTGAGCCAAACCAGTTAGGATGAATAGTCTAGTTTTTGATATATATACTTCTCCATTTATCTGTTGTACTTTAATTAACTAGGGAAAAACAAACAAACAAACAAACAAGGAAGAGCAAGCAAAATAAAAGGAGGAAAAGAAAATTTGCCAGACTGAATAAATGATTTAAATCAAAGGTATTCACAAACTGACCTGCAAAAGAAAAATTAAAAGACCCACATATAGGATTACTTTCTGAATTTTCAGTGCAATATAAGTAAGGAGAAGCTTTCACAAATGTCAAGACTGAAGAGGAAAGAAGGTCAGTTCCAAAACAAGGATAAGACCTGCCTTTTTAAAGAAAATCAATTTTGGATTACAAAAGCTAGAGGCAGAATAACCTCACATTTTAAAGGGAAGACAATATTCAACCTTGAATTCTACACTGAGACAAACTGTCAAGTGTAAATGCAAAGCAAATACATTTTCATAAATCATAGCATCATAATCAACTCTCTTTGTGCATCGTTTCCGGGGCAGTTACTCAGTGCAGAAGTAACTATAAACAGAAACAGAGGCTATGAAATTGCAGAAACAGTGGCCATGACTGAAGAGCTCAAGGAAATCAAGTCCTGGGATGAAGGTTCTGCAGCAGGCCTTGTGTCTTAGACTAGTGGCTACAGCAGAATAACATAGACTGGATGACTTATAAACAACAAACATTTATTTCTCACAGTTCTGGGAATCTGGGGAAGTCCAAGATCAAGGCGCTAGCAGATTTGGAGTCTGGCCATAGCACGCTTTCTGGTTCATTGATGACCATCTCTCTTGATAATCTCACACGGCAGAAGGGGGAAGGGAGTGCTTTTATAATGGCACCATTTCCTTTCAGGAGGGTAGATCCAATGAACTCCCAAGGCCTCACTTCCAACTACTATCACAGTGAGGAAGTAGGTTTCAGCATATGAGTTGTGAAGGAGACACAAAGCCTAGCTGGTTTGGCTCAGTGGATAGTGCGTTGGTCTGCGGACTGAAGGGTCCCAGGTTTGATTCTGGTTAGAGGCACATGCCCAGATTGCGGGCTCAATCCCCAGCAGGAGGACATGCAGGAGGCAGCCTATCAATGATTTTCTCTAATTATTGATGTTTTTCTCTCTCTCTCCCGCTCCCTGCCTCTCTGAAATCAATATATACATATATTTTAAAGTGACAAAAATATTCACTCTATAATCCTTGAAAGTAGTTATATTAGGCCTGAACTTTAGTGGCTCCAGAATTGTTAACTGAAAAACATTGGCTAGTGAACATTCAAATTATTGAATGCAAAAAAAAAAAAAAAAAAAAAAAAGCTGGAAGGTGGTAATTACATATAGAATGAATTACCTAGTTTTTTTTTAACCACGAAATAAAATAATTAAAAGTTAGAAAATTCTGGAAAAACAAAACAAAAAATTCAAGTAGTAGAAAGTCAAGATGTACATATGAAGAGATATAAAATGTCTCTATCATTATTTGGAACAATTAATGGAATATGAGAAAAAGAACTTGTCCTTGATGTTAGGAACATTCCTCTGTGTTCATTTTGTCTTGACATTGGACCTTAGAGAAGCTAGTTAAAGAAGGATATGCTTTTTAATTTTTCTGTATATTTTACAATGAAATATACATATCTAGTCAGATTAATGTAAATGCATGTTTGTTTTTAACCTTGAGAAATTATCTGTGGACAAAACTAAATACATAGTTTAAAATTTAATTGATATAATATTCCATTAGTTTCAGGTGTACATAATACTGATTTGATATTTATATATTTATATAGGTTATTAAATGATCCCCATGATAAGTCTAACTGCTGTATGTCACTATAGAAAGTTATTGCAATATTACTGACTATATTCTTTATGCTGGATCTTTATTTTATAACTGAAAATTTGTACCTCTTATTTCCTTTCACCTATTTTTCCCACCTCTCAACCCCTTCCCTCTCTGGTAACAACTGGTTTGCTTCCTTTATCAAAGAGTCTGTTTCTGTTTTTTGTTTGTTTTTTAAACCCACATATACGTGGAATCATATGGTATTTGTCTTTCTCTGTCTGACTTATATCACTTAGCTTAATACCTTCTGTGTCCATTCATATTGTTGTTAATGGCAAGATTTCATTCTTTTTTACAGCTTAGTAATATTCCATTACCACATCTTCTTTATCTATGCATCTATCAATAGATACTTAGGTGGCTTCCAACATAATTATTTTTAAAGAAAAATGTATTTACCCTGATAATATAAAAATATAGGGACTTGCAAATGTTGAAAAAAATGGAGTAGGGAAGAGATGTGTAGTGAATATAGAAAAACAACTATTTACACTCAGTAATTAAGAGAGAGACTATCTAAAGGAGAGTAAACAATACATAGAAAATATAAATTACTTACATTTATAAAATTATCAATTAAAAAACTAAAGCTGATTTAAATTTTTGATTGAGTGGGCCTAAGGAGAGAGGGAAGTGCAAATAAAATAAAATAGGTTTCACCTTTATCTTTCATAGTAGGTGTCAAAGGTAATGGGAAAAATGAATATATTTTGAAAGAGTTCTACATGTATATCTCTTAAAATTTCAGTCATTACTCTCAGTATAACCAATAATAAATATGCTTACATAGTTGTCTCTGGAACTTGACAAAGTTATGAAGTGAGGGGGACCTACTGATATTGAAAGTAAATTGTTGGATACTATTATTTTACATGTTTAAAAGCAATAAAAATTTAAATTATTTACCTTCATTTTAATTTGAAACATTTAATAATACCTCAGATTCTTCTTTGTCTGTGTTTTCCTCTTTGAAATGAAAAATCTTCACTCTGAGGTTAATAAGGGGGTCATGTGCTTCGCTGACCATAAACGCCTTTAGTTCCCTTTCTGAATTAGCTACTTAACCATCTTCATGCTTTAGGAAACTTTTTCTATCCTTTAGTACTCTTAATGCTGTTTTGGCTCAAGCAGCATCCACTCTCACTCATCCCCAATGCAGGAGACAGGGAAGAATGAAGCAAAGTCAAAAGCTAGGACACGAGTTTGCCAATTCTTGTTTCAGCCAAATTATTATAATTTGATTCTCTGCTTCTGGCTGCTGTGATGGCCATTTTTACTAAATATAACCAGTCAAACTCATCATGTGTTGATGTGTAAAAGGGGAACTGATGTAGACAACTTGGGACCCACTCAGGGTAAACTTCTATTCACTGTATGCTGCTTCCTCCCCAGTCTCCAGTGGCATTCCATAAAGCATTAAATGACCTCTGTTTCTCCCTTATGTTTACCAGTGAAGTCAAGCCAAAAAAAAAAAAAAAAAAAAAAAAAAGCTCAATAAATATGCATTAAATAAGTTATCATTTAGAAGAAGCCAGATACGTTTTACAGTGTAATGCGCAAAACAGTACACTAGTACATAGCAGTTTCCCAAATGAATGCCTGGCATATCCAAAGGATAAAACAACATAATTTACCAAAATGGTTGCTTTCTTTCATACGACAGGAGACAGTTTATTGGCATATTGCTTCAAAGAAACATTGACATTTTCTCTTTGAAATAATAGTTGTTTTGCTGTTTTAAAACACGGATTTTACTTGAAATGTTCACATATCATTTGTCTTAGGTACTGCAGAGGTAGTCCATGGGGTCAAAAACAGTGTGATGCTGATCAATCACTAGTATTTTTACCTAATCTTGTAAAGTGCATTTCTGAGACATTTCCAGTTGTTTCCATTTCATATAATAGCATCATGCTCATTCAGATGTTGAAGAAATTGAGTCCATAATGATGCAATCTCCCATTGTTGCTTTTACTCTCCCGGGGGTGCTGCTAGTTTTAATATTGACAAGCAGAATTCAATTTGCATTGTCCAGATAGTACCTTGTAAGTTAGGATTCCTAAAATTAAGAAATCCCATATGCTATGTTTTTAAAGATTGATGTAGGGCTCAATGAAAGATTTTAATATTTACTATTAATATTCATTTTATTAAAATTTCATTTAAGGAATCACAGCACAACACATAATAGTAAAATTGATTGGAAATAAATATTTCATAGAAAAACTACAGGTAAATGCTTTCAAGAATATGTAGCTCCAATTATCATTTGTTGAGTTTAACTCATTTATAGCACACTAGGTAATAGAAATAAAATGTTACAAAGTGTCTGGAATTGAATATTGACTCTGTGATTTGCTACCAATATGGCACTTGGTTTGTTTCATCTATAGTAAGGGGATAATCATTTACCTACATCATAGTTTATTATAAATGCTAAATGAGTAAATGTAAACATATCTAAACCATGTAGAATAGATCATAAAAATTATACACATGTATGTTCTTATTATTTCTTCATTATACATTTTATTTGTCCAGTAGTTATTGGGTATCTACTGTGTTTCAGTAGGTACTCAATATTTCCTAAAAATGTCAGTGCCTATTTTGTATTAAAAGCTGTTCTGTGCATGGGGCATGTAAAAATGTTCAAGATGTATTACTGCTAAAGAGAAATGTACAACTAACTTATTATATTAGATAGATGAATAGCAAATGTGGAAAGAGAGGTTAAGGGGGGAAAGTAACACAGCACTTCAAGAAAATATTGACACTTAGTTGAGAGGTCGAAGTAACTAAACAGACCTAAAACCTTAAATTGAAAGAAAGATGATAGTCATGAGAATTCCAAATAATCAGACAATCATTTGATACAGATATTTTTAAGAAGACAGGCTGTCGAGCCTGACTTCCACTATACCCATGAAGTAGATGTTTGCTCTGGCTATTTCTAGGGCCATCATGCTTCAGCCAGTTCACTCTTCAAGTTGGAAGAGGACATGTAAAGCAAGCCCTGCATTCTGTTTATACAACTGGGTACATTGCTTTAACCATCTACCACATCTACTGAGTATTTTGCTCATAACGTTCCCCTCTTGCAGACTATCCAACCCATCGGTCTCATCCACTCAAATTACATTCTATTCTTCAAGTAGTTTAATTATCTTTTTTTTCAAATCCTCACTCAAGGATATATTTTCATTGATTAGAGAGAGGTGGGGGTGGGGGGGGAGAGACAGAGGGGGCCAGATAGCAACAAGTTGCCTCCCTTATGTGCCCCAAGTAGCGATCAAATTTGTAATCTGGGTATGGGCCCTGACCTGAAATTGAACCTTCAACCTTTTGCTGTATTCAAGGAAACTCAAGACAACTGAGCCAGGGCTAGTTTAATTATTTTAACTCCCTCAAAGATTTTCTTAAACACCTTAACCTGAAATAAGTTCCAACTACACTATGCTTCTAAAGTGTAGTTACTATAGTAACCAGTATCTTTATTATCAGTAAAACATGCCTTTATTATCTCATTTGCATCTTTGTTGTGTAACTTGTATCACTTCTGTGTCTTATTTCTCAAGCAGACAATGGGATATGTTTGGGGAGACTAATGTGTTGCAAAAAACACTGGCTTTGGAACTGGAGCCATTGATGTACTCACTGAGTCACATTTACATGTGATTAAATTTCTTTCAGTGTCAGTCAGTTTCCCCTTATTTATAAGAATCAGTAGGACATTTGTCTTTACATTTAAAAGGCTTAGCACAGTGCAGATTGTAAGGTTTCAAGATTTCTTAATCTCCTTTTTTGAGATCAGTGACCAGATCTTGAATTCCTTTTATATTCTGCAGTATTTAGATTAGTTTCTTGACATTTACTTTGGCTAAATGTTTGGAATTGATTCTGCTTAGTAAAGACAAAAGAAATGTGTCTCACTAAAGTATGGCAACAGAAATATGTGAATATTTTGATGTAATAATGTGAGGCAATGCCCCATTGCTATTGATTGTAGGCAAGCAGCAAGGGCAGCTAGATTTTGATGGTGCCTATCAATCAAAAATGGACTGAATTGACTAGATCAAAAACATTAGGCAGCCAATGAGGAAAAAGGCAGAACATTAAACAAATTTAGGTTTTGCTAGCTGTATTTCGAGTCTCCAACCCGAGGACAAATTACAAGTATTCTCACTGGTGAAAGGACTTTAAGTCATGTAGTTATCTTTTAAGCCTCATTTATTCATACAAGTTCCACAATCAATGATAATACCATTGTAGGAAGAAAAATGTAGAACTTCAAAAGCTGAAATACATTCAAATGCAAGCTAAAATACAGCCTTGCCTTATGCAAAACAGCTCTTTTGATTCAGATCATGCTTCTTTTCACTCCCACTTTAGATTATATTTTCTTGTGCTTGAGATCCTCAACTGGGAGACATTTTCGATGCTGGAGACATTGAGAACTGGTATAATTAGGATGTGGAGTGAAGTTATTTTGATGTAGGGTTCAGTTATTCTAAGCAGGAGGACTTGTCCTGGATGCAAACACAAGAGATTTTCTCCTCCACTTCGCCCACATTGCCTGGGAAAATCAATTATTTGACAATTAAAAGTGGAGCCCACTGCTGATCCGCAGCAGGTATTGACAAGTTGTGATGAGACATCCTCAGCTGCTGCTGTTCTCCTCCCTTTTATAGCACCGATTGCAGTGGAATTTGATTTAGATACTTGGAATATAGAAAATTATATGTTAGGTTGGAAAATAAACATGACCTATTCTTTTGTATTGTTATGGTGATTTTTTTAAACACCTATAGTCTAAGATCATAATCTACATTGTAAATTCCTCAAATTCTTCTCAACCATCCCTGAGGCAAAGCAGTTAGAATATGTTCTTTAGGAAAGATGCTATTTTTTTCTAAGTTAGTCTATGTATCATACATTTCCTGATGTATATGTTTAGCCTTAAAATCAATAGGGGAAAAAAGTTTTCATGGGGCTGTTGAAAAGGTTAATGTGATCTTAGACTGGTGAATGTTGTGGCACAATTGATGGTAGATGAACCAGGTGACCTCTGGATCCTGTGATTTCATGGCTGGAGAAGGATGAACTGACATCATGGTTATTAATAGGCTAAGACTGGCTAAAATACCAATGTTCTCTAAGCTGTAAAGGAGTAAAGAATTTCTTTGTTCAGCAAAACTGCTGTGTGCAGCCAGGGCGGTTAAAAATACATCACACAGAGATTCTGGAAACCTAGGTTCTACTCCTTGCTGGTTCTCTAACTAGCAATGTGACCTCAGCCAGCTCAATTAACCTCTCTGTATTCCTTTTCTTGCATATAAAATAGACAGAACAATACCTGCCTTTTCTAACTTTCAGGATTGTTTTCCAATTCGACTGAGATAAAACATGTGGAAGTGTTTTAGAATGCATTGTGCAGCATACAAATGGAAGTTAATAGTCATTGCCAACTCTGCTTATGACTCTTTTTCTTTCAAAGACTATCCTTACTCAAAATGAGTCATTCCTCTTAACTGCAATTACTTCAAACTGATTATGTGTTCATTTTGCCCCCCTGGTATTCTACAGTAACACCAAACCCATTGTAGGTCTCTAATTTTTTTCTTTTGTATACTGCTTTATGTCTTCCCAATTTAACTGTCAAATTTAACTGTCATTCAGAAGTTGTTTGGGAAAATAGATATTACCTATTAAATATGTTTTCTCGTCTCAGCAGAATTAAGTTTTGGTAAATGAGTTATCTACATTTGACAATGCACTATATTTCCAGGCCTTGTTCTTAGCCATACGGTGTTGTAAATTCAATGAGTTATACAGGGCTTATAGGTGATATTAATAAAACTGGATATGGTTTCTGTAAGAATTCTGTGTCTAAGAAACTTTAACCCTATAGTAACTGGCGAGTGTGTTTTATGATCAGAATCTTGATGCCTTGTAAACATCCAGCTCTATATGGTTACTTTATCATACTTGGCCGCCAGAAAACCAGGCAGAGAAACATACCTTACTATTTATTATTCTGGACTTGTTGAGCCTCAAATCATGTCTCTATACCCATTTCTGTATATCTGACCACTGCTCTTGTATCAGTTAATTAGTTAGGAACAGCAGGGTTGTCAGAATTTACCTATGTACCTTAGGACACTAAACAATTATAACATTCACAGCAAACTGATGGAATGTTGACAAAGGGACGTCTAGCAGGCTATTTATGCATAAGCAAGATTTGGGGTCAAGCTGTTTATCCCTTTTCAAGTCCATTTCTAAGTCTTTTGGGATTCTGTCTACCTACTTCCCAAAGTATTGTTCTACCAAATCAAATATCTGGATCCAACTTGAGTGGCAGGTCATGAATGATGGAAACAGCTGCTAAGTGGGTCTAGGAATGGAGCAGGTCCCATGAATGGAAATTAGATAGGGAAAGCACAGAAACCTGCTGCTGCTATCAGTCACCAAACTGTAAACTTCACTTCAGATGAGGGTTAACTATTTCACCTCAAAGCTTGCCCAAAGGTTACTTTGAGAAGCCCTACAAACCAGAAGCAGAGGTTCACTGTATATGAAAACTATGACGATGTAACTGACCATATGCTGGCCTCTTTGTATCTGTGAGGGGGGTAGAGTTGTATTAAGAGCAACAGACCCATGTTTTTTTGATAAGGGGTTTTCAACTTTTCCTCCTCACCTACCATGCCCTAGAAAATATGAGAGCAGGGAATTTATTTTGTGCTAAGATTATCATGGCCAAAATTGCTGACTATAAGGGATTTCTACTAGCTTATGTTTCAAGGCTTATTATTTCATGTAGGCTGGGAGAAAACAGATTTACAAAAATAGATTTCAGAAAGTCTTCAATTTCATTTGAAGACACTGAGACTATTACTACATTACAGACCTTGCAATAGAAAGTCTGACTGAGATGTGATCTTGGAACTGTAAAATACCTGAGCTATTAAAAACCCAAAGAGCCATATTTTCTGTGACTGACTGAGTACCTTGACAACAAAATACTCTCTCTGAGATTGGTTTCATGTAGCCAAATATTTGGATGGCTCTAGATCAGTGGTTCTCAACCTTGGCTGCACATTAGAATCACCTGGGAATCTTTTTAAAATCCTGATTTCTGGGCCTCATCCTCCAGAAATTCTGTTTCTTTGTTACTAATATTGTGGCCCCACCCCACCCTGCTGGCCTGATCGACCCACTCAATCTGTTCATTAGTCTGTTCGGTTGTTTCAGATGTGATGGCCCTAGGTTCTTTATATATGTAAATGACTTTTGATGTATGTATGATGACATGTATCTACCTTTGTAGTATTAGACAGAGTAGTTTCACTGCCCTAAAAATCTATGTGCTCTGCCTACTCATCTTTTCCACCCCTTAACCTCTGGCAACCATTGATCGTTTTACTGCCTCCATCGTTTTACCTTTTCATGTTTATTTTTCCCTTTAGGTTGTACACACCTGTTTTAATAGATGTCCTTAACAAATCTCCCTTCCTATCCATTTTCCACAGAGAAGGTTAAAGTTTCTGATGTGCAATGTGATTACCCTGGTGTCATGCTTAAATGACCTCTCATTGCCTCCAGCGTGAAGTCCCTGTTACTTGGTGAGCCAAAGGCCTTTGATATCTGGCCCTTGCTTACTTGTTTTCCTTCACATCGTGCAAGCTACCACCATGCATATTATATTCCTGCATACTGAAGTACTTCCAGTGTAGGGAGATTAGGACAAAGTGTGGGAGGGGCAAGACTAAGACAAAAGCCAGGACCTAGACCAGTAATGGCGAACCTTTTGAGCTCGGAGTGTCAGCATTTTGAAAAACCCTAACTTAACTCTGGTGCCGTGTCACATATAGAAATTTTTTGATATTTGCAACCATAGTAAAGCAAAGACTTACACTTTTGATATTTATTTTATATATTTAAATGCCATTTAACAAAGAAAAATCAACCAAAAAAATGAGTTCGTGTGTCACCTCTGACACGCGTGTCATAGGTTCGCCATCACTGACCTAGACCCATTGAAGACACTTAATTCTCACTAGAGTTGCACCTGGGATACCAGTATACTTTCACTTGAATAAAGCTTTGGCACTTGCTGCAATTCCCATCTCTCCTGTTGTAATTTTCCTCTGGGAGACAAGAACCTGGTCTTGCTGATCCCCAGCGCTGCCGGCAATACCATTTACACTATTATTTCTTGAGTAAAAAAACCATAGTAAATTAAGGTTTATTGTTTAGCTTTTCATGCTCACCTCTGAGCATATACATACAGGGTGCCCCCCAAAATGTATACATACTTTAACAGCTGATAGCTCAAATGAAATGTATTTTAATTATTCAAAGTATAAATACACACACACACACACACACACACACACTTCTGTTCCTCTTATTTTGCAATAGTTATGTCATAATATTTGATTAGCATTTAAATTGTAACAGCTTCCATGTAGTTTAGGTAACAGGCATTGTTTTATTGGATTATCAGCTTCATTTTCAACCTAATTTACCACTAATTCCCTCAATTTCTGAAAGCACTTTTGAACAACATTCTCCATACTGTCACACACGTCTATTTCCTTGATATTCCTCACTTCCTGTTCTATCTGGGCTGGCTGCCCTGGAGGCCTCCTGACAGCTCTCATCCTGCAGAGTCCCTTTCCCTCACTCCTGGTTCAGATCTCCCCAACTCCCGACTGTGCACCCAACCATTTTGGTGCAGCTCACCTCAAATAGTAACCTGAGAAAGAGTAATTGGGAGGTATGCTTGTCCACTTGTGTGTCCCAAAGTGTCAGTTATCCGTCCTAACATTCCATTAGTAATTTGGTCAGTGAAATAATTATTATCATTTCTTTCTCTTGAAAACATCCTTGCAGAGTCTTTCAGCTTTCATTGTCATTTGATGCTTTTCTCATTCTTCTTTTTTTTGTATAGCAACTTCTACTTCCTTGTTTTGTTTTTAAAATGTATGACCTTGTTTTATTGCTTCTCTTCTCTAAAGTTTCACAATAATGTGCTTTGGTGTGGTCTTTCTTCATTTGTTTTACTGGGGCCTTGCTAGCAAACACTTTCAATGTGAAAGATAGTATCCTTCAGTTCTAAGAAAGATTTTTTAATAACATTTATTTCTTAATTTCTTCTCCTGTAATTTAATTTGTTTTCTCTAATTTTTATTAGCATGATATAAACCTTTATTGGCCTCCACTTTTGTTATTTCTTTCTTCTGATTTTTATTTTATGTATTTATTCATTTTTTTGTTAATCTTCACCCAAGGAAATTTTTCCATTGACTTTTTAGAGAGAGTGAAAGGGAGGGAGGGGGAGAGAAATAGAGAAAAAGAGAGAGAGAGAGAGAGAGAGACATTGATGTGAGAGAGACACGTTGATTGGTTGCCTCCCAGGGCCAGTTTTTTTTTTTTTTTATTAATCCTTTAATTTTCTGAGTATTGTCAATGTCTTATTTTCTCAGCAATTGATTCAAATTATTCTTATCACTCCTGTTACTTTCCCTGCTACTGCATTTTCAGTTTTTAATACAATTTTCTCCCTACAATATTTCATTTATTTTTATAATATCTCTTTGCATATGTAAACTTTTTTTTTTTTTTTTTTGCTTAAAGAACATCATATGTCGTACTGTTTTAATTTTGGGGGGGAACCTCTATAGGATTACTCATAATGATTATATCAATTTGCATTTCCATTGAGAGTGTGTAGGGTTTCCCTTTTCTTCACATCCTCTCCAACTTGTGTTCTCACTACACATACCACAAATAGTAATTATGTGAGGTGATGGATATGTTAATTAGCTTGATTGTGATAATTATTACATGGGTATATTTATGTCAAAGCACATTGAACACATTTAATATATATATTATATATATATACACATACAGATAGATAGATAGATAGATAGATAGATAGATAGATATAATCATTTATTCCTCAATAGAGCTAGATAAAATAAAAAGTAAAAAAAAAAATTAAAAAGAGATGGTTGAGAAGAGATCACACCAGAATTTCATAATTGTCCTAATCATGAGTTTAATAATGATTCTCTTATGGCTTTCTTACTTTAAATATTAAAGTTATGTTGGGTTTTTTGAGCATGAGTCTAGACACAGAAGTCAACAGTTGAGATGCACCTTCTATTTTCTGTCACCTAGTAAATTCTGTCAAAACAAGATGAGATTGTTTGCAGCTTTATTGATCTTTTCCTAGATTTTGACCTTGAGAGACCACTAATAGCTAAGTTGTTTGGTGTCACTAGAGGCCAGGTAGAAAATGATGCCAAAAAGACCTTAATACACCCAGGGGATTCAAGGTCAATAGCAACAATCTCATGGCAGTCCACATGAATTTGAGAGTTCAAAAATTTATTTTTAAACTTGGACCTTCATGATTTCATAATTCTAGATAATCTAGATGTATAAATATGTATATATATATATATATGTATATATAAATACATTTTTTCAAAACTGACAAAAATAAAAGAAAATATATACTTTTATGTTTTTTTTGATTCATTTTTGTAACTTAAACTTGTTTCAACTAACTATTGATTCCACCCTTTAAATATTTTTAGGAACAAGTAGCTCATAAGATCTTTTTATATTACATTTTTTATATAATCCTCCAAAAGTTAATTGGCCTTTAATAGAAATTGTAGCATGTCAAGTCCACCAATCTAATGAATGTACATATGTATACAAGCACAACCAGACAAAACTCCCTTGTTTTGTAGAGTCTTTATTGAATCTCTGTTTTTCATTTTATTACCATATTTGACAATTAGTGTCACCTGTTTTTAAACTTCTAAAGGCCCAGATTTCATGGCTCAAAGTCATGGTACCTTTATGACCCATGCATTTGTACATTGAACATGAAATATGTTTTTAATGAAAGATTTGAAATTGTGCAGAGTTCCTATTCAGCCAAATGTCCTTGTTAGTTCCTGAATATTTATTTTTCATTGTCAACTAAAACCTCTGCTTTGTTTAATTTTAAAACATGCACATTTACTCAATCAGCAAAACGGCATCTCTGCACTTGTTTATTGCAGCTGAATATGATTTCAAGGTCCCTAGTGTCCATTTACTGTCAAAAGCTGACATCTGAGAAATAAGGATACATATTCGCTCTGTTCTTACATATCAGTGTTTATCATGTGTTAACAAGGACAATTTCATTTTATAAAGAGAGATTTAGAGGCCCTGCTGTAACACACAGAATCAGAGACTCTTGGATCAGAAACTTGGAAATATCACCTTTCGTAATCACTTCATGTAATTCTTGTGCATGCTAAATTTTGGAAATTTCTGCCTTGGGTAATCCAAATCTGTCCTTAGATCAAATTAGATGATGAGAAAACTGTGCACTGGGATTGCTCTCTTTAGCCTCTGCATACTTCTCCTGTGCTGAATACCAACAATTTGACAAGGTATCACCTGCTTCTATTGGAAGAAGTTAGGACACAGCCTTATGAAACGCCCTATTATAATAAACCTGGGGATATCACAGATAGCACAGACATGGTTCCTAGGAAAATATTTCTTTTAGGTCTCATAAATTTTAAGAGGCCTTCTACTAGTATACATTTTAGATGTTATGCATAATATTCAATCATTCATCCCCAAAACCCTTTTCTAAATATATATTGTGATCAGGCACTGTGTTAAGTGAAATTTAAGATTCTTAACATTATTACAAACTATGATTAAAATGTGCAATAACTGATTCCATCCAGCCTTTCTCTCAGTACTGCTCACATCACATTGGGTCAATGGGGTTCTGCTGTGTCACTACAAACTGGGATTTTTTCAATACAGAGGCGCAGCAAACTATTAGAAAACCACTTTTTTAGCCCTATGGTGAAACTATAAGCATTACATTATAAGTAGGAATGGGACATTTCATTGAAAATTTTCACAGCATTATGTGGTTTTCTGCATATCCAACACAGCTACACAGGCAAACATTGATTAAATTGGCTGTGTGTTCTTTTGTGTGTGTGTGTTTTTTCACTTTAGCCACTGCTGGTGTGGCTACTTAAGAGTCTGATTTTCAAGGCAATATAAATCAGATCTGGTTGAAGTTGCTTATATCTATCTATAATGTCTGCAAGTACATAAGGGCATATGCACACTCACATGCACATGCATATCATGCATAAATGTTTTATACTTATTTTTCAAACCTGCATAATGTACTTTTTAAGCATAAAGTATAAATCGGATCTCACTGTGTGGGAGAAGACAAATTCCAATCTTGGGTGATGACTCTAGGACTGAGTAAAGCCCATGCACCTAAATTTTTAGCACAGGAGACCCAGGTAATCTTCCTAGGGAAGATGCTGAGTTAGTCACAGCTTATCAAAAATTATATTGTGTTTGTTTGTCTTGTTTGTTCATTTGTTGCTTTCAATTTTATATCCCACGTATGAGTAAAATCATATGGTTCTTGACATTTTCTATCTGTCTGTTCTCACTTAGCATGCTATTCTCAAGATCCATCTATGTTTTTTGCAAATGGCAGTATTTTATCTTTTCCAATTGCTGAGTAGTATTCCATTGTGTATGTACCATATCTTCTTTGTTCAATCATCTATCAAGGGACACGTTGGTTGTTTCCATGTCTTGCCCACTGAGAATAATGCTGCAATGAACATAGAGGTTCATATATCTTTGTGAATAAATGTTTTCAAAATTTTCAGATACAAACAAAAACTCATAAGCACAGACAAAAGTATGGTGGTTACCAGAGAGAAGGATGGTGAGGTAGTAAGGGATAAAGTGGGTCAAATATATGGTGACCGAAGGAGATCTGACTTTGGGTGATAAACACAATGCAATATACAGATGATATATCATAGAATTGTACACTTGAAACCTATATACTTTATTAATCAATGTCATCCCAATAAATTTAATAATAAAGTACATTGTGGTTAAGAATTAATATCCCTTATTGGATAATTCATTTCATGTACTTCGAATTGAAACTGAGTTTCCCTTAGCATACTTCTTTTTGGAAGTCTAAAATGCTAACTCTTTTTCACTTTTGGCAAAGCTATTATTTTCTAACTTATGAGAATTTTTTAAAAGAAATTTGTGATGTTTAGCTATCATCTTGAGATAAAACTTGAACATGATCACTCCATAGAAATAGTGTCAGGAAAAAATTACATATGCTCATTTATGAAAGTCTATCTCCCTTTGTTTCATATATATACATACATACATACATATATATATATATATATATTTATATATGTTTTAGATAAAGTTTATTTACTTAAAAACAGGCACTAGTCATTTAGAACTTTCACATTGTGATGAGAGAAAATAACCTCCTGGGGTTACTAAAGAAGAATATCTTAAGGTGATTTGATTTATCCTTTTCCGGAAGACATAACCAAAAAAAATAAAAAGCCCCAAGACACACATAGATTTTAGAGTTATAGCATAAGTACTGCATCTCTGTAGACCTTTTGTTAGATATTAACACCTAAGGAAAATATAAAACACAGCTCTCTTACAGAATACATTTGGAATGTTTGCCTTGAATATGAAAATAATTTTGGTCTTATGAACTCACATTCTCTAAGGGTATCATTTGCATTTCTTTTGAATTAGGTACAACTTGTGAAGATAGTAGTATTTTATACTTTAAAATTGAAATAATACACAATACAATGTTAACACTTAAGTGTCAGATAAGAAAGAAAAAGTTTTAATTTAATTACCTGGCCTTTGTAAGGCCTCTCTTTTTCTTAAGTACTATCATAATGTGCTTATACCTGACATTGATATTCTCTCTCTCTCTCTCTCTCTCTCTCTCTCTCTCTCTCTCTTTCTCTCTCTCAAAAAGATATTTTAGTCTGCATTAGTATATATTACTCTAGTGATTATAATAGATTTTAATGTTCTTGTAAAAGACATTGCTTAATCGGCCTTTGTGGGTTTGACAAGGGTCACAGGTTCTGGACTACTTAATTTTGGACCATTCCCTTTTCCAGACAACAGGGAAGTAATGACTGCCGGTGTAGTAGAAGACCCCATTGATTTACTCAAGGTTCCTTCTACCAGTTACTGAGCATATTTAAAATGCCATACACTGCACTGGTTGCCAACATGAGTAACAGAGAATTCCTGCTGTGTTAAAGAAGTCTGAAGTCTAGGAGGCTGCACGGGGACTGCTGGGGACTTCCCAAATGTTCATTATCCCTGCCTGTGTAGTAAAAGAGCCCTGATTTTATTCAGGACAACAGTGTTTTAAGGTAAAATGCTATATTTCTTATCCTTGTCTGTAGCTAGAAATGACCAATTTGCTGTAAGAATAAATCATAGGGCCTGAAATACAGGAGCAGACTTGACAGGGAAGGCATCTTTCTGCTTCCTGCTCTTTCCCTTCCTTTTACATGGACTGTAGGACTTGAAAATATATTACAGCATCCATCTTGTTACCTTAAGGATGAAAGGCATATTCTAAGAACAACTGAATGGAAAGAAACAATGGCTTGTGTATACATTGCATACGCACTGGACTGACTACCTATGGACTTTTTTTATGTGAATAAATAAACCCTTAATTTGTTTAAAACACCATAGCAGGTCTTTGTTAATTGCACTCAATGTGATTTCGAAGGAACACAGTGGTTGAAATGTAAACAAGTGCATTACAATGGAGCACACGTATTACTACTCTAAATGTGCAAAGTGTATTCATTGTATTTATCCCCACCGCAATGCATATCACATAGGATAAATTGTGATTATTTATTTACTCTATAAATACTTTTATTGATTTGTTTCAGAGAGAGAGAGAGAGAGAGAGAGAGAGAGAGAGAGAGAGAGAGAGAAATGTCAATATGAGAAGGAAGCATCAATCTGCTGCCTCCAGCATGCCTCTGGGGATCAAGCCTGCAACCTGGCAATGCCTGACCTGCACAGGACAACACCCAGCCAACAGAGCCACACTGGCCAGGGCAATTGTAATTATTTATTTGATTTATTATTTATTATCTGTAATTCACCTACTGTACCCCTCCCCTCTAGAAAAAACATCCCGCAAGAGAGTAGAAATTTGGTTTTGTTTGCTAATACATCTCCAATACCTAGAACAATGTCTGATATATAGCCAATATTAAGTAAATATTTGTCAAATGAATTAATATATAACTACATGGACAGCATGGTTGGTTAAACACAGGGAGCTTACTCAAAAAAATCACTTTTATCTGGCAGGGGAGTAAATGATATCAGAGAAAGGTCCATTTGTGCTTAGGCAGGTCAACTTTGGTCAGATAAGCTTTCTGGCTGCTGAGTAAATGTTTCCCTGTTTTTCACACTAAGAGTAATGCTTTATTGCATTATTTTATAAGTCAAAGAATAAATTGAAAAATAACCAAAACTCTGGCATAGTTTTACTCTATAAGTCATTTAGCAGTTAGTTTTGACAAGGTAATAGTCAAGTGGTACTAGGAAAGTGTAGCTACCTGTAAATGTATATATTACACAAATTATTGTAACCCCTATAAAACGTTTATTAAATCTTCTTTTATATGTAACTAAGCATATTTTTCATTATTTATTTATTTAGCATTCTTAATACTACCTTTATTATAAATGTTCTTATACAATTCTCTACATTTATATACATTATGATATATTAGTTACCAAAAAAAGAAAGAAAGAATATTACTTGCTTGGTACATTGAGAACAATGTTATATCAGTGAATGGAAGTTATATAAATTCTGCTATTCATGTAGAAAAGTATACAAGAACACTTGTAATAAAGAGGTTTCTTAGAATATTACTTGTTTACCACCATAACAGTATTATATTAGTCATTCATTCATTCATTATTGAAGAATCAATATTATCTTCTAACTCTTAAGTGCTTAAAATAAGCAGTGCCAGTCACTTACTATAAGACCTCTTTTAGTTCATTTCTATATGAATCCTACACTAAGCTACTGGTCAGATATTTTCTTTTTTAGGCTGATGTCGCTTAAACAGTTCTATCTGTAGCAATTTACTAAAATCTCTACACTTGTTCTTGAATCCCATTTCACAAGGATAATCCTAAGAACTGCATCACTGTGGTTCCTATTGTTGCTATGGGGATAGTTCTCCCATGGCTGTTACAACTAATCTAGTCACTTCCTATCATCACATTTGTCCATGATACTGCTTTCCCAACTAAGGGGAACCTGTTTGAGTTTTCTAAGAAAGCAATAACTTTTTAACCTGTTAAAAGAAAGAAGGAAAGAATCTTTTTTTTTCTTTTTTTGTATAGCATTACTCTAACTAGGGCTTTTTTCTGGAAGCTACTATCCATGTTGACCTACAGTCTTAAGCAAAAAAAATTCTTAAAAAAAGAACTGTGAGGATGACCAACATCTCTGGAAAAACAACAAAATGCATTCCTTTATCTATGGTCTTTTGCCTCCTCTTAAATTTTTGTTTATATGTTTAGCTTTATTTCTATAACCACTTCCCTCCTTTTCCCAAAATAGTATAACAGAGAACATAGCAACTATTATTAAGAAGTCATGGTTAGTATTTCAAAATCTTGTTTGCCTGGCAAGTGGATATGACTGATTTTCCTGGTATGTATATTACAGAAATTTTCATATGTATTAATTTGGTTTATTGCAGTTATATATAGCTTCACAGTATATATTCATGAAGACCTATTACTATTCTAATCTATTTTATATTAAGTTTAAGTAATAAATTTCCATTAGTAAAACAATTACCCTATTTTTTAACCAAATGTCATATATATATATATATATATATATATATATATATATATATAATTAGTTTTCTATTATTGCTGACAATAAATATTTGCTACAATATAGAATCTTGAAAGTTCATAAAATCCAAATAAATAGAACTTACTAGTTGGTGCCAAAAGCACAATTTCTTATAAAGTATATATGATATGAGACCAATGTTTCTCAACTAGTCACAGTTTTGCTCACCAGGGGACATTTGGCAAGATTTAGACAAATTTTAAAAAATTGCATCACTGTGTGTATGTGAGTGTGTGTGTGAATGCATGTCTGTGTGCAACTGACATCTACTCTATAAGGCCAGTAATGCTGCTAAACATCTTGGAATGCACAGATCAGATCCCTTCAACAAAGAGTTATGTGGTCCCAAACATCAATAGAGTTGAGCCTGAGAAGCCTTACATTAGTGTGATTGGATACCAAATAAAATTTAATTGAGAATTATAAATAAATATTTTTTATCAAATTTTATATAAGATGAAAATATTTAAAGTGTAATTTTGTTGTGACATGAAAAATACATTATTAGAAAATATAATGTACAGATCCAATTTTTTCTTAATATTCATACCAGAATTCATATAGAAAATATAGCATAAGAATAAGTCACTTTAACAAGATACTCTGTAAAGATTATCAAACATATTTCACTTTGGAACTTGGTTGGTATAAGGGAATGATGGAGCCCTTTTTCTAGTAAATTCTGGGAAAAGAGTCTCCACCATACCCCCACTCTTAAAAATATCCTATATAATAAAACCCTAATATGCAAATTGACCAAACGGTGAAATGACTCGTCGCTATGACACACACTGATCACCAGGGGGCAGATGCTCAATGCAGGAGCTGCCCCCTGGTGGTCAGTGTGCCCCCCCAAGGGAAGCACAGCTCAGCCAGAAGTTGGGCTCATGGCTGGCAAGCACAGCAGCAGTGGCAGGAGCCTCTCCCACCTCTGCAGCAGAGCTAAGGGCCCCTCGGGGGATGTCCGCCTGCTGGCATAGGCCCACTCCCTGTGAGGATGCAGGTCAGGCTGAGGGATCTCCCCCCTGCCCCAATGCATGAATGTCGGGCCTCTAGTTATCAAAATAAAAGGCATTACATATTTCTCTCTGTGGCCCAATGGATTGTTTCACAAAGCTGTTATTTATAAAAACTTACTATTTGAATTAAACATATCTTCACATAATATCATAGAGTAAATCCCAGTAGTTTACAAAGTAGACATCCTAAATTGATAAAGCTTAAGAAATGTTTAAATTATGAATATAGCCCTGGCTGGGTGGAGTGTTATACCATACATCAAAAGGTTGTGGGTTCTATCTCCAGTCAGGGCATGTGCCAGAGGCAGCCAATAGATCAGCGGTTCTCAACCTATGGGTTGCGACCCCTTTGGGGGTCGAACAACCCTTTCACAGGGGTTGTCTAAATACATCCTGTATATCAGATATTTACATTACAATTCATAACAGTAACAAAATTACAGTTATGAAGTAGCAACGAAAATAATTTTATGGTTGGGGGTCACCACAACATGAGGAACATGAGGAACATGAGGTCGTGGCATTAGGAAGGTTGAGAACCACTGCAATAGATGTTTCTCTCTAACATTGATGGTTTTCTCTCTCTCTGTCTCCCTCCCTCTCTCAGTAAAATCAATTAAAAACATATCTTTGGATAAGAATTAAAAATATTATTGAATTTAATTTGCCAATGACCCTGACAAAGAGAAAGGAAAATATTTGTTCAATTTTTTACACAAATAACTTATAAAACTAGTTGATCATATTTTAATAGAAGAGGTTAAACCTCAAGAGAGAAATGAGAAGATATGTTTATAAAACTACTTTTCTATGAGTTATTTTGAATATATTTTGTAAGCTTAGATCTATGAAATTCAAGACTCTAAGGTTTGGGTCACTAATATCAAATAAAAAATAATAACTGACCTTGTCATAGATCTTTAAAATAATTTTTTGAATCTGACACCAAAAGCAAAATCAATAAAAGCAAAAATACAAATTGGGACTACATCAAACTTAAAAGCTTTCACACAGCAAAAGAAACCATAAACCAAATGAAAGGGCAACCTACTAAATGGGAGAAAATATTTGCAAAATATATCTAATTAGGGGCTAATATCTAAAATATATAAATAACTCACATAAACTCGATAGCAAAAAATATTAGTAATAATCATTTAAAAATGAGCAAAATATCTGAATAAACATTTTTTCAAAGAAGACATACAGCTACATGAAATGACATTCAACGTAACTAAATCATTAGGAAAATGTAAATCCAAACTACAGTGAAATATCATCTCACACCTGTTGGAATGACTATTATAAAAAGGGCAACAAATAGCAAGTATTGCCAAGGCTGTAGAGAAAAAGGAACCCTTGTGCATTCTGGATGGGAATGTAAATTAGAGCTGTCTCTATGAAAACAGTATGGTCTTTGTTCAAAATAGTAAAAATGTAATTACTGTATGATTCTTGGAATTCCACTTTGGGTATTTATCTGAAGGAAATGAAAACAGTAACTCTTAAAGGTATTGGCACTCCAGTATTCAATCACGCAGTAAAGCCTAAGTGACCATTACGACCCGATGACCAGAGGACCAGACAACCGGACAGTAGCTATGACATGCACTGACCACCAGGACGCAGACGCTCAATGAAGCAGCTGCCCCCTGGTGGTCAGTTCCATCCCACAGCCAACCTCCCGTGGTCCCTCCCTGCCTGCCACCAGCCCAATTGGCCCCGATTGCCAGCCAGGCTGACAGACTCCATCCGTGCACAAATTTGTGTACTGGGCCTCTAGTTATTTATAATAGCCAAGATATGGAAACAATCTCAGTGTCCATCAATGGATGAATAGAAAAATAAATTGTGGTATAAGAATACCAATGGGATATTATTCAGCCATAAAAAAGAGAAAATCTTGCCATTATTGATAACAAGGTTAGATCAAAAGCCCATGTAAGTGAAATAAGTCAGAGAAAGACAAATACCATATGATCCCGCTTATACAGAGGTGGGCAAAAGTGGGTTTACAGTTGTTAGTATGGAAAATAATACAATAGTTAAGAAATTATAACCCAAGAATAAACTCTGTTTAGTGTACTCACAACTGTAAACCTATTTTTTCTGACCCCTGTTTGTGGAATGTAAAAAACAAAAATCAAAAACAACCCTCCCAAACAATCCTATCTAATAAAAGGGTAATATGCAAATTAACCATCACTTCATCACAAAGCTGGCAGCACCCATAGCCACAAGATGGCAGCGCTCAGTCCTCTCAGCCCCACCGGAGTCCTCCAGTCCCAGGAGGGGGTGGGTGGCCGCTGAGAGTGGGCAGCATGAGCATTCACCCCGCTTGAGTCATCCAGTCCCTTAGGCTTGCTGCTTAGGCTGTCTTTCTTCCTGTGTCTGGAGGGAGGCTGAGGACCCGCCATTGCTGGGTGTTTCTGTCCGTGGGACGGCAGCACCACAGGCTGCTGGGCGCTGGCACACTCCGGAGCTGGGTGCTGCTGTGGGGAGCAGTGCCCACTCTCTGGGATCCACCTGTGCCCAGCATGTTCGGTGGAGGCAGCTGGGAGCAGACAGATCCTGGGCTCAGGGAGTAGGGGGTGGGGTAGGGAGCAAGTGGGAGGAGAGGAGGTCAGGGCGGTTCATTCCAATGGATCTCACAGTCTCTCCAAGACTTCATTTAAATGCAGAAAACTCTCCAGTGACTTCAGAGGCTCAGACCTCGCCTTGGGCTTCTCTGACTCCCCCACCCTTAGGCTGCAGCTCACCAACTTCAGGGAGGGAGGATGCTTGAGAAACCAGCCTGTCTGGGTGGAAAAGAGTGCGGGAGCATCCTTCTGTTCGATTCTGTCTGTTTTCTCTTTGTAAATCCCATTTCTGGCTTTCGACACTCTTTCTAAGGGTGACCTGGCTTTTGACAGCAAAAACAGGCTCCTCTACAGTTTCACAGCAGACCTCATGGACTGATTCTGTTTCCTCACCCCCAGAAACCAGCAGGTGTATATGTCGTGTTCATGTAAAAACATTCAAACCTGTAGAGAACTTTTATGAGTTTACTTGAGCCAAACTGTCCACACTTGCCAGGAAGCAGAATCTCCAGGGGTTGGGACAATGATCTGGAAAATGGCTGTTTTCACTTTGTTTTATTCATTCATTCTTCTTCTTCTTTTTAATTTAATATTTTTTCATTGATTTCCGAGAGGAAGGGAGCGGGAGAGAGAGACAGAAACATCATCAGTGAGAGAGAATCACTGGTGGGCTGCCTCCTGCAAGCCCCCAACTGGGGATCAAGCCCACAACGAGGCAAGCATCCCGCCCCAGCTGCAGAGAACCTCTGGGCCACAGAGAGCCTCTGGGCAGTGGGCACAGAGCAGCCAGACCCGGCAGAGAGCAGAGAACCATGGGAAGTGGGCCTATGCTGCCAAGGCTCCCAGACTGGAGAGGGCTCCCCTGAGGACTCCCAAATTGGAGAGGGTGCAGGTCGGGCTGAGGTACCCACTCCCCGCACATGAATTTCATGTGCTGGGCCTCTAGTAATAAATAAATAAAAAGCTTGTAGATACAAAGAACTAAATGGTGATTGCCAGAGGCTGGGGTTGGGTGGGTTGGGTGAGGGATGGGAGAAATGGGTGAAAGAGGTACAAAAATATATATTTTAAACTTGAAAAAAAATAGTCTAGGCCTTTTGTAAAAAGAAACAATGCAAAAATAATTACTATAGCAGTAATAAGATGTAGCCCAGTCATATGTAAGGTAACAAATGAATAGCTTTATCTCCAAGAATTTTTGATATTTGTTTGATCTTAATTATTCACATTTTCTCAAAATCCCATCAAAAACTATTATGTCATCACATAAATTATATTATATTAACTATAATATTTACATCTTCACAATTATATAGCCATTTTCATAGTATTATAAACTTTATTATTTCAGAAGGAAGAATGCATCTTATTAGTTAATATTTATGAGACAATCAAAAAGTGTTCCTTTGGCTGTTAATTATGTCTTTTGTCTAAAAGGAATCAAGATCCAAATGTGATATTTTGCCAAAGAGTGTAAGTGGAATTTCCTGGTGCCAGTATGAAACTCGGTTAAATAATTTCTCTTAACTGAATTAATATACTTTCTTCAAAAGAAGATTACTTTGTAATTACCTCTACATCAGAATAGGATATTTTATTCTCTTTCTTTTTTGTATTTTTGCTTAGTGTAACAAAAGGGAAAAATGTAAGAACTTTGCACTGCACCGTAATAGTCAATTTGTATATTTCTCACTGGACCACACTTAGATGAGTGAGTGCTATTTTAATACTATTTGTCAAAGTAATATATTTGAAAAATGTAAATTTCTATTAAGAATTAATGCTACAACCATGGTAGTTGACAGAAAATTATTTGAATGTGTATCAAAGCTAAGTTTGAAATTAAATCTAATTGTAAAGAAATGTTGCTTCCCCTTGGCACTATAATCTGCTTAGTGAGTGACTTTTACTTTTTTTTTTTTTTTTAATTTTGAAAGCAGGGTAATGCTTTAATCAAATGAAATCATCCTGAAGTCTCAGTGTATGAACTGGTTGATCAGAGATGCTATGGTAGAAATAGTGTCCCAAAGACCTGCCATATCAGTCTTCCTAACTCTTCTTTCCACCAATCAGAGCATCTGAGGATGGCTTGAATATCACCCTTCTACACCAGTTTCAGAGAATTGGTGCAAATGTAATTGTCATTATAAGAGTTTTTGAGACAAAACAAATACAGAGCTATTAAAGTCTACCTAGAGGAGTTTTTTTAGGGTCTAGTCCAGCCGTGGGCAAACTATGGCCTGCAGGCCGTATCCGGCCCGCGGAGCCGAAAGAGCAGAGGGTTCTTTTGCTCTCCCCTCCGCTCTTTCACCAGCAGCAGTGTTAACATGGCAACGTCGGGAAACACGGACGCAGCTCCTTCTTCTGAGTCCAGTTTAAGAACCCATTGTGACCCTCAAGTCAAAAAGTTTGCCCACCCCTGGACTCTAGTCATTATATTCACCTTATATTTCTTTCTTTCTTGAACTAATATAATCGTTACATCAAAATGTTGTAAAATTTTTTCTATCAGAAGACAATTCTTGCTTAAATCGGACAATACTATATATTTTTTGGGGGGGTTACAATATTAATTCCATGTTCAATAATCTTTGTAATCTTTATTCTAACCTTGATCTCAGAATTGGAATATGTGTACTCTAGGAGAGTACGATCCATTTAGGTTTTTAATCTCAGAATTTCTACTTCCATGTATTTTTTTATATCATTCTTTAAAACTTGAGATTTGTTTTTATTATAAACATAAATACATATTCACACATAAGCACCCCTGTAATGCATAAGTTAATATACATATATAGGAGTATACACAACGGAAAATGATAATAATCTTGGGAATGCTGATATAAATATTCAGATCCAAACACTTCAGTTTAAATTCAAATTATTCATGAAGTAACCCCAAGTCTATTCAGTACTCTCCTGAATAAATTCCCTGTGTCTCTGAACACCTGCCACACTCCAAAACTTTTGTGATTTTGCTAAAGCTGTTCCCTGGACTTGGATTGCCTTTACTTTCATCCTTTCCTGCCAATTTTTTCCAATCCATTTTTCAAAGCTTACCTCAAACCATATGTAATTCCTCTGAGGAAGTAGAAATAGCCTCAGAGAACCATGGTAAAAATAAACATTTTAGCACAAAAATCCACTGCAAGTTACACTTCACTGTGATTAGTCAAAGGAATTGACTGTGAAGATAGGTACTGGAGAATGGCTGGCAAGGGAGGTTTACAGTGTGCAGCTTCTTGACTCTCCCTGGTTCCTTGCTAGACGTGTGCTTAGTTTTTTCACCATGGAATTTTGCCTCTCCCAGATGAACTTCTGTCAATTTGAATAATGTGAGTGAGCATCAAAAAAGAACTTTTTTAAAATCAAAAATTTTTTTAGGAAGGTAGGTAGGGAGGGAGAGGGAGAGGGAGAGAGAGAGAGATGAGAAATGCCGGAGCAGAACTTTGATCAGCTACCTCCTGCGTATTCCTCACTAGGGGCTGATTCCACAACCTATGCATATGCCCTTACCTGGAATTGAACCACTAACCTTTCGGTGCATGGACAATGCAAAAACAACTGAGCCACACCAGACAAGACACAAACAAAGACTTTTTTATGCATTTCTGAAATATGACTTATGAAGGCACATCAACTAGACCAGCACTGAATTCTGGATTCAGTTTCTTACCTATCACAAATGGATGCTTATCCAGTAATTATATCATAATAAGGCATACTGCATTGGTTCTCACACTGCAAAAATTACAGGGGAGTTCTATCAGCAGCACTTGTCTTCAGGGCCTAGAAAGGACAGAGAATGGCAGGCCTCACTAGTATCAAATGCGTATTACTATTGTATTATAAAACTTAGAGAAAGTTTTGTCAAAAATAGATTAGATATGCTCTTTTTTTCTTCTATGTACTCTCTGCCCCGTTCCCTTACCTCCCCTCCCCCACCCCGGGACGCCTTTGCAGGCTTTCTCCACACTATTGTCTATGTCCATGGGTTATGGATATATGCATTTAAATTCTTTGGTTAATCTCTCCCTCATGATTCCCCACCTTCCTTCTGAAATCCACCAATCTGTTCCATGCTTCTATGTCTCTGGATCTATTTTGTTAATCAGTTTATTTTGTTCATTAAATTCCACATATGAGTGAGATCATGTGATGCTTGTCTTTCTCTTACTGGCTTATTTCACTTAGCATAACACTCATAACACTCTCCAGATCCCTTCATGTTGTCTCAAAAAGTAAGATATCTTTCTTCTTTACAGCTGCATAGTATTCCATGGTATATATGTACCATGTTTTTTTCTTATCCACTCATATACTGGTGGGCACTTGGGCTGTTTCCAGATCTTAGCTATTGTAAATAGTGCTGCTATGAACATAGGAGTACATATATTCTTTCTAATTGGTGTTTTGGTTTCTTAGGATATATTTCCTGAAGTGGTATCACTGGGGGAAAAAGGAGGGCATCTGTAATACTTTCAACAATAAAGATACATTTAAAAATACAATATAAATCATATTCCTAAAGAAAAAAATTATTTTCTTGATTTCAAAACTACCAAATTAATAAAGTCCTATTAGTATTTAAACATTCATATCACACATTTTTCAGCAACTAAGTATCAGCTCTTCAATCTCATCCAGATACTGGCTCAGTACACTTATGTCTAGGTGAAATGGAGTGCTTCCTCCTCTAATAAGTTGCTGTTAAGTCAGGAACTATAATGGATCTCAGGTGTTACTCTACTTAAACAGTTAGTTAGCCAGGCTGATAAGCCAGATAGGTCTTAGGGGAAACACCATGCCACTGAATCAAATGCCAGACCGTTATTTATCACAATATTACAGTCACCAGAGTAACAGTGCAGCATTGACTCCCCAGTCCTAGAACCCCCAGAGGACCACTTGAGAGCAAATGGATTCCTCCATGCAGTTGGTGCATACGACAAAGGCAGGACCCTTTTATGGCCTGAAGGGTATTCCTCCAAACAGCTCCCACCCAGCACCTTTCTTACAGATACAGTTAGTTAAAATGAAATTATACTAAAATAAGGTAGGCCCTATATCTAAAATGACTGGCATCATTTTATAAAGGAAGGACAGAAAGAGAACACCATGCAAAGCCATAGACA